>NC_091286.1:411188285-412438285 GCF_032444005.1 Ranitomeya imitator | reverse complement strand
GTTCCCTACTCTTGCTAGGGAGCTCAGAACCTTTCCCCCACAAATCCCAAAACAAACAGAAATCCCGGCCAATAATTATAGGGTGCAACAAGTCCTGAACGACGCCGACTATGTGGGACTCCGTGCCACATGTCGTTTCAATGTTCACACTGGCCACAGGGTAGTCCTTTGCATCACCATGTATGCACCGCACTCCGACCTTCTTTCCCGGGAGCAGGTGGAGAGGAAAAGTGGCCCTCACCAGGGTCACTAGGCTCCCCGAGTCTAACAGTGCCGTTACTGCTTGACCGTTCACCTTCACGGGACATGCTTGAGGTCCCTCGTTGGGCGGAGAGTTCACACTGCAAGCTGGATACGCATAGTATGAACAACGGCGTCCCATGCTGCAGTCCATCTGCTCAGTGGTTTGGGAACAACGGGCAGCTATATGTCCTGGCTTGTGGCACCTCCAACAAATAATATCACCCGTGGGGACCTTGGGCACCACCTCCCCCGCCCTTTGTGACCTTGGACGCACCACCCCTTTTTGGGACTCAGCTGCCTTCTGGGATCCCCAGTACGGCATGGGCTGCCTCCCGAAGGAGCCTTCCAACCCTTGGTACCTCTCAACCAGTCCGATCAGCTCGTCGGCATTCTGGGGATCACCCTGGGCAACCCAAGACTGTATAGGCCTCGGGAGGGAATGGACAAACCGATCCATCATCACCCGTTCTACCATCTGTGCAGGCGCAGAGGATTCTGGCTGCAGCCATTTCTGGACCAGGTGCAACAGATCAAACATTTGGGAACGAGGTGGTTTGTCCCGGTGATAGCCCCAGGAGTGAACTCGCTGTGCCCTGACAGTCAGTGTCACCCCCAAACGTTCGAGAATCTCGGCTTTCAATTTGTGATACTCTTTGGCATCCTGCAAGGTCAAATCATAGTACGCCTTCTGGGGTTCTCCCGTCAGGTATGGCGCAAGTACCTCTGCCCACTGCTCTGGCGGAAGTTTTTCCCTCTCAGCGACCCTCTCAAACACCGTCAGGAAGGCCTCAACATCATCCCCGGGAGTCATTTTCTGCAACGCGCGTCTTACCGTTTTCCGGACGTGGGTGTCATCAGCCAAACCTGGGGTTGGGGCGCTCGCCTTGCCCTGGATGGCGGTTGCCAGAAGCTGCATCTGCTGCTGATGCTCCTGCTGGCTCTGCTGCATCTGCTGCCGTTGCTCCTGCTGGCTCTGCTGCATCTGCTGCTGGCTCTGTTGTAACTGCTGCCGTTGCTCCTGCTGGCTTTGTTGCATCTGCTGCCGTTGCTCCTGCTGGCTCTGTTGTATCTGCTGCATCAACAGCCTGTTGGTCTCTTGCTGCCTTTTCTCCTGCTGTGACTGCATCTGGACCAATTGTTTCAGCAGGTCCTCCATTTTCTCCGGCAATGCTTGCTGGCTTGCAACAGCCTTGACCCAGGACATTCAAAATAAACTCACGTCTCCGCTGGGAACGCTGCTCGCACGTCTCCACCAATTGTAAGGATTTCACTCACTCAGCTGCGACGGCTGACACTCAGGAGACGTGTTCCTTTAAAGTTCACTGGGTTTATTGCTTCATAAACCATGTTGCAAACAACAGAAAACAAATAGCCTTTGGTTCAGGTAAAGAAAAAAACAAGTGTCCAGTTCATCCGGCTCAGTCCTGAAGCCGTAACACACTCAGGAGGGTTTCACCTCCACACATATATCTGCTGTGTAAAGGATTAGCCAGTCTTATAAAGAGCTAACCCCACCCAGTAACCCATCACATGATTAGCCATGTGGTCTGACATTACCACAGGTCCTGAAACACATATACAAGATTATGTGCAAGAAAGGAATACTCCGGGCTACATTACAGCAACCAGGCACTTATGTGGCACATACCTCCCATCGACTACAAACCCTTTAGCCATGCTACAATACTTTCTTTGAATATCATTTGTGTTATTTTTGTAGTAACTGAAGAAGGTCTGATGTAAGACCGAAACTTTTTTTGACTACTACAGTGAATCACATTAAATTACCCGAGTGATCACTTCAAAGTTGAGTGCCGGGTTTCTTATTATTATTAATAGGAAAATATTGACATCTCAGTTTGTTGTGTAATTTCTTCTGATTGTGCCAATACCTTACATTTAATCGGGAACTACTTTTCATTCAAAATACAAAGCTAAGAAGGGAAGTAGCGCCATATTACAGTGCAGATTTTAATGTTAGTTTGCGGGTGCTGTGACCCACTGGGGGAGCCCCTGATGTGCAGGGCAGAGTAGCAGAACCCCCTATAAGTGACCCCAGTTTACAAACTACACCTTCCAATGAATTCATAAAGAGGTGCGGTGATCACAAAATTTTATACTATTGGGCAGTGATAAAAAAATAATTACATTTTTACTCTGAAAAACATGTTTTAGCCTTAGATTTTACATTTTTACACCGGGACATGGTTAAAAATTGTACCAAAATGTGTCACACAATTTCTGCTGTATATTACCAATATGTGGCTGTACTGTACTGCTCCGCCACAAGGCGAGACTTGGGAGGAACAGAGTGCTATTTGCCTCCTGATGTGCAGATTTTCCTAGATTATTGGCTGACTTCAAGTAAAGAGCATCTAAGTGCTAGAAGAGCAGAATACCCCCCTCAAGTGACCCCATTTTACAAAATATACCCCTGCCAAACATGTGGACACTAAATGATTTTTAGGCACATTTTGGGGCTCAGAAGGGAGGGGGGCATTTGGATTTGGGATAACTTGCTGAATTTCTTTTGGGAGGGCGATGAATCATAGTTCTGTTTCCCTATATTTCTATTGACAGATGATGGACCTGAGTGGGGACTTTTTTTGTGGATTGAGTTGAAGCTTTTGTTGGGAATGTTTTACATATAATTTTGAATCACATTTATTCTGTGCTCTTTGCTGAACACTTACATTGGGGGTTTCCATTTAAATCTCCGAATGACATGATTCAGCTGAAACTCCCAAGGGATCAGCAGAGACAGTAGAGTTACTTTCGACTCCGTCTAGCCTCTGTTCAGTGTTGTCCTTCTTTTCAGAAGTGCACAAAACTGTGGTCGACTGCACTTTTAAAAAGACGGACACCGCCGGATCACAGGCCAGATGGCATCCACAGTGCCTCCATTATAGGAAATCTTCCGTCGAGGGTTCCATCTGAATTATGTATTTCATAAATTTACACAGAAATCCGGTATAAGCACCGAGCGCAGAACGCAGAACGCAGAACGCAGAATAAATGTGAGCCAAGCCTTAGTGCAATCTTTGAGGGTAGAATGGACAAATCAACAGCAGGTGAAGAATTGGTTTTATTTGTTTTTTACATCATTCCTCGTGTGGTATAAGTGATTAGATTACTTTATTCTTCGGGTCAGTGTGATTACTGCGATACCAGTTTTCTTTGTGTTTGGCTGTTGTCACACACTAAAACACTAAAAGGTGCTTTTGCCATATTTTTAGAGCTATAATTTTTTCAGATTTCTGTAAACAAAGTCATGTGACAGCTTGTTTTTCGTGGGACGAGTTGACGTTTTTTATTGCTACCTTTTTGGGGTACATAACATGTTTTTATCATTTTCTATTTCGATTTTAGGGAAGCAGAATAAACAAAGACCAGCAATTCAGGATTTTTTTTTTAGTAATGCCGTTTAAGGACGGGTTCACATTTGCATCTGTGTGCGCAGCAAACGATCCGCATCGATCCGCATGCATCATGCGTACATATCTTTCGCGGTTTCCGGTGAACACAACATGTTGCATTTTTAAGGCTTCAAATATGCATGCGGACAATTGCGGATTATTGCGTCCGCAAAACACATTACTGTCTATGGGAATTCATTGGTACGCAAGAAAATGATGTCACCACCTCCACCATGCGCATAAAAACTGCAAACACATGCCAAAATGCTTTTAAACGCGTGCTCATGCAGCGTTTCTGTTTGCGTCATATGCAAGATGATGCACAGCCGTAAGCATGCTTTTGTACATGCAGATGATACGCTGCGCACAGAAACGCTAATGTGAACCTAGCCTTACACGTGGTAAAATTGATAAGGCAGCTTTATTCTTTTTGTCAGTATGATTATAGCGGTACCCCATTTATGTCATTTTTTAAATGTTTTGTGGCTTTTACACAATAAATTTTTTATTAAAAAAAAATAACTTTTGCATTCGTTTTTTCTCAAAGCTATAACTTTTTCATTTTTCTGCTGATGAAGCTGTATGGATGCTTGCTTTTTTGCAGGACAATATGATGTTTTCAGCGATACCATTTTTATTTACATTGATCTTTTTAATCCAGTTTTATTTCCCTTTTTACCAGCGGTATGATGAAAAACCATAGTTTGTAATTTTTTTTTCTTTTTTCAGGGCTTTCACTGAAGGGGATCACTAGAATGATATTTTTATAGATCGGGTCATTCCGGAAGCGGCGATACCAAGTATGTGTACTTTTTTTGTTTATTTTTCTTTTGACATAAAAATGTGTATTTATTGGTGTGATATATATCTTTTTATTATTTTGTAATTTTTTTAATATTTTTTACAATTTTTTTTTAATCCTTTTTTACTTAGTCCCTCGGTGAGACTTTACATTTTTTCACTTTGATCTCAGTTATAATGCATAACTGTGACAGTTTAAAGTCATGACGTACACAGCAAGTCATGGTGAGGGAACTGACACCCACTCATGAAGTGCTATGTCCGTCATTGGTCGTAAAGGGTTTAAAATAGTTTTGTTATGCTTTGCTACCTTTGCCCAAGAAATTATCTAAAAAACAACATGTTTGTATCACCATATTCTAACACTCATAACTTTATTTTTTTCAGTACATGTAGCTTTATTAGGGCTTGCTTTTTGTAGGACACGCTTTACTACTTTTTGTACCATTTTTGGCTATATGCAATTTTTCACTGTTTGCTTCTTATTCTTAGAGGTATGCATGAACCAAAAACATTGAGGTACCATTGATATGTTAACTTTATTTTTCAAGTTAATATTATTATGAAGATATCGATTTTATACCTTAATCTTTTTTCACAAGAAAAATATTTTTGGAATCGCACTTTTTTGATCATCATATTCTAAGAGCCCTAACTATTTCTTTTTCTGTCTGCAGATCTGTATGAGGGCTTGTTTTTTTGTTCAGTGAACTGTCGTTTTATTGATACCATTTTGGAATTTTAATCACTTTTACTTGTTTTTTTTTGGCATGGTTTGTCATATTATTTGTTAATGGCATCCTCGTACAAACATTTTTGGTTTTTTTTGAGGGGCACTTGGTTTTACAAATTGGGGTAGATTGGCTTACTTGGCTGCACATAGAGTTAGACATACAGTACAAACCAAAAGTTTGGACACACCTCATTTAAAGATTTTTCTGTATTTTCATGACTATGAAAATTGTAAATTCACACTGATGGCATCAAAACTATGCTCGGCACGCCCCTGTACCAGATTGGATGGACAGGCTTCAATCAAAGTACCGACAGCTTCAGCACACCCCTATACCAGTTTGGCTGAGACTCCAGTGGGATCCAATAGACTGAGGAATATTACAGTCATGGTGGCCATTTTTAGGACTCCATTCCATAGCAATTCATTGGCATCCAGCAATCGCTCTGCAGGGGTACCTATCGGCTGATGAGAGCGATTTCCCACTATCAAAATCCTCCTATGCTGTTGACAGTGGCATGTGAGGGGCTAATGTGCTGGGATCAGAGCTAGCTACAGATACAGAACACAAGCAGTGGCTCAGCTTCCAGTTCTTGTTGCCGATGGCATGCGCACACCTCCTGTGCCCATGCTATACCTGAGATGTAACTATTCATTGCAGGAAATCACCTGCAATCTGGAATGAAAAATATCTGTAAATGGCTTAATAATAAGAAAAATAATAATTTCATCCTTCTTCTCTGCTACATTTCTAAAACTTAATATGGATAAAACAGAACTCGTCATCTTTCCCCCATCTCACTCAATCCCCCAACGGACCTATTCATTAAGGTAAACAGCTGTAAACTCTCCCCAGTCCCAGAAGATCACTGCCTTGGGGTTATCCTTGACACTGATCTCTCTTTCAAACCACATATCCAAGCCCTTTCCACTTCCTGCCGACTTCAACTCAAAAATAATTCACGGATCCGTACATTCCTCAACCAAGAATCTGCAAAAACCCTAGTCCATGTCTTCATCATCTCCCGCCTTGACTACTGCAACCTCCTGCTCTGTGGCCTCCCCTGTAGCACTCTTGCACCCCTCCAATCTATTCTAATCTCTGCTGCCAGACTAATCCACCTGCCCCCCTGCTATTCCCTGGCCTCTCCCCTCTGTCAATCCCTGCACTGGCTCCCCTTTACCAAAAGAATCCAGTTCAAAACCCTAACCATGACATACAAAGCCATCCACAGCCTGTCTCCACCATACATCTGTGACCTCGTCTCCCAGTACTTACCTGCTCGCAACCTCTGATCCTCACAAGATCTCCTTCTCTACTCCCCTCTTATTTCCTCTTCCCACAATCGTATACAAGATTTCTCCCACACATCCCCCCTACTCTGGAACTCTCTACCACACCATATTAGACTCTCGCCTACCATCGAAACCTTCAAAAAGAACCCATAGACCCAAGCCTACAACCTGCAGTAACCACCGCTCGACCAAGCCACTGCACGACTAGCTCTACCCTCGCCCATTATATCCTCACCCAACCCCTCTAGATTGTGAGCCCTCGCAGGCAGCATCCTCTCTCCTCCTGTAGCATTGTGACTTGTACTGTACTTGTTTTTATTATGTATACCCCTCCTCACATGTAAAGCGACATGGAATAAATGGCGCTATAATAATAAATAATAATAACAATAATTACAGTGTAAGAAGGCTCTTACCCAAAATACTGTCACCACGATTTGTATATCCTCCAAAAGTAAAGACATGAGAGTGATCAGCAGTCACAACGGTCAGAGTTTCAGATTCTGATGTTAACTTCCTAGCAACCTGGATAGCCTTGTCAAACTCAACAGCCTCAGTCAATGAATTTCGTGCATTAGAATCATGATGGCCATGGTCAATTCTACCACGTAAACAAATAGATAAAACGTTACCTTAAAAATGTCTGGTTTGTGAACATATCTTTTATTTAAGGAATAAAGATTATTACATGAGACGTCTAACAGCAAATACTTGTTTTGAGATTAAGTAAAATCTCAAATCTCAAATTTGAGCATTAACTCTGCTTTCTTTCTGTCTGTACGCCATCTATTAATCCAAAGGAAAGTTTTAAGTAGATCTTAGATCTTAGCATGATATTCAACCCCAAGATTTTAATGGATTATTTTCAAAAGACAAAGTGGTCTTCTCATTATGGAAATACTATATATACTGCTCAAAAATAAAGGGAACACTAAAATCCCACATCCTAGATATCACTGAATTAAATATTTCAGTTGTAAATCTTTATTCATTACATAGTGGAATGTGTTGAGAACAATAAAATCTGAAAATTATCAACATAAATCACAACTAATATCCCACAGAGGTTTGGAGTTGGAATGATGCTCAAAGTCAAAGTGGAAAATGAAGTTACAGGCTGATCCAACTTCCGTGGAAATGATGCTCAGCAGTGTGAGTGAAAGGCCTCCATGTGCCTCTATGACCTCCCTACAACGCCTGGGCATGCTCTTGATGAGGCGGTGGATGGTCTCCTAAGGCATCTCCTCGCAGACCTGGACTAAAGCATCCGCCAACTCCTGGAAAGTCTGTGGTGCAACGTGACATTGGTGGATGGTGCGAGACATGATGTCCCAGATGTGTTCAATCGGACTCTGGTCTGGGGAACGGGCAGGCCAGTCCATAGCTTCAATGCCTTCATCTTGCAGGAACTGCTGACACACTCCAGCCACATGAGGTCTGTCATGTCCTGCATTAGGAGGAACCCAGGGCCAACCGCACCAGCATATGGTCTCACAAGGGGTCTGAGGATCTCATCTCGGTACCTAATGGCAGTCAGGCTACCTCTGGCGAGCACATGGAGGGCTGTGCGGCCCTCCAAAGAAATGCCACCCCACATCATTACTGAGCCACTGCCAAACTGGTCATGCTGAAGGGTGCTACAGGCAGCAGATCGCTCTCCGCGGTGTCTCCAAACTCTGTCACTCCTGTCACATGTGCTCAGTGTGAACCTGCTTTCAACTGTGAAGAGCACAGGGTGCCAGTAGCGAATTTGCCAATCCTGTTGTTCTGTGGGAAATGCCAAGCACTCTGCATGGTATTGGGCTGTTAGCACAACCTCCATCTGTGGATGACCATCCTCATGGACTCGGTTTCTAACCGCTTGTGCAGACACATGTAGTTAGATGCCTGCTGGAGGTCATTTTGCAGAGCTCTGGCAGAGCAGTGCTCCTCCGGTTCCTCCTTGCACAAAGGCTGGGGTGGGGGTCCTGCTGCTGGGTTGTGACCCTCCTAGGGCCCCCTCCATGTCTCCTGGTGTACTGGCCTGTCTCCTGGTATCGCCTCCAGCCTCTGGACACTACGCTGACAGACACAGCAAACCTTCTTGCCACAGCTCGCATTGGTGTGCCATCCTGGATGAACTGCACTACCTGAGGCACTTGTGTGGGTTGTAGAGGCTGTCTCATGCTACCACGAGTGTGAAAGCACAACCAACATTCAAAAGTGACCAAAACAACAGCCAGAAAGCATTGGTACTGAGATGTGGTCTGTGGTCCCCACCTGCAGAATCACTCCATTATTGAGTGTGTCTTGATAATTGCCAATAATTTCCATCTGTTGTCTATTCTATTTGCACAACAGCATGTGAAATTGATTGTCAAACAGTGTTGCTTCCTAAGTGGACAGTTTGATTTCACAGAAATTTGATTTACTTGGAGTTATATTCTGTTGTTTAAGTGTTCCCTTTACTTTTTTGAGCAGTGTATATTTATTAACTTGTGTCAATATTAGCTGTCAATACTTTTTAACTCTGCTCCATTTTGCACATACTACCTCAATAATGATACACATCGAGGCTCTATTATCCCCCAGGCTACTGGATCCATCCTGATGTAGTTCCATTGCGCTTGGTCGAGTGTGTGCAGTGCAGTCTTTCTATGATTTTACAAACTTAAAAACTTCAGTTGGATCTAGAACAGCTCAGCTGCTCCTACACCAGGGATTTTTGGCAAATTATTTGGCTCTGTTCTACCTTCAAATTGGAGCTTGAAACATTGTGGATGGAAAGCAGAGCTGACCACTGCACAACATCACTGTACTGGAAGCAGACTAACAAATCAAAGATTTCTGCAAATGGCACTCAATTGCTATAAATGGCAGAAAATAAAATCACCATTAGAACCGCTGCCATACTCTAACCCTCTGCCATATGTGCTGCCATTTGAGCTGCATTTGCAGTTTTACAACACTGATCTATTAAAGGGAACCTGTCAACCAGTTTTTCTCATATAAAGTACGCCCTCATATACAGCATTCTAGCATAACATCAAAAATAGCGTTTACTATACTTACATATGGCATGGTCCGGTCTGATGGGCGTTTAACGTCTTGGACACCTCCTCTCTTCTTACGATCGCCATCCTCCTTCCCTGGTTCATGTGGAAAACGCATCCTATGTCATCCTACATTATCCCCATGGTGTCCTCCATCGTGCTCCTGCCCAGGCGTACTTCTATCTGCCGTGCGGAGGGAATTTAATACTTGCTATGCTCTTGGCACGGCAGAGAGAAGTACGCCTGGGCAGGAGCGCAATGGAGGACACTGTGTGGATGACATACGACGCATCAGCCATATGAAGCAAGAAGGTGGACGGTGATCTCAAAGTAGAGAGGAGGCACCAGATGAAAACCAATGACGCCAATGGGATTGGACCGCACTGAGTATAATAAAACCTATTCTTTTGTGTTATTCAGAGCAAATTGGGCACATGTATACACTATTCTAGTATGCCAAAACAGAGGGCTTACAGGTGCTGGCCCAACTTTGTATATGAAAAACCTGAAGACCGGTTCCCTTTAACAGTAGACATTAAGCACAGCTCAGTTGTGTTACAGTTAGCTCTTCTGTGCTTAAACATTTTTTCATATACAGTACTGACCAAATGTTTTGACATAACTGTTCATGTAATGCATTTTCTTGCTCTTACTGGAATGCACATTGTACATTCATACAGAAAACAGACAAACCATAAAAGAGAGACAAATGGAAATAAACAGTAAAGATTTGAAGCATGAGTGAAACAAACCAGAATGTGAGTTAAACCTTAGATTCCAAAATGTTGTCTCATTTTCTCACAGCTGACCCCCGGAACATTGCGATCAAACAAGATTGCAGCATTCCCGTTGTATAGAGAAGCATGGCGCAGGAAGGAGGCTGCCTGTGTGCTTCCCTCAGACCCTGTGATGGCGTTGTTCTGAGGTTCTCCCTGCCTGCAGACCTCCAGATCCAAGATGGCTACGGGGACCTTCCGGGTCCTGCAGGGAGGTGGCTTCTCAGTGCTTGCTGAGAGCAGGACCTGAGAAGCCTCCCTCACTGCCTGTCAGATCGCTGTTCTGACACAGTGCTGTGCAAAGTGTCAGATCAAGGATCTGACTTTATACAGTGATGTCCCACCCTGGGACAATGTAAAAATGTTTTAAAAAAATATTATACTGTGTAAAAATATATATTTTTTTATTCCTAAATAAAGAAAAAAATAAATAAATATTGTTCCAATAAATAATTTCTTTATGTAAACTTAAAAAAAACAATAAAAGTACATATATAGCATCGCCGCGTTCGTAATGATCTGACCAATAAAACTGCCCACTAGTTAGCCCCTTCAGTGAACACCGTAAAAAAATAAATAAAAAATGAGGCAAAAAACAATGCTTTATCATCATACCGCCGAACAAAAAGTGGAATAACACGCAATCAAAAAGACGGATATAAATATACATGGTACCGCTGAAAACGTCATCTTGTCCTGCAAACAAAATTGAGCTGCCATGCATCATCATCAGCGAAAAAATAAAAAAAATTTATAGTTCTCAGAATAAAGCGTTGCAAAAACAATTATTTTTTATATAAAATAGTTTTTATTGTGTAAAAGCACCAAAACATTAAAATATGATATAAATGAGGTATTGTTGTCATCGTACTCACCCAAAGAATAAAACTGCTTTATCAATTTTACCATACGCAGAATGGTATAAATGCCCCACCCAAAAGAAATTCATGAATTGTTGGTTTTTGTTCATTCTGCCTCCCAAAAATTGTAATAAAAGCGATCAAAAAATGTCATGTGCCTGAAAATGATACCAATAAAAATGTCAACTCGTCCCGCAAAAAACAAGACCTCAAATGACTCCGTGGGCCAAAATATGGAAATATAATAGCTCTCACAATGTGGTTATGCAAAAACTATTTTTTGCAATAAAAGGCGTCTTTTAGCGTGTGACAGCTGTCAAACATAAAAACCCAATATAAAAACCAGCTATAAATAGTAAATCAAACCCCCCTTTATCACCCCCTTAGTTAGGGACAAATAATAAAATTAAAAAAATGCATTTATTTCCATTTTCCGATTAGGGTAAGAGCTAGGGTTAGGGCACCTTTAACCCAATCCCACCTCTACCCTCCCTTATCCTCCCCTCTTTTGAAGTCCATTCTGTCTGCATCTACTCTCCCTCCAACCTCCAAGTGGCCATCATATACCGACCTCCAGGCCCGGCCACTGCCTTTATTGACCAGTTCTCCACCTGGCTTCTTCACTTTCTCTCTGCTGACATTCCCACCATCATCATGGGTGACTTCAACATCCCCATCGATTACTCTTCAGTCAACAGCCTCCAAACTTCTGTCCCTTACCTCATCCTTTGGACTTACTCAGTGGTCCTCCGCAGCCACTCACATAGACGGACATACATTAGACCTGGTATTCACCCGTCTCTGCTCCCTATCTAACTTCACCACCTCCCCTCTCCCTCTATCTGACCACCATCTGCTCACCTTCTCATCCCTGTCCTCTCCACTGGTCATCCATGTCCAGCAAAATGCGCACCCCCGCAGAAACCTTGCACACCTAGACACCCACACACTCTCTAACTCTATCCTACCACTAGCATCCATATCCTCACTCCACGACACAGACAGTGCCACTGCTTTCTACAATGCTACTCTCGCATCAGCTATTGACACAGTTGCCCCTCTCGTCCATGGCAGAGTGTGACGTATCAATAGACAACCTTGGCACAATAACACCACAAAAAAGCTCCGGCAAGTGTCCAGGGTTGTGGAGCGGCGTTGGAAGAAAACACACCTGCAAGACAACTTCACTGCATTCAAACAGGCAACACTCACTTTTAAATCTGCTCTCACCTCTGCTAAACAGGTCTACATCACAACCCTCGTATCTTCCCTATCCTACAACCCCAAACAGTTATTCAAAACCTTTAACTTCCTCCTCCGCCCCCCAGTGCCCCCTCCAACCTCCCTCATCTCTGCTGAGGACTTTGCCACACACTTTAAAAATAAGATCGACCAGACAAGGCAAGTCTTCATTGTTCAACCACCACAACCCCTTTGTATACCAGACCAATGCCCAAACCTCATAACCTCCCTATCCAACATCACTGAAGGGGTGCTTAATTGTCTCCTCTCCAAATCGCACCTCACCACCTGTGCACTCGACCCCATCCCATCCCACCTCCTCCCCAACCTAACCACCACACTTATCCCATCCCTAACTCACCTCTTCAACCTATCACTATCTTCTGGCACCTTCCCTTCTGCTTTCAAACATGCCACAATCACGCCTATCCTTAAAAAGCCAACCCTCGATCCAACTGCTATGTCCAGCTATCGCCCAATATCACTGCTCCCATTCGCTTCCAAACTCCTGGAGCAGCACGTCCACTCTGAACTTTCCTCCCACCTCTCATCTAACTTGCTCTTTGACAATCTACAATCTGGTTTCCGCCCCCATCACTCAACTGAGACAGCCCTGACCAAAATCACTAACGACCTACTTACCGCGAAAGCTAATGGACAATACTCTGTACTCCTCCTTCTAGACATGTCCTCTGCTTTTGACACGGTTGACCACTGCCTCTTACTACAGATCCTCTCCTCCTTTGGCATCAAAGACCTCGTCCTATCCTGGATCTCCTCGTACCTTTCCAACCGCACATTCAGCGTCTCCCACTCCCACACTACCTCCTCATCCCACCCTCTCTCTCTTGGAGTCCCCCAAGGCTCTGTTCTATGACCCCTACTCTTCTCAATCTATACACTTGGCCTGGGACAACTCATAAAGTCCCATGGATTCCAGTACCACCTCTATGCTGATGACACTCAGATCTACCTCTCTGGCCCAGACGTCAAAGCTCTGCTGTCCAGAATCCCAGAGTGCATATCAGCCATATCCTCCTTCTTCTCCTCTAGCTTCTTCTAACTCGATGTGGACAAATCTGAACTCATCATCTTTCCTCCATCCCATAGATCTTCCTTACCTGACCTATCTATCGCAATCAATGACATCATGCTTTCCCCCGTACCGGAAATCCGCTGCCTCGGAGTAACCTTCGACTCATCCCTTTCCTTCAAACCGCACATCCAAGCACTTTCCACCTCCTGTCGCCTCCAGCTCAAAAATATCTCCAGAATCTGTCCTTTCCTCAACCGTCAATCTACCAAAATGCTTGTGCACGCCCTCATCATCTCCCGTCTTGACTACTGCAGCATCCTTTTCTGCGGCCTCCCTGCTAACACCCTTGCACCTCTCCAGTCCATTCTTAACTCTGCTGCCCGACTAATTCATCTCTCCTCGCTACTCCTCTGCTTCCCCCCTCTGGAAATCTCTTCACTGGCTCCCATTCCCTCAGCGTATCCAGTTCAAATTACTAATACTGACCTACAAAGCCATCCACAACCTGTCTCCTCCATATATCTCTGAACTAATCTCCCGATATCTTCCCTCACGTGATCTCCGGTCCTCCCAAGACCTCCTTCTCTCCTCCACACTTATTCGCTCCTCATCCAACCGCCTCCAAAACTTCTCCCGAATATCCCCCATCCTCTGGAATTCTTTGCCCCAACACGTCCGACTATCAACCACATTCGGATCCTCAAGACGGAACCTGAAAACCCATCTCTTCAGGAAAGCCTACAGCCTGCACTGACCCCGCTGCTGCCTCATCACTACTGAAGCTACCGCCTCACCAACATCGGAGCTCCTGCAACCCTCAACCTACTGTCTCCTTCCCCATAATCCTGTAGAATGTAAGCCCACAAGGGCAGGGTCCTCGCCCTTCTGTATCAGTCTGTCATTGTTAGTTTGTTTACTGTAAGTGATATCTGTAACTTGGATGTAACCCCTTCTCATGTAAAGCACCATGGAATCAATGGTGCTATATAAATAAATAATAATAATAATAATAATAAAAATAAAGTTAGGGTTATAGTTGGGTCTAAAGTTAGGGTTAGGCTTGGGGCTAAAGTTAAGGTTAGGGTTGGGGTTAAAGATAGGGTTAGGGTTGGGGCTAAAGTCAGGGTGAAAGTTAGAGTTGGGGCTAAAGTTAGGGTTGGGGCTAAAGTTAGGGTTAGGGTTTGGATTAGGGTTAAGGTTGGGATTACGTTTACGGTTGGGATTAGGGTTAGGGTTGGGATTAGGGATAGGGGTGTGACAGGGTTAGTGGTGTGCTTAGGGTTATGGTTAGGGATTAGAGTTAGGGGTGTGTTGGGGTTAGGGTTAGAATTGGAGGGTTTCCACTGTTTAGGCACATCAGGGGTTCTCCAAACGCGACATAGCGTCCGATCTCAATCACAGCGAATTCTGCGTTGAAAAAGTCAAACGCTACTCCTTCCCTTCCGAGCTCTGCCGTGCGCCCAAACATGGGTTTCCCCCACATATGGGGTATCAGCGTACTCAGGACAAATTGGACAACTTTTGCAGTCCAATTTCTCCTGTTACTCTTGTGAAAATAAAAATTTGAGGGCTAAAAAATCATTTTTGTGGAAAAAAAATGTTTTTTTTTAATTTCATGGCTCTGCGTTATAAACTTTAGTGAAACACTTGGGGGTTTAAAGTTCTCACAACACATCTAGATAAGTTCCTTGGGGGGTTTAGTTTCCAATATGGGGTCACTTGTGGGGGGCTTCTACTGTTTAGGTACATCAGGGGCTCTGAAAACGCAATATGATGTCGGCAGACCATTCCATCAAAGTTTGCATTCCAAAACGGCGCTCCTTCCCTTCTGAGCTATGCCATGTGCCCAAACGGTAGTTCCCCCACATATGGGGCATGAGCATACTCAGGGCAAATTGCACAAGAACTTTTGCAGTCAAATTTCTCCGGATACCCTTGGGAAATAAAAAATTGTGGGCTAAAAGATCATTTTTGAGGAAAAAAAATATTTTTTATTTTCAAGGCTCTACATTATCTACTTCTGTGGAACAATAGGGGGTTCAATGTGCTCACCACACAAGTTCCTCTGGTGGTCTAGTTTCCAAAATGGTATCACTTGTGGCGGGTTTCCACTGTTTAGGCACATCAGGAGCTCTCCAAACGCGACATGGCGTCCGATCTCAATTCCAGCCAATTTTGCATTGAAAAGTCAAACGGTGCTCCTTCCAAACTCTGCCATGCGCCCAAGTAGTGGTTTACCCCCACATATGGGGTATCAGCGATATTGGGGCGAAAAGATCATTTTTGTGAAGAAAATATGATTTTTTTATTTTTACGTCTCTACATTGTAAACATCAGTGAAGCACTTAGGGGTTCAAAGTCCTCACCACACATCCAGGCAGTGGCGTAGGAAGGGGGGTGCGGGGGGGGCGGTCCGCCCCGGGCGGCACAATGCTGGGGGCGGCCGGCGCTGCAGGAGAAGAAGATGGAAAAAAAAAAAAAAAAAAGACGCCCCTTTAAATCTTCGGGCGGCGCCGTCCGCCGCCACGACCAGGGCCAGCTCCCCCCACCCCCGGGTCCCGCCCCCGCCCCCGCCCCCTGCTCTATACTCACCTCTCCTGGTTCCTGCGGCGCCGGCAGCTGCAGCGTCCTCTGACTCTGCGACGTCTCAGAGCAGAGGGCGCGATGACGTCACTACTGTGCGCGCCGCTCTGCCTCTCTGTCCTGAGCGTCGCAGAGCCGGAGAGACGCTGACTGCACCGGACCTGCGCTGGGAACGGGAGAGGTGAGGATTTTACTTTTTTTTTTTTTCTTTATGTCTGACTGTCTGGGGCTGGGGCAATGCTGGACACACTGGGGCAATACTGGAGACCATGGGGCAGATTGCTGGACACACTGGGGCAATACAGGAGACTATGGGGCAGATTGCTGGACACACTGGGGCAATACAGGAGACCATGGGGCAGAATGCTGGACACACTGGGGCAATACAGGAGACCATGATGGGGCAGATTGCTGGACACACTGGGGCAATACAGGAGACTATGGGGCAGATTGCTGGTCACACTGGGGCAATACTGGAGACCATGGGGCAGAATGCTGGACACACTGGGGCAATACTGGAGACCATGGGGCAGAATGCTGGACACACTGGGGCAATACTGGAGACCATGGGGCAGAATGCTGGACACACTGGGGCAATACTGGAGACCATGGGGCAGAATGCTGGACATACTGGGGCAATACTGGAGACCATGGGGCAGATTGCTGGACACACCGGGGCAATACTGGAGACCATGGGGCAGAATGCTGGACACACTGGGGCAATACAGGAGACCATGGGGCAGATTGCTGGACACACTGGGGCAATACTGGAGACCATGGGGCAGAATGCTGGACACACTGGGGCAGTACAGGAGACTATGGGGCAGAATGCTGGACACACTGAATACTGGAGACCATGGGGCAGATTTCAGGACACATTGAGGCAATGCTGGAGACCCTGGGGCAGACTTCTGGACATACTGGGGCAATACTGGAGACCATGGGGCAGATTGCTGGACACACTGGGGCAATACAGGAGACCATGGGGCAGATTGCTGGACACACTGGGGCAATACTGGAGACCCTGGGGCAGATTGCTGGACACACTGGGGCAATACTGGAGACCCTGGGGCAGATTTCTGGACATACTGGGGCAATACTGGAGACCATGGGGCAGATTGCTGGACACACCGGGGCAATACTGGAGACCATGGGGCAGAATGCTGGACACACTGGGGCAATACAGGAGACCATGGGGCAGAATGCTGGACATACGGGGGCAATACTGGAGACCATGGGGCAGATTGCTGGACACACCGGGGCAATACTGGAGACCATGGGGCAGAATGCTGGACACACTGGGGCAATACAGGAGACCATGGGGCAGATTGCTGGACACACTGGGGCAATACTGGAGACCATGGGGCAGAATGCTGGACACACTGGGGCAGTACAGGAGACTATGGGGCAGAATGCTGGACACACTGAATACTGGAGACCATGGGGCAGATTTCAGGACACATTGAGGCAATGCTGGAGACCCTGGGGCAGACTTCTGGACATACTGGGGCAATACTGGAGACCATGGGGCAGATTGCTGGACACACTGGGGCAATACAGGAGACCATGGGGCAGATTGCTGGACACACTGGGGCAATACTGGAGACCCTGGGGCAGATTGCTGGACACACTGGGGCAATACTGGAGACCCTGGGGCAGATTTCTGGACATACTGGGGCAATACTGGAGACCATGGGGCAGATTGCTGGACACACCGGGGCAATACTGGAGACCATGGGGCAGAATGCTGGACACACTGGGGCAATACAGGAGACCATGGGGCAGATTGCTGGACACACTGGGGCAATACTGGAGACCCTGGGGCAGATTGCTGGACACACTGGGGCAATACTGGAGACCCTGGGGCAGATTTCTGGACACATTGAGGCAATGCTGGAGACCCTGGGGCAGACTTCTGGACACACTGGGGCAATGCTGGACACTGGGGCAGATTGCTGGACACACTGGGGGTAATATACTGGACACACTGGGGCAATGCTGGACACTGGGGGTAATATGCTGGACACACTGGGGCAGACTGCTGGACACACTGGGGAAAGGCTGGACACTGGGGCAGATTGCTGGACACACTGAGGGCAGATTGCTGGACACACTGGGGGTAATATGCTGGACATACTGGGGCAGATTGCTGGACACACTGGGGGTAATATGCTGGACACACTGGGGCAGATTGCTGGACAACATGGGGGTAATATGCTGGACACACTGGGGCAGATTGCTGGACAACATGGGGGTAATATGCTGGACACACTGGGGGCAGGACTTGAGGCATGGGCAGAATGTAGATACGGGGCATGATTGGAGACACGGGGCAGGATTGGATCATGGGGCAGGACGGATACGATGGAGGCTGGTGGGGCAGGATGGGGAGATCATATGGGGTAGAATGGATACTCATGAGGGCAGGATACGACAACATATGGCTGGAGCCAGGAATGAGATAAACGGGGCCAGGGTGGGGAATATTATTACCATAGGGGATAATTAAGGGATATTATTACTGCAGTGATGTATTTATTTTATTTTTTGAGTATACTGTTTTAAATGGGGGGGCGGTCCTGTTACTGTGCAGAGTGACACTATATCACCTTTTTTTCTTCATGTGGTGTAATGTAGAAGTTGTGAAAAATTAAGTAATGTGTTCTGCAAGCGGAGCTCGAGATAACTGTGTTATCTCCTGCAGAAACGAGTCCTGGCTGGAAGGAATGATGGCGGTCTGTGCTGGATGAAAGATGAAGGACTTCACCTAGAGACGTCACTGGTGAGTCAGTGTTACCTATACACTGACACTATACACTGTATACTATATAGAGGTCCTGTGTATAATGTCACCAGTGATCTCTGTATTACCTCTACACAGACACTGCATACTAAGTACAGATCTCCTGTGAATACTGGCACTTATGGTGATAGTATTGTGGGGTTTTTTTTATTACTGATCAGTATTGTAGTATTCAGTCACTATGTGGTGGTAATATGTGGTCTGGAAATGGTGCGGTGGTATTTGTCCCTTGTATGTAGTATTATTCGGTCACTATGTGGCCTGGTCATGGTGTGGTGGTATTAAGTCACAGGTGTGGCATGTGGGGGTGACACCATTAGGCCCAGTTTAAGTTCTACAAAACAGGAAAACCATTTTTGGTAACCTTTGTGTGTATTGAGCTGGGGGGGGGGGGGGGGCGCCAAACTCGGGATCAGCCCCGGGCGGCAAAAGCTCTAGCTACGCCTCTGCATCCAGATAAGTTCCTTAGGGAATCTACTTTCCAAAATGGTGTTACATGTGGAGGTTTCCACTGTTTAGACACATTAGGGTCTCTCCAAACTTGACGTGGCGCCTGATCTCATTTTCAGACAATTTTGCATTGAAAACTCAAACGGTGCTCCTTCTCTTCTGAGCTCTGCCATGTGCCCAAACAGTGGCCCCCACATATGGGGTATCAGCATACTCAGGACACATTGCACAATAACTCTTGGTGTCCAATTTCTCCTGTTACCATTGGTAAAATAAAACAAATTGTATCTGAATTAAATTTTTTGGTAGAAAAAGTTAAATGTTCATTTTTTTAAACATACCACAAATTCCTGTGAAGCACCTGAAGGGTTAATAAACTTCTTGAATGTGGTTTTGAGCACCTTGAGGGGTGCAGTCTTTAGAATGGTGTCACTTTTGGGTATTTTCTATCATATAGACCCCTCAAAGTGACTTCGAATGTGATGTGGTCCTTTAAAAAAATGGTGTTGTAAAAAAGAGAAATCGCTCATAAACCTTTAACTCTTATAACTCCCTAACAAAAAAAATTTTTGCTTCAAAATTGTGCTGATGTAAAGTAGACATGTAGGAAATGTTACTTATTAAGTAATTTGTGTGACATATGCAGCGCCCCAGGGTCCTGGTCATTGCAGTAATGTCATTCTTCCACCAGGGGGAGTGATGTTATGTCTGAAGGCAATAAAGGAGATCTCTTTACTAGGTACAAACCACACAACACACTTCACACTCCAGTCCACCAGGGGGAGCTATACTCCTATTTATTAGGGCACTCTTCACAATTAGGTATAACTGGTGGTCTGGATAGGAAGAGAGGCATAAGCTGGCTGGGCTTCACCCAGTTAGCTGCTATCTGAGCTCTGCTCAGGTAGTGGGTCCCTGTCAGGGGTGGGATCCTGTCAGAAGCCTAGACAGAAGGCCACGGAGCTGCGTCGGCCCAGCGTGTGGCAGCATCCTAAGAAAGAGACATTGAAGGAGAATTGTGTTGCAGAGAGTGAGAAACGAGGTTATAGTAAAAGGAGAGGAAACCAGAAGGAGTTCTGCCCTGTAAAAGGCTGCCTCCTTTCTGAGGCGCAGGATCCGGTAGCCGGAACACCGAGGGAGTCATCGTCTCCAAGCCTTGCTCCAGAGACCGGCAGGACAGCTAATTCCATATTAGTTGCCCGACCCATACCCAGGAGGCACGGTGGCAACTTGTGGGGGCCGGGGCGTGCTAGAGTGACTACAACACTCAGGTGCTAGAGGAAGGCTACTGTTCTCCACCTGGATAAGGGGACTCAGCATTTGCCTTCAGACCGGTTGGACTCTGCTTGCCCTGTGATCCGGTGCTCTGGACTGTGGACGCTGAAGCCTTCAGTAAAGGTAAAGAGACTGCAACCTTGTGTCCTCGTTCTTCACTGCGCCTTACACCATCCACCATCTACACTCTTGGAAGCCCTGGGGACACACTTCACCTGTGGGAAGGTACACCATCTAGCTGCCATAACATCACCCCAGCGGAACCCTAAGCAACGTCGGTCACCCTGACCGAATACCACAGGTGGCATCACGAACATTATCCCTTTAAAGACCTTTCCCTTATTTCAACGGACGCCCCTAGGACCACGGACTGGGCCAACCACCGTGACATCCCCCCTTGAGAACAGAGTACCCCACTGCCCTACGGGGGCGATCCATATATCTGTGTGATTTAAGGGCATGAAAATTCAAAGTTGAAAAATTGCAAAATTTTCGCCAAATTTCCATTTTTTTCCCCCAATTAAACGCAAGTAATATCAAAGAAATTTTACCACTATCAGGAAGTACAATATGTCACGACGAGAAAACAGTGTCAGAATCACCAGGATCCGTTGAAGCGTTCCAAAGTTGTAACCTTATAAAGGGACAGTGGTCACAATTGTAAAAATTGGCCTGGCTATTAACATGCAAACCACTCTTGGGGGTAAAGGGATTAAGGAATCTAAAATTTAAATTAAATCAGATTTTGCTATATAATATGACAGCAGCATGATGTAGGGACAGTGAACCTTATCCCAGCAATGTATCAGTTCATTTACTGAATGCAGCAGTTGTGATATAATCATACTGAAAAAGCGGGTTCCTATATATAGCTAAAATATAACTTTTAATCTTTACCAATTAAAAAAGTGCAAACATATAGTGCTGACAAAAGTGCAAAGTGCATACATACCACATAAAGACACATATAAAAACGTATACGCGTATAACCGCACGCCAAGATAGGGTCTAGTATATGGGTAAATCCACTAATATCTTGAACATAACCTGGTCATAAACTGTGAATCCGTAACCTCTAGATCTCACTGCTCCAGATCAGAGCTATATTACTATAGTGGGGTATCATCCCAACAGGCTATGTGTCTACTTCAAGCCTTACGGTATCTGCTGCTGCAGTATAAACCAAAACCCTTACACGGCGGTACGCCAAGATAGAGTCTAGTATATGGGTAAATCCACTAGTATCTTGAACATAACCTGGTCATAAACTGTGAATCCGTAACCTCTAGATCTCACTGCTCCAGACCAGAGCTAATATACTGTAGTGGGGTATTATCCCAACAGGCTACGTATCCACTTCAAGCCTTACGGTATCTGCTGCTGCAGTGTAAACCAAAACCCTTACACAGCGGTATACTTGCAATTGCTCAAAGCATCCGCAGTGATCCTATAAACGTACCAGGGCCCTTAAACTAGCGGCATTACTGGCCTAATATACATAGGGTCACATGCGTAGGTAAACCAGTGATACTCATCTGCCTTCTGCTGGTCACCGTCTAGAGACCTGGTGCAGTGCTGAGTTGTAATGGCCCGTCACGTCGGTTATTCGACTTGTAACCACATCATTCCTTCTGGGTCCATTGTCATGTGAGGTGCCTCCTCCTATGACAATGGACCCAGAAGGAATGATGTGGTTACAAGTCGAATAACCGACGTGACGGGCCATTACAACTCAGCACTGCACCAGGTCTCTAGACGGTGACCAGCAGAAGGCAGATGAGTATCACTGGTTTACCTACGCATGTGACCCTATGTATATTAGGCCAGTAATGCCGCTAGTTTAAGGGCCCTGGTACGTTTATAGGATCACTGCGGATGCTTTGAGCAATTGCAAGTATACCGCCGTGTAAGGGTTTTGGTTTACACTGCAGCAGCAGATACCGTAAGGCTTGAAGTGGATACGTAGCCTGTTGGGATAATACCCCACTACAGTATATTAGCTCTGGTCTGGAGCAGTGAGATCTAGAGGTTACGGATTCACAGTTTATGACCAGGTTATGTTCAAGATACTAGTGGATTTACCCATATACTAGACTCTATCTTGGCGTACCGCCGTGTAAGGGTTTTGGTTTATACTGCAGCAGCAGATACCGTAAGGCTTGAAGTAGACACATAGCCTGTTGGGATGATACCCCACTATAGTAATATAGCTCTGATCTGGAGCAGTGAGATCTAGAGGTTACGGATTCACAGTTTATGACCAGGTTATGTTCAAGATATTAGTGGATTTACCCATATACTAGACCCTATCTTGGCGTGCGGTTATACGCGTATACGTTTTTATATGTGTCTTTATGTGGTATGTATGCACTTTGCACTTTTGTCAGCACTATATGTTTGCACTTTTTTAATTGGTAAAGATTAAAAGTTATATTTTAGCTATATATAGGAACCCGCTTTTTCAGTATTTGGTATATTCTGGTTCTTTTGGTTTATTCGAGTCTGGCTTTTTGTGATATAATCATAGTTTTATCTGCTGCAGTCTGAGGCTGGCGGCTGAATAGGGCCGCAGTGCGCACTCGCCGGCGTCGCCGGCGTCTGACGTCATTGTCAGCCGCCGGGCCCGGCGGCGAGTGCGTCTGTGTGGAGCCTGGAGAGGGAGCTTCACCCGGCGCTGGAGCTTGGCCAGGTAAGAAGTTGTGTTTTTTTTTTTTCTTTGAGAGCTGCTGCGATCCAGGGGGGCCCGGGGGGCAGGATGATGGACACACAGGGGCAGAAATGCTGGACACACAGGGGCAGAATGGTGGACACAGTGGGGCAGAATGCTGGACACACAGGGGCAGAAATGCCGGACACAGTGGGGCAGAAATGCTGGACACAGTGGGGCAGAATGGTGGACACAGTGGGGCAGAATGGTGGACACACAGGGGCAGAAATGCTGGACACAGTGGGGCAGAAATGCTGGACACAGTGGGGCTGGGGCAGAATGGTGGACACACAGGGGCAGAATGGTGGACACACAGGGGCAGAATGGTGGACACAGTGGGGCAGAATGCTGGACACACAGGGGCAGAAATGCCGGACACAGTGGGGCAGAATGGTGGACACAGTGGGGCAGAATGCTGGACACAGTGGGGCAGAAATGCTGGACACAGTGGGGCAGAAATGCTGGACACAGTGGGACAGAATGGTGGACACACAGGGGCAGAATGGTGGACACACAGGGGCAGAATGGTGGACACAGTGGGGCAGAATGCTGGACACAGTGACACAGGGGCAGAAATGCCGGACACAGTGGGGCAGAATGGTGGACACAGTGGGGCAGAATGGTGGACACAGTGGGGCAGAATGGTGGACACAGTGGGGCAGAATGCTGGACACAGTGGGGCAGAAATGTGGACACACAGGGGCAGAAATGCTGGACACAGTGGGGCAGAAATGCTGGACACAGTGGGGCAGAAATGCTGGACACAGTGGGGCAGAAATGCTGGACACAGTGGGGCAGAAATGCTGGACACAGTGGGGCAGAAATGCTGGACACAGTGGGACAGAATGGTGGACACAGGGGCAGAAATGCTGGACACAGTGGGGCAGAATGCTGGACACTGGGGCAGAATGCTGGACACAGTGGGGCAGAAATGCTGGACACAGTGGGGCAGAAATGCTGGACACAGTGGGGCAGAAATGCTGGACACAGTGGGGCAGAAATGCTGGACACAGTGGGGCAGAAATGCTGGACACAGTGGGGCAGAAATGCTGGACACAGTGGGGCAGGATGCTGGACACAATGGGGGCAGGATGCTGGACACAGTGGGGCAGAAATGCTGGACACAGTGGGGGAGAAATGCTGGACACAGGGGCAGAAATGCTGGACACAGTGGGACAGAATGGTGGACACACACAGGGGCAGAAATGCTGGACACACAGTGGGGCAGAATGCTGGACACAGTGGGGCAGAATGCTGGACACACAGGGGCAGAAATGCTGGACACAGTGGGGCAGAAATGCTGGACACAGTGGGGCAAAAATGCTGGACACAGGGGCAGAAATGCTGGACACAGTGGGACAGAATGGTGGACACACACAGGGGCAGAAATGCTGGACACACAGTGGGGCAGAATGCTGGACACAGTGGGGCAGAATGCTGGACACACAGGGGCAGAAATGCTGGACACAGGGGCAGAAATGCTGGACACAGGGGGAGAAATGCTGGACACAGTGGGGCAGAATGCTGGACACAGTGGGGCAGAATGCTGGACACACAGTGGGGCAGAATGCTGGACACACAGTGGGGCAGAATGCTGGACACACAGTGGGGCAGAATGCTGGACACACAGTGGGGCAGAATGCTGGAGACAGGGGCAGAAATGCTGGACACAGTGACAGGGGCAGAATGCTGGACATTGGGGCAGAATGCTGGACACAGTGGGGCAGAAATGCTGGACACAGTGACAGGGGCAGAATGCTGGACACAGTGACAGGTGCAGAATGCTGGACACAGGGGCAGACTGTGAGACCCAGGGGCAGAATGCGAGACACGGGGCAGAATGGAGATACAGGGCATAATTGGAGACACGGGGCAGGATGAAAGACATGGGGGCATGACTGGAGACAGATGGGGCAGGATTGGAGACAGATGGGGCAGAATGGAGACACATGGGGCATGATTGGAGACAAGTGTCAGGATTGCAGACATGGGGGCATGGTTGGAGACATAGGGGGCAGAATTGGAGACAGATCGTGCAGGATCATGGGGCAGGATGGATATGATGGAGACAGATGGGGCAGGATGGAGAGATCACATGGGGCGATCATATGGGGCAGGATAAGGAGATCATATGGGGCAGAATGGATACTCATGAGGGCAGGATGGGAGAATATCTGGCTGACGCCAGGAATGAGACACACGGGGCCAGGCTGGGTGATATTATTAATACCATAGGGGCTAATTTAGGGATATTATTACTGCAGTGATGTATTTATTTTATTTTTTGAGTATACTGTTTTAAATGGGGGGCGGTCCTGTTACTGTATAGAGTGATACTATGTCGCCTTCTTCATGTGGTGTAATGTAGAAGTTGTGAAAAATTAAGTAATGTGTTCTGCAAGCGGAGCTCGAGATAACTGTGTTATTTCCTGCAGAGAGAAGTCCTGGCTGGATGAAATGATGGCGGTCTGTGCTGGATGAAAGATGAAGGACTTCACCTAGAGACGTCACTGGTGAGTCAGTGTGTTACCTATACACTGACACTATACACTGTATACAGAGCTCCTGTGTATAATTTCACTAGTGATCACTATATTATCTGTACACAGACACTGCATACTAAGTACAGATCTCCTGTGTATAATGGCACTTATGGTGATAGTATGGTGCTTTTTTAAAAATTACTGATCAGAATTGTAGTATTCAGTCACTATGTGGTGGTAATATGTGGTCTGGACATGGTGTTGTGGTATTTGTTCCTTGTATGTGATATTATTCGATCACTGTGGTGGTAATATGTGGTCTGGTCATGGTGTTGTGGTATTTGTTCCTTGTATGTGATATTATTCGATCACTGTGGTGGTAATATGTCATCTGGTCATGGTGTTGTGGTATTTGTTCCTTCTATGTGATATTATTGGGCATTTTAAAAATTGAAAAATAAATAAAAATATACCTAAATTGTATTGCATATTTTAACAAATATTTAATAGGTTACAGCAGAGTAGGGCCCGGCCAAAAGTGTCTACCGTGTTATGGTGGCGGCTTAAAAAATCTTTTGGCCAAAACAAAAGCTGCCTGCTATATGTGTGATCTGGTGATGGGAACTGTTAATGTGTGATTGGTGAGAAGTGGAGTTTTTCCAAGAGAGAGCGGTGGGACTGTGGACAGTTCGAGGGGTGGAGCCTGGAGGCGGGGCTGGGGTGGAGCCTGGGCGGAGTCTCAAGGGGGCCCCGAAAATTTTGCCAGTATGGGGCCCCGAAATTTCTAGTGGCAGCCCTGCCAATACAAGTCAATGGGACACCAAGTATCGGAAGGTATCCTGATGGTTCCCAGGGTCTGAAGGAGAGGAAACTCTCCTTCAGGCCCTGGGATCCATATTAATGTGTAAAATAAAGAATTAAAATAAAAAATATTGATATATTCACCTCTCCGGCGGCCCCTGGACATCACCGCGGGTAACCGGCAGGCTTCTTTGTTTAAAATGCGCGCGTTTAGGACCTGAGGAATGACGTCGCGGCTTCTGATTGGTCGCGTGCCGCCCATGTGACCGCCACGCGACCAATCAGAAGCCGCGACGTCATTCCTCAGGTCCTAAACGCGCTCATTCTAGGAATTTAGGACCTGAGGAATGACGTCGTGGCTTCTGATTGGTCGCGTGGCGGTCACATGGGCGGCACGCGACCAATCAGAAGCCGCGACGTCATTCCTCAGGTCCTAAACGTGCGCATTTTAAACAAAGAAGCCTGCCGGTTACCCGCGGTGATGTCCAGGGGCCGCCGGAGAGGTGAATATATCAATATTTTTTATTTTAATTCTTTATTTTACACCTCACTATGGATCCTGTACGGATACCCGATGCCACAAAAGTATCGGATCTCGGTATCGGAATTCCGATACCGCAAGTATCGGCCGATACCCGATACTTGCGGTATCGGAATGCTCAACACTACTGCTAATTAGTGTTGGATGCGTGGTTTGATTACGAAGCATGTGACACATATTCCTTTAGTGATAATCTCCTGCTGATAAAACATTGATTGTATTGAAACATTACAACACAGCATAGCAAGTGAAACAATTGCGGAATCAGGATCTCTGTTCCTACATCATGGTGCTCTCAGATTACACAGGAAAACCCTGCTGACAGATTCCCTTTAACACATATTCTGGTTTGTTTCACATGTACTTATTCCTTGTTTCCATGTGTGTTCTTTCATGGTTTTACTACTTTCAGTC
The DNA here is from genome assembly GCF_032444005.1 of Ranitomeya imitator. Lineage (NCBI taxonomy): Eukaryota > Metazoa > Chordata > Amphibia > Anura > Dendrobatidae > Ranitomeya > Ranitomeya imitator. The sequence goes on along the minus strand of NC_091286.1, from coordinate 412,410,793 downwards.
TGAATCTGTAATGTGCAATTTCGAATAAGAAAAACCATTGCATGAACAGGAACATTCAAACTTTTGACTAGTACCTTAAAAGTTGGCTACTTTTACAAAATTAAATCTAAGCTAAAAACAAAATGAGCAAATTCCCTGTAGTAACTAATAAATAAACAGTAATAATACAGGTAAATATTTAGTTAACGTTATTTTGATCAAAGAGCATAAAAGCCATCCCGCCGTGACAAGGTGTACCCAATCATACTGTCATGGTTTGCCTAGCTTGTGGGAAAAGGTAAATCTAGGGTTAATCTCGATGGCCTCGCTCTGGGATTTTGGGAGGCTTCTTATAGCCTCATTGTGGTTTTGTTCCTTGTGGCTTATACTCTGACCCTTGGTTGAGTGTGTCTGACCCTGTTGCGCCTGTGCCAGTGCTTTGTGCCTGTGCTACATTTCGTCTGTCTGGTTCTGATTTGGCTGTGTCCCTGTGAGTTTTGCCTGCCCCTTTTGTACTGTGCTGACCTCTCTGTGTATGACCTCTTGGCTTAAACCCCTGGGGTCAGTGAAGGAAGATACGGACTCCGCTCCTTCGCCTGTTCTGGTTGATGGCCTCCAGGGATCTTTGCAGTACCTGGTACATTGGAGGGAGTATGGTCTGGAGGATCGGTCTTGGGTGCCAGCCACATCGGTCCATGCTGATCGTTTGGTTCGTGCATTCAATGTCCGGCATCCTGATTGGCCTGGGATCCAGAGGCCCCCCATTGAGAGGGGGGGTACTGTCATGGTTTGCCTAGCTTGTGGGAAAAGGTAGATCTAGGGTTAATCTTGATGGCCTCGCTCTGGGATTCTGGGAGGCTTTTTATAGCCTCATTTTGGGTCAGTTCCTTGTCGCTTATACTCTGACCCTTGGCTGAGTGTGTCTGACCCTGTTGTGCCTGTGCCAGTACTTTGTGCCTGTGCTACGTTTCATCTGTCTAGTTCTGATTTGGCTGTGTCCCTGTTGTGAGTTTTGCCTGCCCCTTTTGTACTGCGCTGACCTCTCTGTGTATGACCTCTTGGCTAATTCCTGACTACCCTATGCCTGCTTCTCTTGTACTGCACTGCCCTCTTTGTGTGTGATCCCTGTTGTGAATTCTGTTGTTGAACTCCCTCCTGTGGTCGTGAATGGTACTTCGGCGAGTTCTGTCCATGGACTCCCTCTGGTGACTGTGAGTGAAGCTGCTGCTTCTGAGGTTCCTTACACAGGTGACGTGGTTTATCCTTTGGTTGGCTGCTCTATTTAACTCCACTCAGATCGTTACTCCATGCCAGCTGTCAATGTTCCTGTGCTGGTTCAGTTCGCTCTTGGATCTTACTGGAGACCTGTCTCTTCCTGCAAGAAGCTAAGTCCCCGTTTGTTATTTTCTGTTCATGGTTTTCTAGTCCAGCTTGCTTTCATGATTTTGTCTTGCTAGCTGGAAGCTCTGGGATGCAGGGTGGCGCCTCCGCACCGTGAGTCGGTGCGGGGGTCTTTTTGCACACTCTGCGTGGTCTTTTGTAGTTTTTGTGCTGACCGCAAAGATACCTTTCCTATCCTCTGTCTATTTGTTAGTCTGGCCTCCCTTTGCTAAACCTGTTTCATTTCTGTGTTTGTGACTTTCATCTTAACTCACAGTTAATATTTGTGGGGGGCTGCCTTTTCCTTTAGGGAAATTTCTCTGAGGCAAGGTAGGCTTTATTTTCTATCTCTAGGGCTAGCTAGTTCTTAGGCTGTGCCGAGGCGTCTAGGCCTGTTAGTTATGCTCCACGGCTATTTCTAGTGTGTGTGATAGGATTAGGGATTGCGGTCAGCAAAGTTCCCACTTCCCAGAGCTTGTCCTGTGAGTTTAACCATCAAGTCATTCTTGGTGCTCCTAACCACCAGGTCATAACAGTACAGCTGGCCCAAAGTATTAATGAATCTCAATAGAGGGATAAGAGAAGCTCTGAGACCATTTTTTTTTCTTTGCACTGTGTTTTGTCTTTCTTTTCCCCTAGACCTTTGGGTGTTTCAGGACACAGGTGTAGAGATGGACATTCAAGGTCTGTCCTCTTGTGTGGATCATCTCACTGCAAGGGTGCAAAACATTCAAGATTTTGTGGTTCAGAATCCTATGTTGGAGCCTAGAATTACTATTCCTGATTTATTTTCTGAGAATAGATCTAAGTTTCTGAATTTCAAAAATAATTGTAAACTGTTTCTAGCTTTGAAACCCCGCTCCTCTGGTGACCCCGTTCAACAAGTAAAAATCATTATTTCGTTGTTGCGTGGTGACCCTCAAGACTGGGCATTTTCCCTTGCGCCAGGAGATCCTGCTTTGCGTGATGTTGATGCGTTTTTTTCTGGCGCTTGGATTGCTTTATTATGAACCAAATTCAGTGGATCAGGCAGAGAAAATCTTGCTGGCTTTGTGTCAGGGTCAGGATGAAGCGGAGGTGTACTGTCAGAAGTTTAGAAAGTGGTCTGTGCTTACTCAGTGGAATGAGTGTGCCCTGGCGGCAATTTTCAGAAAGGGTCTTTCTGAAGCCCCTAAGGATGTCATGGTGGGATTTCCCACGCCTGCTGGTCTGAATGGGTCTATGTCCTTGCGTGAGCGCAAAGCTGTGCACCATCTGGCGGTATTCTCTGAGCATAGGCCTGAGCCTATGCAGTGTGATAGGACTTTGACCAGAGCTGAACGGCAAGAACACAGACGTCAGAATGGGCTGTGTTTTTACTGTGTTGAATCCACTCATGCTATCTCCGATTGTCCTAAGCGCACTAAGCGGTTCGCTAGGTCTGCCACCATTGGTACTGTACAGTCTAAATTTCTTTTATCCGTTACTCTGATTTGCTCTCTGTCGTCCTATTCTGTTATGGCATTTGTGGACTTGATGGACTTGGAGTTTGCCAGGCGCTGTGGTTTTCTCTTGGAGCCCTTACAGTATCCTATTCCATTGAGAGGAATTGATGCTACGCCTTTGGCCAAGAATAAGCCTCAGTACTGGACTCATTTGACCATGTGCATGGCTCCTGCACATCAGGAGGATATTCGCTTTTTGGTGTTGCATAATCTGCATGATGTGGTCGTTTTGGGGTTACCATGGCTACAGGTCCACAACTGTTATGAAAGGTAATTCAGTACCACAATGGACATAGAGGTCAGCGCACATATAGTGACCTGGCAATAACCCAAAAAACAAGAACGAGCTCTGAGACGTGGGAACTCTGTTGACCGCAATCCCTAATCCTCTCCAACCACACTAAAGGCAGCTGTGGATTGCGCCTAACGCTCCCTATGCAACTCGGCACGGCCTGAGAAACTAGCTAGCCTGAAGATAGAAAATAAGCCTACCTTGCCTCAGAGAAATACCCCAAAGGAAAAGGCAGCCCCCACATATAATGACTGTGAGTTAAGATGAAAAGACAAACGTAGAGATGAAATAGATTTAGCAAAGTGAGGCCCAACTTTCTGAACAGAGCGAGGATAGGAAAGGTAACTTTGCGGTCAACACAAAACCCTACAAAAACCACGCAAAGGGGGCAAAAAGACCCTCCGTACCGAACTAACGGCACGGAGGTACACCCTCTGCGTCCCAGAGCTTCCAGCAAGCAGTAAAAAACAAATTGACAAGCTGGACAGAAAAAAACAGCAAACAAATAGCAAAGAGGAACTTAGCTATGCAGAGCAGCAGGCCACAGGAACGATCCAGGAGGAAACAGGTCCAATACTAGAACATTGACTGGAGGGCAGGATCAAAGCACTAGGTGGAGTTAAATAGAGCAGCACCTAACGACTTCACCACATCACCTGAGGAAGGAAACTCAGAAGCCGCAGTACCACTTTCCTCCACCAACGGAAGCTCACAGAGAGAACCAGCCGAAGTACCACTTGTGACCACAGGAGGGAGCTCTGCCACAGAATTCACAACAGTACCCCCCCCCCCCCTTGAGGAGGGGTCACCGAACCCTCACCAGAGCTCCCAGGACGACCAGGATGAGCCATATGAAAGGCACGAACAAGATCGGGAGCATGGACATCAGAGGCAAAGACCCAGGAATTATCTTCCTGAGCATAACCCTTCCGCTTAACCAGATACTGGAGTTTCCGCCTTGAAACACGAGAATCCAAAATCTTCTCCACAATATACTCCAACTCCCCCTCCACCAAAACCGGGGCAGGAGGATCAACAGATGGAACCATAGGTGCCACGTATCTCCGCAACAATGACCTATGGAATACGTTATGTATGGAAAAAGAATCTGGAAGGGTCAGACGAAAAGACACAGGATTAAGAACCTCAGAAATCCTATACGGACCAATAAAACGAGGTTTAAACTTAGGAGAGGAAACCTTTATAGGAATATGACGAGAAGATAACCAAACCAAGTCCCCAACCCGAAGTCGGGGACCCACACAGCATCTGCGATTAGCGAAACGTTGAGCCTTCTCCTGGGACAAAGTCAAATTGTCCACTACATGAGTCCAAATCTGCTGCAACCTGTCCACCACAGTATCCACACCAGGACAGTCCGAAGACTCAACCTGCCCTGAAGAGAAACGAGGATGGAACCCAGAGTTGCAGAAAAAAGGTGAAACCAAGGTAGCCGAGCTGGCCCGATTATTAAGAGCGAACTCAGCCAAAGGCAAAAAGGACACCCAGTCATCCTGATCAGCAGAAACAAAGCATCTCAGATATGTTTCCAAGGTCTGATTGGTTCGTTCGGTCTGGCCATTAGTCTGAGGATGGAAAGCCGAGGAAAAAGACAAGTCAATGCCCATCCTACCACAAAAGGCTCGCCAAAACCTCGAAACAAACTGGGAACCTCTGTCAGAAACGATATTCTCTGGAATGCCATGTAAACGAACCACATGCTGGAAAAACAATGGCACCAAATCAGAGGAGGAAGGTAATTTAGACAAGGGTACCAAATGGACCATCTTAGAGAAGCGATCACAGACCACCCAAATGACTGACATCTTTTGAGAGACGGGAAGATCTGAAATAAAATCCATAGAGATATGTGTCCAAGGCCTCTTCGGGACCGGCAAGGGCAAAAGCAACCCACTGGCACGAGAACAGCAGGGCTTAGCCCGAGCACAAATCCCACAGGACTGCACAAAAGTACGCACATCCCGCGACAGAGATGGCCACCAAAAGGATCTAGCCACTAACTCTCTGGTACCAAAGATTCCAGGATGACCAGCCAACACCGAACAATGAACCTCAGAGATAACTTTATTCGTCCACCTATCAGGGACAAACAATTTCTCAGCTGGGCAACGATCAGGTTTATTAGCCTGAAATTTTTGCAGCACCCGCCGCAAATCAGGGGAGATGGCAGACACAATTACTCCCTCTTTGAGGATACCCGCCGGCTCAGATACACCCGGAGAGTCGGGCACAAAACTCCTAGACAGAGCATCCGCCTTCACATTTTTAGAGCCCGGAAGGTATGAAATCACAAAGTCAAAATGGGCAAAAAACAACGACCAACGAGCTTGTCTAGGATTCAACCGCTTGGAGGACTCGAGATAAGTCAAGTTCTTATGATCAGTAAAGACCACCACGCGATGCTTAGCTCCTTCAAGCCAATGACGCCACTCCTCGAATGCCCACTTCATGGCCAGCAACTCTCGATTGCCCACATCATAATTTCGCTCAGCAGACGAAAACTTCCTGGAAAAGAAGGCGCATGGTTTCATCACCGAGCAATCAAAACTTCTCTGCGACAAAACAGCCCCTGCTCCAATCTCAGAAGCATCAACCTCGACCTGGAACGGAAGCAAAACATCTGGTTGACACAACACAGGGGCAGAAGAAAAACGACGCTTCAACTCTTGAAAAGCTTCCACCGCAGCAGAAGACCAATTGACCAAATCAGCACCTTTCTTGGTCAAATCGGTCAATGGTTTAGCAATACTAGAAAAATTGCAGATGAAGCGACGATAAAAATTAGCAAAGCCCAGGAACTTTTGCAGACTTTTCAGAGATGTCGGCTGAGTCCAATTATGGATGGCTTGGACCTTAACAGGGTCCATCTCGATAGTAGAAGAGGAAAAGATGAACCCCAAAAATGAAACCTTCTGAACACCAAAGAGACACTTTGATCCCTTCACAAACAAAGAATTAGCACGCAGGACCTGAAACACCGTTCTGACCTGCTTCACATGAGACTCCCAGTCATCCGAGAAGATCAAAATGTCATCTAAGTACACAATCAGGAATTTATCCAGGTACTCTCGGAAGATGTCATGCATAAAGGACTGAAACACTGATGGAGCATTGGCAAGTCCGAATGGCATTACTAGATACTCAAAATGGCCCTCGGGCGTATTAAATGCAGTTTCCCACTCATCGCCTCGCTTAATACGCACAAGATTATACGCACCACGAAGATCTATCTTGGTGAAACAACTAGCCCCCTTAATCCGAGCAAACAAATCAGATAACAATGGCAAGGGGTACTGAAATTTAACCGTGATCTTATTTAGAAGGCGGTAATCTATACAAGGTCTCAGTGAACCATCCTTCTTGGCTACAAAAAAGAACCCTGCTCCTAATGGCGACGATGACGGGCGAATATGCCCCTTCTCCAAAGACTCCTTCACATAACTCCGCATAGCGGCGTGCTCAGGCACAGATAAATTAAACAGTCGACCTTTTGGGAATTTACTACCAGGAATCAAATCGATAGCACAATCACAATTCCTATGCGGAGGTAGGGTATCGGACTTGGGCTCATCAAATATATCCCGGTAATCAGACAAGAACTCAGGAACCTCAGAAGGGGTGGATGACGAAATAGTCAGAAATGGGACATCACCATGTACCCCCTGACAACCCCAGCTGGACACAGACATGGATTTCCAATCTCATACTGGATTATGGACTTGAAGACACAAAAGAGAATAGTAAAACCAAAAACACTCAGTTTGAAAAAATGTTGCAGTAATCCGCAAGTGCTAGTAAAAGATGTAAAAAACAGGGTATTTGGTTGATACGTTTTTTGCAAAAAATGTATACTAAGCTGCTCTACCAATCTTCACGGTATACCCTTATCAGAGCAGTCCTAACTAATGTATGCAATCCCTATCTGATGTATTTAAAAACCTGATCATCTGTATATAACCTGTGTGAACAGGGTTCAGAGAGGAAAAATCCATGTGTGCATACAGGGTAGAACAGCTTTTGTGCAGATAGCCCAAGAGGAGTGGTGGAACTCCCCAGTCTTGTAGACACAAGAGAACAATTATGGAAACAGGAACACATGGGCTACTTGCACAGTGAACAAGTCTGTATGATCATGTTCACACACCACCAAGAAACCTGAAGACACAAAAGAGAATAGTAAAACCAAAAACACTCAGTTTGAAAAAATGTTGCAGTAATCCGCAAGTGCTAGTAAAAGATGTAAAAAACAGGGTATTTGGTTGATACGTTTTTTGCAAAAAATGTATACTAAGCTGCTCTACCAATCTTCACGGTATACCCTTATCAGAGCAGTCCTAACTAATGTATGCAATCCCTATCTGATGTATTTAAAAACCTGATCATCTGTATATAACCTGTGTGAACAGGGTTCAGAGAGGAAAAATCCATGTGTGCATACAGGGTAGAACAGCTTTTGTGCAGATAGCCCAAGAGGAGTGGTGGAACTCCCCAGTCTTGTAGACACAAGAGAACAATTATGGAAACAGGAACACATGGGCTACTTGCACAGTGAACAAGTCTGTATGATCATGTTCACACACCACCAAGAAACCTGAAGACACAAAAGAGAATAGTAAAACCAAAAACACTCAGTTTGAAAAAATGTTGCAGTAATCCGCAAGTGCTAGTAAAAGATGTAAAAAACAGGGTATTTGGTTGATACGTTTTTTGCAAAAAATGTATACTAAGCTGCTCTACCAATCTTCACGGTATACCCTTATCAGAGCAGTCCTAACTAATGTATGCAATCCCTATCTGATGTATTTAAAAACCTGATCATCTGTATATAACCTGTGTGAACAGGGTTCAGAGAGGAAAAATCCATGTGTGCATACAGGGTAGAACAGCTTTTGTGCAGATAGCCCAAGAGGAGTGGTGGAACTCCCCAGTCTTGTAGACACAAGAGAACAATTATGGAAACAGGAACACATGGGCTACTTGCACAGTGAACAAGTCTGTATGATCATGTTCACACACCACCAAGAAACCTGAAGACACAAAAGAGAATAGTAAAACCAAAAACACTCAGTTTGAAAAAATGTTGCAGTAATCCGCAAGTGCTAGTAAAAGATGTAAAAAACAGGGTATTTGGTTGATACGTTTTTTGCAAAAAATGTATACTAAGCTGCTCTACCAATCTTCACGGTATACCCTTATCAGAGCAGTCCTAACTAATGTATGCAATCCCTATCTGATGTATTTAAAAACCTGATCATCTGTATATAACCTGTGTGAACAGGGTTCAGAGAGGAAAAATCCATGTGTGCATACAGGGTAGAACAGCTTTTGTGCAGATAGCCCAAGAGGAGTGGTGGAACTCCCCAGTCTTGTAGACACAAGAGAACAATTATGGAAACAGGAACACATGGGCTACTTGCACAGTGAACAAGTCTGTATGATCATGTTCACACACCACCAAGAAACCTGAAGACACAAAAGAGAATAGTAAAACCAAAAACACTCAGTTTGAAAAAATGTTGCAGTAATCCGCAAGTGCTAGTAAAAGATGTAAAAAACAGGGTATTTGGTTGATACGTTTTTTGCAAAAAATGTATACTAAGCTGCTCTACCAATCTTCACGGTATACCCTTATCAGAGCAGTCCTAACTAATGTATGCAATCCCTATCTGATGTATTTAAAAACCTGATCATCTGTATATAACCTGTGTGAACAGGGTTCAGAGAGGAAAAATCCATGTGTGCATACAGGGTAGAACAGCTTTTGTGCAGATAGCCCAAGAGGAGTGGTGGAACTCCCCAGTCTTGTAGACACAAGAGAACAATTATGGAAACAGGAACACATGGGCTACTTGCACAGTGAACAAGTCTGTATGATCATGTTCACACACCACCAAGAAACCTGAAGACACAAAAGAGAATAGTAAAACCAAAAACACTCAGTTTGAAAAAATGTTGCAGTAATCCGCAAGTGCTAGTAAAAGATGTAAAAAACAGGGTATTTGGTTGATACGTTTTTTGCAAAAAATGTATACTAAGCTGCTCTACCAATCTTCACGGTATACCCTTATCAGAGCAGTCCTAACTAATGTATGCAATCCCTATCTGATGTATTTAAAAACCTGATCATCTGTATATAACCTGTGTGAACAGGGTTCAGAGAGGAAAAATCCATGTGTGCATACAGGGTAGAACAGCTTTTGTGCAGATAGCCCAAGAGGAGTGGTGGAACTCCCCAGTCTTGTAGACACAAGAGAACAATTATGGAAACAGGAACACATGGGCTACTTGCACAGTGAACAAGTCTGTATGATCATGTTCACACACCACCAAGAAACCTGAAGACACAAAAGAGAATAGTAAAACCAAAAACACTCAGTTTGAAAAAATGTTGCAGTAATCCGCAAGTGCTAGTAAAAGATGTAAAAAACAGGGTATTTGGTTGATACGTTTTTTGCAAAAAATGTATACTAAGCTGCTCTACCAATCTTCACGGTATACCCTTATCAGAGCAGTCCTAACTAATGTATGCAATCCCTATCTGATGTATTTAAAAACCTGATCATCTGTATATAACCTGTGTGAACAGGGTTCAGAGAGGAAAAATCCATGTGTGCATACAGGGTAGAACAGCTTTTGTGCAGATAGCCCAAGAGGAGTGGTGGAACTCCCCAGTCTTGTAGACACAAGAGAACAATTATGGAAACAGGAACACATGGGCTACTTGCACAGTGAACAAGTCTGTATGATCATGTTCACACACCACCAAGAAACCTGAAGACACAAAAGAGAATAGTAAAACCAAAAACACTCAGTTTGAAAAAATGTTGCAGTAATCCGCAAGTGCTAGTAAAAGATGTAAAAAACAGGGTATTTGGTTGATACGTTTTTTGCAAAAAATGTATACTAAGCTGCTCTACCAATCTTCACGGTATACCCTTATCAGAGCAGTCCTAACTAATGTATGCAATCCCTATCTGATGTATTTAAAAACCTGATCATCTGTATATAACCTGTGTGAACAGGGTTCAGAGAGGAAAAATCCATGTGTGCATACAGGGTAGAACAGCTTTTGTGCAGATAGCCCAAGAGGAGTGGTGGAACTCCCCAGTCTTGTAGACACAAGAGAACAATTATGGAAACAGGAACACATGGGCTACTTGCACAGTGAACAAGTCTGTATGATCATGTTCACACACCACCAAGAAACCTGAAGACACAAAAGAGAATAGTAAAACCAAAAACACTCAGTTTGAAAAAATGTTGCAGTAATCCGCAAGTGCTAGTAAAAGATGTAAAAAACAGGGTATTTGGTTGATACGTTTTTTGCAAAAAATGTATACTAAGCTGCTCTACCAATCTTCACGGTATACCCTTATCAGAGCAGTCCTAACTAATGTATGCAATCCCTATCTGATGTATTTAAAAACCTGATCATCTGTATATAACCTGTGTGAACAGGGTTCAGAGAGGAAAAATCCATGTGTGCATACAGGGTAGAACAGCTTTTGTGCAGATAGCCCAAGAGGAGTGGTGGAACTCCCCAGTCTTGTAGACACAAGAGAACAATTATGGAAACAGGAACACATGGGCTACTTGCACAGTGAACAAGTCTGTATGATCATGTTCACACACCACCAAGAAACCTGAAGACACAAAAGAGAATAGTAAAACCAAAAACACTCAGTTTGAAAAAATGTTGCAGTAATCCGCAAGTGCTAGTAAAAGATGTAAAAAACAGGGTATTTGGTTGATACGTTTTTTGCAAAAAATGTATACTAAGCTGCTCTACCAATCTTCACGGTATACCCTTATCAGAGCAGTCCTAACTAATGTATGCAATCCCTATCTGATGTATTTAAAAACCTGATCATCTGTATATAACCTGTGTGAACAGGGTTCAGAGAGGAAAAATCCATGTGTGCATACAGGGTAGAACAGCTTTTGTGCAGATAGCCCAAGAGGAGTGGTGGAACTCCCCAGTCTTGTAGACACAAGAGAACAATTATGGAAACAGGAACACATGGGCTACTTGCACAGTGAACAAGTCTGTATGATCATGTTCACACACCACCAAGAAACCTGAAGACACAAAAGAGAATAGTAAAACCAAAAACACTCAGTTTGAAAAAATGTTGCAGTAATCCGCAAGTGCTAGTAAAAGATGTAAAAAACAGGGTATTTGGTTGATACGTTTTTTGCAAAAAATGTATACTAAGCTGCTCTACCAATCTTCACGGTATACCCTTATCAGAGCAGTCCTAACTAATGTATGCAATCCCTATCTGATGTATTTAAAAACCTGATCATCTGTATATAACCTGTGTGAACAGGGTTCAGAGAGGAAAAATCCATGTGTGCATACAGGGTAGAACAGCTTTTGTGCAGATAGCCCAAGAGGAGTGGTGGAACTCCCCAGTCTTGTAGACACAAGAGAACAATTATGGAAACAGGAACACATGGGCTACTTGCACAGTGAACAAGTCTGTATGATCATGTTCACACACCACCAAGAAACCTGAAGACACAAAAGAGAATAGTAAAACCAAAAACACTCAGTTTGAAAAAATGTTGCAGTAATCCGCAAGTGCTAGTAAAAGATGTAAAAAACAGGGTATTTGGTTGATACGTTTTTTGCAAAAAATGTATACTAAGCTGCTCTACCAATCTTCACGGTATACCCTTATCAGAGCAGTCCTAACTAATGTATGCAATCCCTATCTGATGTATTTAAAAACCTGATCATCTGTATATAACCTGTGTGAACAGGGTTCAGAGAGGAAAAATCCATGTGTGCATACAGGGTAGAACAGCTTTTGTGCAGATAGCCCAAGAGGAGTGGTGGAACTCCCCAGTCTTGTAGACACAAGAGAACAATTATGGAAACAGGAACACATGGGCTACTTGCACAGTGAACAAGTCTGTATGATCATGTTCACACACCACCAAGAAACCTGAAGACACAAAAGAGAATAGTAAAACCAAAAACACTCAGTTTGAAAAAATGTTGCAGTAATCCGCAAGTGCTAGTAAAAGATGTAAAAAACAGGGTATTTGGTTGATACGTTTTTTGCAAAAAATGTATACTAAGCTGCTCTACCAATCTTCACGGTATACCCTTATCAGAGCAGTCCTAACTAATGTATGCAATCCCTATCTGATGTATTTAAAAACCTGATCATCTGTATATAACCTGTGTGAACAGGGTTCAGAGAGGAAAAATCCATGTGTGCATACAGGGTAGAACAGCTTTTGTGCAGATAGCCCAAGAGGAGTGGTGGAACTCCCCAGTCTTGTAGACACAAGAGAACAATTATGGAAACAGGAACACATGGGCTACTTGCACAGTGAACAAGTCTGTATGATCATGTTCACACACCACCAAGAAACCTGAAGACACAAAAGAGAATAGTAAAACCAAAAACACTCAGTTTGAGAAAATGTTGCAGTAATCCGCAAGTGCTAGTAAAAGATGTAAAAAACAGGGTATTTGGTTGATACGTTTTTTGCAAAAAATGTATACTAAGCTGCTCTACCAATCTTCACGGTATACCCTTATCAGAGCAGTCCTAACTAATGTATGCAATCCCTATCTGATGTATTTAAAAACCTGATCATCTGTATATAACCTGTGTGAACAGGGTTCAGAGAGGAAAAATCCATGTGTGCATACAGGGTAGAACAGCTTTTGTGCAGATAGCCCAAGAGGAGTGGTGGAACTCCCCAGTCTTGTAGACACAAGAGAACAATTATGGAAACAGGAACACATGGGCTACTTGCACAGTGAACAAGTCTGTATGATCATGTTCACACACCACCAAGAAACCTGAAGACACAAAAGAGAATAGTAAAACCAAAAACACTCAGTTTGAAAAAATGTTGCAGTAATCCGCAAGTGCTAGTAAAAGATGTAAAAAACAGGGTATTTGGTTGATACGTTTTTTGCAAAAAATGTATACTAAGCTGCTCTACCAATCTTCACGGTATACCCTTATCAGAGCAGTCCTAACTAATGTATGCAATCCCTATCTGATGTATTTAAAAACCTGATCATCTGTATATAACCTGTGTGAACAGGGTTCAGAGAGGAAAGATCCATGTGTGCATACAGGGTAGAACAGCTTTTGTGCAGATAGCCCAAGAGGAGTGGTGGAACTCCCCAGTCTTGTAGACACAAGAGAACAATTATGGAAACAGGAACACATGGGCTACTTGCACAGTGAACAAGTCTGTATGATCATGTTCACACACCACCAAGAAACCTGAAGACACAAAAGAGAATAGTAAAACCAAAAACACTCAGTTTGAAAAAATGTTGCAGTAATCCGCAAGTGCTAGTAAAAGATGTAAAAAACAGGGTATTTGGTTGATACGTTTTTTGCAAAAAATGTATACTAAGCTGCTCTACCAATCTTCACGGTATACCCTTATCAGAGCAGTCCTAACTAATGTATGCAATCCCTATCTGATGTATTTAAAAACCTGATCATCTGTATATAACCTGTGTGAACAGGGTTCAGAGAGGAAAAATCCATGTGTGCATACAGGGTAGAACAGCTTTTGTGCAGATAGCCCAAGAGGAGTGGTGGAACTCCCCAGTCTTGTAGACACAAGAGAACAATTATGGAAACAGGAACACATGGGCTACTTGCACAGTGAACAAGTCTGTATGATCATGTTCACACACCACCAAGAAACCTGAAGACACAAAAGAGAATAGTAAAACCAAAAACACTCAGTTTGAAAAAATGTTGCAGTAATCCGCAAGTGCTAGTAAAAGATGTAAAAAACAGGGTATTTGGTTGATACGTTTTTTGCAAAAAATGTATACTAAGCTGCTCTACCAATCTTCACGGTATACCCTTATCAGAGCAGTCCTAACTAATGTATGCAATCCCTATCTGATGTATTTAAAAACCTGATCATCTGTATATAACCTGTGTGAACAGGGTTCAGAGAGGAAAAATCCATGTGTGCATACAGGGTAGAACAGCTTTTGTGCAGATAGCCCAAGAGGAGTGGTGGAACTCCCCAGTCTTGTAGACACAAGAGAACAATTATGGAAACAGGAACACATGGGCTACTTGCACAGTGAACAAGTCTGTATGATCATGTTCACACACCACCAAGAAACCTGAAGACACAAAAGAGAATAGTAAAACCAAAAACACTCAGTTTGAAAAAATGTTGCAGTAATCCGCAAGTGCTAGTAAAAGATGTAAAAAACAGGGTATTTGGTTGATACGTTTTTTGCAAAAAATGTATACTAAGCTGCTCTACCAATCTTCACGGTATACCCTTATCAGAGCAGTCCTAACTAATGTATGCAATCCCTATCTGATGTATTTAAAAACCTGATCATCTGTATATAACCTGTGTGAACAGGGTTCAGAGAGGAAAAATCCATGTGTGCATACAGGGTAGAACAGCCAAAGGCGTAGCATCAATTCCTCTCAATGGAATAGGACACTGCAAGGGCTCCAAGAAAAACCCACAACGCCTAGCATACTCCAAGTCCATCAAATTCAGAGCAGCGCCTGAGTCCACAAATGCCATGACAGAATACGATGACAAAGAGCAGATCAAGGTAACAGACAGAAGAAATTTTGGTAATGGTGGCAGACCTAGCGAACCGCTTAGTGCGTTTAGGACAATCAGAGATAGCATGAGTGGAATCACCACAGTAGAAACACAGCCCATTCAGACGTCTGTGTTCTTGCCGTTCAACTCTGGTCAAAGTCCTATCGCACTGCATAGGCTCAGGTTTAAGCTCAGGTAATACCGCCAAATGGTGCACAGATTTACACTCGCGCAAGCGTCGACCGATCTGAATGGCCAAAGACATAGACTCATTCAGACCAGCAGGCATAGGAAATCCCACCATGACATCCTTAAGGGCTTCAGAGAGACCTTTTCTGAAAATAGCTGCGAGCGCACCTTCATTCCACTGAGTGAGTACGGACCACTTTCTAAATTTCTGACAATATACCTCTATTTCATCCTGACCCTGACACAGAGCCAGCAAATTCTTCTCTGCCTGATCCACAGAATTAGGCTCATCGTACAGCAATCCGAGCGCCAGGAAAAATGCATCGATATTACTTAATGCAGGATCTCCTGACGCAAGAGAAAATGCCCAGTCCTGAGGGTCGCCACACAAAAAAGAAATAACGATCCTAACTTGTTGAACTGGGTCACCAGAGGAGCGAGGTTTCAAAGCCAGAAATAGTTTACAATTATTTTTGAAACTCAGAAATTTAGTTCTATCTCCAAAAAACAAATCAGGAATAGGAATTCTCGGTTCTAACATAGAATTCTGAACCACAAAGTCTTGAATACTTTGTACTCTTGCCGTGAGCTGATCCACACATGAAGACAGACCTTTAATGTCCATTGCTACACCTGTGTCCTGAACCACCCAAATGTCTAGGGGAAAAAAAAGGCAAAACACAGTGCAAAGAAAAAAAAATGGTCTCAGAACTTCTTTTTTCCCTCTATTGGGAATCATTAGTACTTTGGGCCTCCAGTACTGTTATGAAAGGTAATTCAGTACCACAATGGACATAGAGGTCAGCGCACATACAGTGACCTGGCAATAACCCAAAAAACAAGAACGAGCTCTGAGACGTGGGAACTCTGTTGACCGCAATCCCTAATCCTCTCCAACCACACTAAAGGCAGCCGTGGATTGTGCCTAACGCTCCCTATGCAACTCGGCACGGCCTGAGAAACTAGCTAGCCTGAAGATAGAAAATAAGCCTACCTTGCCTCAGAGAAATACCCCAAAGGAAAAGGCAGCCCCCACATATAATGACTGTGAGTTAAGATGAAAAGACAAACGTAGAGATGAAATAGATTTAGCAAAGTGAGGCCCAACTTTCTGAACAGAGCGAGGATAGGAAAGGTAACTTTGCGGTCAACACAAAACCCTACAAAAACCACGCAAAGGGGGCAAAAAGACCCTCCATACCGAACTAACGGCACGGAGGTACACCCTCTGCGTCCCAGAGCTTCCAGCAAGCAGTAAAAAACAAATTGACAAGCTGGACAGAAAAAAACAGCAAACAAATAGCAAAGAGGAACTTAGCTATGCAGAGCAGCAGGCCACAGGAACGATCCAGGAGGAAACAGGTCCAATACTAGAACATTGACTGGAGGGCAGGATCAAAGCACTAGGTGGAGTTAAATAGAGCAGCACCTAATGACTTCACCACATCACCTGAGGAAGGAAACTCAGAAGCCGCAGTACCACTTTCCTCCACCAACGGAAGCTCACAGAGAGAACCAGCCGAAGTACCACTTGTGACCACAGGAGGGAGCTCTGCCACAGAATTCACAACACACAACCCAGTATTGGATTGGAAATCAATGTCTGTGTCCAGCTGGGGTTGTCAAGGGGTACATGGTGATGTTCCATTGCTGTCAATTTCGTCTTCCACTCCTTCTGAAGTCCCTGAGTTTTTGTCGGATTACCGGGATGTATTTGATGAGCCCAAATCCGGTGCCTTACCTCCTCATAGGGATTGTGATTGTGCTATTGATTTGATTCCTGGTAGTAAGTTTCCTAAGGGTCGACTGTTCAATTTATCGGTGCCAGAACACGCCGCTATGCGGAGTTACGTAAAGGAGTCCTTGGAGAAGGGTCATATTCGCTCACCATTGGGAGCAGGGTTCTTTTTTGTGGCCAAGAAGGATGGCTCTTTCAGACCTTGTATTGATTACCGCCTTCTTAATAAGATCACAGTCAAATTTCAGTATCCTTTGCCGCTGCTGTCTGATTTGTTTGCTCGGATTAAGGGGGCTAGTTGGTTCACCAAGATAGATCTTCGTGGAGCATATAATCTTGTGCGAATTAAACAGGGCGATGAATGGAAAACAGCATTTAATACGCCCGAGGGCCATTTTGAGTACCTGGTTATGCCATTCGGGCTTTCTAATGCTCCATCTGTGTTTCAGTCCTTTATGCATGACATCTTTCGAGAGTACCTGGATGGATTCATGATTGTATATTTGGATGACATTTTGGTCTTTTCGGATGATTGGGAGTCTCATGTGAAGCAGGTCAGAATGGTGTTCCAGGTCCTTCGTGCGAATTCCTTGTTTGTGAAGGGGTCAAAGTGTCTCTTTGGAGTTCAGAAGGTTTCATTTTTGGGTTTCATTTTTTCCCCTTCTACTATCGAGATGGACCCTGTTAAAGTTCAGGCCATTTACGATTGGACTCAGCCGACATCTGTGAAGAGCCTGCAGAAGTTCCTGGGCTTTGCTAATTTTTACCGTCGCTTCATCGCTAATTTTTCTAGTATTGCTAAACCGTTGACTGATTTGACCAAGAAAGGTGCTGATGTGGTCAATTGGTCCTCTGCGGCTGTAGAGGCTTTTCAGGAGTTGAAGCATCGTTTTTCTTCTGCCCCTGTGTTGTGCCAGCCAGATGTTTCACTCCCGTTTCAGGTCGAGGTTGATGCTTCTGAGATTGGAGCAGGGGCTGTTTTGTCGCAAAGAAGTTCTGATGGCTCGGTGATGAAACCCTGTGCCTTCTTTTCTAGAAAATTCTCGCCTGCTGAGCGCAATTATGATGTTGGCAATCGAGAGTTGTTGGCCATGAAGTGGGCATTCGAGGAGTGGCGACATTGGCTTGAAGGAGCTAAACATCGCGTGGTGGTCTTGACGGATCACAAGAATTTGACTTATCTCGAGTCTGCCAAACGGTTGAATCCTAGACAGGCTCGATGGTCGTTTTTTTCTCCCGTTTTGATTTTGTGGTTTCATACCTTTAGGGATCTAAGAATGTGAAGGCTGATGCCCTGTCAAGGAGTTTTGTGCCTGACTCTCTGGGTGTTCCGGAGCCGGCGGGTATTCTTAAAGAGGGGGTAATTTTGTCTGCCATCTCCCCTGATTTGCGGCGCGTGCTGCAGAAGTTTCAGGCTGATAGACCTGACCGTTGTCCAGTGGAGAGACTGTTTGTCCCTGATAGATGGACTAGTAGAATTATCTCTGAAGTTCATTGTTCGGTGTTGGCTGGTCATCCTGGAATCTTTGGTACCAGAGATTTGGTGGCTAGATCCTTTTGTTGGCCTTCTTTGTCACGGGAGGTGCGTTCTTTTATGCAGTTCTGTGGGACTTGTGCTCGGGCTAAGCCCTGCTGTTCTCGTGCCAGTGGGTTGCTTTTGCCCTTGCCGGTCCCGAAGAGGCCCTGGACGCATATTTCCATGGATTTTATTTCTGATCTCCCTGTTTCTCAAAGGATGTCGGTCATTTGGGTGATTTGTGATCGCTTCTCTAAGATGGTCCATTTGGTAACCTTGTCTAAATTGCCTTCCTCCTCTGATTTGGTGCCATTGTTTTTCCAGCATGTGGTTCGTTTGCATGGCATTCCAGATAACATCGTCTCGGACAGAGGTTCCCAGTTTGTTTCGAGGTTTTGGCGGTCCTAAGATGGGCATTGATTTTTCTTTTTCTTCGGCTTTCCATCCTCAGACTAATGGCCAAACCGAAAGAACTAATCAGACTTTGGAAACATATCTGAGATGCTTTGTTTCTGCTGATCAGGATGATTGGGTGTCCTTCTTGCCTTTGGCTGAGTTCGCCCTTAATAATCGGGCCAGCTCGGCTACTTTAGTTTCACCTTTTTTCTGTAATTCTGGTTTCCATCCTCGTTTCTCTTCAGGGCAGGTTGAGCCTTCGGACTGTCCTGGTGTGGATATGGTGGTGAACAGGTTGCAGCAGATTTGGACTCATGTGGTGGACAATTTGACATTGTCCCAGGAGAAGGCTCAACGTTTCACTAACCGCCGGCGCTGTGTTGGTCCCCGACTTTGTGTTGGGGATTTGGTTTGGTTGTCATCTCGTCATGTTCCTATGAAGGTTTCCTCTCCTAAGTTTAAGCCTCATTTCATTGGGCCATATAAGATTTCTGAAGTTCTTAATCCTGTGTCATTTCGTTTGGACCTTCCAGCTTCTTTTGCCATCCATAATGTGTTCCATAGGTCGTTGTTGCGGAGATACGTGGCGCCTATGGTTCCCTCCGTTGATCCTCCTGCCCCGGTGTTGGTCGAGGGGGAGTTGGAGTATGTGGTGGAGAAGATTTTGGATTCTCGTGTTTCGAGACGGAAACTCCAGTACCTGGTCAAGTGGAAGGGTTATGGTCAGGAAGATAATTCCTGGGTTTTTGCCTCTGATGTTCATGCTGCTGATCTAGTTCTTGCCTTTCATTTGGCTCATCCTGATCGGCCTGGGGGCTCTGGTGAGGGTTCGGTGACCCCTCCTCAAGGGGGGGGTACTGTTGTTAATTCTGTTGTTGAACTCCCTCCTGTGGTCGTGAATGGTACTTCGGCGAGTTCTGTCCATGGACTCCCTCTGGTGGCTGTGAGTGAAGCTGCTGCTTCTGAGGTTCCTTACACAGGTGACGTGGTTTATCCTTTGGTTGGCTGCTCTATTTAACTCCACTCAGATCGTTACTCCATGCCAGCTGTCAATGTTCCTGTGCTGGTTCAGTTCACTCTTGGATCTTACTGGAGACCTGTCTCTTCCGGCAAGAAGCTAAGTCCCCGTTTGTTATTTTCTGTTCATGGTTTTCTAGTCCAGCTTGCTTTCATGATTTTGTCTTGCTAGCTGGAGGCTCTGGGATGCAGGGTGGCGCCTCCGCACCGTGAGTCGGTGCGGGGGTCTTTTTGCACACTCTGCGTGGTCTTTTGTAGTTTTTGTGCTGACCGCAAAGATACCTTTCCTATCCTCTGTCTATTTAGTTAGTCTGGCCTCCCTATGCTAAACCTGTTTCATTTCTGTGTTTGTGACTTTCATCTTAACTCACAGTTAATATTTGTGGGGGGCTGCCTTTTCCTTTAGGGAAATTTCCCTGAGGCAAGGTAGGCTTTATTTTCTATCTCTAGGGCTAGCTAGTTCTTAGGTTGTGCCGAGGCGTCTAGGCCTATTAGGTACGCTCCACGGCTATTTCTAGTGTGTGTGATAGGATTAGGGATTGCGGTCAGCAAAGTTCCCACTTCCCAGAGCTTGTCCTGTGAGTTTAACCATCAGGTCATTCTTGGTGCTCCTAACCACCAGGTCATAACAGATCCCTTGGCTAAGTTCTGACTATCCATTTTGTCTTTGCCCCTTGATAACTTTGTCCCGTGGTTATCCTTCTAGAAGTTTTCCTTCTCCTCCTAGCTCTCCAGAGTTAGGCTACACCCCCAGAAGTCACGTGCTTAAGGTCCTGTTTGTCTGAAGCACGCATCTTTATTGCTGCTGCCCTGCTCCACAGGTATCTTTGGGCATAGCTTGTTTACTCAGAACACGCGCACTGGCTCAGTTAGCAAGTGCAGTGCAGTGTTCCTGACACGTACAGTGCTAGCTCAAGTATTAACCCTCTCCATATGTCAACAGACTTCAAAATATTCTGAACAAACAGGGTTGTGTCTCCCCCTTCTTTGAGCTGGGCATTTTGTTTATATAGCTTTCCATGAGTAGGTACCTGAACAGTCTGGCCTGGATCCTGCCCTGTCCATATCTATTTTGAGGTCTGCTGACACAGAGAGATTTAATAGAAGAGATAGGACCGTCCTGTTTGGGTACACTTTGTCGTGGTGGGGGGGGCTCTTACGCTTTTTTTTATCAAAATAGTGTTAACTAAGTACCATTTGTTATTTGCATGTGCTATTGATTTAATTACTACAGGGTATTTGCTCATTTTGTTTTAATGTCAGATTTTGTTTGCTAAATGGCGAAAGTGTGAACATGCACCTACACATTTTTGCATTTATTTGGAAAGTGTTAAAAATGCTCTGAAACCCCTCAAATCTGTTATTCATGTCATCCAATATTTGTAATGCCGCAAAGTAGAATATACTTATCTTCAACAAATAGGAAAAACCCTTTTGGATTCTTGCTTAGAATCTTAATGGCCTTCTCTGTCATTTCTGCAAGGGTTGGGTCCATGGTTTTGTCTCGGTTTAACTCATACTTCATGTCTTTTGGTTCAAAAAGACCTAAACAATTAAAACAAACACGATAATAAGTACGTTTGTAATGATCAGTTGGTATCTCAATCTCAAGTAATGAGAGAATGCTATCATTTTTTGCTTGACATCTGAATAAGATGAAGACTTACCATAGATGTTACAAAGTCCCATTTAAATATTATAGTTGTTAAAAAAGAGCCTTACCCATAAGATAATCAGTGTTACTTTCAGTAACAGCTTCAAACTGCTCTTTGTTCCAGACATATTTAGAACCCTGAAAAAAAAAAATCAAGAAATACATGCAGTTCAAAATGATTGGAAAACGTATTAAGTACAGGGTGATTCCCTCGCTACTTTACCTGGAAAAATTGCTGTAACTTCTAAAAGAGACAATCTATTGTACTGAAATTTGGACTGTACATACTTTGTTTCATGAGAAATGAGAGCGCAAAGAATCTCGGCAACAGCGACATGAAACATCCTCGTGCCGAGTGGTCGAGCCGACCTGTCACCCTGCCGTTGGTCTCCACTACAAGATTCCCTTGTTGGACGCCTTTCTGCGATTCGGTATTTTATGTGCTTGCATTTTACTCCTGCCGAATTCCTTCTTTATTTGTTAGCAATGTACAGATATAGTTTTGGAGGAGCATGTTTCTTTGTGAAAACTTATTGGAAAACAAAGCCCTTAAACAGGTACCAAAGTGAGTTTCTAAAGAAATTTGGAAGTTGAAATTCGCCGTCCATACCGTATATTCTCTCATTGGTGAATAAGCTAGAATGCAAAGGAACATTACTGGATAGGCATAATGGGGGATGTTTCATTTGGAGCCATTTTAAAGTTCTGGTGTACAGTAACAACAAATTAATATTATAGGCATATCGAGAGAACATACAGAAAGAAATTCAGGCTATGACCCCAGACATCCGGTGGAATACATTTAACAATATGGAACAGCGTGTGCACAGTGGCGTAGGAAGGAGGTGCGGGGGGGGCCGGGCCGCCCTGGGCGGCACAATGCGGGGGGCGGGTATCAGCGCGGCTGCGCGCACTCATTCTCTGCTCCTTCCTCCCTGCCCTGCATAGTGAGGACTGGAGCAGAGCGCTGGCAGTGCGTGCGGCCGTGCAGAGTTGCTGGCTGCAGTGTAGCGGGGGCACACAGTCACACACGCTGTGACTCACCCCCGCACCTGCAGTCAGAAGCAGAAGCTCCGATCCCTCCCCTCCAGCAGCGTCACAGCTCTCACACTGTGAAGAGCCATGGAGGGGCAGGGCTAAATGTCGGGGGCGGAGCCACGGACAAGCAGGAAGAAGAGGCAGAAGGAAATATGAAAATCGGAGCGGGAGACAGAAAAGATGTGACTGTGAGAGACAGAAAACACAACAGAGAGGCAAGACACAGGTGAGAAGTTTATATATATATATATATATATATATATATATATATATATATATATATATATTGCATCATTGTCTAAGGGTCACACTTCCGTCTTTCTGTCTGTCCTTCTGTCTTTCTTTCTTTCACGGATATTCGTTGGTCGCAGCCTCTGTCTGTCGTCGCTGATTGGTCTCGGCAGCTGCCTGTCATGGCTGCCGCGACCAATCAGCGATGAGCGCAGTCCGATTAGTCCCTCCGCTGCAGTCAGTGCCCGGCGCCCACTCCTTCCTCCCCACAATCAGTGCCCGCTCCATAATCCCCTCCAGTCACCACTCACACAGGGTTAATAGCAGCAGTAACGGGCCGTGGTGTAACGCACTCCGTTACCGCTGCTATTAACCCTGTGTGTCCCCAACTATTTTCTATTGATGCTGCCTATGCAGCATCAATAGTAAAAATATGTCATGTTAAAAATAATAAAAAAACAAAAAACCTGCTATACTCACCCTCCATCGCCTTTCCCGCTCTTCGCCACGCTCCAGTGCCCGCTCCATGCAAGCGGCAGCTTCCGGTGCCAAGGATGGTATGTGAGAAGGACCTGCCATGACGTCACGGTCATGTGACCGCAACGTCATCACAGGTCCTGCGCTCATACCAACCCTGGGACCGGAAGCTGCCTCGTGCGGTACAGGGCCAGAACTTCATCGGAGGGTGAGTATATGTTTATTTTTTATTTTAAGTCTGTATACTACGTGACTCTGTGCTGTATACTCCGTCACTGGGCAATATACTACGTGGCTGGGCAATATACTACGTGGCTGGGCAATATACTACGTGACTGGGCAATATACTACGTGGCTGGGCAATATACTATGTGGCTGGGCAATATACTACGTGGCTGGGCAATATACTACGTGGGCTGTGCAATATACTACGTGGCTGTGTTATATGCTATGTGGGCTGTGCAATATACTACGTGGCTGTGGTATATACTATGTGGCTGTGCTATACGCTATGTGGGCTGTGTTATATACTGCGTGGGCTGTGTTATACACTACGTGGCTATGCTATATGCTATGTGGGCTGTGTTATGTGCTACGTGGGCTGTGTTATATGCTATGTGGCTATGCTATATTTCTCTGCTGTATCTGCATCATGAATCATGCTATGTGTTAAAGGGGGGGCCCACTGAGACTCTTTCGCCCGGGGCCCTCTAAAACCGCGGCCGGCGCTGCAGCTGTTTAACGCTATTGACGTGCGGGTCCGCGCCCGCACGTCAATAGTTAACAACAGCCACCAGCCATTTGGAGGCAGGCAGCTGAAGTCAGCCGCAGCACACACGTCGCCGGCTTCTGACGTCATTGTCAGTCGCCGGCGAGTGTGCGCTGCTGGAGGGAGCTCGCCGCATGGAGCGCTGGTCAGGTGAGGAGACTCTGTTTGTTTGGTTTTTTTTTGATAAGCTAACGGTGGACACACTGGGGCAATGCTGGAGACACTGGGGCAATGCTGGAGACACTGGGGCAATGCTGGAGACACTGGGGCAGATTGCTGGACACACTGGGGGCAATGCTGGAGGACACACTGGGGCAATGCTGGACACACTGGGGCAGATTGCTGGACACACTGTCTGGGGGCAATGCTGAAGACACTGGGGCAGATTGCTGGAGACACTGGGGCAGATTGCTGGAGACACTGGGGCAATGCTGGAGACACTGGGACAGATTGCTGGACACACTGGGGGCAATGCTGGAGGACACACTGGGGCAGATGATTGCTGGAGACACTGGGGCAATGTTGACGTCATTGTCAGTCGCCGGCGAGTGCACGCTTCAGCTGCGTGGAGAGAGCAGGAGCGCGGTCAGGTAAGCAGAACTTGTTTTTTTTTTTGCAGTTCCGATCATGCGTGTTGTCCTATTTTTGGTAACCTTTGTGTGTATTGATCCGAGGGGGGGGCGCCAAACTCGGGAGCAGCCCCGGGCGGCAAAAGCTCTAGCTACGCCCCTGCGTGTGCAGGAGTGCTTGGATGCAAATGGTGAACATTTTCAACACCTGCCTTAAAACATCAGTTTCCCATGAACCAAAGTATATGCAGTCCAGATTTCAGTACAATAGATCATCTCTTTTAGAAGTTATAGCAATTTATCCAGGAAAATTAGGGAGTGAATCACCCTGTATAATTCAGGAAAAAGGCCAGCACTGGTGTAAGATAAAACTCCTAGGCTTTATTTAGGACATATTGTAAGATACGCGGTAACAAGAAGCTTTTTTTCATACGAGAAAAATCTCCAATGAAATGCTAATGGTTAAAAACTGACAAACTGACCAAGCACTGATAGAAATCTGACCCAAAACACTGATGAAACTGAGAAAAATCACAGATGTCTTACTGAAACAGCAAACATTCAATGGACTTTGTAATACACACTACCGAATATATTTTTGGGTCGCCATATTGTATGACCTATAATATTTTTGCTTTATTATTGATGATGTTTTTTTTTATCTAGAACTGTGTATTCTACTTTTAAGAGGGAGATTGAGCAAAAACAGCTATTTTGACAAAATGTTTCTTTTTTTTCTTTATAAGCTGCGTCATAATTTTATATTGCAGGTTGTTAAAAAAAAAAAAAAAGGTAGCAAATTCAATGTTGTACAGAATAGTCTTTTTTGTAAATTATTTTGTATTGTAATAAAAGCAGATAATCTAAGGGGTTTGTGACTCAGATTAAATCACAAACGTTGTGACTGGAATTAGCTTCAATCCCAGCAGTTTAATTGCTTAGATGACGTTAGAACAAGTAGAGTAACTTAGAAGGCTGAGAGGATGCTTTGTGAAGATTTATACATCATGCAGCTGAAGATCAGGGTGAACAGCATGCTTTAATCAAGTAACTGTACAGGGAATGCTAATGCGTTACACGACAATTACACTTTTACTAAAAGGGGTTGCCTGCTGTATCTTAATCAAGTATGTTCTCCAATTCTTAAAATGACATTTGATGGATGAGCATGTGATCAGACTCGTGTATCGGCCTCTTCCAACTGAAAAACATTGTACATGGGAAAGCTGTCTAATGGACAGGTCTGGTCACATGCTCAGGGCCACCATCAGGGCATTACAGCTGTTACTGGTGTATGGGGCCCGATGAGCAGAAGTACAGAGGAGGGTCTGGACTGGGCCCTCCTCTGCTCACCGGGCCCTAGGGGCAGGAGGATCCTGCCGGTGCAGTAACTAAACATGCATCCTCGAACGCACATTCAGTTAAAATCTATTGCCATGCAGACCCACACGGCAATAGTTAAAAGCCGCCAGCCAATCACAGGCTGGCAGCTGACGTCAGTGTTCACGTCACCGGCGTGGAAAGTCACTGTCAGGCACCGGCGAGTCCGTGCTTCAAATAGATGGAGGAGACTACGCTGGACCATGGCAAGGTAAGGAGAAAGTGTAATATGGGGGCAGATTAGGCAAGATCATGGGACACATTAGGTAGCATGGAGACAGATGGGGCAGGATGGAGACAGATGGGGCAGGATGGAGACCGATGAGACAGAAACAGAGGGCAGGATGGAGACACATGGATCAGGATCATGAGGCAGAATAGAGAAAATGGAGATACATGGGGCAGGATCATGGGACAGCTGGGGCAAGATCATGAGACAGATGAGGCAGAATCATGGGACACATGGGGCAGGATGAAGAAAGATGAGGCAGGATCATAAGACAGATGAGGCAAGATCATGTGTCACATGAGGTAAGATGGAGAAAGATGAGGCAGGATCATGGGACAGATGAGGCAGGATCATGGGATACATAATGCAGGATGAAGAGATCATATGGGGCAGGATGGGGAGATCATATGGGGCAGGATTGGGAGATCATATGTGGCAAGATGGGAGCTCATATCGGGTAGGATGGGACACCATATGGGGCAGAATGGACACACATGAGGGCAGGATGGGAGAACATATGGCTGGAGCCAGGAATGAAACACAAGGGGGCCAGGATGGGTGATATTATTACTGTAGGGGCTAATTAAGGGATATTACTGCAGTGATGTATTTTATTTTTGAGGATTCGATTTTCAATGGGGGTATTTTTACTGTGCAGGGCAGCACTATGGTGCTTTGTATTCTTCATCTGGTGTAGTGTAGAAAAAAATTAGGAAAAAATTAAGTAATGTGCTCTGCAAGCACTGCTCTAGATAACTGTGTCATTTTCTGCAGAGATGAGTCCTGGTTGATAGAAGTGATGGCGTTCTGCACTGGATGAAGACGAAAAGCGAAGATGAAAGACTTCAACAACAGATGTCACTGTTGAGTCAGTGTATTACCTGTACACTTGCACTATGCACTGTATATTGTATACAGAGCTCTTTTGTACAATGTCACCTGTGATTACTGTATTACCTGTACACTGACACGATATACAGAGCTCCTGTGTATAATGTCACTGGTGATCAATGTATTTCCTGCACACTGACACTGTATAATATATATATAGAGCTCCTGTGTATAATGGCAATTATGGTAATATTAGTATTGTCTTTTTTTTCTTAATGATCAGTATTGTAGTATTCGGTCACTATGTGGTGGTAATATGTGTTTTGGTCAAGGTCTGGCATTTCTTGTTCCATTTATGTGGTATTATTCTTTCACAGTGGTGGTATATGTGGTCTGGTCTTGGTGTGGCGGTATTTGTCCCTTGTATGTGGCATTATTGGCCACTATGTGGTCCGGCCACGGTGTAGTAGTATTTGTTCCTTGTCTGTGATATTATTCGATCACTATATGGTGGTAATATATAATCCAACCATGGTGTGATGGTATTTGTCCCTTGTATGTGGTATTAGTGGTTATTTTAAAAATTAAAAAATAAATAAAAATTTACCTAAAAAGAGTTTTGGCCATTTGTCCCTGCTTCACAGATGGTCTTGGCACCCGCAGCTCTTCCTGTGTTCATCGGTCACGTGGTACGGCTCATTAAAGTAATAAATATGGATGCGACTCCACTCCCATAGGGGTGGAGCACATATTCATCACTATAATGAGCGGTACCACGTGATCGCTGACAACAGGAACAAGATGCCGGCGCGCGCCGGAGACCATCGGAGAAACAGGAACCGCACCAGGAGGGTGAGTATGACGGGGGAGGGTGAGCCATGCGATATTCAACTGTCCCCGTTCCACTGCCAGGCTGTCTTCAGCGTCCTCTGGCTGTGACATTCAGGTCAGAGGGTGCGATGACGTGGTTAGTGTGCGCACTCTGCCTGAACAGTCACGGCAGAGACCCGAAAGACACAGCGGCGTGCGGCGGTGGAATGGGGACAGGTGAATATCACAAGTGCCGGTGGTCCTGAGCCAGCGGCTACTCCAGCACCTGGCCACCATAGCGTAGCGCGCCGGTGTCCCCGCCTGCTCAGGACATCGACACCTCACCCCCAGCGACGAGAGGTGAGTATGTAATTTTTTTATTTTTAATTGCAGCAGCAGCATATGGGGCATGTTATTCTATGGAGCATCTTATGGGGCCATCAACCTTTATGGGGCATACAATTCTATGGAGCATCTTATGGGGTCATCAACCTTTATGAGGCATATTATTCTATGGAGCATCTTATGGGGCCATCAACCTTTATGGAGCAGCATATGTGGCATATTATTCTTTGGAGCATCTTATGGGGCCATCAACCTTTATGGGGCATATTATTCTGTGGAACATCTTATGGGGCCATCAACCTTTATGGAGCAGCATATGCAGCCTATTATTCTATGGAGCATCTTATGGGCCCATCATTAACCTTTGTGCAGCATTATATGGAGCATATTTTTGTATGGAGCACCTTATGGGGCCCATCATGAACTTTATGGATCATTACTGTATAGGGGGCGTATTTTGCATGGAGCATCTTATGGGGCCCATCATGAACTGCATGGAGCATTATATGGGGCTCCTGATTCAATATGGATATTCCAAAACACTTAACCTACTGATGTTTCAATTAATTTTACTTTTATTGGTATCTTTTTTTATTTTTGAAATTTACCAGTAGCTGCTGTAGTTCCCACTCTAGGCTTGTACTCGAGTCATTTTCCCAGTTTTTTTTGTGACAAAATTAGGGGTCTTGGCTTATACTCGGGTTAGCTTATACTCGAGTATATACGGTATTTTTTCTAATATTTCATTAAACATTCTTTGTTCATTCATTAAGTGTCTTGAAATTAAATTTATGGAAGCATATTTATAGGGACAAACTTTGATTATACAATCATTGGTTTATTCGGGCATATTGTTTTTCCCTGATAAGGGGGATTATTCTTCTTTTTGCAGTGGACATATCCCTCCCTCCTCATGCACTATTTTTTATTTGTATACATTGTTTGTATTCTAATATGTCCTTGTCTTGTGTCAGTTTTACTTATTTTTAATTTCATAAAAATAAATTTATACAGATTGATTTTGTCCTTGTTTGATACCATTTATTTGGGAATTTCTATGTTTTTTCTTGGTATTTTTTGGACTCATTATTTTTAGTGTTTTCTTCTATTTTTGTAGGATCTATTCTATATGTGCAATGGTATGTATCATAATCTTTATGAAATCGGGAAAACACTTTTGCATGTAAGGCAGCTTTGAGATATTAGCTCCCCAAAACCCTTTTTTAGCTTAGGTGTTGCTTGAAATATGATGACCTATAAGCGATATCCTTCTGTTCTGTAACATTTACACCTGCCTACCTGTGGATAATAGTCAGATTCCTGTTTGTGTCTTAATTTGAAATATTGATATTTTATTTAGTGAATTAAATGTTCTGTTTTAAGTTCCCATTTATTGTTTTACTTATGCTACATAATATTGGGAAAGCACTTTTCTTTTTTTCTATTGTTAAAAATTGATTACGCTATTGCGGTAAGGGTCACATACTCATCATATTTCTCACATAGTGCTTAATTTATAAGCCACATATGGTTGTTCAAAAAAGGCCAGTTACAATGGATCTTTTAGCACAAGTCTTGTGAGATCACCCACTGAAGTCCCTATCATCTTTGGTTACCTATGAACTCCACTTGCTATACACGACAATATTTATATTGACAGTATGTAGTACAAACAGTCACAGGCTCAAGCCCCTTGATCTACTAAAATAATGTTTTAAAAAATATAAAATAACATAATACCAAAACATAAAATATTTAATCTCAGCCTTTTCGTAAACTAAAAATAAAGTAAGAAAATACATATATTTGGTATCACCAAATACGCGCCTGCAAAAGTCCAATCCATTTAACTCATATGGTAAAGAGCATAAAGCAATAAAAAGAGAAATTCCACAACTGCCACTTTTTGATCCCCAGACTTCTCCCCAAAAAATGCAATAAAAAGCAGCCAAAACATTTATGTGACACCAATAAAAACTGCACCTCACCATCACAAAATCAAACCCTCAAACAATTCAATTAATGGAAAAATTAAAAAGTTAGCCGTCTCAAAAAGTGGAGACCCACAACAAATTGGAATTTTTGCCAGGTCATTTTTACAGCACACTGAATATCGTAAAAACAAAACCACCATTTCATAACAATTGGAATTTTGGTTTCTGCAAATTATATTTTAAAATGTCAAATATAGACAAACGAATGGCACTCACCAGGCTAGTTTTTCAGACTTTATTGCAGCATTTTCCCGAGGGAGAATGGGAACAGGGGTGCGTGAATGACAACGATCGTTTCGCGCTAGTGTGCTTCAAAAGGTCACACCCGTTGAAGCGCACTTGTGTGAAACGATTGTCGTCATTTACGCACCCCTGTTCCCATTCTCCCGCAGAAGATGCTGCAATAAAGTCTGAAAAATTAGCCTGGTGAGTGCCATTCGTTTCTTTATATTTGATATTGGAGGACTATTGTGGCTCTGGATGAACATGCAAAGGCTTCAGGTCGTCTGCCAGCTGCGGCTCACGTAGGGATATGGACGGCAGCACTGCAGGTGTTTAAGTGGTGCAGACTCTTTTGGTTCTTTCATGAGATATTGTAAAATGTATCGGGTCATTCAAAACTACAAGTCATCCCACAAAAAAAAAAGCTTTATATGAGCTTATGTTTGGACAGAAAAGTAAGAAAGTCATCATGACTCTTAGAAAAATGGGAGGAGTAAGCAAAAATGCCCTGTTGATAAGGGATTAATATTCCATAGAAGAGTTGCACAATACCGGTCTCTGGTCCAGCCACATTTTTGTCAGAATAAGATTATCTTTTCGTAGGCCATTACTTGATGAATGGGTTGGGTATTCTGGATCTGGCGTCCCCTTGGGAAACATATAGGCTCTTCCTCCCCCAAGAATAACCTGCATTGAAGAGATTATGAACCAAGAAATAGTTGAATCAGTCGTAAATGTTAGAAGAGCAATACAATAAAAAGATATATACAGTATATATATAAGGAAAAATGTAGCAGGTTCTGTTTATAAATTAATGGCAACTATATGCTGTAACTATATGCTACAGTGGTCATTACGCTAATCCCACCCATCGACGCTATATATTTACATTAATATCAGTATTTGTAACCAGCTGGTACGCAATGTCCTTGCAGCCTTTTTGGATCATATCACTAGTCATCTCATAGTCAGAGTACCAGCCCCGATAGGCACTATGTGCATAGGCAGCTGCTGGAGAGGCATGTTGGACACGGGTCGTTGTTACAATGCCTACAGATTTTCCTGCAGTAAAGAAATACAATAGAAATTTCTTAAAAAGTTCATAAAAGGCTATAATAACAGGTAAATACATGAACACAAACTTTAGAATCTCTAGCTTGCTAATTTGTCCCCAAACCACTTTACTACAATAGTTGAATGTGTACTAAGTCTTTATAAACATTTCTACAAAGTATTTTGCCCCAAAGTTTTTCATTATAAATAACCTACTGAAATATAAAAATTTGGCATATAGAAAAAACCTGTAAGTATTAGTGACAGAGTGATTCTTTATGTGTACTATTACTATACGTTATGTTCTATGAACTTCTGCTTGTTTTCTACCAAAAAATATTTTTAAAAAACAGCCACGATGTCTTTGTACCTGCCATCTTTGCTCGATGAAGTATGGATTTGACCTCATTCCCATTAGCAGTCTCACAGAGGCCATATGTTGTAGCTGCACTGACTCCCAGGGTCCCAGAATTAGCTTTTACCCCGCACAAGTAGGCTGTACCTGTACCCGCACTGTCAGGTACTTGTGCATCCACGTTGTACACCTGCAGTATAAGCAAGAAAGAATATGGCCATCATTATTATTCTGTATTCCATTTCCACTAATAGGCTACGTTCACATAACCTTGCAAAAAACGATTCAATTTTCATTAAAAAAATAGTTGATTTTTTATCTATATTATGGTCGATCTTCCAAATGTATGGCAGTCTTATGTCATTCAGTTCTATATATCAGAAGAGAATAAAATTTACAGTACCAAAAACAATTTCCTATGTTAAGAATTGCAGTGTTTCAGTAAAAATCAGATGTTGGGCAGTTGATTTGTATGAGATTCGATTTTTTTTTTTAGCACCCGTAGACTTGTAAAGGTGAGTTTCATCCAAATTATGGAATATACTAGTGCATGTTACAATTTTTTCATGTAGACGTTTGGTCTGCATGAAAAAAACTGTATGTGAAAGGTCAGGGTTTTTTTTACCGACAGCACTCGTACTGAAAATATGGTTTTTGTGAACATAGTTTTCCAAAGGAACAAAGATTTAACATAATTTATGCTCTTAGATCTATTTTTCTCAGGTCTTTTGTAATGTCTTTTATGTTACCTCTCCTGCCTTATGGGGTAGAGGGATTGAGAAGTAATTGTTCTTAAAGAGGACCTGTCATATAAAATAATGCTATTAACCTGCAGATATGGGATTAATCTGCAGGTCAATAACATTCTGAAACTGAGAACCCCGCTGCCCGAAGGAAATGAGCTTTAATCTCCCCAGCAGGCTCACTCTTTCAGTTATAGGGGTGGCGATGCCCCTGCTCTGTGTATAGAGAGCGGCAGCTGTAACCGTGCCCCCGGCACTGACTGACAGCCAACCCTAATGCTGTGCCTGTGTATAACAGAATAAGCTGCAATGTGTTGTTGTATTGGACAACCTACATCTTGCTGTATGTAATGCTGCTGTGCTTACTTACCCTATGGCTGTACCTTGCCATAGCCTCTTGAATGAGTAATGAAAACTGGGTTGAATACTGCTCCTCTTCTCTTCTGTTGTTACCCAGATCTATGTATCCATAATAATGGCTGGGGGATCCTTTGATCTTCTCCCACTGCAAGGTGCTAGGTTCAACATTCCCTCCCAGCCATTCACATTTTAAATGGAAGCTATCATCAAATATTGATTAAATCAAGTTTTTGTGTTCTACATTTTTTAAAATGTTTTGAAAGTGTTTTATTAATACCACATTTCAGCAAATCAATCTTTTATGTTAATTGTGTGGTACAGCTGTAGGGTGCTAGCAGGTGCGTAGGATGCAGTGACACACAGGAGGCAGAGCAAGGGTTAACAGGTTCTTTATATATAGGAACCATAATGGTAGAAGAAGGGGGGTAAAGGCTGTGATTGGATACAACAGGTTTAACTTATCAGTCTCTGCGCACTGGAGGAAGGTGGCTGGAAGATCCCTCGGCGGCGCCGCAGGCGGCGCAAGATGTCTCCAATGCGGTCTGGCAGGTGAGCGATGCACTTTCTCCTTACGATGACGAATCCTCCGGGTTCTTCGGCACGTGATGTCCTGATCTGTGCACACGGTGGAGTAGAGGAGATGGTTGGCGGCACAGAAGAAGCAGAAAGTTCAGTGAGTAAGGCCGCAGTAGAAACACACAGTCCAGCGGACACAGCCACAGGCACAGGCCGGTCCTTAGCAGGCACCGCAAGGATGGGACTAAGCGGTTCCTCCATGGTGGTGAGCAGAGCCAAGGTACATACTCTATCTTGGTCACTACCTGGTGCGGAAGTCTCTCTGGGCTGAGGGTAGGATGTGTCGGCAGTCTGGCTAGCTGGGGGTATAGCCACAGCTAGCGGGTGTGGGTCTGTGGAGAGGGAGTTAACTGTCTCACTACTCACAAGCTCAATCACCGCCAAGTGTCTCATCTTCCCGCTCAAACTGCTATTTATGTTGGACCCACCCCTATCAGTCAGGTGCCCTGAACTGCTCTGATCAATCTCTTCCCCCTGAAACACTGGTGACAGCCTGACAGTTCCAGCCCAGACACGCAGGAGAGACCGTTAGCTTGGCTCTCCTCCCTACACTCCCCTGCTTTTTTTCCCTCACCATTCCACGGGCGAGACTCTTCAAGAAGTGTATGACTATCTTCTCTTTTTCTGTGTGAATTGTTGCCCGATGAAATTCTCTTGGTCATAGCGATTGGGGGCTTGCCAGCTGTGGTTCATTCGGACCATCTCAGATCAGGAAAAGTAGTGGAGCTCTCTTGTGGGGCCAACTCCGGCAGTGGGGAAAAGCCATGGGGGAGTTTGTATCCTCGGGTTCTAACCTCTTTGAGCTTAATCCTTCAACCCCTTCTTCGTCCTCTGCTTCTACCGGCGTATGGACCATCTCCAGTGCCTCGGCCTCCTCTTCTACTCAAACTGGGTTCTTAGACAAGCAGAGTCGGCGCATATTCCGATGAAGAATTAGAGTGGGGGCATCTTCTTTTCCTTTAGGTTGGACTTCGTAGACAGGTCCCTCTGGACTAACTCTTGACCCGATACGGGTCTTTCTCCCAATGATTTCCCAGCTTCTCTCGAGGGTGCTTCTCCCGCACTAAGACTTGGTCTCCAGCTTGAAACTCTGTTGCTCCGGACGAGGTCCTCTCTGCATGCTCTAGCTCCTGTTATCTGGTCTGGACCAACCGGTGTAAGGTCTGCAGGCGGTGTCGATGTTTTCGAACCCAGGAGGACACCCCATCCGTATATAGTCCTCTTCTGGGTCCAATGCCAACTCGGTGATTCCTTTTCCTTCTTGGTCGAACAGAAGAGAGTAAGGTGTATATCCCATGGTTCGGTGTATTCGATTATTATATACCCACACCAGTTCAGAAACATACTCTGGCCACTGGGCCTTCCAATCTTCCTCTAGAGTTCTTAACATATGAATCAGTGTACGATTGAATCATTCACATGCACCATTACCTTGAGGTGGTACGGTGTGGTACGAGACTTGTCAATCTGGTACAGATGGTGCAATTCATCCATTACTTTTCCCAAGAATCAAGCTCCATGATCGGAGTGAATTCTCTTTGGACACCCATACGGTTGAATGAAGTTCTTACATATTGCATACACAGCGAACTCTGCAGTCTGATCCCGTGCCAGAGTCACCATGGCAAATTTTGTGAAATGATCCACCATTACCAGTTAACATTTGTAGCCCTGATGGGCCGGGCCAATGGTTAGATAGTCTATTGTCAAGAGTTTCAGAGGAGCAGAAGTTATAATGGACTGAACAGGAGCCTTCTGCTCTGGTGGCTTAGCCAGCTCACATGTTCGGCACTTCCTACAAGCCTCGTCCACTTTCTCCTTCAACTGGAGATGGTAGATGAACCGTTGTAGCCATTGGAAGGTCTTTTCTGAACCAAAGTGGGCTCCTTGCTCAGGTGCAGCGACAGCAATTTCAGATAATGACGTTATTGGAACAAGGACTTGCCAAGTCACATTCAGCTCAGTCCGCAGTTGCACTTTCCGATATAGTAAGCCGTTCTTCATCTGTAGTTGTTCCGACTGTCATAGGATCCACAACACCTTCAGGGACAATGTACCCCTTTCTGATGATCTTGGAAGTCTTTGAGAATCTACACATCATCATCGTTACGGGTTGGCCCTTAGGAGGCACCGCAAGGATGGAACTAAGCGGTGCCTCTACGGTGGTGAGTGAAGCCAAGGTACGTACTCTATCCTGGTCAGTACCCAATGCAGAAGTCTCTCTGGGCTGAGGGTAGGATGTGTCAGCAGTCTGGCTAGCTGGGGTATAGGCACAGCTAGCGGGTGTGGGTTCGTGGAGAGGGAGTTAACCGTCTCACTACTCACAAGATCGATCCCTGCCAAGTGTCCCATCTTCCCGCTCAAACTGCTATTTATGTCAGACCCACCCCCATCAGTCAGGTTCCCTGAACTGCTCCGGTCAGCAATCTCTTCCCCCTGAAACACTGGTGACAGCCCTGATGGTTCCAGCCCAGACATGCAGGAGAGACCGTTAGCTTGGCTCTCCCCCTCACAACCACCAGTCCACATTTCAGTATTTAAATCCCTTGTGCTAATTCTGTGTTCCAGCCATTGTATCTCAGAAAATAAATACTGATTGTTAATTTATTGACAGGTGAGTAACAGGTCTAGGCCAAGGGTTGTGAAACAGCTTTTTAAAAGAGGTGAAGTTTGCATATTTTTTGTCTTACCCATGCACATTGGTGTGACTTTTATGTATCATTTTCAATAAAGATTTCTATTATTAATACGCTGGATTTTTCTCCATTTTTTCCAAAAGAGGGGACGGGTACATCCAACATAACTGGCAAAAAGGCAAGGTCGTGGTGGAAGGGGGAACAGGCATGGTGTTCAAGGTGTACGTAGGGGTAGGTGGTAATGTTAGTGAAAGGTCTACTGAACAAACACCGATTCATCCTATCCAAACACAACTGACAACTTCTGTTTCTGGGCAGGCTACTTGACTTCCTTTTTTTGGCAGCCGCACAGCGGTACGCCTTCTAGATATTTTTGGGAAATGTGGAGACTCCAAGTTGGGTCTCCATCTAGTGGGTTGCCTGTAATGGAAGGGGTGTCAGAGCCACATTATACCACTTCTACTCTGGGGAAATCGATGCCACTTTAGTGTTATGTGCCAATAATTTTTTGAAATATGGAGACTCAAAGTTGGGTCAAAGTTGCCTTAGTGGAAGGGGTCTCAGAGTACCATTATACTATTTCTACTCTAGAGAAATTGCCACTTTAGTGTTGTATGACAATATTTTTTTAAAATGTGATGACTACAAGTTGAGTCTCCATCTGGTGGGTTGCCTTTAGTGGAAAGGTTCTCAGAGCACCATACCTACACCTGTCACTCATCCACCTATTACTGATCAATTTGTAAGCTAGACATGCTGGGCCAGGCTCTTTCCCATCCATCCATCCATGCTGCGCCATTATAAAATATCTACAGTAGGTCAATTTATGAATTTGGCAGGGCTCCCAGCACAGCAGGCCTACACCAGTCCCTCACCCGCCTCTTCATTTCAACTTCATTTCAAAGCTGTAAATGCTGGCCCAAACTCTTTCTTATGCATGGCCCAAACCTGACTGCTGTGCCGTTAAAAATTTCCACTGTAGGTCAATTGATGCCACTTTTCATGATCCTGATTTTTGGAAACATTTGCACTCCAAGTTAGGTCTAATTCATGTATGTTGCCTGAATTTGGCAGAGCTCTCAGAGCACCAGGTCTACACCTGTCTCTCATCCACCTGTTACTGATCAATGTTTAAGCTAGAAATGCTGGTCCAAGACCTGTTCTAGGCTCTGTCCCATACATCCATGCTGTGCAATTATACAGAATCAATTGATTCCACTTTTCCTTGTGTCAGCCAATAAGTTGAGCTGTTTTGGTGACTTTTGGGCTCCCTTGAAGGTGTTGTCTATGCATTTGGTTTTGCCTCCCTTCGATTTCAATGGGGTTTGGATAAGTTCAGCAAACGGTCCGGCGAACTTTTCAGGGAACATCGGGAAGTTTGCTAAGCCTCTCATCTCTAATGCTAACATCCTAAGGTGTAAGAAATGCCAGTTGTAAGCGGTGTTATCTTTGTTTCTGAAAAAATACACTGCTCAAAAAGTAAAGGGAACACTTAAACAACTCAATATAACGCCAAGTCAATCACACTTCTGTGAAATCAACCTGTCCAGTTATGAAGTAACACTGATTTTGAATCAATTTCTCCTGCTGTTGTGCAAATGGAACAGACAACAGGTAGAAATAACTGGCGATTAGCAAGACAACCTCTATAAAGGAGTGGTTTTGCCTAAATGCAAATGGTGCAAGATCATGATGCTCTACTCCCTTTTCCCCTTTCCTTATCTCTTCTTCCTCTCCGATCATCTTTACTTTCCTTTACCCCCCTACTGCTATTACTATACTTTTATTCTTTATTTAAAAATTACTAAACCTTACTATATTGCTAAGGTGCTGTATTGTACCCTTTTGCGTTGTTATATTATATATTGTTGTATCTAGCTCAAGTTTATATGACTTTATCGTTGAAAAATGGACAAGTTGAAAGCTCAATGAAAAAAAAAAAGAGATTGAGATCCAGCTCCTAAAATACGGTAATATTTATTGAGTTGCAAAAAGATAAAATCCACAAACATGGGATAACCAAGCTCCCTCCGGTAGGTGCCCCTGCACATGAAGGGCTATACGGCAACGCGTTTCGATCTGACGATCTTTTTCACAGCCAAGGTTCGATCTGACGATCTTTTTCACAGCCACAGTTGGCCGTGAAAAAGATCGTCAGATCGAAACGCGTTGCCGTATAGCCCTTCATGTGCAGGGGCACCTACCGGAGGGAGCTTGGTTATCCCATGTTTGTGGATTTTATCTTTTTGGAACTCAATAAATATTACCGTATTTTAGGAGCTGGATCTCAATCTCTTTTTTTTTTCTTTGGAGGACATGTTCGTTTGCCTGCAATGGAGATCCGTGCACCTGTGATCGTCATTGGTGAGCTGGCTATTTTCCTTTTTCCTAGTTGTGAAAGTTCAATACACTTTGTCATAACTATTGAAGACAATGTACTCTTTCTTTTTGAGCTTATGTTCATGTTTGTTTGATAAAATGCATTAAAATCCAATAAAAAGACCATTGAAAAAAGGAGTGGTTTTGCAAGGGGGTGACCAGAGATCATTTCTCTGTTCTCATCCTTTTTGGCTGTTGTTTCGGACACTTTTGCATTTTGTCATTGCTCTCACCCCTAGAGGTACAGTAGCATGAGGCAATATCTACAATCCACAGAAGTTGCTCAGGTAATGCAACTCATCCAGGATGGCGCATCAATGCGAGCTGTGGCAAGAAAGGTAGCTGTGTCTGTCAGCACAATGTCCAGAGAATGGAGCAGATGCGAG
This sequence comes from Ranitomeya imitator, assembly GCF_032444005.1. Lineage (NCBI taxonomy): Eukaryota > Metazoa > Chordata > Amphibia > Anura > Dendrobatidae > Ranitomeya > Ranitomeya imitator. The sequence goes on along the minus strand of NC_091286.1, from coordinate 412,372,167 downwards.
GAGACAGGCCTCTACATCAGGAGATGTGGCAGGGGCCGTAGAAGGGCAACAACCCAGCAGCAGGACCGCTACCTCCTCCTTTGTGCAAGGAGGAACAGAAGTGCCAGAGGCCTGCAAAATTACTTCCAGCAGGCCACTAAGATGTGTGTGTCTGCTCAAACTATCAGAAAGGGACTCCATGAGGGTGGTATGATGACCCATCATCTACTAGTGGATAGGGGGCTTATAGCCCAACACTATGCAGAGCAATTGGCATTTGCCACAGAACATCAAGATTAGCAGATTTGACATTGGCGCCCTGTGCTTTTCACAGATGAAAGACAGTTCACAGTGAGCATGTGATAGATGTGACATAGTCTGGAGATGCCATGGAGAATATTCTGCTGCCTGCAACATCCTACAGCATGACCGGCTTTGCACTTGGTTAGTAATGGTGTGGGGAGACATTTTTTTTAGGACCGCCCAGCCCTCCATGTGCTTGCCAAAGGAGCCCTGACTGCTGTTAGCTACCAGGATGAGATCCTCAGATCCATTGTGAGACCATATGCAAGTGCAGTGGGCCCTGGGTTCCTTCTGATGCAGGACAATACTAGGCCTCATGTGGATGAATTGTGTCAACAATTACTGCATGATGAAGACATGGATCTTATGGACTGGCCTGCCCATTCCCCCAACTTGAATCCACCCGAGCATGTCAGAGACATCATGCTTCGTTCCATCTATCAGCGCCACATTGCACCACAGACTGTCTAGGAGTTGACTGATGTTTTATTCCAGGTCTGGGAGGAGATTCCTCAGGAGAACATTGCTGCCTCCTAAGGAGCATGCCCAGGCATTGTAGGGAGGTCATACAGGCACGTGGAGGCCACATACGTTATTATAATAATACCTATTTACTGTTTTTTATTTCAAGGTTTACTGTTATGATCCGGTGACCTTGGAGCCGCATGGAACTTTCTCTGGAGTTGGTGTAAACTGTACTGACCGCAAATCCTGAACTTAACACCGCAACTAGAAGTAGCCGTGGGGTGTGCCTAACAAATCCTAGACACCTCGACACAGCCGGAGGACTAAATACCCCTATAGATGGAAATAGGAATTCTACCTTGCCTCAGAGCAGAACCCCAAAGGATAGGCAGCCCCCCACAAATATTGACTGTGAGTAGTAGAGGAAAAGACACACGCAGGCAGGAAACAGGATTTAGCAAAAGAAGCCACTCTAGCTAAAATAGGAAAGGATAGGACAGAATACTAAGCGGTCAGTATTAAAATCCTTCCAAAAATATCCACAGCAGAAAATACAAAAAATTCCACCATCTAACTAAAGATGTGGAGCGTATATCTGCAACTCCAGAGAATCCAACAAGACTGAGAAAACACTGACACAGTCTAAGCTGGACAAGAGAAAACAAATGAATAGCACAGAATTATTAAGCACAGAACATGTGTGCCACAGAAACAAAAACCAGACACTTATCTTTGCTGAATTGGCAGCAAGGCAGGAGGAACCAGACAAAGATCTAAAACCTCCCAGAACCATGGACAACTGGCAAGGACTAATGAATCCTGCACACCTAAATACCCCAGTCAGAACTGCAATCAGCAGAAACACCTGACCAGGACTGCAACTCAGGGACAACTGCATTACCACCTACAACCACTGGAGGGAACCCAAAAGCAGAATTCACAACAGGTTACAACTGTAGAAGTGACTTAAAATACAGAAAACTACAACCTGAAATACATGGTGAGTTATTTGCTAATTAACTTTTTTTTGCCACAAATCTAATATTTCACCATATCATCTAACCCTCGTTGTTGAGTCATCAAGCACTGGGCACAAACAATTTTAAAGCAGAAACAATCTGTTTCTTAGGATCACAAGGCTGATCAAAATGTATTAATCAACCACTGCCCATTATTATTTTTTTAAATGGTTAACCTCAGCGATTCTGTAATATTAATGTTGGTAGAATAAATTCTCTGCTGATCTATCAATCTCTGTTTAATTTTTACACATGTAGTAGCACAGAAAGGTATTTTAAGTTACTTCCCATTTTCCTGCCATTTCCACACAGGATTTAGCTAGTGGGTGGATTTCCATCTTGACCAAGATTTCCGGGGAAAAAATGTGATGTGTTGATTTGTTTAAACCTTGATACATATAAATCTTTATTAAGTGGGAACATAGGTCTACACTACCTTTGAAAGCGCAACATAGGGAAATGATTCCATCTCTAATATATTTTCTTCTCCAGTTTCTTTTCTTAGCTGGCCTTGGTATATTCGTGCTGCAGATATTGTGGTTACTCCCATTCCTGGAACGAAACAGCAGTAAATTATCACTATAAGGGTGGAGTCACACTAGAGAGGAACATGGACGAGTGCTATGCGAGAAAAAAAAATTGCATAGCACTCGGACCACTGTTAATCTATGGGGCAGCACCCATCAATCGCCAATACAAGTCTATGGGTGCAAGAAAAAAAACGCACACCACACGGACCATCAGTGTGACTTGTGAAAAATACGCACCAGTGTCCTTTGAAAAGCTGGAAATTCATGTATGGTTTACAGTAAAATCACACTGACAGGTTAGAATAGAATAGATAGAATAGGTATATACACATAGAGTTTTCAGTTTTGTCTGATTTTTCTCTTTATAGGTATATTTTTGAGTAAAATGTAAATTGTTCTTTTATTCTATAAACTACTGACAACATGTCTCCGAAGTTCCAAGCAATACATTTTGCATTTATTTTCTGAAAATGAGAAATGGTCAAAATAACAAAATAATGCATTGCTTGCAGATCTAAAATAATGCAAAAAAAAAAAAACAAGTTCATAATCATTTAGAAACGACAATACTAATGTTTTGACTCAGTAAGAGTTCAGAAATCAATATTTTGTGGAATAACCTTGATTTTTAATCACAGCTTTCATGCGTCTTGGCATGCTTTCCACCAGTCTTTCGCACATCTTTTGGGTGACCTTATGCCACTTCTTTGCTTGAAGACTTGTGACTATCCATCTTCCTGCATGGATTTACTGTATGTGAACCATGTCTCCTATCATGTCGGCTCCTGCATTGATTTTATAGAAGCTGACAAATGAATTAACGGCTAATCTTCTATCTACGTCTCTATGCAAAATAAAGATATATATATATATATATATATATATATATATATATATATATATATAATTATTTATTGTTATAGCGCCATTTATTCCATGGCGCTTTACATGTGAGGAGGGGTATACATAATAAAAACAAGTACAATAATCTTAAACAATACAAGTCATAACTGGTACAGGAGGAGAGAGGACCCTGCCCGAGAAGGCTCACAATCTACAAATATATATATATATATATATATATATATATATATATATATATATATATATATATATATATATATATATATATATATATATATATATATATATACAGTGGGGCAAAAAATTATTTAGTCAGTCAGCAATAGTGCAAGTTCCACCACTTAAAAAGATGAGAGGCGTCTGTAATTTACATCATAGGTAGACCTCAACTATGGGAGACAAACTGAGAAAAAAAAAATCCAGAAAATCACATTGTCTGTTTTTTTATCATTTTTTTTGCATATTATGCTGGAAAATAAGTATTTGGTCAGAAACAAACAATCAAGATTTCTGGCTCTCACAGACCTGTAACTTCTTCTTTAAGAGTCTCCTCTTTCCTCCACTCATTACCTGTAGTAATGGCACCTGTATAAACTTGTTATCAGTATAAAAAGACACCTGTGCACACCCTCAAACAGTCTGACTCCAAACTCCACTATGGTGAAGACCAAAGAGCTGTCAAAGGACACCAGAAACAAAATTGTAGCCCTGCACCAGGCTGGGAAGACTGAATCTGCAATAGCCAACCAGCTTGGAGTGAAGAAATCAACAGTGGGAGCAATAATTAGAAAATGGAAGACATACAAGACCACTGATAATCTCCCTCGATCTGGGGCTCCACGCAAAATCCCACCCCGTGGGGTCAGAATGATCACAAGAACGGTGAGCAAAAATCCCAGAACCACGCGGGGGGACCTAGTGAATGAACTGCAGAGAGCTGGGACCAATGTAACAAGGCCTACCATAAGTAACACACTACGCCACCATGGACTCAGATCCTGCAGTGCCAGACGTGTCCCACTGCTTAAGCCAGTACATGTCCGGGCCCGTCTGAAGTTTGCTAGAGAGCATTTGGATCATCCAGAGGAGTTTTGGGAGAATGTCCTATGGTCTGATAAAACCAAACTGGAACTGTTTGGTAGAAACACAACTTGTCGTGTTTGGAGGAAAAAGAATACTGAGTTGCATCCATCAAACACCATACCTACTGTAAAGCATGGTGGTGGAAATATCATGCTTTGGGGCTGTTTCTCCGCAAAGGGACCAGGACGACTGATCCGGATACATGAAAGAATGAATGGGGCCATGTATCGTGAGATTTTGAGTGCAAACCTCCTTCCATCAGCAAGGGCATTGAAGATGAAACGTGGCTGGGTCTTTCAACATGACAATGATCCAAAGCACACCGCCAGGGCAACGAAGGAGTGGCTTCGTAAGAAGCATTTCAAGGTCCTGGAGTGGCCTAGCCAGTCTCCAGATCTCAACCCTATAGAAAACCTTTGGAGGGAGTTGAAAGTCCGTGTTGCCAAGCGAAAAGCCAAAAACATCACTGCTCTAGAGGAGGTCTGCATGGAGGAATGGGCCAACATACCAACAACAGTGTGTGGCAACCTTGTGAAGACTTACAGAAAACGTTTGACCTCTGTCATTGCCAACAAAGGATATATTACAAAGTATTGAGATGAAATTTTGTTTCTGACCAAATACTTATTTTCCACCATAATATGCAAATAAAATGATAAAAAAAACAGACAATGTGATTTTCTGGATTTTTTTTTCTCAGTTTGTCTCCCATAGTTGAGGTCTACCTATGATGTAAATTACAGACGCCTCTCATCTTTTTAAGTGGTGGAACTTGCACTATTGCTGACTGACTAAATACTTTTTTGCCCCACTGTATATATATATATATATATATATGTCACTGACATATATATACACTGCTCAAAAAATAAAGAGAACAATAAAATCCCACATCCTACATATCACTGAATGAAATATTCCAGTTGTAAATCTTTATTCATTACATAATAGAATGTGTTGAGAAAAATAAAACCTAAAAAATATCAACGTAAATCACAACTAATATCCCACAGAGGTCTGGAGTTGGAATAAGGCTCAAAATCAAAGTGAAAAATCAAGTTACAGCCTGATCCAACTTCAGTGGTAATGCCTCAAGTCAAGGAAATGATGCTCAGTAGTGTGTGTGGCCTCCACGTGCCTGTATAACCTCCCTACAATGCCTGGGCATGCTCCTGATGAGGCGGTGGATGGTTTCCTGAGGGATCTCCTTGGAGACCTGGACTAAAGCATCCGCCAACTCCTGGACAGTTTGTGGTGCAACGTGCCGTTGGTGGATGGGGTGAGACATGATGTTCCAGATGTGTTAAATCCGATTCAGGTCTGGGGAACGGGCCGGCCAGTCCATAGCTTCAATGCCTTCATCTTACAGGAACTGCTGACACACTCCAGCCACATGAGGTCTGGCATTGTCCTGCATCAGGAGTAACCCAGGGCCAACGGCACCAGCATATGGTCTCACAAGGGGTCTGAGGATCTCATGTTGGTACCTTGGTGCTAATGGCAGTCAGGCTAATCTCTGGCGAGCACATGGAGGGTTGTGCGGCCCTCCAAATAAATGCCACCCCACACCATTACTGACCCACTGCCAAACCGGTCATGCTGAAGGATGTTGCAGGTAGCAGATCGCTCTCCACGGCGTCTCCAGACGCTTTCATATCTGTCACATGAGCTCAGTGGGAACCTGTGTTCATCTGTGAAGAGCACAGGGCGCCAGTGGCATATTTGCCAATCCTGGTGTTCTGTGGCAAATGCCAAGCGTCCTGCACAGTGTTGGGCTGTGAGGATAACCCCTATCTGTGGACGTCGGGCACTCAGACCATCCTTGTGGAGTTGGTTTCTAACCTTTTGTGCAGACACATGCACATTTGTGGCCTGCTAGAGGCAGGGCTCTGACAGTGATCCTCCTGTTCCTCCTTGCACAAAGGCTGAGGTAGCAGTCCTGGGTTGTTGCCCTCCTACGGCCCCCTACACATCTCCTGGTGTACTGGCCTGTCTCATGGTAGTACCTCCTACCTCTGGACACTACTCTGACAGACATAGCAAACCTTCTTGTCACAGCTCGCATTGATGTGCCATCCTGCATGAGCTGCACTATCTGGGCCACTTGTGTGGATTGTAGAGTCCATCTCATGCTACCATGAGTGTGAAAGCACAACCAACATTCAAACGTGACCAAGACATCAGCCAGAAACCATTGGTACTGAGATGTGGTCTGTGGTCCCCACCTGCAGAACCACTCCTTTATTGAGCGTGTCTTGATAATTGCCAATAATTTCCATCTGTTGTCTATTCCATTTGCACAACAGCATGTGAAATTGATTGTCAAACAGTGCTGCTTCCGAAGTGGGCAGTTTGATTTCACAGAAGTTTGATTTACTTGCAGTTATATTCTGTTGTTTAAGTGTTCCCTTTATTTTTTTGAGCATTGTTTATACACTTAATCTATGTGTATATATCTATTCTATCTATTCTATTAAAACCTATTCTATTCTATACTGTAGCGGCAGATCATTTGCTGGCTTTTAAGCTAACAATCTATATATACAGTTAGGTCCATATATATTTGGACAGGGACAACATTTTTCTCATTTTGGTTATAGACATTACCACAATGAATTTTAAACAAAACAATTCAGATGCAGTTAAAGTTCAGACTTTCAGCTTTCATTTGAGGGTATCCACATTAAAATTGGATGAAGGATATAGGAGTTTCAGCTCTTTAACACGTGCCACCCTGTTTTTAAAGGGACCAAAAGTAATTGGACAGATTAAATAATTTTAAATAAAATGTTCATTTTTAGTACTTGGTTGAAAACCCTTTGTTGGCAATGACTGCCTGAAGTCTTGAACTCATGGACATCACCACACACTGTGTTTCCTCCTTTTTGATGCTCTGCCAGGCCTTCACTGCGGTGGTTTTCAGTTGCTGTTTGTTTGTGGGCCTTTCTGTCTGAAGTTTAGCCTTTAACAAGTGAAATGCATGCTCAATTGGGTTGAGATCAGGTGACTGACTTGGCTATTCAAGAATATTCCACTTCTTTGCTTTAATAAACTCCTGGGTTGCTTTGGCTTTATGTTTTGGGTCATTTTGGGTCATTGTCCATCTGTAGTATTAAACGATGACCAATGAGTTTGGCTGCATTTGGCTGGATCTGAGCACACAGTATGTCTCTGAATACCTCAGAATTCATTCGGCTGCTTCTGTACTGAGTCACATCATCAATAAACACTAGTGACCCAGTACCACTGGCAGCCATGCATGCCCAAGCCATCACACTGCCTCCGCCGTGTTTTACAGATAGTGGTATGCTTTGGATCATGAGCTGTACCACCATACTTTTCTCTTTCCATCATTCTGGTAGAGGTTGATCTTGGTTTCTTCTGTTCAAAGAATGTTCTTCCAGAACTGTGCTGGCATTTTTAGATTTTTTTTTTAGCAAAGTCCAGTCTAGCCTTTTTATTCTTGATGCTTATGAGTGGCTTGCACCATGCAGTGAACCCTTTGTATTTACTTTCATGCAGTCTTCTCTTTATGGTAGATTTGGATATTGATACACCGACCTCCTGGAGAGTGTTGTTCACTTGGTTGGCTGTTGTGAAGGGGTTTCTCTTCACCATGGAGATTATTCTGCGATCATCTACCACTGTTGTCTTCCGTGGGTACCCAGGTCTTTTTGCATTGATGAGTTCACCAGTGCTTTCTTTCTTTCTCAGGATGTGCCAAACTGTAGATTTTGCCACTCCTAATATTGTAGCAATTTCTCGGATGTTTTTTTTTCTGTTTTCACAGCTTAAGGATGGCTTGTTTCACCTGCATGGAGAGCTCCTATGACTGCATGCTTACTTCACAGCAAAACCTTCCAAATGCAAGCACCACACCTCAAATCAACTCCAGGCCTTTTATCTGCTTAATTGAGAATGACATAACGAAGGGATTGCCCACACCTGTCCATGAAATAGCCTTGGAGTCAATTGTCCAATTACTTTTGTCCTTTTAAAAACAGGGTGGCACATGTTACGGAGCTGAAACTCCTAAACCCTTCATCCAATTTTTATGTGGATACCCTCAAATGAAAGCTGAAAGTCTGAACTTCAACTGCATCTGAATTGTTTTGTTTAAATTTCATTGTGGTAATATCTATCACAAAAATTAGAAAAATGTTGTCTCTGTCCAAATATATAGGGACCTAACTGTATATATATATATATATATATATATATATATATATATATATTTTTAAGAATATTTGGTTTTAAAAGGATGTGTACAGTTGTGTATTACAATGCGATTTTAACATGAGCTTTTACATACAGAGAACTGCCATATGTAAAAGCTCATATTAAGATCGCATTGAATGCAGATGCCATACAGATGTCACACGGTTACTTGATGCGAGGAAATCACATCATCGCATAGCAAACAAAATTACACATAGATCACTGTTCAGTGAACATTGGCACGATTCTCGTCCGTCCAAATCGGACCCGATTTTTTTTATACGTTAAGTGTGACTCCAGCCTAATACCAAATAATCTTCAAAACATATATATATATATACCTATTCCATGTGTATATATCTATTCTATTGTAAGCTGTCAGTGTGATATTACTGTACACCGCACATAAATTGCTGACTTTTCAAAGGACACCGGTGCGTATTTATCGCAAGTCACACTGATGGTCTATGTGGTGTGCAAGTTTTTCTTGCACCAATAGATGTCACGGCTGCCTCTCCTGCTGCCGTGTCTGCTGCCGGGTCCACCGCCACCTCCTCCGTTCATACTTACCCGCTGCGGCGCGCTCCTCCTGCAGGCGTGCGTTCTCTCCATCATTCTTCCCCACCTCCTGGTTCTCACCAGGTGCGCGTGTGCACCTTTCTCCCCAGTGCTCCTCTGCGCACGTGCACTTCTCCTTTCTGAATCACCGGCACTCCATACCTCTTCTCAGTGTCCCTGGAGAATCTTGACCCGGAAGTCCTTCAGCATGCGATGTATTTAAGGTGATTCCTTCCTCTGCTTTGTGCCTGTCTGTCATTTGTGCTTCTGTGACGGGTCCTCTAGTCTCTGCGCTGTCTGCCCTGAGATTCCGCTCTGTTCTGCCAGCCTTGCCTCTCTGCCTTTCTCAGGCTCCCATTTCTCCTCATCCCTTCCAGCCTTTCCAGTGTCCCCTCCATTCTCCATCAGTCTGGTGTCTCTGTCCAGTCCAGCTTCCTTTGTGTTCTCCTCTTCCCAGTGTTCCCTTTATCTTGTCTGTACTCAGCTCATACCTTACCATACTTCAACTTTCCCAGCTCTGTCCTCCCTATGCTCAGCCTCTCTATTTTGTACCTCCTACTACCTGTTTTTGGGTTCCAGCTTCTGTGGCAATAGTCTCCCTTGTGCCTGCCCCTAACGCTCCCTGTATAGGGGGTGGTCTACCTGGTCAACTTTCCCTTGGGAGGTTCAATTTCGTGGAACTGTGGGTCCACTCTAGGAGTTCCGAAAGATCTCACAGTACAGACAGGCCATGGACCCCGCTGGTAACCTGACTCCTACCCAGATGGAATTATTGTTCCTTCGGGAGAATCAGTCTAGCATTATGTCTTTTTTAAATCCTTGGAAACTCAACTCTCGTCCCTGCAGGCCTCCGATTCCAGGAGTGCTTCGCAGTAACAGGAGCTGGCTCAACAGCGGGACACTCAAGCTCATATTCTCAATTTTATGGCTTCTGTGGATGATCGTCTTCGTGCCCTCCAGTCTTCTGCTCCCGTCTCCCCTCAGGCGACGGCTCCTCACCCACCTCCCCGTCTGGCTAAACCTCCTCATTATGGTGGGGATCCTAAACTGTGTAGAGGGTTTTTAAATCAATGCCAGCTTCATTTTGAGTTACTTCCTATGCAGTATCCTACTGATCGTTCTAAGGTGGCCTGTTATGACCTGGTGGTCAGGACAATAATGGACCTGGTGGTTAAGAGCACACGGAATGACCTGATAGTTACTGATAATATAGGACGAGCTCTGGGACATGGGAACTCTGCTGACCGCAATCCCTAATCCTATCAAACACACTAGAAATAGCCGTGGATTGCGCCTAACGCTCCCTATGCAACTCGGCACAGCCTAAGAAACTAGCTAGCCCTGAAGATAGAAAAATAAAGCCTACCTTGCCTCAGAGAAATTCCCCAAAGGAAAAGGCAGCCCCCCACATATAATGACTGTGAGTAAAGATGAAAATACAAACACAGAGATGAAATAGATTTAGCAAAGTGAGGCCCGACTAACTGAACAGACCGAGGATAGGAAAGGTTACTTTGCGGTCAGCACAAAAACCTACAAAAAGGCCACGCAGAGGGCGCAAAAAGACCCTCCGCACCGACTCACGGTGCGGAGGCGCTCCCTCTGCGTCCCAGAGCTTCCAGCAAGCAAGAGAACAATAAAAATAGCAAGCTGGGCAGAAAAATAGCAAACAAAAGAAATACAAGCTGGAACTTAGCTTCTGCTGGGAAGACAGGTCACAAGAACGATCCAGGAGTGAACAAGACCAATACTGGAACATTGACAGGTGGCATGGAGCAAAGATCTAAGTGGAGTTAAATAGAGCAGCAGCTAACGAATTAACCTCGTCACCTGTGGAAGGAAACTCAGAAACACCCACCAGAGGAAGTCCATGGACAGAACCAGCCGAAGTACCATTCATGACCACAGGAGGGAGCCCGACAACAGAATTCACAACAGTACCCCCACTTGATGAGGGGTCACCGAACCCTCACCAGAGCCCCCAGGCCAACCAGGATGAGCCAAATGAAAGGCACGAACCAGATCGGCAGCATGAACATCAGAGGCAAAAACCCAGGAATTATCTTCCTGACCATAACCCTTCCACTTGACCAGGTACTCAACCAACACCGGGGCAGGAGGATCAACGGATGGAACCACAGGCGCCACGAATCTCCGCAATAACGACCTATGGAACACATTATGGATGGCAAAAGAAGCAGGAAGGGCCAAACAAAATGACACAGGATTGATAACCTCAGAAATCTTATACGGACCAATGAAATGAGGCTTAAACTTAGGAGAGGAAACCTTCATAGGAACATAACGAGACGACAACCAAACCAAATCCCCAACACGAAGTTGGGGACCCACACAGCGCCGGCGGTTAGCGAAACGTTGAGCCTTCTCCTGGGACAATGTCAAATTGTCCACCACATGAGTCCAAATCTGCAGCAACCTATCCACCACAGTATCTACACCAGGACAGTCCGAAGACTCAACCTGCCCTGAAGAGAAACGAGGATGGAAACCAGAATTGCAGAGAAACGGCGAAACCAAAGTAGCCGAGCTGGCCCGATAATTAAGGGCGAACTCAGCCAACGGCAAAAAGGACACCCAATCATCCTGATCAGCAGAAACAAAGCATCTCAGATATGTTTCCAAAGTCTGATTAGTTCGTTCGGTTTGGCCATTTGTCTGAGGATGAAAAGCCGAGGAAAAAGACAAATCAAAACCCATCCTAGCACAAAAGGATCGCCAAAATCTCGAAACAAACTGGGAACCTCTGTCAGAAACGATGTTCTCCGGGATACCATGTAAACGAACCACATGCTGGAAAAATAATGGCACCAAATCAGAGGAGGAAGGCAATTTAGACAAAGGTACCAAATGGACCATCTTAGAAAAGCGATCACAAACCACCCAAATGACCGACATCTTTTGAGAGATGGGGAGATCCGAAATAAAATCCATAGAGATATGCATCCAGGGCCTCTTCGGGACCGGCAAGGGCAAAAGCAAACCACTGGCATGAGAACAGCAGGGCTTAGCCCGAGCACAAGTCCCACAGGACTGCACAAAAGAACGCACATCCCGTGACAAAGACGGCCACCAAAAGGATCTAGTCACCAAATCTCTGGTACCAAAGATTCCAGGATGCCCAGCCAACACTGAACAATGAATCTCAGAGATAACTCTACTAGTCCATCTATCAGGGACAAACAGTTTCTCCGCTGGGCAACGGTCAGGTCTATCAGCCTGAAATTTTTGCAGCACCCGCCGCAAATCAGGGGAGATGGCAGACAAAATTACCCCCCTTTGAGAATACACGCCGGCTCAGGAACACCCGGAGAGTCAGGCACAAAACTCCTTGACAGGGCATCAGCCTTCACATTCTTAGAGCCCGGAAGGTACGAAACCACAAAATCAAAACGGGAGAAAAATAGCGGCCATCGAGCCTGTCTAGGATTCAACCGTTTGGCAGACTCAAGATAAGTCAAATTCTTGTGATCTGTCAAGACCACCACGCGATGCTTGGCTCCTTCAAGCCAATGACGCCACTCCTCGAATGCCCACTTCATGGCCAACAACTCTCGATTACCAACATCATAATTACGCTCAGCAGGCGAAAACTTTCTAGAAAAGAAAGCACATGGCTTCATCACCGAGCCATCAGAACTTCTTTGCGACAAAACAGCCCCTGCTCCAATCTCAGAAGCAACAACCTCAACCTGAAACGGGAGCGAAACATCTGGCTGGCACAACACAGGGGCAGAAGAAAAATGACGCTTCAACTCCTGAAAAGCCTCTACAGCTGCAGAAGACCAATTGACCACATCAGCACCGTTCTTGGTCAAATCAGTCAATGGTTTAGCAATAGTAGAAAAATTAGCGATGAGGCGCCGATAAAAATTAGCAAAGCCCAGGAACTTTTGCAGGCTTTTCACAGATGACGGCTGAGTCCAATCGTAAATGGCCTGGACTTTAACAGGGTCCATCTCGATAGTAGAAGGGGAAAAAATGAACCCCAAAAATGAAACCTTCTGAACTCCAAAGAGACACTTTGACCCCTTCCCAAACAAGGAATTTGCACGAAGGACCTGGAACACCATTCTGACCTGCTTCACATGAGACTCCCAATCATCCGAAAAGACCAAAATATCATCCAAATACACAATCAGGAATTTATCCAGGTACTCTCGGAAGATGTCATGCATAAAGGACTGAAATACTGATGGAGCATTGGAAAGCCCGAATGGCATAACCAGGTACTCAAAATGTCTCTCGGGCGTATTAAATGCTGTTTTCCACTCATCGCCTTGTTTAATACGCACAAGATTATACGCCCCTCGAAGATCTATCTTGGTGAACCAACTAGCCCCTTTAATATGAGCAAACAAATCAGACAGCAACGGCAAAGGATACTGAAATTTGACTGTAATTTTATTAAGAAGGCGGTAATCAATACAAGGTCTCAAAGAACCATCCTTCTTGGCCACAAAAAAGAACCCTGCTCCTAACGGTGATGACGACGGGCGAATATGGTCTTTCTCCAAGGATTCCTTTATATAACTCCGCATAGCGGCGTGTTCTGGCACAGATAAATTGAACAATCGGCCCTTCGGAAACTTACTACCAGGAATCAAATTAATTGCACAATCGCAATCCCTATGAGGAGGTAGGGCACTGGCTTTGGGCTCATCAACTACATCCCGATAATCCGACAAAAACTCTGGAACTTCAGAAGGAGTGGAAGACGAAATAGACAAAAATGGAACATCACCATGTACCCCCTGGCAACCCCAGCTGGACACAGACATAGATTTCCAGTCCAATACTGGATTATGAACCTGTAGCCATGGCAACCCCAAAACGACCACATCATGCAGATTATGCAACTCCAGAAAGCGGATATCCTCCTGATGTGCAGGAGCCATGCACATGGTCAATTGGGTCCAGTACTGAGGCTTATTCTTGGCCAAAGGCGTAGCATCAATTCCTCTCAATGGAATAGGATACTGCAAGGGCTCCAAGAAAAAACCACAGCGCCTAGCATACTCCAAGTCCATCAAATTCAGGGCATCGCCTGAATCCACAAATGCCATAACAGAATAGGATGACAAAGAGCAAATCAGAGTAACAGACAATAGAAATTTAGACTGTACCGTACCAATGGAGGCAGACCTAGCGAACCGCTTAGTGCGCTTAGGACAATCGGAGATAGCATGAGTGGAATCACCACAGTAAAAACATAGCCCATTCCGACGTCTGTGTTCTTGCCGTTCAGCTCTGGTCAAAGTCCTATCACATTGCATAGGCTCAGGCCCATGCTCAGATAGTACCGCCAAATGGTGCACAGCTTTACGCTCACGCAAGCGTCGATCGATCTGAATGGCCAAGGACATAGACTCATTCAGACCAGCAGGCATGGGAAATCCCACCATGACATCCTTAAGGGCTTCAGAGAGACCCTTTCTGAAGATTGCTGCCAGGGCACATTCATTCCACTGAGTGAGCACAGACCACTTTCTAAACTTCTGACAATATATCTCCGCTTCATCCTGACCCTGACACAGAGCCAGCAAGATTTTCTCTGCCTGATCCACTGAATTAGGTTCGTCATAAAGCAATCCAAGCGCCAGGAAAAACGCATCAACATCACGCAATGCCGGATCTCCTGGTGCAAGGGAAAATGCCCAGTCTTGATGGTCACCACGTAACAAAGAAATAATGATCTTTACTTGTTGAACAGGGTCACCTGAGGAGCGAGGTTTCAAGGCAAGAAACAATTTACAATTATTTTTGAAATTCAAGAACTTAGATCTATCACCAAAAAACAAATCAGGAATTGGAATCCTAGGCTCTGACATCAGATTCTGAACCACACAATCTTGAATGTTTTGCACCCTTGTAGTGAGATTATCCATCCAAGAGGACAGACCTTGAATGTCCATGTTTACACCAGTGTCCTGAACCACCCAGAGGTAAAGGGGAAAAGAGAGACAAAACACACTGCAATGAAAAAAAATGGTCTCAGAACTTCTCTTATCCCACTATTGAGATACATTAGTACTTTGGGCCACCTGTACTGTTATGACCTGGTGGTCAGTACAATAATGGACCTGGTGGTTAAGAGCACACGGAATGACCTGATAGTTACTGATAATAAAGGACGAGCTCTGGGACGTGGGAACTCTGCTGACCGCAATCCCTAATCCTATCAAACACACTAGAAATAGCCGTGGATTGCGCCTAACGCTCCCTATGCAACTCGGCACAGCCTAAGAAACTAGCTAGCCCTGAAGATAGAAAAATAAAGCCTACCTTGCCTCAGAGAAATTCCCCAAAGGAAAAGGCAGCCCCCCACATATAATAACTGTGAGTAAAGATGAAAATACAAACACAGAGATTAAATAGATTTAGCAAAGTGAGGCCCGACTAACTGAACAGACCGAGGATAGGAAAGGTTACTTTGCGGTCAGCACAAAAACCTACAAAAAGACCACGCAGAGGGCGCAAAAAGACCCTCCGCACCGACTCACGGTGCGGAGGCGCTCCCTCTGCGTCCCAGAACTTCCAGCAAGCAATAGAACAATAAAAATAGCAAGCTGGGCAGAAAAATAGCAAACAAAAGAAATACAAGCTGGAACTTAGCTTCTGCTGGGAAGACAGGTCACAAGAACGATCCAGGAGTGAACAAGACCAATACTGGAACATTGACAGGTGGCATGGAGCAAAGATCTAAGTGGAGTTAAATAGAGCAGCAGCTAACGAATTAACCTCATCACCTGTGGAAGGAAACTCAGAAACACCCACCAGAGGAAGTCCATGGACAGAACCAGCCGAAGTACCATTCATGACCACAGGAGGGAGCCCGACAACAGAATTCACAACAGTGCCCTTTGTCATCTCTCATTTAGAGGGTGAGGCTTTAGCATGAATTAATCCCCTCTGGGAATGGGATGATCCCCTTATTTCTCAACTCTCCATCTTTTTTGATACTTTCCGCAAATTATTTGATGAACCGGGTCGCTTGGCCTCTACTACCGAATCTCTGTTTAATCTTCATCAAGGCACGCTTTCGGTGGGTCAATACGCCATCCGGTGTCGCACCCTTTCATCTGAATTAGGATGGAACAATGAGGCTTTAGTGGGTGCCTTCTGGCGGGGGCTCTCTCCTCGGTTTAAGGATGAGTTGGTGGGTCGTGATACTTCAACTTTCTTGGAGGATCTTGACTCGTTGGCAACCCGCATTAACTTACGTTTTCAAGAACGTTCGAGAGTCCGCTAGAGAGAGGAGATTTCCTCGACTCCCTCCGGATGGTATTCTTGCTGGTGCCGTACATGCAGTGTTTCCTACTACGAAACTGGTGATTCCCTGACTGCTTTGGCCTGGCGACGAAACCTGCACATTTACTGCAGGTGGTGCGGGAAATGGTGGGCTTACAGTGAGGGAAGGGATGTAGCGTTGCTGACTAGCTTCATTGGCCGAGGGTGCTACAACCTTAACGGACGTTTGGTAGTTAGTCCAGGCTTGCAAATGCATGGTGGTTAAATCTCTACTGTTGTGAATTCTGTGGCAGAGCTCCCTCCTGTGGTCACAAGTGGTACTTCGGCTGATTCTCTCTGTGAGCTTCCGTTGGTGGAGGAAAGTGGTACTGCGGCTTCTGAGTTTCCTTCCTCAGGTGATGTGGTGAAGTCGTTAGGTGCTGCTCTATTTAACTCCACCTAGTGCTTTGATCCTGGCCTCCAGTCAATGTTCCAGTATTGGACCTGTTTCCTCCTGGATCTTTCCTGTGGCCTGCTGCTCTGCATAGCTAAGTTCCACTTTTGCTATTTTGATTGCTGTTTTTTCTGTCCAGCTTGTCTATTTGTTTTTTCCTGCTTGCTGGAAGCTCTGGGACGCAGAGGGTGTACCTCCGTGCCGTTAGTTCGGTACGGAGGGTCTTTTTGCCCCCTTTGTGTGGTTTTTGTAGGGTTTTGTGTTGACCGCAAAGTTACCTTTCCTATCCTCGCTCTGTTCAGAAAGTTGGGCCTCACTTTGCTAAATCTATTTCATCTCTACGTTTGTCTTTTCATCTTAACTCACAGTCATTATATGTGGGGGCTGCCTTTTCCTTTGGGGTATTTCTCTGAGGCAAGGTAGGCTTATTTTCTATCTTCAGGCTAGCTAGTTTCTCAGGCCGTGCCGAGTTGCATAGGGAGCATTAGGCGCAATCCACGGCTGCCTTTAGTGTGGTTGGAGAGGATTAGGGATTGCGGTCAACAGAGTTCCCATGTCTCAGAGCTCGTTCTTGTTTTTTGGGTTATTGCCAGGTCACTGAATGTGCGCTGACCTCTATGTCCATTGTGGTACTGAATTACCTTTCATAACAGTACTGGAGGCCATAAGTACTAATGATTCTCAATAGAGGGAAAAAAGAAGTTCTGAGACCATTTTTTTTTCTTTGCACTGTGTTTTGCCTTTTTTTTCCCCTAGACATTTGGGTGGTTCAGGACACAGGTGTAGCAATGGACATTAAAGGTCTGTCTTCATGTGTGGATCAGCTCACGGCAAGAGTACAAAGTATTCAAGACTTTGTGGTTCAGAATTCTATGTTAGAACCGAGAATTCCTATTCCTGATTTGTTTTTTGGAGATAGAACTAAATTTCTGAGTTTCAAAAATAATTGTAAACTATTTCTGGCTTTGAAACCTCGTTCCTCTGGTGACCCAGTTCAACAAGTTAGGATCGTTATTTCTTTTTTGTGTGGCGACCCTCAGGACTGGGCATTTTCTCTTGCGTCAGGAGATCCTGCATTAAGTAATATCGATGCGTTTTTCCTGGCGCTCGGATTGCTGTACGATGAACCTAATTCTGTGGATCAGGCAGAGAAGAATTTGCTGGCTCTGTGTCAGGGTCAGGATGAAATGGAGGTATATTGTCAGAAATTTAGAAAGTGGTCCGTACTCACTCAGTGGAATGAAGGTGCGCTCGCAGCTATTTTCAGAAAAGGTCTCTCTGAAGCCCTTAAGGATGTCATGGTGGGATTTCCTATGCCTGCTGGTATGAATGAGTCTATGTCTTTGGCCATTCAGATCGGTCGACGCTTGCGCGAGCGTAAATCTGTGCACCATTTGGCGGTATTACCTGAGCTTAAACCTGAGCCTATGCAGTGCGATAGGACTTTGACCAGAGTTGAACGGCAAGAACACAGACGTCTGAATGGGCTGTGTTTCTACTGTGGTGATTCCACTCATGCTATCTCTGATTGTCCTAAGCGCACTAAGCGGTTCGCTAGGTCTGCCACCATTGGTACTGTACAATCAAAATTTCTTCTGTCCGTTACCTTGATCTGCTATTTGTCATCATATTCTGTCATGGCATTTGTGGACTCAGGCGCTGCTCTGAATTTGATGGACTTGGAGTATGCTAGGCGTTGTGGGTTTTTCTTGGAGCCCTTGCAGTGTCCTATTCCATTGAGAGGAATTCATGCTACGCCTTTGGCCAAGAATAAGCCTCAGTACTGGACCCAGCTGACCATGTGCATGGCTCCTGCACATCGGGAGGTTATTCGCTTTCTGGTGTTGCATAATCTGCATGATGTGGTCGTGTTGGGGTTGCCATGGCTACAAGTCCATAATCCTGTATTAGATTGGAAATCCATGTCTGTGTCCAGCTGGGGTTGTCAGGGGGTACATGGTGATGTCCCATTTCTGACTATTTCGTCATCCATCCCTTCTGAGGTTCCTGAGTTCTTGTCTGATTACCGGGATTTATTTGATGAGCCCAAGTCCGATACCCTACCTCCGCATAGGGATTGTGATTGTGCTATCGATTTGATTCCTGGTAGTAAATTCCCAAAAGGTCGACTGTTTAATTTATCTGTGCCTGAGCACGCCGCTATGCGGAGTTATGTGAAGGAGTCTTTGGAGAAGGGGCATATTCGCCCGTCATCGTCGCCATTAGGAGCAGAGTTCTTTTTTGTAGCCAAGAAGGATGGTTCACTGAGACCTTGTATAGATTACCGCCTTCTAAATAAGATCACGGTTACATTTCAGTACCCCTTGCCATTGTTATCTGATTTGTTTGCTCGGATTAAGGGGGCTAGTTGGTTCACTAAGATAGATCTTCGTGGTGCGTATAATCTTGTGCGTATTAAGCGAGGCGATGAGTGGAAAACTGCATTTAATACGCCCGAGGGCCATTTTGAGTATCTTGTAATGCCATTCGGACTTGCCAATGCTCCATCAGTGTTTCAGTCCTTTATGCATGACATCTTCCGAGAGTACCTGGATAAATTCCTGATTGTGTACTTAGATGACATTTTGATCTTCTCGGATGATTGGGAGTCTCATGTGAAGCAGGTCAGAACGGTGTTTCAGGTCCTGCGTGCTAATTCTTTGTTTGTGAAGGGATCAAAGTGTCTCTTTGGTGTTCAGAAGGTTTCATTTTTGGGGTTCATCTTTTCCCCTTCTACTATCGAGATGGACCCTGTTAAGGTCCAAGCCATCCATAATTGGACTCAGCCGACATCTCTGAAAAGTCTGCAAAAGTTCCTGGGCTTTGCTAATTTTTATCGTCGCTTCATCTGCAATTTTTCTAGTATTGCTAAACCATTGACCGATTTGACCAAGAAAGGTGCTGATGTGGTCAATTGGTCTTCTGCTGCTGTGGAAGCTTTTCAAGAGTTGAAGCGTCGTTTTTCTTCTGCCCCTGTGTTGTGTCAACCAGATGTTTCGCTTCCGTTCCAGGTCGAGGTTGATGCTTCTGAGATTGGAGCAGGGGCTGTTTTGTCACAGAGAAGTTCTGATTGCTCGGTGATGAAACCATGCGCCTTCTTTTCCAGGAAGTTTTCGCCTGCTGAGCGAAATTATGATGTGGGCAATCGAGAGTTGCTGGCCATGAAGTGGGCATTCGAGGAGTGGCGTCATTGGCTTGAAGGAGCTAAGCATCGCGTGGTGGTCTTGACTGATCATAAGAACTTGACTTATCTCGAGTCCGCCAAGCGGTTGAATCCTAGACAAGCTCGTTGGTCGTTGTTCTTTGCCCGTTTTGACTTTGTGATTTCATACCTTCCGGGCTCTAAAAATGTGAAGGCGGATGCTCTGTCTAGGAGTTTTGTGCCCGACTCTCCGGGTGTATCTGAGCCGGCGGGTATCCTCAAAGAGGGAGTAATTGTGTCTGCCATCTCCCCTGATTTGCGGCGGGTGCTGCAGAAATTTCAGGCTAATAAACCTGATCGTTGCCCAGCGGAGAAACTGTTTGTCCCTGATAGGTGGACGAATAAAGTTATCTCTGAGGTTCATTGTTCGGTGTTGGCTGGTCATCCTGGAATCTTTGGTACCAGAGAGTTAGTGGCTAGATCCTTTTGGTGGCCATCTCTGTCGCGGGATGTGCGTACTTTTGTGCAGTCCTGTGGGATTTGTGCTCGGGCTAAGCCTTCCTTTTCTCGTGCCAGTGGGTTGCCTTTGCCCTTGCCGGTTCCGAAGAGGCCTTGGACACATATCTCTATGGATTTTATTTCAGATCTTCCCGTCTCTCAAAAGATGTCAGTCATTTGGGTGGTCTTTGATCGCTTCTCTAAGATGGTCCATTTGGTACCCTTGTCTAAATTGCCTTCCTCCTCTGATTTGGTGCCATTGTTTTTCCAGCATGTGGTTCGTTTACATGGCATTCCAGAGAATATCGTTTCTGACAGAGGTTCCCAGTTTGTTTCGAGGTTTTGGCGAGCCTTTTGTGGTAGGATGGGCATTGACTTGTCTTTTTCCTCGGCTTTCCATCCTCAGACTAATGGCCAGACCGAACCAACCAATCATACCATGGAAACATATCTGAGATGCTTTGTTTCTGCTGATCAGGATGACTGGGTGTCCTTTTTGCCTTTGGCTGAGTTCGCCCTTAATAATCGGGCCAGCTCGGCTACCTTGGTTTCACCGTTTTTCTGCAACTCTGGGTTCCATCCTCGTTTCTCTTCAGGGCAGGTTGAGTCTTCGGACTGTCCTGGTGTGGATACTGTGGTAGATAGGTTGCAGCAGATTTGGACTCATGTGGTGGACAATTTGACTTTGTCCCAGGAGAAGGCTCAACGTTTCGCTAATCGCAGACGCTGTGTGGGTCCCCGACTTTGGGTTGGGGACTTGGTTTGGTTATCTTCTCGTCATATTCCTATGAAGGTTTCCTCTCCTAAGTTTAAACCTCGTTTTATTGGTCCGTATAGGATTTCTGAGGTTCTTAATCCTGTGTCTTTTCGTCTGACCCTTCCAGATTCTTTTTCCATACATAATGTATTCCATAGGTCATTGTTGCGGAGATACGTGGCACCTATGGTTCCATCTGTTGATCCTCCTGCCCCGGTTTTGGTGGAGGGGGTGTTGGAGTATATTGTGGAGAAGATTTTGGATTCTCGTGTTTCAAGGCGGAAACTCCAGTATCTGGTTAAGTGGAAGGGTTATGCTCAGGAAGATAATTCCTGGGTCTTTGCCTCTGATGTCCATGCTCCCGATCTTGTTCGTGCCTTTCATATGGCTCATCCTGGTCGTCCTGGGAGCTCTGGTGAGGGTTCGGTGACCCCTCCTCAAGGGGGGGGTACTGTTGTGAATTCTGTGGCAGAGCTCCCTCCTGTGGTCACAAGTGGTACTTCGGCTGATTCTCTCTGTGAGCTTCCGTTGGTGGAGGAAAGTGGTACTGCGGCTTCTGAGTTTCCTTCCTCAGGTGATGTGGTGAAGTCGTTAGGTGCTGCTCTATTTAACTCCACCTAGTGCTTTGATCCTGGCCTCCAGTCAATGTTCCAGTATTGGACCTGTTTCCTCCTGGATCTTTCCTGTGGCCTGCTGCTCTGCATAGTTAAGTTCCACTTTTGCTATTTTGATTGCTGTTTTTTCTGTCCAGCTTGTCTATTTGTTTTTTCCTGCTTGCTGGAAGCTCTGGGACGCAGAGGGTGTACCTCCGTGCCGTTAGTTCGGTACGGAGGGTCTTTTTGCCCCCTTTGTGTGGTTTTTGTAGGGTTTTGTGTTGACCGCAAAGTTACCTTTCCTATCCTCGCTCTGTTCAGAAAGTTGGGCCTCACTTTGCTAAATCTATTTCATCTCTACGTTTGTCTTTTCATCTTAACTCACAGTCATTATATGTGGGGGCTGCCTTTTCCTTTGGGGTATTTCTCTGAGGCAAGGTAGGCTTATTTTCTGTCTTCAGGCTAGCTAGTTTCTCAGGCCGTGCCGAGTTGCATACGGAGCGTTAGGCGCAATCCACGGCTGCCTTTAGTGTGGTTGGAGAGGATTAGGGATTGCGGTCAACAGAGTTCCCACGTCTCAGAGCTCGTTCTTGTTTTTTGGGTTATTGCCAGGTCACTGAATGTGCGCTGACCTCTATGTCCATTGTGGTACTGAATTACCTTTCATAACACTCTACGCATGCAACTTGTATTTAGACTTTTAAGATTCTGACCTCTGCTTAAGGTAGTTGAACATTTTTGACAGATGACTTTGCGCTGATCATTTGGATGTTGTTTAAAAAAATGCCAGACTGCACTCTTTCTACTATTGGATACCTTTTCAGGCATTGCAGACTGAGCTTCTGTAACCGGATGTCCACGCTGTCCTACAACTGGTTTTGGTTTTGCCACGCGTTTTTGGCCAGATACGGGCCTGGCAGATGGAACCTGTTGCGATGTTGATGCTTTCTGCGGCTCCTACTCCTCCGCTTCAGAGCTACTGCCGCCTGCACCCTGTTCCCCCAATGACTGCCAATCGGGGTCAACAACTGGGTCATCTATGACCTCCTCTTCTATCTCGTGTGCAACTTCGTCTGTGTCACCGTGTAAGCCGGTGGTATAGCGTTCGTGATGGGGCACCATAGTCTCATCAGGGTCTGATTCTGGATCAGTACACTGCGAGGGCAATGTTCTGGTCTGAGTCAAAGGAACAGCATAGTAATCTGGCTGTGGCTGTGCATCTGTGCACTCCATGTCCGATTCAACTTGTAATGGGCATGGCCTGTTAACTGTTTCACTTTCTAACCCAGGAACGGTATGTGTAAAGAGCTCCATGGAGTAACCCATTGTGTCGCCTGACGCAGCCTTCTCTGTTGTTCTTGGTGAAGAAGACAAGGAAGCGACCGTGAACATCCACTAACAACGCGCTGCTTTTACATTTAGCAGTTTCAGAAGAGGAGGTGAAAGAGCTAGAGGCTGAGTCAGCAAGGAAAGCCAAAACTTGTTCTTGCTGCTCCGGCTTTAAAAGCGGCTTTCCTACTCCCAGAAAAGGGAGTGTTCGAGGCCTTGTGTAGCCAGACGACGAACCTGGCTCAACAACTCGAGACTTAGGTGCTATATTGCTTTTCCCACGACCACCTGATGCTCCACCACCTCTACCATCATTACCAGCTGGCAATGACCGCCCACGGCCATGACCTCTTCCACCACACTTCCTCATTGTTTGAAAAACGTAACCAAACTAATGGTATTTGTTACTGTAAAACCAGTTACAAGGTGAACTCAAACTTCTGTTGGATTTATATATCCCTTTATAGGTGGGTGAGACTGCAGGGAAAATCAAGCCCAATGTATAACA
The DNA here is from genome assembly GCF_032444005.1 of Ranitomeya imitator. NCBI lineage: Eukaryota > Metazoa > Chordata > Amphibia > Anura > Dendrobatidae > Ranitomeya > Ranitomeya imitator. The sequence goes on along the minus strand of NC_091286.1, from coordinate 412,348,619 downwards.
GTACACAGCTTCAGTGGCAGACAGATATGACACTAACAGGACTGACGCTGATGCAGACACTACCAATAAAAATCTCCCCCTTTTTATTTTTTCTGGGGGAATATTGAAGAAATGTGGCCCATTCTTATACAGTATATGTTCTGTGGCACAAAATTAGAGACAGATGCCACACACAGCACTGGCAATGAGGCAGAATTGCCAATCTTAATCTCCCACTATTTTTATTTTTTCAGGGAGAACTTAAAAGAAATCTGGCCCAGTATTACACACTAGGTTTAATGTGGCACAAAATTTGAGACAGGTGGCACACACAGGACTGGCACTGAAGCAGAAATGCCAATCTTAATCTCCCACTATTTTTTTTTTCAGGCAGAATTTAAAAGAAATCTGGCCCAGTATTACACACTAGGTTTAATGTGGCACACAATTTGAGACAGGTGGCACACACAGGAGTGGCACTGAAGCAGAAATGCCAATCTTAATCTCCCACTATTTTTTTTTTCAGGGAGAATTTAAAAGAAATCTGGCCCAGTATTACACACTAGGTTTAATGTGGCACAAAATTTGAGACAGGTGGCACACACAGGAGTGGCACTGAAGCAGAAATGCCAATCTTAATCTCCCACTATTTTTTTTTCAGGGAGAATTGAAAAGAAATCTGGCCCAGTATTACACACTGGGTTTAATGTGGCACAAAATTAGAGACGGATGCCACACACAGCACTGGCACTGAGGCAAAATTGCCAATCTTAATCTCCCACTATTTTTTTTTTTATTTATGGGAGAATTGGCAAGAAATCAGGCCCACTGTTAGACTGTATGTTTTCTGTGCCAGAAAATGAAATGAGCAAATAATACAAAACCCAGCACTCAACTTTGTGGTGTGAAGAAACAAAAGATTTATTATCCCAAATCAGAAAACGTTTCGGTCCCACAACTGGACCTTCATCAGTAACGTTTACTGGGACAATGTATAGATTCAAGTGGCTATATGGTGGCCTGCTCGGAGGTTGCTACCAATATAGTATTGGATATCCAGAGAGAAAAGTTACAGCCTACATGGGTGCTGTCATCGCGGCATCCACCATGTAGGCTGTAACTTTTCTCTCTGGATATCCAATACTATATTGGTAGCAACCTCCGAGCAGGCCACCATATAGCCACTTGAATCTATACATTGTCCCAGTAAACGTTACTGATGAAGGTCCAGTTGTGGGACCGAAACGTTTTCTGATTTGGGATAATAAATCTTTCGTTTCTTCACACCACAAAGTTGAGTGCCGGGTTTTGTATTATTTGCTGATTACGGTTTGGGAACCTACCCGTGCACCTCATACGGTTGTGCACACGTGTTTCTAACTACAGAAAATGAAATGAGACACAGATGCCACACACAGGACTGCCACTGATACAGATTTGCCAATTTTAATCTGCACCCTTTTTTTTTTTTTTCTTCAGGGAGACTAGTGAATAAATCTAGGCCACTGTATTAGAGTATATTTTCTGTGGCAGAAAGTGGCTTGAAGAGATATAACGAAACAAAAAAAAAAGGGACTGTCCTACAATTACTATCTCCCTGCAGTAATCTCAGCAAAGTATGGCAGGCAGCAATAACAAGGCGTGGACTGCTGCACAAAAAAGTCAAAAGTGTGGACAAACAAACAAGATAGCTGTGCAGAAAGGAAGGAGCAACAGGATTTGTGCTTTGAAAAAAGCATTTGGTTTGCACAGCGGTGTACAAACAGCAATGCAGCTATCAGGGAGCCTTCTAGGGCAGCCCAATGAGCTACAGCACTGAGGGAAAAAAAATGTAGCCTCCACTGTCCCTGCAAACAAAAGGTGGTGCTGGACAGTGGAAATCGCTACAGCACAAGCGGTTTGGGGGTTAATGTACCCTGCCTAACGCTATCCCTGCTTCTGACGAAGCGGCAGCAACCTCTCCCTATGCTCAGATCAGCAGCAGTCGGTCGGCGGGAACGCCCCTTTATAGCCCCTGTGATGCCGCAGAAAGCAAGCCAATCACTGCAATGCCCTTCTCTAAGATGGTGGGGACTGAGACCTATGTCATCACGCTGCCCACACTCTGCGTCCACCTTCATTGGCTGAGAAATGGCGCTTTTCACGTCATTGAAACGCGACTTTAATGCGAAAGTCACGTACCGCATGGCCGACCCCACACAGGGATCGGGTCGGGTTTCATGAAACCCGACTTTGCCAAAAGTCGGCGACTTATGAAAATGACCGACCCGTTTCGCTCAACCCTACTGCGGAGAGATCCAAGAGAATTAGCATGGAGTAGTGACCATTAGATTTAGCTGTTAGTAGGTCATTAGAGACTTTAGTGAGGGCAGTTTCAGTAGAGTGTAAAGAGTGAAAACCAGATTGAAGAGGGTCAAGAAGAGAGTTATCTGAGAGATAGTCGGTAAGACGGGAGTGGACCAGGCGTTCCAGGAGTTTAGAGATGAAGGGAAGATTAGAGACAGGTCTATAATTAGCTGCACAGTTTTGATCGAGGGATGTTTTTTTAAGTAATGGATGTATGATGGCATGCTTAAATGAGGATGGAAAAATACCAGAAGTGAGAGAAAGGTTGAATATTTTTGTTAGGTGAGAGGTGACAGCCGGGGAAAGGTACTGGAGGAGATGTGACGGAATGGGGTCACTGGTGCAAGTGGTTGGGCGAGAAGATGCAAGGAGCCTGATTACTTCTTCTGTAACTGGTTCAAAGTCAGAGAGTGAATTAGATGCAGTGGGGGCGGAAGGACAGTGCATGGTATGAAGAGATTGGGAGATGATTTCCTGTCGAATGTGGTCAATTTTTTCTTTGAAGTAATTGGCCAGATCGTCAGCGTGGAGATCCGTGGTTGGGGCCTGCACTCTTGGGTTGAGAAGGGACTGGAAAGTGTCAAAGAGACGTTTAGGGTTATTGGACAGCGAGGTGATGAGGGTGTTGAAATAGGTTTGATGGAGAGGTGAAGGGCAGAGTTGTATGTTTCTAGCATGAACTTATTATGGATGAAATCTTAGGGTAGATTAGATTTTCTCCACAGACGTTCGGCACACCTGGAGCACCACTGCAGGAAACATGTTTGCAGCGTGTGCCATGGTTGTCGCCGTCTGTGCTGAGTTGTTCTATGTATAGGAGGTGCAGCTTCATCCAGAGCACTTTGCAGGGTTTCATTGTAATGCTTCAGAGCAGAATCAGGACATGAGATGGAGGAAATTGGGGTCAATGAGGACTGCAAGTTTTTCATAAGTTTTTGGGTGTTAATGGTCTGTATGTTTCTATAAGTGTGGAAAGTGAGGGTGACCTGAGCGGGATGGCAGTTCTTGATAGAGAATGAAAGAAGGTTGTGGTCAGAGAGCGGGAGAGGGGAGTTTGTGAAATCATCCACTAAGCAAAGCCGGGAGAAGACCAAGTCGAGGGAGTTTCCATCTTCATGCGTTGGAGAGTTAGTATGCTGCGAGAGGCCGAAAGAAGAGGTTAGAGATAAAAGGTGAGAAGCAGATGGGGAGAGGGGAGAAGCAATGAAGATATTGAAATCACCCATGATGAGGGTGGGGGTGTCACAGGAGAGAAAGTGTGGAAGCCAGGTGGCAAAGTGATCCAGGAACTGATGAGAGGGGCCGAGAGGACGATACACCACCGCCACTCGCATGGAGAAGGGAATGTAGAGTCTGACAGCATGGACCTCAAAGGAAGGGAAGACAAGTGAGGGTACTTGGGGGATAACTTGGAAGGTACATTTGGGTGAAAGAAGCAGACCAACGCCTCCACCTGCTCTGTTGTCTGATCTTGGGGTATGAAAAAAGTGTAGTCCACCTTATGAAAGAGCAGCAGCGGTGGTGTCTGACTGCTGGATCCAGGTTTCAGTAAGAGCCAGGAAATTAATAGAATTAGAAAGGAAGAAGTCGTGGATGAAGGAGAGTTTATTACACACAGAGCGAGATTTCCAAAGGGCACAGTTGAAAAAGACAGAAGGCATGCAGGGAATATTAATAAGGTTAGAGGGGTTTCTGAGTGTAGCAGTTGGGAGGTTTGACTGGCTATAACATGGGGGGCCGGGGTTCGGAGAGATGTCTCCAGCGACTAGGAAAAGGAGGATCTCTTGTGTTGGATGGTGGGACTGAATGGATCTGTGCTGTTAAGCAATGTGAACAGAGCATGAGTACTATACATAGGAGAGGAAAGGACAGAGGGGCCGATATGGATGGAGTGTAAAGAGTTAATGCAAGGGCGGTGAATGTGAGTGAATGCGGCAGCCAGGATATAGAATATACAGTACAAATACATATGGTGAATATTTGTTCTGTTTCAAATGAACAGGGAATAGATTTAGATTGTCTTACCTGTCTCCTGCCCTGTCTAACTGCCATGTTATAACTGCAGGTACTTAGAAAAAGCTCTTAGATCTCACCTTTTTTTTCCCCTCTCGTTAGCAATCAATCTAACTCAGTTGAGACAGCAGGACACAATAAATGTAGTGAACAGATAAACAGATGTTCAGGTCTACATGGATCATAAACTGCTTTGAAACAGTTATGCTTTGTCCAGGTCATTTCTCGCATCCGATGTTGAAGAGGAACCTGCACACATTGTGGACCCCAGCAAAGTTATTCTTGTGGCTCCGCTCAGCATGTCTTCCTTACCGCCAGGTAAAACCTTTGTCCAGGAGAACGAAAGGTCTAGAGTTCTACGTTGAGGCCATGCCTCTAGACTGGCAGGTCATGTGGGGTACAAGAAGAAGCTCGCTCTCATCACGCGCCACTATTGGTGGCCGTCTCTTCTTCCAGATGTTCAAAGTTTTATCGCTTCATGTCCTTCTTGTGCAAGGAACAAGAATCCTAGATGATTGCCTTCCGGTCTCCTACATCCGCTTCCAGTTCCTTCGGCTCCTTGGCAATATACAGTTAGGTCCATATATATTTGGACAGAGACAACATTTTTCTAATTTTGGTTATAGACATTACCACAATGAATTTTAAACAAAACAATTCAGATGCAGATGAAGATCGGACTTTCAGCTGTCATTTGAGGGTATCCACATTAAAATTGGATGAAGGGTTTAGGAGTTTCAGCTCCTTAACATGTGCCACCCTGTTTTTAAAGGGTCCAAAAGTAATTGACAATTGACTCCAAGGCTATTTCATGGACAGGTGTGGGCAATCCCTTCGTTATGTCATTCTCAATTAAGCAGATAAAAGCCTGGAGTTGATTTGAGGTGTGGCGCTTGCATTTGGAAGGTTTGCTGTGAAGTAAACATGCGGTCAAAGGAGCTCTCCATGCAGGTGAAACAAGCCATCCTTACGCTGCGAAAGCAGAAAAAACCCTTCCGAGAAATTGTTACAATATTAGGAGTGGTAAAATCTACAGTTTGGAACATCCTAAGAAAGAAAGAAAGCACTGGCGAACTCATCAATGCAAAAAGACCTGGGCGCCCACGGAAGACAACAGTGGTGGATGATCGCAGGATTATCTCCATGGTGAAGAGAAACCCCTTCACAACAGCCAACCAAGTGAACAACACTCTCCAGGAGGTAGGCATATCAATATCCAAATCTACCATAAAGAGAAGACTGCATGAAAGTAAATACAGATGGTTCACTGCACAATGCAAGCCACTCATAAGCATCAAGAATAAAAAGACTAGACTGGACTTTGCTAAAAAAAAATCTAAAAAAGCCAGCACAGTTCTGGAAGAACATTCTTTGGACAGATGAAGCCAAGATCAACCTCTACCAGAATGATGGAAAGAGAAAAGTATGGCGAAGGCGTGGTACAGCTCATGATCCAAAGCATACCACATCATCGGTAGAACACAGTGGAGGCAGTGTGATGGCTTGGGCATGCAAGGCTGCTAGTGGCACTGGGTCACTAGTGTTTATTGATGATGTGACACAGGACAGAAGCAGCCGAATGAATTCTGAGGTATTCAGAGACATACTGTGTGCTCAGATCCAGCCAAATGCAGCCAAACTCATTGGTCGTCGTTTCATACTACAGATGGACAGTGACCCAAAACATAAAGCCAAAGCAACCCAGGAGTTTATTAAAGCAAAGAAGTGGAATATTCTTGAATGGCCAAGTCAGTCACCTGAACTCAACAAAATTGAGCATGAATTTCACTTGTTAAAGACTAAACTTCAGACAGAAAGGCCCACAAACAAACAACAACTGAAAACCACCGCAGTGAAGGCCTGGCAGAGCATCAAAAAGGAGGAAACACAGCGTCTGGTGATGTCCATGAGTTCAAGACTTCAGGCAGTCATTGCCAAAAAAGGGTTTTCAACCATGTACTAGAAATGAACATTTTATTTAAAATTATGGAATCTGTCCAATTACTTTTTGTCCCTTTAAAAATAGGGTGGCACATGTTAAGGAGCTGAAACTCCTAAACACTTCATCCAATTTTAATGTGGATACCCTCAAATGAAAGCTGAAAGTCTGAACTTCAACTGCAGCGGAATTGTTTTGTTTAAAATTCATTGTGGTAATGTCTATAACCAAAATTAGAAAAATGTTGTCTCTGTCCAAATATATATATGGACCTAACTGTATCGCTATGGATTTTATTACTGATCTTCCTCCGTCTTCTGGTCATACAGTCATTTTTAAAGTTGTGGATTGATTCTCCAAGATGGCTCATTTCATCCCTTTGCCAGGATTACCTTCCGCTCCTGAATTGGCTAGAATCTTCATTGCTCATATCTTCTGGATTCATGGTTTTCCGCTGCACATAGTCTCTGATAGAGGAGTTCAGTTCACCTCTCGATTCTGGCAGGCTCTATGCAAACTTATGAACGTTACCTTGGATTTCTCTACAGCTTATCATCCACAGACCAATGGACAAGCAGAGCGCACTAACCAAATACTCATGACTTATCTCCATCATTTTTCCAACGGTCATCAAAATGACTGGTCTGATTTGCTTCCGTGGGCTTAGTTCGCGTACTATAACCACATCAATGATTCTTCTTCCAAATCTTCCTTCTTCATCGTCTATGGGCAACATCCTGGTATCCCTCTGCCAGTACTCTCTGTCCTGGGTGTGCCAGCGGCTGATCTTCTCACCGAGGAGTTCTCCAGGGTCTGGCAGGAGACCAAAATCGCCTTGGAACAGGCACAGGCCAGGATTAAGAGACATGCCGATAAGTGACGTCTGGATTCTCCCGTTTATCGGCCAGGTAATAAGGTGTGGTTGTCCTCCAGGTTTATTCGTCTAAAGGTTCCCTTGTATAAATTGGGTCCACGGGGCGTAGGTCCTTTTGAGGTCTTGTCTCGTATCAATGATGTTGCCTACAAGCTGAAATTGCCCGCTTCTCTTCGCATTCCTAATTCTTTTCAGGTTTCCCTTTTGAAACCAGTCGTTTTCAATCAGTTCTATGTTCTCCTGCCCCAACTCCTTTACCTGTCTCCGACCCGGATGTCTTTGAGTTTTAGTACATTTTGGCCATGAAAAAGTCTAGAGGTCAGACCCTCTTTTTGGTTAATTGGAAGGGTTTTGGTCCTGAGGAGAGATCTTGGGAGCCCCGTGAGAACATACAAGCCCATCAAATTTTATCCAGGTTTCTTTCTGGTCTTAGAAAGAAGGGGTAGTAAGGGGAGGGGTACTGTCACGGCTGCCTCTCCTGCTGCCGTGTCTACCGCCACCTCCTCCGCTCATACTTACCCGCTGCGGTGCGTTCCTCCTGCAGGCGTGTGTTCTCTCCATCATTCTTCTCCACTTCCTGGTTCTCGTCGGCTGCATGTGTGCACCTCTCTCTCTAGTGCTCCTCTGCGCACGCGCACTTCTCCTTTCTGAATCACCGGCGCTCCATACCTCTTCTTGGTGTCCCTGGAGGATCTTGACCCAGGAGTTCTTCAGCATGCCATGTATTTAAGGTGATTCCTTCCTCTGCTCCGTGCCTGTCTGTCATTTGTGCTTCTGTGACTCGGGTCCTCTACTCTCTGCGCTGTCTGCCCTGAGACTCCGCTCTTTTCTGCCAGCCTTGCCATTCTGCCTTTCTCAGGCTCCCGTTTCTCCTATCCCTTCCAGCCTTCCCAGTGTCCCCTTCGTTCTCCATCAATCTGGTGTCTCTGTCCAGCCTCCTTTGTGTTCCCCTCTTCCCAGTGTTCCCTTTATCTTGTCTGTACTCAGCTCATACCTTACCATACTTCGTCTTTCCCCGCTCTGTCCTCCCTATGCTCAGGCTCTCTATTTTGTACCTCCTATTACCTGTTTTCGGGTTCCAGCTTCGGCGGCAATAGTCTCCCTTGTGCCTGCCCCTAACGCTCCCTGTATAGGGGGTGGACTACCTGGTCAAGTCACCCTTGGGAGGTTCATTGTCTGGGAACTGCAGGTCCACTCTTGGAGTTCCGAAAGATCTCACAATAGACTTGCATTGGCGAGTCTCGGCCAATATACGGTGCAAATCGTAGCATGCTGCGATTTTACTCGCACGTATACTACAGCCGAGAAAAAAACAGTGATGGGAGCTGCCCCATAGATTAAGATTGATCCGAGTGCATTGCAATTTGTTTCTCGCATAGCACTCCTCCGTATTCCTCTCTAGTGTGACTCCGGCCTAAAGGTAATTATAGACTAGTATAGTTAATAAAAGAAGTAGTATAGATGGTAAAGAAGTATAATCAATAAAGGGAATCACATTTATATTTGTTGTGGTGAAAGGAGATGTACGTCCACCAGACATGCAGGGTCCACCAAGAGGTCACAAGGATCACAGGTGTCCATTGTAGAATTAAAGCTTATGGCATAGTTTGAGTACCATATGCCTTATGATATGAACACAATTATGTAACACACTAGATGGTGGCCCGATTCTAACGCATCGGGTATTCTAGAATATGCATGTCCACATAGTATATTGCCCAGCCACGTAGTATATTGCCCAGCCACGTAGTATATTGTCCAGCCACGTAGTATATTGTCCAGCCACGTAGTATATTGCCCAGACATGTAGTATATTGCCCAACCACGTAGTATATTACCCAGACATGTAGTATATTGCCCAGCCACGTAGTATATTGCCCAGTGACGTAGTATATTGCGCAGCCACGTAGTATATTGGCCAGTTACGTAGTATATTGTGCAGCCACGTAGTATATTACCCAGACATGTAGTATATTGCGCAGCCACGTAGTATATTGCCCAGTGACGTAGTATATTGCGCAGCCACATAGTATACAGCACAGAGCCACGTAGTATATTGGCCAGTCACGTAGTATATTGCCCAGCTACGTAGTATATTGCCCAGCCAGGTTTGTCACAGGTGAAAAAATAAAAAAAAACATATGCTCACCTTTCCGAAGGCCCGTTGTAGTCCACGGCAGCTTGCGGTCCCAGGGTTGGTATCACAGCGCAGGACCTGTGATGACGTCGCTGTCACATGACCGTGACGTCATGGCAGATCTTTCTAGCGCAGGCGCGCAGGGCCTGTGATGATGTCGCGGTCACATGACCATGACGTCATGGCAGGTCATTGTCGCGCAGGGCCTGTGATGACGTCGCGGTAACATGACCGTGACGTCATGGCCGGTCCTTCTGCCATACCATCTTTGCCACCGGAAACTGCAGCGGAAGATGGCGGCCGGCGGGAGCGGCTTAGCGTACAACGGAGGGTGAGTATAGCAGGTTTTTTGTTTTTTTAAATTATTTTTAACATTACTTTTTTACTATTGATGCCACATAGGCAGCATCAATAGTAAAAGGTTAGAGACACACAGGGTTAAAAGCGGCGGTAATGGAGTGCATTACCCGCTGCATAACGCGGTCCGTTACCGCCGGCATTAACCCTGTGTTAGCGGTGAGCGGAGGGGAGTATGCGGGTGACAGGCACTGACTGCGGGGAGTAAGGAGCGGCCATTTTCTTCCAGACTGTGCCCGTCGCTGATTGGTCGCGGCAGCCATGACAGGCAGCTGCCGAGACCAATCAGCGAATGAATAACCGTGACAGAAGGACAAGACAAGTATCAAATATAAATAGTAAAGCCGCACCCTATAATGGCAATGTCTCTATGGACAGCAGAGTGCACGTCCTCACCAGGGGATCCATCCCAGTAGGTAAATCCAGAAGCACATGAAGAAAAGGACAGCACCACAGCAATTGTGAAAAGGCAGCTCCAAAGTTTATTCTGCCATCTTCAACGTTTCGGTCGGTGGACCTTTTTCAAGCATAGTGAAAAGACAATACAACCACCATTATATACCCTTAGGCCAAACCCATTAATTAACAAGCAACCAATGGTGTGGCTCCATATACCTGGAAAAAATACATCATAGTGCAACATACATATATACATATAAAAACAGTCCCACATTGCCAGCCCCCTATATATACTAGCCACTAACATAGTCCAACTACCTCTGATCGCTCGCCACTATTGTGTGACACTCGTAAATCCCCAATAAGTCCCCAAAGTCCACAATGTAAACAAATATCACTCGCACCAATCCGGGTACTGCATCGTCATGGCATTGTGGGCGTGTTCAGAACAAGAGCAGTCCAATCAGCTCCTCAATCTTAAATCATGTGATCGACATATGCCCAGCATGCAGTGCTCCTCACCGCACTAGTTCATAGGCTGCTGGTCCACATGTCAGTGGTAAACAAACACCGCCCACTTTTGTCCACTGGTGCACATTGTATTGTACATGTCCGTGACATTATTCCTGTCCGTAGCTCATATGCGCATGTCGCAGTCCCAGACTCCAGCACAATCAGCACACTGAGTCCATATAGTCAGCGACTGCGTATGACAAAGGAATTCTCCATAGACTTCTTCATGACAGATGGCTCCAGTGAGCGGTCACATAGCGCTATAATGACGGAATCCAGCATAGTCAGCACACTGAGTCTATTTAATCGGCAACTGCAAAGTAATGCTCCATAGACTTCTTCATAATAGATGACTCCAGTGAGCGGTCACATAGCGCTAATCAGCGCGCAAAAGTACATCCAGGCTCATAGCTAGGTATAGTATTTTTTTACTCCAGGTCCATAGTATACAACGGTATACAATATGACATTTCTCCACTGGACACCTTATATATTTATCCCCAATATCGACTATTCATATACTATGTGATCCGTCATTTTAAATATTTACATCTATTCATACGGGCCTGTAATGAAAAACGACATATACCGAAAAAACAACCATCATAATAGCTTAAACTCAGGCCGTATAAAGCTCCTTGCAAGGACATACATACATTACAAACACCTTTGGTACCAGGGATTCCCAGCCCGTCTCCCATGTTGGTAATTACCCAGCCTCAAGCTGCTTAGCATTTGTGATCTGACGAGAGCAGGCACATTAACTCCATAGACATCTATATTTTTTTATCCTGGAAAAAAATACATCCAAACATAAAAAGGGAAAAAGGAGGGGAAAAAAACACAATATATAAAAAAACGGATTAAGGTAGATATCAGGCAAATAGCCACACTCTCCTCAGATCAAATTGATCAAGAGGCTACATTTGTATATATAGGACAGATCTAAAAAGCAACTGTTAATGAGACCACCCCTAACAAAAATAAACAGTATATAATAGAATTAAAAACAATAGTACACCGATAAGGTACCACAGAGGCCCAAAAGGACCTTACAGCAGACAACTTTGTTGATAATCAATATTTAAGCCTTTTGGAGAGAGAGTATCAAGCTCATAGATCCATTTCAATTCTTTTCTCTTCAGAAGAGAGACCCGATCGCCACCCCGTCTTGGCATAGGTACATCATCAATGACTCGGTATCTGAGCTGATTAACCGAGTGCCCGAACTCATGGAAGTGCCTAGGTACTGGAAGGTCAATCAAATTCGTTCTAATAGTACTCTTATGCTTTGAAATTCTCACTTTGACCTCCATTGTGGTCTCCCCTACATAGTAGAGACCACACGGGCAGCTAAGGATGTAGACCACAAAACTACTTCTGCATGTATATCGTTTCCGTATCGTATACTTTTTTCCAGTGTGGGGATGATAAAAACATGCCCCTTTGATTAAATTATTGCAGCTTGCACATCCGAGACAGGGAAAATTACCCAGGCTCGGACGGCATAAAGTAGTCTGCGGATCCCTCCTTGAGCTGCCCACATCAGACACCACCAACTCGTCCTTCAGATTTCTATTTCTCCTATATGAGAATAGTGGGGGAGACTGAAACTCACTCACATTGTCATGTCCCCTCCCCAGAAGTGACCAGTGCCTTCGAATCACATCTGAGATCTGGCCACTCAAACCATTAAATGCTGTCACAAATGGTATCCTCTTATCAGATTCTATAGCAACCTTGGGAGTAAGGAGCTCATCTCTTCCTTTAGACAATGCTTTAGTTTTGAATGTATCCAAGTCCTCCTTAGGATATCCTCTCGCCAGAAATTTTTGGCACATCTCATTAAGCCTCAAATCTATAAGAGAGTCACTCGAGACAATCCTCCTGACTCTTAGGAGTTGGTGTTGTGAATTCTGTGGCTGAGTTCACTTCTGTGGTCACAAGTGGTATTGCAGTCTCTGGGCTTCCTCCCTCAGGTGTTTTGGTGAGCTCGTTGGCTGCCTTGCTATTTAGCTCCACCTGAGTCTGTCTTCCTTGCTCCTTGTCAATGTTCCAGTGTTGGATCTGAGCTACTGCATCTTTCCTTGGACCTGCTGCTCTGCTAGTTAAGTGCTTCTAGTTTGTTTTCTGTTTTTTTCTGTCCAGCTTGCTATTGTCTTTTGCTGGAAGCTCTGAGAAGCAGAGGGGTGCACCGCCATGCTGTTAGTTCGGCACGGTGGGTCTTTTTGCCCCTTTGCGTGGTTTTCGTTTTAGGGTTTTTTGTAGACTGCATAGTTCTCTTTGCTATCCTCGCTCTGTCTAGAATATCGGGCCTCACTTTGCTGAATCTATTTCATTCCTACGTTTGTCTTTTCATCTTGCTAACAGTCATTATATGTGGGGGGCTGCCTATTCCTTTGGGGTATTTCTCTGAGGTAAGTCAGGCTTGTATTTCTATCTTCAGGCTAGTCAGCTCCTCAGGCAGTGCCGAGTTGCATAGGTAGTTGTTAGGCGCAATCCACTGCTGCTTATAGTTGTGTGAGGATAGATCAGGTACTGCAGTCTACAGAGATTCCACGTCTCAGAGCTCGTCCTATTGTTTTTGGTTATTGCCAGATCTCTGTATGTGCGCTGATTACTGCACGCTGTGTTGCCTGATTGCCAGCCATAACAGTACAAGGAGCCTCACCAATGATTCCCAATAGAGGGAAAAAAGAAATCCTGACATCATTTTTTTTTCTTAGCTCTGTCTTCAGTCTTTTTTTTCCCCTAGACATTAGAGTGCTTCAGGACACAGCTGTGGACATGGATATTCAGGCTCTGTGCTCCTCAATGGATAATCTCGTTGTAAATGTACAAAAGATTCAAGATACTATTGATCAGAAATCGATGCTAGAACCAAGAATTCCGATTCCTGATTTGTTTTTTGGTGACAGAACTAAGTTCCTGAGCTTCAGAAATAATTGTAAGCTATTTTTGGCCTTGAAACCTCATTCTTCTGGTAATCCTATTCAACAGGTTTTGATTATTATTTCTTTTTTGCGCGGCGACCCACAGGACTGGGCGTTTTCTCTTGCACCAGGAGATTCTGCATTGAGTAATGTTGATGCATTTTTCCTGGCGCTCGGATTGCTTTACGATGAGCCTAATTCAGTGGATCAGGCTGAGAAAAATCTGCTGGCTTTATGCCAGGGTCAGGATGATGTAGAAGTATATTGTCAGAAATTTAGGAAATGGTCAGTACTCACTCTGTGGAATGAATCTGCACTAGCGGCTTTGTTCAGAAAGGGTCTCTCTGAAGCTCTTAAGGATGTAATGGTGGGATTTCCTATGCCTGCTGGTTTGAATGAGTCTATGTCCTTGGCCATTCAGATCGGTCGTCGCTTGCGCGAGCGTAAATTTGTGCACCATCTGGCGGTACTGCCTGAGAGTAAACCTGAGCCTATGCAGTGCGACAGGACTATGACTAAAGTAGAACGGCAAGAACACAGACGTCTGAACAGACTGTGTTTCTATTGTGGTGATTCTACTCATGCTATTTCTAATTGTCCTAAACGCACTAGGCGGTTCGATAGCTCTGCCGTTATTGGTACTGTACAGTCCAAATTCCTTTTGTCCATTACCTTAATGTGCTCTTTGTCATCGTATTCTGTCATGGCGTTTGTGGATTCAGGCGCTGCCCTGAATCTGATGGATTTGGATTATGCTAAACGTTGTGGATTTTTCTTGGAGCCTTTGCGGTGTCCTATTCCGTTGAGAGGAATTGATGCTACACCTTTGGCCAAGAATAAGCCTCAGTACTGGGCCCAGCTGACCATGTGCATGGCTCCTGCACATCAGGAAGTTATTCGCTTTCTGGTACTGCATAATTTGCATGATGTGGTCGTGTTGGGGTTGCCATGGCTACAAACCCATAATCCAGTATTGGATTGGAACTCTATGTCGGTAACCAGCTGGGGTTGTCAGGGAGTACATGGTGATGTTCCATTTTTGTCTATTTCATCATCCATTCCTTCTGACATCCCAGAGTTCTTGTCGGACTTTCAGGATGTATTTGAAGAGTCCAAGTCTGATGCCCTACCTCCGCATAGGAATTGTGATTGTGCTATCGATTTGATTCCTGGTAGTAAATTCCCTAAGGGTCGTTTATTTAATTTGTCCGTACCTGAACACACCGCTATGCGCAGTTATGTGAAGGAGTCCCTGGAGAAGGGACATATTCGCCCATCGTCGTCACCATTGGGAGCAGGGTTCTTTTTTGTAGCCAAGAAGGATGGTTCGCTAAGACCGTGTATTGATTACCGCCTTCTTAATAAGATCACTGTTAAGTTTCAGTATCCCTTGCCATTGATTTCTGACTTGTTTGCTCGGATTAAGGGGGCTAGTTGGTTTACTAAGATTGATCTTCGTGGTGCATATAATCTGGTGAGAATCAGGCAGGGAGATGAATGGAAAACGGCATTTAATACGCCCGAGGGTCATTTTGAGTATCTGGTGATGCCGTTCGGACTTGCCAATGCTCCATCTGTTTTTCAGTCTTTTATGCATGACATTTTCCGTGAGTATCTGGATAAATTCTTGATTGTTTACTTGGATGACATTTTGATCTTCTCAGATGATTGGGAGTCTCATGTGGAGCAAGTCAGAATGGTTTTCCAGGTACTGCGTGCTAATTCCTTGTTCGTGAAGGGATCAAAGTGTCTCTTCGGTGTGCAGAAAGTTTCATTTTTGGGGTTCATCTTTTCCCCTTCTACTATCGAGATGGATCCGGTTAAGGTTCAGGCCATCCAGGATTGGACTCAGCCGACATCTCTAAAAAGTCTGCAGAAATTCCTGGGCTTTGCTAATTTTTATCGTCGCTTCATCTGTAATTTTTCTAGCATTGCCAGACCATTGACCGATTTGAACAAGAAGGGTGCTGATTTGGTTAATTGGTCTTCTGCTGCCGTGGAAGCTTTTCAGGAGTTGAAGCATCGTTTTTGCTGTGCCCCTGTGTTGTGTCAACCTGATGTTTCTCTTCCGTTCCAGGTCGAGGTTGATGCTTCTGAGATTGGTGCAGGGGCGGTTTTGTCACAGAGAGGTTCTGGTTGCTCAGTGTTCAAACCATGTGCTTTCTTTTCCAGGAAATTTTCTGCTGCTGAGCGTAATTATGATGTGGGCAACCGAGAGTTGCTGGCCATGAAGTGGGCATTCGAGGAGTGGCGTCATTGGCTTGAGGGTGCTAAGCATCGCGTGGTGGTATTGACTGATCATAAGAACTTGACTTATCTCGAGTCTGCCAAGCGCTTGAATCCTAGACAGGCCCGTTGGTCGTTATTTTTTGCTCGTTTTGATTTTGTGATTTCATACCTTCCGGGCTCTAAAAATGTGAAGGCGGATGCTCTGTCTAGGAGTTTTGTGCCCGACTCTCCGGGGTTATCTGAGCCGGCGAGTATCCTCAAGGAAGGAGTCATTGTGTCTGCCATCTCCCCTGATTTGCGGAGAGTGTTGCAGAAATTTCAGGCTAATAAACCTGATCGTTGTCCGGCCGAGAAACTGTTCGTCCCTGATAGGTGGACTAGTAAAGTTATCTCTGAACTTCATTGTTCGGTGCTGGCCGGTCATCCAGGAATCTTTGGTACCAGGGAGTTGGTTGCTAGATCCTTCTGGTGGCCATCTCTGTCACGGGATGTGCGTGCTTTTGTGCAGTCCTGTGGAATTTGTGCAAGGGCTAAGCCCTGCTGTTCACGTGCCAGTGGGTTGCTTTTGCCCTTGCCGGTCCCGAAGAGGCCTTGGACACATATTTCGATGGATTTCATTTCTGACCTTCCCGTTTCTCAAAAAATGTCGGTCATTTGGGTGGTCTGTGATCGCTTTTCTAAAATGGTCCATCTGGTGCCCTTGGTTAAATTGCCTTCCTCCTCTGATTTGGTGCCTTTGTTCTTCCAGCATGTGGTTCGTTTACATGGCATTCCTGAGAATATTGTTTCTGACAGAGGTTCCCAGTTTGTCTCGAGGTTCTGGCGAGCCTTTTGTGGTAGGATGGGCATTGACCTATCTTTCTCCTCGGCCTTCCATCCTCAGACTAATGGCCAGACCGAACGAACCAATCAGACCTTGGAAACATATCTGAGATGTTTTGTTTCCGCTGACCAGGATGATTGGGTGTCATTTTTGCCGTTGGCTGAGTTCGCCCTTAATAATCGGGCCAGCTCGGCTACCTTGGTCTCTCCATTTTTCTGCAATTCTGGGTTCCATCCTCGTTTCTCTTCAGGACAGGTTGAGTCTTCGGACTGTCCTGGTGTGGATTCTGTGGTGGACAGGTTGCAGCAGATCTGGACTCAGGTAGTGGACAATTTGACCTTGTCCCAGGAGAAGGCTCAGCTTTTCGCTAATCGCAGACGCCGTGTGGGACCCCGACTTCGTGTTGGGGATTTGGTTTGGTTATCTTCTCGTCATATTCCTATGAAGGTTTCCTCTCCTAAATTTAAACCTCGTTTTATTGGTCCGTATAGGATTTCTGAGATTCTCAATCCGGTGTCTTTTCGTCTGACCCTCCCAGACTCCTTTTCCATACATAATGTATTCCATAGGTCGTTGTTGAGGAGATACGTGGCACCTATGGTTCCATCTGTGGAGCCTCCTGCCCCTGTTTTGGTGGAGGGGGAATTGGAGTATATTGTGGAGAAGATTTTGGATTCTCGTGTCTCTAGACGGAAACTCCAGTATCTGGTCAAATGGAAGGGTTATGCTCAGGAAGATAATTCCTGGGTTTTTGCCTCTGATGTCCATGCCCCAGATCTTGTTCGTGCCTTTCATGTGGCTCATCCTGGTCGGCCTGGGGGTTCTGGTGAGGGTTCGGTGACCCCTCCTCAAGGGGGGGGTACTGTTGTGAATTCTGTGGCTGAGTTCACTTCTGTGGTCACAAGTGGTATTGCAGTCTCTGGGCTTCCTCCCTCAGGTGTTTTGGTGAGCTCGTTGGCTGCCTTGCTATTTAGCTCCACCTGAGTCTGTCTTCCTTGCTCCTTGTCAATGTTCCAGTGTTGGATCTGAGCTACTGCATCTTTCCTTGGGCCTGCTGCTCTGCTAGTTAAGTGCTTCTAGTTTGTTTTCTGTTTTTTTCTGTCCAGCTTGCTATTGTCTTTTGCTGGAAGCTCTGAGAAGCAGAGGGGTGCACCGCCGTGCTGTTAGTTCGGCACGGTGGGTCTTTTTGCCCCTTTGCGTGGTTTTCGTTTTAGGGTTTTTTGTAGACTGCATAGTTCTCTTTGCTATCCTCGCTCTGTCTAGAATATCGGGCCTCACTTTGCTGAATCTATTTCATTCCTACGTTTGTCTTTTCATCTTGCTAACAGTCATTATATGTGGGGGGCTGCCTATTCCTTTGGGGTATTTCTCTGAGGTAAGTCAGGCTTGTATTTCTATCTTCAGGCTAGTCAGCTCCTCAGGCAGTGCCGAGTTGCATAGGTAGTTGTTAGGCGCAATCCACTGCTGCTTATAGTTGTGTGAGGATAGATCAGGTACTGCAGTCTACAGAGATTCCACGTCTCAGAGCTCGTCCTATTGTTTTTGGTTATTGCCAGATCTCTGTATGTGCGCTGATTACTGCACGCTGTGTTGCCTGATTGCCAGCCATAACAAGTTGGCTCCATGGGAGGGACTCCACCATTCTCCGTGGATGTTCACTGGAAAAATGTAAAACATTATTCCTGTCTGTCTTTTTGACAAACAGGTCAGTATATAAAAAACCTTCACTCTTATAGACACATGTATCCAGAAATTGCATCCTGGTCTGAGAGCACTCCATTGTGAAACCCAACCCAGGGTAGATATTATTAAATTTTTGCAGATAAAGAAAGGACTGTACCCTTGAATCCCCAGACACATCTCTCCCTTGATATGTTTGGCCTCCACAATAAAAGTGATTTTGTGCCTCCAACACAGGATCCTGTTGTGGAGACCTTTTGTAAACTAGTAAAGGCCGATTTGGCTAAATTGAAACAAAAGGGGAAGAGATCGAGTCGCTCGAATCTAACATATGCAGAGCGTAAGGAGATTGGGATTCTAAAAAGTAATAAATCCATCACCATCAAGGCAGCCGATAAAGGCGGAGCCTTGGTGGTGATGGACACGGCCCAGTATTTGGATGAGATAAGGTCGCAGCTTTCAGATACAGAGGTCTATGAGAGGCTACAGGTGAACCCAACCCAAAGGTTTAAATCAGAATTGGATACAATAATTGAGGAGGCATTGAATAGTGGCCTAATTGATGCTAAGTTGGCCAAATATCTTACATTTGAACACCCAGTGGTTCCCGTCCTGTACACCCTCCCAAAAATTCATAAGGATCTTCAGAGGCCCCCTGGCCGCCCGATTGTGTCGGGCAGGGGGTCTCTGTGTAATAAAGTGGCAATCTTTTTGGATCATTTACTGAGAAAATTTGCGGTTACTACACCTTCCTATGTGAAGGATACTAGTGATTTCATTAGGTCCTTGGAGGGTGTGCAGGTCGGGGATACCACATGGTTGGTGTCATTTGATGTTACATCTCTATACACTTCCATCGAGCATGCCAGGGGGTTGTCTGCTGTCGGTGTGGCGCTGGCCGGCTCCGACATGGCCCCGGACTGTGCACGGTTCGCCCTGGCGCTGCTGGAGTACATTCTCGAGAGGAATTTTTTTCTCTTTGGGGATGATTTCTTCCTGCAGCGCCGCGGGACAGCCATGGGGTCCAATGTGGCCCCTACGTATGCTAACATCTATATGGCTGTCCTGGAGGGCGAACACGTGTACAAGTCGCAGTTTTGGGGCCGTGTTAGGGGCTGGCGGCGCTACATCGACGACATCTTCCTGGTTTGGGATGGTGATTATGATGAGCTCGTACAATTCCACCTTTTTTTGAATAATATCTACCCTGGGTTGGGTTTCACAATGGAGTGCTCTCAGACCAGGATGCAATTTCTGGATACATGTGTCTATAAGAGTGAAGGTTTTTTATATACTGACCTGTTTGTCAAAAAGACAGACAGGAATAATGTTTTACATTTTTCCACTGAACATCCACGGAGAATGGTGGAGTCCCTCCCATGGAGCCAACTCCTAAGAGTCAGGAGGATTGTCTCGAGTGACTCTCTTATAGATTTGAGGCTTAATGAGATGTGCCAAAAATTTCTGGCGAGAGGATATCCTAAGGAGGACTTGGATACATTCAAAACTAAAGCATTGTCTAAAGGAAGAGATGAGCTCCTTACTCCCAAGGTTGCTATAGAATCTGATAAGAGGATACCATTTGTGACAGCATTTAATGGTTTGAGTGGCCAGATCTCGGATGTGATTCGAAGGCACTGGTCACTTCTGGGGAGGGGACATGACAATGTGAGTGAGTTTCAGTCGCCCCCACTATTCTCATATAGGAGAAATAGAAATCTGAAGGACGAGTTGGTGGTGTCTGATGTGGGCAGCTCAAGGAGGGATCCGCAGACTACTTTAAGCCGTCCGAGCCTGGGTAATTTTCCCTGTCTCGGATGTGCAAGCTGCAATAATTTAATCAAAGGGGCATGTTTTTATCATCCCCACACTGGAAAAAAGAATACGATACGGAAACGATATACATGCAGAAGTAGTTTTGTGGTCTACATCCTTAGCTGCCCGTGTGGTCTCTACTATGTAGGGGAGACCACAATGGAGGTCAAAGCGAGAATTTCAAAGCATAAGAGTACTATTAGAACGAATTTGATTGACCTTCCAGTACCTAGGCACTTCCATGAGTTCGGGCACTCGGTTAATCAGCTCAGATACCGAGTCATTGATGATGTACCTATGCCAAGACGGGGTGGCGATCGGGTCTCTCTTCTGAAGAGAAAAGAATTGAAATGGATCTATGAGCTTGATACTCTCTCTCCAAAAGGCTTAAATATTGATTATCAACAAAGTTGTCTCCTGTAAGGTCCTTTTGGGCCTCTGTGGTACCTTATCGGTGTACTATTGTTTTTAATTCTATTATATACTGTTTATTTTTGTTAGGGGTGGTCTCATTAACAGTTGCTTTTTAGATCTGTCCTATATATACAAATGTAGCCTCTTGATCAATTTGATCTGAGGAGAGTGTGGCTATTTGCCTGATATCTACCTTAATCCGTTTTTTTATATATTGTGTTTTTTTCCCCTCCTTTTTCCCTTTTTATGTTTGGATGTATTTTTTTCCAGGATAAAAAAATATAGATGTCTATGGAGTTAATGTGCCTGCTCTCGTCAGATCACAAATGCTAAGCAGCTTGAGGCTGGGCAATTACCAACATGGGAGACGGGCTGGGAATCCCTGATATCTACCTTAATCCGTTTTTTATATATTGTGTTTTTTTTCCCCTCCTTTTTCCCTTTTTATGCTTGGATGTAGTTTTTCCAGGATAAAAAAATATAGATGTCTATGGAGTTAATGTGCCTGCTCTCGTCAGATCGCAAATGCTAAGCAGCTTGAGGCTGGGTAATTACCAACATGGGAGACGGGCTGGGAATCCCTGGTACCAAAGGTGTTTGTAATGTATGTATGTCCTTGCAAGGAGCTTTATACGGACTGAATTTAAGCTATTATGATGGTTGTTTTTTCGGTATATGTCGTTTTTCATTACAGGCCCGTATGAATAGATGTAAATATTTAAAATGACGGATCACATAGTATATGAATAGTCGATATTGGGGATAAATATATAAGGTGTCCAGTGGAGAAATGTCATATTGTATACCGTTGTATACTATGGACCTGGAGTAAAAAAATACTATACCTAGCTATGAGCCTGGATGTACTTTTGCGCGCTGATTGTAGCGCTATGTGACCGCTCACTGGAGTCATCTATTATGAAGAAGTCTATGGAGCATTACTTTGCAGTCGCCGATTAAATAGACTCAGTGTGCTGACTATGCTGGATTCCGTCATTATAGCGCTATGTGACCGCTCACT
Source organism: Ranitomeya imitator (assembly GCF_032444005.1). Taxonomy (NCBI): domain Eukaryota; kingdom Metazoa; phylum Chordata; class Amphibia; order Anura; family Dendrobatidae; genus Ranitomeya; species Ranitomeya imitator. The sequence goes on along the minus strand of NC_091286.1, from coordinate 412,327,147 downwards.
GGAGCCATCTGTCATGAAGAAGTCTATGGAGAATTCCTTTGTCATACGCAGTCGCTGACTATATGGACTCAGTGTGCTGATTGTGCTGGAGTCCGGGACTGCGACATGCGCATATGAGCTATGGACAGGGATGACGTCACGGACATGTACAATACAATGTGCACCAGTGGACAAAAGTGGGCGGTGTTTGTTTACCACTGACATGTGGTCCAGCAGCCTATGAACTAGTGCGGTGAGGAGCACTGCATGCTGGGCATATGTCGATCACATGATTTAAGATTGAGGAGCTGATTGGACTGCTCTTGTTCTGAACACGCCCACAATGCCATGACGATCGTGGATGCAGTACCCGGATTGGTGCGAGTGATATTTGTTTACATTGTGGACTTTGGGGACTTATTGGGGATTTACGAGTGTCACACAATAGTGGCGAGTGATCAGAGGTAGTTGGACTATGTTAGCGGCTAGTATATATAGGGGGCTGGCAATGTTGGACTGTTTTTATATGTACAGTGGGGCAAAAAAGTATTTAGTCAGTCAGCAATAGTGCAAGTTCCACCACTTAAAAAGATGAGAGGCGTCTGTAATTTACATCATAGGTAGACCTCAACTATGGGAGACAAACTGAGAACAAAAAATCCAGAAAATCACATTGTCTGTTGTTTTAACATTTTATTTGCATATTATGGTGGAAAATAAGTATTTGGTCAGAAACAAACAATCAAGATTTCTGGCTCTCACAGACCTGTAACTTCTTCTTTAAGAGTCTCCTCTTTCCTCCACTCATTACCTGTAGTAATGGCACCTGTTTAAACTTGTTATCAGTATAAAAAGACACCTGTGCACACCCTCAAACAGTCTGACTCCAAACTCCACTATGGTAAAGACCAAAGAGCTGTCAAAGGACACCAGAATCAAAATTGTAGCCCTGCACCAGGCTGGGAAGACTGAATCTGCAATAGCCAACCAGCTTGGAGTGAAGAAATCAACAGTGGGAGCAATAATTAGAAAATGGAAGACATACAAGACCACTGATAATCTCCTTCGATCTGGGGCTCCACGCAAAATCCCACCCCGTGGGGTCAGAATGATCACAAGAACGGTGAGCAAAAATCCCAGAACCACGCAGTGGGACCTAGTGAATGAACTGCAGAGAGCTGGGACCAATGTAACAAGGCCTACCATAAGTAACACACTACGCCACCATGGACTCAGATCCTGCAGTGCCAGACGTGTCCCACTGCTTAAGCCAGTACATGTCCGGGCCCATCTGAAGTTTGCTAGAGAGCATTTGGATGATCCAGAGGAGTTTTGGGAGAATGTCCTATGGTCTGATGAAACCAAACTGGAACTGTTTGGTAGAAACACAACTTGTCGTGTTTGGAGGAAAAAGAATACTGAGTTGCATCCATCAAACACCATACCTACTGTAAAGCATGGTGGTGGAAACATCATGCTTTGGGGCTGTTTCTCTGCAAAGGGGCCAGGACGACTGATGCAGGTACATGAAAGAATGAATGGGGCCATGTATCGTGAGATTTTGAGTGCAAACCTCCTTCCATCAGCAAGGGCATTGAAGATGAAACGTGGCTGGGTCTTTCAACATGACAATGATCCAAAGCACACCGCCAGGGCAACGAAGGAGTGGCTTCGTAAGAAGCATTTCAAGGTCCTGGAGTGGCCTAGCCAGTCTCCAGATCTCAACCCTATAGAAAACCTTTGGAGGGAGTTGAAAGTCCGTGTTGCCAAGCGAAAAGCCAAAAACATCACTGCTCTAGAGAAGATCTGCATGGAGGAATGGGCCAACATACCAACAACAGTGTGTGGCAACCTTGTGAAGACTTACAGAAAACGTTTGACCTCTGTCATTGCCAACAAAGGATATATTACAAAGTATTGAGATGAAATTTTGTTTCTGACCAAATACTTATTTTCCACCATAATATGCAAATAAAATGTTAAAAAAACAGACAATGTGATTTTCTGGATTTTTTTTTCTCAGTTTGTCTCCCATAGTTGAGGTCTACCTATGATGTAAATTACAGACGCCTCTCATCTTTTTAAGTGGTGGAACTTGCACTATTGCTGACTGACTAAATACTTTTTTGCCCCACTGTATATATGTATGTTGCACTATGATGTATTTTTTCCAGGTATATGGAGCCACACCATTGGTTGCTTGTTAATTAATGGGTTTGGCCTAAGGGTATATAATGGTGGTTGTATTGTCTTTTCACTATGCTTGAAAAAGGTCCACTGACCGAAATGTTGCAGATGGCAGAATAAACTTTGGAGCTGTCTTTTCACAATTGCTGTGGTGCTGTCCTTTTCTTCATGTGCTTCTAGAAGGACAAGACAGACATACAGACGGAAGTGACCCTTAGACAATTATATATATAGATTTGCAGTATCACTATCTAATCTAACCATTTTAAATGTCTTCATTATGTTACACATTTTAACGATAAAGATGCTCACCGTCTCCAAGAAACATGATTAGATTTTTGGCTCTGTGGTTGATGGGTTTTAAGTCCAAAGCTCTTTTCAGCGTCTGTAAAGCCTGATCGTTCCAGAATTTAGGAGTCTTTTCTTGCTCTGAATGCAAAAAAATACAATTATGCAATGTTGCAAAACTGTCAATCCAAAAGTCATTCCAATGTCTTTATTAATAATTATAGGTCCCATGCTTATGAAACATTGATATGGGCCGCATGAGCAATTTTAGAGGTTTTGAGCTCTTTATCTTCACATTTGTGAAGAAATTGTATCTATTTTTTTGGAGCTAGGTTTTAATCTGGTCACAGTAATGGAAAATAATTACGGTACATAAGGTGTTTCATATTCTAGATTCTAAATATTTCTCAGCTTGACATAAAAAGATTCTTAATGGATAAATGTATTGGGAATTGCATGTGCAATAAGTGGACATTCACAATTTTAGAGTAACAGTCGTCACTACTCATTGGCATAACTTGAAGCTTGTAGGCCCTGCTGCAAAATCTGGGTGCAGCTACAACCCCTGAACTCTTTATAGTTACTCCCCTGGCAATAATTCATCCTTCAAAGTGCAGCATGGAACTGCTTTGCGGTTGTATAAAAGGGGAAGGGAAATGATTAGGAATGGTCTCCATATATAGATGTAGAAGAACCCTATTTTGAGTAATTGGCACATGTCCCTGACTTTGAGGTTTGGCCCTAAAAATCTATGAAGTATCTTTTACAACTATACTAAGCAGGTCATTACAAAATATTTACAGCCCTACCACTGGAAATTAGGCAACCCCAGACCAGCTTATTCAAAACTGCTATATTTCCAATTATCACATGCCTGTGTAGCAGTGGTCAGGGCTGATGGATTGCTCCTTGACACTCCATGGGTTAAATACATTTGATGTTCATGTATGTGATAAAGGGATGATACCCACTGGGGCTGCAGTTAGCTGAGACAGGGTTAAGTATAGCGGCCGGCCTAGTTTGGGAGGGGGAACTGAGTTGGTAGCAGGTCCAGGAGGTGACAAGGCTAGTCAGTGTGTGTGTACAGCAGTGAGTAAAGTAGTGGGCCTAGGACAAGAGGCTGCTAGGGACAGCATGGGCAGTGGATTGCCGAAAATACGCTTCTGTGTTATTCTGTGTAAATGGCCTGGGGCATCGTCGAGTTGGACGTCTGGGACCTGGGGCACACTCAGCTTGTGTAGCTACAGGGAAAGATAGACTCAGACTACATAGGGTGAAAGGTATTGGAATCCGAATATACTGCTAGTGAAGTGCCCCAGGGTCCTGGTCGTTGCAGTAATGTCATTTCCCTCTAGGGGGGAGTGATGTTACATTTGGAGGCGAAGAAAGACAACCGAATCCGGGTATCACAAAGATACAACACATTTCGCACTCCAGGCCACCAGGGGGAGTTCTGCTCCTATTTATTAGGGCATTCTTCACAATTAGGTAAAACTGGTGACCTGGGGAGGAAGTTAGGCAGTTGCTGGCTGAGCTTTCCTCAGGTGGTTGGTCCCTGACAGGGGTGGGATCCTGTCAGAGGCCAAGACAGAAGGATATGGAGCTGCGCCTGCCCTGAGTGTGGCAGCTTCCAGAAAGAGACACGGAAAGAGAACTGTATTGTAGAGAGGGTGAAGAAGTCGTAGCAAAGGAGTGGATATCAGAGGAGTTCTACCCTACAAAGGCTGCCTCCTTCTGAGGCGCAAGATCCCGGTAGCCGGAACACCGAGGGAGCAACAGTCCTTTATGCCTTGCTCCAGAGACCGGCAGGACAGCTAATTTCACGTTACTGATCCGCCCTTATACCCAGGAGCCAAAGTGGCACCTCTTAGAGGCCGGGGCATGATAGAGTCCCTGTAAAAAGCCTAAAGCCACCGGTCATACAAGTTTGTCCTATCCATCTGGGGGACAGAGAAAGACATAACATCTATAACATCTACAACAGTTGTGAGGACCTTATGAGAAGCTTAGCAGTTAGGTACTACAGCACACTGCGCTAGAGGAAGGCTACTGATATCTACCTGGATAAGGGGACTCTGGGTTTGCCTCCAAACCGGCCGGACTCTGCCTACCGTGTGGTCTGGTACCCTGGACTGTGGATGCTGAAGCCTACAGTAAAAAGGTAAAGAGACTGCAACCTTGTGTCCTCATTCTTCACTGCGCCTCTCACCATCCACCATCCACACACTGGGAAGTATGTGCAACGCAACCAGTTTCTACTGCCCCTGTGAAGAATCCTCCCATAAATATTCATCCCCATCATCCTCCTCCTCCTCTTCGTCCGCCACCTCATCCAGGAGAGTTCCCTGAGCAGACAATGGCTGACTGTCATCAAGGCTTCCCTCCTCCTCGGCTGCAGACGCCAGCTCCTTAATGTGCGTCAAACTTTGCATCAGCAGACGCATTAGTGGGATGCTCATGCTTATGATGGCGTCGTCTGCACTTACCAGCCGTGTGCATTCCTCAAAACACTGAAGGACTTGACAGAGGTCTTGGAGCTTCGACCACTGCACACCAGACAACTCCATGTCTGCCATCCAAATGCCTGCCCGTGTATGTGTATCCTCCCACAAATTAATTACAGCACACCTCTGTTCGCACAGCCTCTGAACCATGTGGAGTGTGGAGTTCCACGTTGTTGCAATGTCGATTATTAGGCGGTGCTGGGGAAGATTCAGCGATCGCTGATGGTTCTGCATACGGCTGGAGTGTACAGGCGACCAGTGGATGTGCAAGCAAAGTCTTCGCACCTTCAGGAGCAGGGCTGGTAACTCCAGATAATTTTTGAGGAAGCACTGCACCACCAGGTTCAAGGTGTGAGCCAGGCAAGGTATGTGTTTAAGTTCTGTAAGGGCTATGGCAGCCATAAAATTCCTTCTGTTATCACTGACTACCTTGCCTGCCTCAAGATGTACACTGCCCAGCCATGACTGAGTTTGTTGCTGCAAGTACTCGGCCAGTACTTCCGCGGTGTGTCTGTTGTCGCCCAAACACTTCATTTCTAACAAAGCCTGCTGACGCTTACCACTAGCTGTTCGATAATGGGACACCTTGTGTGCAACACTGGCAGATGCGGATGGAATGGTCATGCGACTGCGCTCTGTGGACGAGCTTTCGCTTCTGGAGGAGGAGGAGCAGGAGGAGGGGTGGCGAACGCCTACAGCCAACTGTTTGCTAGACCGTGGAGTAGGCAGAACTGTCCCACTAAGGCTGTCCCCTGTGGACCCTGCATCCACCACATTAACCCAGTGTGCCGTGATGGACACGTAACGTCCCTGGCCATGCCTACTGGTCCATACATCTGTTGTGAGGTGCACCTTTCTACTGACTGATTGGAGTGCATGGACAATGCGGTCTTTGACATGCTGGTGGAGGGCTGGGATGGCTTTTCTTGCAAAGAAGTGTCGACTGGGTAGGTCATAGCGTGGTACTGTGTAGGCCATCAGGGCTTTGAAAGCTTTGCTTTCAACCAACCGGTAGGGCATCATCTCTAACGAGATTAGTCTAGCAATGTGGGCTTTCAAACCCTTTGTACGCGGATGAGAGGATGAGTACTTTCTTTTCCTAACGAGAGTCTCTTGTAGGGTGCATATGGTGGAACTAGCGGTGGTGGTGATGGTGGACATGGCGGATTGAGAGAGGGTTGGTGATGGTATTCTCAATGTTGGCCTACATACAGTGTTTCCTACCAATAACCTTGTTATTCCCTGACTGCTTTGGCCTTGCGATGATACCTCCACATTTGCTGCTGGTGGTGTCCTAACTGGTGGGCTTACAGTGAGGGAAGCAATGTAGTGTTGCTGACTACCTTCATTCTGAGCAGGTGCACCAATGGTACGGGACGTTTGGTAGTTAGTCCAGGCTTGCAAGTGCATGCTGGTTAAATGTCTAAGCATGCACGTTGTATTTAAATTTTGAAGATTCTTCCCTCTGCTAAAGGTCTTTGAGCATTTCTTACAGATAACTACTGACTGATCATTCGGATCTTGGTTAAAAAATTGCCACACTGCACTCTTCCTACTATGGAATACCTTTTCAGGCATTGCACGCTATGCTATTTTCACCAGATGGCCACGCTGTCCTAAAACTGTTTTTGTTTTTGACAAACGTTTTTGGCCTGACACGGGCCTGCAAGATGACAGCTGTTGCGATGTAGATGGCTGCTGCGGATCATCCTCCTCTGCTTCTGAGCTACTGGCAGCGGCACCCTCTTCCCCCAATGGCTGCCAATCTGGGTCAACAACTGGGTCATCTATCACCTCCTCCTCAATGTCATGTGAACCTTCCTCTGTGTCACCGTGTAAGGTGCTATAGCATTCGGGATGGGGCACCATAGTCTCATCAGGGTCAGATTCTGGCTCAGTACACCAGGGATTCAAGCTTGAGGAGGCTAATTTGCATATTCCAGGTGCCTTCTGGGAAAAGCAAAGAGTCTCCCTAAGCTAGAAGATCGTTGGGTACAGCCGGGACCAGCTGCTTGGAAAGCATCACCAAACCAGGGATTCAAGCTTGAGGAGGCTAATTTGCATATTCCAGGTGCCTTCTGGGAAAAGCAAAGAGTCTCCCTAAGCTAGAAGATCGTTGGGTACAGCCGAGACCAGCTGCTTGGAAAGCATCACCAAACCAGGGATTCAAGCTTGAGGAGGCTAATTTGCATATTCCAGGTGCCTTCTGGGAAAAGCAAAGAGTCTCCCTAAGTTAGAAGATCGTTGGGTATAGCCGGGACCAGCTGCTTGGAAAGCATCACCAAACCAGGGATTCAAGCTTGAGGAGGCTAATTTGCATATTCCAGGTGCCTTCTGGGAAAAGCAAAGAGTCTCAATAAGCTAGAAGATCGTTGGGTACAGCCGGGACCAGCTGTTTGGAAAGCATCACCAAACCAGGGATTCAAGCTTGAGGAGGCTAATTTGCATATTCCAGGTGCCTTCTGGGAAAAGCAAAGAGTCTCAATAAGCTAGAAGATCGTTGGGTACAGCCGGGACCAGCTGCTTGGAAAGCATCACCAAACCATGGATTCAAGCTTGAGGAGGCTAATTTGCATATTCCAGGTGCCTTCTGGGAAAAGCAAAGAGTCTCAATAAGCTAGAAGATCATTGGGTACAGCCGGGACCAGCTGCTTGGAAAGCATCACCAAACCAGGGATTCAAGCTTGAGGAGGCTAATTTGCATATTCCAGGTGCCTTCTGGGAAAAGCAAAGAGTCTCCCTAAGTTAGAAGATCGTTGGGTATAGCCGGGACCAGCTGCTTGGAAAGCATCACCAAACCAGGGATTCAAGCTTGAGGAGGCTAATTTGCATATTCCAGGTGCCTTCTGGGAAAAGCAAAGAGTCTCAATAAGCTAGAAGATCGTTGGGTACAGCCGGGACCAGCTGCTTGGAAAGCATCACCAAACCAGGGATTCAAGCTTGAGGAGGCTAATTTGCATATTCCAGGTGCCTTCTGGGAAAAGCAAAGAGTCTCCCTAAGCTAGAAGATCGTTGGGTACAGCCGGGACCAGCTGCTTGGAAAGCATCACCAAACCAGGGATTCAAGCTTGAGAAGGCTAATTTGCATATTCCAGGTGCCTTCTGGGAAAAGCAAAGAGTCTCCCTAAGCTAGAAGATCGTTGGGTACAGCCGGGACCAGCTGCTTGGAAAGCATCACCAAACCAGGGATTCAAGCTTGAGGAGGCTAATTTGCATATTCCAGGTGCCTTCTGGGAAAAGCAAAGAGTCTCCCTAAGTTAGAAGATCGTTGGGTATAGCCGGGACCAGCTGCTTGGAAAGCATCACCAAACCGCGCGCCTGTAGGACATTATTGCAAGAGAGCTTGGCTGAGTAGATTACACAAGAAGGAAAGCACACAGCAAGTCAGCAGGATCTAGGAGCAACATGGCAGATGTGACAACCTACATGGTGAGCTGCAGCATGTGCTACATGTTCACAGATCGACCAGAAGAAGAATCAAATTTCACCTGTCAGAAGTGTAGACTAGTGGCCCTTTTAGAAGAAAAGGTGCAGGGTCTGGAAGAAAGAATAGCAACTTTGAAACTCATCAAAGAGAATGAAGACTTTCTAGACAGAACAGAAGCATCTCTACTGGTCACAGAAGGTGAAAAAAGTGTCAGAGAACCTCCAAAAGCAGATGAGTGGAAGCATGTGACCAAAAGAAGCAAGAAGACCATGGAGAAATCACCAACCTCACAACTGAAGGACCGATATCAAATCTTTGTAGAGGATGAAGATGGCACACCTAAGGATGAAGCAATACCAGCAAGCAAAAAAGAAAAGGGCACACAGCAACAAGTGACAGCAAAAAGTACAGCCAAGAAGCAACGAAGAGTGGTGGTGGTGGGAGACTCACTACTGAGAGGCACAGAAGCAGCCATCTGCAGACCGGACATAACTGCAAGAGAAGTATGCTGCCTTCCAGGTGCGATGATCAAGGATGTGACCGATAGGATACCAAAGTTCTTCAGCTCCAAGGACGTCCACCCATTTCTTCTGATACATGTTGGCACCAATGACACGGCAAGGAAGGACCTACCGACAATCTGCAAGGACTTTGAAGAGTTGGGGAAGAAAGTAAAGGAACTGGATGCACAGGTAGTTTTTTCTTCTATCCTTCCAGTAGACGGGCATGGCACCAGGAGATGGAACAGGATCCTTGATGCAAACAACTGGCTAAGACGATGGTGCAGACAACAAGGATTCGGATTCCTGGACCACGGTGTGAATTACTTGTACGATGGACTCCTCGCCAGAGATGGACTACACCTCAACAAACCTGGGAAACACACATTCGCCAGAAGACTCGCTACACTCATCAGGAGGGCGTTAAACTAGAAGAAGAGGGGACGGGAAGAAAAACATTAGACTTGAACAAAGAAGACCCAGGAAAACATACTCAGAAGGGAAAGAACATTTCTAAAACAATCCACAGCGAGGAGATTGGAACAAAACAAAATCCTCTAAACTGCATGCTCGCAAACGCCAGAAGCCTGACAAACAAGATGGAAGAACTAGAAGCAGAAATATCTACAGGTAACTTTGACATAGTGGGAATAACCGAGACATGGTTAGATGAAAGCTATGACTGGGCAGTTAACTTACAGGGTTACAGTCTGTTTAGAAAGGATCGTAAAAATCGGAGAGGAGGAGGGGTTTGTCTCTATGTAAAGTCTTTTCTAAAGTCCACTTTAAGGGAGGATATTAGCGAAGGAAATGAGGATGTCGAGTCCATATGGGTCGAAATTCATGGAGGGAAAAATGGTAACAAAATTCTCATTGGGGTCTGTTACAAACCCCCAAATATAACAGAAACCATGGAAAGTCTACTTCTAAAGCAGATAGATGAAGCTGCAACCCATAATGAGGTCCTGGTTATGGGGGACTTTAACTACCCGGATATTAACTGGGAAACAGAAACCTGTGAAACCCATAAAGGCAACAGGTTTCTGCTAATAACCAAGAAAAATTATCTTTCACAACTGGTGCAGAATCCAACCAGAGGAGCAGCACTTTTAGACCTAATTAGGGTTGAGCGAAACGGGTCGAACATTTTCAAAAGTCGCCGACTTTTGGCGAAGTCGAGTTTCATGAAACCCGATCCGACCCCTGTGGGTGGTCGGCCATGCGGTACGCGACTTTCGCGCCAAAGTCGCGTTTCAATGACGCGAAAAGCGCCATTTCTCAGCCAATGAAGGTAAACGCAGAGTGTGGGCAGCGTGATGACATAGGTCCTGGTCCCCACCATCTTAGAGAAGGGCATTGCAGTGATTGGCTTGCTGTCTGCGGCGTCACAGGGGCTATAAAGGGGAGTTCCCGCCGACCGCCATGTTACTGCTGCTGATCTGAGCTTAGGGAGAGGTTGCTGCCGCTTCGTCAGAAGCAGGGATAGCGTTAGGCAGGGTCCATTAACCACAAAACCGCTTGTGCTGTAGCGATTTCCACTGCCCAACACCACCTTCGGTGTGCAGGGACAGTGGAAGCTCCTTTTTTTTTTTTTTTCCTCAGCGCTGTAGCTCATTGGGCTGCCCTAGAAGGCTCCCTGATAGCTGCATTGCTGTGTGTACGCCGCTGTGCAAACCAACTGCTTTTTTCAAAGCACAAATCCTCTTGTTCCTTCCTTTCTGCACAGCTATCTTGTTTGTTTGTCCACACTTTTTATTTAATTTGTGCATCAGTCCACTCCTTATTGCTGCCTGCCACACCTGGCTGAGATTACTGCAGGGAGATAGTAATTGAAGGACAGTTCCTTTTTTTTTTTTTTTGTGGGAGATTAAGATTGACATTTCTGCTAGAGTGCCATCTCTGTCTGTGTCATCTCTCACTCAGTGGGCCATAGAAAGCCTATTTATTTTTTTGCTTGATTTGGGTTCCAAAATCTACCAGAAAAAATCACAACATCAATCAGTGGGAGAAAAATATTGGCCTCAGGGCTTGTGTGCCACTCCTTACTCCTGTGTGTGCCATCTCTCACTCAGTGGGCCATAGAAAGCCTATTAATTTTTTTGCTTGATTTGGGTTCTAAATTCTACCTGAAAAAATCAATAAATCAATCAGTGGGAGATTAATATTGGCCTCTGGGCTTGTGTGCCAGTCCTGAGCGTGCCATCTCTCTCACAAATAGTGGGCCATAGAAAGCCTATTTATTTTTTTGGTTGATTTGGGTTCATAATTCTACCTGAAAAAATCAATCAATCAATCAGTGGGAGATTAGTATTGGCCTTTGGGCTTGTGTGCCAGTCCTAAGCGTGCCATCTCTCTCTCTCAGATAGTGGGCCATAGAAAGCCTATTTATTATTATTTTTTTATTGGGTTTATAAATTTTCCCTGGAAAAAAAAAAAAAGTGGGAGATTAATATTGGCCTCTGGGCTTGTGTGCCAGTCCTGAGCGTGCCATCTCTCTCACAAATAGTGGGCCATAGAAAGCCTATTTATTTTTTGGGTTGATTTGGGTTCCTAATTCTACCTGAAAAAATCAATCAATCAATCAGTGGGAGAAAAATATTGGCCTCAGGGCTTGTGTGCCACTCCTTACTCCTGTGTGTGCCATCTCTCACTCAGTGGGCCATAGAAAGCCTATTAATTTTTTTGCTTGATTTGGGTTCTAAATTCTACCTGAAAAAATCATTAAATCAATCAGTGGGAGATTAATATTGGGCTTTGGGCTTGTGTGCCAGTCCTAAGTGTGCCATCTCTCTCTCTCAGATAGTGGGCCATAGAAAGCCTATTTATTATTATTTTTTTTATTGGGTTTATAAATTTTCCCTGGAAAAAAAAAAAATGGGAGATTAATATTGGCCTCTGGGCTTGTGTGCCAGTCCTGAGTGTGCCATCTCTCTCACAAATAGTGGGCCATAGAAAGCCTATTAATTTTTTTGCTTGATTTGGGTTCCAAAATCTACCAAAAAAAGTCACTAAATCAATCAGTGGGAGATTAATATTGGCCTCTGGGCTTGTGTGCCACTCCTGATTCCTGTGTGCGTCATCTGTCACTCAGTGGGCCCTAGAAAGCCTATTTTTTTGTTTTATTTGTTTTCTAAATTCTCCCTGAAACAATCATTTTATTTTCTTTGGTTTCTAAATTATTCCTGAAAAAAATCATTTTTTTTGTATTTTTTTTTCTCTCAAGTCTCCCTGAAAAAAAAAAAAAAAAAAAAAATCTGTGGGAGATTCATATTGCCCCTTCTGCTTGTGTGCCAGTCTTGACTCCTGGGTGTGCCATCTCTCTCTCTCTCCCCAATTGTGGGCCATAGAAAGCCTATTAATTTTTTTGCTTGATTTGGGTTCCAAAATCTACCAAAAAAAATCACTAAATCAATCAGTGGGAGATTAATATTGGCCTCTGGGCTTGTGTGCCACTCCTGACTCCTGTGTGCGTCATCTGTCACTCAGTGGGCCCTAGAAAGCCTATTTTTGGTTTTATTTGTTTTCTAAATTCTCCCTGAAACAATCATTTTATTTTCTTTGGTTTCTAAATTATTCCTGAAAAAAATCATTTTTTTTGTATTTTTTTTTCTCTCAAGTCTCCCTGAAAAAAAAAAAAAAAAAAATCTGTGGGAGATTCATATTGCCCCTTCTGCTTGTGTGCCAGTCTTGACTCCTGGGTGTGCCATCTCTCTCTCTCTCCCCAATTGTGGGCCATACAAAGCCTATTAATTTTTTTGCTTGATTTGGGTTCCAAAATCTACCAAAAAAAATCACTAAATCAATCAGTGGGAGATTAATATTGGCCTCTGGGCTTGTGTGCCACTCCTGACTCCTGTGTGCGTCATCTGTCACTCAGTGGGCCCTAGAAAGCCTATTTTTTGTTTTATTTGTTTTCTAAATTCTCCCTGAAACAATCATTTTATTTTCTTTGGTTTCTAAATTATTCCTGAAAAAAATCATTTTTTTTGTATTTTTTTTTCTCTCAAGTCTCCCTGAAAAAAAAAAAAAAAAAATCTGTGGGAGATTCATATTGCCCCTTCTGCTTGTGTGCCAGTCTTGACTCCTGGGTGTGCCATCTCTCTCTCTCTCCCCAATTGTGGGCCATAGAAAGCCTATTAATTTTTTTGCTTGATTTGGGTTCCAAAATCTACCAAAAAAAATCACTAAATCAATCAGTGGGAGATTAATATTGGCCTCTGGGCTTGTGTGCCACTCCTGACTCCTGTGTGCGTCATCTGTCACTCAGTGGGCCCTAGAAAGCCTATTTTTGGTTTTATTTGTTTTCTAAATTCTCCCTGAAACAATCATTTTATTTTCTTTGGTTTCTAAATTATTCCTGAAAAAAATCATTTTTTTTGTATTTTTTTTTTCTCTCAAGTCTCCCTGAAAAAAAAAAAAAATCTGTGGGAGATTCATATTGCCCCTTCTGCTTGTGTGCCAGTCTTGACTCCTGGGTGTGCCATCTCTCTCTCTCCCCAATTGTGGGCCATAGAAAGCCTATTAATTTTTTTGCTTGATTTGGGTTCCAAAATCTACCAAAAAAAATAACTAAATCAATCGGTGGGAGATTAATATTGGCCTCTGGGCTTGTGTGCCACTCCTGACTCCTGTGTGCGTCCTCTCTCACTCAGTGGGCCCTACAAAGCCTTTTTTTTTTTTTTTCCTAAATTCTCCCTGAAACAATCATTTCATTTTATTTGTTTTATAAATTCTTCTGTAAAAAATAATTTTTTTTTAATTTTTTTTTTTCTGAAGTCTCCCTTTTAAAAAAAACAAACACAAATCAGTGGGAGATAAATATTTACATTTGCGCTTCAGTGACAGTCCTGCGTGTGTGCCATCTCATTTGTTGCCAACAACAACAGAGTGTGTAACATTGTGGCTGATTTTCGTTGTGGTCTCACCCACCTGTAAAGGGGTAGCTAAATCATACTGAAGTTATAGCTCACCGTGTAAGTTGTGTGACAGCAACAAATACTGTTCGTTTGGTAACGTTTTTAAAACAATGAGGAAGTCTGGTGGAAGAGGTCGTGGCGGGGGGCGTTCATTGTCAGCTGGTAATGAGGGTAGTGGTAGTGGTGGAGCATCAGCTGGTCGTGGGAAAAAAAATATTGCACCTAAGTCTGGAGCTGTGGAGCCAGGTTCATCGTCTGGCTACACAAGGCCTCGAACGCTCCCTTTTCTGGGAGTAGGAAAACCGCTTTTAAAGCCGGAGCAGCAAGAGCAAGTTTTGGCTTATCTTGCTGACTCAGCCTCTAGCTCTTTTGCCTCCTCTCGTGAAACTGGTAAATGTCAAAGCAGCGCGTCGTTAGTGGATGTTCACGGTCAGGGACAAGTCGCTTCCTTGTCCTCTTCAGCAAAAACAACAACAGAGAAGAATGCAGCAGGCGACACAACGGGTTACTCCATGGAGCACTTTACACATACCGTCCCTGGCTTAGAAAGTGAAGCAGTTAACAGTCCATGCCCATTACAAGTTGAATCTGACATGGAGTGCACTGATGCACAGCCACAGCCAGACTACTATCCTGGTCCTTTGACTCAGACCACAACATTGCCATCGCAGGGTGCTGATCAAGAATCAGACCCTGATGAGACTATGTTGCCCCATCACGAACGCTATACCACCGACCGACACGGTGACACAGACGAAGTTGCACACGAGCTACAAGAAGAGGTAATAGATGACCCAGTTCTTGACCCCGATTGGCAGCCATTGGGGGAACAGGGTGCAGGCGGCAGCAGTTCTGAAGCGGAGGAGGAGGGGCCGCAGCAGGCATCAACATCGCAACAGGTTCCATCTGCCGGGCCCGTATCTTGCCCAAAACGCGTGGCAAAGCTAAAACCTGTTGGAGGACAGCGTGGCCATCCGGTTAAAGCTCAGTCTGCAATGCCTGAAAAGGTATCCGATGCTAGAAAGAGTGCAGTCTGGCATTTTTTTAAACAACATCCAATTGATCAGCGCAAAGTCATCTGTCAAAAATGTTCAACTACCTTAAGCAGAGGACAGAATCTGAAAAGTCTCAATACAAGTTGCATGCATAGACATTTAACCACCATGCATTTGCAAGCCTGGACTAACTACCAAACGTCCCTTAAGGTTGTAGCACCCTCGGCCAATGAAGCTAGTCAGCAACGCAACATCCCTTCCGGCAGTGTAGGGCCACCATTTTCCGCACCACCTGCAGTATCTGTGCAGGTTTCTTTGCCAGGCCAAAGCCGTCAGGGTCAGGGAATCACCAGTTTCGTAGTAGGAAACACTGCATCTAGGGCACCGGTGGCAACAATACCATCTCCCACCGTCTCTCAGTCTGCCATGTCCACCGGCACCCCCGCTAGTTCCACGATCTCCAGCTCTCCAGTCCAGCTCACCCTACATGAGACTATGGTTAGAAAAAGGAAGTACTTAGCCTCGCATCCGCGTACACAGGGTTTGAACGCACACATAGCTAGACTAATCTCGTTAGAGATGATGCCCTACCGGTTAGTTGAAAGCGAAGCTTTCAAAGCCCTGATGGACTACGCTGTACCACGCTACGAGCTACCCAGTCGACACTTTTTTTCCAGAAAAGCCATCCCAGCCCTCCACCAGCATGTTAAAGAGCGCATCGTCCATGCACTCAGGCAATCTGTGAGCACAAAGGTGCACCTGACAACAGATGCATGGACCAGTAGGCATGGCCAGGGACGTTACGTGTCCATCACGGCACACTGGGTAAATGGATGTAACTGGATGCAGGGTCCACAGGGGACAGCAAGTTTGGGACAGTTCTGCCTAGCCCACGGTCTAGGAAACAATTGGCTGTAGCCGTTCGCACCCCTTCCTCCTCCTCTTCGTCCTCCTGCAGAAGCGAGAGCTCGTCCACAGACCGCAGTCGCACAACCACTCCATCCGCAGCTGCCACTGTTGCACACCAGGTCTCCCATTATGGGGCAGCTACTGGCAAACGTCAGCAGGCTGTATTGGCTATGAAGTGTTTGGGCGACAACAGACACACCGCGGAAGTTCTGTCCGAGTTCTTGCAGAAAGAAACGCAGTCGTGGCTGGACACTGTAGATCTTGAGGCAGGCAAGGTAGTGAGTGATAACGGAAGGAATTTCATGGCTGCCATCTCCCTTTCCCAACTGAAACACATTCCTTGCCTGGCTCACACCTTAAACCTGGTGGTGCAGTGCTTCCTGAAAAGTTATCCGGGGTTATCCGACCTGCTCCTCAAAGTGCGTGGACTTTGCTCACATATCCGCCGTTCGCCCGTACACTCCAGCCGTATGCAGACCTATCAGCGTTCTTTGAACCTTCCCCAGCATCGCCTAATCTTAGACGTTGCAACAAGGTGGAACTCAACACTGCACATGCTTCAGAGACTGTGTGAACAGAGGCGGGCTGTTATGTTTTTGTGGGAGGATACACATACACGGGCAGGCAGTAGGATGGCAGACATGGAGTTGTCAGGTGTGCAGTGGTCGAAGATTCAAGACGTGTCAAGTCCTTCAGTGTTTTGAGGAATGCACACGGCTGGTTAGTGCAGACAACGCCATAATAAGCATGAGCATCCCCCTAATGCGTCTGCTGATGCAAAGTTTGACGCACATAAAGGATCAGGCGTCTGCAGCTGAGGAAGAGGAAAGCCTTGATGACAGTCAGCCATTGTCTGGCCAGGGCAGTGTACAGGACGAGGTAGCGGGCGAAGAGGAGGAGGAGGACGAGGAGGATGATGGGGATGATTATATTTTTAATGAGGAAGCTTTTCCGGGGCCACTGGAAATTGGTGGCGCGGCAAGGCCGGGTTCTGGTTTTTTGAGGGACACAAGTGACGTTGATTTGCCTGAAACTGCCCCTCAACCAAGCACAACCGCAGATTTGAGAACTGGAACTTTGGCCCACATGGCGGATTATGCCTTACGTATCCTCAAAAGGGACACACGCATAACTAAAATGATGAATGATGACGATTACTGGTTGGCCTGCCTCCTTGATCCTCGCTATAAAGGCAAATTGCAAAATATAATGCCACATGAGAACTTGGAACTAATATTAGCAACCAAACAATCAACTCTTGTTGACCGTTTGCTTCTGGCATTCCCTGCACACAGCGCCCGTGATCGTTCTCACACGAGCTGCAGGGGCCAGCAGACCAGAGGAGTTAGAGGGGCAGAAATCAGAAGTGGCGTTGGCCAGAGGGGTTTTCTGACCAGGTTGTGGAGTGATTTTGCTATGACCGCAGACAGGACAGGTATTGCAGCATCAATTCAAAGTGACAGGAGACAACATTTGTCCAGTATGGTTACAAACTATTTTTCATCCCTTATCGATGTTCTCCCTCAACCGTCATTCCCATTTGATTACTGGGCATCAAAATTAGACACCTGGCCAGAATTGGCAGAATATGCATTGCAGGAGCTTGCTTGCCCGGCAGCTAGTGTCCTATCAGAAAGAGTATTCAGTGCTGCAGGTTCAATACTAACAGAAAAAAGGACTCGTCTGGCTACCCAAAATGTAGATGATCTAACCTTCATTAAAATGAACCACAACTGGATTTCGAAATCTTTTGCCCCACCTTGCCCGGCTGACACCTAGCTTTCCTATGAAAAGGTCTTGCCTGTGGACTATTCTGAATGCCTTTTCCAATCTCGTAATTTTCAGCACCTGATTGTCCAGCATACGACATGTTTACACCTCACTAAATGGCCAAACTCCCCACACGGGGCCGTGGTATCGACACTTGGCGACAGCACCCGTGAGAGTGCAGTTTGTCTGAAGAGGTGGGTGAGCCCGCTTTTGGTCGACGGCACTGCCACTGGGCCCCTCCTAGTACAATAAAGTGTCTCTGGCGGTGGTGGTGCGCACCCAACGTCAGACACACCGTTGTAATATGAGGGGCCCTGGGCCTGTACCGCCGGCCACAAGACAGTTTCCCCCCACCCCAGCTCAAACAGTGCTCTACCACTTGCAAAATTATCTCACAGCTCCACCAATGTTTAGTCTATGCGCTGACATCCTTCAATGCCTGCCACTGACAATACCATTGTATTGACATTTTTGTTATGTTAGGCCTTCGATGCCTGTCTGTGGTCACTCCTTCCACTAGGCCTCCACTGACCACACCACTGCTGCCCGTGTACCCCTGGAACCAATTTAAAATTGCCTACAGCCATGTGTTATTATTTTAGGCCTTCGATGCCTGTCTGCGGTCACTCCTTCCACTAGGCCTCCACTGACCACACCACTGCTGCCCGTGTACCCCTGGAACCAATTTAAAATTGCCTACAGCCATGTGTTATTATTTTAGGCCTTCGATGCCTGTCTGCGGTCACTCCTTCCACTAGGCCTCCACTGACCACACCACTGCTGTCCGTGTACCCCTGGAACCAATTTAAAATTGCCTACAGCCATGTGTTATTATTTTAGGCCTTCGATGCCTGTCTGCGGTCACTCCTTCCACTAGGCCTCCACTGACCACACCACTGCTGTCCGTGTACCCCTGGAACCAATTTAAAATTGCCTACAGCCATGTGTTATTATTTTAGGCCTTCGATGCCTGTCTGCGGTCACTCCTTCCACTAGGCCTCCACTGACCACACCACTGCTGTCCGTGTACCCCTGGAACCAATTTAAAATTGCCTACAGCCATGTGTTATTATTTTAGGCCTTCGATGCCTGTCTGCGGTCACTCCTTCCACTAGGCCTCCACTGACCACACCACTGCTGTCCGTGTACCCCTGGAACCAATTTAAAATTGCCTACAGCCATGAGTTATTATTTTAGGCCTTCGATGCCTGTCTGCGGTCACTCCTTCCACTAGGCCTCCACTGACCACACCACTGCTGTCCGTGTACCCCTGGAACCAATTTAAAATTGCCTACAGCCATGTGTTATTATTTTAGGCCTGCCTCCTTGATCCTCGCTATAAAGGCAAATTGCAAAATATAATGCCACATGAGAACTTGGAACTAATATTAGCAACCAAACAATCAACTCTTGTTGACCGTTTGCTTCTGGCATTCCCTGCACACAGCGCCCGTGATCGTTCTCACACGAGCTGCAGGGGCCAGCAGACCAGAGGAGTTAGAGGGGCAGAAATCAGAAGTGGCGTTGGCCAGAGGGGTTTTCTGACCAGGTTGTGGAGTGATTTTGCTATGACCGCAGACAGGACAGGTATTGCAGCATCAATTCAAAGTGACAGGAGACAACATTTGTCCAGTATGGTTACAAACTATTTTTCATCCCTTATCGATGTTCTCCCTCAACCGTCATTCCCATTTGATTACTGGGCATCAAAATTAGACACCTGGCCAGAATTGGCAGAATATGCATTGCAGGAGCTTGCTTGCCCGGCAGCTAGTGTCCTATCAGAAAGAGTATTCAGTGCTGCAGGTTCAATACTAACAGAAAAAAGGACTCGTCTGGCTACCCAAAATGTAGATGATCTAACCTTCATTAAAATGAACCACAACTGGATTTCGAAATCTTTTGCCCCACCTTGCCCGGCTGACACCTAGCTTTCCTATGAAAAGGTCTTGCCTGTGGACTATTCTGAATGCCTTTTCCAATCTCGTAATTTTCAGCACCTGATTGTCCAGCATACGACATGTTTACACCTCACTAAATGGCCAAACTCCCCACACGGGGCCGTGGTATCGACACTTGGCGACAGCACCCGTGAGAGTGCAGTTTGTCTGAAGAGGTGGGTGAGCCCGCTTTTGGTCGACGGCACTGCCACTGGGCCCCTCCTAGTACAATAAAGTGTCTCTGGCGGTGGTGGTGCGCACCCAACGTCAGACACACCATTGTAATATGAGGGGCCCTGGGCCTGTACCGCCGGCCACAAGACAGTTTCCCCCCACCCCAGCTCAAACAGTGCTCTACCACTTGCAAAATTATCTCACAGCTCCACCAATGTTTAGTCTATGCGCTGACATCCTTCAATGCCTGCCACTGACAATACCATTGTATTGACATTTTTGTTATGTTAGGCCTTCGATGCCTGTCTGTGGTCACTCCTTCCACTAGGCCTCCACTGACCACACCACTGCTGCCCGTGTACCCCTGGAACCAATTTAAAATTGCCTACAGCCATGTGTTATTATTTTAGGCCTTCGATGCCTGTCTGCGGTCACTCCTTCCACTAGGCCTCCACTGACCACACCACTGCTGCCCGTGTACCCCTGGAGCCAATTTAAAATTGCCTACAGCCATGTGTTATTATTTTAGGCCTTCGATGCCTGTCTGCGGTCACTCCTTCCACTAGGCCTCCACTGACCACACCACTGCTGTCCGTGTACCCCTGGAACCAATTTAAAATTGCCTACAGCCATGTGTTATTATTTTAGGCCTTCGATGCCTGTCTGCGGTCACTCCTTCCACTAGGCCTCCACTGACCACACCACTGCTGTCCGTGTACCCCTGGAACCAATTTAAAATTGCCTACAGCCATGTGTTATTATTTTAGGCCTTCGATGCCTGTCTGCGGTCACTCCTTCCACTAGGCCTCCACTGACCACACCACTGCTGCCCGTGTACCCCTGGAACCAATTTAAAATTGCCTACAGCCATGTGTTATTATTTTAGGCCTTCGATGCCTGTCTGCGGTCACTCCTTCCACTAGGCCTCCACTGACCACACCACTGCTGCCCGTGTACCCCTGGAACCAATTTAAAATTGCCTACAGCCAGCCCAGTTTTTTTATTTTAGGCCTTCGATGCCTGTCTGCGGTCCATTCTTTCAACTACTACTACACTGACCAGGGCACTGCTGCCCGTGTACCCCTGGAACCAACATCAGAAAATATAAAAATAAGTATTTTGCTTACAAAAAAGAAAATACTGGAGAGATATCAAATGCAGACATTTTAACATTAAAAACAAACACACAACTAAAATCTGGTACAGTACTAAAAATGGCCACCAGCTACAATTACTTTCTCCTGCAAGTAGTTAACTGAAAGGTTTTTTAAATTGAAAACACAGATATGGCATCCACCGAGTGTTGTCCTGTCGCGTCTTCTTTATATTATTGCCGAGAAGATGCAAAACAATTAAAATAATAAAATCATTAATTACCAAAATAATAGAGAAAGTCAACACCACATTGCAAATAAACATTCATTCCAAATAAAGAAGCAGGGCGCGTCCGAGGGTGAGTATATACCTAATATGAATATAATCACCCTCGGACGCGCAATGCTTATTTCCAACAGCCTTCCTTCCTAAGAATCAGCCCTTCCGTGGTGTAGAGAGACGTTGTGTTACACTCCAAGGTGTTCCCCAGGTTGCCTTTCCTGAGCTTCGATCTTCCGGCTCTCGTTTAGTAGTTGTTGGAAACTACGCTGCATTAGGCCTTCAAATTGGGTATGGGGTGTAGAGAGATGGTGTGTTCCACTCCAAGGTGTTCCCCAGGTTGCCTTTCCTGAGCTTCGATCTTCCGGCTCTCGTTTAGTAGTTCTTGGAAACTACACTGCATTAGGCCTTCAAATTGGGTATGGGGTGTAGAGAGAGGGTGTGTTACACTCCAAGGTGTTCCCCAGGTTGCCTTTCCTGAGCTTCGATCTTCCGGCTCTCGTTTAGTAGTTCTTGGAAACTACACTGCATTAGGCCTACAAATTGGGTATGGGGTGGAGAGAGATGGTGTGTTACACTCCAAGGTGTTCCCCAGGTTTCCTTGCCATTGCTTCGGTCTTCCGACTCTCGTTTAGTAGTTGTAGAAAAGTACACTGCATTAGGCCTACAAAATGGGTATGGGGTGGAGAGAGATGGTGTGTTACACTCCAAGGTGTTCCCCAGGTTGCCTTTCCTGAGCTTCTATCTTCAGGCTCTCATTAAATTGTGGTTAAATGGAACAACTGCATTTGGCGTACTAGTTGGTTTGGGGCCTACTATCGGTGTCTGCCACTCCTTGCTGTTCTCCTGGTTTCCTGTCCTGAAATTCCATTTTCAGGCTCTCGTTAAGTAGTTGTTAATGTTAGACTGCATTTGGCCTACTAGTTGGGTTGGGGCCTACTATCGGTGTCTGCCACTCCTTGCTGTTCTCCTCCACTGAACAAAGCTGTGCCGCCTGTTTACTACGGTTGCCAATTTTGAACTGCATTTCGACTACTTACTGATTTGGCCCTACTCTCTGTGTCAGCCTCTCATTCCAGTTGTCCTCCACTGCAATGCCCCCTGGTTATTCCTGTGTTACCAATTTTGAACTGCATTTAGCCCACTTTATTCTTTGGGCCTATATCTGTGTTTCCACTTCATCGTGCCCATTGCCCAGCCAGTGATAGATGAGTCTGCTGGTACATTGACCCATAACGCAACATTCCCCATGCATGCTACACAACAACATTGTGACCCTGCTGAAAGTCAGGTTGCTCTTCCCGCATACCATACCACCTTACACGGGGACAAAGAGGAAGGTGCAGATGAAAGTGCAGGTTCCTTCATCAGGTGGGGGGAGGAATACTAGTTGGCGACGTCACTGGCACAGGGCCTCTCATAGTACGCAAAAGTGTTGCTGCCGGTGGGAGGCGCCCCCGCCGTGCAAACACACCGCTGTACTTTGAGGGGCCCTGTGCCAGTGCCAATGCCAACAAGTGGGCCCCCCCTGCTTGCTCAGGATCACAGCACTTGCAAAGTTGAAATACTTACCTCTCCCTGCTCCACTGCCGTGACGTGGTCCAGATTTCCTGGGCCCACTAATTACTTGAACCAGCCCTACCCCACACAACTTTAGCCAAATGACCCCCAATTTCAAATGCCTTCCAATTATTATAAGGTAAATTACGCTTGACAAGCTTCATTAAGAAGAATGGATGGTTTTGACATTAAAATGGGCACTCTAGGTGTTTTCCTGGCCCCCACTCACTGCCGACTATGCTGCCCCATTGACTTGCATTGGGTTTAGTGTTTCGGTCGATCCCGACTTTACGTCATAATCGGCCGATTTCACTCGACCCGACTTTTGAGATAGTCGGGTTTCGCGAAACCCGGCTCGACTCTAAAAAGGTCAAGGTCGCTCAACTCTAGACCTAATACTATCTAATAGACCTGACAGAATAACAAATCTACAGGTGGTTGGGCATCTAGGAAATAGCGACCACAATATTGTACAGTTTCACCTGTCTTTCACTAGGGGGACTTGTCAGGGAGTCACAAAAACACTGAACTTTAGGAAGGCAAAGTTTGACCAGCTTAGAGATGCCCTTAATCTGGGAGACTGGGACAATATCCTCAGAAATAAGAATACAGATAATAAATGGGAAATGTTTAAGAACATCCTAAATAGGCAGTGTAAGCGGTTTATACCTTGTGGGAATAAAAGGACTAGAAATAGGAAAAACCCAATGTGGCTAAACAAAGAAGTAAGACAGGCAATTAACAGTAAAAAGAAAGCATTTGCACTACTAAAGCAGGATGGCACCATTGAAGCTCTAAAAAACTATAGGGAGAAAAATACTTTATCTAAAAAACTAATTAAAGCTGCCAAAAAGGAAACAGAGAAGCACATTGCTAAGGAGAGTAAAACTAATCCCAAACTGTTCTTCAACTATATCAATAGTAAAAGAATAAAAACTGAAAATGTAGGCCCCTTAAAAAATAGTGAGGAAAGAATGGTTGTAGATGACGAGGAAAAAGCTAACATATTAAACACCTTCTTCTCCACGGTATTCACGGTGGAAAATGAAATGCTAGGTGAAATCCCAAGAAACAATGAAAACCCTATATTAAGAGTCACCAATCTAACCCAAGAAGAGGTGCGAAACCGGCTAAATAAGATTAAAATAGATAAATCTCCGGGTCCGGATGGCATACACCCACGAGTACTAAGAGAACTAAGTAATGTAATAGATAAACCATTATTTCTTATTTTTAGGGACTCTATAGCGACGGGGTGTGTTCCGCAGGACTGGCGCATAGCAAATGTGGTGCCAATATTCAAAAAGGGCTCTAAAAGTGAACCTGGAAATTATAGGCCAGTAAGTCTAACCTCTATTGTTGGTAAAATATTTGAAGGGTTTCTGAGGGATGTTATTCTGGATTATCTCAATGAGAATAACTGTTTAACTCCATATCAGCATGGGTTTATGAGAAATCGCTCCTGTCAAACCAATCTAATCAGTTTTTATGAAGAGGTAAGCTATAGGCTGGACCACGGTGAGTCATTGGATGTGGTATATCTCGATTTTTCCAAAGCGTTTGATACCGTGCCGCACAAGAGGTTGGTACACAAAATGAGAATGCTTGGTCTGGGGGAAAATGTGTGTAAATGGGTTAGTAACTGGCTTAGTGATAGAAAGCAGAGGGTGGTTATAAATGGTATAGTCTCTAACTGGGTCGCTGTGACCAGTGGGGTACCGCAGGGGTCAGTATTGGGACCTGTTCTCTTCAACATATTCATTAATGATCTGGTAGAAGGTTTACACAGTAAAATATCGATATTTGCAGATGATACAAAACTATGTAAAGCAGTTAATACAAGAGAAGATAGTATTCTGCTACAGATGGATCTGGATAAGTTGGAAACTTGGGCTGAAAGGTGGCAGATGAGGTTTAACAATGATAAATGTAAGGTTATACACATGGGAAGAAGGAATCAATATCACCATTACACACTGAATGGGAAACCACTGGGTAAACCTGACAGGGAGAAGGACTTGGGGATCCTAGTTAATGATAAACTTACCTGGAGCAGCCAGTGCCAGGCAGCAGCTGCCAAGGCAAACAGGATCATGGGGTGCATTAAAAGAGGTCTGGATACACATGATGAGAGCATTATACTGCCTCTGTACAAATCCCTAGTTAGACCGCACATGGAGTACTGTGTCCAGTTTTGGGCACCGGTGCTCAGGAAGGATATAATGGAACTAGAGAGAGTACAAAGGAGGGCAATAAAATTAATAAAGGGGATGGGAGAACTACAATACCCAGATAGATTAGCGAAATTAGGATTATTTAGTCTAGAAAAAAGACGACTGAGGGGCGATCTAATAACCATGTATAAGTATATAAGGGGACAATACAAATATCTCGCTGAGGATCTATTTATACCAAGGAAGGTGACGGGCACAAGGGGGTATTCTTTGCGTCTGGAGGGGAGAAGGTTTTTCCACCAACATAGAAGAGGATTCTTTACTGTTAGGGCAGTGAGAATCTGGAATTGCTTGCCTGAGGAGGTGGTGATGGCGAACTCAGTCGAGGGGTTCAAGAGAGACCTGGATGTCTTCCTGGAGCAGAACAATATTGTATCATACAATTATTAGGTTCTGTAGAAGGACGTAGATCTGGGGATTTATTATGATGGAATATAGGCTGAACTGGATGGACAAATGTCTTTTTTCGGCCTTACTAACTATGTTACTATGTTACTATGTTACACTGCGAGGGCAATGTAGTGATCTGAGTCAATGGAACAGCATTATAATCTAGCTGTGGCTGTGAATCAGTGCACTCCATGTCCGATTCATCTTGTAATGGGCAGCTAACAATTTCCCCTTCTAATCCAGGCATGGTATGTGTAAAGAGTTCCATGGAGTAACCTGTAGTGTCGCCTGACGCATCCTTCACTTTTGGTTTGGGTGAAGGATGCAAGGAAACGTCTTGTTCCTGACCGGGAGCATCCACTAACAACTCGCTGCTTTTATATTTGGAACTTTCTGAAGAGGAGGTGAAAGAGCTAGAGGCTGAGTCAGCAAGGAAAGCCAAAACTTTTTCCTGCTGCTCCGGCTTTAAAAGCCGTTTTCCTACTCCCAGATAAGGGAGACTTCGAGGCCTTGTGTAGCCAGACGATGACGCTGGCTCTTCACCTCCAGCCTTAGGTGCTATTGTGCTTTTGCCACTACCACCAGATGCACCACCACCACCATCAGTACCAGCTCGCAACCACCGCCCACGGCCTCTTCCACCTGACTTCCTCATTTTTTGGAAAATCTAACCAAAATAACAACCGTTATATGGTACTGTAAAACAAGGTAGAAGGTGTATATAAACGTGTTGAGATTTTAAATCTCCCTTTTTTTGGGGGAGACTGAACAAAAAATCAGGCCCTGTGCAAAAAACAACACAATGTAAGTGGCTGAAAGTGGCTGGCTGATATACGACCAACTAACAGGACAGAAATATATCCACTTTGTGAGAATTTGAATCTCCCCTGTTTTTTGGGAGACTGAACCACAACTTAGGCCTAGTGTATATAACAACGCAATCTAAGTGGCAGAAAGTGGCTGGCTGATATACAACAAACTAACAGGACAGAAGTATATCCACTTTGTGAGAATTTAAATCTCCCCTTTTTTTTGGGAGACTGAACCACAACTTAGGACCAGTGTATATAACAGCGCAATCTAAGTGGCAGAAAGTGGCTGGCTGATATACGACAAACTAACAGGACAGAAGTATATCCACTTTGTGAGAATTTGAATCTCCCTCTTTTTTTGGGGAGACTGAACCACAACTTAGGCCCAGTGTATATAACAACACAATGTAAGTGGCAGAAAGTGGCTGGCTGATATACCACAAACTAACAGGACTGAAATATATCCACTTTGTGATCATTTGAATCTCTTTTTTTGGGAAGGGGGGAGACTAAACCAAACCTCAGGCCCTGTGCATAAAACAACACAATGTAAGTGGCAGAAAGTGGCTGGCTGATATACCACAAACTAACAGGACTGAAATATATCCACTTTGTGAGAATTTGAATAGCACTTCTTTGGGGGGGGAGACTAAACCAAACCTCAGACCCTGTGCATAAAACAACACAATGTAAGTGGCAGAAAGTGGCTGGCTGATATACCACAAACTAAAAGGACTGAAATATATCCACTTTGTGATAATTTGAATCTCACTTATTTTTTTGGGAGACTAAACCAAACCTCAGGCCCTGTGCATAAAACAACACAATTTAAGTGGCAGAAAGTGGCTGCCTGATATACCACAAACTAACAGGACTGAAATATATCCACTTTGTGATAATTTGAATCTCACTTTTTTTGGGGGGAGACTAAACAAAACCTCAGGCCCTGTGCATAAAACAACACAATGTAAGTGGCAGAAAGTGGCTGCCTGATATACCACAAACTAACAGGACTGAAATATATCCACTTTGTGATAATTTGAATCTCACTTTTTTTGGGGGGAGACTAAACAAAACCTCAGGCCCTGTGCATAAAACAACACAATGTAAGTGGCAGAAAGTGGCTGGCTGATATACCACAAACTAACAGGACTGCAGTAAATCCACTTTGTGATAATTTTAATCTCACTTTTTTGGGGGGGAGACTAAACCAAACCTCAGGCCCTGTGCATAAAACAACACAATGTAAGTGGCAGAAAGTGGCTGGAAGATATATGAAAAAATACAAGGACTGTAGTACAATTTCAATCTCCCTACAATGATCTCAGGACAAGTATGGCAGCAATAAAAAGGACTGCTGCACACAAAAGTGTGGACAAATAAACAAGATAACTGTGCAGAAAGGAGCAACGGGATTTTTGCTTTTAAAAAAGCAGTTGGGTTGCACAGCGGCGTACAAACAGCAATGCCGCTATCAGGGAGCCTTATAAGGCAGCCTAATAAGCTACAGAGCTGATGCACAAAAAAATAGCCTCCACTGTCCCTGCAAACAAATGGTGGTGTTGGACAGTGGAAATCGCTATAGCACAAGCAGTTTCGGGGCTTAATCTTCCCTCCCTAGCTATATCCCTTCTTCTGATGAAGCTGCGGCAACCTCTCCCTATGCTACGATCGGCAGAAGTAAGATGGCGGTTGGCGTGCACACCCCTTTATAACCCCTGTGACGCCGCAGAAAGCAAGCCAATCACTGTCATGCCCTTCACTAAGATGGTGGGGACCGAGACCTATGTCATCACGCTGCCCACACTCTGAGTCCTCCTTCATTGGCTGAAAAATGGCGCTGAACGCGTCATACGAAATGCGACTTTGGCGCAAAGATCGCAAACCTCATTGCCGATCCCACACTAGGATTGGGTCGGGTTTCATGAAACCCGACTTTGCCGAAAGTCGGCGATTTTTTAATTTGTCCGATCCGTTTTGCTCAACCCTAGTTTTGATGCTTACCCGATGACTCGTGTAAACGAACTCATTGAGAGACTTGGAACCATGAGATACATTGCAACCCTGGACCTGGCGAAGGGCTATTGAGAGATCCTCATGTCCCGGAGTGCCTGATGGGTGTTTTCAATACAACAGCATTCTCTTCAGTCTGTAGAGCGCCCCAGCCATGTCCCAGAGGGCGATGGATCGGATCCTAACTCCGCATAAGAAGTATGCCGCAGTGTAACTCAGTTCTTTGTTGGGTAAAGAGAATGGGGCATCAGACTGCGCTGCTTGCCTGTCAGAATTATTTACCAGTGGAGTCCAAGTAGATGCAATAGAGAAATAGACTTTATTTTTACTCATTTCTTGGTGATCACACTACATCCTCAGGACTGTCCTGAGCAAGTGAGGGCCTTTTTTGGAATTGTGGGCTATTACCGGCAGTTCATCCCAAGTTTTGCTATAATCGCTACACCATTGACAGATCTTCTTAAAGATACCGAGTCGACCATAGTTAAAGGGACTACTGACACAGAGATGGCATTCCAGGAGATGAAGCAGGCTCTGTGTAAACATCTGGTTCTGGTCACACCAGACTTCAGCAAGGAGTTCATGACAGATGCCTAAGAAGATGGGCTGGGAGCCGTGCTGTCTCAGGAGATAAATGGGGAAGAGCATCCCATCCTATAACTGAGCCAGAAGCTCTTGTCATGCAAGAAAAATTACGTCATTCGGAAAAACAATGTCTGGCCATAAAATGGGCAGTGGACATATAGATGTACAGTGCCTTGCGAAAGTATTCAGCTCCCTGGAACTTTTCAACCTTTTCCCACATATCATGCTTCAAATATAAAGATACCAAATGTAAATTTTTGGTGAAGAATCAACAGCAAGTGAAGCACAATTGTGAAGTTGAACTAAATTTATTGGTTATTTTACATTTTTGTGGAAATTCAAAAACTGAAAAGTGGGGCGTGCAATATTATTTGGCCCCTTTACTTTCAGTGCAGCAAACTCATTCCAGAAGTTCATTGTGGATCTCTGAATGATCCAATGTTGTCCTAAATGCCTAATGATGATAAATATAATCCACGTGTGTGTAATCAAGTCTCCGTATAAATGCACCTGCTCTGTGATAGTCTCATGGTTCTGTTTGAAGAACAGAGAGCATCATGAAGACCAAGGAACACAACAGGCAGGTCCGTAATATTGTTGTGGAGATGTTTAAAGCCGGATTTGGATGCAAAATGATTTCCAAAACTTTAAACATCCCAAGGAGCACTGTGCAAGCGATCATATTAAAATGGAAGGAGTATCATACCACTGAAAATCTACCAAGACACAGCCGGCCCTCTAAACTTTCATCTGAAACAAGGAGAAGACTGATCAGAGATGCAGCCAAGAGGCCCATGATCACTCTGGATGAACTGCAGAGATCTACAGCTGAGGTGGGACAGTCTGTCCATAGGACAACAATTAAATGTACACTGCACAAATCTGGCCTTTATGGAAGAATGGCAAGAAGAAAGCTATTTTTCAAAGATATTCATAAAAATTGTCATTTAAAGTTTGGAACAAGCCACTTGGGAGACACACCAAACATGTGGAAGAAGGTGCTCTGGTCAGATGAAACTAAAATCGAACTTTTTGGCAACAATGCCAAACAATATGTTTGGCGTAAAGGCAACACAGCTCTTCACCCTGAACACACCATCCCCATTGTCAAACATGGTGGTGGCGGCATCATGATTTGGGCCTGTTTTTCTTCAGCAGGGACAGGGAAAATGGTTAAAATTGATGGGAAGATGGATGGAGCCAAAAACAGGACCATTCTTGAAGAAAACCTGTTGGAGTCTGCAAAAGACCTGAGACTGGGATGGAGATTTGTCTTCCAACAAGACAATGATCCCAAACATAAAGCACAATCTACAATGGAATGGTTCACAAATAAACGTATCCTGGTGTTAGAATGGCCAAGTCAAAGTCCAGACCTCAATCCAATCAAGAATATGTAGAAAGAGCTGAAAACTGCTGTTCACAAACGATCTCCATCAAACCTCACTGAGCTCGAGCTGTTTGCCAAGGAAGAATGGGCAAGAATTTCAGTCTCTCGATGTTCAAAACTGATAGAGACATACCCCAAGCAGCTGTAATCGCAGCAAAAGGTGGCGCAACAAAGTATTAGGTTAAAGGGCCTGAATAATATTGCACCCCCCACTTTTCAGTTTTTCAATTTCCACACCAATTTAAATTAACCAATAAATTTTGTTCAAGTTCACAATTGTGTTCCTTTTGTTGTTGTTCCTTCACCAAAAAATTTACATTTGGTATCTTTATGTTTGAAGCATGATATGTGGGAAAAGTTCCAGGGAGCCGAATACTTTCGCAAGGCACTAGGCCGGAGGTTCAAACTCATGCCCAATCATGCCTGTCTGAGATGGCTAGGGGAGAAACAGGGTAAGAATGCCCGGGTGATGAGATGGTTCTTTGGCCTCCAGGATTTCAGATTGCACGTAGTACATAGTCCCGGGAAGTTACACGTGAATACAGATGCCCTCTTCCAAATTCCCTGTTT
The DNA here is from genome assembly GCF_032444005.1 of Ranitomeya imitator. Classification (NCBI taxonomy): domain Eukaryota; kingdom Metazoa; phylum Chordata; class Amphibia; order Anura; family Dendrobatidae; genus Ranitomeya; species Ranitomeya imitator. The sequence continues at coordinate 412,296,630 of NC_091286.1, read as the reverse complement.
GGTGTCTGATGGTGCCAAAGCCCCTGGCTTTTGGCAGATGGGGGGAATATGTGACAAGGTCACTGGTGTCAAACAAAAGTGGAAGTATGTGTCGCAAAGGTTGCTTTCCTGCGTGATGAAAAAGCAATAAGTGTTTTCTCCAGAATGATATGTGCTGAGAGCAATCCAGTCGCTATATGGGCATGGCTTTTATGGTGGGTAGGTCAGACATGAGCGAGACACCTATGCAACGTCCACCAGGACTGTGGGGTACTCTGAACCTGGTCGGACAGCTCTTTGGGGAAGTCATGGGGCCGTGACCCGACTCCGTGGCCCTGGACGTGCAATAAAAATGCAAGGGGGAAAATTATATTGGATTGATTCATGACGGCACCCGTGGTGTTTGGCAAGGGATGGCCGATGCTGCTGTTCAGGTCCTCTGGGGCCAATGGTGATGCAGCAAAGATGTTTCAGCTCTCCATGGGTAGAGCGGAGCCCCAGGGAGGACACAGCGGGGTGCAGTCTTCACACTTTACTCACAGTTTTGGGCTACAAAACCAGTCGCGTGTTGTGGTCCAGCCAGCTCTCAGGTAATTTCGGGTGCACTTTTCTGGGAACCCCTTCTTGTGTATCTTTCTAAGTAATCTCTCTCTATGCTGGCTCATCGTCTCCTGCCCCTGTGCCTTACACACAGTGTCCCAAGCCAGCAGCCTCAGATCCTGTTGGGTGATGTCCTCCAGTCCCCTTGATCCTATATGGCTGCCTTTTCAGTGATTATGTATAGATTTGGCTGTGGCATACAGACACCACAGCCTCCGATTTGCTAGCTGAGTCCTACGCTCTCTCCACTAGTCTGGGGCCGGTCCCCCACTGCAACCTGGTCCCTCCATCCAACTACGGTCGGCATGGTTTTGGGCGCTAAGGGTGCATTCTTCACTTCCCTGGCCCCTAGGACCTCTTTCTCTCTCAGGAGCTCTTCTCTGTCCCATTTCTACACACACTCCTCTCACTCCAAATGACTAACTCCCTTTCCAGAATCTTCCTCACTGCTCCTAACTAACTCCGCCTCACTCCCATCTCCATGGCACTCCTGTCACTTTCAACTGTCATTCTATGTATAGGTCTCCTACTCTTATCTGCCTCCTCCACCCACACCCTCTACCTAGTTCCCCCTCCAGCCTGAGATGGGGCCCTCCCTAAATAGGGTCCGCCCTGATCCCCTGGCCTGGAGTGGTGTGGTGTTGGATGCTAGTGTGTGAGTACCGGATAGTGCCCCCTCCTTACCTGAGAGCTGGGGCCACACACCTCTGGCTGAAGTGCAGTGACTCTGTGGCAACTGGACCCTCAGAGGCGCCACACCTACCCACCATATCTCCACCTCCAGGGTGTGGCTGGAGGGAGTTAAATGTCCAGCCAGGTTTTTTTCCTCTATGTGTGTGGAGGAAAGCAAGCCTCCTGATTGCTAGCTCCTGCAAGAGCTGCCTTATGTGTTGTCCCAGAGGACCTGGGCAGGGCTGTGTATGAACTGTTTATTTTCATTTGAGCTGGACAGGCTGTTTTTCTGTTACCATTTTGGGTTTTTGGTTTATGATTATTATTATTATTATTTTATATATTATTATAGCGTCATTTATTCCATGGGGCTTTACATGTGAGGAGGGGTATACATAATAAAAACAGGTACAATAATATTGAACAATACAAGTCACAACTGGTTCAGGAGAAGAGAGGACCCTGCCCGCGAGGGCTCACAATCTACAAGGGATGGGTGAGGATACAGTAGGTAAGGATGATGCAATAAACCACCCAGAGACTTTAACCTCACGTGTGCCTGCATCTACCGCGAGGAGCAGCTAAGCGTGTCACTGCTAACTGCACAATAAAAAAGGAACTACTGCCTACACCAATCGTGTATACAGGCCAATTGGACACCGGTTACAGGTGGCATATGGCTTCAGGGGTGCGGTTTTCAGAGCAAAAGGATCAGAGCTATTACATTTTATATATTTAATCTGGAAAGAAAGGCAGTGTTTAAAAAAATATACAAAGATATTACAAAATGAGAACAATACAATACGGTATATACAGTGGGGCAAAAAAGTATTTAGTCAGTCAGCAATAGTGCAAGTTCCACCACTTAAAAAGATGAGAGGCGTCTGTAATTTACATCATAGGTAGACCTCAACTATGGGAGACAAACTGAGAAAAAAAATCCAGAAAATCACATTGTCTGTTTTTTTAACATTTTATTTGCATATTATGGTGGAAAATAAGTATTTGGTCAGAAACAAAATTTCATCTCAATACTTTGTAATATATCCTTTGTTGGCAATGACAGAGGTCAAACTTTTTCTGTAAGTCTTCACAAGGTTGCCACACACTGTTGTTGGTATGTTGGCCCATTCCTCCATGCAGATCTCCTCTAGAGCAGTGATGTTTTTGGCTTTTCGCTTGGCAACACGGACTTTCAACTCCCTCCAAAGGTTTTCTATAGGGTTGAGATCTGGAGACTGGCTAGGCCACTCCAGGACCTTGAAATGCTTCTTACGAAGCCACTCCTTCGTTGCCCTGGCGGTGTGCTTTGGATCATTGTCATGTTGAAAGACCCAGCCACGTTTCATCTTCAATGCCCTTGCTGATGGAAGGAGGTTTGCACTCAAAATCTCACGATACATGGCCCCATTCATACTTTCATGTACCCGGATCAGTCGTCCTGGCCCCTTTGCAGAGAAACAGCCCCAAAGCATGATGTTTCCACCACCATGCTTTACAGTAGGTATGGTGTTTGATGGATGCAACTCAGTATTCTTTTTCCTCCAAACACGACAAGTTGTGTTTCTACCAAACAGTTCCAGTTTGGTTTCATCAGACCATAGGACATTCTCCCAAAACTCCTCTGGATCATCCAAATGCTCTCTAGCAAACTTCAGACGGGCCCGGATATGTACTGGCTTAAGCAGTGGGACACGTCTGGCACTGCAGGATCTGAGTCCATGGTGGCGTAGTGTGTTACTTATGGTAGGCCTTGTTACATTGGTCCCAGCTCTCTGCAGTTCATTCACTAGGTCCCCCCGCGTGGTTCTGGGATTTTTGCTCACCGTTCTTGTGATCATTCTGACCCCACGGGGTGGGATTTTGCGTGGAGCCCCAGATCGAGGGAGATTATCAGTGGTCTTGTATGTCTTCCATTTTCTAATAATTGCTCCCACTGTTGATTTCTTCACTCCAAGCTGGTTGGCTATTGCAGATTCAGTCTTCCCAGCCTGGTGCAGGGCTACAATTTTGTTTCTGGTGTCCTTTGACAGCTCTTTGGTCTTCACCATAGTGGAGTTTGGAGTCAGACTGTTTGAGGGTGTGCACAGGTGTCTTTTTATACTGATAACAAGTTTAAACAGGTGCCATTACTACAGGTAATGAGTGGAGGAAAGAGGAGACTCTTAAAGAAGAAGTTACAGGTCTGTGAGAGCCATAAATCCTGATTGTTTGTTTCTGACCAAATACTTATTTTCCACCATAATATGCAAATAAAATGTTAAAAAAACAGACAATGTGATTTTCTGGATTTTTTTTTCTCAGTTTGTCTCCCATAGTTGAGGTCTACCTATGATGTAAATTACAGACGCCTCTCATCTTTTTAAGTGGTGGAACTTGCACTATTGCTGACTGACTAAATACTTTTTTGCCCCACTGTACATGGAATAAAAGGGATATCAAAAGAAAAAATTAACTAAACTTGTGTCATGAAAATGGCTCAAAGATTAGCAGAGGGAGGTTCTCCTTAGCAAACAGAACAGAACTGCAACAAGCTGTACATTCCAGGACTGATAAATGACAGAAAGCCAAACTCCAATTTTTATTAGAGCAAGGTTACGCCCACATTCCTCCCTTTGGTGAGCTTATATGGGGGCTGGATATGGATTTTCTAGGTCTTTTAGAAGATTATGAGATCACCAATTTTCAGGATATTTTCAGCCCTAGATGTCATGCTTCATATCACAATTTTACCTTTCCATAGAGTTGAAACATGGCATGGATTGCATCATCACTCTGACCAATATTAAGTTGGAGTACTTCAGCTGGATTTAGCTACAACGCCCAAAATATATCTCCCATAAATATTGAATCAATGCAAAGCTTCAAATATTCAACACTGATCACTGGCTCCAGAGGGTCCAAGACAATCCTTTGATCAGAGGAAATTGATTCCTTTGAACAGAGCAAGCCCCTTTACTTTTCTACCTCTGTGTATATGAATCCTAGACTTAGTGACTTGCTCTCAGAGCAGATCTCTGCTGTAATTACCTGTTCACAGCAGGAGGCCCTACATCAATGGAAGTTGAAGTGTCAGCTCTTTCCCACTTCCGAAATGATATGTAATCCCATATGTTCAATGTGAGTTTGATATTCCCTCTCTCCGAAGATGTCTGTATGGATTTTATAATTTTTTCTCTATGACACTGGGCATCTGTTCTCAATAAATGGGGTGGAATACAGAATAGGGTGGAGTTCTTTACAGATTTTTACTGTTTTTCACCAGGAAATATATATTCAGGTGGAAGCTTCTCAAAAGCTTCAATTTATAAACTTCCTTACTCATATAGGGTAGCTCCTGACAGATTCCTCCAAATTTGCAACCTGTGGCTTAGTGCTCATAGAGTCATTGCTTTGTTACTGGTCTTAGGAATTTAATTCTAAAAGCATCAATTGAGTATGTAAGTGTGATTTTAGGTAAACCTACAGTACCTACCAAAGTATTGTATAATATCAGTACAATGTTAAGCTATGCTATGATATGTTATGTTATGTTGTGCACTGGTGTACTGTTTAGGATAGAGTGATCAAGTGCTGACTATCTATTCTATGTATTTGTTTTGTTTTGTTAATTTTGAAAATGCTAAATTTAAATAAATTCAGAAGACAATGGACCTTATAAAGAATATACCTTTTATTGGTATTGTCTTTAGAGATGCAGGATTGAGTAATGTTTGGTTATGATTCTGTGAAAAGTTTGATTCTGCTCCCCTCCCCCCAATATCCTCCTTGTGTATGTGGTAATTCATGTAATCTAATATATACCTTCAAGCATACAATATTGTTTTAAGGCACAGGTCCCATATGTAGTGATGTTAAACTGTCAAGCTAAGCGATCAATATGAGGTTTGCCAGCGTACCTTTCCTTTATAGTAGCACCAGCCTGAACACATAAGTTAAAGCACTCTGTAGACATTAGATGAAAGATGCCAGAATATGCTGCTTTCAGGGGGACGATCCATCTGATATGTGAAGAGGGCTCCTCATTCTCTCCAGAAAGATGATGTAAAAGGACAGAACGATGGAATTTCAGTGCCCAATTCTTTTGTTTGAGTGGAGATAAGCTGCTACCAGTTACCTTTCCTTTTTGCTCCTTTCTCTTTTTCCTCTCTTCCCATTGAAAACACATGAACACTCGATCGTTCTGATTGCTCATGTGTATGGGGGAGTGAGGACTGGAGAGATAACTCATGTGTGTGGCCTTACTGGTAGAGTATATACAGTAGGTCAACAGCATGTATGTGAACAGTATAATATAAGTTCTTACTAATAATGTTATTGATTTTGTTTTACTACTTGATATGATTTCTGAATTCTGATGGATTAGTAGTCAGATGAATAGCAAGAAGTTAAGATTTAAGAGAGTATTGAGAGTATTGTATCATGAGGAGTGGTGGTTTTGTAATAGCCAATTAAACAGTACTTTAATAAATTATTTCAATATTTGGTAAGATACAACATTTGAAAATTATAACATGTTACATATGTACAACATAGGGTAGAGTGGGAATAAAGATTAGTTAAATCTATTGATTTAGTCTGTGACATAAAACAACAAAAAAAGATTCTCTTACCAATGGAAGCGACAGCTGCTCCATTGCAGAACTGAACACTAAAAGATCCCAGGACCCAAAGAGTGTAGATGACTGCAAGGGTTCCCATCATTGTTTTACTTAATGGCTCTGTGTTCTAGACTGACATTATATTGCTATGTATGACTCTAGCCATTACTACAGAGACAGTCAGTTTAACCTTTGGACAGTAATATATACATTTATCTACATGAGTGTGTAGATGTCTTTTTCTCTAACTCCTCCCAAGCCAGTGTTCACAGTATTATCCTCAAACCCACAAACACGCAATAGACTCATATGACAACTTCAATATATTCTAGGTGATGACCTCAGGAGTGTACTTTATAGTAGCAAAAACAACATCAGTTATTAAAAAAAATTCTCAACACAGGAGCAGCACAGCATACTAAAAACTTGTAATGCAGAGCAATATACTTAAAGGCAATGTATCACTGGGTTTATAATAGTGCTGCATACCTGTCTTGGCTCCAGAGCTAGGTTTTGCTCCCTTCCAACATGGCTATCGCCCATTGCTGTTTTACAAGTTTCAGGGCAAATTCCTTTGACATCAACACCCAAGGCCTTTTATTGCCGACTCTGACACCAATATGTGTCTGAAAATTTAGTAAACCTTGTGTCAGATCACTTTTAGCCTCGAGTTTATCTCAGCAAGTCACTCAGATAGTATAATCTCATGAAGCTCCTGTTTGAGTCTACAATCTGCATTTTCTTCATGGCTCAGACCTGAGATTGACCCATCATCTGCTAGAAGTATAGGCTCTCCGAATTTATTTACAGTCTAATGTTCCTGCTTCAGACTGTATCTTCTCTATAAACAAGTTTGCATGTTCATCTCAGTGGTTATCCATTTGCTGATTAACAATTCATTTTCTGTAAGCATAACTGCTTTCTGGACTTTTTCACACCAGCAGGGCTGCCATCAGGGCATTACTACCCTTACTGGTGTAAGGGGCCCAGTGAGCAGAAGCGAAAGAGGAGGGGTTCGGATTGCCTGAGGTTCGCTGGCAGAGTGTCTGATCCAGTCCGGCCCATCCTCTTTTCCTTCTTTGTTAACTCAATGTTCGAAATGCGTAGCTGTGTCTACACTCATGATGGAATGTATTATTATTTTTGAATTCAACACATTTTTGCAAGCTTCGAAGCTGAATCATTTCTTTTCATTTCTACAAGTGGTTCCTTGCAGAGCCATGTTTCCTGGGATGCCTAGCTGGGGTGAGCTGGTTAATCCTTTTTGTATAGTGAGTGTGCAGGCTGTGTGTTGTAATGTGTGTATTGTGACTGTGTTCTTGCAGATGTCATGTATGTATAAGTATGTGCACATCTGAGTTTAGTGACAGCAATTGAGACTCTCTATCACGCTGGTCTCTCTGTGAGCCTGAAGTCTCTTTTACAATGTAGGTCTATGAAGCCTTGTTCTGACCCCCAGGGTCAGGGCCACCATCAGGACATTACTGCCCTTACCAATAAAAATAAAAAAGAAGTCTGGCACTCATCTTCAGCAAACATGGAATAGATATTTTTGTAGCACTTGAAACGTTTCAGTTCAAAGGGACTTTCATCAGTCACGTGCTAATGATAGCCAGTAGGGCTATGTTCATGGGAAAAAAAACCCAATCAATGTACAAAGACGCCGCCACTCTATAGGGCACAAAGGATATGAGTAATATTACTTAGGCAGAGTGCTAGTATGGTGGGGCGATGACCGCCTATAAAGTAAAACACCTGCAGTCTGAGGATGATGGTAACTGGAGAAAGAGAGGCACGACCTCCAGACACGGAATCCACCGCAAGTCATTAGACTTCTTTTTTATTTGTATTGATGGTCTGGGAACCTAGTCTATGCACCATATAGTGACTGTGCACACGGTGTTTTCAATTAATGCCCTTACCGGCGTATGGGGCCCGATTAGTAGAGGGCCCCAGGGGCAGGGGGATCCTGCCAGTTTAGTAACTGAACATGCGTCCTCGGATGCACATTCAGCTATAATTTATTGCTGCCAGCTAGTTAAATACCCCTAGAAAATCACAGGACGGCAGCTGACGTCTGTGCGTAAGTGGCTGCCGTATGACATCACCTTCATATAACGGCGAATCCACTCTTCAAATGGATGGAGGAGACGAAGCCACTAGACTGCGGCCAGGTGAGGAGATTATATTTAGTTTTTTTTTACTGAAAGCGGCAAGCCACACTATGTGCATAGACTGGGCAGGATCATGGGACAAATGGGGCAGCATGGAGACAGATGAGGCAGGAACATGGGACACATGAGACAGGATCATGGGACAAATTGGGCTGGATCATGGGACAGATGCATCAGGATGGAGTTGTCATATGAGGCAGGATGGGAGGTCATATAGGGCAGGATGGAACATCACATGGGGACAGAATGGAGACACATGAGGGCAGGATGGGAGAACATATGGAGCCAAGATGGGAGAACATACGGAGCCAGGATGAGAGAACATTTGGCTGAATCCAGGAATGAGACACAAGGAGTCCAAGATGTGGGATATTATTACTGCAGTAATGTATTTAATTTTTCAGTGTACTGAAAATATAGGAGGTGCTGGTACTGTGCAGGGAGACACTATGTTGCCTTTTTTCTTCATCTGGTGCAGTGTAGACATTGGGAAAAAATAAGTAATGTGCTCTGCAAGAGGTGCTCTAGATAACTGTGTTACTTCCTGCAGAGATGAGTACTGGCTGAAAGAAGTGGCCGTCTGTACTAGATGATGAAGAAAAGCGAAGATGAAGGACTTCAGCTAGAGACGTCACTGGTAAGTCAGTGTATTACATGCACACTTACACTATACACTGTATATTATCTACAGAGCTCTTGTGCATAATATCACCGGTGATCCCTGTATTACCAGTAGACTATAAACTATATACAGAGCTTCTGTGTATCATGGCACTGGTGATCCCTGTATTACCCGTACTCTGACACTATATACAGAGCTCCTGTGTATAATGTCTCTGGTGATCCCTGTATTACCTGTACACTGACACTATATACAGAGCTCCTGGGTATAATGTCACTGGTGATCACTATATTACCTGTTCACGATATACACAAATCCTGTGTATAATGTCACAGGTAATCCCTGTTTTACCTGTACACTGTGTACTATGTACAGAGCTCCTGTGTATACTGGTACTTATAGCAAAATTAGTATTGTGTTTTTTTTTATTAATGATCAGTATTGTAGTATTCGGTCACTATGTGGTGGTAATATGTGGTCTAGTCATGTTGTGGCAGAGAAAAAGAATAACGCGATCTTTAAGGAGCCCTATGGTGGAGATAGAAAAGGGCAAATATAATTAAAAGGTGCATACCTTTATTGGTTGTAAAATATCCACAACGCGCTTCCACGGCGGTATGCCATCTTCCTCAGTTGCCACCTGAGGAAGACCGCATACCGCCGTCAAAACGCATTGTGGATATTTTACTACCAATAAAGGTTTGCACCTTTTAATTATATTTGCCCTTTTCTATCTCTACCTTAGCGATCCTTAAAGACCGCGTTATTCTTTTTCTCCACTACACATCCCTTTCTGAGGGCGCGCGGCAGGAGCTGCTTTGGATGAGATGCTTCACGCACACCAGCCATAGGACCTGCTGTCATATGTCTTCAGGACCTGCGGTCACGTTGTGTCCAGGGTTCAGCTCCACAACACCTGACACCACCAACGTGCTACACCATCGTACCGGCAGCAGGAAGCACTGTGACTCACAAGGTGCCATCGCCTTCTGTCTTCACTCTTCACCGGGGTTATGCAGGGGTGCATAACCCTTGTAGGTTAGTAGCCACTTGGCTGTGGTTACATCTATACCCTGCATTGCCTCACTGGTCCTGCTTATGTGCACTCCCTTTCTCTTGTTTTTTGCAAGACATGTGGTGGAATTTGTTCCTTGTATTTGGTATTATTTGGTTACTGTGGGGTGGTAATATGTGATCTGGTCATGGTGTGGTTGTGTTTGTCCCTTGTACGTGGCATTATTGGTCATTTTAAAAATTGAAAAATAACTAAAAATATACCTAAAAAAAAATTGGATATTTTAGGAAATGTTTAATAGGTTAGAGTAGAGTAGGGTGCTGCCAAAAAAGAGTCTACCTTGTCATGGTGGCAGCCAGCTTAAAGAAATCTTCTGGCCAAAACAAAAGATGATGGCAATGTATGTTATATGTTATACGGTAAATGTGTGATTGGTGTTGACATGGTGCAGAAGTGGAGTTTTTCCAAGAGTGGGTGATGGGACTGTGGAGGGTTTGAGGGGTGGAAGCGGAGCTGGGGTGAAGACTGGGTGGAGTCTCAAGGGGGCCTGAAAATTTTGCCAGTATGGGGCCCTGAAATTCCTCGTGGCAGCACTGCATACTAGAAACGCTGCTTCTGAAAGTCGTGGACTGACTATGCATCTTCATTTCCTAAGCGTCACTTCTGGCTTTATGTGTTCTGGTGTTCCCTCCTCACCTTGCCTGCTTTCTGACCTGGTCTTCACTTTTCCAAGTGTCATCCAGCAAGACCTGCCTAGCAAGACCAGGATTGGTTATGCAACTTGCTGTGAGCCACTGGGATGTTGTCCAGGCTATCCGTGTCCTCTGAGCCCGCATGGACTCATTGTCTCAAACGCCTGTGGTTACACCTCTGGTTCCTAAATACCTGTAGCAGCTTAAATCTTAACACAGACATTCAGCTTAGGGAGCATCTCCACATTTGTCTACTCATTCCCTTTTTGATGGAAATCCAAATATTTCCTGGATTTCTCCTACGCTAGAATATCCAGTCCGATCTATGACAAATTTACAGATAAAGATTTGTAATTTTTCCTTGAAAATTTCATTTCTCTTGCCACCTTAATGGATTTATGCTTAAAAGAGTGGTCAGTGGAGAAGGCTAAAGATTTTACTGTCCTACGTTCCAGAGCTTGATATTCCATATGAATTTGTCAGAAAGAAATTAGTCTTTATGAAGTACTTGATAAAGACCCATATTAGGTCGAAATCTTGTTCACTTGATGGCAGAATAAACTTAACTTTTTTTTAATTGATCGCCCTGGGATGGACGCTGTCTATTCTCCTATATACTGTTACACTTCCAAGTGGGTTCCTTGGAGGTTTTAAACTTGCGTCCTTCTCAGTAAGTGCTACCAGCTACTTTTTGTCTCAGAAAGAAATTGTTGTCTGCCGAAAAATCTCATCATCATAGAAGAGAACATTGTCTATATTGTGAGAAATGGGATCATTCATAAACTATTCCAGACTCGAGGCCAAATACATGGAGGAGGAAGGATTGCCTTAGGGTTAACTCTAACCTCCCCTAACGAAAAACTGGTCATGCCTATTTTCTTCAATTCGTCTCAGTTCACAGGACAAGTTTCGTCGATTGCAAAGCTGTAAATAATTTTATTGACGTCTCTTTGGCCAAAGGCTAAAAATTCCTTTTCTTTCTTTGAGAGCATTTCTAAAGCTCATCTCCTCAAATGACTCCACAATATCTGGTGGTCAAATCCAATTCCGGACTGAGAGGGTGACTAGATCTACACATAAAGGAAATTTTGTAACACTGGTGTCTCTCCTTCCCTGGCAGAGACACCGTCGCTATCACCACTGCAGCTCTGCACCTCCAGCTCCTTCTCATGCCGTTCCTGCCTGGTCTCCGGCGCCTCTGCTCTCAGCCTCCCTCCCCCAGCAGAGGTGCCGACATACTCACCGCTGTGGTCCTGCACCCCTTCCTCATTTTTCTGCAGCTGCCCGGGGTCTGCCCACTGCTCGCTCAGTGTGCACTCTCGTGGTTCCAGCTTCTTAGAGACAGCGTTCACCATCCAAAAGTGTCCTCAACCAATGGCTGGGGAGCACTTATTATTTAAGGCACCTCCATGAGGTGGGAGGTGTCTGTGTAATGTTGTAAGTCTGTTTCTAAACATCTTTCTCAGTTATAAAGTCTCAGAGCTCATATTCCTGTATACCAGCCTGTCTATCAGCCGTGTCCGCCAGCCTGTCTATCAGTCATGCCCACCAGCCTGTCTATCAACTGCTTATCCACCGACCATATCTGCACCTGCCAGTGCCCATCTTCTTACCAGCCGATCCCGTCTGCATCCGTGGTACCTGTTGTCTTACTTTGCCTGCCTGCATCTATTGGACATTCCCTCGGGCCACCCCAGCTACTTGTTCCTAGGGCATCACCTGACATCTACCCAAGGTGAGTCCAGGAGTTCACCTGGAAAACCTTCCTTGTCTCTCCTCGGATCTCGGTATAGTACACTGCTGCGTATCTGTGGTCAGATTGGGTGAGAATCCTAGTTACGCCCCTCAAGGTCTTTCTTGGGCTCCAGCACAGTGGTTCCACCACCCAGCCCGTTACATATTTATTTTTAATGTTTTTAATTTTTCAAACTCACTGGTGCTTTTGGAACTTCCAAGGCTAAGGCTACATGCCTTGGTCATCAATGATTATTCCAATCAGATCACGCAGTGGGGATCATCTTGTCAAAATTGCTTCAAAGCTATATCTCAACAACCTTCTCTGAAACTAAGCTCTGTCTTCATTGCATCCAATTTTCCAGCCATGAAGCAGGACTTCGCAGATTTTGTTTTTTAATGGAATCTGTCACCATATTTGACCTATCTAAACTATTAACCCCTTTCTACCATTCGACGTACTGTTCCGTCCATGTGGGGTGGGCCCTACTTCCCAAGGACAGAATAGTACGTCCAGAGCGATCAGCTGCGCTCTTGGGGGGAGCATGGCCGATCGCGGCCGGGTGTCAGCTGACTATCGCAGCTGACATCCGGCACTATGTGTCAGGAGCAGTCACGGACCACCCCCGGCACATTAACCCCCGGCACACTGCGATCAAACATGATCGCAGTGTTCCGGCGGTATAGGGAAGCATCGCGCAGGGAGGGGGCTCCCTGCGTGCTTCCGTGAGAACCTCGGAGCAACGCTAAATCAAACCCCCCTTCATCACCCCCTTAGTTAGGGAAAAATTAAAAAAAAAAAAAGTAATTATTTCCATTTTCTCATTAGGGTTAGGGCTAGGGCTAGGGCTAGGGTTAGAGCTAGGGTTAGGGTTAAGGTTGGAGCTAGGGTTAGGGCTGCAGTTAGGGTTGGGGCTACAGTTTGGGTTAGGGTTGGGGCTAAAGTTAGGGTTAGGGTTTGGATTACATTTAAGGTTGGGAATAGGGTTGGGATTAGGGTTAGGGGTGTGTCAGGGTTAGGGGTGTGGTTAGGGTTACCGTTGACATTAGGGTTAGTGGTGTGTTTGGATTAGGGTTTCAGTTAGAATTGGGGGTTTCCACTGTTTAGGCACATCATGGGCTCTCCAAATGCGACATGGCGTCCCTTCTCAATTTCAGCCAATTCTGCGTTGAAAAAGTAAAACAGTGCTCCTTCCCTTCCGAGCTCTCCTGTGCACCCAAACAGGGGTTTACCCCAACATATGGGGTATCAGCGTACTCAGGACACATTGGACAACATTTTTTGGTGTCCAATTTCTCCTGATACCCTTGGGAAAATACAAAACTGGGGGCTAAAAAATAATTTTTGTGGAAAAAAAAGATTTTTTATTTTCACAGCTCTGCGTTATAAACTGTAGTGAAACACTTGGGGGTTCAAAGTTCTCACAACACATCTGGATAAGTTCCTTGGGGGTCTAGTTGCCAATATGGGGTCACTTTTGAGGGGTTTCTACTGTTTAGTTACATCAGGGGCTCTGCAAATGCAACATGACGCCTGCAGACCAAATCCATCTAAGTCTGCATTCCAAATGGCGCTCCTTCCCTTCCGAGCTCTGCCATGCGCCCAAACGGTGGTTCCCCCCACATATTGGGTATCAGCGTACTCAGGATAAACTGGACAACAACTTTTGGAGTTCAATTTCAACTGTTACCCTTGTAAAAATACAATACTGGGGGCTAAAAAATAATTTTTGTAGAAATTTTTTATTTTTTATTTTCACGGCTCTGCGTTATAAACTGTAATGAAACACCTGGGGGTTCAAAGTTCTCACAACACATCTAGATAAGTTCTTTGGGGGGTCTAGTTTCCAATATGGGGTCACATGTGGGGGATTCTACTGTTTAGGTACATTAGGGGCTCTGCAAATGCAATGTGACACCTGCAGACCATTCCATCTAGGTCTGCATTCCAAATGGCACTCCTTCCCTTCCGAGCTGTCCCATGCGCCCAAACGGTGGTTCCCCCCACATATGATGGATCAGTGTACTCAGGACAAATTGGACAACAACTTTTGTGGTCCAATTTCTCCTGTTTCCCTTGGGAAAATACAAAACTGGGGGCTAAAATATAATTTTTGTGGGAAATTTTTTATTTTATTTTCACGGCTCTGCGTTATAAACTGTAGTGAAACACTTGGGGGTTCAAAGCTCTCACAACACATCTAGATGAGTTCCTTAGGTGGTCTACTTTCCAAAATGGTGTCATTTGTGGGGGTTTCAACAGACACATCAGTGGCTCCCCAAACGCAACATGGCGCCCCATCTCAATTCCTGTCAATTTTGCATTGAAAAGTCAAATGGCACTCCTTCCCTTCCGAGCTCTGCCATGCACCCAAACAGTGGTTTACCCCCACATATGGGGTATCAGCGTACTCAGGAAAAATTGTACAACAACTTTTGGCGTCCAATTTCATCTCTTACCCTTGGAAAAAGAAAAAATTGGGTGCGAAAAGATCATTTTTGTGAAAAAATATGATTTTTTATTTTTACGGCTCTGCATTATAAATTTCTGTGAATCACTTAATGGGTCAAAGTGCTCACCACACATCTAGATAAGTTCCTTAGGGGGTCTACTTTCCAAAATGGTGTCATTTGTGGGGGATTTCAATGTTTAGGCACATCAGGGGCTCTCCAAACGCAACATGGCGTCCCATCTCAATTCCAGTCAATTTTGCATTGAAAATTCAAATGGCGCTCCTTCCCTTCTGAGCTCTGCCATGCGCCCAAACAGTGGTTTTCCCCCACATGTGTGGTATCGGCATACTCAGGACAAATTGTACAACAACTTTTGGGGTCCATTTTCTTCTGTTACCCTTGGTAAAATAAAACAAATTGGAGCTGAATTAAATTTTTTGTGAAAAAAAAGTTAAATGTTCATTTTTATTTAAACATTCCAAAAATTCCTGTGAAACACCTGAAGGGTTAATAAACTTCTTGAATGTGGTTTTGAGCACCTTGAGGGGTGAAATTTTTAGAATGGTGTCACACTTGGCTATTTTCTATTATGTAGACCCATAAAAATGACTTCAAATGAGTTGTGGTCCCTAAAAAAAAATGGTGTTATAAAAATGAGAAATTGCTGGTCAACTTTTAACCCTTATAACTCCCTAATAAAAAAAAATTTTGGTTCCAAAATTGTGCTGATGTATTTTGTGTGACATATCATATCAAATGCCTTGTTGAGAAATCATCTTTTATCACTTTATGTAAATGGACTTTTTCAAGCTCTGGTGAGAATATTGCCTGGAATATAACACTACCTCCAGAGATTAACCCCTTAAACCGCCAGAGGTATTTTCTGTTTTGCGTTTTTGCTACCCTTGTCAGAGCCATAACTTTTTTATCTTTCTGTCAATATGGCCATATGAGCGCTTGTTTTTTGCAGGACAAGTTGTACTTTTGAACAACACCATTGGCTTTACAATGTCGTGTACTAGAAAATGGGAAAAAAAATTTCAAGTGCAGTGAAATTGCAAACAAAGTGCAATCCCACACTAGTATTTTGCTTGACTTTTTTTTTACAGACACCAAACATGTCTAGGTTCTTTTTTTATCTAAGTGGTGAAAAAAAAATTCCAAACTTTGTTTAAAAAAAAAAAAAAAAGTGCCATTTTCCGATACCCGTAGTGTGTCTATTTTTCGTGATCTCGGGTTGGGTGAGGGCTTATTTTTGTGTGCTGAGCTGAGGTTTTTAATGATACCATTCTGGTGCAGATACGATCTTTTGATCGCTCATTATTGCATTTTAATGCAATGTCGCGGCAACCCAAAAAACGTAATTCTGGCATCTTGACTTTTTTCTCGTTATGCCGTTTAGCGATCAGGTTATTTCTTCTTTTTATTAACAGATCAGGCGATTCTGAAAACGGCAATACCAAATATGTGTATGTTTAATTTTTTATTGTTTTATTTTGAATGGGGCGAAAAGGGGGGTGATTTGAACCTTTAAATTTTTTCTAATTTTTTTTATATTTTTTAAATATACTGCTCAGATTGCCTGTATGTAGTAGAATTACTCACTTGCTATGAGCGCTGACCACTGGGTGCCGCGCACAGCAATCCGGCAGTGACAACCATAGAGGTCTCCAGGAGACCTCTGGTTGTCATGCCAATGAACCGGTGACCCACAGTCACGTGATGTGGGTCACCGGTAGGTGGGTTTCCAGCCTGATGGCAGGAAGCGCAAGTTAAATGTCGTTGTCAACGTTTGATAGTGGCATTTAACGGGTTCCACCCGTAGTTATTCCGGGCACATACTAGCTGTTCAAAACAGCTGATATGTACCGGGAAAGATGTGGGCTCAATGCAGGAGCCCACATCAAAGGGAGGGAGTCCGACATCGGTGTACTATTACGCCCGATGTCAGAAAGGGGTTAATATAAATAGATAAATAGGTTAGTTGCCAGTGTGATGTGTAATGGCCGCTCACTGCTCTCCGGATCCCACTGCAGAGCTGTGTGTGATTATACCTGATACATCTGCAGGTTCCTCTCAGCTTCTGGATAGCCTGCCAGGGCCGTGGGATACTCGGTACAGGGTCCAGTACTTAAGGGGACGTGTCATGGCAGCGACCCGGTCCGTGGCCCCGGGCGCCCATGTAAAGAGGATATTGATTAAATTTTATGTTTGTGACTCCACCTGTGGTATTCAGTCAGCGGGGACCGATGCTGCTTAAAGGGGTCCTCTGGGGTGATGGTATGGCAGCTAGATGGTATAACCTCTCACAGGTGAAGTAGGTCCCCAGGGCTCCCGGTGTATAGGTGAAGATGGTGCGGAAAAGAACGAGGACACTGGTTGGCAGTCTCTTTACCTGGTTTACTGTAGCTTCAGGCAACCACAGTCCAGGGCACCAGATCACAGGACAGGCAGGGTCCAGCCAGCTTGGAAGCGAATCCAGAGTCCCCTTTACCAGGTGGAGATGAAAGCCTTCCTCAAAGCATGGTGGTGTTGTAGTCCCTTACTGCCTATGGCTTCTAAAAAGGTCCTCACAGTTCTTCTCTGTCCCCATATACAGTAGGTTAGGACACAAACCCGTATGACAGGTGAAGAAGGCCTTTTTACAGGGTCTCTATCACAACCCAGGCCCTATTTATATCACTGTGTTTCCTGGGTGTAAAGGCAGACAGATAACTTGAAGTTCAGCTGTCCTGCCGGTTTCTGCTATGCCCCTTAGAGTCTGGCACGGCATCGGTCTTCCGGCTACCGGAATCTGCGCTAGCCAGGTAGGTAGCCAAATCACTGCTCTGCTCCCCTGGTGTCACTCTCCTGTGCCTTTTCTCTCCTGCACACTTTCCACAAGTTGTTCTTTTCTTCTAAATTTCCTCTCTCCAGGAGCTGTAGTACCTCTGACTACATGGCCACTTCAGACCTTCTGACATCCGTCGGCCTTCATCTCTGTCCTCTGACAGAATGCTCCAGTCTGCCATTAGGCACTAACTGTCTCTTTCCCTCCAGACCAGAATGTATTTATAGGGGAGTTCACCCTAAACCAGGTTTAGAGCTCCCCCTTCTGGCCTGGAGTGTGAACGTGTTGTGTGTATGTGATTACCTGGTGAAAGGTATCCTTCATCGCTTCCAAGAGGGATATCACTCTTCCCATGAGGAAAGCAATGCCACTGTGACAACCAGGACCCTGGGGCGTCACACTTCCATCTCACAGGCAGACAGCGTTTCAACATTGTTGCAATACGGCAGAGCTCAAGAGCTGCAAAAAAATTATTTGGAAGAGAACACATTTCATTTTTTTTATTATTATATTTTTTTAACAATTTTTTTACTTTTGGCACACTTCAATAGTCTCCATAGGAGACTAGAAGCTGCCATAGCCTGATTGGCTCTGCTTCATAGAAGTGATGATAAGATCGCCTGTATATAGTAGATTTACTCACTTGCTATGAGCGCCGACCACTGTTTTCAGGACACCTCAGGTTTTCACGCCAACACACCGGTGACCCACGATCACGTGACGGGGGTCACCGTTGTGCATATTTTCGGCGTGATTGCCGGAAGCGCGATTTAAATGCCGCTGTCAGAGTTTGACAGTGGCATTTAACTGGTTAATAGCTGTGGGTGGATTGCCAGCTGTCGTTTGCTAGAATTGAAGCCTATGGCGCTGGATCCATCAAATGACGGAATCCAGAGACGGATTCTGCTTTTTTTTAACTGAGCATGCTCTGATTTTTTAGGATCCAATTAGCTGGATCAGCTAGTTGGATCTGGTGGAAAAACGGATCCATTGCATCAGTTTTTCACAATCTGCGACGAATCCATTTTTTTCAACATTTGACGTATTGTGACTGATGGCAAAAAACTGATGTGTGAAAGCAGATCTTAATGAGATCTTTTGTGATGTCCTGTAGCATGATGTTCTAGTATTCATGATAACCTCATTTTCTCCAAATACCTATACTGACACTGTCTTCATGTCCGCTTTGTTTTGAAAAGACTGCAACAAAATTATTTTTATGCCAAACTGGAAGAATGTCACTTTGAACCTGACATACCGGCCTTTTTTAGATATATCATTTTATCTGATGATCTGTATATGGATGCTGAGAGGGTTTCTGCTATTTTGGATAGGCTACAATCCATAGATCTCAAAGCCCTCCAAACAGTAGCGTAGGTACCGGGGGACAGAGGGTGCGAGCACCCCGGGCCGGGAGCTCAGAAGGGGCCCATCTGGAGCTACACTACTGCCGATACAGTTTCATTCTGCGGCAGAGCAGAGCAGAGACAATCGGTCTCCCTACTCTGCTGCCCGGCCACTATGGGGCCCCTGAGCAGGTCCGCTGTATCGGCATTCAGCTGATACAGCTAACTGCATTGATGAGGGAAGGAGCGCGCAGCGCTCCTTCTCCCATTACCCCCCTGTCAGTGTCTGACGTCACCGACGCTTACACTGACAGTGGGCCCGGTGATGTCACCACCCGGCGCCCCCTGTCAGGAGATGAGCGGGAGCTCGGAGCACCGCTGGAACAAGGAGGAAGAGAGTTGAGTATTTATTTATTGTTTTTTTATGGGGGCTGCCTTATACTACAGGGTTTGCCTATGAGGGTGCTGCCTTATACTACAGTGTATGCCTATAGGAATACTGTCTTATCCTACAGGATCTGCCTATGGGGTGCTGCCTTATACTACTGGATCTCCCTATGGGGGTGCTGCCTTATACTACAGGGTCTGCCTATGAGGTGCTGCCTTATACTACAGGGTCTGCCTATGAGGTGATGCCTCATACTACAGGGTCTGCCTATGGGGTGCTGCCTTATACTACAGGGTCTGCCTATGGGGTGCTGCCTTATACTACAGAGTCTGCCTATGGGGTGCTGTCTTAAAATACAGGGTCTGCCTATGGGGTGCTGTCTTATGCTACAGGGTCTGCCTTTGGGGTGCTGCCTTATACTACAGTGTATGCCTATAGGAATACTGTCTTATACTATAGAGTCTGCCTATGGGGAGTGCATTATACTATATTGAGGACTATCTGGTGCATTATACTATATGGAGGCCATCTAGTGGGCCATCGTACAGTGTGGGAATTACAGTGAGGGGACCATCGTACAGTGTGGGGATTACAGTGCTGGAGCCATCAAACTTGGGGGCTACTAAGGGGTCAGTATACTGTGTGGGGGTGCATTACAGTGAGGAGGCATCATGGTATGTATAAGAATGTATAACAGAGCATCATACTGTGTATAGGGGAGCTGTACAGGGAGGCAGACTCAGGACATTATTCAATTTGAAGTGGGCACTTATTGTTATAGGGGAACTCAGGTATCAGGTGCAGTAATAGGGACACATACGGCAGCAGCGGCTCAGTATTGGGGTATCAGGTGCAGTAATAGGGACACATACGGCAGCAGCTCAGTATTGGGGTATCAGGTGCAGTAATAGGGATATATACGGCAGCAGCGGCTCAGTATTGGGATATCAGGTACAGTAATAGGGACACACGGAAGCAGCGGCTCAGTATTGTGGTATCAGGTGCAGTAATAGGGACACATATGGCAGCAGCGGCTCAGTATTGGGGTATCAGCAGGAAGAGGAGTTTGTGCAGGTTGGGAATAGATAGTGATGAGGCTGGAATATGAGATGTGAAATGTGTCTTTGTTGCATTCTCTGCAGGTAAGTTGTTGCTGGAAGAAGTCGTCATGTCGGTCTGGGCCAGAAGGAAAAGACGGGAAAAGTGAACGATTCCATCAGAAAGGACGCCAGTGGTAAGTCACCATCTATAACCATGCTGTGATCACTTATATGTTCTGTAGGACTGATATCTACCACTGACCATATGGGGGTATTATCCATGTTGGTCTTTACATACGGATAATTTTCAGTAACAGCGCAATCATCTGCTGAGGCTCTCCTACATAAATTATTAGGGTGCGTCACCCAGTTGTAATCAAGGTTACCTGGTTAGGGGCCCACTCAGAAGTTTCGCCCCCCTGAACCAAAACCCTAGCTACGCCTCTACATTCGCCCATGTGTGTGACGTCACAGGGCAAGAGGATGTCAATGGCAGGGAGGCGAAGTGATGGGGATCACCGAGCGCAGCGATCTGTGAGTGGAATCTGACTCTACAGGCAGCAAATAACTACTGAGGGGAACAAAGCCCAAAATATGTGTGACTGCTATGAGCATATACAGTGAAACTGAAAGAAGCACGCTCTTGTCTAACATTCACAGACAGGAAGCGGCTACTTCTTTGCTGGACTGGACAGACCCCTAAGCACTCTGAGCCCCGTCGCAGCTGCTATCCCTGCAACCTCGATAGTTAAGGCCCTGATGATAATGACTAATGCTAATCACTGAGAATTGAGAATGAGGATCTGAAACTTTAAAAACAGGACTCCACTCCTTGTTTTTTGGACGTCTAGAAATAGCAGAGCACTGTACTCCGTTTTCCTCAGCAGTTCCAGAGACAATAAATAAAGCGAAGGTCAAGTATGCACACCACCACTCCACTCAAGATGGGGTTCTGCAAAGCCCTGGTCTTGTACTTCGGGTTCTGATGCCTGCATTCTTAATTGTTAGACCTCCAACGATAAACAAGTTATCCTGTATCGCATGGATCACAAAATTGGGAAAACTATTTTAATTTTATTTCAGAAAATTCATCAAACCATAAGCGAATCTCCTGCTTCCTAGTAGGGAAACCTTTTGTTTCTTCTAAATATAATATACTTGAATATCATCTCCGTATAACATAAGTTTCACAAACTGGAAACTATTCACACCATTTTTCAATCTCTACAATTCATTTCTGCCAAGGATTCAATTACCAGAGTGTACAAGAGAGAAGACATCATTGTCTAGTTTCTCTTTTCAAAGATAAATCTGCCAAGCTCTTTATCTAAAATAGTGTTTCAATGTACAAAAATTTCATGGAAACCAAGCTCCTTACATCTGAATTCAATTGTGAGATTGGATGGTAAGATTGTATTTTTCATGTCCCTGTTTCAACAGTTGTTTGCCATCGGCTTCCTCATTCCTTTGAAACCACATTATTTCCCATCAGCAAAGCCTGTTTATGGGTGAGTCGGAAGAGATAGCTGACTGCGGAATGAGCGCTCAACTATCAGTTATCATATGTGTATAACCGGCTTAATAGTTAAGTCTATGCCTTAGATAGCATAGCTTTATACCTTTATCTTGTAAGATATATTGTATGAGAACATCTTGGGTAAAGGTTGTTGTTCTGTAATCATGCTCATAACAATGATATAATGGTTTAGTACGTGTAATCATTATAAGTCAGATATCTCCTGGCTCAGGCCACATAACTATTAAGTTTCTTCCAGCCAACACAAATTCATCACAAAGTTCAGTCAATTTGATATGAAGCCATAATAATGCAAGAAGATCCACCTGCATAGCATTGGGTTCCAAGTTTATGTTACTCAGCAGCAGTTTTCATGAAAATTATTTGCAACAATGGTAACAAGCTTTGATTTTTATCCAACAAAAAAGGCTAGATTAGGGTTAAATTTTGTAGAACATGCACTTAAAATTGTTACTTTTTGTAAAAAAAAATTTCCACAGAACACCCAGAGCTGTGTTTACTGTATACCAGAATGTCCTATCGGGAATATCAGACATATTTTCTTAATACAGAACTCCAAATCTCACACATAAAACAAAATTAAAAGATATTATGCTGACCACCTACGGTTACAACTAGAGAGAGCGTAGGAATAGAGATGAGTGAACCCGTAATATGTTCGGGTTCGTCAGAAGTCAATAGTGATCCAAACTTCTGTGCTTTAAAATGGCTGTAAAATCGTCATAGTAAGAGCTAAGGGGCTGAAAAATGGCCAAGCAAACAAATGTGAATAGGGAATTGACTTAAAATAGTATTTAATTCCTCCCCAAAAAAAGACCCCCACAGAAGAGGAAGTTCTAAGCCACATAGGCCCCCGCTACCTCGCCCTTCTCCTGAATGATCCTGTGAGTGGCTTTGGGTGCAGTGGGTCATGGGGCAAGGCGACCATGGTGTCCTCTAGAGGTCATTCACCTCACCCTTCCCGTACAAGGATTGTTTTCTGTATGCTTGCAGCTTCGGCACCTGCCAGCACACTGAGCAGCTTTCCCTTTAGATCAATCCCTCTGTGCCGTATGGGCTCTGTTCCATGGTGTCCACGGACAATGGATAATCAGTATTCTATTCTGGAGAGGCAGTCTGATAAACGGCTACCACATCCAAGGAAGGCAGCAGTCAACCAAATTAACCACTCAACTGAGTCAACAGTTGATATTGCAAAACTAAATAGCCATTCATGACAATTTAGAGGCTCTGTCATTGGAATGAGTAGTTAAATCCTTCAATGAGCATCTATATGAGGGCAAGTCTGCTGCCAGCATCTGCGGGAGGAGCTTGTCCTGAGGGTGTGTCCAGCAAGCCGTGTGTGTGTGTGTGTGTGTATGGAGCTCTCTCCAGGAGCCAGGAAGCAAGACCATGTCCTGCCTCTCTACTCCCCAGGAGGAGACAGTTTTTTCATGGGAAGGGCATGGAGCCTCAGTCTCCTGCACCCCGGTCTACACCAGCGGGGGGCAGGGAGGCATCATCTTTGGCTGAGGACTCTAACCCTAACCCTGAAATATCCCGCAACAGTGCCATGACACATAGTGGTGGCACCATTATGCTGTGGGGATGTTTTTCAGCAGCTGAGACAGGGAAAATGATCTGAGTCGAGGGGAAGATGGATGCTGTGAAATACAGGGATATTCTTGAGCAAGCCTGCTTTAGTCTGTCAGTGATTTGAGACTGGTATAGAGGTTCACCTTCCAACAATACAATGATCCAATGCATACTGCTAAATCAACACACAAGTGGATTAAGAGGAAATTAAGAGGAACAGTGGATTATTTAGAGGAAATGTATGTGTTTTGAAGTGGCCTAGTCAAAGCCCAGACCTTAATCCAATTAAGAATCTGGAGTCAGACTTGAAAGTTGCTGTTCACCAGAGGACACTTTCAAACTTGAAGGAGCTTGAGCTGGTTTGCCTTGAGGAATGAGCTAAAATCCCAGTGGCAAGATGCCGAAAGCTCATGAGTAGAGTTGAGCGACCTTGACCTTTTTAGAGTCGAGATGGGTTTCGCGAAACCCGACTATCTCAAAAGTTGGGTCGAGTGAAATCGGCCGATTATGACGTAAAGTCGGGATCGACCGAAACACGAAACCCAATGCAAGTCAATGGGGCAGCATAGTCGGCAGTGAGTGGGGGCCAGGAAAACACCTAGAGTGCCCATTTTAATGTCAAAACCATCCATTCTTCTTAATGAAGCTTGTCAAGCGTAATTTACCTTATAATAATTGGAAGGCATTTGAAATTGGGGGTCATTTGGCTAAAGTTGTGTGGGGTAGGGCTGGTTCAAGTAATTAGTGGGCCCAGGAAATCTGGACCACGTCATGGCAGTGGAGCAGGGAGAGGTAAGTATTTCAACTTTGCAAGTGCTGTGATCCTGAGCAAGCAGGGGGGGCCCACTTGTTGGCATTGGCACTGGCACAGGGCCCCTCAAAGTACAGCGGTGTGTTTGCACGGCGGGGGCGCCTCCCACCGGCAGCAACACTTTTGCGTACTATGAGAGGCCCTGTGCCAGTGACGTCGCCAACTAGTATTCCTCCCCCCACCTGATGAAGGAACCTGCACTTTCATCTGCACCTTCCTCTTTGTCCCCGTGTAAGGTGGTATGGTATGCGGGAAGAGCAACCTGACTTTCAGCAGGGTCACAATGTTGTTGTGTAGCATGCATGGGGAATGTTGCGTTATGGGTCAATGTACCAGCAGACTCATCTATCACTGGCTGGGCAATGGGCACGATGAAGTGGAAACACAGATATAGGCCCAAAGAATAAAGTGGGCTAAATGCAGTTCAAAATTGGTAACACAGGAATAACCAGGGGGCATTGCAGTGGAGGACAACTGGAATGAGAGGCTGACACAGAGAGTAGGGCCAAATCAGTAAGTAGTCGAAATGCAGTTCAAAATTGGCAACCGTAGTAAACAGGCGGCACAGCTTTGTTCAGTGGAGGAGAACAGCAAGGAGTGGCAGACACCGATAGTAGGCCCCAACCCAACTAGTAGGCCAAATGCAGTCTAACATTAACAACTACTTAACGAGAGCCTGAAAATGGAATTTCAGGACAGGAAACCAGGAGAACAGCAAGGAGTGGCAGACACCGATAGTAGGCCCCAAACCAACTAGTACGCCAAATGCAGTTGTTCCATTTAACCACAATTTAATGAGAGCCTGAAGATAGAAGCTCAGGAAAGGCAACCTGGGGAACACCTTGGAGTGTAACACACCATCTCTCTCCACCCCATACCCATTTTGTAGGCCTAATGCAGTGTACTTTTCTACAACTACTAAACGAGAGTCGGAAGACCGAAGCAATGGCAAGGAAACCTGGGGAACACCTTGGAGTGTAACACACCATCTCTCTCCACCCCATACCCAATTTGTAGGCCTAATGCAGTGTAGTTTCCAAGAACTACTAAACGAGAGCCGGAAGATCGAAGCTCAGGAAAGGCAACCTGGGGAACACCTTGGAGTGTAACACACCCTCTCTCTACACCCCATACCCAATTTGAAGGCCTAATGCAGTGTAGTTTCCAAGAACTACTAAACGAGAGCCGGAAGATCGAAGCTCAGGAAAGGCAACCTGGGGAACACCTTGGAGTGGAACACACCATCTCTCTCCACCCCATACCCAATTTGTAGGCCTAATGCAGTGTAGTTTCCAAGAACTACTAAACGAGAGCCGGAAGATCGAAGCTCAGGAAAGGCAACCTGGGGAACACCTTGGAGTGTAACACACCCTCTCTCTACACCCCATACCCAATTTGAAGGCCTAATGCAGCGTAGTTTCCAAGAACTACTAAACGAGAGCCGGAAGATCGAAGCTCAGGAAAGGCAACCTGGGGAACACCTTGGAGTGTAACACAACGTCTCTCTACACCACGGAAGGGCTGATTCTTAGGAAGGAAGGCTGTTGGAAATAAGCACTGCGCGTCCGAGGGTGATTATATTCATATTAGGTATATACTCACCCTCGGACGCGCCCTGCTTCTTTATTTGGAATGAATGTTTATTTGCAATGTGGTGTTGACTTTCTCTATTATTTTGGTAATTAATGATTTTATTATTTTCATTGTTTTGCATCTTCTCGGCAATAATATAAAGATGACGCGACAGGACAACACTCGGTGGATGCCATATCTGTGTTTTCAATTTAACAAACCTTTCAGTTAACTACTTGCAGGAGAAAGTAATTGTAGCTGGTGGCCATTTTTAGTACTGTACCAGATTTTAGTTGTGTGTTTGTTTTTAATGTTAAAATGTCTGCATTTGATATCTCACCAGTATTTTCTTTTTTATAAGCAAAATACTTTTTTTTTTATTTTATGATGTTGGTTCAAGGGGTACACGGGCAGCAGTAGACAGGTCAGTGGAGGCCTAGTGGAAGGAGGGACCGCAGACATGCTTCGAAGCCCTAACATAATGAATTGGGCTGCCTGTAGGCAATTTAAAATTGGTTCCAGGGGAACACGGGCAGCAGTAGACAGGTCAGTGGAGGCCTAGAGGAAGGAGGGACCGCAGATGCGCCAATGTTTCCCCCATACCAAATTTGTAGGCCTAATGCAGTGTAGTTTCCAAGAACTACTAAACGAGAGCCGGAAGATCGAAGCTCAGGAAAGGCAACCTGGGGAACACCTTGGAGTGTAACACACCCTCTCTCTACACCCCATACCCAATTTGAAGGCCTAATGCAGCGTAGTTTCCAACAACTACTAAACGAGAGCCGGAAGATCGAAGCTCAGGAAAGGCAACCTGGGGAACACCTTGGAGTGTAACACACCCTCTCTCTACACCCCATACCCAATTTGAAGGCCTAATGCAGCGTAGTTTCCAACAACTACTAAACGAGAGCCGGAAGATCGAAGCTCAGGAAAGGCAACCTGGGGAACACCTTGGAGTGTAACACACCCTCTCTCTACACCCCATACCCAATTTGAAGGCCTAATGCAGCGTAGTTTCCAACAGCTACTAAACGAGAGCCGGAAGATCGAAGCTCAGGAAAGGCAACCTGGGGAACACCTTGGAGTGTAACACACCCTCTCTCTACACCCCATACCCAATTTGAAGGCCTAATGCAGCGTAGTTTCCAACAACTACTAAACGAGAGCCGGAAGATCGAAGCTCAGGAAAGGCAACCTGGGGAACACCTTGGAGTGTAACAAACCCTCTCTCTACACCCCATACCCAATTTGTAGGCCTAATGCAGCGTAGTTTCCGACAACTACTAAACGAGAGCATGAAGATCGAAGCTCAGGAAAGGCAACCTGGGGAACACCTTGGAGTGTAACACACCCTCTCTCTACACCCCATACCCAATTTGAAGGCCTAATGCAGTGTAGTTTCCAAGAACTACTAAACGAGAGCCGGAAGATCGAAGCTCAGGAAAGGCAACCTGGGGAACACCTTGGAGTGGAACACACCATCTCTCTACACCCCATACCCAATTTGAAGGCCTAATGCAGCGCAGTTTCCAACAACTACTAAACGAGAGCCGGAAGATCGAAGCTCAGGAAAGGCAACCTGGGGAACACCTTGGAGTGTAACACAACGTCTCTCTACACCACGGAAGGGCTGATTCTTAGGAAGGAAGGCTGTTGGAAATAAGCATTGCGCGTCCGAGGGTGATTATATTCTTATTAGGTATATACTCACCCTCGGACGCGCCCTGCTTCTTTATTTGGAATGAATGTTTATTTGCAATGTGGTGTTGACTTTCTCTATTATTTTGGTAATTAATGATTTTATTATTTTCATTGTTTTGCATCTTCTCGGCAATAATATAAAGAAGACGCGACAGGACAACACTCGGTGGATGCCATATCTGTGTTTTCAATTTAAAAAACCTTTCAGTTAACTACTTGCAGGAGAAAGTAATTGTAGCTGGTGGCCATTTTTAGTACTGTACCAGATTTTAGTTGTGTGTTTGTTTTTAATGTTAAAATGTCTGCATTTGATATCTCTCCAGTATTTTCTTTTTTATAAGCAAAATACTTATTTTTATATTTTCTGATGTTGGTTCCAGGGGTACACGGGCAGCAGTGGTGTGGTCAGTGGAGGCCTAGTGGAAGGAGTGACCGCAGACAGGCATCGAAGGCCTAAAATAATAACAGATGGCTGTAGGCAATTTTAAATTGGTTCCAGGGGTACACGGGCAGCAGTGGTGTGGTCAGTGGAGGCCTAGTGGAAGGAGTGACCACAGACAGGCATCGAAGGCCTAAAATAATAACACATGGCTGTAGGCAATTTTAAATTGGTTCCAGGGGTACACGGGCAGCAGTGCCCTGGTCAGTGTAGTAGTAGTTGAAAGAATGGACCGCAGACAGGCATCGAAGGCCTAAAATAAAAAAATTGGGCTGGCTGTAGGCAATTTTAAATTGGTTCCAGGGGTACACGGGCAGCAGTGGTGTGGTCAGTGGAGGCCTAGTGGAAGGAGTGACCACAGACAGGCATCGAAGGCCTAAAATAATAACACATGGCTGTAGGCAATTTTAAATTGGTTCCAGGGGTACACGGGCAGCAGTGCCCTGGTCAGTGTAGTAGTAGTTGAAAGAATGGACCGCAGACAGGCATCGAAGGCCTAAAATAAAAAAATTGGGCTGGCTGTAGGCAATTTTAAATTGGTTCCAGGGGTACACGGGCAGCAGTGGTGTGGTCAGTAGAGGCCTAGTGGAAGGAGTGACCGCAGACAGGCATCGAAGGCCTAAAATAATAACACATGGCTGTAGGCAATTTTAAATTGGTTCCAGGGGTACACGGGCAGCAGTGGTGTGGTCAGTGGAGGCCTAGTGGAAGGAGTGACCACAGACAGGCATCGAAGGCCTAACATAACAAAAATGTCAATACAATGGTATTGTCAGTGGCAGGCATTGAAGGATGTCAGCGCATAGACTAAACATTGGTGGAGCTGTGAGATAATTTTGCAAGTGGTAGAGCACTATTTGAGCTGGGGTGGGGGGAAACTGTCTTGTGGCCGGCGGTACAGGCCCAGGGCCCCTCATATTACAACGGTGTGTCTGACGTTGGGTGCGCACCACCACCGCCAGAGACACTTTATTGTACTAGGAGGGACCCAGTGGCAGTGCCGTCGACCAAAAGCGGGCTCACCCACCTCTTCAGACAAACTGCACTCTCACGGGTGCTGTCGCCAAGTGTCGATACCACGGCCCCGTGTGGGGAGTTTGGCCATTTAGTGAGGTGTAAACATGTCGTATGCTGGACAATCAGGTGCTGAAAATTACGAGATTGGAAAAGGCATTCAGAATAGTCCACAGGCAAGACCTTTTCATAGGAAAGCTAGGTGTCAGCCGGGCAAGGTGGGGCAAAAGATTTCGAAATCCAGTTGTGGTTCATTTTAATGAAGGTTAGATCATCTACATTTTGGGTAGCCAGACGAGTCCTTTTTTCTGTTAGTATTGAACCTGCAGCACTGAATACTCTTTCTGATAGGACACTAGCTGCCGGGCAAGCAAGCTCCTGCAATGCATATTCTGCCAATTCTGGCCAGGTGTCTAATTTTGATGGCCAGTAATCAAATGGGAATGACGGTTGAGGGAGAACATCGATAAGGGATGAAAAATAGTTTGTAACCATACTGGACAAATGTTGTCTCCTGTCACTTTGAATTGATGCTGCAGTACCTGTCCTGTCACTCCACAACCTGGTCAGAAAACCCCTCTGGCCAACGCCACTTCTGATTTCTGCCCCTCTAACTCCTCTGGTCTGCTGGCCCCTGCAGCTCGTGTGAGAACGATCACGGGCGCTGTGTGCAGGGAATGCCAGAAGCAAACGGTCAACAAGAGTTGATTGTTTGGTTGCTAATATTAGTTCCAAGTTCTCATGTGGCATTATATTTTGCAATTTGCCTTTATAGCGAGGATCAAGGAGGCAGGCCAACCAGTAATCGTCATCATTCATCATTTTAGTTATGCGTGTGTCCCTTTTGAGGATACGTAAGGCATAATCCGCCATGTGGGCCAAAGTTCCAGTTCTCAAATCTGCGGTTGTGCTTGGTTGAGGGGCAGTTTCAGGCAAATCAACGTCACTTGTGTCCCTCAAAAAACCAGAACCCGGCCTTGCCGCGCCACCAATTTCCAGTGGCCCCGGAAAAGCTTCCTCATTAAAAATATAATCATCCCCATCATCCTCCTCGTCCTCCTCCTCCTCTTCGCCCGCTACCTCGTCCTGTACACTGCCCTGGCCAGACAATGGCTGACTGTCATCAAGGCTTTCCTCTTCCTCAGCTGCAGACGCCTGATCCTTTATGTGCGTCAAACTTTGCATCAGCAGACGCATTAGGGGGATGCTCATGCTTATTATGGCGTTGTCTGCACTAACCAGCCGTGTGCATTCCTCAAAACACTGAAGGACTTGACACATGTCTTGAATCTTCGACCACTGCACACCTGACAACTCCATGTCTGCCATCCTACTGCCTGCCCGTGTATGTGTATCCTCCCACAAAAACATAACAGCCCGCCTCTGTTCACACAGTCTCTGAAGCATGTGCAGTGTTGAGTTCCACCTTGTTGCAACGTCTATGATTAGGCGATGCTGGGGAAGGTTCAAAGAACGCTGATAGGTCTGCATACGGCTGGAGTGTACGGGCGAACGGCGGATATGTGAGCAAAGTCCACGCACTTTGAGGAGCAGGTCGGATAACCCCGGATAACTTTTCAGGAAGCACTGCACCACCAGGTTTAAGGTGTGAGCCAGGCAAGGAATGTGTTTCAGTTGGGAAAGGGAGATGGCAGCCATGAAATTCCTTCCGTTATCACTCACTACCTTGCCTGCCTCAAGATCTACAGTGCCCAGCCACGACTGCGTTTCTTTCTGCAAGAACTCGGACAGAACTTCCGCGGTGTGTCTGTTGTCGCCCAAACACTTCATAGCCAATACAGCCTGCTGACGTTTGCCAGTAGCTGCCCCATAATGGGAGACCTGGTGTGCAACAGTGGCAGCTGCGGATGGAGTGGTTGTGCGACTGCGGTCTGTGGACGAGCTCTCGCTTCTGCAGGAGGACGAAGAGGAGGAGGAGGGGGTGCGAACGGCTACAGCCAATTGTTTCCTAGACCGTGGGCTAGGCAGAACTGTCCCAAACTTGCTGTCCCCTGTGGACCCTGCATCCACCACATTTACCCAGTGTGCCGTGATGGACACGTAACGTCCCTGGCCATGCCTACTGGTCCATGCATCTGTTGTCAGGTGCACCTTTGTGCTCACAGATTGCCTGAGTGCATGGACGATGCGCTCTTTAACATGCTGGTGGAGGGCTGGGATGGCTTTTCTGGAAAAAGAGTGTCGACTGGGTAGCTCGTAGCGTGGTACAGCGTAGTCAATCAGGGCTTTGAAAGCTTTGCTTTCAACTAACCGGATAGGGCATCATCTCTAACGAGATTAGTCTAGCTATGTGTGCGTTCAAACCCTGTGTACGCGGATGCGAGGCTAAGTACTTCCTTTTCTAACCATAGTCTCATGTAGGGTGAGCTGGACTGGAGAGCTGGAGATCGTGGAACTAGCGGGGGTGCCGGTGGACATGGCAGACTGAGAGACGGTGGGAGATGGTATTGTTGCCACCGGTGCCCTAGATGCAGTGTTTCCTACTACGAAACTGGTGATTCCCTGACCCTGACGGCTTTGGCCTGGCAAAGAAACCTGCACAGATACTGCAGGTGGTGCGGAAAATGGTGGCCCTACACTGCCGGAAGGGATGTTGCGTTGCTGACTAGCTTCATTGGCCGAGGGTGCTACAACCTTAAGGGACGTTTGGTAGTTAGTCCAGGCTTGCAAATGCATGGTGGTTAAATGTCTATGCATGCAACTTGTATTGAGACTTTTCAGATTCTGTCCTCTGCTTAAGGTAGTTGAACATTTTTGACAGATGACTTTGCGCTGATCAATTGGATGTTGTTTAAAAAAATGCCAGACTGCACTCTTTCTAGCATCGGATACCTTTTCAGGCATTGCAGACTGAGCTTTAACCGGATGGCCACGCTGTCCTCCAACAGGTTTTAGCTTTGCCACGCGTTTTGGGCAAGATACGGGCCCGGCAGATGGAACCTGTTGCGATGTTGATGCCTGCTGCGGCCCCTCCTCCTCCGCTTCAGAACTGCTGCCGCCTGCACCCTGTTCCCCCAATGGCTGCCAATCGGGGTCAAGAACTGGGTCATCTATTACCTCTTCTTGTAGCTCGTGTGCAACTTCGTCTGTGTCACCGTGTCGGTCGGTGGTATAGCGTTCGTGATGGGGCAACATAGTCTCATCAGGGTCTGATTCTTGATCAGCACCCTGCGATGGCAATGTTGTGGTCTGAGTCAAAGGACCAGGATAGTAGTCTGGCTGTGGCTGTGCATCAGTGCACTCCATGTCAGATTCAACTTGTAATGGGCATGGACTGTTAACTGCTTCACTTTCTAAGCCAGGGACGGTATGTGTAAAGTGCTCCATGGAGTAACCCGTTGTGTCGCCTGCTGCATTCTTCTCTGTTGTTGTTTTTGCTGAAGAGGACAAGGAAGCGACTTGTCCCTGACCGTGAACATCCACTAACGACGCGCTGCTTTGACATTTACCAGTTTCACGAGAGGAGGCAAAAGAGCTAGAGGCTGAGTCAGCAAGATAAGCCAAAACTTGCTCTTGCTGCTCCGGCTTTAAAAGCGGTTTTCCTACTCCCAGAAAAGGGAGCGTTCGAGGCCTTGTGTAGCCAGACGACGAACCTGGCTCCACAGCTCCAGACTTAGGTGCAATATTTTTTTTCCCACGACCAGCTGATGCTCCACCACTACCACTACCCTCATTACCAGCTGACAATGAACGCCCCCGGCCACGACCTCTTCCACCAGACTTCCTCATTGTTTTAAAAACGTTACCAAACGAACGATATTTGTTGCTGTCACACAACTTACACGGTGAGCTATAACTTCAGTATGATTTAGCTACCCCTTTACAGGTGGGTGAGACCACAACGAAAATCAGCCACAATGTTACACACTCTGTTGTTGTTGGCAACAAATGAGATGGCACACACGCAGGACTGTCACTGAAGCGCAAATGTAAATATTTATCTCCCACTGATTTGTGTTTGTTTTTTTTAAAAGGGAGACTTCAGAAAAAAAAAAAAATTAAAAAAAAATTATTTTTTACAGAAGAATTTATAAAACAAATAAAATGAAATGATTGTTTCAGGGAGAATTTAGGAAAAAAAAAAAAAAAAAGGCTTTGTAGGGCCCACTGAGTGAGAGAGGACGCACACAGGAGTCAGGAGTGGCACACAAGCCCAGAGGCCAATATTAATCTCCCACTGATTGATTTAGTGATTTTTTTTGGTAGATTTTGGAACCCAAATCAAGCAAAAAAATTAATAGGCTTTCTATGGCCCACAATTGGGGAGAGAGAGAGAGATGGCACACCAAGGAGTGAAGACTGGCACACAAGCAGAAGGGGCAATATGAATCTCCCACAGATTTTTTTTTTTTTTTTTTTTTCAGGGAGACTTGAGAGAAAAAAAAATACAAAAAAAATGATTTTTTTCAGGAATAATTTAGAAACCAAAGAAAATAAAATGATTGTTTCAGGGAGAATTTAGAAAACAAATAAAAAAAAATTAGGCTTTCTAGGGCCCACTGAGTGACAGATGACGCACACAGGAGTCAGGAGTGGCACACAAGCCCAGAGGCCAATATTAATCTCCCACTGATTGATTTAGTGATTTTTTTTGGTAGATTTTGGAACCCAAATCAAGCAAAAAAATTAATAGGCTTTCTATGGCCCACAATTGGGGAGAGAGAGAGAGATGGCACACCCAGGAGTCAAGACTGGCACACAAGCAGAAGGGGCAATATGAATCTCCCACAGTTTTTTTTTTTTTTTTTTTTTTTCAGGGAGACTTGAGAGAAAAAAAAATACAAAAAAAATGATTTTTTTCAGAAATAATTTAGAAACCAAAGAAAATAAAATGATTGTTTCAGGGAGAATTTAGAAAACAAATAAAACAAAAAATAGGCTTTCTAGGGCCCACTGAGTGACAGATGACGCACACAGGAGTCAGGAGTGGCACACAAGCCCAGAGGCCAATATTAATCTCCCACTGATTGATTTAGTGATTTTTTTTGGTAGATTTTGGAACCCAAATCAAGCAAAAAAATTAATAGGCTTTCTATGGCCCACTATTTGTGAGAGAGATGGCACGCTCAGGACTGGCACACAAGCCCAGAGGCCAATATTAATCTCCCATTTTTTTTTTTTTCCAGGGAAAATTTATAAACCCAATAAAAAAAATAATAATAAATAGGCTTTCTATGGCCCACTATCTGAGAGAGAGAGATGGCACGCTTAGGACTGGCACACAAGCCCAAAGGCCAATATTAATCTCCCACTGATTGATTGATTGATTTTTTCAGGTAGAATTATGAACCCAAATCAAGCAAGAAAATAAATAGGCTTTCTATGGCCCACTATTTGTGAGAGAGATGGCACGCTCAGGACTGGCACACAAGCCCAGAGGCCAATATTAATCTCCCACTTTTTTTTTTTTTTCCAGGGAAAATTTATAAACCCAATAAAATAATACAAAAATAGGCTTTCTATGGCCCACTATCTGAGAGAGAGAGAGAGATGGCACGCTTAGGACTGGCACACAAGCCCAAAGGCCAATATTAATCTCCCACTGATTGATTTATTGATTTTTTCAGGTAGAATTTAGAACCCAAATCAAGCAAAAAAATTAATAGGCTTTCTATGGCCCACTGAGTGAGAGATGGCACACACAGGAGTAAGGAGTGGCACACAAGCCCTGAGGCCAATATTTTTCTCCCACTGATTGATGTTGTGATTTTTTCTGGTAGATTTTGGAACCCAAATCAAGCAAAAAAATAAATAGGCTTTCTATGGCCCAC
The DNA here is from genome assembly GCF_032444005.1 of Ranitomeya imitator. NCBI lineage: Eukaryota > Metazoa > Chordata > Amphibia > Anura > Dendrobatidae > Ranitomeya > Ranitomeya imitator. The sequence continues at coordinate 412,262,042 of NC_091286.1, read as the reverse complement.
TGAGTGAGAGATGACACAGACAGAGATGGCACTCTAGCAGAAATGTCAATCTTAATCTCCCACAAAAAAAAAAAAAAGGAACTGTCCTTCAATTACTATCTCCCTGCAGTAATCTCAGCCAGGTATGGCAGGCAGCAATAAGGAGTGGACTGATGCACAAATTAAATAAAAAGTGTGGACAAACAAACAAGATAGCTGTGCAGAAAGGAAGGAACAAGAGGATTTGTGCTTTGAAAAAAGCAGTTGGTTTGCACAGCGGCGTACACACAGCAATGCAGCTATAAGGGAGCCTTCTAGGGCAGCCCAATGAGCTACAGCGCTGAGGAAAAAAAAAAAAAAAGGAGCTTCCACTGTCCCTGCACACCGAAGGTGGTGTTGGGCAGTGGAAATCGCTACAGCACAAGCGGTTTTGTGGTTAATGGACCCTGCCTAACGCTATCCCTGCTTCTGACGAAGCGGCAGCAACCTCTCCCTAAGCTCAGATCAGCAGCAGTAACATGGCGGTCGGCGGGAACTCCCCTTTATAGCCCCTGTGACGCCGCAGACAGCAAGCCAATCACTGCAATGCCCTTCTCTAAGATGGTGGGGACCAGGACCTATGTCATCACGCTGCCCACACTCTGCGTTTACCTTCATTGGCTGAGAAATGGCGCTTTTCGCGTCATTGAAACGCGACTTTGGCGCGAAAGTCGCGTACCGCATGGCCGACCACGCACAGGGGTCGGATCGGGTTTCATGAAACTCGACTTCGCCAAAAGTCGGCGACTTTTGAAAATGTTCGACCCGTTTCGCTCAACCCTACTCATGAGGAGTTTTCCAGAGACTTGCAGCTGTAATTGTTGCAAAAGAAGGTCCTACAGAGTACTGAGTTCAGGGGAAGTGAATAGATATTCAACTTTCAGTTATTTTGTCCTATTTGTTGTTTCCTTCACAAGAAAGAAAAACAAACATTAACAGTTGTAGTCGTGTTCTTTACATAAATTGATACAAACCCTCAAAAAAAACAATGACATTCCAGATTGTGAGGTAGCAAAACGCTGAAAATACTAAGGGGGTGAATACTTTTGCGAAAATGCATTGTTCTCAGCACAGTTCGCCCGGTGAAACCTGCAGATGTGCTGTTGATAACATGATACTGTATGGGGACAGATTGATCAAGTGTTGGCACCCTTGAAATTGTTCCAGAAATTGAATTATTTCTCCCAGAAAATTATTGCAATTACACATGTTTTGTTATACACATGTTTATTTCCTTTGTGTGTATTGGAACACAAAAAAATAGAGGGAAAAAAGCAAATTGGACATAATTTCATACGGATTAACATACTCACGTTTACTCAATGCCAAAACCCTGGTGCCTGAACCTGGTGAGTGCCCCCCAGTAATTGCTGTGATCTGAGCACTGCAGTTTGCAGTGATTTGCCACCTCTGCTTTGATCATAGTGAGTATCAGTGACAGAAAGAACACCTAGCTGTAAAATGTGAACTGTGAGCAGTGCCTAGTTCACAGCTAATGAGGCCACCGTACAGGAGAAACGGTCGGCGTCAGACCATAGCCTCCTATCCACTGTAGCTGCCATATTTGCTAGTTGAAAGTGTCACTATCAGATAATTAAGCTCCATTTACACTGAAATATAATCATGAACAAGCGTTCTTCAGAACACCTGTTTCACAATAATGTTTTAGTGTAAACAGGCTGCCGAATATCCGATAAACAAGCAAAAACCTTGCTCATTGGTGTCATTTCTCTTGCAGAGTGCTAAAGGTCATTGTTCTCATCAGTGCGTCATCCCTGTGTAAACAGAATTTACACTTTTGAGAGCAATGGTAGCCTATACACACAGGACGATCTATTACAGATCACCCTGCGCTTCGTCGCCTTTGGTCTGCCTCTGGAAACAGGTGGTTAAATTAAAGGTTAATGATCGGTTGTTGTTTAGTACTACCAGTTGATATGAGTAAATCAGGGGTGGGCAATTCATTTTCCAAAGGGGCTACAGGAGAAACTCATACTGCTGTGGAGAGTTAAACCAATTAGCTGAATTCAAATTGGGCAGCCCAAAACCAAAGGTGAATTTCATTCTAAATGTACAGTATATCAATTTAATATAAAAATCTAATATCCTTTTGCAGCGCCCCAGGGTCCTGGTCGTTGCAGTAATGTCATTCTTCCACCATATTCCACCAGAGGGAATGATGTTAGGTCTGAAGGCAATAAAGGAGATCACCTTACCAGGTATCACAAACCACACAACACACTTCACACTCCAGGCCGCCTTGGGGGAGCCATGCTTCTATCTATTAGGGCACTCCTCACAATTAGGCAAAACTGGTAGTCTGGATAGGAAGTCAGAGAGAGAAGCTTGCTGGAGTGAGAGGGAGCCAGATGCAGACTGAGGTCTGTGGAGAACGAGGGTTCACGGAGCTGCACCTTCCCCACGTGCGGCAGCATCCTAAGAAAGGACACGAAGGGAATTGCATTGCTGAGAGTGAGAAACGAAGTCATAGCACAAGGAGAGTAATCCAGAGGGAGTTCTGCCCTGCAATAGGCTGCCTCTCTCTGAGGCACAGAAGCCGGTAGCCAGAACACCGAGGGAGTAAGGATCTCTATGCTTTACTTCAGAGACTAGCAGGACAGTTAATTCCACGTTGGCTGCCCAACCTTATACCCAGGAGGCACGGTGGCAACTTGTGGGGGCTGTGGAGTCATAGGGTCCCTGTAAAAAGCCTGAGGCCATCAGTCATATGGGTTTGTCCTATCCTATCCATCAGGGGGACAGAGAGAAAGAGACATTACATCTACGATAGTTGTGAGGACCTCACCGAGAAGCTCAGCAGGGAGGAACTACAACACTCAGGCGCTAGAGGAAGGCTACTGATTTCCACCTGGATAAGGGGACTCTGGATTTGCCTTCGGACCGGCCGGACTCTGCCTGCCCTGTGGTCTGGTGCACTGGACTGTGAACACTGAAGCCTTCAATAAAGGTAAAGAGACTGCAATCTTATGTACTCGTTCTTTACTGCACCTCACACTATCCATCATCTACACTCTGGGAAACCCTGGGGACATACAGTTAGGTCCATATATATTTGGACAGAGACAACATTTTTCTAATTTTGGTTATAGACATTACCACAATGAATTTTAAACAAAACAATTCTGGTGCAGTTGAAGTTCAGACTTTCAGCTTTCATTTGAGGGTATCCACATTAAAATTGGATGAAGGGTTTAGGAGTTTCAGCTCCTTAACATGTGCCACCCTGTTTTAAAAGGGACCAAAAGTAATTGGACAGATTCAATAATTTTAAATAAAATATTTCAGTACTTGGTTGAATACCCTTTGTTGGCAATGACTGCCTGAAGTCTTGAACTCATGGACATCACCAAATGCTGTGTTTCCTCCTTTTTGATGCTCTGCCAGGCCTTCACTGCGGTGGTTTTCAGTTGCTGTTTGTTGTGGGCCTTTCTGTCTGAAGTTTAGTCTTTAACAAGTGAAATGCATGCTCAATTGGGTTGAGATCAGGTGACTGACTTGGCCATTCAAAAATATTCCACTTCTTTGCTTTAATAAACTCCTGGATTGCTTTGGCTTTATGTTTTGGGTCATTGTCCATCTGTAGTATGAAACGGCGACCAATCAGTTTGGCTGCATTTGGCTGGATCTGAGCACACAGTATGGCTCTGAATACCTCAGAATTCATTCGGCTGCTTCTGTCCTGTGTCACATCATCAATAAACACTAGTGACCCAGTGCCACTGGCAGCCATGCATGCCCAAGCCATCACACTTCCTCCGCTGTCTTTTACAGATGATGTGGTATGCTTTGGATCGTGAACTGTACCACGCCTTAGCCATACTTTTCTCTTTCCATCATTCTGGTAGAGGTTGATCTTGGTTTCATCTGTCCAAAGAATGTTTTTCCAGAACTGTGCTGGCTTTTTTAGATGCTTTTTAGCAAAGTTCAGTCTAGCGTTTTTATTCTTGATGCTTATGAGTGGCTTGCACCGTGCTGTGAACCCTCTGTATTTACTTTCATGCAGTCTTCTCTTTATGGTAGATTTGGATATTGATACGCCGACCTCCTGGAGAGTGTTGTTCACTTGGTTGGTTGTTGTGAAGGGGTTTCTCTTCACCATGGAGATAATTCTGCGATCATCCACCACTGTTGTCTTCCGTGGGCGCCCAGGTCTTTTTGCATTGATGAGTTCACCAGTGCTTTTTTTCTTTCTCAGGATGTACCAAACTGTAGATTTTGCCACTCCTAATATTGTAGCAATTTCTCGGAAGGGTTTTTTCTGTTTTCGCAGCGTAAGGATGGCTTGTTTCACCTGCATGGAGAGCTCCTTTGACCGCATGTTTACTTCACAGCAAAACCTTCCAAATGCAAGCACCACACCTCAAAATAACTCCAGGCCTTTTATCTGCTTAATTGAGAATGACATAATGAAGGGATTGCCCACACCTGTCCATGAAATAGCCTTGGAGTCAATTGTCCAATTACTTTTGGTCCCTTTAAAAACAGGGTGGCACATATTAAGGAGCTGAAACTCCTAAACCCTTCATCCAATTTTAGTGTGGATACCCTCAAATGAAAGCTGAAAGTCTGATCTTCAACTGCATCTGAATTGTTTTGTTTAAAATTCATTGTGGTAATGTCTATAACCAAAATTAGAAAAATGTTGTCTCTGTCCAAATATATATGGACCTAACTGTACTTCACCTGTGGGAAGGTATACCATCTAGTTGCCATAACATCACCCCAATGGACCCCTAAGCAGCGTCGGTCACCCTGACCGAATACCACAGGTGGCGTCACGAACATTTCCCCTTTAAACACCTTTCCTCCATTACACAACAAAATTCACCCTAGTGAATTGATGTCCACCAATTACCATAGAACCAATATCAAAGTGAACATAAGGCGATAATCACAAAAAGAGAACAAATATAAAAAATAATTTTATTGAAAATAAGAATAAAATATACAAAAAAGGAAAAGACAACTAACAATACTACACCATGTTACAAAATATATATTAAATGAGGAGACCAGATCCATGTAATATAAAAGATACTAGAAAAATATATTTGACCCTCCAAAGTGCAAAAAAGGCCAAATAGATGACAAAAAATAATAAGCCATCCATCTCAATAAAGTGCATATGCACATATGATAGTCTACCCTAGACAAAAAAATTGCATAAATATCTTTGGAAAAATACTAGTACCAGTGTGAAGTTGATCTGTGACCCTCAAGGACTCCGACTCCAACATGCGTTTCGCCTAAGTGGCTTTTTCAAGTTTATTAACGGACGTCCCCTAGGGCCACGGACCGGGTCAGCCACCGTGACATCCCCACTGAGAACAGAAGGGCCCGGATCAGAGTACCCCACTGCCCTACTGGGGAGTGCTCCAATTTGGCGTCACGAACAGGATCTACTTTAGCCAGAAAATCGGGTCATGTGCACCTAAGAACTGTGTCAGAATTGTGCTTGAGCGGTAATTTGCTGTAAGACTGTGTATTGCTATTTATCGTCAAATCTTCCTGCCAAAACTGCCGCCATTACAGTGCCATGCGGCGTGCAGGAGGAGTGGGGTGTGTCATCGTGGGCGTAGCTTGGAAGAACGGCGCGAAAATGGAACCAGCCCCTCACAGTTACTACTACGTCAGAAAAATATGCCCATCAAGGAAAGGAATCCACCTCCTAGTCTGGGATGGTGGAGGAAGAAGAAACCGCCCTCCAGAAGAGGAGGAGGGGGAGAACACCCGCAGTGCTGTCCACCAATCAGAAGCCGAAGAGGCCCCGCCGCCATGTATGAACTTGGAGGTTCTTGGCGCGAAAGTCGAGGAGCTGTGCCGCCAGCTCCAGAAATCCTGGTACCGCGCAGCTGCCAGCGTCCAGGAGCAGCAGTGCAGGCAGCCGACGGAGCCGCCACCTGCAGTGGAAGAGACTGGCACCAGAGACGCCGCAGCGGCAGGTAAGCAATCCGAACATGCCCCGGCCACCGACGAGACCCTCCTAGTGCCCATCGACTCCCTGCCAATGCCACCTAGAGCAGAGGTCCCCAACTCCAGTCCTCAAGGCCCACCAACATGTCATGTTTTCAGGATTTCCTTAGTCTTGCCCAGGTAATAATTGCATCACCTGTGCAATGCAAAGGAAATCCTGAAAACATGACCTGTTGGTGGGCCTTGAGGACTGGAGTTGGGGACCCCTGACCTAGAGACTCGGAGCTGTTGTCATCAGAGGCTCCACATTGCCCAACATCGCCCTCATCTGGCCAGGTGAGAGAAACAACAATCACCGCCATTCCTGAAATAGCACCTGTCGTTCTGTGCTCCAGATGTGCTGGTGCCTTATTGGAGCGAAGAACTGTGAGCCCACAGACTCCAATTCAGAGCGCAGATGCACTCTGCATAGTACCAGGTAGTCACCCGTCTCCAGCCAGACTACCTCCACCAGTGCTACCCCCAGAACTGCAGTAAACCTCGAAACACTGAAAAAGATTTTACATAGTTCAAAAACATTTCCTTCCCTACTTTAAACCCGCACAGGGTTAACTTTTAAAGGGGTCCTCAGTTATAGGAGGATTCCAAGTTCTGCATTTGTTTTTCGCAAGTTTTCTTATTTCTTATACCAAAGAACTGCAGGATCATGGACGGTGAATGATTCCTAAACTGACTGGTTTTACAAGAAGAGCTTTTCGAAGAGACTGTTCCTGATGACATCGTGAAAGTTTTTGCTGATTTAAAGTTGATAATTGACTTGTATATTGATACTTTGCACTACCTCAGAACAGGACCTGAGTTACCCTTAAAGGGGTCGATAGATAGTCTTGGATGCGTAGAAGAATAACAAAAATGTTGATTTGCACTTTGAGGGTTAATGATAGTATACCCTTAGAGGGTACCTGCACTTAGTAGATAGAATACCTGTATGGGTAATTGTGTTTCATAGATAGTACTTGTTTTCAACTTGCCTTAAAAAGTCATGCGCACAATGTAAATATGTTATTGTTTGCAACGTTCAAATGTTCTCACCTCCTATAAAGGGAAGCCAAAGTTTTGTAATTGTTCAAATGTTTTTCAAAAATATGTATGTCTTTTTGCTAATGTATTGTTGTTTTCATTTCCCAGTCCCGGAATACTGGATTTAACAGGGGGGGAGTGCAGCGCCCCAGGGTCCTGGTCATTGCAGTAATGTCATTCTTCCACCAGGGGGAGTGATGTTACGCCTGAAGGCAATAAAGCAGATCACCTTACCAGGTATCACAAACCACACAACACACTTCACACTCCAGGCCGCTAGGGGGAGCCATGCTTCTATTAGGGCACTCCTCACAATTAGGTAATAATGGTAGTCTGGATAGGAAGTCAGAGAGAGAAGCTGGCTGGAGTGAGAGGTAGGCAGATGCAGACTGAGGTCTGTGGAGAATGAGGGTTCACGGAGCTGCACCTGCCCCACATGCGGCAGCATCCTAAGAAAGGACACGAAGGGAATTGCATTGCTGAGAGTGAGAAACGAAGTCATAGCACAAGGAGAGTAATCCAGAGGGAGTTCTGTCCTGCAATAGGCTGCCTCCCTCTGAGGCACAGAAGCCAGTAGCCAGAACACCGAGGGAGTAAGGATCTCTATGCTTTACTTCAGAGACTGGCAGAACAGTTAATTCCACATTGCCTGCCCGACCTTATACCCAGGAGGCACGGTGGCAACTTGTGGGGGCTGTGGCATCATAGGGTCCCTGTAAAAAGTCTAAGGCCATCAGTCATACGGGTTTGTCCTATCCTATCCATCAGGGGGACAGAGAGAAAGAGACATTACATCTATGATAGTTGTGAGGACCTCACCGAGAAGCTCAGCAGGGAGGAACTACAACACTCAGGCGCTAGAGGAAGGCTACTGATTTCCACCTGGATAAGTGGACTCTGGATTTGCCTTCGGACCGGCCGGACTCTGTCTGCCCTGTGGTCTGGTGCTCTGGACTGTGGATACTGAAGCCTTCAGTAAAGGTAAAGAGACTGCAATCTTGTGTCCTCGTTCTTTACTGCACCTCACACTATCATCTACACTCTGGGAAGCCCTGGGGACATAATTCACCTGTGGGAAGGTGTACCATCTAGCTGCCATAACATCACCCCAGTGGACCCCTAAGCAGCGTCGGTCACCCTGACCGAATACCACAGGTGGCGTCACGAACACTATCCCTTTAAAGACCTTTCCCCTCATTTTATAAATGGACGTTCCCTAGGGTCATGGACCGGGTCAGCCACCGTAACATCCCCGCAGAGAACCAAAGGACCCGATACCGAGCACCCCACTGCCCTACTGGGGGCGCTCCACTTTTCTAACATACTTTGATTGAAAGTTCCCTAGCATACCCTCTCCATTTTGAATTCCTGTCCGATTTTTTTTTTGTTTTTTTTTTGTTTTTTTAACTTCCATTAACCCTCTGATTGAAAATCTCCAGTGCATCGTGAGAAACTCAAATAAGCGGTCATCAGTTGCAGAGACGGTTTTAGACAAAGTTGGGCCCTAAGCAAAAGATAAAAATGGGGCCCCAAACTCTGCACTCAAATAATGATTTTACCAGTATGTCCACTAAGCCATAGCTTGTATAATAAGGCATGTGGCTGATACCTGGCACTCATGCATCCCACCAGATATCTGTAGATGAGACATCATCCATTTATGTCACCTCCTGATGCATTAATGAATAATTCCGGAAAAGCATTTTAAGTAAAAAAGATTCCCTTAAAGGAGTTGTCCTTTGAAAACAAATGATCATCGGCCAACCGGATAGTTGATAAGTTATTGATCAATGGGGTCTGACCATTAATTAGCAGAACAGGAAAATTATATCCCCATTAGAATGAAGCGGCAGTGCACATATGAGATCTGTGCTCCATATACTTCATATAAGGCAGCCAACCTCTACACTCGGCTTTTTCTGGCAAAATTAATGGATTGGGGTTAGATGTTCAGCGTTCTGATGATTGTAGTGAGTTCAAGAAGTCGAATACCCACCGATCAGTAACTTATTGCCTATGCTGTGGATAGGCATCCCATGTGGGTGACACCAGTGATCAGTCCTGTGTCTGGCTAAAGGCTCATTCAGACTTCTGACTGTAATGTATGATTGTTATCCATGTTTTTCATGGATAGTACTTGTACCTGTGATAATCTTTGGGGCCATTTCTATTCAGATGAAAATTGCAGAGATATGTTCGATTTTGATCCGAGGGTCGGGTGAAGCGATGCTGTTCTGTTTCACAACTGCTAACAACCTTTCTCCTTCCTCCATGACAACACCACGGAGAGAAGGGATCTGCCCATCAGGGACAGGAAACTTACAGATAAAAGGGTGGTACCTCTCCCTCGCATCAGTTGGTTTCCTGTCCCTGACTGGGAACCTTCAGTTCGGCGTACCTGGAATGAAGATAAGGATGAAGATGGTCCAGGCCCGGCCAGTCTGGTTCAGGCAGCGGGGAGGCCCCTGTCGTGGCTGGTGACCTGAAGCCACCACCGCTGGGACCAATGAGTCTTGCAGGGTAAGTGGGGGGAGCGCAGCCACCGCACCAGATTTCAGGTGCAGGGCTTCTGAGTTTCCGGCCGGGGAATGCGCTGAAGCGCCCCATGACGACGCGGTCGGGGAGGTCACATGAAGAGGAGGTACTTCCGGGGTAAACCAGAAATAGGGCTGAGGACGCCGGGCAGCTATTTTAAAAAAGGAGGAAAGTGTGGAGAAGCTCCATGCAACAAGCAGTCCCTGGCATGATGGAGGACAGCGAACCACAGCAGCAGCAACCACCACAGCAGCAGCAGCAACCACCATAGCAGCAGTGCCAGAGACAACTCAAATAGCAACGTAAGAGGCATGATTCTGCAGGCAAGTAGAGCGGACGTTACAGCAGCCATTCTATTATTATTTATTTATTTATATAGCACCATTAATTCCATGGTGTTGTACATGAGAAAAAGGGTTATGTACAGTGTTATAGATATCGTTTACGGTAAACAAATTTACAATGACAAACTGGTACAGAGGGGAGAGTACCCTGTCCTTGCGGACTTACGCTCTACTTAGCAGAGCAGAACATCCAGCACAAAGGACAAATCTCCATCCTCCTGGATTCTGTTCCTCCTCCAGAACCAGTACTCGAGGATGCTTCTGCAGCGCCCCAGAGTCCTGGTCGTTGCAGTAATGTCGCTCTGCCACTAAGGGGAGTGATGTTATGTCTGATTACACTAAAGGAGTTCACCTGACCAGGTATCACAGTAACATATTACACTTCACACTCCGGCCACCAGGGGGAGCAAAAGGCACTATGTATTAGGCCACTCCTCACACTCTGGTAAAACTGGGGGTTGGATAGGAAGTTAGACAGAAAGCAGCCTGGGAGAGCTCCAGGGAGGACCTGTCAGGGATGGGTTCCTGGCAGGTACCTAGCAGAAAGGACAGATCGCTACGGAGCCGCGCCTGCACTACCTTGCGGCGGCATCCTAAGGAAGGACACGAAGCGAAGTATATTGTGGAGAAGTGAGAAACGAGATCACAGCACAAAGGGGATAGAACCAGTAGGAGTCGTGCCTCGAGATCGGAAACATCCTACTGAGGCACGTAGCCGGTGGCCGGAACGCCGAGTAACAGACTTCAAGCATTACTTCAAACAGCGGCAGGACAGTTGATTATAGGTTGGCTGTCTACCTTAAATCACCTAAGCAGACATAGGGGCAATTGTGGGAGAGGGGCGTCTCTAGGGTCCCAGAATAACTCCAGGCCTTCCCGTCATACGGGTGCGTCCTAGCCAGATAAACTGGGGGACAGAGAAGAGAAAGAACAGATACGAAAGTTGTGAGGACTATCCCGTGGTGCTCAGCAGGGAAGGACTACAACACACAGGCGCTAGTTGGTAGGCACTGATTTCCACCTGCAAAGGGAACTATGGATGCGCCTTCGGACCGGCCGATCTCAGCCAGCCCTGTTAACAGTGCTCTGGATTGCGGATCCTGAAGTCTTCAATAAAAAGGTAAAGAGACTGCAACCCTGTGTCCTCATTATTATCCGCGTCCCACATCATCACCACCTACACTACTGGGAAGCACTTCACCTGTGGGAAGGTATACCATCTAGCTGCCATAACATCACCCCAGTCGACCCCCAAGCAGCGTCGGTCACCCTGACCGAATACCACAGGTGGCGTCACGAACCCTTGACAAACTTTCGTCACCTTTCATTGGACGCCCCTTAGCAGGGTCACGGACCGGGCCCAGCCACCGTGACAACCCCAGGACCGAGACAGAGAGGACCGGTACCGAGTACTCCGTGGCCCTGCGTCTGAGGGCACTCCAACTTGGCATCATGAACAGGATGTACTTAAGCCTGAAGAATCGGGTCATGTGTGCCTTAGAACTGTGTTGGAATTGTGCTTGAACAGTGATTTATTGCAAAGATTGTGTATTGCTATTTGCCGCCAAGATTCCTGCCAAAACTGCCACCATTATAGCGCCACGAGGAGCGCAGGAGAAGAAGGGCGTGGAGTTGTGGGCGTGAACGAACTGAGAAGAGCGAAGAGCAATGGTCTCCCAGTCTAAATATTTCTGTACCTTGAGGACGTGTCTGTCAGCAGCCGAGATCCGCCTCCTGATCTTCAATGGCGGGCGGAGACAAAGAAAACAAAACCGCCAACGGAGGAGGGAGCGGGAAAAGGACGAGGGAGAAGAAGTGAGCCACGTGGGAGACGCCATGGCCAGCCGACCGGGATCGGAGCGTGGCGTCGGAGCAGAGGACTCCCCCAGCTACCCAGAGAGGTAGCGCGGCCAAGCGTCACCTGTTGGCCCCGACTTCCTGCAGGCTGGAGTGGAAGAGCTCAGCGATCAACTCCGGCGGACGCAGCTGAGCACTGAGGCCGGGTGGAAGGAGACCGTCATCGGGAGCCTCACCAGACGTCTGTCGGTAGCCTCGTCTGGTCCTGAGCAAGAAAGAAGTTCCAGCGCTCCGAAGCCAGAAAGCAAGGCCCTGCCGGAAAGCGAGATACTGCAAACAGAGATGACAACACCACAGCGCAAGGCCCCGCAGTCAGCGTTCCAGATCCCAGCAGAGACGGAGCAGGCCGGCATCGGAGGGACCGCATCTGAAGCAGGTATGAAGAACGACCCTGCCCCAGTGACAGAAGACCTACTGGTAGGCCCCGTAGCAGCACCACTTGCTGCCATGATGAAGACTAACTCTGAACTGACAAATCCTAATACTACTACCACAGTGGGCATTAATGCCGCTACTGAACCTACTACCAAAATTGACATTCGAACCCAGATTATACCTGAAAAACCGATTAGTGACATTGATACCGCATCGGATGAGAAGTCGAACACAGATCTTCCCAGGCCAGGAAGTGTTTGCTACCAACTGATGCCTTGCAACCTACCGTCGCAAGAATAAACCTCGAAACCCCGACAAATGTAAATAGTTAACTGTTTGTTTCCTGTTCTTTTGCTGCCTAAACCTGTTTAGGGTTAACTCTTAAAGGGATCCCTTTGTTGACCCGGGATCTCTATTGTTTCGAGTTTTGCTATTTTTCTACTAAAGACTGCCGAATCATGGACGGTGAATGATTCACAAACTGCTGCTTGTAAATAGTTTGCACCTTCTTAAAGGTGCCCCCTACTGGTTTTACAAAAAGGAGAGCTTTTTGAAGAGACTGTTCCTGATTACAGCGCAGAAGTTCTTGTTTCAAACGGACTTGCACACTGGGAGTTTGCACGACCTCAAAGAGACTTGGTTCCCTCTTAAAGGGAATGTTACTTGTTGCCTTTTGATAATGTTGCCTTAAGTAGTAAGACAGCAATAATGTTTGCATAGTAGATAACATGTAGCTAGAAAGCTAGTAAGTGAACCCATAGGGGTTAGTGAGTCCTCCTGAAAACCATAGAGATGGTTGATAGGTCTCATGTTGTGAACCGAGAAGAAGAGATTCAGCAGGCCCAGACAAGTAGCTAGGCGGTCCTGCATATGTGAAGTCGAAGAAGTGAAGAAAAAGGTTACATTTGTACCATAGCATTTTATAGTAGGCCTTTAGTGGGTTCAGCCTATATGCCCTTAAAGGAAAAGTTAAATTATTGTTCAAAAATTTGCACTTAGTAGAATACCCGGCTGGGTAAAGGAAATTATTTATAGTCAGTAAATTAGAATGTTATTTAAAATATTTTACTATGTTTCTGTTTGTAACGTTCAAGTGACCTCACCTCCCATAAAGGGAAGCATTGTAGTATTTACTTGTTCATGGCATTTCAAAATTTTGGATGTCTTTTGATAGCATGTATTGTTGTTCTTCTTCTTTTCCCAGTCCGGGAGTACTGGATTTAACCGGGGGGTGCAGCGCCCCAGAGTCCTGGTCATTGCAGTAATGTCGCTCTGCCACTAAGGGGAGTGATGTTATGTCTGATTACACTAAAGGAGTTCACCTGACCAGGTATCACAGTCACACATTACACTTCACACTCTGGCCACCAGGGGGAGCAAAAGGCACTATGTATTAGGCCACTCCTCACACTCTGGTAAAACTGGGGATTGGATAGGAAGTTAGACAGAAAGCAGCCTGGGAGAGCTCCAGGGAGGACCTGTCAGGAGTGGGTTCCTGGCAGGTACCTAGCAGAAAGGACAGATCGTTACGGAGCCGTGCCTGCACTGCCTTGCGGCGGCATCCTAAGGAAGGACACGAAGCGAAGTGTATTGTGGAGAAGTGAGAAACGACATCACAGCACAAAGGAGATAGAACCAGTAGGAGTCGTGCCTCGAGATCGGCAACATCCTACTGAGGCGCGTAGCCGGTGGCCGGAACGCCGAGGAAGTAACAGACTTCAAGCATTACTTCAAACAGCGGCAGGACAGTTGATTATAGGTTGGCTGTCTACCTTAAATCACCTAAGCAGACATAGGGGGCAATTGTGGGAGAGGGGTGTCTCTAGGGTCCCAGAATAACTCCAGGCCTTCCCATCATACGGGTGCATCCTAGCCAGATAAACTGGGGGACAGAGAAGAGAAAGAACAGATACAAAAGTTGTGAGGACTATCCCGTGGTGCTCAGCAGGGAAGGACTACAACACACAGGCGCTAGTTGGTAGGCACTGATTTCCACCTGCAAAGGGAACTATGGATGTGCCTTCGGACCGGCCGGTCTCAGCCAGCCCTGTTAACAGTGCTCTGGATTGCGGATCCCGAAGTCTTCAATAAAAAGGTAAAGAGACTGCAACCCTGTGTCCTCATTATTATCCGCGTCCCACATCATCACCACCTACACTACTGGGAAGCCCTGGGGAAGCACTTCACCTGTGGGAAGGTATACCATCTAGCTGCCATAACATCACCCCAGTGGACCGAATACCACAGGTGGCGTCACGAACCCTTGACAAACTTTTGTCACCTTTCATTGGACGCCCCTTAGCAGGGCCCAGCCACCATGGCAACCCCAGGACCGAGACAGAGAGGACCGGTACCTAGTACCCCGCGGCCCTGCGTCTGGGGTCGCTCCACTTCTAACTGGTGAGTGATCTTCGTGAAAGTTCACCTTGTAATTGGGGTCCCCTTTTTTCTCTTTTATTCCACTCTTCAGGGAAGGAAAAGAGTGGGAAAATCCAAACACAGACGTTGCCCCATGTGTAACAAATAGTTACCACTCTCCTGGGATAAGAGACTATGCCTTTCCTGCATAGAGCAAGTGTTGTGTGAAGAGACCCCAAACTTCACTGCCGAGCTAAGATCGGTGATTAAATCGGAGGTCGAAAGTACCTTTAGATCTCTCACGCGGGGGATAAGGTCAGAGACCAGAAAGCCGCCAAGCACCCCCAGTCTGAGTCCTCTAGCTCTGAGGAAAAAGACTTGGATCTATCAGACTCTTCCTCATCCTCAGATGATGAAGTGGGGGGGGGCGCCACTGTTTTCCTTTAGAGGAGGTAGAAAGCCTGGTTAAGGTAGTGAGATGCACTATGGGGGTGATAGACCCTCGCCCCGAAAAAAATGTGCAGGACATAATGTTTGAGGGATTGGCCCAGAAAAAGTGGAGATCCATTCCCCTGAATGAAAATATATAGGCCCTGATCAAAAAAGAGTGGGAGAGACCTGATAGGAAAAATTATTCAGTGCCATCCCTAAAAAGGAAATACCCCTTCGAGGATACAGCGTCAACATCCCGGGATGAAGCCTCGAAATTAGATGTTGCGGTAGAAAAGGCCTCTAAGAAATATGCCCTCCCTTTCGAGGACATGGGAACCTTAAAAGACGCGTTAGATAAGAAGGCAGATTCCTTCCTTAAAGGGGCATGGGAAACATCGGGGCGTAATTTTAGGCCCGCTATAGCAGCTACCTGCACCTCTACATCCCTTATGATCTGGGTGGTTGAGCAAGAGAAACAGCTCTTGGATGGGGTGCCCAGGAATGAAGTGCCAGAGTCCATTCCCTTGATACGGGGGCAGCAGTCTTTGGCAGATTCTTCAGCCGACTCAGATTAGCATCTAAGTCTGCAGCTCTCTCGAATGCAGCTCGCAGGGCACTTTGGCTCAAATGCTGGCCAGGAGACATGCAAACCAAATTAAAATTATGCTCAATCCAATGTGAAGGAGAGTTCTTGTTTGGAGAAACACTTGGATGACATCCTCCAGGCGGCAGGAGATAAGGTTTCCCTAACCTGGCTACTCCCACTTTCAAACGGTCCTTTTGGAGTAGGAAATTTTTCCGGAGGAGGCCCCCGAGAGACCAGAGTAGATGGGAAGAAGGGAGGAAGAAAGGCAAGGAATTCCTCTTCGAAAGTTCCTCTCGTGATAGCAAGCCCTGGAAGTGACGGTCTTTCCCAGGTGGGGGGGCAGACTATCCCATTTCCTTCCAGCCTGAGAGAAAATTTCGAAGAGTCCCTGGATATTAAATCTTATCGGGGCGGGCCTGCGGATAGAGTTCCATTCACTCCCTCCACAGAAATTTGTCATGACCCCCCTATGATCCTCTCTAGAGGAACAAGAGGCCCTGCAGTGCAAGGTTTTGGACCTAGTGAGCAACGCTGTTCTCCAGGAGATCCCTCCTCAAGAAAGGAGGGAGGGATTCTACTCCCCATTGTTCCTGGTAACGAAACCAGAAGGGTCATACCAGACTATTATAAACTTGAGGAAATTTAACGGGTATGTAAAAATGCAAAAGTTCACGATGGAGTCAATAAAGTCGGCTATCAAAATATTGTTTCCCAATTGCTTCATGGCAGTTTGGGATCTCAGCGACGCATATCACCATGTCCCTATACACAAAGACTCTAAGAGGCTCCTCAGGGTAGCGGTCACCATAAAAGGAGAAAAAAAATGTTTCCAACACAAGGCCCTTCCATTCGGTTTATTGATAGCCCCTCAGGTGTTTACCAAATTGTGGAGGAGGCTATGGCGCACCAGAGGGAACAGGACATTTTGATCGTCCCTTATTTGGACGACTTTCTGGTAATAGGTGACTCAGCCCAACGTTGCAGAAAACAGCTAGACAGAGTAATGACTACTGTAGTAGATCTGGGCTGGCTTTTAAACCTAAAAAAACATGGCTCGAGCCAAAGACTGTACAGGAGTTCCTAGGACTGATATTGGACTTCTAGAAGCAAGAGTGCTGCCTCCCAGTAGACAAAAGGGGGGAAATTATAGATCAGGAATCAAGAGCCTCACAAAACCCATCCATGACTTTGAGGAAGGCCATGTCCCTGTTAGGTTCCCTTACCAATTGTTGGGAGTGGTCTAGTGAGCCCAGATACACACTGGGGACCTCCAGTGGGACATTTTTAAAAAAATCTCACTAAAAAGTCACTTGGAAGGGCGCATGACTGTCTTTGGCTACTATTCGTTCAGTAAGCTAGAGTATGATAGAATCAACACTTTCAAAACATTCTCAAAATTTGTTCCTTGAGTTGGTGGGAAAATATAAGCAATCTAACCAAAGGGGTTCCTTGGGTAACAAGAGTGTCCTGGGTATTTACCATAGATGCAAGCCCCACTGGATGGAGGGCTCACCTGGGAAACAAGGTTACTCAGGGGGTCTGGAAGGGGCAGGAGCTCGAGGTATCCTCAAACCAAAAGGAGCTACTGGCAGTGAGATATGCCCTGTTAGAATTCCTGGTTGCCCTGCGAGGTCATCATGTACGAATATTTTCAGACAATCAGGTGGTGGTGGCCTATCTAAACCATCAGGGAGGAACTAGGTCATGGGCCCTGATGAATACAACATCTCCTATCCCTTCGGCACTACACATTCGGGGGGTAGAGAATCACAGGGCAAACTTTTTGAGCTGCACTCAGTTGAAACAAGGCGAGTAGGTGCTGAAGGAGTCCATTTTCAACCAGACTGTGGAAATGTGGGGTCTCCCGGTCATAGATCTTTTTGCCAATATCACAACATGAAGGTAGACTCTCTTTGCTCCCTAGATCCCAGAGGGAACAATCAGGCTCTAGATGCCTTTATGATCCCATGGAATCAGAGCCTGGCCTACGTATTTCCCCCCTGTGGTTCTCATCCCAGCGGTCCTAAAGAATATCAGGGAGGACAGGGCAAGAATAATACTGATAGCCCCCTTTTGGCCAAGAAAAACTTGGTTCTCCTGGCTGAGGATGATGTCTATGACCGATCCTTGGGTTCTACCAGAAATACCGGACCTTCTTTCTCAGAGATCGGTGTTTCACCCTCAAGCAGTGAACCTACATTTAACAGCATGGAATTTGAAAGGGCGCTGTTGAGGGATAGAGGGTTTTCACCAAACTTGGCCTCCACCCAGCTCACGAGTAGGAAAATTGTCACCACTAAAGCTTATAGTAAAACCTGGAGGAAATTCGTATCCACCTCAGGGGTGAGAATCCAGGATGGATTTCCAATTATGGCAATCCTGTAATTTCTGCAGAAGGGGTTGGAACGAGGCCTGGCGACTAGCACCTTAAAAGTTCAGGTAGCAGCTCTAAGGGCCTTATATAATCAAGACATAGCAGGCAATTCATGGGTAGCATGATTTATTAGAGCCTCTGCAAGATTTAGGCCCATTATCAGCCAGAAAGTAGCACCATGAGATCTAAATTTAGTCCTATCAGTCCTAACAGGTCCTCCCTTTGAACCTTTGGATTTGTTCCCTCTTAAGGTCCTGTTCCTTAAAATGGTCCCTCTAGTGGCTCTAACATCAGCCCGGAGAGTAAGCAACATACAGGCCTTATCTGCAGGCCCACCTTCACTAAGATCCTAGAGGATAGTGTTATTTTAAAACCTGACCCTGCTTACTTGCCCAAGGTAGCATCTCAGTTCCACAGGTCCCGAGAGGTAGTCCTTCCTTCATTTTGTTCTAACCCCAAAAATATGGAGGAAGAAAAATTCCACACCTTAGATGTAAAAAGATGTTTGGTTCAGTACCTAACATCCACCCAGGGGTGTTGGAAGGAAGGATCTCTGTATGCTTTCTGTGGCCTAGAAAGGGACTCAAGGCCTCCAAGAGTACCTTGGCGAGATGGATAAAAGATGCAATATCATTGGCCTACTCACCTAGTGGGAATGTCGCCCCGGAGAGTCTGAGAGCTCATTCCACAAGAGCAGTGGCAATCTCCTGGGCAGAAAGGTCAGAGGTATCAATAGAGCAGATCTGTAAGGCTGCCACTTGGTCATCACCTTCTACCTTTTTCAAGCTCTATCGGCTGGACCTAGCCTCTTCTTCTGAACTAACCTTGTTGAGAAGGGTTATAGAGGCTGTGGTGCTGTCATGGGGGTAGGAGAAAAAAATAGTTACTTACCGGTAACAGGATTTCTCAGAGCCCATGACAGCACCCGTTTATTCCCACCCATCAAGTGTGGGTGAGCACGCTTTCACTGTTTGTGGTGTGATTTATGTATAAACATGGTGTTTTCTGATAAGCAGTATGATAAAAATATGTAATTGTTGTCAATAACCTGGAGGTCCTCCTATGCTCTGTAACCAACTGATGCGAGGAAGAGGTTCCGCCCTTTTATCTGTAGGTTTCCTGTCCCTAAGGGGCGAATACCCTCTCTTCGTGGTGCTGTCATAGACTCTGAGAAATCCTGTTACCTGTAAGTAACTATGTCTATCTCCTGCATTGAGAACACCTGATCAATGGTGGCAGGAAGCAAAGAAAACTGTCCAGGCATGATCACCCGCCGCAGAAATATGACATAATACAGCATGATCACAGCAATGTACTTATCAATAACCCTGACTTCTGACAAGGAGAAATTATCTGTCGGACTGAATTTGTGCCTGACCATAACTTTGACCTTTTTTCCACCTAGTTGGATATTAATAAATTTGTTCGCAATCTAATGGTAAAAAGACATTTCTGGACTTCTGAGTATTGGGAAAGTACATCATCCAATACTGTAAATGAATTCTCCTGTTTGAATTTTCCGGTACAGCAATGTATTCTGATTACAGTAATTACAGCAGGAATCCCAACCGGACAGATATTTTGTGAACTAGGTCACTGGACTAAAAAACAAAAAATCATATTTTTACCCTATTAATTCTAGGGTGCAATGTATGGATAGGTTTCAGGACAGTAGCTAGAGAGAGCTGAAAAATTGCAGTCATTGGTCCACTCTAATCCTAAACATCTCAATCTTTCTTTTACACAGAATAAATCACTGCAAAAATTAAAAAATATGAAAGAAATTATAGACTGTTCATGTCTTTTCCAGTGGGCAAACATACAAAATAAGCAAGGGATCAAATGCTTATTTCCCCCACTGTAGCTCCCTTCAGGGGAAAGAAGACGCTGAACCGCCAGTTGAGAATAGGACTCTTGCTAGCTGGACTGTGGTACTGACATGTGTTGTGGCGAAGGAAAGAAAAACAGTGGAGATAGAAAATGAATGATTAAAGAGAAAGGAACTGGAACTGTCTGCATCAGTAGCGTAGCTACCGGGGGGGGGGGGGCAGAGGGTGCGGTGGCCCCAGGCCTGGTGCTCAGAGGGGGCCCACCCGGAGCTACGCTGCTGTAACCGTATTGGCGTGCACCTGTGCATTTGCTATTGTATTTGGGTCCGCTGCACCCTGTTAGTGCAATTGTATTGAGGCCTAGTTAGACAGGTATGCATCTATGCCTGTTTTTGTGTTTCTTGAATAGTGGAGGTTTTTCCTCTTTTTGCGGTGTTCATGTCAGAACAGAATAACACCAATATTTACACATGTCAAAGTTCACAGTTACACAATAAAATATGCACTCTCTTCAAGGGGGAACATGGGCAATTTGTCCATGAGATCAGTATGTGCCGTGATTTTTTTCATGCAGAAATTTGGTCTGTATTAAACTGTAATCTGAATGGCGCAATTGCATAACATTGATCCTAGCGCTGTCTGTATGTGGTCAGGTTTGTTTTTTTCATGGAGAGCACTTGGACCGAAAATACAGTCGTCAGGAATATGATGTATTTGATTGTCTATTATCACGCACACTGAGCTCTGCTACATCCAAGAGCTGAGTACAAACACGCGCTGTGGGCTTTTCAGACCCCTGTTATGAAAGGCAATTCAGTACCACAATGGACATGGAGGTCAGAGCACATACAGTGATCTGACAATAACCCAAAATCATAGAACGAGCTCTGAGACGTGGGAACTCTGCAGACCGCAATCCCTAATCCTCTCCAAACAACACTAGAGGCAGCCGTGGATTGCGCCAACTCTGCCTATGCAACTCGGCACAGCCTGAGAAACTAACTAGCCTGAAGATAGAAAATAAGCCTACCTTGCCTCAGAGAAATACCCCAAAGGAAAAGGCAGCCCCCCACATATAATGACTGTGAGTTAAGATGAAAAAGACAAACGTAGGGATGAAATAGATTCAGCAAAGTGAGGCCCGACTTTCTTAACAGAGCGAGGATAGGAAAGATAACTTTGCGGTCTACACAAAACCCTAAAGAAAACCACGCAAAGGGGGCAAAAAGACCCTCCGTACCGAACTAACGGCACGGAGGTACACCCTTTGCGTCCCAGAGCTTCCAGCAAAACAATTAGACAAGCTGGACAGAAAAAATAGCAAACAAATAGCAAAGAAGAACTTAGCTATGAAGAGCAGCAGGCCACAGGAATGATCCAGGGAAAAACAAGTCCAACACTGGAACATTGACAGGAAGCCAGGATCAAAGCATTAGGTGGAGTTAAGTAGAGAAGCACCTAACGACCTCACCAGATCACCTGAGGGAGGAAACTCAGAAGCCGCAGTACCACTTTCCTCTACAAACGGAAGCTCCCAGAGAGAATCAGCCGAAGTACCACTTGTGACCACAGGAGGGAGCTCTGCCACAGAATTCACAACAGTACCCCCCCCCTTGAGGAGGGGTCACCGAACCCTCACCAGAGCCCCCAGGCCGACCAGGATGAGCCACATGAAAGGCACGAACAAGATCGGGAGCATGGACATCAGAGGCAAAAACCCAGGAATTATCTTCCTGAGCATAACCCTTCCATTTAACCAGATACTGGAATTTCCGTCTTGAAACACGAGAATCCAAAATCTTCTCCACAATATACTCCAATTCCCCCTCCACCAAAACCGGGGCACGAGGGTCAACAGATGGAACCATAGGTGCCACGTATCTCCGCAACAATGACCTATGGAATACGTTATGTATGGAAAAAGAATCTGGGAGGGTCAGACGAAAAGACACAGGATTAAGAACCTCAGAAATCCTATACGGACCAATGAAACGAGGTTTAAACTTAGGAGAGGAAACCTTCATAGGAATATGACGAGAAGATAACCAAACCAGAACCCCAACACGAAGTCGGGGACCCACACGGCGTCTGCGATTAGCGAAACGTTGAGCCTTCTCCTGGGACAAGGTCAAATTGTCCACTACATGAGTCCAAATCTGCTGCAACCTGTCCACCACAGTGTCCACACCAGGACAGTCCGAAGACTCAACCTGTCCTGAAGAGAAACGAGAATGGAACCCAGAATTGCAGAAAAATGGCGAAACCAAGGTAGCCGAGCTGGCCCGATTATTAAGGGCGAACTCAGCCAAACGCAAAAAGGACACCCAGTCATCCTGATCGGCAGAAACAAAGCATCTCAGATAAGTTTCCAAGGTCTGATTGGTTCGTTCGGTCTGGCCATTAGTCTGAGGATGGAAAGCCGAGGAAAAAGACAAGTCAATGCCCATCCTACCACAAAAGGCTCGCCAAAACCTCGAAACAAACTGGGAACCTCTGTCAGAAACGATATTCTCTGGAATGCCATGTAAACGAACCACATGCTGGAAGAACAATGGCACCAAATCAGAGGAGGAAGGCAATTTAGACAAGGGTACCAGATGGACCATCTTAGAAAAGCGATCACAGACCACCCAAATGACTGACATCTTTTGAGAAACGGGAAGATCTGAAATAAAATCCATAGAGATATGTGTCCAAGGCCTCTTCGGGACCGGCAAGGGCAAAAGCAACCCACTGGCACGAGAACAGCAGGGCTTAGCCCGAGCACAAATCCCACAGGACTGCACAAAAGTACGCACATCCCGCGACAGAGATGGCCACCAAAAGGATCTAGCCACTAACTCTCTGGTACCAAAGATTCCAGGATGACCAGCCAACACCGAACAATGAACCTCAGAGATAACTTTATTCGTCCACCTATCAGGGACAAACAGTTTCTCCGCTGGACAACGATCAGGTTTATTAGCCTGAAATTTTTGCAGCACCCGCCGCAAATCAGGGGAGATGGCAGACACAATTACTCCTTCCTTGAGGATACCCGCCGGCTCAGACAAACCAGGAGAGTCGGGCACAAAACTCCTAGACAGAGCATCCGCCTTCACATTTTTAGAGCCCGGAAGGTACGAAATCACAAAGTCAAAACGGGCAAAAAACAGCGACCAACGAGCCTGTCTAGGATTCAAACGCTTAGCAGACTCGAGATAAGTCAAGTTCTTATGATCAGTCAATACCACCACGCGATGCTTAGCTCCTTCAAGCCAATGACGCCACTCCTCGAATGCCCACTTCATGGCCAGCAACTCTCGGTTGCCCACATCATAATTTCGCTCAGCAGGTGAAAACTTCCTGGAAAAAAAAGCGCATGGTTTCATCACTGAGCAATCAGAACCTCTCTGCGACAAAACAGCCCCTGCTCCAATCTCAGAAGCATCAACCTCGACCTGGAACGGAAGAGAAACATCTGGCTGACACAACACAGGGGCAGAAGAAAAATGACGCTTCAACTCCTGAAAAGCCTCCACAGCAGCAGAAGACCAATTGACCACATCAGCACCCTTCTTGGTCAAATCGGTCAATGGTTTGGCAATACTAGAAAAATTGCAGATGAAGCGACGATAAAAATTAGCAAAGCCAAGGAACTTTTGCAGACTTTTCAGAGATGTCGGCTGAGTCCAATCATGGATGGCTTGGACCTTAACAGGATTCATCTCGATAGTAGAAGGGGAAAAGATGAACCCCAAAAATGAAACCTTCTGCACCCCAAAGAGACACTTTGATCCCTTCACAAACAAAGAATTAGCACGCAGGACCTGAAAAACCGTTCTGACCTGCTTCACATGAGACTCCCAATCATCCGAGAAGATCAAAATGTCATCCAAGTACACAATCAGGAATTTATCCAGGTACTCTCGGAAGATGTCATGCATGAAGGACTGAAACACTGATGGAGCATTGGCAAGTCCGAATGGCATCACTAGATACTCTAAATGACCCTCGGGCGTATTAAATGCAGTTTTCCATTCATCGCCTCGCCTGATTCGCACCAGATTATACGCACCGCGAAGATCTATCTTGGTGAACCAACTAGCCCCCTTAATCCGAGCAAACAAGTCAGATAACAATGGCAAGGGGTACTGAAATTTAACCGTGATGTTATTTAGAAGGCGGTAATCTATACAAGGTCTCAGCGAACCATCCTTCTTGGCTACAAAAAAGAACCCTGCTCCTAATGGTGACGATGACGGGCGAATATGCCCCTTCTTCAGGGATTCCTTCACATAACTGCGCATAGCGGCATGCTCAGGCACGGATAAATTAAACAGTCGACCTTTTGGGAATTTACTACCAGGAATCAAATTGATAGCACAATCACAATCCCTGTGTGGAGGTAGGGTATCGGACTTGGGCTCATCAAATACATCCCGGTAATCAGACAAGAACTCTGGAACCTCAGAAGGGGTGGATGACGAAATTGACAGAAATGGAACATCACCATGTACCCCCTGACAACCCCAGCTGGACACCGACATGGATTTCCAATCTAATACTGGATTATGGGCTTGTAGCCATGGCAACCCCAACACGACCACATCATGCAGATTATGCAATACCAGAAAGCGAGTAACCTCCTGATGTGCAGGAGCCATGCACATGGTCAGCTGGGTCCAGTATTGAGGCTTATTCTTGGCCAAAGGCGTAGCATCAATTCCTTTCAAGGGAATAGGACACTGCAAGGGCTCCAAGAAAAACCCACAACGCTTAGCATATTCCAAGTCCATCAAATTCAGGGCAGCGCCTGAATCCACAAATGCCATGACAGAATACGATGACAAGAGCAGATCAAGGTAACGGACAGAAGAAATTTTGACTGTACTGTACCAATGGTGGCAGACCTAGCGAACCGCTTAGTGCGCTTAGGACAATCAGAGATAGCATGAGTGGAATCACCACAGTAGAAACACAGCCCATTCAGACGTCTGTGTTCTTGCCGTTCAACTCTGGTCAAAGTCCTATCACACTGCATAGGCTCAGGTTTAAGCTCAGGTAATACCGCCAAATGGTGCACAGATTTACGCTCACGCAAGCGTCGACCAATCTGAATGGCCAAAGACATAGACTCATTCAAACCAGCAGGCATAGGAAATCCCACCATGACATCCTTAAGGGCTTCAGAGACCCTTTCTGAATATAGCTGCCAGCGCAGATTCATTCCATTGAGTGAGCACGGACCACTTTCTAAATTTCTGACAATATACCTCTATCTCATCCTGAGCCTGACAAAGAGCCAGCAAATTTTTTTCTGCCTGATCCACTGAATTAGGCTCATCGTACAGCAACCCAAGCGCCAGGAAAAACGCATCGATATTACTCAATGCAGGATCTCCTGACGCAAGAGAAAACGCCCAGTCCTAAGGGTCGCCACGCAAAAAAGAAATGACGATCCTAACCTGTTGAACTGGGTCACCAGAGGAGCGAGGTTTCAAAGCCAGAAATAGTTTACAATTATTTTTGAAACTCAGAAATTTAGTTCTATCTCCAAAAAACAAATCTGGAATAGGAATTCTCGGTTCTAGCAAAGAATTCTGAGCCACAAAATCTTGAATATTTTGAACTCTTGCCGTGAGCTGATCCACACATGAAGACAGACCTTTAATGTCCATTGCTACACCTGTGTCCTGAACCACCCAAATGTCTAGGGGAAAAAAAAGGCAAAACACAGTGCAAAGAAAAAAAAAATGGTCTCAGAATTTCTTTTTTCCCCTCTATTGAGAATCATTAGCACTTTAGGCTTCCTGTACTGTTATGAAAGGCAATTCAGTACCACAATGGACATGGAGGTCAGAGCACATACAGTGATCTGACAATAACCCAAAATCATAGAACGAGCTCTGAGACGTGGGAACTCTGCAGACCGCAATCCCTAATCCTCTCCAAACAACACTAGAGGCAGCCGTGGATTGCGCCAACTCTGCCTATGCAACTCGGCACAGCCTGAGAAACTAACTAGCCTGAAGATAGAAAATAAGCCTACCTTGCCTCAGAGAAATACCCCAAAGGAAAAGGCAGCCCCCCACATATAATGACTGTGAGTTAAGATGAAAAGACAAACGTAGGGATGAAATAGATTCAGCAAAGTGAGGCCCGACTTTCTTAACAGAGCGAGGATAGGAAAGATAACTTTGCGGTCTACACAAAACCCTAAAGAAAACCACGCAAAGGGGGCAAAAAGACCCTCCGTACCGAACTAACGGCACGGAGGTACACCCTTTGCGTCCCAGAGCTTCCAGCAAAACAATTAGACAAGCTGGACAGAAAAAATAGCAAACAAATAGCAAAGAAGAACTTAGCTATGAAGAGCAGCAGGCCACAGGAATGATCCAGGGAAAAACAAGTCCAACACTGGAACATTGACAGGAAGCCAGGATCAAAGCATTAGGTGGAGTTAAGTAGAGAAGCACCTAACGACCTCACCAGATCACCTGAGGGAGGAAACTCAGAAGCCGCAGTACCACTTTCCTCCACAAATGGAAGCTCCCAGAGAGAATCAGCCGAAGTACCACTTGTGACCACAGGAGGGAGCTCTGCCACAGAATTCACAACAGACCCCCCCCCTCTTCACTCTGCCTGGAAAATTCTTCTTCTCTCTTGCCTGCAGGCAACTCCCTCCCCCCTGCATGCAGCTGTAATGTGAAACCAGTGTGCTGCGAGCCGGCCTACTCCGATTTGTGTAAGTGCGTGGTACAGGGGGCATTCCGTTTGTTCTCTTAAACTGGAATATAATTGCGCAGCTTAAGGTACCTTCACACTAAACGATATCGCTAGCAATCCGTGACGTTGCAGCGTCCTGGCTAGCGATATCGTTCAGTGTGACACGCAGCAGCGATCAGAATCCTGCTGTGATGTCGTTGGTCGGGGCTAGAGGGCCAGCACTTTCTTTGGTCGCTGGCTCTCCCGCTGACATCGCTGAATCGGCGTGTGTGACACCGATTCAGCGATGTCTTCGCTGGTAACCAGGGTAAACATCGGGTTACTAAGCGCAGGGCCGCGCTTAGTAACCCGATGTTTACCCTGGTTACCATCCTAAAAGTAAAAAAAACAAACACTACATACTTACCTACCGCTGTCTGTCCCCGGCGCTGTGCTTTCCTGCACTCACTGTGAGCACAGCGGCCGGAAAGCAGAGCGGTGACGTCACCGCTCTGCTTTCCGGCCGCTGTGCTCACAGCCAGTACAGAGAAGCACAGCGCCGGGGACAGACAGCCGAATGTAAGTATGAAGCGTTTGTTTTTTTTTACTTTTAGGATGGTATCCAGGGTAAACATCGGGTTACTAAGCGCGGCCCTGCGCTTAGTAACCCGATGTTTACCCTGGTTACCGGCATCGTTGGTCGCTGCAGAGCTGTCTGTGTGACAGCTCTCCAGCGACCAAACAGCGACGCTGCAGCGATCCGGATCGTTGTCTGGATCGCTGCAGCGTTGTTTAGTGTGAAGGTACCTTTAGGTCTGGAAGCAGGACAAATACATTTTTGGCCTCTGCATTGGCTGGGCCATCACGCAGTGTATTTTCTAAGAGTAGGGATGGAGAGACGGATTAAATGAACCCCATATCGTGGTGAGCATAATGATAATTGTGTAATTCTATGAGGTTTATACGGTGAGTTATGTATAGAAATGGCTTGTCATAACTTTAAGAAAGGGGAGTATTCAGCATCTGCGTGAGGTCACCACAGGGGGAGAGCCTTGGTTTTGGGCACAGGGATAAGTGAGTGAGACCTCCTTCTTCACCAGTCTTGTCCCAGGTCTAGCTAAGAGTCACATCTGTCATGCACTGGGATATATGCCCTTACCCCAACAGCATGGTCAGCCATGATATGAAAGAACCGTAAGTCTATTTTCTTCTATTTTCTTCCGTTAATCCCTTTTTATTTGTAATTGTTTGTACATACGATACTTGTCTTCCTTTATAATATATTTTTACCCTTTTGGAGTAAAATATATAAAATTACTAGCTTTGTTTCTCCTTGCTCTAAAACGTACTGTCAAGTCCTCTGAAGTGAATTACGCTACTAATTGGGTTGGCTCCTGACCCCTTAATTCAGAGACAGGAGCTGGTGGCAGCGGAAATTGTCCTGTGCTTTTGGGTAAAACTGGCAGCGACGGACGGTGTTGATAATTATTGTCCCGCCTGAGTGGGAGTAATTATATCGCCCTCGCTGCAGTGTTCCCATTAGCCAGTACATAGTAAGGCAGCCTTTCTGGTGGCTAATTATCCTAGGTGCAGTACCCTGACTAACCGAAGGGTAAGGAGGGCGGCAGAGCTGCCAGCTCCAAACCGGAGCTGGGAAGTGGGATATAGAAAAATCCTCTTCAGAAAAGAATCAGGGAAACCAAACAACCCCAGTTCAGGACATATTGGTGTGAGCTGTGGGGATGATAAAGTTATCCTCCCTGTGATTCGTGACAGTTTGTTTTTTTAATGGAGAGCACTTGGACTGAAAATACAGTCATGTGAATGTAGTCTGAGAACACTTGTTACAATAAAGCTTATCATAACAAGTGTTAGCAGTTGATCAAGCAATAAATAAATTGGGAGTATTGAGAAAAAAGTTGTTTGTCTACCATTGTTCTACATGAATAGATCCACATAACATATGGACAGGGCTGCCACTAGCAATTTCGAGGCCCCATAGTGGCAAAATTATCGGGACCCCCTGGAGACTCCGCCCAGGCTCCACATCAGCCCCGCCTCCACCCTTTAAAACTTCCACAGTCCCACCACCCACTCATAGAAAAACTCCACATCTGCGCCACATCCTCACCAATCACACATTAACAGTTCCTATCACCAGATCACATACATAGCCAGCAGCTTTTGTTTTGGCCGAAAGATTTTTTAAGTCGCCATCACAACAAGGCAAACTCTTTTGGCTGGGCCCTACTCTACTGTAACCTATTGAACATTCATTAAAATATGCAATACAATTTAGGTATATTTTTATTTATTTTTAATTTTTAAAATGACCCATAATATCACATACAAGAGACAAATACCATCGCACCATGACCAGTAGAGATGAGCGAATTTGCTTGGGTTCGAACTTATTCGGCAAGCTATAGCACTTGCCGAGTAAACTACAGAGGGAATCCGGCTTCCTGGATTGTGCCGGCCGATAAGCTGATCGGCGCCGTGGCTGCATGTGTCACGACTGTGTCACAGTCACGACACATGTATGGAGAGCCTATTTGTTGGGTCTTCATGCATGTGTCGTGACTGTGACACAGCCGCTACACATGCAGCTGTGGCTCCGATCAGCTGGCGTGATCCAGGAAGCGGTGTTCCCTCTGCAGCTTACTCAGCAAGCACTATAGCTTGCCGAATAAGAGGGAACCCAAGCAAATTCACTCATCTCTAATGACCAGATCACATATTACCACCACAGTGACCGGATAATATCAAATACAAGGGACAAATACCACCACACCATATCCAGACCACATATTACCACCACATGGTGACCAATAATACCACATACAAGGAACAAATAGCACCACACTATTACCAGACCACATATTACCACCATGTAGTCACCAAATAACAGCACATACAAGGAACAAATACTGCCACACCATGGCCGGACAACATATGACCTCCACATAGTGACTGAATACTACAATACTCATCATTAATAAAAGAACACAATACTAATATCACCATAAGCGCCATTTATACACAGGAGATCTGTACTTAGTATCCAGTGCCCTGGTAAAGGTAATACAGTGATTACCGGTGACATTATACACAGGAGCTCTATTGTTATGATACGGTGGTCTAGGAGCAACATGGAACGAGCTCTGAAGGAAGTGGTAACTGTACTGACCGCAGTCCCTAAGCTCAACACAACACTAGAAGTAGCCGTGGAATGCTCCTAACTCTCCCTAGGCATCTCGTCATAGCCTAAGAGCTAACTACCCCTAAAGAAAGAAGCAGGAAAGCTATCTTGCCTCAGAGAAAATCCCCAAAGGATAGATTAGCCCCCCACAAATAATGACTGTGAGTGGAGAGGGAAAAGACATACACAGAATGAAACCAGGATGAGCACAGGAGGCCAGTCTAGCTAAATAGATAGGACAGGATGGAATACTGTGCGGTCAGTATAAAACACTACAAAAATCCACGCAGAGTTTACAAAAAATTTCCACACCTGACTAAAGGTGTGGAGGGCAAATCTGCCTCCCAGAGCTTCCAGCAATACAGAATTAATTCACACTGATAAGCTGGACAAACAAAGAAAGCACAGAATGGATAAGTCCACAATCTATGGACAGAAAAGAGCAAGCAAAAACTTAGCTTTGCTGAACTGGTCAGGATAACAGGAAACTCCAAAGAGATGTGAATCCAACCAGGAACCATTTACAAGTGGCACTGGCTGAAGAAAGCGCCAGGCCTAAATAGCCGAGCAGAAGAGACGATAAGTGGAGGCAGCTGATGACAGCTAACTCCAAGGAGCAGCCATACCACTAGAAACCACAAGAGGGAGCCCAAGAGCAGAACTCACAAAAGTGCCACTTACAACCACCAGAGGAAGCCCAAGAGCGGAATTCACAACACTCTATATACAGTGGGGCAAAAAAGTATTTAGTCAGTCAGCAATAGTGCAAGTTCCACCACTTAAAAAGATGAGAGGCGTCTGTAATTTACATCATAGGTAGACCTCAACTATGGGAGACAAACTGAGAAAAAAAAATCCAGAAAATCACATTGTCTGTTTTTTTAACATTTTTTTTGCATATTATGGTGGAAAATAAGTATTTGGTCAGAAACAAACAATCAAGATTTCTGGCTCTCACAGACCTGTAACTTCTTCTTTAAGAGTCTCCTCTGTCCTCCACTCATTACCTGTAGTAATGGCACCTGTTTAAACTTGTTATCAGTATAAAAAGACACCTGTGCACACCCTCAAACAGTCTGACTCCAAACTCCACTATGGTGAAGACCAAAGAGCTGTCAAAGGACACCAGAAACAAAATTATAGCCCTGCACCAGGCTGGGAAGACTGAATCTGCAATAGCCAACCAGCTTGGAGTGAAGAAATCAACAGTGGGAGCAATAATTAGAAAATGGAAGACATACAAGACCACTGATAATCTCCCTCGATCTGGGGCTCCACGCAAAATCCCACCCCGTGGGGTCAGAATGATCACAAGAACGGTGAGCAAAAATCCCAGAACCACGCGGGGGTACCTAGTAAATGAACTGCAGAGAGCTGGGACCAATGTAACAAGGCCTACCATAAGTAACACACTACGCCACCATGGACTCAGATCCTGCAGTGCCAGACGCGTCCCACCGCTTAAGCCAGTACATGTCCGGGCCCGTCTGAAGTTTGCTAGAGAGCATTTGGATGATCCAGAGGAGTTTTGGGAGAATGTCCTATGGTCTGATGAAACCAAACTGGAACTGTTTGGTAGAAACACAACTTGTCGTGTTTGGAGGAAAAAGAATACTGAGTTGCATCCATCAAACACCATACCTACTGTAAAGCATGGTGGTGGAAACATCATGCTTTGGGGCTGTTTCTCTGCAAAGGGGCCAGGACGACTGATCCGGGTACATGAAAGAATGAATGGGGCCATGTATCGTGAGATTTTGAGTGCAAACCTCCTTCCATCAGCAAGGGCATTGAAGATGAAACATGGCTGGGTCTTTCAACATGACAATGATCCAAAGCACACCGCCAGGGCAACGAAGGAGTGGCTTCGTAAGAAGCATTTCAAGGTCCTGGAGTGGCCTAGCCAGTCTCCAGATCTCAACCCTATAGAAAATCTTTGGAGGGAGTTGAAAGTCCGTGTTGCCAAGCGAAAAGCCAAAAACATCACTGCTCTAGAGGAGATCTGCATGGAGGAATGGGCCAACATACCAACAACAGTGTGTGGCAACCTTGTGAAGACTTACAGAAAACGTTTGACCTCTGTCATTGCCAACAAAGGATATATTACAAAGTATTGAGATGAAATTTTGTTTCTGACCAAATACTTATTTTCCACCATAATATGCAAATAAAATGTTAAAAAAAACAGACAATGTGATTTTCTGGATTTTTTTTTCTCAGTTTGTCTCCCATAGTTGAGGTCTACCTATGATGTAAATTACAGACGCCTCTCATCTTTTTAAGTGGTGGAACTTGCACTATTGCTGACTGACTAAATACTTTTTTGCCCCACTGTATAATGTATAGTGTACAGGTAATACAGTTATTACCGGTGACATTATACACAGGAGCTCTGTATACAGTATCAGTGTACAGGTTATACAGTGATCAATGACATTATACACAGGAGCTCTGCATATAGTGTCAGTGTACAGGTAATACAGTGATCACGAGTGACATTATACACAGGAGCTCTGTATATAGTATACAGTGTATAGTGCCAGTGTACAGGTAACACACTGACTCACCAGTGACATCTCTAGGTGAGATCCTTCATCTTCACTTTTTATCTTCATCCAGCACAGACCACCATCACTTATTCCAGCAAGGGCTCGTCTCTGCAGGAAATAACAGTTATCTAGAACACATTACTTAATTTTTTCCCCAAATTCTACACTACACCAGATGAAGACAAAAAAGGTGACATAGTGTCGCTATGCACAGTAACAGGACCGCCCCCCATTTAAACAGTATCCTCAAAAAATAAAATAAATACATTACTGCAGTAATAATATCCCTTAATTAGCCCCTATGATAATAATATCCCCCATCTTGGCCCCCATGTGTCTTATTCCTGGCTCCAGCCCTATATTCCCCCATCCTGCCTTCATGAGTATCCATTTTGCCCCATGTGATGTCCCTGATCCTGCCCCATCTGTCCCATGATCCTGCCCCATCTGCCTCCATCGTATCAATCCTGTGCTATGATCCTGCACCATGTGTCTTCATCCTGCCCCATATCTCCATCCTGCCCCATGATCCTGCACCATGTGTCCCCATCCTGGCCCATCTGTCTCCATCCTGCCCCGTGTCTCCATTCTGCCCCGTCTTCATGCTGCCCCATGTCTCCATTCTGCCCCTGTGTCTCCATTCTGCGCCATGTTTCCATCCTTCCCCCTGTGTCTCCATCCTGACCCCCGTGTCTCCATCCTGCCCCCGTGTCTCCATTCTGCCTAGTGTCTCCATTCTGCCACGGGCTTGCTGCTTTCAATGAAAAAAAAAATCTTTCTCCTTACCTGGTCGCCGTCCAGTGCCGATGTCCACCCCAGGCTTTTCAAGTGCATACTCGCCGTCGAATGACAATGACATCATACGCCGGCTATGTGCGCGTTGATGTCAGTTGCCATCCTCTGATTGGCTGGCGGCTTTTAACTATTGCCGTGCGGGCCCACACGGCAATAGAGTTTAATTGAACCTGCGTCTCGGATGCAGGTTCAGTTACTGCACCGGCAGAACCCTGCCACTGGGGCCTGATGAGCAGAAGAGAGGGGGCGTGATGAAGGCCCCCTCTGCTCATCGGTCCCATACGCCAGTCAGGGCAGTAATGCCTTGATGGCGGTCCTGCATATGGGGCAGGAGGTGACAGGGAAGGGGTGAGAAATTTTTAATACAGTTTATGGAGAGGATTTAATAAGTCACAAATAACAGGAGGGAGCACTGTAGGGGTTAACCCTTACCTCTTCTTCACAGGACAGACAAAACAGCATGATAACACACCTGTGAAATGGAGTGGTAAGGGTTAATCCTCACACATAAAGGTATGGAGGCACTTCTCTGTTGGAGCCATTATTCACTAGGAATACAAGTGTGTTATTGTCCTGTCAGCATGAAATGCCAGGAGAAGACTCTGAAACTGCAGTTGGCGCTTTAATCCGACAGTTATGGGGAGGCAGCGCCATGTGTGACATAGTCAGCACTACAGACAATACTGCTTCTAAGTGTTACTTAATATATTATCTGGGCTCCATTTTGAAGCTACTTGCTCATTATGTGCAGCAGATGGGTATTGTAGTCCCTGCTTTCCTCCTGAACACTCCTGCAGTAATTTGAGCAGAACACAGAGCTCAGCAGCTCCCCGCATCCACCAATGAGAAGATGGCACCTTTGGTGGGATGGGGGATACAATCAGAAGGACAATTCTGAGAAAAGTCAGATCCCTGAGGGAGGGATGCGGCCTGCGAGCCACAGTTTGCCCAGGCCTGGTGTAAACGGACCTTTACACGCCTGCAAATTAAAATGGATAACCCAAGTGGCTTAGTAAAAAGTAATACAAACAGGTACTACACCAGTTCATTTTTTACAGTTCTAAAGAAACTTTTTAACATAAATTTCAAACATTTTAAAAAAATATTTCATGACACATTCCCCTTTATGTTAGTTTGGTATCATACATGCTTCAAACCCCCTGAAAATAAGGTGGCCATTTAGTTTGTTTCTTTCTTTATTTTATATGCAAATTGCCTCTTCTGAGAAAAAGAGGACTTAAACTCTATAGCGCCACCTGTTGGAAGTAGCGATCCTACAAGTCACAATCAACTCTTTAACGAGTCGTGCAATATGACTTAGGATAAAAGCCAAATCAGTATCTCAATTCGCAGACACGGTGTTTCGGGCTGTTGGCCCTCAATTTCCCTATTTCTTTCTTTTATGTAACTTTGTTCAGGATTTCTAGGATTCTGAAGCACTGAGCTCATGTAATAATGAATATGTAATTAATACGGATTTAAACCTCAGAAAAAAAATACTTGCTTTCTAATGCTTTGTCCTAATATGCATCTTCATTTATTTCATATTGTATCTTCTATTCCAAAAAGGAATTAGGCCCATATGAAACATGGAAATGTGATTTCATTCTGCTCTCCGATTTGTTCCCAGTTGTTAGAAGCCAACATTAATAGTCAGCACGTTTCACACAAGTAGTGTCCGCTGTTTCGGAGGAGATGCTGCCTTTAAATGGAATTGTCCTGCATGCTAACAACAATAAACGTAATTTCAAATTCTTTTTACTACAAAAATGTTTACAATGTCTTACTAATCAGTAAAAAGAGCTGTAAAATGAGCCTAGCTTTACACTTTTGAAAATATATCTGGCAGTGGCAAATAGACGCTGAAAATACCAGTAATGAGAATTTATGATTTTTTTTCAGTTTATCAAGTGTTTTTCAGTGTAAAAAATGGCAGAGTAAAAATAGTAGTAAAACCTCTCAAAATTACCGTAAATGGCACATACATCAGTGTCTCCCGCACCCAAACAAGGTAAGAAGATCTCTCCTGCCCCCTACCGGATATAGCTGGAATATTGTTTTTCAAGTCATGCAGTATATTGAAAACAGTTACATTCTTAATTATTATTATTATTAATCATTTTTATAGCACCATTTGTAATGCATGAACGTTTAAGGTTGCTATAAAGAAATTTTCAACAGATATTTTCCAAGTAAAGTAATTTTTGTAATAATTGTCTTAACCAATGTCAAGAGATCTTGAACATAATAACTATCCTTACTATTTGGACTGTTAATAAAATGCATATAGACACCTACTAAGATTTACAATTAAGTAGTTTTATTCAGTAATAAATTTAATAAAAAATCCTAATCATCAAAATTACAAACAGACTACGGTATATGTATCTGAAATGCTCCAAGATCACAAATTCTTTATTCCTACCACCATTATTACAGCCTCAGCAATACAGGTGGATGTTTCAGAAGCTATTCAGCGGGCAAATTTGCCTTTAATTGTTCACAGTCTGTATACGGTTCCAGACAGCCTGCATAGGCCATGACGTGGGCAATGTAACTCTGTTCATGGATGCCATGAAAAAGATGGGCAAATGGGCCTTTAGCAAAGATTGCCACATCCTCTCCTCCATGAGTCTCCGACACTAGTGGTATAGCAGCCTGCTGTCTGTAATTATTGGCTTCTGTTGAACAAAAGTAAGGCAAAGTTTCAGTTATGGTGACAACCACATCCCAAATTATGGAAAGAGAAAGAGGTAAAAAAAAAAGAAAAATACCCGATTTGTTATAGAGAACAGGTTCTAAATGTACTAAAATAAAGATTTACTATCACAAACATTACATTTCATCTCCGTTCATTGTCTATGCCGGCTTTATTTAATCTCTGGAGAAATCAAGACATATTCCCGTCAGGGACATATCAAATATGGCATGTCCCGTACTCCATTAGTGAATTTAAATCCAAGTCCATTTCCATACAAAAGGCTAGCGAAAGGTTTAATGTCACTGGCTTTACTTGGCGCCAAACCTACAAAGATGAGAAATAAAGGAATAATCTTTTTGGCTATGTGGTGCCTGAAAAAGTGGATGAACTTCCTTTCTAAATGCCTCATTGCTTTTTATTCGGACAACTTAGATGGTACAAGACTTGTATTCAACACCAGACAGGCACAAATAATCCCACCGGCCAACATATTATAACACTTTTCCCCACCTGTTGTGAATTCTGTGGTCAAGCTCCCTCCTGTGGTCATGAGTGGTACTTCGGCTGGTTCTGTCCATGAGCTTCCTTTGGTGGATGTGAGTGGGGCTGCGGCTTCTGAGTTTCCTTCCTCAGGTGACGAGGTTAAGTCGTTAGGTGCTGCTCTATTTAACTCCACCTAGTTCTTTGTTCCTGGCCTCCAGTCAATGTTCCAGTATTGGTCTTGCTCTCTCCTGGATCGTCTTGTGGCCTGTCTGCCCTGCATAAGCTAAGTTCTACTTGTGCTACTTTTGTTTGCTATTTTTTCTGTCCAGCTTGCTATATTGGTTTGTCTTGCTTGCTGGAAGCTCTGGGACGCAGAGGGAGCACCTCCGTACCGTTAGTCGGTGCGGAGGGTCTTTTTGCGCCCTCTGCGTGGTTGTTTGTAGGTTTTTGTGCTGACCGCAAAGCTATCTTACCTGTCCTCGGTCTGTTCAGTAAGTCGGGCCTCACTTTGCTAAAATCTATTTCATCTCTGTGTTTGTATTTTCATCTTTACTCACAGTCATTATATGTGGGGGGCTGCCTTTTCCTTTGGGGAATTTCTCTGAGGCAAGGTAGGCTTATTTTTCTATCTTCAGGGCTAGCTAGTTTCTCAGGCTGTGCCCGAGGCGCCTAGGTCTGGTCAGGAGCGCTCCACAGCTACCTCTAGTGTGGTGTTATAGGATTAGGGATTGCGGTCAGCAGAGTTCCCACGTCTCAGAGCTCGTCCTATGTTATTAGTAACTATCAGGTCCATTGTGGTTCTAAATCACCAGTTCATAACAGTACTGGAGGCCCAAAGTACTAATGCTTCTCAATAGAGGGAAAAGAGAAGATCTGAGACCATTTTTTTTTCTCTGCACTGTGTTTTGTCTTTCTTTTCCCCTAGACATTTGGGTGGTTCAGGACACAGGTGTAGTGATGGACATTAAAGGTCTGTCTTCTTGTGTGGATCATCTCACTGCAAGAGTACAAAATATTCAAGACTTTGTGGTTCAGAATTCTATGTTAGAACCTAGAATTCCTATTCCTGATTTGTTTTCTGGAGATAGAGCTAAGTTTCTGAGTTTTAAAAATAATTGTAAACTATTCCTGGCTTTGAAACCCCGCTCCTCTGGTGACCCAGTTCAACAAGTTAAGATCATTATTTCTTTTTATTCTTATTACGTGGCGACCCTCAAGACTGGGCATTTTCCCTTGCGCCAGGAGATCCTGCATTATGTGATATTGATGCGTTTTTTCTGGCGCTCGGATTGCTTTATGATGAACCTAATTTAGTGGATCAGGCAGAGAAAAATTTGCTGGCTCTGTGTCAGGGTCAGGATGAGGTAGAGATATATTGTCAGAAGTTTAGGAAGTGGT
Organism: Ranitomeya imitator; assembly: GCF_032444005.1. NCBI lineage: Eukaryota > Metazoa > Chordata > Amphibia > Anura > Dendrobatidae > Ranitomeya > Ranitomeya imitator. Next base: position 412,224,505 of record NC_091286.1, on the reverse strand, counting down.
CTGTGCTCACTCAATGGAATGAATGTGCGCTGGCAGCAATTTTCAGAAAGGGTCTCTCTGAAGCCCTTAAGGATGTCATGGTGGGATTTCCTATGCCTGCTGGTCTGAATGAGTCTATGTCTTTGGCCATTCAGATCGATCGACGCTTACGTGAGCGTAAAACTGTGCACCATTTGGCGGTATTATCTGAGCATAAACCTGAGCCTATGCAATGTGATAAGACTTTGACCAGAGCTGAACGGCAAGAACACAGACGTCGGAATGGGCTGTGTTTTTACTGTGGTGATTCCACTCATGCCATCTCCGATTGTCCTAAGCGCACTAAGCGGTTCGCTAGGTCTGCCACCATTGGTACGGTACAGTCGAAATTTCTTTTGTCCGTTACTTTGATCTGCTCTTTGTCTTCCTATTCTGTCATGGCATTTCTGGATTCAGGCGCTGCCCTAAATTTGATGGACTTGGAGTATGCTAGGCGCTGTGGGTTTGTCTTGGAGCCCTTGCAGTATCCTATTCCATTGAGAGGAATTGATGCTACGCCTTTGGCCAAGAATAAGCCTCAGTACTGGACCCAACTGACCATGTGCATGGCTCCTGCGCATCAGGAGGATATTCACTTTTTGGTGTTGCATAATCTGTATGATGTGGTCGTGTTGGGGTTGCCATGGCTACAAGTCCATAACCCAGTATTGGATTGGAAATCTATGTCTGTGTCCAGCTGGGGTTGTCAGGGGGTACATGGTGATGTTCCATTTCTGTCTATTTCATCATCCACCCCTTCTGAGGTCCCAGAGTTCTTGTCGGATTACCGGGATGTATTTGATGAGCCCAAGTCCAGTGCCCTACCTCCGCATAGGGATTGCGATTGTGCTATCGATTTGATTCCTGGTAGTAAGTTTCCTAAAGGTCGACTGTTTAATTTGTCTGTACCTGAGCACGCCGCTATGCGGAGTTACGTAAAGGAATCCTTGGAGAAGGGTCATATTCGCCCATCGTCGTCGCCATTGGGAGCAGGGTTCTTTTTTGTGGCCAAGAAGGATGGTTCGCTGAGACCTTGTATTGATTACCGCCTTCTAAATAAAATCACAGTCAAATTTCAGTACCCCTTGCCGCTGCTGTCTGATTTGTTTGCTCGGATTAAGGGGGCTAGTTGGTTCACCAAGATAGATCTTCGTGGTGTGTATAATCTTGTGCGTATTAAACAGGGCGATGAATGGAAAACAGCATTTAATACGCCCGAGGGCCATTTTGAGTACCTGGTTATGCCATTCGGGCTTTCCAATGCTCCATCAGTATTTCAGTCCTTTATGCATGACATCTTCCGAGAGTACCTGGATAAATTCCTGATTGTATACTTGGATGATATTTTGGTCTTCTCGGATGATTGGGAGTCTCACGTGAAGCAGGTTAGAATGGTGTTCCAGGTCCTGCGTGCGAATGCTTTGTTTGTGAAGGGGTCAAAGTGTCTCTTTGGTGTTCAGAAGGTTTCATTTTTGGGTTTCATTTTTTCCCCTTCCACTATCGAGATGGACCCTGTAAAAGTTCAGGCCATTTATGATTGGACTCAGCCGACATCTCTGAAGAGTCTGCAAAAGTTCCTGGGCTTTGCTAATTTTTATCGTCGCTTCATCAATAATTTTTCTAGTATTGCTAAACCGTTGACTGATTTAACCAAGAAGGGTGCTGATGTGGTCAATTGGTCTTCTGCTGCTGTGGAAGCTTTTCTGGAGTTGAAGCGTCGTTTTTCTTTTGCCCCTGTGTTGTGCCAGCCAGATGTTTCGCTCCCGTTCCAGGTCGAAGGTTGATGCTTCTGAAATTGGAGCAAGGGCTGTTTTGTCACAAAGAAGTTCTCATGGCTCGGTGATGAAACCATGTGCCTTCTTTTCCAGGAAGTTTTCGCCTGCTGAGCGTAATTATGATGTTGGCAATCGAGAGTTGCTGGCCATGAGGTGGGCATTCGAGGAGTGGCGTCATTGGCTTGAAGGAGCTAAGCATCGCGTTGTGGTCTTGACTGATCACAAGAACTTGACTTATCTCGAGTCTGCCAAACGGTTGAATCCTAGACAGGCTCGTTGGTCACTGTTTTTCTCCCGTTTTGACTTTGTGGTTTCGTACCTTCCGGGCTCTAAGAATGTGAAGGCGGATGCCCTGTCTAGGAGTTTTGTGCCCGACTCTCCGGATTTGCCTGAGCTGGCGGGTATTCTCAAAGAGGGGGTAATTTTGTCTGCCATCTCACCTGATTTGCGGCTGGTGCTGCAAAAATTTCAGGCTAATAGACCTGATCGTTGCCCAGCGGAGAAACTGTTTGTCCCTGATAAATGGACGAGTAGAGTTATATCTGAGGTTTATTGTTCGGTGTTGGCTGGTCATCCTGGAATCTTTGGTACCAGAGATTTGGTGGCTAGATCTTTTTGGTGGCCGTCTCTGTCACGGGATGTGCGTTCGTTTGTGCAGTCCTGTGGGATTTGTGCTCGGGCTAAGCCCTGCTGTTCTCGTGCCAGTGGGTTGCTTTTGCCCTTGCCGGTCCCGAAGAGGCCCTGGACACATATCTCTATGGATTTTATTTCGGATCTCCCCGTCTCTCAAAAGATGTCGGTCATTTGGGTGGTTTGTGATCGCTTCTCTAAGATGGTCCATTTGGTACCCTTGTCTAAATTGCCTTCCTCCTCTGATTTGGTGCCATTGTTTTTCCAGCATGTGGTTTGTTTGCATGGCATTCCGGAGAACATCGTTTCTGACAGAGGTTCCCAGTTTGTTTCGAGGTTTTGGCGTGCCTTTTGTGCTAGGATGGGCATTGATTTGTCTTTTTCCTCGGCTTTCCATCCTCAGACAAATGGCCAAACTGAACGAACCAATCACACCTTGGAAACATATCTGAGATGTTTTGTTTCTGCTGATCAGGATGATTGGGTGTCCTTTCTGCCTTTGGCTGAGTTCGCCCTTAATAATCGGGCCAGCTCGGCTACTTTGGTTTCGCCGTTTTTCTGCAATTCTGGTTTCCATCCTCGTTTCTCTTCAGGGCAGGTTGAGTCTTCGGACTGTCCTGGTGTAGATACTGTGGTGGATAGGTTGCAGCAGATTTGGACTCATGTAGTGGACAATTTGACATTGTCCCAGGAGAAGGCTCAACGTTTCGCTAACCGCAGGCGCTGTGTGGGTCCCCGACTTCGTGTTGGGGATTTGGTTTGGTTGTCATCTCGTTATATTCTTATGATAGTTTCCTCTCCTAAGTTTAAGCCTCATTTCATTGGTCCGTATAGGATTTCTGAGGTTCTTAATCCTGTGTCTTTTCGTTTGACCCTTCCAGCTTCTTTTTCCATCCATAATGTATTCCATAGGCCATTGTTGCGGAGATACGTAGCACCTGTGGTTCCATCCGTTGATCCTCCTGCCCCGGTTTTGGTTGAGGGGGAGTTGGAGTATATAGTGGAGAAGATTTTGGATTCTCGTATTTCGAGATGGAAACTCCAGTACCTGGTTAAGTGGAAGGGTTATGGTCAGGAGGATAATTCCTGGGTCTTTGCCTCTGATGTTCATGCTGCCGATCTGGTTCGTGCCTTTCATTTGGCTCATCCTGGTCGGCCTGGGGGCTCTGGTGAGGGTTCGGTGACCCCTCCTCAAGGGGGGGTACTGTTGTGAATTCTGTGGTCAAGCTCCCTCCTGTGGTCATGAGTGGTACTTCGGCTGGTTCTGTCCATGAGTTTCTTTTGGTGGATGTGAGTGGGGCTGCGGCTTCTGAGTTTCCTTCCTCAGGTGACGAGGTTAAGTCGTTAGGTGCTGCTCTATTTAACTCCACCTAGTTCTTTGTTCCTGGCCTCCAGTCAATGTTCCAGTATTGGTCTTGCTCTCTCCTGGATCGTCTTGTGGCCTGTCTGCCCTGCATAAGCTAAGTTCTGCTTGTGTTACTTTTGTTTGCTATTTTTTCTGTCCAGCTTGCTATATTGGTTTGTCTTGCTTGCTGGAAGCTCTGGGACGCAGAGGGAGCACCTCCGTACCGTTAGTCGGTGCAGAGGGTCTTTTTGCGCCCTCTGCGTGGTTGTTTGTAGGTTTTTGTGCTGACCGCAAAGCTATCTTACCTGTCCTCGGTCTGTTCAGTAAGTCGGGCCTCACTTTGCTAAAATCTATTTCATCTCTGTGTTTGTATTTTCATCTTTACTCACAGTCATTATATGTGGGGGGCTGCCCTTTCCTTTGGGGAATTTCTCTGAGGCAAGGTAGGCTTATTTTTCTATCTTCAGGGCTAGCTAGTTTCTCAGGCTGTGCCCGAGGCGCCTAGGTCTGGTCAGAAGCGCTCCACGGCTACCTCTAGTGTGGTGTTATAGGATTAGGGATTGCGGTCAGCAGAGTTCCCACGTCTCAGAGCTCGTCCTATGTTATTAGTAACTATCAGGTCCATTGTGGTTCTAAATCACCAGTTCATAACACCCACCATCAAGGTACAATGCAAGGTTCAGTGAATTTTATTTTACTTAGTCATGCCCTTCACCACTCACTTATAGGAGTTGTTTGAACCCTCCTGTCCTGACGCCTCCTGAAGAAGTGTTTCACACAAAACGTGAGTTGGGGCGGCGGGAGCACCTACATCGAAACTTCACACATGTAAGTCCACTATACTAAATGTGCAGAGTTAAAATATTTGCATTGTTAAAGCACTTTATTTCTAATGAGGCACTTTACAGCATTATACCATTAAATAGTTGTATGCATGCTTCGAAGCAGCTTTATATATATATATATATATATATATATATATATATATATATACACACAGTATATAGTGTATATGCGTAACCACAGAATACTATATTGAAAATCAAGCACCTTACATGCAATTTAACATACAAAAAAAACATATATGCACAAATAGCACTTTTTTGATAATACTATTTATGCGCCATTTTGCACGATTGTTAGCATTTTTTTTATATGAATAAACTTTTTGCAGTTCGTATTCATCATTATGGACTTTAATACAGTATAAAAATTGCAAGCCCCTAACACAGGGGTGGCGAATCTTTTTTCTGCCAAGGGCCATTTGGATGTTTATACCATCCTTCGGAGGCCATACACACTCTGCCCACAAAGTACATCCTGACTCTGGCACTGGTTTCAAGAAGTAATCTTTCATTACATGCCCTTCAGTGTTCAGTAGTGAACACTGCATGTGTGTGCCAACAGGGCATGAAGAAATTAATGAGCTGGTTGTAATCAAAATACATCTCCCTGCCCAAGAATGCGGTCCCGGAGAATCTGCTTGGGGCCCTGATAAAAGGGTCATTGAGGGCCGTAAATGGCCCTAGGGCCTGAGGATCCCCACCCCTGCCCTAACGGGATTCTTGTACCATTTGTGCACAATTTCTCTGCATAACCTTCCATATTAGCAAGGTTTGAAAAAGACCCAAGATAGGGTCGAAACGTTACCTTTGCCTTCCTCATTTGACATGACTGCGGTGAATTTATTGTACTATTTTGTGATTGAAATACATTTTTTTTCTTTACTAAAGATATAATTTTTTGAGTGCGACTGTTTATCTTTATGTTACCTGTACACTGACACTATATACAGTGATACTGTGTATAAGGTCCCCGATGATCCTTGTATTACCTGTACACTGACACTATATGCAGAGCTCCCTTATACAATGTTACTGTGTCACTGGTGATCACTATTATCTGTACACTATACACTATGCAGAGAGCTCCTGTTCATAATGTCACTGGTGATCACTGTATTACCTACAGTGGGTGCGTAAAGTATTCAGACCCCTTTAAATGTTTCACTCTGTTTCATTGCAGCCATTTGGTAAATTCAAAAAAGTTCATTTTTTTCACATTAATGTACACTCTGCACCCCATCTTGACTGAAAAAAACAGAAATGTGGAAACTTTAGAAAATTTAATAAAAAAGAAAAAGTGAAATATCACACCGTCATAAGTATCCAGATACTTTGCTCAGTATTGAGTAGAAGCACCCTTTTGAGCTGTATACACTGACACTATATACAGAGCTCCTACATATAATATCACTGATGATCACTGTATTACCCAGGGCTGCCACTAGAAATTTCGGGGCCCCATACTGGCAACATTTTCGGGGCCCCCTTGAGACTCCACCCAGGCTCCACCTCAGCTCTGCCTCCATCACTCGAACCTTCCACAGTCCCATTGCCCTTTCTTGGAAAAACTTCCCTTCTGCACCACGTCCTCACCAATCACACATTACCAGTTCCCATCACCAGATCACATACATAGCCAGTAGCTTTTGTATACTATTTTGGCCGGGCTCTACTCTTCTGTAACTTATTAAACATTTGTTAAAATATCCAATACAATTTAGGTATATTTTTGTTTTTCAATTTTTAAAATAACCAATAATACCACATACAAGGGACAAATACCGCCAACCATGACCAGACACCATATTACCACCACATAGTGACCTATAATACCACATACAAGGAACAAAGACCGCCACACCATTACCAGATCACATATAACCACAAAACAGTGACCGATTACTACAATACTGATCATCAATAAAATAAAACACAATACTAATATCACCATAAGTGCCATTATACACAGGAGATCTGTACTTGGTATACAGTGTCAGTGTACAGGTAATACAGGGATCACGGTGACATTGTACACAGGAGCTCTGTATATAGTGTCAGTGTACAGGTAATACAGGGCTCACCCGTGATATTGTACACAGGAGCTCTGTATATAGTGTCAGTGTACTAGTAATACAGGGATCACCGATGGACAGTGTATAGATAATAAAGTGATCACCAGTGACATTATACACAGGAGCTCTGTATATAATATACAGTGTATACTGTGGGTGTACACGTAATACACTGACTCACCAGTGACGTCTCGAGATGAAGTCTTCCATCTTTACTTTTCAGCTTCAACCAGCACAGACCGCCATCACTTCTTCCACCCAGGACTCATTTCTGCAGGAAATAACACAGATTTTTAGAGCACTGCTTGCAGAGCACATTACTTAATTTTTCCCGACTTCTACACTATATCAGATGAAGAAAAAAAGGTGACAGTGTCGCTCAGTAGAGTAACGGGACCCCCTTAATTGAAAACAGTATCCTCTAAAAATAAAATACATCACTACAGTAATAATAGCCCTTGATTAGCCTTGAAAGTAATGATATTTCCCATCCTGGCCCCCTTGTGTTTCATTCTTGGCTCCAGCCATGTTCTCCCATCCTGCCCCCATATGAGCTCCCATCCTGCCCCATATGAGCTCCCATCCTGCCTCCATATGAGCTCCAATCTTGCCCCATATGAGCTCCAATTCTGCCCCATATGAGCTCCAATCCTGCCCCATATGAGCTGCCTTGTTACCTCATCTGAGCTCCCATCCTGCCCCATATGAACTCCCATTGTGCCCCATATGAGCTCCCATCTTTCTCCCACAATAGCTGCCATCCTGCCCTCATGAGCTCCAATTCTGCCCCATATGAGCTCCAATCCTGCCCCATATGAGCTGCCTTGTTACCTCATCTGAGCTCCCATCCTGCCTCCATATGAGCTCCTATCCTGCCTCATATGAGCTCCCATCCTGCCTCCAAATGAGCTCCCATCCTGCCCCCATATGACCTCCCATCCTGCCCCCATATGAGCTCCCATCCTGCCCCCATATGAACTACCATCCTGCCCCCATATCAGCTCCCATTCTGCCCCATATGAGCTCCCATCCTACCCCCATATGAGCTCCCATCCTGTCCCCATATGAGCTGTCATCCTGCCCCCATGAGCTCCCATCCTGCCCCCATATGAGCTCCTGTCCTGCCCCCATATGAGCTCCCATCCTGCCCCCATATGAGCTGTCATCCTGCCCCCATATTAGCTCCCGTCCTGCCCCATATGAGCTCCCATCCTGCCTCCATATGAGCTCCCATCCTGCCCCATATGAGCTGCCTTGTTACCTCATCTGAGCTCCCATCCTGCCTCCATATGAGCTCCTATCCTGCCTCATATGAGCTCCCATCCTGCCTCCAAATGAGCTCCCATCCTGCCCCCATATGAGCTCCCATCCTGCCCCCATATGAGCTCCCATCCTGCCCCCATATGAACTACCATCCTGCCCCCATATCAGCTCCCATTCTGCCCCATATGAGCTCCCATCCTACCCCCATATGAGCTCCCATCCTGTCCTATGAGCTCCCAACCTGCCCCCATATGAGCTGTCATCCTGCCCTCATGAGCTCCCATCTTGCCCCCATATGAGCTCCTGTCCTGCCCCCATATGAGCTCCCATCCTGCCCCCATATGAGCTGTCATCCTGCCCCCATATTAGCTCTCGTCCTGCCCCATATGAGCTCCCATCCTGCCCCCATATGAGCTCCCATCCTGCCCCATATGAGCTCCCATCCCGTGGCTTTCAGTACAAAAAGAAAGTAAAAAAAATCTCCTCTCATTTATTTGAGGTGCGGATGCACCGACGCATGAGAGTGACATTATACGCCGGCGACATGTGCGCCGCTGTCAGCTGCTGGCCTGTCATTGGCTGGCAGCTGGTAACTATTGCTGTGCAGAAATCCGGTGGCTTTCTGTACCACAATATATTGCAACTGAATGTGCCTCCTCAGATGCACATTTATTTGAAAACTAGATGGTGGCCCGATTCTAACGCATCGGGTATTCTAGAATATGCATGTCCACGTAGTATATTGCACAGCCCACGTAGTATATTGCCCAGCCACGTAGTATATTGCCCAACCACGTAGTATATTGCCCAGCCACGTAGTATATTGCCCAGTCACGTAGTATATTGCCCAGCCACGTAGTATATGGCCCAACCACATAGTATACTGCCCAGCCACGTAGTATATTGCCCAGCCACGTAGTATATTGCCCAGTCACGTAGTATATTGCCCAGCCACGTAGTATATTGCCCAGCCACGTAGTATATTGCCCAGTTACATAGTATATTGCTCAGTTACGTAGTATGTTGCCCAGTGACGTAGTATACAGCACAGAGCCACGTAGTATATTGCCCAGCCACGTAGTATATTGCCCAGTCACATAGTATATATTGCCCAGCCACATAGTATATTGCCCAACCAGGTAGTATATTGCCCAGCCACGTAGTATATTGCCCAGTCACGTAGTATATTGCACAGCCCATGTAGTATATTGCCCAACCACGTAGTATATTGCCCAGCCACGTAGTATATTGCCCAGTCACGTAGTATATTGCCCAGCCACGTAGTATATTGCCCAGTCACGTAGTATATTGCCCAGCCACGTAGTATATTGCCCAGCCACGTAGTATATTGCCCAGTTACGTAGTATATTGCCCAGTGATGTAGTATACAGCACAGAGCCACGTAGTATATTGCCCAGTGATGTAGTATACAGCACAGAGCCACGTAGTATATTGCACAGCGACGTAGTATACAGCACAGAGCCACGTAATATATTCCCCAGCCACGTAGTATATTGCCCAGCCATGTATGTCACAGGTTAAAAAAGAAAAAAGATATTTAAAAAACCTGACCTGCACATCCAAACATAGACTGAGTGTGAACAGGTGCTGAACCCAGAGTCGCCAACTCGTATATAGTTAAATAAATAGGGCAGCACACTGCAGCGCCAAAACATGCAAACTTGAAAAAACGAAATTTGAACTGCATTACTGCACTAGAAATATGAAAAATGAGAGCTTTTAGCGCACAAAAATGGCCAATTTTATGTGTACCTCGTAGCCACGTTAAGGCATCTCTCTTATACGAGGTCCTACGCTTGACCTACCTCACTGAGAATAAACGTCTCCATCTGAATGGGTACATGTAAAAACCTCTTCTTGGACTCAAATTCTCTCTCTATGTGGAGGGGTATTGGACCTACTATAATTAAAACACCTGAAGCTAGGAGGCGGGGAGTGCACGATCAGAAGGCTAGAGAATACATTTCAAAAACCTGACCTGCACATCCAAACATAGACTGAGTGTGAACAGGTGCTGAACCCAGAGTCGCCAACTCGTATATAGTTAAATAAATAGGGCAGCACACTGCAGCGCCAAAACATGCAAACTTGAAAAAACGAAATTTGAACTGCATTACTGCACTAGAAATATGAAAAATGAGAGCTTTTAGCGCACAAAAATGACCAATTTTATGTGTACCTCGTAGCCACGTTAAGGCATCTCTCTTATACGAGGTCCTACGCTTGACCTACCTCACTGAGAATAAACGTCTCCATCTGAATGGGTACATGTAAAAACCTCTTCTTGGACTCAAATTCTCTCTCTATGTGGAGGGGTATTGGACCTACTATAATTAAAACACCTGAAGCTAGGAGGCGGGGAGTGCACGATCAGAAGGCTAGAGAATACATTTCAAAAACCTGACCTGCACATCCAAACATAGACTGAGTGTGAACAGGTGCTGAACCCAGAGTCGCCAACTCGTATATAGTTAAATAAATAGGGCAGCACACTGCAGCGCCAAAACATGCAAACTTGAAAAAACGAAATTTGAACTGCATTACTGCAGTAGAAATATGAAAAATGAGAGCTTTTAGCGCACAAAAATGGCCAATTTTATGTGTACCTCGTAGCCACGTTAAGGCATCTCTCTTATACGAGGTCCTACGCTTGACCTACCTCACTGAGAATAAACGTCTCCATCTGAATGGGTACATGTAAAAACCTCTTCTTGGACTCAAATTCTCTCTCTATGTGGAGGGGTATTGGACCTACTATAATTAAAACACCTGAAGCTAGGAGGCGGGGAGTGCACGATCAGAAGGCTAGAGAATACATTTCAAAAACCTGACCTGCACATCCAAACATAGACTGAGTGTGAACAGGTGCTGAACCCAGAGTCGCCAACTCGTATATAGTTAAATAAATAGGGCAGCACACTGCAGCGCCAAAACATGCAAACTTGAAAAAACGAAATTTGAACTGCATTACTGCACTAGAAATATGAAAAATGAGAGCTTTTAGCGCACAAAAATGGCCAATTTTATGTGTACCTCGTAGCCACGTTAAGGCATCTCTCTTATACGAGGTCCTACGCTTGACCTACCTCACTGAGAATAAACGTCTCCATCTGAATGGGTACATGTAAAAACCTCTTCTTGGACTCAAATTCTCTCTCTATGTGGAGGGGTATTGGACCTACTATAATTAAAACACCTGAAGCTAGGAGGCGGGGAGTGCACGATCAGAAGGCTAGAGAATACATTTCAAAAACCTGACCTGCACATCCAAACATAGACTGAGTGTGAACAGGTGCTGAACCCAGAGTCGCCAACTCGTATATAGTTAAATAAATAGGGCAGCACACTGCAGCGCCAAAACATGCAAACTTGAAAAAACGAAATTTGAACTGCATTACTGCACTAGAAATATGAAAAATGAGAGCTTTTAGCGCACAAAAATGGCCAATTTTATGTGTACCTCGTAGCCACGTTAAGGCATCTCTCTTATACGAGGTCCTACGCTTGACCTACCTCACTGAGAATAAACGTCTCCATCTGAATGGGTACATGTAAAAACCTCTTCTTGGACTCAAATTCTCTCTCTATGTGGAGGGGTATTGGACCTACTATAATTAAAACACCTGAAGCTAGGAGGCGGGGAGTGCACGATCAGAAGGCTAGAGAATACATTTCAAAAACCTGACCTGCACATCCAAACATAGACTGAGTGTGAACAGGTGCTGAACCCAGAGTCGCCAACTCGTATATAGTTAAATAAATAGGGCAGCACACTGCAGCGCCAAAACATGCAAACTTGAAAAAACGAAATTTGAACTGCATTACTGCACTAGAAATATGAAAAATGAGAGCTTTTAGCGCACAAAAATGGCCAATTTTATGTGTACCTCGTAGCCACGTTAAGGCATCTCTCTTATACGAGGTCCTACGCTTGACCTACCTCACTGAGAATAAACGTCTCCATCTGAATGGGTACATGTAAAAACCTCTTCTTGGACTCAAATTCTCTCTCTATGTGGAGGGGTATTGGACCTACTATAATTAAAACACCTGAAGCTAGGAGGCGGGGAGTGCACGATCAGAAGGCTAGAGAATACATTTCAAAAACCTGACCTGCACATCCAAACATAGACTGAGTGTGAACAGGTGCTGAACCCAGAGTCGCCAACTCGTATATAGTTAAATAAATAGGGCAGCACACTGCAGCGCCAAAACATGCAAACTTGAAAAAACGAAATTTGAACTGCATTACTGCACTAGAAATATGAAAAATGAGAGCTTTTAGCGCACAAAAATGGCCAATTTTTGGCGCTGCAGTGTGCTGCCCGCCCTATTTATTTAACTATATACGAGTTGGCGACTCTGGGTTCAGCACCTGTTCACACTCAGTCTATGTTTGGATGTGCAGGTCAGGTTTTTGAAATGTATTCTCTAGCCTTCTGATCGTGCACTCCCCGCCTCCTAGTTTCAGGTGTTTTAATTATAGTAGGTCCAATACCCCTCCACATAGAGAGAGAATTTGAGTCCAAGAAGAGGTTTTTACATGTACCCATTCAGATGGAGACGTTTATTCTCAGTGAGGTAGGTCAAGCGTAGGACCTCGTATAAGAGAGATGCCTTAACGTGGCTACGAGGTACACATAAAATTGGCCATTTTTGTGCGCTAAAAGCTCTCATTTTTCATATTTCTAGTGCAGTAATGCAGTTCAAATTTTGTTTTTTCAAGTTTGCATGTTTTGGCGCTGCAGTGTGCTGCCCTATTTATTTAACTATATACGAGTTGGCGACTCTGGGTTCAGCACCTGTTCACACTCAGTCTATGTTTGGATGTGCAGGTCAGGTTTTTGAAATGTATTCTCTAGCCTTCTGATCGTGCACTCCCCGCCTCCTAGCTTCAGGTGTTTTAATTATAGTAGGTCCAATACCCCTCCACATAGAGAGAGAATTTGAGTCCAAGAAGAGGTTTTTACATGTACCCATTCAGATGGAGACGTTTATTCTCAGTGAGGTAGGTCAAGCGTAGGACCTCGTATAAGAGAGATGCCTTAACGTGGCTACGAGGTACACATAAAATTGGCCATTTTTGTGCGCTAAAAGCTCTCATTTTTCATATTTCTAGTGCAGTAATGCAGTTCAAATTTCGTTTTTTCAAGTTTGCATGTTTTGGCGCTGCAGTGTGCTGCCCTATTTATTTAACTATATACGAGTTGGCGACTCTGGGTTCAGCACCTGTTCACACTCAGTCTATGTTTGGATGTGCAGGTCAGGTTTTTGAAATGTATTCTCTAGCCTTCTGATCGTGCACTCCCCGCCTCCTAGCTTCAGGTGTTTTAATTATAGTAGGTCCAATACCCCTCCACATAGAGAGAGAATTTGAGTCCAAGAAGAGGTTTTTACATGTACCCATTCAGATGGAGACGTTTATTCTCAGTGAGGTAGGTCAAGCGTAGGACCTCGTATAAGAGAGATGCCTTAACGTGGCTACGAGGTACACATAAAATTGGCCATTTTTGTGCGCTAAAAGCTCTCATTTTTCATATTTCTAGTGCAGTAATGCAGTTCAAATTTCGTTTTTTCAAGTTTGCATGTTTTGGCGCTGCAGTGTGCTGCCCTATTTATTTAACTATATATGAGTTGGCGACTCTGGGTTCAGCACCTGTTCACACTCAGTCTATGTTTGGATGTGCAGGTCAGGTTTTTGAAATGTATTCTCTAGCCTTCTGATCGTGCACTCCCCGCCTCCTAGCTTCAGGTGTTTTAATTATAGTAGGTCCAATACCCCTCCACATAGAGAGAGATTTTGAGTCCAAGAAGAGGTTTTTACATGTACCCATTCAGATGGAGACGTTTATTCTCAGTGAGGTAGGTCAAGCGTAGGACCTCGTATAAGAGAGATGCCTTAACGTGGCTACGAGGTACACATAAAATTGGCCATTTTTGTGCGCTAAAAGCTCTCATTTTTCATATTTCTAGTGCAGTAATGCAGTTCAAATTTCGTTTTTTCAAGTTTGCATGTTTTGGCGCTGCAGTGTGCTGCCCTATTTATTTAACTATATACGAGTTGGCGACTCTGGGTTCAGCACCTGTTCACACTCAGTCTATGTTTGGATGTGCAGGTCAGGTTTTTGAAATGTATTCTCTAGCCTTCTGATCGTGCACTCCCCGCCTCCTAGCTTCAGGTGTTTTAATTATAGTAGGTCCAATACCCCTCCACATAGAGAGAGAATTTGAGTCCAAGAAGAGGTTTTTACATGTACCCATTCAGATGGAGACGTTTATTCTCAGTGAGGTAGGTCAAGCGTAGGACCTCGTATAAGAGAGATGCCTTAACGTGGCTACGAGGTACACATAAAATTGGCCATTTTTGTGCGCTAAAAGCTCTCATTTTTCATATTTCTAGTGCAGTAATGCAGTTCAAATTTCGTTTTTTCAAGTTTGCATGTTTTGGCGCTGCAGTGTGCTGCCCTATTTATTTAACTATATACGAGTTGGCGACTCTGGGTTCAGCACCTGTTCACACTCAGTCTATGTTTGGATGTGCAGGTCAGGTTTTTGAAATGTATTCTCTAGCCTTCTGATCGTGCACTCCCCGCCTCCTAGCTTCAGGTGTTTTAATTATAGTAGGTCCAATACCCCTCCACATAGAGAGAGAATTTGAGTCCAAGAAGAGGTTTTTACATGTACCCATTCAGATGGAGACGTTTATTCTCAGTGAGGTAGGTCAAGCGTAGGACCTCGTATAAGAGAGATGCCTTAACGTGGCTACGAGGTACACATAAAATTGGCCATTTTTGTGCGCTAAAAGCTCTCATTTTTCATATTTCTTGTGCAGTAATGCAGTTCAAATTTCGTTTTTTCAAGTTTGCATGTTTTGGTGCTGCAGTGTGCTGCCCTATTTATTTAACTATATACGAGTTGGCGACTCTGGGTTCAGCACCTGTTCACACTCAGTCTATGTTTGGATGTGCAGGTCAGGTTTTTGAAATGTATTCTCTAGCCTTCTGATCGTGCACTCCCCGCCTCCTAGCTTCAGGTGTTTTAATTATAGTAGGTCCAATACCCCTCCACATAGAGAGAGAATTTGAGTCCAAGAAGAGGTTTTTACATGTACCCATTCAGATGGAGACGTTTATTCTCAGTGAGGTAGGTCAAGCGTAGGACCTCGTATAAGAGAGATGCCTTAACGTGGCTACGAGGTACACATAAAATTGGCCATTTTTGTGCGCTAAAAGCTCTCATTTTTCATATTTCTAGTGCAGTAATGCAGTTCAAATTTCGTTTTTTCAAGTTTGCATGTTTTGGCGCTGCAGTGTGCTGCCCTATTTATTTAACTATATACGAGTTGGCGACTCTGGGTTCAGCACCTGTTCACACTCAGTCTATGTTTGGATGTGCAGGTCAGGTTTTTGAAATGTATTCTCTAGCCTTCTGATCGTGCACTCCCCGCCTCCTAGCTTCAGGTGTTTTAATTATAGTAGGTCCAATACCCCTCCACATAGAGAGAGAATTTGAGTCCAAGAAGAGGTTTTTACATGTACCCATTCAGATGGAGACGTTTATTCTCAGTGAGGTAGGTCAAGCGTAGGACCTCGTATAAGAGAGATGCCTTAAGGTGGCTACGAGGTACACATAAAATTGGCCATTTTTGTGCGCTAAAAGCTCTCATTTTTCATATTTCTAGTGCAGTAATGCAGTTCAAATTTCGTTTTTTCAAGTTTGCATGTTTTGGCGCTGCAGTGTGCTGCCCTATTTATTTAACTATATACGAGTTGGCGACTCTGGGTTCAGCACCTGTTCACACTCAGTCTATGTTTGGATGTGCAGGTCAGGTTTTTGAAATGTATTCTCTAGCCTTCTGATCGTGCACTCCCCGCCTCCTAGCTTCAGGTGTTTTAATTATAGTAGGTCCAATACCCCTCCACATAGAGAGAGAATTTGAGTCCAAGAAGAGGTTTTTACATGTACCCATTCAGATGGAGACGTTTATTCTCAGTGAGGTAGGTCAAGCGTAGGACCTCGTATAAGAGAGATGCCTTAACGTGGCTACGAGGTACACATAAAATTGGCCATTTTTGTGCGCTAAAAGCTCTCATTTTTCATATTTCTAGTGCAGTAATGCAGTTCAAATTTCGTTTTTTCAAGTTTGCATGTTTTGGCGCTGCAGTGTGCTGCCCTATTTATTTAACTATTTAAAAAAGAAAAAAGAAACATATACTCACCATCTGAGGGAGCCCTTGTAGTCATGTCGCCTGTGTGCGGTGCACTCGGCAGCTTCTGATCCCAGGGTTGGTAGTGCAGGACCCGTGATGACGTCGCGGTCACATGACTGTTTTGTCATGGCAGGTCCTTCTCGCACAGGCGCGCAGGACCTGTGATGAGGTCGCGGTCACATGACCGTGACGTCATGACAGGTCCTTGTCACATACCATCCTTGCCACCGGAACCTGCCGCTTGCATGGAGCGGTCAGCGGAGCGTCGCGAGATGTGGGAAAGGCGGCGGACGGTGAGTATATAATAATTTTTTAGTTTTTTTATTATTTTTAACATTAGATCCTTTTACTATTGACGCTGCATAGGCAGCATCAATAGTAAAAACTTGGTCACACAGGGTTAATAGCGGCGGTAACGGAGTGCGTTACCCGCGGCATAACGCGGTCCGTTACCGCTGGCATTAACCTTGTGTGAGCGGTGACTGCGGGGAGTTTGGAGCGGGCGCCGGGCACTGACTGCAGGGGAGTAGGGAGGGACTAATCGGACTGTGGCCGTCGCTGATTGGTCGCGGCAGCCATGACAGGCAGCTGGCGAGACCAATCAGCGACTTGAATTCCATGACAGACACAGGCCGCGACTAATGAATATCCGGAACAGACAGACGGAAGTGACCCTTAGACAATTATATAGTAGATTGCGGGCTAGGAAACCAGACTGCAGCACCACTTCTTGACAGTTCAGGCAACTGGCTTCTATTTTTACAAGCAGTGTCACTGAACCGGTGAGAGCCCCCTGAATCCCACCACTGCAGTCAGTGTCTTAGGGTATGTTCCCATGGTCAGTAAACTCTGGGGTTGGACGTTGCATACATCCGCCATGTCCAACCGGCAGCGTCCAGATGTTACAGCATAGTGGATGGCATCTGAAGAAATCTCATCTCCAGTATGCATTCACGGACGCCTCCGGTTTCTCTATGCATACGCACATGTTGAGCGTCTTTCCAGACGCAGCATGTCAATTTAGCTTCGGAGACGCTCCATCTCTGCAAGATTAATATCACCGTCCAATGTATTGGACAAGGTGATTCCACATGGTTCAATGAACACAGGTGGAATCACTGGTGTTCAAAACCGGCAGCGCTTTGGACGGAGCGGACATGTGCTGTGTCCAAAGCGCTGCTGGTTTCTGCCTGTGGAAACATAACCTTAGGGTATGTTTCCATGGTCAGTAAACACTGTGGAATGGATGCGACGTCCAACCTGCAGTGGCCAGATATTACAGCATAGTGCAGCTTCCCTGTGGAGACGGACATGCAGCGTGTCTTTCCAGACAGCAGCATGCCAATTTATCTTGCGGAGACGCTCAGTCTCCCAAAGATAAATGTCCCCATACACGGTTTTGGACTTGGTGATTCCGAACAGTTCAATGAACACATGTGGAATCACAGCACGTACAAAAGTCAGCAGTGCATTGGATGGAGCGGACATGTGCTGCGTTCAAAGCGCTGCCGGTTACTGACCGGGGGAACATACCCATATAAATGTATATAAACTTCTCACCTGTGTCTTGCCTCTCTGTTGTGTTTTCTGTCTTCTTACATCTTTTCTCTCTCCCACTCTGATTTTTATATTTCCTTCTGCCTCTTCTCCCTGCTTGTCTCTGGCTCCACTCCCGAAATTTAGCCCCGCCCCTCCATGGCTCTTCACAGTGTGAGAGCTGTGACGCTGCTGGAAGGGAGGGATCCGATGATTCTGCTGCTGACTGCAGGTGCGGGGGTGAGTCACAGCGTGTGTGACTGTGTGTCACTGCTACACTGCAGCTGGCAACTCTCTGCATGGCCACGCGCAATGCCAGCGCTCTGCTCCAGTCCTCACTAATATGCAGAGAGGGAAGGAGCAGAGAATGAGTGCGCGCAGCCGCGCTGATACCCAGCGTTCCAGCACGCCGGCTTAGTACCAGGTGAGCAAAAGTGAGGGGCCCCTCTCTGCTCACCGGGCCTCATATGCCAGTAAGGGCAGTAATGCCCTGATGGCAGCCCTGGTATTACCTGTATATTGACAGTATAAACAGAGCTCCTGTGTGTAATGGCAATTAGTATTGTGGGATTTTTTTTCATTACTGATCAGTATCATAGTATTCAGTCACTATGTGGTGGTGATATGTGATCTGGTCATGCTGTGGTGATATCTTTTCCTTGTATGTGGTATTATTCGGTTACTATGTGATGGTAATATGTGATCAGGTCATGGTGTGGCAGTATTTGCCCCTTGTATGTGGTATTATTCTGTTACTATGTGATGATAATATGTGATCTGGTCATGGTGTGGTAGTATTTGCCCCCTTGTATGTGGTATTAATCTATCACTATTTAGTTGCAATATGCGGTCAGTTCATGGTGTGGTATTATTTGTCCCCTGTATGTGGTATTATTCGGCCACTATGTGGTGGTAATATGGGATCCAGCCATAGTGTGATGATATTTGTCCATTGTATGTGGAACTAATGGTAATTTAAAAAAATGTATATGACTCATCCCCTTAAAAAATATATAAGTATAATATATATATATATATATATATATATATGTATATATATATATATAAGTGATGGGCGAGCACTAAAATGCTCGAGTGCTCGTTGCTCGGGTCAATCAAATTGGAATACTCGGGTACTCGGCCAGAACAACGAGCCCAATGTTAGTCTATGGGAGACCCGAGTATTTTTACCGCGATTCCCCGGGGGTCCTTTTAAGGTCTAAAAACGTCTGAAAATGATGGAATCACTGCTCAAATGACACAGGGACATCATGGGGATCGCACCTGGAAGCATTCCTGACTCCTAGTTCACAGCTTTAATCAATTTTTTCTGAGATTCATGCCATTTTTCCCGATGCCACAAAAAACACACTAAAACTAAACCAAAACAGGTTTTGCTGGGAAATATGTCAAGGTACATCCTTTGCAGGTTAAAGACTTGCCTGTAAGGCCAAATATTTAACCCCAGACCAAAAATTTCCTCCCCCACTTAGGCTAATTTCAGACGCAGCGTTTTTTGAAGCGTTTTAACATTGCTTTCAACCACTACAAATGCATTCACTGGCAAATGTCACTGTAACATTTAACAACCTTAGCTGGCCATGTGGTGTGTAACACATAAGCAAACCCATCTTGTTTCATTTACGAAGGAGGGACTCAAAGTCACAGAGCCTATTTTTACTGGTGCATCAGGTGGCATTAATCTTCTTAAAGGGCCATTATGAAACAGTGGGTCTCCTAAGCTGTTGTAGCCAATGCTGTGAGTGGATGTGCTGGCAAAAATTATGACGCACCCCAATACCCCTGTGATAAGATGTCCAGGGGGGACTCCTGAAAAAGTGTTGTATTGAATTCAAGGCCTGCCCTACTACCAATTCATATGCACCCCAATAAGCTTTTGAACCCACATACTGGATGGGCCCATAAAAATCCACTTCACAATATGCATTTTGTACTCCCGTACTCCATTGTTTTACACATTGGCAGCAAGGCCAGCCCTGCAAAATAGTAATATGCACCCCATTACGCTTTGGAACCCACATACTGGATGGGCCCATGAAATAGGGATTTTTGTGTTGCTCACCGTAAAATCCTTTTCTCAGAGACGCTCATTGGGGGACACAGGACTGTGGGTGTATGCTACTGCCGCCAGGAGGCTGACACTAAGTAAACATAAAAAAAGGTTTAGCTCCTCCTCCGTCATATACACCTATGTATACACATGTCTAGAAATGACCCCACCGACTGATAAAGTCAAATAACAAAAGAATGAAACAAAAAGAGCCATCTGGCTAACAGGGAGGGATCTATGTCCCCCAATGAGCGTCTCGGAGAAAACAATTTTACGGTGAGTAACACAAAAATCCCTTCATCTCATTGGGGGACACAGGACTGTGGGATGTTCTAAAGCAGTCCATGAGTGGGAAATTGACTCACCGGAATAATATCCAGGCATCTGCTGCCTATAAGTGCGCTACCGTTGCCTGAAGAATCCTTCTTCCCAGACTTGCATCTGCAGAAGTCTGAGTATGGATATTATAGTGTTTGGAAAAGGTATGCAAACTGAACCAGGTTGCTGCCTTGCAAACTTGTTCTGCTGAAGCCTGGTGCCGAAGCGCCCAGGAAGCCCCCACTGCCCGAGTGGAGTGTGCTCTGATTCCGGCCAGAACGACCATGCCCTTGACACGGTAGGCCTCCTGAATAGCCGATTGTATCCACCTGGCCATGGTCGATCTTGAAGCAGTGAGTCCCTTCCTGCGTCCCTTAGGGAGGACAAACAGCACATCCGTCTGCCGAAAAGGTGCCGTTCGTGAAATGTACCTCCTAAGCGCTCTCACTAGATCTAGCGTATGGAGAGCTTTTTCCACACGGTGCATTGGCGCCAGGCAAAAATAAGGTAAGACAATGTCCTTGTTAATGTGAAACGAGGAAACCACCTTTGGCAAAAAAGAGGGTGCTAGCCTGAGCACAACCTTATCCTGATGGAACCGTAGAAACGGGGCCCGGAAGGATAGAGCCGCCAGCTCCGATACCCGCTTAATGGAAGTTATGGCCACCAAAAACACGACTTTCCAGGAAAGGTAAGTCAAAGACGTCCTGAGGAGGTTCAAAGGAGCTTCCTGCAAGGCACTTAAGACCAGGTTAAGGTCCCAAGCATCCAGGGGGGCCCTGTAAGGCGGTACCATTTGAGCGACTCCCTGTAGAAAAGTTTTCACCTGTAAATTGATAACGATCCTGCGCTGAAAAAGAACGGAAAAGGCTGATATTTGTGTTCTGAGAGTACTTGGTGCAAGCCCCAAATCCAGGCCAGCTTGGAGAAAAGCAAGAATGTTAGTGATGGAGAAATGTAGAGGAGGAAGCCCACGCTTTCTGCACCATGAAAGGAAAACCTTCCAGGTGTGGTGATAAATACGTGCTGAGACAGATTTCTGGGTGCTAATCATGGTAGCGGCAACCTTTTGGGAAAACCCGGCCTGCGTCAGAATCCAAGATTCAATGGCCAGGCCGTTAAACACAGGGCCCCTAAGTTATGGTGGTAGATCGAGCCCTGAGACAGTAGATCTGGGCGTTCTGGAAGCTGCCAAGGAACCTCGGCGAGCAGCTGCACTAGGTCTGCGTACCATGACCAACGAGGCCAATCTGGGGCAACCAGGATTGCTGGGACTCCCTCTGTCTTGACCTTCCTGACTACCTTCGGGAGCAGTGTCAGAGGTGGAAACAGATATTGGAGACGAAACTGGTTCCAAGGTAGAACTAATGCGTCCACAGCGATCGCCTGTTGATCTCGATACCGGGCTACAAACCTGGGTACTTTGGCATTCATCCCGGAAGCCATCAGGTCCTCATCCGGGGTTCCTTAGCGTTGGCATATTTGCCGAAAAACTTCGGGATGGAGAGACCACTCCCGGATGCAAGGCCCTGACGACTGAGAAAATCCGCAGCCCAGTTTTCCTCACCCAGGATGTGGACCGCCAAAATCACAGAGTGATTCTTCTCGGCCCAGTAGAGAACCCGTTTTACCTCGTGCATGGCCGCCCTGCTGCGGGTACCCCCTTGATGATTTATGTATGCCACCGCTGTGGCCTTGTCCGATTGAATCTGGACAGGGCAGCCTGCTAGAAGATGATGAAAATGCTGCAGAGCCAGCCGAACCGCCCGAATCTCCAACAGATTGATCGGGAGGGTTGGCTCCCGCGAGGACCAGCATCCCTGGGCTGTGTGGTGGCAAAATTCTGCTCCCCAACTGAGAAGACTGACGTCTGTCGTGACTACCATCCAATGGGCTGGGGGAAAAGGCTTCCCCTGTCGTAGAGAAGTACTCGTTGACCACCATGCGAGAGCCTGTCTCACCGGGGGAGACAGATGTCCCCTGAGGTTGAGAGAAAACGGATTCTTGTCCCATGCTGCCAAAAGTGCATGTTGTAGAGGACGAAGATGGAGTTGCGCAAATGGCACTGCCTCTATTGCCGCCACCATCCTTCCTAAGACCCTCATGCAGAACCGGATTGTATGGTAGATCAGCCGGCGAAGGACCCTCACCTCTTGCCGGAGGGTCAAGACCTTGTCCCGGGGTAGGATTGTCAAACCTTGTGAGGTGTCGAAGATCATCAATAGAAAAGAGATTTTCCGAGGTGGTACAAGGGATGATTTCTTTAGATTCACCAGCCACCCTAGGCGAGAAAGAGTATCCAGAGTAATGCAGACATTTTCCTCACAGGCCCCTTGATAAGGAGGTCGTCTAGATATGGCAAAATGAGTATGCCCCAGGAGTGCAGGATAGACACCACTGCTGCCATGACTTTTGGGAACACCCTGGGTGCGGTGGCTAGCCTGAAAGGTAAGGCTGTGAACTGAAAATGTAGGCTGCCTACAGCAAAACGTAGAAATTTTTGATGCGAAGGAAATATGGGAATGTGAAGATAAGCATTTTGAATATCTATTGAAGCTAAGAATTCTCCCTTTTCAATTGCCACAATGACCGACCGGAGAGATTCCATTCGAAAGTGACGAATGTTGACGAACCTGTTTAAACATTTCAGGTCCAGAATGAGCCTTACAGTTCTGTCTTTTTTGGGAACTATAAACATGTTGGAATAGAACCCCTGAAATCTCTCTTCCTGGAGTGATGACCCCGTGGAGCCGAAGGGATTCTACAGTTTTGAACAGGGATTGTACCCGGGATTCTGAACTGGGAAGGCGGGAGGGAAAGAACCGGCATGGGGGATGGCTGACAAACTCTATCTTGTACCCTGAGGACACCAGTTCTCTTACCCACCTGTCGTGAACCACCGTGAGCCAGGACTGATGAAACAAGAGTAGACGGCCGCCTACTCTGTCGGTGGAGATCGGAGACCGCCTCCAGTCATTTGGCCGAAAACCTATGGGACCTAGGTCCCCTTGATCTTGGCAGCTGGGACTGCATTCTTCCCAATGGGTTGGCCCTGTAGGAGATCTGATGATCTCTGTCCTGATTAGGTTGACCTGGGCCAACGGGGTTTGACGCTGGAGTCCACCTGGTGTTATGAAAGGACTTGAAACGAGCCTGAAACAGGCGACGAAAAGGTTGTCTAATCTTTTGCTGTGGGAGAAAATTGCTTTTCCCCCCTGTGGTATCAGAAATGAGCTGATCCAGTTTTTCCCCAAATAATCGACCACCCTGATATGGGAGAGTTGTAAGGAATTTTTTCGAGGTAGAATCCGCCTGCCATGTTCTCAACCATAGAGCCCTTCTAATGGCAATTGCGGCAGCCAATGCCGCACAGTTTGCTGCATCCAAAGATGCATTGATCAGGTAGCTCCCAGCTAGATCTATCTGATTTGACATCTCCGTCAATTCCGCTGGTAGGTCCCTCTCCTGTAGAGCCTTAGTTCTTAGATGCCGTAAAGTGGCTACCAGGTACACATAAAATTGGCCATTTTTATGCGCTAAACGCTCTTATTTTTCATATTTCTAGTGGAGTAATGCAGTTCAATTTTCATGTTTCATGTTTGCATGTTTTAGCGCTGCAGTGTGCTGCCTTATTTATTTGACTATATATGAGTTGGCGACTCTAGGTTCAGCACCTGTTCACACTTAGTCTATGTTTGGATGTGACGGTCAGTCTTTTGAAATTTAAAAAATAACCAGACTCGGGAAGATCTAACAGTTGGAATGGGAACTTCCCTCATGTTGGTGTTACGGCGAATGGATGCACGCCATCTGTCTGTGGCCACCACACTGCTTCTTCCTGCCTGTTAGGGGGATATGCCTCCTTCCCCATTTGTGCAGCTGTCCTCGCAATGCATGTCCTCCTGCCAGGGTGGGTCAGTCACTATGTCCTCCACCACCTCATCTTCCACATCCGCACCCTGCTCTTCCTCCTGACTTTCTGGCAATTGTGTCTCATCATTGTCCACCTCTTGTGACACTTTCCCACTATCGTCTTCGTGTGACCAGGGCTGGTCAAAGCTTTGGGCAGCTCTACACATGCAATCTCATCTTTCCCCACTTCAAGTTGACCGGCAGAGATTTCTGAATCTTGAAATGGAAAACTGAACAGCTCTTCAGTCTCCAAGTGTGGGATTAGTTGTCTCAGGGCACTTGGCATGGTGGGAGAAAGGAGGATCAGGGTGAGGAATATCCTGGCCACACTCAAGGCTACCCAGACTTGACCGTGTGGAAGACATGGTGGTGGTGGTGGCTAAGTGACTGGAAGCATTATCCGCTATCCAACCAACAACCGTTTCACACTGCTCTGGCTTCAATAGTGGTGTGCTGAGGTCCCCTAGAAACTGGGACAGGAAGGTCGAGCGAGAAGATGTGGGTCTTTGTTGTTGTTCACTTTCACCTTGACCACGGCCTCGTCCTCTGGATGCACCATCAGCATCACGTCCATTTCCCCATCCCTCGCCTTAACCATTTTAAATGGACTACTGCACTATTTCAAATTCTCAACACAAATGTCTTTATTAGTAGCGAAATAATATCTGATCAGTATGCCTGCAAATCTACGATTTTTAAAACCCAAACACCAGGCAGGCCTCAGCCTGACATAACAGACTGTATTCAATGTTTGGGGGGGCTTTTTTGTGAAGTGAATTTATGCAAAATAGTGCTGTATATAATTTGGGTAACAGACAGCAAAGAAAGTATTCCACTGGCCTAAAATATGCTATCTTGGAGCACGCACAAATATGAGGCCTGTCACGGAAATAACACATTGCCAAATCTGTGGCTTTTTTTTAAAATGCCAAATAATGCTGTATATAATTTGGGTAACCGACAGCAAAAACAGTATTCCACAAACTTGGAGCACATAGATATATGAGGCCTTTTTGGGTTAATTTAAAACAAACTAAAAAAAAAAACATTGGCAAAAGGCTAGCACACACAACTATGCTACGTATGCCTGACAAACTATGATTTTTAAATAGGCCTCAGTCTGACAGAACAGACTGTATATTATTTTGGGGGGGGTGAATTTTTTTTGGGAAAAAAAATTGGTATATAGTAAATAACCTGCAGCAGCAGCAGACAGTTATGGAGCTTTGGGAAGGATGCAGTGGTAGCTATGTATGCACCTACAATGCCTGCAGGCCTTGCACTGATGTGTTCCCTGCCTACCTAGCGCTGCAATACCGGGACCCATGAAATAGCCCTAAAAAGGACTGTTGGTTTCTCAGGAGTTGTGGGTGTAAGAGTTGCAGACCTATACTACCTCTAAAAACCATGATTCTGACCCTATTTCAGCACCAGCTCTCCCTACTCTCACTGAAACAGTAACAGAAAGTGGCGAGCAGGGCGGCACCAGGTCTGTTATACTCGGGATAATGCTGTACAGCTAAGCCAATCTCTGCACGACCACAACAAAGATGGCTGCGGCGTTTCATGGTTTGGCAGACAATCCCTGCACCGTGATTGGGTCTCTAAAGTCCGTCAAAAACCCTGGGTGGAGACACCAGTTACCGCCGAAAAATCCCGGAAATATTTGCTGCTTGCCGAGTACGCCGAGCATAGCGATACTCGGTCAAGTAACGAGTAGTGGCGAGCACATTCGCTCATCACTAATAATATATATATACCGTATATATACAGTTAGGGCCAGAAATATTTGGACAGTGACACAATTTTCGCGAGTTGGGCTCTGCATGCCACCACATTGGATTTGAAATGAAACCTCTACAACAGAATTCAAGTGCAGATTGTAACGTTTAATTTGAAGGGTTGAACAAAAATATCTGATAGAAAATGTAGGAATTGTACACATTTCTTTACAAACACTCCACATTTTAGGAGGTCAAAAGTAATTGGACAAAAACATAACCCAAACAAAATATTTTGATTTTCAATATTTTGTTGCAAATCCTTTGGAGGCAATCACTGCCTTAAGTCTGGAACCCATGGACATCACCAAACGCTGGGTTTCCTCCTTCTTAATGCTTTGCCAGGCCTTTACAGCCGCAGCCTTCAGGTCTTGCATGTTTGTGGGTCTTTCCGTCTTAAGTCTGGATTTGAGCAAGTGAAATGCATGCTCAATTGGGTTTAGATCTGGAGATTGACTTGGCCATTGCAGAATGTTCCACTTTTTGGCACTCATGAACTCCTGGGTAGCTTTGGCTGTATGCTTGGGGTCATTGTCCATCTGTACTATGAAGCGCCGTCCAATCAACTTTGCAGCATTTGGCTGAATCTGGGCTGAAAGTATATCCCGGTACACTTCAGAATTCATCTGGCTACTCTTGTCTGCTCTTATGTCATCAATAAACACAAGTGACCCAGTGCCATTGAAAGCCATGCATGCCCATGCCATCACGTTGCCTCCACCATGTTTTACAGAGGATGTGGTGTGCCTTGGATCATGTGCCGTTCCCTTTCTTCTCCAAACTTTTTTCTTCCCATCATTCTGGTACAGGTTGATCTTTGTCTCATCTGTCCATAGAATACTTTTCCAGAACTGAGCTGGCTTCTTGAGGTGTTTTTCTGCAAATTTAACTCTGGCCTGTCTATTTTTGGTATTGATGAATGGTTTGCATCTAGATGTGAACCCTTTGTATTTACTGTCATGGAGTCTTCTCTTTACTGTTGACTTAGAGACAGATACACCTACTTCACTGAGAGTGTTCTGGACTTCAGTTGATGTTGTGAACGGGTTCTTCTTCACCAAATTAAGTATGCGGCGATCATCCACCACTGTTGTCATCCGTGGACGCCCAGGCCTTTTTGAGTTCCCAAGCTCACCAGTCAATTCCTTTTTTCTCAGAATGTACCCAACTGTTGATTTTGCTACTCCAAGCATGTCTGCTATCTCTCTGATGGATTTTTTCTTTTTTTTCAGCCTCAGGATGTTCTGCTTCACCTCAATTGAGAGTTCCTTTGACCGCATGTTGTCTGCTCACAGCAACAGCTTCCAAATGCAAAACCACACACCTGGAATCCACCCCTGACCTTTTAACTACTTCATTGATTACAGGTTAACGAGGGAGACGCCTTCAGAGTTAATTGCAGCCCTTAGAGTCCATTGTCCAATTACTTTTGGTCCCTTGAAAAAGAGGACGCTATGCATTACAGAGCTATGATTCCTAAACCCTTTCTCCGATTTGGATGTGGAAACTATCATATTGCAGCTGGGAGTGTGCACTTTCAGCCCATATTATATATATAATTGTATTTCTGAACATGTTTTTGTAAACAGCTAAAATAACAAAACTTGTGTCACTGTCCAAATATTTCTGGCTCTAACTGTATCTACTATATAATTGTCTAAGGGTCACTTGTCTTTCTTTCTGTCTGTCTGTCTGTCACAGATATTCATTGGTCGCGGCCTCTGTCTGTCATGGAAATCCAAGTCGCTGATTGGTCGCGGCAAAACAGCCACAACCAATCAGCGACCGGCACAGTTCGGGGGAAAAATGGCCGCTCCTTCCTTCCCGCAGTCAGTGCCCCCTCCTTGCTCCCCTCCAGTCAGCGCTCACACAGGGTTAATGGCAGCGTTAATGGACCGCATTATGCCGCGGTGTAACGAACTCCATTAAAGCAGCTATTAACCCTGTGTGACCAACTTTTTACTATTGATGATGCGTATGCAGCATCAATAGTAAAACGATTTAATGTTAAAAATAATAATAATAATAATAAAAAAAAGTTATTCTCACCCTCTGCCGTCGCGTCTTCTCCTCGGCAGTGCAAGCGGCAGGTTCCGGTGGCAAGGATGCTATGCGAGAAGGACCTTCCATGACGTCACGGTCATGTGACAGCGATGTCATCAAAGGTCCTGCACTCATCCAACCCTGGGTCCGGAAGCTGCCGCCTGCACCGCACACAGGCGACAGGACTACAAGGGCTCCCTCGGAAGGTGAGTATATGTTTATTTTTTATTTTAAGTCTTTTTTAACCTGTTACATACGTGTCTGGGCAATATACTACGTGGCTGGGCAAAATACAACGTGGCTGTGCTGTGTACTACGTGGCTCTGCTGTATTCTACGTGACTCTGTGCTGTATACTATGTCGCTGTGCAATATACTACGTAGCTGGGCAATATACTACGTGGCTGGGCAATATACTACGTGGCTTGGCAATATACTACGTGGCTGGGCAATATACTATGTAGCTGGGCAATATACTACGCGGCTGGGCAATATACTACGTGGCTGGGCAATATACTACGTGGCTGGGCAATATAGTACGTGGCTGGGCAATATACTACGCAGCTGGGCAATATACTACGCGGCTGGGCAATATACTACGTGGCTGGGCAATATACTACGTGGCTGGGCAATATACTACGTGGACATGCATCTTCTACAATACTCGATGCGTTAGAATCGGGCCACCATCTAGTATGTATATACTATATACGTCGACCACAGATTGCTCCGCACCCACCCTATAAGATGACACCCAGCATATAAGACAACCCCTGACTTTTGAGAAGATTTTATATTTTATAAGGAAAAGCTGGGGGTCATCTTATACGCCCAGTCGTCTTATACGCCGGAAAATATGGTATATATATATATATATATATATATATATATCTTAAAAGAGTATTGGATATTTTAAGAAATTTTTAATAGGTTGCAGTAGAGTAGTGCCTGGCCAAAAGAGTCTACCTTATCATGGTGGTCGCATATAAAAATCTTTTGGACAAAACTAAAGCTGCTGGCTATGTATGTGATATGGTGTCAATGTGTGATTGGCGAGGATGTGGTGCAGAAGTGGAGTTTTTCCAAGCATGGGCAGTGGGTCTGTGGATTATTTAAAAGGTGGAGGCGGAGCAGGTGTGGGGCTTGGGCAGAGTCTCAAGGGGGCCTGAAAATTTAGTCAGTATGGGGCCCTGAAATTCCTCGTAGCAGCCTTGATCACATCATAGATACGGAGACTGCTGTATATACATCACATAGCATACATTGAGACTGCTGCTATACATAATATTGACCTCATCTCGGGAATTCACCCAGAGATTAGAGATGGGGGAAGATGAAAGGTTCCTGGGTGCCCAGAAACACTGAATCAACTGCCACATCAAGGACAAGATAGCAGAGTGAACACTCCACCACAAAAACCATTCTGATGCTGTCAGAGCGGAAATATGACTACGGTATATTTATTAATAAGGTAAAAAATGTAAAAAACAATTTCCTTACCAAAAATACTATTGCCACGGTCTGTGTAGCCACCAAAGGTGAAGACGTGTGAATGGTCTGCGGTCACAACAGTCAGGGTGTCAGAAACTGATGTGAGTTGTCCAGCTAAACGGATAGCTTTGTCAAATTCAACAGCTTCAGTCAATTAATTTTTAGCATTCCCGTCATGCTGTCCATTGGTCGATTCTACCTCGTAATTTCAATTCAAAAGGGTAATTGGTATCAATTTAAGGGAATCACAAACATGCAGTATGTTTACATGTACAATTCATTTATCCATAGCATTAAAGTATCCTACTTTAACATTTTATTTTTAATTTCAGTGGAACTGTATGTCAAAGAGTACAATATGTGGTAAATCAGAGAGTGTAATAAAAAGTATAAAGGAAAAATAATAACCAAAATTAATATGAATACATTGTAGATTAGGATTTGTCATATCTTGTAATGGGAGTCAAGTAAAAAAGCTATAATATATTATACTGCTTACTTATCATACTATATTATGTTTTTAATTTTAGAGCCCATCTATTTACTGGGATGTTACATTTGGACTATTATTCTATTTTTGCTTGCCCATTTTCTGTCTCCCTTGGCTTATTTTATAACTATAGTGATGATAAAAAAATATATATATTTTTAGTGATTTTTTTTTTTCTACATTTAAAATGTTATACTCATCTTTTACATATAGAAAAAATCCACTGGGATTTTTTCTCAAGATTTTGATGGCCTTCTGTCATTTCAGCAAGGGATGGGTCAGTTGGAGGGTCACGACTCAGTTCATATTTCATGTCTTTTGGCTCAAAAAGACCTAAAAATACAAAGATATGAAGTTTTGTTAGTAAAAACATCTATGTTATCAAAGTGAGAGGCTTGGCAAAGTGTTGCTTATATCATTTAGGCAAGGTCTACACCAATGTTTTCCAGACCTCACTGCCCCCCAACAGAAAAGGATTTCCTTAGTTTGGACATGTGAGAGAACCTGTGGCAATTGTTGATACCTTGATAGTAATTCCATCACCTTTTCAATAGTGAGGAAATCATGTATGCATGATCTGTTGGGAGGCCGTGAGGACTGGAACTTGGGAAACACTGGTCTACACAGTGCAGGTTGTCAGCATAAGTGGCATGTAATTCAGTAACAACTATGGGACAACCTCTTGATACCGTGGGTCTCATGTAGTAAACATACATTGTCCCTTTTTTCTTCCATATTCTCAATATATAAATTTAAATATAGAAGACTCTTTACCCATGAGATAATCTGTTGTATTTTCATTCACTGCATCAAGGTCTGCTTTATTCCACACATATTTGGACCCCTGTGAGGGTAAAATTACCATAAATAATGATGTTTAGTATGATAAATATAACTAAGGTGTCATATACACTGTCTGATAACAAACAAGTTGGTTCCTGTGCAAACACCTGATGAACGAGCAATGGGCTTATTTGTTGGCTGCATTTACACTGGACGATTACAGCCATTCAATGACTGCCTTTTGACTACCTGAAAGCCGCTCGGTGGTCTGTAAATAGCCGGTTTAGGCAGGATGACTGCACTTCCATATGCACAGAATAATCGTTAATACAATCGTTACGTGAGCATAAAATATCATTGTTCCTGGCAGCACCTTTCCTGCTTACATAGGATAATGTGTTGTCGAGAACGAAGGTCTTAAGCAAGCTTACAAATCATATCAACCTACTATAATTGGGTGATTGGCGGCTTGTTTAAGCAAGACATTAATTGGAAAATAATTCTAAAAATGCTTGTTCTCAATCATCATCCAGTATAAATGCACCCTAACCTTGCTTAACAAAATCATACTTCTCTGCGGCATATCATCTTGTGTTAGCAGGACATGTGCTGGAAAAACAAAATATATTCTAGGCTCACAGAACAATCACAATATTGATTGTTCTGTGCGCATGGAAGCGCTGGCAACCTGTCTCATCAGGCTATTAAACGACCGATGATCAGAGTAGAAGTATCCAATTGGTGGTGGATGTTTAGTTATGATAGGACAGACTTTTTAAATTGTCGATATTGATTTTTAGGATTGTTATATTCAATAGGTGTCACTACAGTTCATGTCCTCTAACCTTCTGAAGAGGATATTTGCATATTTAGATTCCCAGAAAAGTATTGCATGGCCTATAGGTCTCCTTAAGTCAGCTTGATACTCTCCACAATAAGAAATATTTACCCTTTAGGTACCTATTCAATGCCTCTCAACAAGTCAAATCAGATCTTCTGCTTTGCACTGATGAGGGGCAGACACCCCAAAACACATGTCTGCAAATGGAGTGTCCGGTATTACTCCTTATCCTAAATCATGTGCCAAGACTTTTTAACGGGTCGAGATTGTTACATCCAATAGGTGGCACTCAAGTTCCAGTCATCTTTCTCTCTGAAGAGGCTATTTGCACGACGGAAGTCTGTAACATGTGAATGTTCCCATTGGCATTGGATCCATTAATGTATAAATGAGTTAGTGTGACTGCAAGTACTATGAGACTTTTCAAGTTTCCATTTAACAGAACCATTTGTACCTCTCTTTTGTTCAACCACAGATCAATTAGGTTGAGTCCAGCCTGGCTTGTAATGCTGGTTGGGTATTCTGGGTCAGGTGTTCCTTTTGGATTCATGTAGATTCGGCCTCCTCCCAGAATTACCTGTAAATAATATAATATAGATCAGTAATGTTACTCCATTAATGACCCTTTTATACACCATCACATATTGTGTACGTCTAGTTACATTAATATCTGTATTGTGCACCAGCTGGTATGCAATGTCCTTGCAGCCATTGTTAATTATATTTTGGGTCATCTCATTGTCAGAGAACCATTCTCGGTTTGCGCTGTGAGAATAGGCAGCAGCTGGGGAAGCATGTTGAACGCGGGTAGTTGTCACAATACCTACAGATTTACCTAGGAGGAAACAGAACAGATACATCAGAACTAGTAAAAGAATAACAATAATATAACAGAGAAAGAAATAATGGAGGAGAGGAGAAAGTGAATGAAACAGAGGGGAAAAAGAGGATAGGGAGGAAGAAGTAAGACGTGATGAGAGAGGAGAGGACAAATGGAAAGGAAAAAAAAGGAGGGCTAAGGTAGGAAGAACACGTCTTGAATAAGCCTAGAATTAATGTATTATAAGAAAAGCATCCATTGTTTGAATCAAGTTTTGATGTTGAACACATTTTTTTATTTTTCATTTTGGTGTTTTTTGTTTTCCCCATTTATATTCCATTAACTATATTTACAACCCTTCCTGAAATCTTGCAGCTTTTACTCTGGTTACTGAGCCTCACATTCTCACAACTGATTGACATTTTAAGCTAATAATCCTGTATGTATTTAGTATTGCTGGGATGTTTTAGGACTAAATGTACAGCAAAAAAAAACAGTGGTTGTGAGCTTTCTAGTTAGTCACACAGGAAACACATGATGTTTCTCACCTGCTAATTTAGCTCTGTGAAGTATGGATTCAACTTCATTTCCAATGGCGCTTGTACAAACTCCATAATTTGCAGCTGCGCTCACACCCAGGGTTCCAGAATTCGTTTTTACCCCGCACAAGTAGGCTGTACCTGTCCCCGCACTGTCAGGGACCTGTGCATCCACATTGTATACCTGCAGTATAAGTAAGTAACCAGGCAGTATCTTATAGTCTAAAAATGCTGCTGTCGTTTATGAGTGATTAAATAGGAAACTGGATTGTGTACCTCTTATTTAAAAGCTCCTGCTTAATAGAGGTTTCCACTTATGATGTTTTCATCCAGACCACCCCCTGCATCTCCAAACATCTGATCTAATCTTCAGAATGAAGAGCTTCCATTTTTAAATGCGCATTCTGACTGGATCTACGTCAAACACGTTAGCAACCATTAAAGAAGCACTGCCATCAAAAAAAATTATCCTTTCAATATATTGCAGTCATCATATTATATAGCACTGTGTACTTAAAATTGATCATTTTACCCTTCTATCCAGTTAATTACTCGCTTTTCCTTTAGGTCTATGACATCACGTGATTAAAAACTGACTAACTGAATCCTTCTGAGTTCTATGCAGAAACAGGAGGTACATTTTCTCTGGACAGGTCATAAGTCACTGCAAAAGTCCCTGGCAGGGGGAAGAAGTGGAGCAGATGGGTCAGGAGTGGAAAAGGGGGATGATAAATGCAGGGAATAGAGACAAGATTATTCTACATGGAGCTGAGAAAAGAGAAGAATTAGCTTGGTAGAAAGGAAAAATTAGCAGTTGTAAGTACACAGTGCTATATAATAGGATAACTGTAATAAATTAAGAGGATAAAAAGTTTGATGAGAGTGCTTCTTTAACATAATATTGATTCACGGGCAAAGTGTTCACTGAAGATGTTATAACGTGTAGAAGATGGAATGCCCTATGAAGTTGGGGCTAAAGAATGTAAACATCAATGACTTTCCTTACTATAAGGGTCCAAATTAAGCTTTGAAAAGTGGTATAAATTTGCTGACAAATTGGGCAGAGGCTGGGGGGACAGGAGGTGTGGTATTCACTATGCCACAAATGTTACTTCAGTTCCAGTAGAGACTGGTGTAGAGTTTCTGGCGAGGAGCACACTGAGGTGTACACTACTCGTCCAACACTTCTGATTCATGAAGAGGCATATGTGTCTTTACTCTGGCTGTGTCATGCTTTACCATATAACTATAGGATTAGTAATGGATAGGTGTCGTTTAGGGGCCTCTCCATTACTAAGCCGTGGGTTTGATCTCACCTGACAATACAAAGGTGATAACAAACACACAAATATGAACCCTACTTGCCACCGCTACAGGGCAAGTGGGAAGAGCCGGGCAAAGCGTCAGAAATGGCGCATCTAAGAGATGCGCCTTTTCTTGGGGCTGCAGGCTGTTATTTTTAGGCTGGGGGGCAATATCCATGGCCCTTTACCAGCCTGAGAATACCAGACCCCATATGTCTGCTTTAGAAAGGCTGGTTGAAAACATATGTCTGCTTTAGAAAGGCTGGTTGAAAAAAATGGGGGGACCCCATGCCGTTTGTTTAAATGATTTATTTGACTAATTAAAAAAATATGGCGTGAGGACCCCTATATTTTTGATAACCAGCCTTGCTGAAGCTGACAGTTGAGTTTCGCAGCCCCCAACTGTGAGTTTTGACTGGCTAGTTATCAAATATACAGGGGAACCCATGCCTTTTTTTTTAAAATTTTTTATTTACATCGCAGGAGCTGGCTAATGAATACTCCCATCAGTTGCTCCTGCTCTCTTGGTTATTAGCGGCAGCAGGCGTCTGATGATGGGATCTGCAGTCCCATCAGCTGACACCAGTGACCAGAGGTAAACGTTATACCTCCGATCACTGCTGAGCAATCAAGACAGCGTGGGAACCGCGGCTCTCTTATCAGCAGGGATGATTTCACCGCCGATCAGAAGCGGTGTTTGCCGTGCTGTCATGCACATGACAGCATGGCAAACATTGGATGTTTGGGCCCCCCATTCAAGTGAATGGGGTCCGGGTTCGGGTACTGTTCTGGTACCCGAACCTTTTGTAACTGTTCAGTCGAACCCGAACATCCAAGTGTCCTCCCATCTTTAGTGTTATCGCCATAATTGCCATCCCCACCTTTGAAAGAGCAACATGAGGAAACTTTTCCATCTCTAATATACTCTCCTCCCCTGGTTGTCTTGCAAGTTGTCCTTGGTATATACGAGCCGCAGTAATTGTAGTTACCCCCATTCCTGAAATTAGACACATTGTATAGAGAAGCATTAATGTATACGATCTTACAGAAATCAGCCTTATTTATCATTCCAGTTGTGATATTGAACACTATCTGTCTAGAAAATGTAGAGAATACGTATAGCCTACTGAGTATCTGTATATATGAAGTGCATACTGCATGGCTTGTGCATTTCACATTACACTGCTGAATTACATTACAACGGATGTGTGATAAACTCAATAAAATGTATGAATCATGAAAGTATTTTGGATGGTAAACAGTACACATGTCAATTGCTATTTAAAAGTTGATATAAAAAGCTACAATAGAAGGGGTGCAAAATAATCACAGCTGATGTCCCGAATTTGAGAAGGAGTTGTCCATAAAAGCAACAGAAACATCTTAATAAAAAGTAAAATGACTTGCTTATTTAATTTGCAGTTATAAAGGGGAAAAATGTTTCCAAACAATAAGGGCCCCATTCATCATTGCATTTTTGCCAGTTTTTGACATGAAAAACTCCCAAATAGTGAGTTTTTTTTATTTGCAAGAAATTCATAAAAGGATTGCACCTTTTTTAAATTACAGTAGTCTTTTGTGGTTTAGGTCATTTTCTGATTTTTACATCAATTTGGCTTTTCCAGATTTTTAGAATGTTACAGTTTTTTTGCTCAAATGTACTCTAGTCCCTTTCTGGAGTGTGTTGTATGCCACATATGTTTGCAGAAATTTTGTGGAACACATAATTTTTTGCATAAAATGGTGTAAAAAAAAAAAAGGTTAAGGACAAAAAGAATAAAAAATAAAACACGGGGGAATAACTGCTTGTCGATTAACCACCAGAATGATTGTTCTTCTCACGGCTAACTAATGTGTATGAGAGACTTTAGCTCTAGACAACTGTTTAATTAAAGTATATTGGCCAAGCAATCCAGATTCCAGTACAAAATAGATAGTATAATTTCTACTTCTGCCATTTAGCAATAATTGGCAATAACATTTTTGAACAATATTTTCCAAATGGGGAGAGCCCCAGCATCGCACTTGTATCTTCCCACCACCACAGACATCTATTGGTGATAACTTACCATCTCCTAAAAACATGATGAGGTTCTTGGCCTTGTTGACATTTGGTTTCAGATTCAGCGCAGCTGCCAAAGTCTCCTTGGCTTGGTAATTCCAGTACTTGGGGATCTTCTCAGGTTCTATAAGTCACAATGAAATTATTACATTAATTCTGTATCAGTACTAATATATTACACAGATAATTATGTATGACTAGATGGTGGCCCGTTTCTAACGCATCGGGTATTCTAGAATATGTATGTAGTTTTTTATGAAGGTTTCATAATATTGAAATGAATACACAGGATTCGGCCAGCCGGGCGCGACCAATTAGCGAAGCGTGGTTCAAATCCTGTGCCAATTCACGGCCGAACTGGGCCTGTCGCTGATTGTTCGTGGCTGGCCGGCTGCGACTGATTAGTCGAAGCCAGGGCCAGCTGCAGATTTTTGAGGGCTCCGGGCCAAAGAGTCTCACAGCCCATGTAGCATATAACACAGCCCATGTAGCATATCACACAGCCCACGTAGTATATAGCACAGCCACATAGTATAGAGCACAGCCACGTAGTATAAAGCACAGCCACGTAGTATATAACACAGCTATGTAGTATATAGCACAGCCACGTAGTATATAGCACAGCCCACGTAGTATATAGCACAGCCCACGCAGTATATAGCACAGCCAACACAGTATATAGCACAGCCCACGCAGTATATAGCACAGCCCACGCAGTATATAGCACAGCCCACGCAGTATATAGCACAGCCAACGCAGTATATAACACAGCCCAAGCAGTATATAACACAGCCCACGCAGTATATAACACAGCCCACGTAGTATATAGCACAGCCACGTAGTATATAGCACAGCCACGTAGTATCCACGTAGTATATAACACAGCCACGTAGTATATAGCAGCTATGTAGTATATAGCACAGCCCACGTAGTATATAGCACAGCCCACGCAGTATATAACAGTCATGTAGAATATAGCACAGCCATGTAGTATATAGCACAGCCACGTAGTATATAGCACAGCCCATGTAGTATATAGCACAGCCCACGCAGTATATAGCACAGCCCACACAGTATGTAGCACAGCCCATGCAGTATATAACACAGCCCACGCAGTATATAACACAGCCCACATAGTATATAGCACAGCCACGTAGTATATAACACAGCCACGTAGTATATAACAGCCCACGTAGTATATAACAGCCCACGTAGTATATAGCACATCCCACACAGTATATAGCACAGCCAATGCAGTATATAACACAGCCCACGCAGTATATAACACAGCCCACGTAGTATATAGCACAGCCACATAGTATATAGCACAGCCACATAGTATATAACACAGCCACGTAGTATATAGCAGCTATGTAGTATATAGCACAGCCCACGTAGTATATATGTATGTATGTAGCCCTCCAAGTACCTGAACCAACCATATCGACATTTTATTTATTACCGAAAGTTCATAAAGACCAGAAAATTCCACCAGGTAGACCCATCATATCTGGATGTGGCAACTACCTTGAGAAAATAAATAAATTTGTCGATTCAAAATTACAACCTCTGGTTGAGAATTTGCCCTCATTTATAAAAGACACCAATGAGTTCTTGAAGAAGATAGATGGTCTTTATGTTTGTGATGATACGCTCCTGGTGTCTTGTGACGTCGAGAGTTTATACACCAACATCCGTCATAGTGATGGTGTTCGGGCGGCTGAGTATTTTTTGAACTCTTCCTCTATACCCACATCCATGAGACAATTTACTGTAAGAATGCTTGAATTTTCATTGACCAAAGTTTTTTTTCTCTTTAAGGGGTCCCTCTACCTACAGCTCCAGGGCACAGCCATGAGCACGTCATTTGCGCCCTCATATGCTAATTTGTTCCTGGGGCTGTGGGAGAGGGACCTATTTCACACTGAGCCTGTGTCATCGATGGACCGCATCCTTATATGGGTGCGGTTCATTGATGATATATTCTTCATTTGGCAGGGCTCCATGGATTCACTTCATATTTTTATGGAACAATTGAATCAAAACCATCTGAAAATCCATTTAACATACAAGTGTGATACAAAATTCATGGAATTTTTAGATGTGGGTGTGCATAGGGATGAGTGGCTGCCTCTACACCAACATTTTTCGGAAATCGACGGCAGTAAATTCCCTCTTACATGCCTCTTCGTCACATCCCCCAATAATGATCAAATCGATCCCTATAGGCCAATTTTTGCGCCTATGAAGGATCTGTACGAATGAGGCAGATTTTGAGAAGCATGCCTTGGATCTTAAAGAAAGATTCTTGAAAAGAGGATATAGCAAGCGTTCAGTTAAGAAGGGTTATAATCGTGCCAAGCACATAGACATCAAGCCCTATATGAAAATAAGCCATCTAAATCCGATAGGGTAATAAGGTATATTACACAATACCATGGTCAAACTGAGTTAATTATTATTATTATTTATTATTATTATAGCGCCATTTTTTCCATGGCGCTTTACATGTGAGGAGGGGTATACATAATAAAATAAGTACAATAATCTTGAACAATACAAGTCACAACTGGTACAGGAGGAGAGAGGACCCTGCCCGCGAGGGCTCACAATCTACAAGGGATGGGTGAGGATACAGTAGGTAGGGTAGAGCTGGCCGTGCAGCGGTTTGGTCGATCGGTGGTTACTGCAGGTTGTAGGCTTGTCGGAAGAGGTGGGTCTTCAGGTTCTTTTTGAAGGTGTCGATGGTAGGCGTGGAGTTAATGAGAACATATATAAATAAATCATGGGCAATTTTAAAGGCTGATCCAGTTTTAACACAGTTATATTGGTGAGACATGTAATATTACCTATCGTAGATCTAGGAACTTGAAGGATCAACTAGTCAGAAGCCATTACTCATATAACTCAGGAATTCCGTCTTTTCTTACCAGTATAAAAGCAGTGCCTGGGTGTAAACCATGCGGCCATTGTGTTGCATGTCCTAATATTAAAAGAACTGATACATTCTGCAACCATAATGGTACTGCTATTTATAAAATTAAACAGGCCATAACTTGTACTTCACCATGCCACATGCCCATGTTCCCTGGTATATGTGGGAATGACTACTAGAGAACTTAAGGTACATACCAGGGAACATATTTTGGGAATTTTAGCTGCTAAAGAAGTGAAAGACATATCCTTATTAAAAACAATCCCAAAACACTTCAAGTTGCATCACGAGTGTGATGCATGCATCTCTGCTAAAGGTAACCGGCATAGATAGGATTAAAATTAATGAGAGAGGTGGCGAAATAAGTACGGCTTTGGCGAGAAAAGAAACAAAATGGATTTGGACCCTTGGCACCTAGAGGGTTAAATGAGAATTTGAGCTTTGTACCTTTTCTGTAAACCGTTTTAGTAACCTTCTTAATAATAATATTAATATTTTTACTGTTTTATTTCTCTTGTGGTTTTAAGGTTTCTAATATTTTTTAATATTGATTTTAGTTCTGTATTTTACTAACCTTGGGCGGACTGTGGGATTTGTACGTAACGTTCTTGCTGGTCGCGCTGGAAGGTTGGACTGTGGAGGATGATGTACGTTTGGAGAATCTACAAGCAATAAAC
Organism: Ranitomeya imitator; assembly: GCF_032444005.1. Taxonomy (NCBI): domain Eukaryota; kingdom Metazoa; phylum Chordata; class Amphibia; order Anura; family Dendrobatidae; genus Ranitomeya; species Ranitomeya imitator. The sequence goes on along the minus strand of NC_091286.1, from coordinate 412,184,724 downwards.
AAGAAGCATAATGAGAAAGGAAATTGTCACGATATTTTATGAAATATCATAAGTAGTTCTCCTGCTAGCCTGTGTGGGCTAAGCCCCCCCTTCTTGGAGTGATGCTGCAACAGTTTGTAGCTTCAAATTCCTTCCCTTTCACTCAGCCAAGAGCTGCTTTGCCAATGTAGATGGGGGAGGAAAAGTTTATTACCTCTAGCTCAGAGAGCCGAAGTATTTACGACCGGCATTCTTGCAGTGGAAAGTGACAGGCTAGAACTGGATTCTAACTTTCCAGAAATGCATGGAAGTCCTTTGTCTTGTTTTGTTAAGATATTACACAACCCGTTTACGTAAAAAACACAAAAATATATATTCTTTACACCCCTCGGTGGATCTATTCACCACGTAAAACCTGAGCTTCTAACTCCATCTGGTAAAGAAGTAGGGATTTCTCTGTAAATATGTATCCCAGATAGGACATATTTGATCTCATTAGAATGCTCACGTTAATCCGAGCTGAATGATGGATTTGTTAGGACTATGACATGTTTTGTAGCGGAGTTATCGAAATTAGATATAGATTAGAATAAAATGAGTTATCTGAAGAGGTAGGAGGGACGAGGTGATCCAACCCCTTTCTGGGATGTTACAGGCTTGGCTATAACTGTCTGCACACATCCTCAGCTTCCTTCTTGTCCTATTTTCCTGGAAGAGCTGAGCACATCCCATGAGCTGGGACGTATGGAAAACTGCACCAGCCTGGGGGCCTGCCATGCTTTGAACATGTGAGTGTTATCTTTTCTCCTTTATTCCCTTTATGTTATAATTACCCATGTACATATTTGCAATTGTCTCATTTGTAACATCTTTATAAAATATTTTTGATAAAGCACTGCCTAATTTTTTATGGGATATAATATGTAATATTAGTTCATTCTCCTGCTCTAAACGTACCCGGTCTCTGGAAGAGAAATACGCTACTGTTTTGGGTTAGCTTCGGACCCGTTTAATCGAAGCTGGTGGCAGTGATACCGATAGTGTGCAGACTTTTGGGTGATGCTGTAGCGGCTGCGGGGTTGATAATTATTGTTCCTGCCTGAGTGGGAGTAGTTATCGCGTCGCTGCAGCGTGCCCAATAGCCAGTACATAGCAGGCAGCCGTTCTGGCGACTAATTACCCAGGGTGCAGTGCCTAATCTGACCTGAGAGTAAGGGGGGTGCCAGAGAGCTGCAAGTGTTAAGTGGAACTGTAAGCGGGATATACATAAATCCCTGCAGTTTGTAGTATATTGAAAAGCAGTGGGATACCTAGAATAAGCCCCTGCTGTCAGCTAAGAGGTCAATAGCCTTGTGTGTGTTTTCTCATCGCATTGTTAGCAGTGGAGGGATAACTAAGATAAGCCCCCTGCACATGTGATAGCCGTCTGTTGGCCCAAAGTCACCCCGACCCGTGACGTAGGGGTGACTGTCACGGTGTGAATCGTGACAAATTGGTGGCAGCGGTCAGGGGATTCCTGACAGAAATCAATCATTATTATTTTTTTATTATTTATTATTTATTATCTTTTTTTTATTTTATTTTTTATTTTTTTATTTTATATTTTTTTAATTTTTTTAATTTATATTTATCTTTATTTTCTTCATCATTATTTATTGTTGTTTATTTATTTACAATATTATACGGGCATTAAAGCCTATTGCAAGCATATATATGCTATATTTATATAGACATATTCCCCCTTTGTAATTGTATATACTGCCCCCTTTTTTTATTGAATGGGTTGGCAGCTATACATCAGTACTATGTTTCTGCATATATAGCACAGTTCAATATGCGCATGCCTGATATATTTGGCCAAATTCCGCTCCTATATGCCCCCTTTTCCTCTGTCCTCTTAGCCCCAGTAGTGACATTTAAGTATAATCTTACCATTTGCGTGTTATCCATTGCACGATATGTGCACTGATCACTTACGCCTTTCCCACCCTGTGTCCCTGGCTGTGCGCATGCCCGGTCTGTGTCTGTGAGTCCCGGCGCTCTGCGTCCAAGTATCCGCGGTTACGCCGGGTACTCCGTTCCTGTGCGGCCGGTCATGTGACGTGGAGACCGGAACTCTCAGACCTCCTGACCGCGCATGCGCCGGATACACACGGGCCGCAGCGCTCGGTAAATTTACACTATAAAAACCCTCTCAGATCATTAATGACCACCCCCTGACAAAGGAGATACCTCCGAAACGCACGTCGGGCACCCGCAGGTTCAGGTCTCAGCCTACCCCCCAGGTATATAAGAGATATATTGTGCTATCATATCCCTGATATTGGTCACATGTTGTTAGACCTTCATATAGGTCTATGCACTTGGGCACTTTAAAACAACTGTGTTGTTATTTGTGTACGTTATTTCTTATTATGCACTTTTTTGGCACTCTTTACACAATGTTGTTGAGCCCTTTGTATGCAAATTTTACACTTATATTGTTGTAAACAAAAATTTTTTTTATATAAAAAAAACATTTTTTATGGAATTATTGCACCTTATTTGATACCCTTTGCACTTTATGATATGTACAATTGTAAAAATATATATTTTCCTTATTATTGGGGGCTACTCTGCTGAGTATGAATATCGTGGAATCCTGTCCTTGCGGAATTTTTATATTACATATTTTTTTATATTTTTGTATTGTTGCCATCCTGATAAATAAAGGCATATTTTTAAATATTCCCATGCTTCTTGACTATCTGGTGATTTCATGTTCCATGGTGGTTCGGTATCTGGTTTCCTCTTTACAGTGGTTGTCACTGTTGTTTATCACAGCACACCCTAATTACTAGTCTATTTCATATTATTTTTCTGGATATATGGCTGAATATGTAATTTTGTGGATAAAAAAAGGGTATACTGTAAGGTATCTAACCACGTAGTATATAGCACAGCCCACGCAGTATATAACACAGTCACGTAGAACATAGCACAGCCACGTAGTATATAGCACAGCCCACGTAGTTTTGAGCACAGCGACGTAGTATATTACACAGCCCACGCAGTATATAACACAGCACACACAGTATGTAACACAGCCCACATGGTATATAGCAATGTGGGCACCATATCCCTGTTAAAAAAGAATTAAAATAAAAAATAGTAATATACTCACCTTCCGTCGGCCCCCAGATCCAGCCCAGGCCTTTAGAGATGCTCCTTGCGATGCTCCGTTCCCAGTAATGCCTTGTGGCAGTAACCCGTGATGATATAGCGGTCTCGCAAGAGGTCGCGAGGTATATGTTTTTACTATTGATGCTGCATAGGCATACTCATACTGAGGACTAAGAACACAGCTGTGTTCGAAACGCGTTCAGTGCAGTGAGAGCTGCTATGTGATTCCTTTGTTATACCACTTGTCATTGGAGCAAAAGAGGGGAGAAGCCAGCGCAGCCTAAGGTTAAGACGCAATACATAAAGTGCAAATGCACATATTAATTTCTAACTGTATTTTCAAAATGAGACATTTAGCAAACAATTGATCAATTCTTTGAGCGTCTTAACCTTAGGCTGCGCTGGCTTCTCCCCTCTTTTGCTCTCACTTGTCATTGGAGTCCACACTTTAAATTTTTTCATGACAATAAAGATATTTTGGATTTTATCAGAGACTATTTCTCTTTCCTGGAGCTGGATCTCCCTAGTTTCTTTTGTATCCATGACGTTGTTGGCTGCACGCTTGATCCTTGCTCGGATTTCTTCTTGGAATTTGGACTCCATTTGGGTGAGCTGAAGATTTTTTCCCTTTTTTTACATGTAAAGATAGTCCTGGATTTGTCCATGAGAGAGCAGCGTGTGCGTATACGATAAATAGTATAGTGGGTGAAATTAAGACAAACTATCTTTAAGATTGTACTATAGTAAATGCGCCATAATGTATAAAACTAAATGAGAAAAAAAACTGTGGCAAAATAGCGATACAGCTCATAAAAATATCCCATTATTGCAAACTGTTTACAGTTATTCGGACTAAACCATTTAAACTTGCATTGCACTGTGATACCGCAAGCTTCCCTTACAATGTGAAGCTATAGATGAACAAGTAGAGGAATATTGGAATTGGATGCATTTTCGAACAATGTCCGGTCATTGCCAATGACACCATATAAATGAGAGTTCTCCATTTTATCTTCCAATGGAAGTTGGTGTATATTTCTTTCTATAGTGCGTTATCTCTTATCTCAGAGCTGTGGAGATTATTGTACTGAAGATTCTAATTTATTAATATATAGTACATACAAAGCAGATACAACACACAGTACAATGGTGATGTCTCAGCAGTTATCTATTCAATTAAGCATTTTCCTTTTGTTAGCAGCAAAGGGAGCAAGTTCAATTCAGCCGCTGTAATGGCCTATTTAGAAATACTTATTGACTGTAAAATATTCATGTTGATTGTCGCTCATTTACTCACTGTTTGGGGAAAATGAATTGTTAATACAGTTGTCCTGGTCCCACGCGGCATCATGTTGTCAGCAGCACATCACCTGTTTACATGGGACAAGGTGCCGAAAACCAATGCAAATTTTTATGCCAACATAAATTATCCTATCACAAAACAATTGAGCACTTTGCTCGTTAGTTGTTTCATCATCAGCATATTTCCATGGGCTAAGAAATGAAAACGAGCTTCTCATGAGTATCGTTCACCAAATATCAACCTGGATAAAAAGAGCCTTATTAATAATAATAGTTATTATAATAATTGTATTTATGTAGCGCCAACATATTTCACAGCACTTAACCTTAATTGCGTGCAAGTGCATTAAAGGACGGCAAATATCTTTAGGCAAAAATTGCGTGTTTTGTGTCCTACGATATCGAAGAATTCTCAAGTGTTTGATGGTATTTAAAGAAAATGTGTTCACAATTTATGGAAATGAAAATGCTGAATGAATTCTTATTAGAAATTAATGAGATTTATGTTGCTTCATGCGGCCCGCAAGCACTGAAGACCCCTTGGCATCCCTGCCTGGGTCAGAGGATCTGCCGACAGCAGCATTTTATTTCAGCTGAATGTGCGTCCTTAGAGGTACATTCAATTGAAATGATGTACCTGCTGTGGTGGGGAGATGGGCGAGCCACAGCGGCGGAGCTGCGGGTCACAGAAGGCAGGAGCCGGCTGCTACGGCTAAGGCTACTTTCACACTAGCGTCGGAATCTCCCCGTCGCAATGCGTCGGGGAGAGATTCCGACGCTAGCGTTTAGCGCATTGCACAATGGAGGCAGCGGATGCATTTCTCCGGCGCATCCGCTGCCCCATTGTAAGGTGCGAGGAGGTGGGGGCGGAGTTCCGGCCGCGCATGCGCGGTCGAAAAAAGCGGTCCGTCAGGAGCAAAAAAAGTTACATGTAGCGTTTTTTGCTCCCGACGGTCCGCAGAAGCACGACGCATCCGTCGCTCGACGGATGCGACGTGTGGCAATCCGTCGCAAATGCGTCGTCAATACAAGTCTATGGGGAAAAAACACATCCTGCAAGCACTTTTGCAGGATGCGTTTTTTCTGCAAAACGACGCATTGTGACGGATTGCAGAAAACGCTAGTGTGAAAGTAGCCCAACACTGGTGTATGCTGCGGCTAACGCTTGTGCCTGCTGCTAAAGAGAAATTAATATTCACGACTCTCCACGCCCATGGAATTGGTGAGCAGTGAATATTCATTTCTCTTTAATAGTGGGCAGAGTAAACACAGCTGCCAGCTTCCTGCAGTGGCTGGGGGATGATGTGTGACCGCTACTAAACAGAATAAATATTCACTGCTCTCCTAGCCTATGGGAATGGAGAGTAGTGAATATTCATTCTCTTAAGTAGTGGGCAAACGTGATCACAAGGCTGCAGGAAGCCGGCTACTGTTCCCGCTATTAAAATTCAATGAATATTCACTGCTCTCCACTCCTATAGTCCCAGTGTGGACAGCAAAGAGTGTTTCAGCAGCTGTCCTCTGCCTCTAAGCAGCACATGATGTTACTGCCATATGCTGCTTAGTAGCATAAATCAGCTACTGGTATCAAAACAAGACGCTGTGAGGGAGCGCAGGCAACGTAAGGGGACCTGGATGTGGACATGATTACAATATGGGGACACAACTACAATATGAGGACCTAGATGGGGATATATCTACAATGTGGGGACCTGAATATGGGGACATGGATATGGGAACATGACTACAAATATAAGAACCTGGATTGGGATATAACTACAATATGGGGAACTGGAGACATAACTACAATATAGGGAAATGGATATGGGGACATGGCAACAATATGAGAACCTGGATGGTGATATAACTACATTATGGGGACCTGGATAGGGGCATATTTACAATATGGGGACCTGGATGGGGACATAATTACAATATGGGGATTTAAATACAATATGAGCACATGGATGGGGAAATAACTATAATATGGGGATATAAGTACAATATGAGGACCTGGATGGGGACATATCTACAGTATGGGGACCTGGATATGGTTACCTAACTACAATATGGGGTCAAAACTACAATATGAGTGCACATTTTAAAAACACAGTAACAATTTTCAAATGGTGTATAGAAAAAAAATGGTATCCCTAAAAATTTTACTTTGTCCTTCAAAGAATGCGGCCCTCCAAATTCAATTTTTTCCTATTTGCAGTCCATATACCCAGCCGAGTTTGAGACCCCTGCTAAAGGGCAATTATATAAGCAGTATTCACGGTGGAAAATGAAATGCTAGGTGAAATCCCAAGAAACAATGAAAACCCTATATTAAGGGTCACCAATCTAACCCAAGAAGAGGTGCGAAACCGGCTAAATAAGATTAAAATAGATAAATCTCCGGGTCCGGATGGCATACACCCACGAGTACTAAGAGAACTAAGTAATGTAATAGATAAACCATTATTTCTTATTTTTAGGGACTCTATAGCGACAGGGTCTGTTCCGCAGGACTGGCGCATAGCAAATGTGGTGCCAATATTCAAAAAGGGCTCTAAAAGTGAACCTGGAAATTATAGGCCAGTAAGTCTAACCTCTATTGTTGGTAAAATATTTGAAGGGTTTCTGAGGGATGTTATTCTGGATTATCTCAATGAGAATAACTGTTTAACTCCATATCAGCATGGGTTTATGAGAAATCGCTCCTGTCAAACCAATCTAATCAGTTTTTATGAAGAGGTAAGCTATAGACTGGACCACGGTGAGTCATTGGACGTGGTATATCTCGATTTTTCCAAAGCGTTTGATACCGTGCCGCACAAGAGGTTGGTACACAAAATGAGAATGCTTGGTCTGGGGGAAAATGTGTGTAAATGGGTTAGTAACTGGCTTAGTGATAGAAAGCAGAGGGTGGTTATAAATGGTATAGTCTCTAACTGGGTCGCTGTGACCAGTGGGGTACCGCAGGGGTCAGTATTGGGACCTGTTCTCTTCAACATATTCATTAATGATCTGGTAGAAGGTTTACACAGTAAAATATCGATATTTGCAGATGATACAAAACTATGTAAAGCAGTTAATACAAGAGAAGATAGTATTCTGCTACAGATGGATCTGGATAAGTTGGAAACTTGGGCTGAAAGGTGGCAGATGAGGTTTAACAATGATAAATGTAAGGTTATACACATGGGAAGAGGGAATCAATATCACCATTACACACTGAACGGGAAACCACTGGGTAAATCTGACAGGGAGAAGGACTTGGGGATCCTAGTTAATGATAAACTTACCTGGAGCAGCCAGTGCCAGGCAGCAGCTGCCAAGGCAAACAGGATCATGGGGTGCATTAAAAGAGGTCTGGATACACATGATGAGAGCATTATACTGCCTCTGTACAAATCCCTAGTTAGACCGCACATGGAGTACTGTGTCCAGTTTTGGGCACCAGTGCTCAGGAAGGATATAATGGAACTAGAGAGAGTACAAAGGAGGGCAACAAAATTAATAAAGGGGATGGGAGAACTACAATACCCAGATAGATTAGCGAAATTAGGATTATTTAGTCTAGAAAAAAGACGACTGAGGGGCGATCTAATAACCATGTATAAGTATATAAGGGGACAATACAAATATCTCGCTGAGGATCTGTTTATACCAAGGAAGGTGACGGGCACAAGGGGGCATTCTTTGCGTCTGGAGGAGAGAAGGTTTTTCCACCAACATAGAAGAGGATTCTTTACTGTTAGGGCAGTGAGAATCTGGAATTGCTTGCCTGAGGAGGTGGTGATGGCGAACTCAGTCGAGGGGTTCAAGAGAGACCTGGATGTCTTCCTGGAGCAGAACAATATTGTATCATACAATTATTAGGTTCTGTAGAAGGACGTAGATCTGGGTATTTATTATGATGGAATATAGGCTGAACTGGATGGACAAATGTCTTTTTTCGGCCTTACTAACTATGTTACTATGTTACTATGTAAGCAGTAGTGAACAACATAGCCAACATAACACAAAAGTTATTGTTTATTTCGGGGGAAAGAATGTTTCCATTGTGTAGGGTGAAATTAAGCACATAGATCCAGTATTTGCTCACCTAAGGATATAACTGCTCCTGCGCAGATTGGAAAAATGCATAAGGCCGTGAGGAGTATCGGCAGCTAAACTTTATGGAGCACGTTCATTTTCTCCAGCTGTTCCTTCACTGGTCACTACTCTGACCACAATCTTTCCTCTGTCATGCTCTACCTATATATACAATGATCCAGTGTAGTGTATGCAAGAGTATCAGAAAAATAGGCATTTATCTACTTTGTTCAAGGCAGGTCTCAGATTTCCAATCTTGAATGTCACACATAGATAGCAATGAATCTTGAGTAGCAGAACGTGCTTTGTGTGGTAGTGATTTAGGAGTGATGAATGCCATGCTTTGTGACTGTAATTTGTGCATTCAGATCTTTCTTCAAATAAGGGAGCATTTACACATTTGTATAAAGAAAAACTGAGAAAGGAATCTGCACAAAACTTTGATAAAGAATATGAAGAATATGCATGGCAGAGAACAGAGGCCACACAGAGCCACATCGGGCACCAAAACATCAGAAATATTCTACCTCCGGAACATGTGGAGAATGCCACTATTTTTTTTTTCTGCCAACTTTATTCAGAATTCAAGACTTATTAGCCTCCTAAAGAACAGAGCTGCGCCATATGCATGCGTTCATACTTTTTTTGCAGTTTGCTTTTGGCTCTGCATCTGATTGATTCTTTAATTTTTCCAATCTGTCACCAATTTGCTGATTTAAAAAAAATGATCTTGATAGATTCTGGTAACCATTTTGACTATGTCTACAAAGCTCCCTTGAAATACAGCCTCTGGCTTGGCATCAAAGGAAACTGTGATTTTTGCAATATAGAACAAGCAATCAGATGATCGCAGGTTCAAATTGGATGCGTCGTGAAGGGGGTTAAAGAGACTGTCAGAGCAAAATTACTATTCAGACCAAGTGCAGGCACTCAGTGCACCATGGTTTGGTCAAACATTTATGTGCACCTTCCAACCTGTTTTCTCTGTATCTCTAACCCCCTCTTTGATTGACAACTCTTGCTTTATAGAGTCAGAGAAGGGTGGAGATAGGAGGAAAAAAGTAGGGGGGAAAGGTGCACATCATTGTTTGGCCATGCCAAGGGTACATTGAGTGCCTGTATGAGAATTTTGCCCACTGATCAAGTTATTGGCTGCCTGTTTTTATTGAAAGATTATTGTGGAAGAATGTTCTTAAGAAAATGATTAAAGATGTTTTAACTAATTTGCTGGATACAATTTTTCTGTGGAGGACTTATGCACTGAGTAGATTGACATCTTCTACTGTGAGAGTACATATTGCTGATGAAGTTTTGATTAAGCTGGACTGAGCGATTTATCTTTATGCACTCCTGATGGATCTCCTCATAAACCTGGATCAGCACATTGGGCAGCTCTTGGCCAGTCTAGCACGTTACTTGGTGTCGTTGGATGCAGTAATACATAATTTCCCAAAAGTTCTCAATTGCATTCAGGTCTGGGGAGTGTAAGGGCATCAATGCTCTTGTTAGCCAGAATGTGTAGGCAGTTTCTGGGTAACAGAGGCATTATTCTGCACTAGTGTTAGGTCTGACAATGGCTCTGAGGATTATCATATGTCTATCATATGGAGGTCTGTTCACCCTTCCAAAGATATGCCATCCACAGATCATCACTAGCCCACCCCTAAGACCTCATGCTGGATGATGTTGCAGGCACCATAACGATCATAGCACCTCCAGACATTTTCACGTCGGTCACATTTGCTCAGTGTGAACCTGCTGTTTGTGAAGAGATCGAGGCACCATTCGCTGACTTGACAATTCTGTTGTTCTTCGTGATTGCTAATAAATCTGCATGGTGCTGAGCTGTGAGCAGAGGTCCCACTACAGGACATTGGCCCCTTATGAACTCTGCTTCTGACAGTTTGGTTAGAAACATGCATACTAGTAGCCCACTGGAAGTCATTTTGCCAGTATACCTCCTCACACAAAGAAGCATATACTGCTGCTGGGTTGATGCCTTCCTTCTGCTCTGTCCTGGTATCCACTCCAAACTCTTGAGACTGTGCTGAAAGACACAGCAAATGTCTTGTATGGCTGTTTTTTCTCTCCATGATAATTCTGAGGGTTTTTTTTTGACAGATTTGGGATTCCCCCAGTAAAGTGATATACCCTTAAGGTATAGGCTACAACTACCTGATAAAAGCCTTAACAATTACCACGTATTTCTCTGCATGTGGTTTTCATGCAATTTTCTCACACCTCAACTGCTACAAAAGAACATATACTTTTCAGGTTTCATTGATTCATCTGTTGATGCATCTTTTTAGGTTTTACCAAAATAATAAAAATAAACAGGTGCTGCTATTATAAACTTCAAATGCAGCATAATAAAGCCTCATTTACACGCTGTGGTGTACCACCAATGGCAGCAGTCCACTTGGCCACTATGGGGCTCATGAGTCTGGGTGTCCCAGTGCCAGCACTGGGACTGGGCTCCTCTTCTTACCCAGCATTGCACTTTCAAATGTATCGGCATCCTTGACGCTGATGCTCCTTCCTCCATCATTCTTTCTCTGCATACCACCACAGCGGGCACTATGACCATGACACCCTGAGCAGACCAGAGCAGTGGTTAATGAGGAGAGGTGATCATTATATTTTTTTTATTCAATGAGTACTTGTGGGTAACATTATATTATATGGAAGGCTATGTGGGGGCCATTATATTATATGGAAGGCTATGTGGGGGCCATTAGATTAAATGGAAGGCTAGGTGGGGCCATTAAGACTGCTTGGAGGGCTATGGGGGTTATCATACTGTTTGGAGGGCTATGTGGGGGTGACATGCTATTCGGAGGGCTATGTGGGGGCATTATACTGTTTGGAGGTCTATGTGGGGGGAAGGGATTATTATACTGTTTGATGGGCTGTGTGTGAGGGGGTCATTACTGTTTGTAAGGCTGTTAGGGCAATTATTCTGTTTTCAGGGCTATGTGGGAGCTATTGTACGATTTGAAGGACTATGTGAAGGCTATTTCTCCAGGATGACACATCCATACATTTGCCGTGTGTTATGGAAGCCCAGGTTGCTTTGATAACAGCCTTCAGCTCGTCTGCATGGTTGTTTGTGTCTGTTGTCTCATCTTCCTCTTGACAATACCCCATAGATTCTTTATTGAGTTAAGGTCAGGCGAGTTTGCTGGTCAAACAGGCACAGTGATACTATTGTTTTTAAACCAGGTATTGGTACTTTTGGCTGTGTGGACAGGAGCCAAGTCTTGCTAGAGAATGAAATTTCCATCTCCAAAAAGCTTGTCGGCAGAGGGAATTATGAAGTGCTCTAAAACTTTTAGGTAGACAGCTGCACTGACTTTGGCCTTGATAAAACACAGTGGACCTACACCAGCAGATGACATGGCTCCCTTAACCATCACCGATTGTGGGAACTTCACACTAGACCTCAAGCAGCTTGGATTGTGTGAATCTCCAGCCATCCTCTTTTCAACTTCTGCTTTGTTACATATGGCTTTAAGTTTGCATTAAGAATTTGTTGAAATTTCATTGACTCCATTCTTCCCTCTACCTGTGAAATGTTCCCTATGCCATTGGCTGCAAAACAACTCCAAAGCATAATTGATCTACCCCCATGCTTAAAGGGACACTGTCACCTGAATTATGTAGAGGAACAATCTTCAGCCATGGAGGCGGGGTTTTTGGGTGTTTGATTCACCGTTTCCTTACCCGCTGGCTGCAATGTGGCTGCAATATTGGATTGAAGTTCATTCTCTGTCCTCCATAGTACACGCCTGCGCAAGGCAAGATTGCCTTGTGCAGGCATGTACTACGAAGGACAGAGAATGAACTTCAATCCAATATTGCAGCCAGCATGCAGCCAGCGGGTAAGGAATCAAACACCCAAAAACCCCGCCTCCATGGCTGAAGATTGTTCCCTCCAAATTCAGGTGACAGTGTCCCTTTAATGATTGGTGAGATGTTTTTTCCTGAAATTCTGTGCTCTTTTTTCACCACACATACCTTTGATCATTGTGGCCAAAGAGTTCTATTTTAACCTTATCAGTCCACAGGACTTGCTTCCAAAACGCATCAGCTTGCTGAGATGTTCATTTGCATACTTCTGAAGCTAAATGTTATGGTGTGGACACAGGAGAGTTGTTCTTCTGATGACTATTTCATGAAGGCCATATTTGTACCATATCCATATCGGAACAGTAGAACAATGTACCACAACTCCAGAGTCTACTAGATCTTTATGAAGGTCTTTTCAGTCAAGTGGGTTTCTAATTTGCCACTCAAGAAATCCAACTAGCAGCTCACAAATATTGCTTGGTCTTCTAGACATTATCTTGACATTCACTGTTCCTGTTAATTGCCATTTCCTAATTACATTTCAAACTGAGTAAAGGGCAACTTGAAAACACTCATCTTTTAGCCTTCTCCTGCTTTGTGGGACTCTATCATTTTCAAAGTGTTACGCAGCTGCTTAGAAGAACCCATGGCTGCTGTTTTTGGCACAATGTTAGAGGAGGCTGACTTTTTATAAAGCTGAGAAATTTGCATTACCTGCCTATCCGAACAGGTTTATGGCTTGTTAATAATCAACAGGCTAATTATATGGAACCAGTCACCCCCAGAATCGAAGGTGAGCTAGGCTCACCAGCATCAGGGGCTTATCTACAGCATTCTAGAATGCTGTAGATAAGCCCCTGATGTATCCTGAAAGATGAGAAAAAGGTTAGATTTGCTAAGAAAAGTGGGCAGCTTTACCATCTGAGAAAATAAAGAACCTCACCCACAACTACCACAAACTGACTTCAAGCTGTCAATGATGCTAGAGGGGGCAATACACGGTATTAAGAAATGGGATATGTGAACTTTTGATCAGGGTCATTTGGATGTTTTGGGTTTTCATTATGATTTAAAAAGAGAAAACACAGTAGTTTGACAAGAAAAGGCTTCACCCAACCACTAACCATGAGTGGAAAAAAAGTTTTGGTGTTATCATTCATATTCTCTGAAAAATGGCCAAGAAAGCAAAAATTCTGCCCGGGTATGTAAACTTTTGAGCACAACTGTACATATGAGTTACATGTTGAGAGTATTCCCAGATGAATATCTCTGATTTATATTAAAAAAAAAATCATAACTACATCAAAACGAGAGGGCCTCCTATTTGGGCTTCAGTTGGAAGAATGTCGTCAATTTAACGTCAGAAAAAAGAGTGACAAATTATCAATTTTTTTTTCGCACAGTGTTCTTAACTGGGACTGAAAATGTCAGATACACAGTCCACCCACTATTTGGATGTATTTGTTCTATTAAAATTACAGACATTTTCTTATTACAGTTCCTGCACAGGAAGTTGAAATGGATCAATGTTACAGTATAATAAATCGTTTTATACCTATTACCCATATTTCTAATATGCAAGTAGTAACATAAATGTAGTTCAAATTGGGTGTTATACATTGTATTATGCGGAGACATTCTTCACAGAGATCGAGACCTTAAGACAAGACAGCAGATCATTTTATTTAATTGTGGATTACAGAAATCAGGAAAATACAAGTCTAGACTTATACAATACTGTCGAACACAAAAGATGGGAATAAGAAGCTCCTTACAGCATGTACAGTATGCAGAAGGCAGACCACGAGTACGGTAATACACAAGTAGTCAGCTGACAGAGATAACCTGTGCAATTATGAGACCGCAACTAATAATTTAATAAAAGAAATTAAAAGGACACAAAACTCCAGCTCATGTCTAATCCATCCATCTCTGGCAATAATAGTGGGTATATTCATATCTATTACAAAGTAAATTGATAGTGCAAAATAAAATCCATCAAAAGTTGTAAACATTTTGCTAAAAGATAGAAATAATCCAAGAACAAATAAAATATAAATATTTTGTTAAAAAGTGTAAAAATATGAAATTCCAAGTCACTTTTTTAATGTATATTCCATGAATATGACATAGGAAAAGTTTTCCCATCTTCAAACAAAAATAAATCTTAAAGGATCGGTGCACAATTAAAACTATTCTCATTGCTCCAGTGAATCTAAAAAACGTGGCAGTGTCACAATAAAATGTCACTGTTTTGTTTATGTTTGTTTTTTTTCAAGCTGCTAAAACTCTTATGAAAACGGTTTCTTCATGGTAAAAGACACAAACCCCATATAATTTGATCCTACAAATTTAGTCTAATTAAATTATCTCCTACTTGACAGTAACGTGTCCAGATCGATGCCAGTATGAAAACTGGATCAGACATGTCACAAACTGCAGAAACAAAAAGTCCGTATGCAAACTTACATTTAGATGCACTGGAAGCAAAAATAGTAAAAAAATGTAGCTATGCCTTTAATGAACACAAGAAAGCCTCTATGCCATGTTCATCCTCTAATCCACAAAGAAATATAAAAAAAACGGGGCAATTAAAATGCTAAATAAAAAGACAAAAGAATGAATAAAAACATCATATTGTACACTGTATGGCCAGTGTGTAGCACATCACTGCACAATCAGAATAACTCAGCCAATTCCTTGCTTTGGATATTGCACTGAAGATAAAATAAGCATTTCATGAGACGTGGGAAAACCCGGTGCTCCGAAGGGTCCAGATCTCAGTTTGCATCTCCAGGTCTTTTTAGCACTGCCGTGTACTTCAAAGGCACATTATCTGACTTCAGAACCACCTCTAATAACGTGAAGATGCTAATTACCTGCGGAAGGATAGAAAAAGGTTTTCCAGTTAGTATTGTATCATCTACTGTATAATTGTCTAAGGGTCACTTCCGTCTGTCTGTCTGTCCTTCTGTCACGGATATTCATTGGTCGCGGCCTCTGTCTGTCATGGAAATCCAAGTCGCTGATTGGTCGCGGCAAAACAGCCATGACCAATCAGCGACGGGCACAGTCTGGAAAAAATTGGCAGCTCCTTCATCCCCGCAGTCAGTGCCCGGCGCCCGCATACTCCCCTCCGGTCAGCGCTCACACAGGGTTAATGGCAGCGTTGACCGCGGTGTAAAGCACTCGGTTAACGCTGCTATTAACCCTGTGTGACCAACTTTTTACTATTAATGCTGCCTATGCAGCATGAATAGTAAAAAGATCTAATGTTAAAAATAAAAAATAGTTATATACTCACCCTCCGGTGGCCCCCCGGATCGAAGCGGTTACAGACGCTCCTCGCGACGCCCCAGTGACTGCTCCATGCATTTCGGTCTCGCGAGATGATGACATGCAGTCTCGCGAAACCGCTACGTCATCATCTCGTGAGACCTCAATGCACTCTTCAGACTGGAGCGCACGAGGAGCGTTGGTAACCGCTTCGATCATATTCTAGAATACCCGATGCGTTCGAATCGGGCCACCATCTAGTAGCCTAATATTTATGTATGTAGTAGCGGCATTCTGCACTTCTACAGCTATAAATACTCTGAGGGCTCACATCGTTACCTTATCTCCACAACTACATCAAGAAAAATTATATTCATGATGGAAATAGGAATAAACTAGACAAAAACTGGATGGAGAAAAATGTGTGACAATTGGCGCCAAAAGTGACGTTCCATGGAACACAACACACATCACCTTTAAAAAAAATTCTATGTTATTTTCAGAATGTGGCCATATGACTAAGCAATAAATGTGTTTGTAATATTATGGGTGCTCCAACAAAAGATCTATGGCCTCGATGCAGGGAGAATGGCAGAGAGGCATTTATGTGTATTGGCAGCTATGTGGGTGCAGAAAATTCACAGCAATAAAATACATGTAGGGTTTAAAGGCATCCCTCACATAAGATATATTGAAATGTTGGAGCACATATTGGCTTCTAAAATAGAAGGTTTCACAGAAGTCTTTTTTTGTCCTTTCTCATTCTGGGGTCCTCTACCAGAGGAAAATACGGGGGCCAAAGGCTTAGTCATCTCAGCCCAGTCATGGCCATGATGAAGATCTTTTAGATTGAAACGTGTTGCTATTAGCAGGTTTTTGTTGCTGTTCACATTCCCTTTTGTGCAGGGATGATTTTTAAGGACATGGATCAATAAAGGACTTTTAATCAGAAAGGAGCTGGAACAATCTTCACATTTCTTACGTCCTCCACCAGAGGTCTGGGAGTTCGAGGCTCCTGCACAGGATCTTAGTTGTTCCCAGCATTGCACTTTTCTGGACAGAGTTCAGATGTTGCTCCTGAGATCTGTTGTAGCCATTTTCCCAACTTAGGGGGTCACTGCTCCATGTGCTCCTATCACCACTGGAATCATTGTTGCCTTCACCTTCCACGTCTTCTCCAGTTCTCCTTTGAGGCCCTGGTATTGCTCATTTTTTCTTTCTGATGTTGCTGTCACTTGGCACTGCCACATCTATTATCATTGCAGTCTTCTGACCCTTGTCTACTATCACAATGTCTGGTTGGTTAGCCAACACCTGCTTATTCATCTGGATCTTGAAGTCCAACAGGATTTTAGCCTTTTCATTCTCCACCACTTTTACTGGGGTCTCCCACCTGGACTTAGGGAGACTTAGCCCATATGCTGTCCAGATGTTCCTGTATACAATTCCCGCCACCTGGTTTTGGCGCTCAGTATATGCTGCTCCTGCTTCCATTTTCCATCCTGCCACTATGTATTGGACCGTTTTCAGAGGGTTCTTTGCATAGTCTGCACCTTGGGTCTTGTCTTATGTGGTAGATTACTGCTTCTATGGATCAGGTACTTAGTGCCTGCTCTTGTGCCGCTATGATTAGTGCCTTGGAGTGCTGTCTCGGAGTTCAGCTTTCTCCAGCCATTGGTAGATTTCTTCATATCAGCCACCTCCATTATCTGTTGATGGTACATCCCATGCAGCGGCTTGTCTTGCCATGGCGCTTCACGTTCCTGTTCTTCCTTTCAGATCTTTTGTGTTGCCTTAGTCTTTCTCTCAGCATCTCCTCTTTTCGTGCCATTATTCTGATGTATTCCTGGATATTCCTTGTTTCATCCGTGATGGTGGCTTGGATGATTATCAAGCCTGGCCCACCCTCCTTTCTGTTGGTATACAATCTTTGAGTGTTAGACTTAGGGTGAAGACCTCTAGGCATTGTGAGGAGCTTTCTTGTCTTCACATCTGCAGCTTCCATCTCTTCTTTTGGCCAGCACACTATGCCAGCAGGGTATCTGATAACTGGCATGGCATATGTCTTGATGGCGCAGATTTTATTATTCCCATTGAGCTGGCTTTCAGGACCTGTCTTACCCTTTGATTGTATTTGGATGTTGCTGCTTTCCTTCCCTCCTCATCATGGTTACCGTATCCCTGTGTGATGCAGAGATACATGTAGCATGTCTGCACATCTGCTATATGCCCTGCTGGTAATTCCACTCCATCAGTCTTGACTACCTTGCCCCTCTATTACCAACCGGCCACACTTCTCCAGTCTGAAGGACATCCTGATGTCTTCACTGTAGATCCTAGTAAGGTAGATCAGTAAATTGATGTCTCTTTAGTTTTTCACATACAGTTTGATGCCATCCATGTAGAAGAGGTGGCTGACAGTGCTTCCACTCCTGAACTTGTATCCATAGCCAGACTACTTATCTGACTGAGGGGATTCAAGTCTATGCTGATCAGCAATGGAGACAGTGCATCACCTTGGTATATGCAGCATTTGATGGTCACTTGTGCTAGTTGTCTTGAGTTGACTTCCAATGTTGTTCTCAATAGCCCCATTACATTTTTGAGGAAGATTCTTAATTTCCTGTTGACATTATAGAGCCAAGCATTCACAGCTCCATGTGTGTGGCATTGAGTAATAGGCTTTCCTGTAGTCAATCCAGGCTGTGCAGAGATTGGTCTGTCTGGATCTTGAGCGACTGCTCCATCTACTAGGAGCCTTTCTGAGCTGGATTCATGTACTGATTCATATTCTGTAGCTTGATGGCTATGATGCCTGACAAGAGTTTCCATGTTGTTTTAAGGCAGGATATTGGGCGGTAGTCGGATGGAGCTGTTCCTTCATGATCAGCACTGTTCTTTCTTGTGTTAGCCAAGCTGGGTGGTGCTCTGCTTCTAGCAGGTGGTTCATCTGCTTTGTCATGCGTTCATATACCGCTGTTTGAAGAACAGGGAATTTATCTTCTTGGCCTCAGCTTCTCTAGTGTATCTCCCTAGTCTTGCAGCAAGTGCTGTGAGCCTTTGTGTAGCAGTCTCTAGGGTCTTTGTACTTATCCAGCTTGGTTTTATTCTTGATCTTTACACCCCCCTTTTGCATTTGATTGTCACCTTGATCTTTGTCCCCAGTCTTTTCCAAGGAGGGGAACGTACTTCTGTTGTTCTTGCTGGCTGTATAGCCAAGAAATCCCATGATTGCTGAGGCAGTAGCATAGATCAGTTTATTAGTTTGAGTTATGGTGGTAAGTGCTCTATTGGCATCTTCTAGCATACTTTCTGGTGGTGTTTCTTTGCTGAGCCTTGGCAGTCGATCTCTGATATTGATGGGGTTTAGTTCATCTAAGGGTAAGTTCACATTTGCACATATGTGCGCAGCGCATCATCTGCAAGCGCAAACGCATGCAAAAACGCATGCAAAACACATGCTTATGCAGGAGTGCAAAAAAAAACGCTGCATGTGGATGCGGTTTTTGCCTGCGTTTGAGTTTTTGCGCATGCGTTCGATATTTCCAGGAGGACGTGTCAATGGGCGTGTCTCAATCAGTTCCTGGACATGCGCAGTCCGAAGTACACAAGCGCATCAAACGCAAGGACATGCGCATGCATGCGTTCCCATAGACAGTAATGCATTTTTGTAATGCACTCATCCGCATGCCTGCGCATATTTGACGTATTTTTGACGCTTCCAAAAATGCAACATGTTGCAATTGCAGGTCTCCGCCGCACACCGAGAAACGACGCATGCGTATGCAGACGCATGCGAACTGATGCAAATGCATGTCCATGCGTATGCCATGTTAAAGATAGGTACGCATGACGCATGCGGATCTGTGCAGATGATACGCTGCGCATAGAGATGCAAATGTAAAACCACCCTAAGATCTTCTGTTTCAGATCAGCTGCAGTGCTCTCTAGTTGCAGGATTTTCTGGGGTTGCATCTATTGTTCTTCTAGGTCTTCCTGTTGTGTGGATCTGCAGTTGATCCATCTCAAGTTGTAATAGTAGCGTTCTTTTTATGACACGGAAACTAGTTGTTTCTCAGTCAGTGGAAAGGCAGGTCTTGTATCCAACCAGAGTTTCCTCTTATGCTTCATATATCCTCTCTTTTTTTGGTCTGCTGTTATAGTAGCAATTCATCAGATACAGTTCTGTTTTGGTCTTGTCCCAGTGTTCCATTTATCATCAGATTCCATCATTGTGCCATTTATCATCAGATTGTCCTGACGCAGACCTTGTTAATCCAGGCGACGTCTCTTTGTTCGTGACACTCTCTTTAGTAGTCTTGCCCAAGGACCTCTACCGATATATTTCCAACAGCTGGGATGGTTGTGCACTTTAATCACTACGCTATAACAGCCACCTAAGCTTAGGAGCAGTGATATATAATTTATTTAATTTATTTCCCACAGGGCATAGCCAGGGTTTGAATGCCAGTCTCCCAGGTCGTAGGCTGTGCACTTTACACTATACCAGCCACTATATAATTAAAGTATGACTTCTGTGAAACCTTCTGTTATAGAAGCCAATGTGTGCTCCAACTTTGCCATATATTTTACGTTAGGGATGCCTTTAAAAAAAATAAATATATAATAATAATGATATGTATTTTTTCCCTTATCTCAACTATATGGTATATTAGTTTAACAAAATCATGCTATATACAGATTTAAATAAATGAGTAATGTGCAACAAAATACAAAGTACATTGCATGCCTTTTCATGAAGTCCAGTCTATCAGACAGCTCCAAGACTATTGTTAGTATACACTGGTGTTCTAGAAATGGGTTAATAATAGCAGCCATATCGAATACATCTAATCAAGACATGACTCCCAGTACTGTAACCATAAAAAAAACAACACACACACCGCTCCTCTACTGATCACACTATCGGGGATGCCCTTTAGCACCACATGTATTATGGAAATCAGGCAAAGGCCAAGGAGATAAGCTGATAATTAGCCTTCTGGACCAAAGGCTCACTAAATACCACTATGGAAATTGTAATTGTCAAATCTTTATTCTGCCCCGTTTTATAGTTGTGCAGACAAAGAACAAGGTTTTAAAACACACATTTACATGGATTCTGCTACAGAGCATAGCCCTGTTTATAATCTAGGAAGCAAAATTGAGATATTCAGTTTTCTACATCCCAAAATTTCTAACAACCCAAGGAAGAGCTGAACTACAGTGGGTGCACAGAAACGCTACCAAGCTCATCAAGGGAATAGCTGGAATGCAGTACCAAGACAGGTTATCACTAGGGAAGAGCGAACAGCTTCAGATAAATCCTTATCCAAATGGCTGCATCAGGAACCCGGTTACCTGGAGCGCTCCTGATGATAAGCTGTTCAGCGCCGCAGCTGCATGTATAGCGGCTGTGTGACAGTCACAACACACAAACATGGAGAGCCCAACACACAGGCTATCAGCGAACAGCTGATTATCGGGAGTGCTTCAGGAATCCGGGTTACCGATGCAGCTATTCAGTAAGCGCTATAGCTATTTGGATAAGGAGTTATCTGAAGCTATTCGCTCATTCCTATTTATCACAGATGTAGATTCCTTACAGTAAGAACAGCGATACTATGGAACTCTGCCACAGTGTGATGTAATGGTTGTTTCAAACAAAAAAAAAGTACATGGAGGGAGGGGTCTCTATGCCTTTTTCAAAAAATATAATATTACAGGTTATGAGTACCAGATTCTGTTGATGGAATGTTGACCCAGGGAAATAGTCTGATTGCCACATGTGGAGTCAGGAAGGATTTTTTTCCCCTGACTTTGGTAAATAAGCATCTGCCTTATGATGTTTTGCCTTCCTCTGGATCAATATTAGGTTGTAGGTTGAACTTGATGGACCTGTATCTACCTTCAGTCTTAAAACTAAGAAACTCAGACACACAAATCTAATCACTCACCATATGTTCCTGCTCCAAATTGAAGCAAGGCTGTACAAACTATCTGAAGCTGCTTCCATAGCATACCGTATCTTTCAGACTATAAGATGCACTTTTCCCAAAAAAATTTTGGGAGGAAAATGGGGGGGTGCGTCTTATAGTCCAAAAGCAGGCTAAACGGGGGGGAAGATGCGTCAGTGGTGTAGCAGCGTCCATTCCTGAGGGAACCTACGGCGGCATAAGTGTGGTGATGCTGAAGCTCGCTGTCGGTGGTGAGCAGTGCGGAGTGCAACATTGGTTTCCCTGCGGCCATCTTTCTGAAGCCGTGGGCCGCCAGAGGCAGAGAGTGGATTGAGATCTCGCCTGACCTCTTGTGCTCCATTTTCCTGAGGCTGTGGGCTTCAGGTCTCAGCGGCCCTTGGCTTCAGGAAAATAGCAGCAGAGAGATCAATGATGCACTCGGCTCTACTCAACGTGGACACCGGGCCGCAGCATCACCACATTTGTGCCGCCAGCATCCTGAGGAAGGGACCCATGCAACGTACTCTGCCTCACCGCCGACACCGGACCCACAGCATCGCACCGCTGGGATACCCCGGGACTGCAGTATTGCCCCACTTCTGCCGCCGCCGGCTTCCTGAGGAAGGGACCATGCCTCCTGTGACCCCGCTCTAAAACCGCCGGCCCCCAGATAAGATACCTTAACTTCGAACAATAAGATGGACCCACATCTTATAAAAATCTTTTTTTTTTTTGCCAGTGAATTTTACTAGTTAGTGAAATTCAGTTATGACAATAAAAATTGTTTTCCACCAATCAAAGTATTTTTCAGACTATAAGACCCCAACGTCTTAGGCTATGTGCACACTTTGCAGATTCCACTGCGGATTTTTCCGCAGCGGAATTGCAAAATCCGCAGTGCAAACCCATCGCGGTTTTTACTGCGGATTTATCGCGGTTTTTACTGCGTTTTCTTCTGCGGATTTTCAACTGCAGTTTTCTATTGGAGCAGCTGAAAATCCGCAGAAAAGAAGTGACATGCTGCGGAATGTAATCCGCAGCGTTTCCGCGCGGATTTTTCTGCAGCATGTGCACAGCGTTTTTTGTTTCCCATAGGTTTACATTGAAATGTAAACTAATGGGAAACTGCTGCGGATCCGCAGCGGTCAAATCCGCTGCGGATCCGCAGCAAAATCCGCAAAGTGTGAATATAGCCTTATAGTCCGAAAAATACGGTGATTGGTGGAAAACAATTTTTATTGTCAGAACTGAATTTCACTAACAAGTGAGTCCGATTATCTGGATGAACCAATAATTGCATTCTGTCCTGCTTACCTGCTGCACAGGTCCATCTCCATCTTGTTCTGGACTCCACACAAGTGTCAACTCAGGCTTTTTACCCACTTGCTGGAAATGTGAGCTCTGGAGAGGTAGAGCCTAAATAAGACACACAAGACCAGTCTATTAGGAGTCATCCATCACCAGCAGCACAAAATGTAATATATGATCTATGACTTATATTCCATTATTGCTCCATCAGCTTACATTACAATAAATCCGCTTCTGAACACCATATCTCAGGACCAAGACATCAAATGCTTCATTTAAGACTCCCATAACCATGGCTTCTGACTCCAATGGACCACACTCCTGCAGAAAAATCACAAGAGTTTTTATATAAATATCTTGTCCAATGACGACTTGCTGATATGTTATATTAAAATGTAGTTTGAGTCTCACCTTTACAAATACAGAGAAAAAGAGATCAGCACTTAGTTCCTGTACCCTCTTAGATGCAGTTTTGCGGTCATTACAATGGTCGGCCTGATTCTGTATTGCCTGTTGCATTAATTTCAGTGGTGGTCCGCGCCCTAAAAAAAAAAAGTAAAATAAAATAAAGGTTCTCTCATAAATACCCAGAGGATTGCTGAAGAAAGCCAAGAATTGTCCTCCGCTTTGTATAGCAGTCTTAAAGACAATGAATGGAGAGGTGACCACCACTAATCTGGAAGGAAAACTTCAGATTACATTTCTCTGAATTGTCGGGAGTCCCAGATGAAAATCTTAAGGAAATAAGTCACATCCACAACCTATAAAATTGTTCCACGCATAATTTGACCTGTGGTTTAAATGATACCATTTGTAGCGTGTCAATTCTGATATTGATTTTCACTGCAGATTTCACCTTTTAAAGGGAACCTGTCAGCGGGTTTTTTAGACTTCTATACCTTTATATTACAAATCTGTGTCTCCAGTGTCTTGGAAGCCACTCTTATGCAATTGAGATTGCAAGTGCAGGGACTTGGACTACACTTACAGATCTTTAGCCTCTTTCCCGGCACCAACTTCCTGCCAGCGATTGACAGGTCACTTTTCTGTGACCACCGGCTGACATCTCATGCAGGCGCTGTCATTTTCAGGGACGGTGCATGAGCAGATGGATATTCTGGTGCTCACAATGACATCAGAATGTTACTGCACGTTTGAGTCACCTTAAAAATGATGGCACTTGCGCGAGATGTTGGCCAGGGGTAAGCAAGTCACGGAAAAGAGCGATCTGTCAAGCATTGACAAGAGTCCAGCACGCGGAGGAGAAAAGTCCAGACCAAGCCCTTGCACTTGAGAGTTCATTTACAGAATTTGCGGATGGATTATGTTAACAATGGAGACGTGGACTTATAAAGGTATGAAAATAATCATTAAAGGGAATCTGTTGACAGGCTTTAAGACCTCAATGCAGCATCACAGTAAAGTGACGAAAAACGCTGGTTTACATGTAGACAAAACAACAAAAAAAAACAAGTAACTCTGCGGACAATGAGCCAGCAACAAATTTCTGTGCTATGTCAGTATTTTGAATGTAGCTCAGGACTGAAGGTTCCTTCATTGTGGGCAGATAATCTGCTCAAATAGTCAGCACTGTGATCATATATGCAAGTACAATAAACGCCAATCATTGCTGCATGCAAATGAACGTACAACTGTATGGGGATAAAAGACCCCAACTCTGCAGCACATCCTGTTTATAAGAGGGATTGTGCTGTCAACCAACAAGGATATTTAGACTAGCATAAGAATTTTTTTTTTTTTATATATAGCGCGAACATATTCCGCAGCGTTTTACAGTTTAACAGTTCAAACAAGTCATAAGTAACAAAGTTAAAAATAACAATAATTAAAGCAAAATAAGATGACCCTGCTCATAAGTACAATTGACAGTAGTAAACTAGAATTACAGTTCCATGCTCGATCTGTGCTTCAATGTTTACTTCTGCGGCTGCCGAACACAGCTCTTGGCTTTTTTTTGGCAGCCCTATATACAATGATGGTGCGATTGTAGGGCATCCAACCAGCTACACTATTTATAGAAGGGATAAAAGTGCCCCATCAAGGATAAAATAAATGCCGATCAGCACAAGTCCCAGCAGTCAGACCCCCATCGATCACCAAGTTATCACCTAAGCAATTAAAAATATCAACTTATTATTAAATAAATCTGCATCCATCTTGTAACAGCAGCGGTGGGAGTCAGACAACCTAACAAGTTCCCTTTAAAACAAAAAGGTGTAAATACGGTATATCAAAGTTTTACAAAATAAAGTGGAGGCGTGCCCATGGTAACCAACCAAAGGGCAGTTTTTACTTTCCAAAAGGCATCTAAAAAATGAATTTAGAAATCTAATTGGTCACCATAAATCTGTAACATTTCAAATGGGTTCTTTCGGCGCCGGTTTGATTACAAAATGGATCCATGGATGTTTAGATAATGAAAAATAAAACCGTGATACCAATACGAATAGTGTCTTACCCTGAATATAAGTGTAAGGATGAATAAGAACGGACATCATGAATAGAGGTAGGTTATTGTAGTTTCCTTTATTCTAGAAAACTCACCTATGGCAGCAGCAAGAAGCCGGTGAACTATGATGTCAGCATAGCGCCTTATGGGAGAGGTGAAGTGAGTGTACAGAGGAACATTCAAGGCATAATGATGGAATAAGGCTTCATCCTTGAGCACTCCAGTACAGAAATACACTGCCATCTACGGGAAATAAAACTCATCATGATCACAAAAATAAGGAAATCCCAACGTCCTGTGCACATAGTAATGTAGCAGCAGTACATGGGAATCCATCAGAGCTAGCAGCATCTTCTTATATAAATAATGCGGTTTTCATTACAACAGAACAAATTCCCATGGAAGTCTGTGCTGCCTTTTAGTTTTATTTTAAAATTGATACTACACATGCAAATGAGAAACTGTGTAATTTATCTCATCATAGAAACCGGCCTTTTTCTCCTTCTGGATTGATTTTGAACTCTAAATTCAGGGGTAAAATCTGTATTCGGTGAAGACAGACCTTCATATTACGGAGATAGGAGATGGCAGCTAGTGCTTTGAGATTCTAGGGAGAGGAACTAGAGGGGGACACAGACGTTCTGCTGCACTTACACTTTAAATCTATGGCATAAAAAAAAAGTTAAACTGTTTGCAGAAAAGTTACAACAGAATATCTGTCTTTGTATCTCCTCCCTCCTTCCTATGATCAGCCACTGTCATCTACCTTCCCAGTAATGGCAAAGTGGGTATTCACTGAATAAGGGTAGGTTCACACAGCGTGATGGCGGTACGTTTAACGGACTACGTTACACCGCGGCATAACGCGGTGTAACGTAGTCTGTTAACGCCACCATTGCTTGTAAGGGTGAACGCATCCTTAGCATGCGCTAGCAATGTGCTGTCATTTGAGTGACGGACCTCGAACGTTGCTTACTTGCAGTAAGTATCTCCCATTCGAATTGATAATCCCTCTATCACGAAATATAACTTTTAAGCCCTTCCAGTAAAAGTGTATTGCTAGGTGTAAAAGCCCATGATAGGAAAAATTATTTTTGGGCAGCTGAAAATCTATACTTGTGCAAGGACACAGCGCATTTTGCCAGACCTCCAATAGGACTTTGGTAACCTACAAACACTCTATAAAAATGGTAACCTCAGGAAAAAGACTAAAGCAAATTTAGTACGAAACCCCTATTTGATCTGATTTCTATGGTGGAGGAGGTGCAGCAAATGTTAAATTTATTACAGAAATTTAGAGAAATAATAAGTAATTGAATAAAAAGTGATACCATGCAATCATTGAAAGGGTCTACAAAATCTGGAACAGCTAATGGCTACAAAATGAATTTTTCTCACCTGCATAGGTCTGGAGCACATATTGGTCAGAACCTCTTTGCGGGCTGTAGAATACTCATCTGCACCAAACTGATCATTCAAGCTTTTCTGCAAGGAAAATAAAGGAGAGAGAATATCTGCCACTGAGTAACAACTTGAGGACTTCATTAAAAGTTACCATTTTTTGCTGGCAAACCTCTAAGGCTACGTTCCCACGGTCCTAAATCGGCAGCGTTTTTGGACGCAACACATGTCTACTGCGTCCAAGGCACTGCCGGCTTTTGAACGCAGGTGATTCCATATGTGTTCATTGAACCCTGCGGAATCACCCTGTCCAATACATTATACAGGTGATATTTATCTTGTGGAGACTCGCGTCTCCGCAAGATAAATAGACATGCTGCGGTCTGGAAGGACGCTACATGTCCATCTCTGCGGGTGATCACAGATGTCGGAGCATGCATAGTGGATAGAGATGGGATTTCTTAAAATCCCATCCACTATGATGCAACATCTGGCTGCTGCAGGTTGGACGCTGCGGATGTACGCAACGTCCAAACCACAGTGTTTACTGACCGTGGGAACGTACCCTGACTGCTATATACTGCACATATCAGATAACCACCATTAATACAACATGTTAAAACAAAGGCTGTGAGTTTGGGAAGTTTTATTTCTCTTAAGGTACCGTCACACTTAGCGACGCTGCAGCGATACCGACAACGATCCGGATCGCTGCAGCGTCGCTGTTTGGTCGCTGGAGAGCTGTCACACAGACAGCTCTCCAGCGACCAACGATCCCGAGGTCCCCGGTAACCAGGGTAAACATCGGGTAACTAAGCGCAGGGCCGCGCTTAGTAACCCGATGTTTACCCTGGTTACCAGCGTAAAAAAACAAACAGTACATACTTACATTCAGCTGTCTGTCCCTTGCCATCTGGTTCCTGCACTGACTGCTGGCCGTAAAGTGAAAGTGAAAGCAAAGCACAGCGGTGAGTCACACAGCGGTGACTCACCGCTGTGGCTGTGCTCTGCTTTCACTTTACGGCCAGCAGTCAGTGCAGGAACCAGACGGCAAGGGACAGACAGCTGAATGTAAGTATGTACTGTTTGTTTTTTTACGCTGGTAACCAGGGTAAACATCGGGTTACTAAGCGCGGCCCTGCGCTTAGTTACCCGATGTTTACCCTGGTTACCAGTGAAGACATCGCTGAATCGGTGTCACACACGCCGATTCAGCGATGTCTACGGGGAGTCCAGCGACGAAATAAAGTTCTGGACTTTCTTCCCCGACCAGTGATCTCCCAGCAGGGGCCTGATCGCTGCTGCCTGTCACACTGGACGATATCGCTAGCGAGGACGCTGCAACGTCACGGATCGCTAGCGATATCGTCTAGTGTGACAGTACCTTTACTCTTTCAGATCGACTTATTTGTGGGTGGTGGGGGTTCAGTCAATTTTGTTTTTCTGTCTTGTTGCATTCGTTGACCTAATTTGTCACAAATTCCTTGAAATGTGCTAGGGCGCAGGGGGGTGGGGTAAGTGCGCGTAAGTGTCAGCGTGTGTGAGTGCGTCTGTGTAAGTGTAAGCGCGCGTGTGTGTGTGTGTGGGGGAACTGACGGTCAATTGCACAAATAATTACGATTTCTAAAAAATAGTGACAACTGATTAATCAACTGAAAACATGTGGAAACCGTAAATCCCGTCCAGAATTAATAAAAGAAAACTAACACATAAAATAGACTTAAAAAGTGAAACAAATGAAAAGAATAATAAGACAAGCACAAAACAAAAACAAAAAAACAACTAAGGAAAACACAAAAAACAGCACAAATGCAGTAATGAATTTGGCCCCTTGACTCAGCAGCATGAATATAGGAGAGGTGACAACATTCTCCATTACCAATTGAATATACCAGTTACCAATGTTTTCTAACTAATTAGGGTCTGAAATTGCTAGAATATAAATTATATCTTTCTAATTTCTTGTGAAAGTTAATAATTCTACAATAATAACAGATTTTCTTTTAAACCTAATTCAGTACAGTTTTATCAACCATCATTGACTACTCACTTCTTGTAGTAACTATTCAGCGGCTTCAGAATAACCTGATGGTTTTTTGTGGCACAAGAAGAAAATTTGCAAAATACAGTGGTTTACCAGAATTGTGGGCTACCTTTTGTCGTTGGGGATCCCAGCACTTACATATTTTGCTTGATTTTCACTTACATGTAAAGTTCCAGAATTGGTGAAATCCAGTTCAATTCCCATTTGGTCACAGAATTCTATCAAGTCATTCAGCAACTTTGTCTGCGGTGGAGGGTGGCGACGAAGCAATGCCAGTTCTGGAAATCGGTGGTAAATTTTATGAGCAGCTGCCATGTTTGCAAGCAACATGAACTCTTCCACCAGCCTAAACAAAACAGAAATACATGTATGAAGGATTATGGAAAATAAAAAGCCAGTTTAAATACTCATACGGTCACTACTTCGCAAAATAATTTATATTCTCAAGCACAATTATTACTTTAAAAATGAGTATTTATATTTAATGTGAAAAGTAATACATACATTCAGCCTTATGAGGGCCGTCTAATGCTAAAATTAAATTAAATACAAACCAAACTATTAAAAAGTTTACAGATTGTCAGTCAAAAAACAAGAAAAAAATATGTGCATTTCAAAACGCACAAGAATAAAAATGACCAAATGTGTCACTATATGGAGCTTGATGGAAACACCATATTGTTCCCAAGAAGAATTTGGTGCCTCGCAGATTCTATGGCTCTGTTCACACTCTGGGCTGAATGGGCAGGTTGGCACATTGACCACACAGCTGTAACAGTGTGAACAGATGCATGGTTATTTTGCAAAAGGTCAGAACTCATGTATGAAAATATCAGCAAAATTGTATTTTTATTTTGTATTGAAGCTAGGTTACAATAATTTTCTTAGGTTTCTAAATGTGCGTCATTATCTCCTTAAACGGCCTGTGGCATCAATGAAATCTCAATTTAAGTAATGCATGACAAACGTCATATTAATATTAATTAGGTTATGTTCACAAGTTATTTTTGTCTTGAGCTTGTTTATGAAGCCAATATCTTATCTCTTGGCAGTAAAAAAAAAGCTGCAGTCAAAAATACAAGGTGTTAGACCACCATGCAAGACATATGAAACCAAAAAACATTTTTGGAAAAAAAATGCAATGTGATCAAATTATTTGGGGGGGAAAGGTTTTTATGTCTGAAAAAATAGTGACTATTCTGAACAAAACAGCTGGATTAATGTATGAAGTGCAGCAGCCATGAATTAAGGTTACATGAGTTCATGAATAAGTACACAATTGTACAGTAGAATGTAAAAACAGCAGGAAAAGGTGAATTGGTCCGGCATAGTTTACTTTCATGTACTGATAGGGCATTGAAATGGTAGGGCGTTGTTTACTTTAACACATCACTAATCTAATTAAACAGCCATGCTCATGTGAGAATACCAAGACATTATGGTCTATACTCGGAGAAATCACAAATATACAGGTGTTTCACATCCTGCAGTACCAGTTTTTTTTCCATTAAAGATTAGCAGCGTTTTTGCACTCAATCATGGCTTTCTATGAATGAAAAATGCTGCAGAATTGCTGAAAGAATCGACATTCCGCAGTTTCCAAAAACACAGCAGTTTTCCAATTCAGTCAGAAAACAAAACAAGAGTGAGATTTTTAAAATCTTATCACTTTTGCTGCTGTAAAAAGCAGTTTTTAATTGGCATAAAAAGCGCAGCAAAAAAACACAACAAAAACTGAAATGTGTGAACATAGCCTTACCTTTTAAGCAATGCAATGAAATGGGAGTTCCCAGATATCTCCAGACATGAGCATTAAGCGATGAGCCACTACTTTTTTTTTTTAGTGATGGCCTATACGTAGGATAGTCAATCAGTATGTGATCGGTAGACTGCAGCACCCAGCACCCTCCATCGATCAGCTGTCAGCAGTGGCCAGAAGCTCTCAGATGCTACCGGAAGACAGCAGCGTCATCAATATTAACATCTGAAACCTTCCACCCGCCAGTCATCACTGACCAACGGGGGTGCCGGATGTCACACCCCCACAGGTCAGATCTTCATGGGCTAAATAAAAAAAAAAAGGAGCGGCAAACCTCTAATGCATTTCAGTGGAAACTGTACCGATATGGAAAGCTGCTGAATTAATCCCAACACAAAAGACAACATAACCACTTAGAACTGAACAGACTGCATGCTCTGTTTTCTTAAAAGCAGATTATTAGGAGTCATTAAAGATGACATATTACCCAACAGGAGGAAAACTCCATTACATATAGCAGGAAAGTCAAGTGATACCTGAGAACTCTCTATACAAGTGTCAATTACAGAATTATTCATTAAGGGCATAGAGGTAGAGATTCACACAAACTAGCAAAGGAGATTTTTTTTTTTACATTTCAAAATGTCTTGTGGTATGTGCAGATGATCCGTAAGTGGCAGCGCTTTGGACGCAACGCATGTCCGCTGCTATTAAACGCAAGTAGGTGATTCACTGAACCGTGTGCAATACATTATACGGGTGAAAATTCTCTTGCGCAGACTCGCATCTCCGCAAGATAAATAGACATGCAGTCTCGAGAGAGGCGCCGCATGTCTGTGTCCGTGGGTGTCTCTGGACGCATAGTGGGCATGTGATTTTCTTGAAATCCCCTCCACTATGCTGTAACATCTGGACGCTGCTCAAGTACACAGCGTCCAACCCGCAGCGGTTACTGACCGTGTGCACATAGCCTTAAAGGGAATGCATAGTCAGTACAAGTCTTATTGTTTAAATAAAGTTTTTATGTTCAACATATTCTAATTTTCTTTTATATATTGCACATTACTATCGAAAGTGAGGGTGACTACTCCGACTTAACAGGCCAATACTGCTTTTGGAGATCACTTTCCAGTAATCATCAAAAATTAGTTGATTCTGCTCGAGACTACAGGTTGTTATGGTCCATGTGGTGCTGTTGAGCAGGTTGTTGAAGCAAGAAGCTTAATTATGCACAGAAAATAGAATAAAATCTACAATCGCAAGAAGAAAAAAAGAAAGCTTCTAGTAGCTTGTATGTATAAAATGGATGCTGGCCAAGGTCCAGCTGTTCTCACAGCCCAAACTTCTAAGCACTGTGTTCCTTTGGGTGGTAAGAGGAACAGCGCTTTCCAACAGAGCTTGTAAGTGCTGCTTTGAAGCTGGCCGGATTACTGAATTTCAGCCAGTTTCGGTTCCCTCCCACTCCTCCAATGCTGCAGAGGTTAGGCTGCCTCGGCTTGCGGCATCAGAGAATTTAGGCCAGTGGTGCAACAGAGACAGGTCCAGACTGTTAATTAAGCAGGAGAGCACCGTATGGCAAGCACGAAGATGGGAGGCTGAGGACCAGTGCAGTCCCGACAGACAATGGTTAACCAAACTTTTTAATATGTCCAAACCAAATTGTTTTTGTGGTATTTTTTCTTTCAAGTCTCTTTAATGCCATAATATTTGCAAACAACCATCCTTTTCAAGAGCAAACCTTCATGGCTACCGAGAGAAGCTATTGTGGCTACAGTAGACATGAATGATTTTAGAAGTTAAACGATTCAGCATACAGACAAATTTGCTTTCACCACAAACAGTATAACAAAATGATCAAGTGGTGTACACACCTTTAGACAGCAGGTGGCAGTGTAGCTCCTGCGTTTATGACTCATGTAATACCAATTTGTGCAGGACACAGAACCCATACAGATACTAGGGGATACATGCTCCTTCTAGGAATCCGAGAAAGAACAAAACCCTGCAATCTCATCCATTTCTAAAAAGTTCCATGATCTATTTTCTATGTAAGGTCAATCGTTACAAATTTAACAGATGGAATTTTTCCATTTTCCTTAAAAGTTTTCTAGCTTTTTCATTACGTTATGCTGGTTCACGGCATATAAAGTTCTCTTTTCCAAAAATCATTCAACTTTCATTCGTTCCAGTTGCAGAGATCAAATTATCAACTTATTTGCGGTCACGGAGGGCTGTCCTGCAGTGATGGGGTAAATTAACAAAATGAAAAGAAAACATGCCGAGAGTGAAATCTCCATCTGCTCTCACATTCCCATAGAGGTTACACACAGAGGGTTATGCTCAATAGACTCGAAATTATCCTACTGCCGCGTCTCATTAGACAAGGGGAAGACACAGGGATCTGCAGATCTTGTGTGCGGCCCATTTTGAGAGAAGGAAATCGCATCTTAAAAAGAGAACTACGTCACCGCGCTATTTCAAAAATCGGTTTGTGGGTTTGGAATTAAACTTTAATATGGTTAACACAGATCTAAAACAATTACAGAAAGTCAACAATGAAAAGTAGCCAATACGGGCACATTTCCAATAAATATTACATTCGCATGTGGCAGCAAGTCCATGCAGAAAAGTAGTCGCTGTCTAGTGCCCCTTGGTTATCAAGGAGCCTGGATTCCATGGTCATCCTTCCAGGATGGACCCCCATGCTGATCTAGGCCTATGTACACTGCACTAAATAACTGGAAGCGTCCATCTCTGATCTCACTGACTGTAAAAATCCAGCTTTATTTCCTCATGGTGGAGGTTGCTTTATGTCTCCCATCACATTACCCTCCCTTTTCCAAGTTGGGGAGACATCATTGAATTCGGGGACAGATCGCGGAGATGAAGATAGAAGTGGATAGAATTGGTAAGGGGGAGTTTTAGGAGCAGTTTAAGTTTTAACATCTTTCCTTTCAAGCCTAAATTCACACACCTCTAAAATCGAGATTAATACTAATCTGCAGGGATCACCTGAACAGAAGAGAAGGAATATAAACCAGCTCACCCGTGATGCATAAGCGGAGTTTCGGGAGCACGGACCCGCTGTGTCCAGGCGTGTAGAATCCAAGAGACGAAAATGTCCAGCTTCACCGAATCCGTGAAAAAAAAGTTTTCTTTAGTCACAAACTTAAACATGGAGGATACAAACTTCAGCACAAACCATATGGGTACGAATCTCAACGCGTGATGTCATGATTAAGGGAGCTTAGTCTCCAGAAACGCGTTGAGATTCGTACCCAAATAGTTTGTGCTGAAGTCTGTATCCTCCATGTTTAAGTTTGTGAATAAAGAACACTTTTTTTCACGGATTCGGTAAAGCTGGACATTTTCTTCACCTGAGCAGAGCAAACTTCTTTTTATATGCCTACGAGATCATTTGCTCAGGGTCAGACTTGATGATCGGCATCTAAGCGCAGTCAGTGTTTCACGGACATAATCTCCTATAAAAAATGCTACGTTTATATTCATAATTTCTTTCATTTTTGCAGTAGCACAACCACAACTATATAGAATTTTATTAGAATACAGCACCCTCTAGTGGTAATTTAGATTAACTAGTTTAATATTTGATTTGTACATATCCTCAAATGTCTACCTTTTGTTTTACGGAAAATTGAGTACAATACATGGTAGACTGACGTCATGTCTACTAAAACATTTCTATTTGAATTTGTGTAGATCAGCAAGGCTTAAAATGTCACAATATATCCGTATGGTCTATGTCATATGATTTTTTTTCCTTTTATTGTTATCCTATGTTAGAATCTAGGAATTAGACAATTGACTACTACCAAGTAGCTCCATGACCTCCAGATAACCCTTAACTGCGGCTGAGACCCTCTGCAAACAGGTAATTAAAGTTGGACATCTGATAGATCACAGATACCATTTCATAACTTTCAGAAGTAGGTGACCGTTTTCTGGCCCTTGCTTGTCTGTGTCACAGAACTGGCAAACAAAGTACTTTAAGCTGCTTTGTATGTTATGAATCTTGAGGCATTTATGAACAGCATAGACATGACAGATATGAGTCATTTTTGGAGTCATATGGAAGTGGTGAACATAACACATTGCCTTACGTCACTGGGCTGTTGCTGTAATACTTTCAAATATCGGCCACATGGATGATGCTATCCATGCCATTTTTTTTTAATATACAGAGAGGTATAAACCGTGGTTGGAAATGTGACCGTAATATCTACCGCCAGGGGGCCTCCAGAGGTTAGGTTAGAAGTTAGGGATCCCATATTTTTCGAAAAAGAACTAGCTACATCCTTTGACTAGCCCTGTTAGGAGTCATTGGAGGAGAGGTATGTGGACGCAAGTTGTGTGAATAAAAGCAAATACCAAACTATGGTCAGTGCCAGTTCTGGGAGATTGTGCATTGTGGTTCGTACTGTTATCCCCAAAAAACTAAGAGCTCCCGTTCATAAGAGACAGAGGCAACACTAACATCAGGTTTAGTATATTTCTTCAGTTTAACCTTTTTATTTTATGTAATTTTATATTCTGCATTTTGTCCATTTTGTATATTTTTTTATAAACAGTCTATTTTGGGGATTAAATAAATAAAAATGGAATAGCTAATTTTTTCTTGCTCAAACCGCATCCCTTAAACAATCAGTACACTATTTGTAATCGGTGTCCAATCGACCTGCATAACCAAATGGTAGTGGCAGCTAGTTACATTTGCTATTGCGGAGGGGGCAGTGACCGTAGCAGGGTATGTATATATATGTATGTCATTTCAATTAAACGGAATTGGATGTGTATCTATTATATGCTCACTGAGTTCTGCAATAAGTGGCCTCGTAGTGAAAACAGCCGTGGCCTCATCCATCACAATTGGAGGTACCAGCAGGGAGACCTGTGTGATTCTCCTGGCTGTTCTCTGACAGTGCTTACAACATTCTGTGGAGGAGGGAGGGAGAGAGGAGGATCGAAGCAGATTCATGTGCAAGTCCTCCCGAATTAACTGCTTTTGCCACTGCGCTTTTCCTACTGTTAAATGCCACATCACTTTTAAAGGAAGCAAGAAAGAAAAAAAAAAAGGCAACACCTTATCTTCATCCCAGGGAGTCTCAACAGGCTCAAACTGATGATTGCCCTCTGTTGTCCCATAAGCATACAGCTCTTTGTGCACAGATTAGATTCTGCACCCGACCTTTTTTAGGCTACTTTCACACTAGCGTCGTACGACGCACGACGCAATGCGTCATGGCGATGTATCGGCGCATGCTGTGCAAGCGCAGCACAACGGGGGCAGCGGATGCAGTTTTACAACGCATCCGCTGCCCCATTGTGAGCTCCGGGGAGGAGGGGGCGGAGTTCCGGCCGCACATGCATGGTCGGAAATGTCGGACACAATGCACCAAAAAAACGTTACATGCAACGTTTTTTGGTGATGACGGTCCGCCACAACATGACGCAACCGTCGCACGACGGTTGCGAGGTGTGGCAAGGCGTCGCAAATACAAGCCTATGGAGAAAAAACGCATCCTGCAGACAACTTTGCAGGATGTGTTTTTTCTGCAAAACGACGCATTGCGACGTGCGTCATGACGCTAGTGTGAAAGTAGCCTTAGACAGGCTTAAGAATACCCAATACTGCTTTTCCACCAATAGATTCTGCAGATGCAGCAGAGCGCTGTGCTGATAAGTTCTTCTCTAGAGGAGGGCTATACTGATACAGAACATTCCCTCTGTCACCGCTTCAGCCGAGACTCATCTCTTGCTTTCAGGGTCAGGACAAGCTCTTTTGGCACTGACTGTAATAGCGTCAAAATGTACGCCCCTGGTCTACAGTCCACTGTGAGACTGCGGCCACACATTCTGGCAATATTGTGGCTGAGCCATAAATGGTTTGGATAGTTAGTAGCCACATATAAGCACTAGTGGCATCACTTTCACTGCTCTCACTTGTTATCTGATGGAGATGTAAGTAACATAGCCTGATCGCTAATATGCAATCCACACAACTCTTACTACTTTAGTAAAAAGGTTAATGTTCAGTTACACGTACACACTCTGCACATAGCAATACAGAAGAAAATGGAAGACACGGACGCTGCAGATAAGGACTGTCCAAAGAATAGAGAATATAATTAAAACTCGTTTATTGGTAAGAAATTCGGGCAAAGAAATCATCAGGCCTGAAAGGTGAATTTCATCCCCCACTAATCATCTACATTTCCACCTCATTGGGTTTAATGCGCTAGGAGGCACCATGTCTATCTCTTGCAACGATGGATAAACACTGCACAACTATAAGACATACAAATAGAAAAATACATCATGCACACCTGTATACACATTCGCCATGCCTGTAAACATCCCTCACAACTGTATACATTTCTTTACGCACACTGAATGCACATAGTATACATACTCTGCACACACCTATATACACTATACTCAGGTATGGAGGTTTGTTGGCACCTAAAATCTTTTGAAGGTAAGC
Organism: Ranitomeya imitator; assembly: GCF_032444005.1. Classification (NCBI taxonomy): domain Eukaryota; kingdom Metazoa; phylum Chordata; class Amphibia; order Anura; family Dendrobatidae; genus Ranitomeya; species Ranitomeya imitator. The sequence continues at coordinate 412,147,632 of NC_091286.1, read as the reverse complement.
AGTACTTGACATTTTCCGCATTTAGCTAGCAGTTGTGTGATCTGAACTCTCGTGGCTGTGCCATGTTCCCTACATTGTGGCAGTGTCTTGGGAAACTTGCCCAGCACTAATACAAATCACCTGCGTGAAGCAAGTGTGTGCTTCCCTTTATCAAACCTTCATATCTGAACGAACTAACCTCCTGCTCTTACAGAGTGCAGAGTGGCTGGGCAAAAAGTTTAAAGTGATTCTCCTTATTGAAACAAATGTAAGGGAAAAGAGGAAACCGGAGCCAACTCAGTGGATCGATGTTGTAATGAAACCGTGCGCTATAACCATGAGTAAGGCGTAGCTGAAACGCGCTAGTTGGAGACCACTGGAGGAACCGCTAGCGTTTTTAGATATTTAAATGTGTGAAGTTTTATTCATCTGACTTCGCTGGAGATTTTTTTTCTTTGCCGCATACTCCTTATTGCACTCTCACATTTAAAGTTAGATGGTGTCATAGTGGGTGTACCTTTGTCTACTATTGGTCCCGGCTCTGTCTGCAAAGGGCTTACCATATACAAAGAGCTGCTGGATGCTCTACTACGAGGAATAAGAACATCTGAACTTGTCTCAACCAGTCATTGAGTACTGGGCACATCATGAGATTGTATACCAGACCCTGGAGGCCTTGATCGATGGACTCCAGTGACCATTAGAACTGCTTTACCTATATTCATCCAGGTCCATTTTTAACGTGTACTGTGAAATTTATCATCCAATTCTGGTGTCACAGTTCGCTGTAAAATAATGGTACTTCCATTAATACTATTTATCAAGCATGTTGTGCTTGAAGAAATCTTGTGATGTTTACGTATGTAAAAAGACATTACTCTTTGTAATGGTCTCAAAGAAAAGATCAAGAGGTCTTCGCTGGAATACAGCAACAATTAAGAAAGGAAAAAACAACAACTATGTAGAAATTGACATGTTAAGAAAATTATAATAGAGAAAAAAAAGGAAAAAAAAACAAGTGTAGGAGGGATGTGGAAGTAATAGTAAAAATGATTGCCAAACCTATAGAAGATCATTAGGTCATTCAATGCCCATTTGGCATCTTAATGAGTCACTAATGAACAGGTGTCAAATATCAGGATACCAAATCAAATATCTTGAAACCTTAATGAGGTTTGAATTGGAAAAGGACAAGCAAGGCAAGAAAATTAATTAAAGAAAAAATTAATAAGGCGTATGTAAGTGCACAAACCCCTCAGTGTCCAAACTGTCTTGAGATAGCTGCGAAGTTCCAAAATGTTTCGAAACTATGGCTCATTTTGCATTACCAGTTGGGAGAAAGTCTACATTGAAAAGATTATGATTCCTAGCTCACTTTCACTTGTAAATTCAGTGTAAAATTTTGAGAAAGTTATGTCTATCATTTCATTTTAGCATGCATTTGTAGCAGACAAGACTCCCCTTGTAGTGAAGAATGGCCTTCAGGAAAATATATACAGTTGAATTCAAAATTATTCACCCTGACGAAGGATTAATATCCGAAACGCGCGTCGGGGCGCGTTCGCATGAGGACTGGGCTGACCCCGCTGATCTGGTCGTATAATTGAGGTATAGTGTGCTCCCCATATTACCATTTTACATGCTAGGATTACTCAGGCTGCTGTGATCCTCTTGGTCATTGGTGGATTTGAGTGATTCCTACTGCCCCCAACAAATAGAGTGACATTATTGCCCGTATTTAATATTGTACTGCGCACTTTTTCTGCCGTTCAGGCTATATTGCACTTTGGCACTTTTTGTTCTGCTTTTTTGCTTCATAGCAAGTAGCTAGTCTGAATAGACCGTATTTTTGTGCTTAGTTTATCACCAATCTTGGTAAATGTTGTTGCATTATTGGCACTTTATTTTTGCACACTGTTGATATTTGTGTTTCCCCTTTTTATATTTTCTCATGTATATATTTTGGCACGTTGCACTTTGGCAGTCTAGCATATATATATATACGGACTTTTTGTGTTGCTTATTTTTATAAGTCTTCAGTTGGGCTATATACATTCTGTGGGAGCTACACCCCTTGTCTTATATATACTGTTGGGGTCAGCCTTTATTCTAGGTCTTTTATTATCTCTTAATTTTTATATTATTGTCATTTTTTGTTTTTTCCTCGTGTGGATTTTTTATGAGTATGTAAAATATACATCTTATTGCCACTGTATTCAATAAAGGCGTTTTTTTTTTAAATATATACTTCCTGTCTGGTGTTACATCTTGCTTTCATCCATATACTGGTTTTGGTTGCACCTATCCATTGAAAAGATTATGATTCCTAGCTCACTTTCACTTGTAAATTCAGTGTAGAATGATGAGAAAGTTATGTCTATCATTTCATTTTAGCATGCATTTGTAGCAGACAAGACTCCCCTTGTAGTGAAGAATGGCCTTCAGGAAAATATATACAGTTGAATTCAAAATTATTCACCCTCATTGCAAATAACATTGGTTAACGAAAGGAACAAACTTTCTGATGTTTGTAATAATCCAATAAAAGCAATTTAAATAGTGGGATACAATTTAATGCTTTCTCCAAATTTAACAGAATTACGGTACATTTTTAGGACTACCGCAGTTTCAGAATTATTCAGCCCCTCCACGACAAGAGTCTTTAGAATTTAGACCTTTGGCTGTTATGACCTGCTGAATACAGGATGTATAGCAAGACACCGGTTTCTGGTAGTGTTCCTGAGGAACCGTCTCTAATATACATGGGCTTACATAATTCATCCACCTTCTGCAAATCCCAAAGATTTGCTTTTGGGTTAAAGTAAGGTGATTGAGAGTCACCCCAAAATCGTTAAGGACTACCTCTAAAACCGAGTCTTGTCCTTTTTGAAGGTCCGGTTACGCCAAAACTTCACCTTCCTCATAGAAGGATTTCCTAAAACTTGATTGAATCCATATTGCGATATAGATGCTTCAGATTTCCAGTGTGAGAGGAAGCAAAGCAGCCCCAGAAAAATATTGAGCCAGCACCATTATTCATTGCAGGCAAGTATTTCTTTTCAACCTGTGTGTTCTTCTTTACCAAGACAAACTGCTGATCTATAGGCCTTAAAAGGTCTAGACTTGTTTTAGCTCTCCTCAGAACAGTCACAAAACTTCTTTAGCTTTATTTATACGTAGTATAGTGTATTAAATCTGTATACCATATACACTCGTGTATAAGCCGACTGTAGCATAAGCCGAGGTACCTAATTTTGCCTAAAAAAAAAAAACTGGAAAACTTATTGACTCGAGGTTAAAGGGAACCTATCACCTGCCGAGTTCGCATCTCAACTTCAGGAAAATGGTCGCCGCGATCTCCATCTGCGCACGCGCGGCATCCCGCGGCCATTTTCCTGAAGCCCCGGGCAGCAGAGGACTCCATATGCGCACGCGCGGCCTCAGGAAGATGGCCGCCCCCACAGATCACCAGGGAAATAGCGTCGATCGCGCGTTTTTTCTTCTCCTGCCCAGTGGATTCAGAAGATGGGCATGCGCAAACCACTACGCCACCCCCAGAAATATATGCAAGATCTGGGGGAAGATACAGCGATGTCGCCACGCCCATCTGACCTGACCAGCCTGATTGACAGGCGAAAACGGCGACTTTGGTAAGTTATTTCGGCAGCTTAGGGGTGGAATCAGGGTACACAAAATACACTATAGTAACGCACAGCTCAGGCCCTATTTAACAGTATTTTTATCTCGTACTGAAAAACCGGGGTGACAGGTTCCCTTTAAGCTGGATGTGCATTGTTCCCTAATCCCTATTCTGGTATGAATGGTTCCTTATTCCCATCCTTGTCTACATGACTCCTAATCCCCATCCTTGTCTGCATGGCTCATAAACCCCATCCTTGTCTGCATGGCTCCTCATTCCCATCCTTGTCTGCATGGCTCCTAATCCCCATCCTTGTCTGCATGGCTCCTAATCCCCATCCTTGTCTGCATGGCTCCTCATTCCTATCCTTGTATGCATGGCTCATCATTGCCATCCTTGTATGCATGGCTCCTCATCGCCATCCTTGTCTGCATGGCTCCTCATCCTCATCCTTGACTGCATGGCTCCTCATCCCCATCCTTGACTGCATGACTCCTCATCCCCATCCTTGTATGTATGGCTCCTTATTCCCATCCTTGTTTGCATGATTCTCTAATTCCCATCATCGTCTGCATGGCTCCTTATTCCCTTCCTTGTATGCATGGCTCCTTATTACCCTCCTTGTATGCATGGCTCCTTATTACCATCCTTGTATGCATGGCTCCTTATTCCCATCCTTGCATGCATGGCTCCTTATCTCCATCCTTGCCTGCATGGCTCCTTATTCCCATCCTTGTCTGCATGGCTCTTCATCCCTATCCTTGTGTGCATGACCCCCATGAGAAAAGCATTAAAAAAAAATCCTACTTACCTTCTCTGCGCTCCCTCGCAGCATCTGGTTCTGATGCCAGCAGCTCCTGCAGCCGAGCAATCACGTGTCCCCACTCATTAAGGTAATGAATATTCACCTCTCTCCACGCCTATAGTAGTGGAGAGAGGTGAAAATTCATTACCTTAATGAGCGGCACCCATGATAGCCGAGCAGCTGCTTTGAAGCCGACGACTGCTGCTGACACTGTGCGCGTGCTATAATAGAAATTAATGTTCATTGCAAGTGCAGTGTATATTAATTTCTTTTTAGCAGCGGGCACAGGCTTTAGCCGCAGCAGCCGTCTTCTGTCTCCTGTCACCAGCTGCTCCCCCGACATCTTCTGGGACAATGACTCGCGTATAAGCCAAGGGGGCATTTTCAGCATTAAAAATGTGCTGAAAAACTCGGCTTATACACAAGTATATACAGTAATGAATTTTAATATATATTTATTTCTATAACGCCAACATTTCCTGCAGCATTGTACAATTCAGTGTTTTACAATGCTGCATGAACCAGTCACCAGTATGTGTACAAATACAGATACAAAGTGCTACTGAGTGTATGGAAGGGAGAACAGGGAATAGTTAGTGAAGAGACAAGCCAATCTAAAGAAATGTGTTTTTAGGGCACGCGTGAAGGTGTGGATACTGTCAACTACAAGGAATGTCTGGGATAGTGTGTACAAAAAATTGGTACAGCACAAGAGAAGTCTTGGAGGAAGTAATGGGAGATATGGATTATAGAGGATGTTAGTCTTAGATCATTAGTGGGATAGAGAACATGGGTAGGATGTAGAGGACTCGCTTTGTAAATTTGTGTTTTTGGGTGATTCTATTCAGTGGATTGAATAATTCAGTGACTGCAACAAACATCAGATGTGACAAGATTCAAGACTGACATGAACAACGCAGGTGGTGTGCTGGAGTCAAGTGCTCCAGATTTATAAAGAAACATATGCTTTCATGTTTGCCTAACCACAAATCCTGCTCAAGTCCCTAATGGAGCAAGATTTGTGGGGTAGTAAATACTGCCGATCGTCAAGAATCTGACGAACGACGTTCACTATGCCCCAGTCTAACCCAATCTCTACCCACTTTGTCAGAGCTGGGCAAAAATGACTTCAGATTGCCAAATTGCTAAATTTTAGCGCAACCTTGGGTTGCACCAAAATTATGCGTCTTTTCAAAAGGTTTTGATTTAATAACAGTGTAAAAGCTTTCACAAATTACTTTTATTTTTGGAGAAACCACTTTTGTTGTGTAGAGCCATTTAAGTTGTTCTCATCTGATTGGTTTATTGCAAACAGAACATTTGTAAGTTTTGCTAATAAACCTAACTTGTAATGGGGGTTGAATAATTTTGATTGCAACTGTACATATGGAGGGCAGACTAAGCCTTTTTACAACAAGGCTGCAACTTGATAACTGAAATAACCCATAGAGAATGAAATTCTGAATTTACGAAACAGAATGATGTGTTTGCAAGTAGAAAACTAGTGCTACACACCTGTTTAAAGTCCAAGTGGAACTTGGAAATTTGTTATTTAAAAGGTTTATTAGGCCTTTGATGTGCAAACCATCTCTGGGCTGAGCACTGGATACAGCAGAGATAAAAGGAGTACCGCAGGAAAAGGTTTACAAATGTTATTCTATAAACTGGTAAAGGAAAGTATAAAAGAACTGCAACTATTACTACTGACGGACTGGACCTTCTTAGTATGTCTCCCTATGGGTTTGACTGTTCTTTTGCAGTATGAATATTTATAAAGCGTTAAGGAAGTCTGTGCAGCACGTACAGAGCCATAACTTCTAGAATTTACAATAGGTTATTTATATGGAACCCCTTACCCAAAAGTAAAGCCTCATAGCTCTAGTGGTCAAATATTTACGATTTACAAAGTAATTTCACAATTTAACCTTATTCTGTAATACTTTGATAGTCCTGAATTACCATAGTGTTTAAATCAGGTTTTTAAATGACGTGCATGGCTTTTTTCAGAACATACTAAATTAGTAATTTTGCAATTTTTACACTTGTGACACTTGGTGCATATGTGGACTTGTATTCCCTGTCCTTTCAGGAAAAGTTTTTATCAGGTTCCTTAGGCTATGTGCACACATTGAGTATTTGCTTGCAGAAATTTCAGCAAGGTTTCTGCATCTCTTGGCAGCAAAAACATGCATTTTGCCGCAATTTAGTGTGTGTTTTTGACGCGGCTTTGTATGCGTTTTTTGCATGCATTTATGTACAGCAATTAAGGCTTTTTTTTACCTAGATAAAGATATTAAAAAAAAAAAGTTGTGTGATGTAATTTCTTGGTTCAACACATTTTTCATTCTGATGTAGTGGCATCAGAGTAATGGGATTAGGGCTTGGTGTCAGCAGCTGTCATTGACACTTAGCCCTAGGCTAAGTAATGAAAAGGTGTCAGGCCAACACCCTAATTAATAAGTACAAACACACACACACACACTGTAACCAGCCTATGTAGGAACTTTAAAAGAATGAAACTACATAGGCTGTAACCAAGCAACTCTTGATTTATAGAAAAAAAAAAATGAAAAAAAAAAATTGCATGGGCTCCCGCATTATATTCATAACCTGCAAAGGGAAAGCCGACGGCTGAGGGCTGATGTTAATATTCTGGGAAGGAGTCCATAGCCATAAAGGTTCCCAGGCTATTAATATCAGCTCACAGCTCTTTGCTTAGTCTTTACTGGTTAGTTTACAGGGGGACCCCAGAAAAAATTTGACATAGGGTCCCAAAATAAAATCTAATCAACAAAGGCTAGGGAGACCGCTGCAGGCTGATATTAATAGCCTAGGAAGTGGTCATTGGACATTGCCCCCCCTGGCTAAAAATATCAGCTCTCAGCCACCCCAGAAAAGGCACACATAAGATGCGCCAAATCTGGCGCTTAGACTCGCTCTTCCAACTTGCCCTGTAGCGGTGGCAGGTGAGGTGATGGTTGGGGGGTTGATGTCACCTTCGTATTATCAAGTGACATCAAGGTCACAGATTAGTAATGGAGAGGCGTCAATAAAATGCTCCCATTACTAACCCCATAGTGATATTATAAAAACACACACCCAGAGTAAAGTCCTTTAATTGAAATAATAAGTTCTTTATTGAATCTAAATTAAACCATACTCACCGAAGGCCTACGTCTCCTGCAAAAAAATAAATAAAATAAAGCACAATATTCCTCACCTGTCCGCAGAGAAGATGATGCATAATGTCCCACGACGAACCTGATGACAGAGCAGTCACTGATGTGGTTAAACTTTTTACTGTATTTAATAGTCCCCTTAGGAGACTTGAACCTGCAAACTTCTGATCGCTTGGACATGTATAGAGAAAGTCACAATGTAGAATGCCAAGCACGGGGTACTCGCCCGCAGCTTTTAGAGGCATGTGGTGGCAGATAAAATCAGCCATCAACTGCCAGGAAAGATGCGGGCTCAGCGTGCACATCATATGCCGTGAAGGGGTTAAACCAGACCTGGGCAAAGAGTGGCCCAGAGGCCACATCCGACCCTCTGGCTGTCTCAGTCCGGCCCATGGACAGAGACATTCGTGGGGCGGGAAACCTGAGGTCCACAGGCCACACCGTGCCCGCCTGCTCGCTGTCTCAGCTGTCTATATAGGCGCTGAATGCATTGGTGGAGGAGGGGCCTCCGGTCACTTCCACCACCGATCAGGGTGTGACACAGCTAATGTGATGACATTTCATCGCATCAGATGTGTACTGCGGAGAGTCAATGCACCAGAGGCAGGGAGAGAGGCAGAGCGCTGGGGAACGGTACCGAGGTGAGTATGTGGATTTTTTTCCCATGTGTATTGGATGTTGGGGTGGGCACGGGGAGGCTATGAAGCTGTCGTGCAGAACATGAGGATGCTATGGGGTTGTCGTGCAGAATATGGGGAACTATGGAGCTGTCATGCAGAACATGGGGAGGCTATGGGGGTGACATGCTGCACATGGGGAGGCTATGGGGGGTGATATGCTGCACTTGGGGAGGCTATGGGGGCCTCATGCAGTATATGGGGAGGCTATGGTGGCCTCAAACAGTATATGGGGAGGCTGTGTGGGCCTCATACAGTATATGGGGAGTCTGTCGGGCCTCATGCAGTATATAAGGAGGTTATGTGGGGCCTCATGCAGTATATGGGAAGACTGTGGGGGGCTCATGCTGTATTTGGGGAGGCTGTGTGGTGCCTCATGCAGTATATGGGGAGGATGTATGGGGCGGATGTATGGGGCTCATGCAGTATATAGGGAGGCTGTGTGGGCCTCATGCAGAATTAAGGGAGGCTGTGTGGGGCTCATGCAGTGCATGGGGAGGCTGTGGAGGTCTAATGCAGAATATGGGGAGACTGAGGGCCTCATGCTGTATATGGGGAGGCTGTGTGGTGCCTCATGCAGTATACGGGGAGGATGTGTGGGGCTCATGCAGTATATAAGAAGGCTGTGTGGGGCTCATGCAGTACATGGGGAGGCTGTGGAGGTCTAATGCAGTATATGGAGAGGCTGTGTGAGGCTCATGCAGTATATGGGGAGGCTGTGTGGGCCTCATGCAGTATATGCTGAGGCTATGTGGGGCTCATGGAGTATATAGGGAGGCTGTGTGGGGTTCATGCAGTACATGGGGAGGTCTAATGTAGTATATGAGGAGGCTGTGTGGGCCTCATGCAGTATATGGGGAGACTGTGTGGTGCCTCATACAGTAAATGGGGAGGATGTGTGGACCTCATGCAGTATATGTGGAGACTGTGGACCTCATGCAGTATATAGGGGGGCTGTGTGGAGCTCGTGCATTATACAGGGAGGCTGTGTGGGGTTCATGCAGTATATGGGGAGGCTGTGTGGGGCTCATGCTGTATATAGGAAGGCTGTGTTGGGCTCATGATGTATATGGAGAGGCCATGTGGAGCTCTTAAAGTATATGAGGGGCTGTGGGGGAATTCAAAAGATATAGCGAACGGGTTGTACTCCGGTTCAAACGATATATAGGGGGTGAACAGACTTAATTCTGCTCAATATTAAGTAATACAATTAACATTAATATGCACTAGTGGCCAAAACTGTGGATACACTTGAAGTTTTTAATAATTTTCGAGGCTTCTGGATCTTTAGGCGATCTTACTTGCTTGACTACATACCATATATACTCGAGTACAAGCTGACCCGAGTATAAGCAGAGACCCCTAATTTTGCCACAAAAAACTGGGAAAACTTATTGACTCGAGTATAAGCCTAAGGTGAGAAATGCAGAAGCTACTGGTAAATTTCAAAAATAAAAATAATTGAGACATCAGTAGGCTAAGTGTTATTGAATATCCAAATTGAATCAGGAGCCCCATATAATGCTCCATAAAGTTCATGATGGGCCCTGTTATGATCTGGTGGCCTAGGAGCAGCATGTGACGTACTCTGGAGAAGGTGGTACCTGTACTGACCGCAGACCCTGAACTAAGCACAGCAACTAGAAGTAGCCGTGGGATGCACCTAACACTCCCTAGACACCTCGACACAGCTTAAGGACTAACTTCCCCTAAAGATAGAAACGGGAAAACTATCTAGCCTCAGAGAAAATCCCCAAAGGATAGACAGCCCCCCACAAATATTGACTGTGAGAGGAGAGGGAAATGAGCTAAAAAGAAAGAAAAGGACAGAGAACTATGCGGTCAGTATTAAAACACTAGAAAATATCGACCACAGAAAATACAAAACTCCACATCTGACTAAAGACATGGAGGGTATATCCATCTCCAGAGATACAGCCTGGCTGCAAAAAAATCCTTACACAGACGAAGCTGGACAAGACAAAACATGAAAATGCACAGAACAATAAGGACCACAGCATGTGGACAGCAAAAACAAAGCCAGAACTTATCTTTGTTGAAAAGAACAGCAAAACAGGAGAGACCAGTCAGGGATGTGAGTCCTCCAAAAACAATGGACAATTGGCACTGACTAAAGGATCAATCAAGACTAAATAGCCCAGTCCAAATTGCAATAAGTGGACACACCTGATAAATGCTGCGATCCAAAGACAGTCCGAGTCCGCGTCCGAGGCGCGCTACAAAAGACCGGCGCATCGCTAGCGCGTGCCGAAAATGACACGCGCTAGCAATGCGCTGGTACATTGCGGGCAATGGGAGCGCTAACGGACGCGTTGCATGGCGTTAATTTCGCCGTGCAGCGCTGTCCGTTAGCGCTCTGACCAAAACGCAATGTGACCCCAGCCTTATCCTCCTGGCCATAACCCTTCCATTTGACAAGATACTGAAGCTTCCGCCTCGAAAAACGAGAATCCAAAATCTTCTCAACCACATACTCCAATTCCCCATCAATCAACACCGGAGCCGGAGGATCAACAGAGGGAACAACGGGCACCACATACTTCCGCAACAAAGATCTATGGAAAACATTATGGATGGAAAAAGAGGCTGGAAGGGCCAAACGAAAAGACACTGGATTGATAATCTCAGAAATCCTATAAGGACCAATAAACCGAGGCTTGAACTTAGGGGAAGAAACCTTCATAGGAACATGACGGGAAGACAACCAGACCAAATCACCAACCCGAAGCCGGGAACCAACACACCGACGAGGGTTAGCAAAACGCTGAGCCTCCTCCTGAGACAGCACCAAATTGTCCACCACATGAGCCCAAATTTGCAGCAGCCTGTCAACCACAGAATCCACACCAGGACAATCAGAAGGCTCAACCTGCCCTGAAGAAAAACGAGGATGAAAACCAAAATTACAAAAAAAAGGCGAAACCAAGGTAGCAGAACTAGCCCGATTATTAAGGGCAAACTCGGCCAATGGCAAGAAAGCCACCCAATCATCCTGATCAGCAGACACAAAGCATCTCAAATAAGTTTCCAAAGTCTGATTAGTTCGCTCGGTTTGGCCATTTGTCTGAGGATGAAATGCGGAAGAAAAAGACAAATCAATGCCCAGCCTTGCACAAAAGGCCCGCCAAAACCTAGAAACAAACTGGGAACCTCTATCAGACACAATATTCTCCGAATGCCATGCAAATGAACCACATGCTGAAAAAACAATGGAACCAAATAAGAAGAGGAAGGCAATTTAGGCAAAGGTACCAAATGAACCATCTTAGAAAACCGATCACAAACCACCCAGATAACCGACATCCTCTGGGAAATTGGAAGATCTGAAATAAAATCCATAGAAATATGCGTCCAAGGCCTCTCAGGGACAGGCAAAGGCAGAAGCAACCCACTAGCACGGGAACAACAAGGCTTGGCCCGCGCACAAGTCCCACAGGACTGCACAAAAGAACGCACATTCCGCGACAAAGAAGGCCACCAAAAGGACCTACCAACCAAATCTCTGGTACCAAAAATCCCAGGATGGCCAGCCAACACAGAACAATGAACCTCAGAAATCACTCTACTAGTCCATCTATCAGGAACAAACAGTTTCCCCACTGGACAGCGGTCAGGTTTATCAGCCTGAAATTCCTGAAGAACCCGTCGTAAATCAGGGGAGATGGCAGAAAGAATCACCCCTTCCTTCAGAATGCCGAATGCTCAAGGACCCCAGGAGAATCAGGCAAAAAACTCCTAGAGAGGGCATCAGCCTTAACATTCTTAGAACCCGGAAGATACGAGACCACAAAATCAAAACGGGAGAAAAACAGGGACCATCGAGCCTGTCTAGGGTTCAGTCGTTTGGCAGACTCGAGGTAAATCAGATTTTTATGATCGGTCAGGACCACAATACGGTGCTTAGCCCCCCTCAAGCCAATGTCGCCACTCTTCAAATGCCCACTTCATAGCCAACAACTCCCGATTGCCGACATCATAATTGCGTTCCACAGGCGAAAATTTCCGAGAAAAGAAGGCACACGGTTTCATCAAGGAACCATCAGAATTCCTCTGAGACAAAACGGCCCCTGCCCCAATCTCAGATGCGTCAACCTCAACCTGAAACGGAAGAGAAACATCCGGCTGACGCAACACAGGGGCAGAAGTAAATTGCCGCTTAAGCTCCCGAAAGGCAGAAACAGCCGCGAAGGACCAATTCGTCACATCAGCGCCTTTCTTCGTCAAATCGGTCAGAGGTTTAACCACACTGGAGAAGTTGGCAATGAAACGACGAAAAAATTAGCAAAGCCCAAGAATTTCTGAAGGCTCTTCACAGATGTGGGCTGAATCCAATCATGAATGGCCTGAACCTTAACCGGATCCATTTCTATAGATGAGGGAGAAAAAATGAAGCCCAAAAAAGAAACCTTCTGCACTCCAAAGAGGCACTTCGACCCCTTCACAAACAAAGCATTCTTACGGAGGATCTGAAATACCATCCTGACCTGTTTCACATGAGACTCCCAATCATCGGAAAAAATCAAAATATCATCCAAATATACAATCATGAATTTATCAAGATAACTCCGAAAGATATCATGCATGAAGGCCTGGAACACAGATGGGGCATTAGAGAGTCCGAATGGCATCACAAGGTATTCAAAATTGCCTTCGGGCGTATTAAATGCAGTTTTCCATTCGTCACCCTGCTTAATATGAACAAGATTATATGCCCCTCGAAGGTCAATCTTAGTAAACCAACTAGCCCCCTTAATCCTAGCAAACAAATCAGTAAGCAAAGGCAAAGAGTATTGAAATTTGACCGTGATCTTGTTCAAGAGGCGATAATCAATACAGGGTCTCAAGGAGCCATCCTTCTTGGCAACAAAAAAAAAAAAACCTGCTCCCAATGGTGAAGAAGATGGCCGAATATGCCCCTTCTCCAAAGACTCCTTAATATAGCTCCGCATGGCGGCATGTTCTGGCACAGACAGGTTGAAAAGTCGACCCTTAGGAAACTTACAGCCTGGAATCAAGTCAATAGCACAATCACAGTGCCTATGCGGTGGAAGTGAACTGGACTTGGGCTCATCGAATACATCCTGGAAATCTGACAAAAACTCAGGAATTTCAGAAGAGGGGGAAGAGGAAATTGACATCAAAGGAACGTGACCATGAACCCCCCGACAACCCCAACTAGTCACAGACATAGATCTCCAATCTAACACCGGATTATGCACCTGCAACCATGGAAAACCTAGCACAATAGCATCATGCAAATTATGCAACACCAGAAAACGACAATCTTCCTGATGGGCTGGCGCCATGCACATGGTCAGCTGTGTCCAAAACTGAGGTTTATTTTTAGCCAACGGTGTAGCATCAATGCCCCTTAAAGGAATAGGGTTCTGCAAAGGCTGCAAGGGGAAACCACAACGTCTGGCAAATTCTAAGTCCATTAAGTTCAGAGCGGCGCCTGAATCCACAAATGCCATGACAGAAAATGACGATAATGAGCAGATCAAGGTCACAGATAACAGAAATTTAGGTTGTACAGTACTGATGGTAACAGAACTAGCGATTCTCTTTGTACGCTTAGGGCAATCAGAAATAACATGAGCAGAATCGCCGCAGTAAAAACACAACCTATTCTGACGCCTGAATCTTTGTCGTTCAGTTCTAGACAAAACCCTATCACACTGCATAGGCTCAGGGCTCCGCTCGGAGGACAACGCCACAGTGTGCACAACTCTGCGCTCGCGCAAGCGCCGATCAATCTGAATGGCCAGAGACATAGAATCACTCAGACCAGCAGGCGTGGGGGAACCCCACCATAACATCTTTAACGGATTCAGAAAGACCCTTTCTGAAAATTGCCGCCAAGGCATCCTCATTCCATTTAGTCAATACAGACCATTTTCTAAATTTCTGGCAATACGATTCTGCCGCTTCTTGACCCTGACACAGGACCAACAGGTCTTCTCTGCATGATCCACTGAATTAGGTTCATCATACAATAACCCTAGCGCCTGAAAAAAGGTGTCTACATTAAGCAAAGCAGGATTCCCAGATTCCAGGGAAAATGCCCAATCCTGAGGATAACCACGCAGCAGGGAAATAACAATTTTAACCTGCTGAATGGGATCACCAGAAGAACGTGGTTTCAGAGCAAAAAACAGTTTACAGTTATTTTTAAAGCTCAAAAATTTGGACCTGTCCCCAAAAAACAAATCAGGAGTAGGAATTTTAGGCTCTAAAACTGGAGTTTGAACGATATAATTGGAGATACCATGTACTCTAGCAGGAAGTTGGTCCACACGAGAAACCAATTCCTGAACCTCCATGCCAGCGCCTAACTCCTGAGCCACCCAAAGGAAAAGAGGGAAGGAAAGACACAACAGACTACAGAAAAAAAAATGGCTCAGCACTTTCCTTCCCTTCTTCTGAGATGCGTTTAACTCATTGTTCGCCAGTTGTACTGTTATGATCTGGTGGCCTAGGAGCAGCATGTGACGTACTCTGGAGAAGGTGGTACCTGTACTGACCGCAGACCCTGAACTAAGCACAGCAACTAGAAGTAGCCGTGGGATGTACCCAACACTCCCTAGACACCTTGACACAGCCTAAGGACTAACTTCCCCTAAAGATAGAAACGGGAAAACTATCTAGCTTTAGAGAAAATCCCCAAAGGATAGACAGCCCCCCACAAATATTGACTGAGAGGAGAGGGAAATGACATACGCAGACTGAAATCAGGATTTAGCAAAGGAGGCCTTTCTAGCTAAAAAGAAAGAAAAGGACAGAGAACTATGCGGTCAGTATTAAAACACTAGAAAATATCCACCACAGAAAATACAAAACTCCACATCTGACTAAAGACATGGAGGGTATATCTGCATCTCCAGAGATACAGCCTGGCTGCAAAAAAGTCCTTACACAGACGAAGCTGGACAAGACAAAACATGAAAATGCACAGAACAATAAGGCCCACAGCATGTGGACAGCAAAAACAAAGCCAGAACTTATCTTTGTTGAAAAGAACAGCAAAACAGGAGAGACCAGTCAGGGATGTGAATCCTCCAAAAACAATGGACAACTGGCACTGACTAAAGGATCAATCAAGACAAAATAGCCCAGTCCAAATTGCAATAAGTGGACACACCTGATAAATGCTGCGATCCAAAGACAGCAGCACTACCACTCACAACCACCGGAGGGAGCCCAAAAGCAGAATTCACAACAGGGCCCCTTAGGATGCTCCATATTAAAATATGCCCCATATAATGCTGCATAAAAGGATAATGATGGCGCCATAAGATGCTCCATAGAATATTATGCCCCATATAATGCTGCACACAGGTTGATGGCCCCATAAGATGCTCCATAGAATAATATGCCCAGTATGCTGCTGCGATTAAAAAAAAAAAAAAAAAAAAAATGACATACTCACCTCTCATCGCTGGGAGCCAGGTGCCGGTGTCACAGTTGGCTCAGGCCCCCGGCACTTGCAATATTCACCAGTCCCCTTTCCACTGCCACACGCCGCTGTGTTTTCCGGGTCTCTGCAGTGACTGTTCAGGCAGAAGGCATGCACTAACCACATCATCGCGCCCTCTGACCTGAATGTCACAGCCAGAGGACATGGAAGACAGAGCCCGGCAGTGGAACAGGAACAGGTGAATATCGCATGGCTCACCCCCCCCCCCATCCTGGCGTGGTCTCTCTATGTCCCTGCTTCTCCGATGGTCTTCGGCGCGCGCCGGCAGCTTGTTCCTGTGTTCAGCGGTCACATGGTACTGCTCAGTAAAGTAATGAACATGCTATGGGAGTGGAGTTGCGTGCATATTCATTATTATAATGAGCGGCACCACGTAACCGCTGAACACAGGAAGAGCTGCGGGCGCCGGAGAACATCGGAGACGAAGGGAAATGCAAAGACCGCGCTGGGAGCAGGTGAGCATGATGTGACAAGCTGCCACTCCCCCTCCCCTAAACCCCCTAGGACAATGATGAGTATAAGCAGAGAGAGGCACTTTAAGCCTAAAAAAAATGGTCTCAAAATCTTGGCTTATACTCGAGTCTATATGGTAATTATATTTATAGCCGAGAGACACAATCTGTTACTAAAGATATCGGGTGACTCGTTTTCAGTATTTTGTCGGTAGTTTTTATAATTTTGATAAGAAATACTTGACTTCGTTCTTTGTGAGTAAAATTCATGTTTAGTTACATGTTAACTTTTCTTTATGTCCGCATTAAATTAAAAATAATGTTTTAAAGCTACCGTCACTTTATTCTTTCAGTGTAGGTCATACAGGCTTTCATTTCTTTACAAACTTTTGAGAATTTTTATTTCTTGCATTTTATAAATATTTAAATTTACTTTTTTAACTGAATAATTATAAATGTCTATTTTGAGCTCACAAACTCCTGAATGATTGTGGCTGGCATGATTAAAATCTAAAAAAAAAAAAAACCAAAGAGGTTTAATTGGTCTCCAAAAGAGAGCTATTGTTTTGAGGAAGGAGGGATACAGCTTCAGAGAAACTGCTAGGAAGATGGGTGGTGGAGTCACTGCTTCTAGAGTGCAAAAGGTGTTTTCACGTTTTGCCGATAGCTGCAGCATCAAAACTAAGTGTGGAAGAGGAAGGAAAAAGGCAACAACTCTAAAAACAGAAGAATTGTTAGGTTAGGCTAGTTTCACACTAGCGTTCGGCAGGGCTGCAGACTTCCTCCGTGAAGCCCCGCCCATTGCCGTGCCCTGTGATTCCGCTCCGCCTACGGCTGCATGCATCCTGCGTACCCTATCTTTAACATTGGGTACGCAGGCCATGCGGATGTATGTGTAAGCCTCCGCATGCGTCGTTTTGAAGCTGTGCCGCCCACAACAAAATCCCAACATGTTGCGTTTGTCGCAGGTCAGTGCAGCATCAAGACGATGCATGTGGAGACCTACGCATACATCCGCGTGGCCTGCAAACCCAATGTTAAAGATAGGGTACGCAGGACACATGCAGCCGTAGGCGGAGCTGAATGAAAAGGTGCGTCAGTGGGCGGGGCTTCATGAAGGAAGTCCGCAGCCCTGCCAAACACTAGTGTGAAACTAGCCTTAGCCTTGCAAAGCAGAAGAGCATCAGCCAAAGAACTCAACCAGCTCTTGCACGATGGAGAAGTTTTGGTGTCGGATAGAACAGTACATCGCGGATTACTTGATGGCGGTCTGAAAGCACAAACACCAAGGAAAAAGCCATTCCTAAATCTTGGAGAAGTGATTTTCCTGGGCCAAAAAAAACATCTTAGCTGGACTACTGAAGATTGGAAGAAAGTAATCTGTAGCGATGAAACAAGAATATTAATTTTTGGTAGTGACTGAGTATGTTACATTCGGAGAAGGCCAAAGGAAGACTGTCTTTCAGAGTGTATGACCGCTATAATGAAACATCCTGAGAGTGTTATGTCCTGGCATGGAATTGGTAGAATACAGGTCCTTGGGGGAACTGTAAATGTTTCAAAATATATTCATGATATTTTTGAACCAAAGCTCATCCCATCAATTTGTGACCTTGGCCGACAAATTATTTTTCAACAGGATGGAGCACTATGTCACACTGCAAGGCAATCTCTAAAATGGTTTGAAAGCAAATACATTTCTGTGCTTTCATGGCCAGTAAACAGTCCTTAACTATCGAAAATCTGTAGTCAAGATTAAAGCAATTGGGTCCTCTCTCCTTATGAACCAGTCGTGACTTGTATTGATTAAGATTACTGTGCTTGTTTTTTATTATGTATAACTCTTCTCACACGTAAAGCACTATGGAATAAATGGCGCTATAATAATTAATAATAATTGGTTTCTAGTTAGCGACCGAACAACAAACAGGCATTGATTGCAGCTGTTATCAGGTCCTGGTACCATGTTATAACCACAGAGAACCTGAGAAGTCTTGTTTAATCAATGCCAAGGAGATGCAAAGCTGTTATCGATGCTAAAGGATCCCCTACATGCTACTAAAGAAAGAACACATAGGGATAGCATGAAATTAACATATTAGGACGTGATATTTTGATTCAAACATTCAGCTGTTCTTATAGTAGTAATGAGATGTTTTGTATTATGGTAACCTTTTTTCTATGTAGAGGTGTTCTAATCTACCTTAACTACTTGCTGCATTATTTTTATAAACACTGCATGATAGCATGCTAAAAGCTTTAATAAAAAAAATGACATTTTAAGTGTATCAACTATTTTGGCCACTAGTGTAATTATCAATATAATAATTATAATATGTAGATATTAATATTGAATCAAATTAATTTCAGCCTATCGGTTAGGCCCTCCACAACAGTCACAGTCTCATGTGGCCCCTCGGGAAAATTAATTGCCAACCCCTGGGTTAAACAATATGCCATTTTCTTAAGATCATTTCATTTAAAAAAAAAAAAAAAAAAGAAAAAAAAAGCCAATGGAAAAACAAAGCTGTCCAGTTTCTACTTAAAATTATAACTCATTATATGGCATTGAAAGTTAATGATATACAAAACTAAACAGATGCTTCCCTCTATCGCTTTACATTTTAACCATGCTGAAGCACATGAATAGCTGCACCCCTTTTCTTTTTTTCTCTGGAGGTCCGTTGTGTCCGCATATACCTTTAAATTTGGATCTATATTTTTTAAAAAATTTCTTGCAGTATTTCTGTTATCTCTGTTTCTATGTTTGGTTCTCTGTGCACTTATGCCACAATATTATCATCTAGACGTAGGTGCAATTTACTTTTTGATGGGTGATATAGACTGTCCTCTATTTGTCTGCTTAGGGACCTCAGATCAGTGCGGTATCGCTATATTTTTTGAGTGGTAGTAAAAGGCTGCATATACCTGTTTGGAGGACTCTGGGGGTACGAGTTACCCCTTCCTAATGATATACGAGTGCAGGAGAGGTTAAACGATCGGTGTTTCCTCTTCCCTGTACTAAAGATAGCGTAATGCGCTGGGACGCACTGAGTAGTGGGCGGCATGTGAGTAATGCCCGCCCACCGGATGTGACGTTACGGCAGTGTGTGCCGACGTCCAGATATCCGGAACACAGCTTGCGTTCCCCTTGTTTCCAGGGTGCATACTTTTTGTCTACACCGGAAGTGAGTCTGTCGGCGTCCGGAAATGGGAGACGATAAGACGCCAAGCGGATACATATAAAAGGGGCGGGAGATAGACCGCTACAGCGTTATGCTCATATGTATAGGTGACACAATCCCCTGAAGATTATTATTTATATGAAAAGCGTTGGGAGGCACCTCACAGGATAATGGACCTAGAAAGAATGATGCGGTTACAAGTCGAATAACCGATGTGATGGGCCATTTAAACTCAGCACTGCACCAGGTCTCTAGATGGTGACCAGCAGAAGGCAGATGAGTATCACTGGTTTACCTACGCATGTGACCCTATGTATATTTGGCCAGTAATGCCTCTAGTTTAAGGGCTTTGGTATGTTTATAGGATCACTGCGGATGCTTTGAGCAATTCGAATATACCGCCTGGTAGGGGTTCTGTTTACACTGCAGCAGCAGGTACCTTAAGGCTTGAAGCAGATATATAGCCTGTTGGGACAATACCCCGCCAAATTAATATGGCTCTGGTCTAGAGCAGTGAGATCTAGAGGTTACGGATTCACAGTTATGACCGAGTTATGTTCAAGATACTAGTGGATTTACCCCTATACTAGATTCTATCTTGGTGTGCGGTTACACGCTTATGCGTTTTTATATGTATCTTTATGTGGTTCGTATGCACTCTGCACTTTTGTTAGCACTATATGTCTGCACTTTTTTAATTGATAAAGAATAAAAGTTATATTTTAGTTATATATAGGAACCCGCTTTTTCAGCAGTGTGTTGGAGTTGGGGTTAGGGGTGTGGTTGGGATTAGGGGAGTGTTTGGGTTAGGGTTTCAGTTAGAATTGGGGGTTTCCACTGTTTAGGCACATCAGGGCTCTCCAAACGCGACATGGCATCTGATCTCATTTCCAGCCAATTCTGCGTTGAAAAAGTAAAACAGTGCTCCTTCCCTTCCGAGCTCTCCCATGTGCCCAAACAGGGGTTTACACCAACATATGGGGTGCCAGCATACTCAGGACAAATTGGACAACAACTTCTGGGGTCCAATTTCTCTTGTTAACCTTGGGAAAATAAAAATTTTGGGGGGCTAAAAAACGGTAATTAATCTTACCGATAATTGTATTTCCAGGAATCCATCCTGACAGCACCATGGAGGACGTCCTTCTTATTCGCAGTGGGACAGGAAACACGAGAGTTTAAAAGGACCCTCCCCCTTCCACCCTTCAGTGATTTTCCAAAGTAACACATCTGGATGGATGCAAACAGAAAATTTATTTTGAACATAACAAGATTAACACCAATGTTACTTCACATAAGTATAACACGTATTTGTATTAGGGAGGGAACTATCCGTGCTGTCAGGATGGATTCCTGGAAATACAATTATCGGTAAGATTAATTACCGTTTTCCAGGTCACCACCTGACAGCACCATGGAGAAGTACCAAAGGAGACTTCCTGGTTCTAGGGTGGGACTACCGCTTGAAGCACCTTCCTGCCAAAAGCTAACTGAGAAGAGACTACATCTAATTTGTAGTGTTTTGAAAAGGTGCTAATGTTAGACCAAGATGCCGCTTTACAAATCTGATCTATTGAGGCCCCCCCTTTTTCAGCCCAAGACGCGGCCATAGCCCTGGATGAATGAGCTTTAAGGCTATCAGGAGGAACTTTTCCCCGCGCCTGATAGACCAGGGTAATAGTGGATCTAATCCACCTGGCAATAGTGGATTTTGATGCCTTTTTACCCCTATTAGGACCCCCGTACAGGATGAAGAGATTACTATCCTGTCTCGAGGCCCTAGTCATAGCCAAGCATTTCAACACCGTCTCCCTAACATCTAAGTTATGGAAGAAAGCTTCTTTTTGATTTTTAGGAAACTGGCAAAAAGACGGAAGAACGACCTCTTGGTTAATATTTGACACTGAGGCTACCTTGGGAAGAAACCCTGGGTCAAGCCCCAAAACCAACCTATCATCAAATATCTGCAGATAAGGGTTCTGGATGGATAGGGCCTGAAGTTCCCCCAATCTTTTGGCTGATGTAATGGCCACTAAAAATACTGCTTTTAGGGAAAGATTAGCGATATTTATATCCTTCTCTATATCAAAGGGCTCTTCGCATAATACATTAAGGACTAAATTAAGGTCCCAGGGAGGGACAGACTTCCTGATTAGAGGTTTGAGCCTCGAGACTGCTCTAGAGAACCGAGCGATCCAAGGGTGGGCGGCAAGGGAAGAGTCATAAAATACACTGAGGGCTGCAATTTGAACCCTCAAAGTACTCGGTTTGAGCCCCTTCTTGAATCCCTGTTGTAAGAAATCAAGAATCCTGGGTATGTTAGGGTGATCAACATCGACTGTTGTGTCTCCACAAAAACTGCAGAATTTCTTCCAGGTTCTAAGGTATATTGCTGAGGTCACTGGTTTCCTACTTGCTTGTAGAATAGAAATCACTCCTTCTGAAAGGCCTCTTGCCCTCAGGATCTGCCGTTCAGGATCCAAGCTGTTAACCGCAGCTTCTCTGGGTTCTGATGGAAGATCGGACCCTGAGAAAGTAAGTCCCCCCTGACTGGAAGATGGTAAGGACTGTCCACTGCCAGCTTCTTTAGAAGGGGGAACCAGCTCCTTCCGGCCCAGAAAGGGACCACCAGGATCACCTGAGCTCTGTCCTCGCAAATTTTTCTGAGTACCCTTGGTACTAATGCCAGAGGGGGAAAGGCGTATAGCAGACCCGAGCTCCATGACTGAGAAAGGGCATCTACCCCTGCTGGATTCTCCTGAGGATTTAGTGAGAAGAAGGTTCTTATTTTTGCGTTCTTTCTGGTTGCGAAAAGATCCACGGTCGGGGTTCCCCAGCGCTGACATAGGGTATAGAAAATTCTGCTGTTCAGTTCCCACTCTATGGGTGATAGCTTTTCTCTGCTCAGGAAATCCGCAACCTGGTTCCTTGAGCCTTCTAAGTGGACTGCTGAAATTGAAAGTACCGATCTTTCTGCCCATTCGAAGATCTGATCTGCCAGATGTTGTAGCTTCGGATGTCTCGGGCCCCCTTGATGGCGAAGGAAAGCTACCGCCGTCGTGTTGTCCGATAAGATCTTTAGATGTCTGTTCCTTAATAGGGTCCGGGCTGAACACAGAACCTTCCAAACTGCCTGTAGCTCTCTGTGGTTTGAGGAATTGTTGCTCTCTTCCGAATTCCATTGTCCCTGGTAGTATCTTCCGAGTACCTGGCCGCCCCAACCTTGTTGACTCGCGTCCGTTGTTACCGTGACGGCCGGGGTCTGGATCCATGGGACCCCCACCTGAAGGTTCTCTGACACCGTCCACCATCGCAGGGATTTCTTGACTCGATAGGATAGGACAAACTGTCTGTCCAACGAAGACTGTCTTCTGTCCCATGTTGTTAGAACCGCTCTTTGTAGTTGACGGGAATGGAATTGGCTCCAGCTGACGCATGGGATACAGGCTGTCATTAAGCCTAGGATCTTCATTGCATCTCTTATCGTCACCCGAGTTCTTGCAAACTGTCGAACCTTCTCTATCAGGTCTGACCGTCTTCTGTCTGGATGAAAAGACTTCCTGATGTTCGAGTCTAGTATTACACCCAGAAACTGTCTCCTTGATCTTGGGGTTAAGTGTGATTTCTTCCAGTTCAACACCCAACCTAGATTCTGCAGTGTGGAGATCACCAATCGAGAGTCGATCCTGAGTTGGGACTCTGAGTCTGCCACTAACAGGAAATCGTCTAGATATGGTACTATAATGATGTCTCGCTTCCTTAGGTAAGACACGATCTCTATGATGAGTTTTGTGAAAACTCTCGGAGCCGATGCCAGTCCAAATGGAAGGCAACGGAATTGATAGTGGAGGACTGAACCCTCTTTCTCTATCGCGAATCTTAGGTACTTTTGATGTTGTGAAGAAATTGGAACGTGGTAATACGCACTTTTTAGATCCAAAGTGCACATTACCACATCCTTCCCTAATAGGGGAATTGTGGAGCGAATGGACTCCATCTTGAATTTCTTGTACGACAACCATCTGTTTAGCGGCCTGAGATTTATGATGGTTCGGGATTCTCCTGACGGTTTTATTATAGAGAAAAGACCCGAGTAGTGACCTGTTCCCATTTGGTGAGGAGGTACGGGAGTTATTGCCTCCATCCGGAGAAGATCCTGAATGTCTGACCACATTGGTGAGACTGAAGAGAGACGGGTGTTGGAAATGAAAAATCTCTCTGGGGGACGAGATACAAACTCTATCCTGTACCCCTGAGATATAACCTGAAGGACCCAAGGATTTGAGGTAATTTTTTTCCACTCCTCCAGGTAATTCAACAACCGACCCCCTATCCTGGTGGCGTCATTTCCTTCGGAACTCAGACCTAGGGTTTGAGGGACCTGGATCTCTATTTCGGTTCCTATTTTCTCCCCCTTTCTGATAACTCCATCTCCCCTGTTTACCTTTACCCCTATAGTCTGATCTCTGACTGTAATAGGGTCTACGAAAGGGCTGGAATTTTTTCTTTTTCTCTTCTGGAAACCCCTTCTTTTCATCAGAAGCTTTCTCCAGAATGTCATCTAATACAGGCCCAAAAACACGGCCACCTGAAAAGGGAATGGAACATAGTTTGTTCTTAGAAGGAACATCCCCCGACCAGCTTTTTAACCAAATGGCCCTACGGGCTGCATTAGATAGAGATTGCCCCCTGGCTGTGAACCTGACAGATTCTGCTGTAGCATCTGCAAGGAAACCTGTGGCTAGTTTAAGTAAAGGGACAGCATTGATGATAGTTTCCCTAGAAGTCTTGGCTGACAATTGATCCTTTAAATCGTCAACCCACAGATGCATGGCTCTCGCCACAGAAGTCGCCGCAATATTTGTGCGGATCACAGCGGCCGAACTTTCCCAAGCTTTCTTAAGGAGGCCATCTGCCTTTCTGTCCATGGGCTCCTTTAAATTCGAGGAGTCCTCGAACGGAATGGCAGTTCTCTTGGACACTTTCGCTAGTGGGATGTCAATTTTTGGTATATCTTCCCAGTCTTTGACCTCCTCATGGTCAAAGGGAAGACGGAGTCTAAAGTCTCTCGGGATCGATATCCTCTTCTCTGCCTCCTCCCACTCTTCCAAAATCATTGAGCTGCGGGAAGAGGTTAAAAAGGGGTCAGTAGCTGCAATCTCTGAGCAAAAGCCGAGACTGAACTCGGACTCACCGAATGTGGGCATTAACTGGAAAGACTTTTGAAGTCTGCGAACGCAGCCCCCCGAACATCTCATCTTGTACGGAGAGAGAGGTAGAAGGTTCTTCAACCTGCATAGTTTGCCTGACCGCACCCAGCAGTTCATCAATATCGCTGGAAGAGAATAGATACTTTTTCCCCTTCTGAGGAGGGTCTCTACATACTTCCTCCTCTTCCTCTATATCAGATTCTGATGGACTGTCCTCAGACGATGAATCTGACTCTCTCTGCCTCTTCCTAGACCTGGGAGGATCCTGGAACTCAGGCTGGATCGGCTGGGAGGCGGATATGTTAGATATAGAAGCCTGCACTTCTTCTCTAACCATAGCTCTCATGCTTGTTAATAGAGAGGCCTGTTCCTCTCCTACAATACGAGCGGTGCAGGACTCGCACAGAGGCTTCTGCCATGAGGCAACAAGTTTTGTAGCACATATTGGACATCTCTTAGTTCTGCCCGTCTTCTTATCCCCAGATGAAGGACGCCCCTGGAACAGACAAAGGGACCACACTACTAGTACCTTTAATGGGCCTATAAGGAGCACACCTCTAAGCGGGACTCACATGCGTCAGGGAATCCTGTTTCCCCGGGGCTTCTACGCTGACAGCCGGTATAGCACCTGGGTCCATTACAGCTGCGGTGCCTAGCGCTATCTAGCCACTTACCTTAAATCCTTTTGCTTGTGTCCCAGTCCTCCTACAGGAGCGAAGAGGAAGACCGCCCCCTTGCTGCCGCCCTGACCCGGAAGTGATGCGGCAGCGGTGAACCGGAAGTTCAAAGCCCATTTACCGCCGAGGAACACATGGAGTCCAGCGTTCTCTCCAGCATTCTGCCGAACCTGCCTCTCCTCGCCGGACTATCTGCGAAGGGATCACCCTGCAGAGACCATGCGCAGGTATGCTTGGGGTAGTCATCCGAGGTCGAGAGACCCCCCCCAGGGGGAAGCTACCTCCTCGCCAGGAGCAGCGCTGCACTGGCGTCGCTGAGGGACCCGCTTAATTGGGTGTCGGCGATACAGAGATTCGGCCCGTGGGAAGGAAGAGGCTGAGCCCCCCCGATCCGCACGCTCTGTAGGGACAGCGATCTCTCGTCGTTCCTATCCACAGTGGGACAGGAAAAACACTGAAGGGTGGAAGGGGGAGGGTCCTTTTAAACTCTCGTGTTTCCTGTCCCACTGCGAATAAGAAGGACGTCCTCCATGGTGCTGTCAGGTGGTGACCTGGAAAACCATTTTTGTAGGAAAAATTTTTATTTTTATTTTTACGGCTCTGCATTATAAACTGTAGTGAAATACTTGGAGGTTCAAAGTTCTCACAACACATCTAGATAAGATCCTTGGGGGGGGGTCTAGGTTCCAATATGGGGTCACTTGTGGGGGGTTTCTACGGTTTAGGTACATCAGGGACTCTGTAAATGCAACGTAATGCCTGCAGACCAATCCATCTAAGTCTGCATTCCAAATGACGCTCCTTCCCTTCCGAGCTCTGCCATGCGCCCAAACGGTGGTTCCCCCCCCCACATATGGGGTATCAGCATACTCTGGGGGCTAAAAAATAATTTTTGTGGGAAAAAAAATAATTTTTATTCTCACGGCTCTGCGTCAAACTGTAGTGAAACACTTGGGGGTTCAAAGCTCTCACAACACATCTAGATAAGATCCTTTCTTCTAGTACCCTTGGGAAAATAAAAAATTGGGGGTGAAAAGTTCATTTTTGTGAAAAAATGTTTTTTATTTTTACGGCTCTACATTATAAACTTCTGTGAAGCATTTTTTGGGTCAAAGTGCTCACCACACATCTAGATAAGTTCCTTAGGGGGTCCAAGGTCCAAAATGATGTCACTTGTGGGGGGTTTCAATGTTTATGCACATTAGTGGCTCTCCAAAAGCAACATGGCGTCCCATCTCAATTCCAGCCAATTTTGCATTGAAAAGTCAAATGGTGCTCCTTCCCTTCCGAGCTCTGCCATGTGCCCAAACCGTGGTTTACCCCCACATATGGGGTATCAGCGTACTCCGGACAAATTGTAAAACTTTTGGGGTCCATTTTCT
This sequence comes from Ranitomeya imitator, assembly GCF_032444005.1. NCBI lineage: Eukaryota > Metazoa > Chordata > Amphibia > Anura > Dendrobatidae > Ranitomeya > Ranitomeya imitator. The sequence goes on along the minus strand of NC_091286.1, from coordinate 412,120,948 downwards.
CCTGTTACCTTGGTAAGATAAAAAATTGGAGCTGAAGTAAATTTTTTGTGAAAAAAATTAAATGTTCATTTTTTTTTTAACCATTCCAAAAATTCCTGTGAAGCACCAGAAGGGTTAATAAACATCTTGAATGTGGTTTTGAGCACCTTGAGGGGTGCAGTTTTTAGAATGGTGTCACACTTGGTTATTTTCCATCATATAGACCCCTCAAAATGAAATGTGATCCCTAAAAAAAAGGTGTTGTAAAAATGAGTTATTGCTGGTCAACTTTTAACCCTTATAACTCCCTAACAAAAAAAATTTTGTTTCCAAAATGTGCTGATATAAAGTAGACATGTGGGAAATGTAACAAGTATTTTTTGTGACATCTCTGATTTAAGGGCATAAAAATCAAAAGTTGGAAAATTGCGAAATTTCCAAAATTTGTGCCAAATTTCAGTTTTTTTCACAAATAAACGCAGGAAATATCAAATAAATTTTACCACTATTATGAAGTACAATAGGTCTCGAGAAAACAATGTCAGAATCACCGGGATCCGTTGAAGCGTTCCAGAGTTATAAGCTCATAAAGGGACAGTGGTCAGAAATGTAAAAATTGGCCTAGTCATTAATGTGCAAACCACCCTCGGGGCTTAAGGGGTTAAGGTACCGTCACACTGAGCAACTTTTGAACGATAATAGCGATCCATGACGTTGCAGTGTCCTGGATAGCGATCTCGTTGTGTTTGACACGCAGCAGCGATCAGGATCCTGCTGTGACATCGCTGGTCGGAGCTAGAAGGCCAGAACTTTATTTTGTCGTCAGGTCACCCGCTGTCATCTCTGGATCGGCGTGTGTGACGCCGACCAAGCGATGAGTCCCCGGGTAACCAGGGTAAACATCGGGTTACTAAGCGCAGGGCCACACTTAGTAACCCGATGTTTACCCTGGTTACCATTGTAAAAGTTAAAAAAAACAAAAAACACTACATACTTAAATTCCGATGTGTCACACCCCTCGCCGTCAGCTTCCCGCACTGACTGTGACCGCTGGCTGTAAAGCACAGCGGTGACGTCACCGCTGTGCTCTGCTTTACGGCCGGCGCTCACTTAGTCAGTGCGGGAAGCTGAGGGCGAGGGACGTGACAGACACCGAAATGTAAGTATGTGTTTTTTTACTTTTACAATGGTAACCAGGGTAAACATCGGGTTACTAAGCGTGGCCCTGCGCTTAGTAACCCGATGTTTACCCTGGTTACCCGGGGACTTCAGCATCGTTGGTCGCTGGAAAGCTGTCTGTGTGACAGCTCCGCAGCGACCACACAAGGACTTTCCAACGATCACGGCCAGGTCGTATCGCTGGTCGTGATCGTTGGAAAGTTGATCAGTGTGAAGGTACCTTTAAAGTCACCACTGCTTGGGTGCCACAGATCAAAAAACAATGACATGGCCCCTACCTCACTTGACCTAAACCCTAGAGAACTTGTGAGCCCTTCTAAAACAGGAGATTTACAGTGAAGAACAACACATATACCTCTCTGACCATTGTCAAGGAGGCTGTGGTTGGTGCTGCCCAAAAAGTTGACCTACCACAGATCAAGAAACTGACAGACTCCCAAGGATGGAAGGCTAATGACTTAAAAGGAAAAAAAATTATTAATTATCAGCAACCAACATAGCCACCCTACTTATTAATGTCAGAATTGAATTTTTGTACATTGAGTTGTTTGGTTATTAGTTTAGTCTATTACAGTGAGAACAATTGAGGTGGGAAAATTTACATAAGTTTCTCAGTTAATTAGATAATTCTGCCCACCAATAGTTGCCCAATAATTATGCACACAGATAGGCAAAACCCTCACTTTTACTTTCTGAAATATTCAGGTTCATTAACCTCTTGGATTGACCGACAGCACTGCAGTAGTTCAATTAGTAATCAAAATAATCAAAAGTACACATAGCCTAATGATGCACACAGTGTGGTAACTGGTCTAATTTAAGCATGTTCAAGTAGAAACCAGTCTGGGCATACTCATTTTCTGCACCTTTATTGTAGCACCATATTAAATGCATTTGAAAAGATACACAACTTCCAAAAACTCATTCCCTATCCAGTCTGGAAGTAAACTCTAGAAAAGCATTACATAATTTTAGGTATCTAAAGATACTCAGATGAGATAGTCAAGATGATCAGTATAATTTAAGGGCAAAAAACCCTATATCAATTATTACAAAGAAACTGCATTACTATATATTAAAGACACCTGGCTTATTAGACCCAGGTCATAGAAGCAAAGCCATCACAGCAACCTCAAATACACATGGCGTTTCCATATATACACACAAAAGTACAGATCTACAATGTCACTGAGAAAGACAATGTGGGTAGTACATTTCGGGTGGGTACATACACAACCTGATGGGTCAGGTGTAACAAATCGCGCCAGCTCCATGGTGTGAGGTGGAGCTGACATATTCATTACTTTGATTCCAAACCCCAAGTGGCCTCTTTCCCTAATAGCATTTTCATGACAACTAATTAAGCAGCTAATCTGCAATGGACGCGGGTCGTTTCCCACATGGACAAGAAAGCGTGAGGAGCTTTGTCCAGCTATTAAATTGTAATTTGCAAGGATATAAATAGCAGTGTAGTCAAGCAGTGATGGCTTTCTTGTCAGCGGTATGGAAATGAGATCCTATCTAACCTACGGAAGCAATAACCTCTTAAATTCCATACTGTTGGGAGTAGTAGGTTATTTCCTCTATGCTTAATGACACCTTTGTCATTGCAAAAACTGTAACCACATCATTACTGAAAAGAAAATAAACGTAAATTTGTCGGTGTACATTAAAAAAAAATCTATCAATATATATCAATGATGAGTACATACCAGAACTGATACCATAACACGACCATATTAATGGGGAATACTCCTGATAGAGCAATATAGTAACCATAGAGAAAAAGAAAGAGAAAAAGGAGCCTAAACTTCCCAAGTATAATTACTTATATCAGATACGTAACATATACCATGAGAAACCTTCATATAAAAAATTACAAAATTTTACTAGAACAATAATACAAAAACATATACAAAAAAAATTCATACAATAAGATAGATCAAGGACAGGTTAGTTATATGACAATGCATACAGGCAGTGATAGACTATTTATTGAGAACCCTTGAATTGTGGATAGTCTATCACTGCCTGTATGCATTGTCATATAACTAACCTGTCCTTGATCTATCTTATTGTATGAATTTTTTTTGTATATGTTTTTGTATTATTGTTCTAGTAAAATTTTGTAATTTTTTATATGAAGGTTTCTCATGGTATATGTTACGTATCTGATATAAGTAATTATACTTGGGAAGTTTAGGCTCCTTTTTCTCTTTCTTTTTCTCTATGGTTACAATATATATCAATAAATAAAATAAATATATCCTATTTACAGTATAAGTTTAGTCTCGGTCACAGTTGCTATAGGTGGATAGTTTTGGCTTGCTGAACGATGCTAAGCAAGCTCTAAGGAAATGCATCTCAACTCCACAGTTCATATTTGCACTGGTCACACTTTGACTTACGTTAAACTACCACCACTAAATGTCATGTCGAATACCAAATGAGATTAATATGCAGATGATGTTTTTTGTATGACACTTTTATACAAAGAGGGTAGGTTTAAAAAGGTTGTCCACTAGTAGGATAACCCCTTCTCAATCTAACCATTTCAACGGTGGTTTTTTAGGTGACGTGAGCCCTGTGCCCAATCAGCGCTGGAGTCGCTGTCCCCCCACCTTCAGACATATAAGTAATCAAGAGGAAATGAGCGGCCAGCAGAAGGTGGGGACAGCGACTCCACCGGTGGAACGCAAGAGCTGACATGGCTGGAACAGCGCCGGCATAAGAGGGGAGTATAGCTTTTTCTATTTGAAGGGGGGAAACATTCAGATTGACAAGGAGTTGTCCTAATAGAAGACAGCCCCTTTAAAGATACCCTTTTCTAGGCAGTCACTGGAAATTGTACTTCGGAAATAATTTTGATAAAATATTAAGACCTCACTGAAAAAAGGTTTTATTTACACAGGAAAGTGCACATTATCATGGAGTTTAAGAATTTATGGAAAATTAATTTTTATACACAAAATAATGTGAATGTATTTAACTTCCAAATATTCGTTCCGTGTACTAGAACACTTATCTAGTAGTGATGGTTTTCAAATTATGTGTGTTTCGCAATATAAACAATCTTATTTCTATAACAAGTTTATTTTTGTATAACAGAGAGGGGCTCATCAGCATACTAATCCAAAGTGGAAAGTGATAAAGAGCGCTTCCAGGTCTGGAGGACCTGTCCTGCAATACATAATGACAATTCAAATAATGGGTGTCTGCGTATTCTCTCATTTATCCATATTGTCAAGTTTCCCCAAGATCACAGCTGATCGCTTGGGAGTCCTATCATGGAGAACACTACAATCACTATTTTCAGATGACCCTTAAAATAATTAGGCACAGTCTAAAGTAGACAAGATCTTTAAAAGGAATCTGTCAGTAGGATGAACCCTCCTAAGCCATCTATATGGGCATGGGGGTCATAGGAAGCTGAATAAAATGATACCTTGACATCTGCGTTCTGATGACTTATTGCAGAGAAATTCAAGTTTTTATTAATATATAAATTAGGTGTTAAGATCTCTGGGCAGGACAGAGAATTTTCCTAAAGATTAGGTTCAGAGCTCATTTTAATGTTGCATGTTCCTCTGTTTGTAGATTGAGCTCCTTGCATGTGACATCAGGCGCCATCACTAAAATCTTTATACATTTTTTCTTGTTGCACATTTTTCATCTTTTGCAGGGTGCAGCCAGGCCCTTTGGTGTTAACTTGGGGAATTGGGGTGAGCGTCCTTGTGGGTTGCACTTGTATAGTGCTGGGCAGCCCGCCTGATTAATAATATAGGAGTCACTAATAGGCTGTATAACAGTGTGCGTGTCATCTGTGTGACTGGCGCCCTACACAAGCCTTATCCGTGTGCATTTATAATTGTAGGCAACCACCTCCTCCATGAACGGTAGGCATGTATGGTTGTCTTCAGATGGTGTTTCTTTACTTTAAGGATTAAAAAAGGGCCTGGGTTCCTATAATATAAAAAATGAAATGTATTAGCTTTCTAGAGATGGGTCAAAAATCAAGGGGTTTACCGCAATCTAATTGCCATATATGATCTTGGAAAGAAATTTGCCCCTAGAATGAGCGATCCTTTACAGAATTATTGCTATTTACATAGAGTTGGTTGAAAGTTTGTGAACCCTTCAGAATATTCCATATTTTTGCATAAAATTATACTAGAACACATTTTCACACAAGTCCTTTAAGCAGATAATGAGTCAAAAATATTAGGACGGCCATTTTTTAAATGTAGAAAAAGATCCATTACCACTTGTCTGAGTGGCAAAAGTATCAACTGAAGGAAAACAGTTGATAAAAACTGCGCTACTGGTTCTGTGTTCACAAATAAAATTCCATAAACCGTTTCAGATCTATGAGGCTTTAATCTCAGTGTGTTTCAAAGTTAATATACTTCATCGGGAGAAACGAGTTGTTTTTACCAATTTTCTTTAATCCATTTGATTACTATGTTGATTTCTAACCTATTGGTGTTCCAGACAAAAAAAAAAACAAAAAAAAAACAAACAAATGGCCACAGTGTGAATGTGCTCTTACCAATTGCACATGTTCGAGTATCTTCCAGCTCAGGTTTTTGTTTTTTCTGTAATCTTTTGTTGTCAAACATGGGGTGTGACCCCCTTCTGACCCAACTATCAATCTGCATAGCTTCCCATGGATGGGTGCCTTATTCGGGACTCTATCCTACTTTCCCTTATTCACACTTGTATGACACATGGTAAGGTTTTAATGGACAAATTATCACTATTCCTGTAGGATACAGTGATGTGGTGTAATGGCTTTCATGCTTTTATTTTTTAATCAAAACAGCTTTAACCAAGTACTGTATTTACATGTACCGTTAACTCATTGACTTGTGTAGGGTCTCTACTATTTTGTTTTATTCTTGGGTTTTGTCTGAAATGGCCACAGTGTGAACATGCTCTTAGGCTGTGTGCACACGATGCAGATTTGGTGCAGAATTTTCTGCATAAAATCTGCACTAAATCTGCATCTCCTGGCAGAATCCGCAGGTGCGTTTTTGGTGCGTTTTTTGTGCAGATTTTACCAATGGATTTCTATAATGGAGGGGTGCAGAAACGCTGCAGAACTGCACAAAAGAAGTGACATGCACTTCTTTGAAATCTGCAGCGTTTCTGCACAGGATTTTTCTGCACCATGTGCACAGCTTTTTTTTTTTCCACATTGATTTACATTGTACTGTAAATCACAGTGCAGTTCTGCAGCGTTTTTGCTGCAGAAAAATCTGCTGCAGTTCTGCACTAAATCTGCATCGTGTGCACATACCCTTACACTTTGGATGAATTCCAGCTTATAGTCTGGCTCAGGCTTTTGGTTTTGCTATTGGTGCTGCAGCAGCAGTTACTACTATCTTCCAAAGAGCAAACATTTGTTGTGCTTCACACACCCTCACAAGGTGAGATGTTGTTACATCTTTTAATACCTCACTGATTTATCGTTTAAGACCCTATTGTGCTCGCCATGTCCTTCTCGTTTCTCTAGCGGCAAAAGTATATGAGCCCATAGGATATGGAGACAATTTTAAGGTGAAATTAAAGTCTAGTGCTTACAGTCAATGAGATGACAGGTGTGGATGGGCTACGTGTTTATTAATTTCCTGTTCTTTAACCCCTTAATGACTGCAGATATGCCTTTTAACGGCGGTCGTTAAGGGGCATTATTCCTCAGTGCTGCTTTTTAACGAGTACAGCGCCGGCCGGTTAGAGCAATTCCCACGGGTGTCAGCTATATATGACAGCTGACTCCCTGCGATATCCGCCTCGACCGACCAGGGCCTATTAACCTCTTAAATACCGCTGTCAATCAATACACCAGTATTTAGGATGTTGCAAGGGGGTCACAAGAACCTTTTAGTAACAACAGATCCCAAGCAATGAGAATCGTGGGTCCCAATGGTTACCATGGTACCCTGAGGTCAAGGGTAGGTAGAGATGAGCGAATTTGTTAGTCTCCCTCCTTATTCAGCAAGCTATAGCGATTACCGGATAAGCTGCAGAAGGAACCCGGATACCTGGATTGCTCCTGCTGATCAGCTGTCCGGCGCCGCAGCTGCATGTGTCGCCGGCACCGGAACAAGATGTTGCGAGGGAGCGCAGGAAGGTAAGTATAATGTGTTTTTTTTATGTTTTCTATGCATGCCAGGATGGGGGACAATCATACAAGGATAGGGATGAGGAGCCATGCATACAAGGATAGGGATGAGCAGCCATGCATACAAGGATAGGGATGAGGAGTTATGCATACTCAAAGTCCTATGGCTTCCAGTACCATCTATATGCTAATGAAACTCAGATCTACCTCTCTGGCCCAGATGTCAACTCTCTGCTCTCCAGAATCCCAGAGTGTCTACCAGCCATATCCTCCTTCTCCTCTCGCTTTCTCAAACTCATAGTAGACAAATCTGAACTTATTATCTTTCCTCCATCTCGCATACCCTCCCTATCTTATCTATAACAATAAATGAATTCACGCTTTCCCCTGTCCCGGTAATCCGCTACCTCGGAGTAACCCTTGACTCTGCTCTGTCCATCAAACCGCACATCCAAACTCTCGCCACCTCCAGCTCAAAAATATTTCCAGAATCCGACCTTTCCTCGACCCGCCCTCTACCAAAATGCTTGTGCATGCCTTAATCATCTCTCGCCACAACTATTGCAACATCCTCCTCTGTGGCCTACCTTCTAATACTCTCGCACCCCTCCAGTCCATCCTTAATTCTGCTGCCTGACTAATCTCTCTCCTCGCTACACTCCTGCTTCCCTTCTTTGCAAATCCTTTCACTAGCTCACAATTTCCCAGCGTATCCAGCTTAAACTACTATCACTATATCAGAATAGACGTGTGCACAGCCGTTGGGGAGGTGCCAGAGTAGGTTCAAATACCATGAATAATAGCAAAAACTCGGCACTCAGACTTAACTTAATCAGATACAGTGATTTAATGGTGTCCACAGTAAGTAACAGAAGAAACATTTCGTTTCTATAGCCGGACCTTCATCAATCACAATATTTGATCGTGAACGGAAGTTAGTGGACCCGAAGGATTGTGGGTTTTCATTAAGGATATATATATATATATATATATATATATATATATATATGGACACAGCCAGTCTCTCAGGGGGATGGCCAAATCTGGCGGTATTTGACCAGGACACGCAGGCTCCATTCCACAGAAAGCAATATCGCCGGATTTGGCCATCTCCCTGAGACACTGGCTGTGTCCACCTATATATATGACCTTAATGAAAACCCACAATCCTTCAGGTCCACTAACTTCCGTTCACAATCAAATATTGTGACTGATGAAGGTCCGGCTATAGGACAGAAACGTTTCTTCTGTTACTTACCGTGGACACCATTAAATCACTGTATCTGATTAAGTTAAGTCCGAGTGCCGAGTTTTTTTGCTATTATACTATCACTGACTTACAAAGCAATCCATAACCTTTCTCCTCTGTATATTTCTGAACTAATATCTCAATATCTTACCTCACATAATCTCCGGTCCTCCCAAGACCTCCTTCTCTCCTCCACGCTTATTCACTCCCCACGCAATTGCCTCCAAGACTTCTCCCGAATATCCCCCATCATCTGGAATTCTATGCCGCAACATGTCCGGTTATCCACCACACTTGGATCCTTCAACCGGAACCTGAAAACCCATCTCTTCAAGAAAGCTTACCACCTATAATGACCACACTGCCACCTCAACACCATCGGAGCTACTGCAACCCCCGACCTACTGTCGCCTTCCCCATAATCCTGTAGAATGTAAGCCCGCAAGGGCAGGGTCCTCTCCCCTCTGTATCAGTCTGTCATTGTTAGTTTTGTTTACTGTAAGTAATATTTGTATTTTGATGTAACCCCGTCTGATGTACAGCACCATGGAATCAATGATGCTATATAAATTAATAATAATAAAAAATAGCCATGCATACAAGGAGCCATACATACAAGGATAAGGAGCCATGCATAGTAGGATAATGATGAGGAGCCATGTATACCAGGATAGGGATGAGAAGGTAATACATACAAGGATAGGGATGATGAGCCATACATACAAAGAGGGATGAAAAGCCATGCACACATGAATAGGGATGAGCAGCCATACATACAAGAATCGGGATGAGGAGCCATGCAGACCAGAATAAGGATGAGGAGCCATGCAGACCAGAATAGGGATGATGGGATAATGCATACCTAGCTTATACTCGAGTCACTAAGTTTTCCCAGTTTTTTGTGGTAAAATTTGGTGCCTCGGCTTATATTCAGGTCGGCTTATACTTTAGTTTATAAGATTAATAAAAAAAGAATCTATACACGTTTGGCATCTACGAACTTGTAATGACCTGGAGAATCATAATGGCAGGTCAGTTTTAGCATTTAGTTTACACGGAAAAAAACAACAACCACTTTTTCTGCAATTTAACTGCACTTAGAATTTTTTCCTCGTTTTCCAGTACATAATATGGTAAAACCAATGGTGTCGCTCAAAATTACAACTCGTCCCGCAAAAAAACAAGACCTCACATGGCCATATTGATGGAAAAATTAAAAAGGATATGGCTGGTGGAAGAAGGGGAGCAAAAAAACGGAAAAAGGCCTGTGGGGGAAAGGTTAAAGCAAATATCGACCCTGTAATGTGCCTTGCCACATGACTTGGGATAAAAGTCAAACCAGAATCTATTTGCAGAAATGTGTTTTGGGGTGTTGACGGTCTTCAGTGCAAAGCAAGAGATCTGATTTAGCTCTATGAGGAGAGACCTCTGCCTTGAGTGCATGGGCCAATGTTTCTTATTGTGGAGAGTAACATACTTGACATGCCAGTGTAAGAAACTTATAAGGGCATGCAATGCTCCTCTGGGAAATTAAACATGCAAATTGACTCTACGGTTAGGTAACACAAAAACATGTGTCTGCAAAAAAAGATAAAAGAGAAATCAGAATCCCTTAGTCATGTGGAAAAAGGCTTGTTAAAGGGTCGATATTGATTTATAGGATTGCTACTTCCAACAAGTGGCTCTAGATCACTGTGGAATGGCTTTAAAGGGAACCTGTCACCTGAATTTGGCGGGACTGGTTTTGGGTCATATGGGCTGAGTTTTCGGGTGTTTGATTCACCCTTTCCTTACCTGCTGGCTGCATGCTGGCTGCAATATTGGATTGAAGTTCATTCTCTGTCCTCCGTAGCACACGCCTGTGCAAAGTAATCTTACCTTGCGCAGGCGTGTACTATGGAGGACAGAGAATGAACTTCAATCCAATATTTCGGCCAGCATGCATCCAGCAGGTAAGGAAAGGGTGAATCGAACACCCAAAAACTCCACCCATATGACCCAAAACTGGTCCCGCCAAATTCAGGTGACAGGTTCCCTTTAAATAAAAACTTACAAAAGTTAAAGTCCTCTCTCTCTGAAGACATAATTTGCATATTTGATTTCCAAGAGGAGCATTGCATGGCCGTAAAGTTTCCTTACAAATTGGGTAAAAAAAAAGTACCAAAAACATGGTTTATGCGGTGTTTTTGCTGCCAACACCTAAGTATTTGTTGCAGACATTTCTGCTGCCAATACCCTGAAAACTGATCGCATTTAGACTGCTGTAAAACACAGTGCAACCTCTGGATAAAACGGATTGATAGATCCAAGGAGGTACAGTAAGTCATGAAATAGAAGTATGTCACAATGAATGGAGTAAATAAATTGGAGTGCAGTAATATTTGGTGGCATTACATAGCAATGCAAATATGTTCATTAGTCATGATCTTTCAATGCAGTAAATTAATCAGAAAGACAAGCAGGCAAAAATGAGAGACCTTGCAGAGACCTCCCACGCATGAAACACTTTACACTGTTACTTCATCAAATGGAAACCTGGACTAATCCTGACATTTATATTGTTCTAAAAATGAAGGCAAGAAACCGTAGATGGAAAAATACACAATTTATTTCTGCTATGTAAGTATGCAAACGTATTAACTTATTTTATGGCAGCTAGCCCTTTATAAGATTACAACTCAGTGATAACCAGGGCGCAGACAAGGTTATTGTGTACCTGTTGGAAACATTTTTTCTTTATAGCCACATACGCAGCAAGTCAGACCATATCTGTTGTGCGTTTTCATTAATTATATTAACCACTTTAGGACAATCTAGGTTTGCAGTTAAGAAAATGACACATTTTTTTTCTATTTCCACATTCCAAAAGTAATCATTTTTTCCCCAACAATGAGGGCTTACAGTGGCTTGCAAAAGTACACTGTTCAAAAAAATAAAGGGAACACTTAAACAACAGAATATTACTCCAATAAATCAAACTTCTGTGAAATCAAATTGTCCACTTGGGAAGCAACACTGTTTGACAATCAATTTCACATGCTGTTGTACAGATGGAATAGACAACAGATAGAAATTATTGGCGATTATCAAGACACTCAAAGGAGTGGTTCTGCAGGTGGGGACCACAGACCATATCTCAGTACCAATGCTTTCTGGCTGATGTTTTGGTCACTTTTGAATGTTGGTTGTGCTTTCACACTCGTGGTAGCATGAGACGGACTCTATAACCCACACAAGTGGCTCAGGTAGTGCAGCTCATCCAGGATGGCATATCAATGCAAGCTGTGGCAAAAAGGTTTGCAATGTCTGTCAGCATAGTGTCCAGAGGCTGGAGGAGCTACCAGGAGACAGGCCAGTACATCAGGAGACGTGGAGGGGGCCATAGGAAGGCAACAACCCAGCAGCAGGACCGCTACCCCAGCCTTTGTGCAAGGAGAAACAGGAGGAGCACTGCCAGAGCCCTGCAAAATTACCTCCAGCAGGCCACAAATGTGCATGTGTCTGCAAAAACGGTTAGAAAGACTCCATGAGATGGTCTGAGTGCCTGACGTCCACAGATGGAGGTAGTGCTCACAGCCCAACACCGTGCATGACACGTGGCACTTGCCACAAAATGACAGGATTGGCAAATTCGCCACTGGCGTCCTGTGCTCTTCACAGATGAAAGCAAGTTCACAATGAGGACATGTGACAAATGTGACAGTCTGGAGACGCCGTGGAGAGCGATCTGCTGCCTACAACATCCTTCAGCATGACCAGTTTGGCAGTGGGTCAATAATGGTGTGGGGTCACATTTCTTTGGAGGGCCGCACAGCACTCCATGTGCTCGCCAGAGGTAGCCCGAAGCTATGGTCTGGCCCGCCTGTTCCCCAGACCTGAATCCGATTGTACACATCTGGGACATCATGTCTCACACCATCCAACAATGTCACATTGCACTATAGACTGTCCAGGAGATGGAGGATGCTTTAGTCCAAGTCTGGGAGGAGATCCCTCAGGAGACCATCAGTAGCATTCCCAGGCATTGTAGGGAGGTCATACAGGCATGTGGAGGCCACACGCACTACTGAGCATCATTTCCTTGTCTTGAGGCATTTCCACTGAAGTTGGATCAGCCTGTAACTTTATTTTCCACTTTGATTTTGAGCATCATTCCTACTCCAGACCTGTGGGATATTAGTTGTGATGTACGTTGATCATTTTTAGGTTTCACTGTTCTCAACACATTCCACTATGTAATGAATAAAGATTTGCAACTGGAATATTTCATTCAGTGATATCTAGGATGTGGGATTTTAGTGTTCCCTTTATTTTTTTGAGCAGTGTATTAGCAGCCTCTTCCCCCTGGCATTTTCCGTGATTTGCTACCTCACAACCTGGAATCTCACATTATCTTTTGAGGGCTTGCGTCACTTCATGTAGATAACATGCCTACAACTGTGAACATTATTTTATTTTTATTGTGTAGCAAACTACAAGTGGGACAAAATAACTGAAAACTTCAGTGTGCATAACTATTCAGCCCTTAAAGTCAGTACTTTGTAGAGCCTCCTGAGGCGATTACAGCAGCAAGTTGCATTGGATAAGTCTCTGAGCTTTCCACTGGCATTTGTCACCATTTCTCAAGGCAAAACTGCTCCAACTACTTCAAGTTAGATGGTTTCTTCTGGTGAGCAGCAATCTTCAAGCCTGACCACAGGTTCTCAATTGGCTTAAGGTCTGGGCTTTGACTAGGCCACTCCAAAATATTTACACGTTTCCCCTTAAACCACTCAAGCGTTGCTTTAACAGTATGCTTGGTTCATTGTCTTATTGGAAGGTGAATCTCTGTCCCAGTCTCAAAACACTGACAAATAGGTTTTGCTCAAAAATATCATTTTATTCTGCACCATCCATCTTACGCTTGACTTGGACTACTTTTTCTGTCCCAGTTACCAAAAAACATCCCAACAGCATGATTTTCCCACAACTTTTCACTGTCAGAATGGTGTTCTTGGGGTGATGAGCGGTGTTAGTTTGGCACCAGACATAGCGTTTACCTTGGTGGCCAAAAAGTTGACTTTTGGTCTCATCTGACCACAGCACAATCCTCCATACATTTGGGGAGTCTCACACAAGTCTTTTGGAAAACTCAGAACAAGCCTTAGAAATTTTTGTGAGTAAATAAAGGCTTTTTTGATGCAGACTCTTCCATAATGGCCACCTACATGGAGTGTATGGCTTATTGTGGTTGTATAGCAGACACTTCAGTCTGTGCAGCTCCCTTGAGAGGTTTGGTGGGTGTCCCTCTCTGGGCAGGTTTGTTCTGGTACCATATTCTTTCTATTTGATGGTGATCTATGGGACCATCAATGATTGGGTTTTTTTTTTTTTATAACCCAACTCTGACTTAGTTCTCAACAACTTTGTCCCTGAATTGTTTGGAGATCTCCTTGGACTTCATTGTGTTTGGTAAGTGGTACCGCTTGCTTAATGGTGTTGAAGACTGTGTGAATATACTAAGACCATGTGACACTTAGATTGCACACAGGTGGACTCCCTTTCACCAAGCATATGATGTCCGAATACCTGAATGGCCGAATACATATGCACAAGACAATTTTTAGTCATTTGATACCATAAACTTAATTTATGCCTATATTTTTCTCACTTCACCAACTGAGACCATTTAGTGGTTACACATCACACAAATCTGATTACAAAAAATATTAAAACACGTCATTTAAAAAAAAAAAAATAAAAAAACAGAAAGGGGAATACTTTCACAAGTCACTGTAAATTTTAAGGAAAAAGGTACTCTTTACTGTTACTATTTTGGGTTGTGTATAAAGTATTAAAACTTATTTATTGGAGGGGGAATGCGTAAGACTCACAGCTTTTTACATTGCCAGTGAGTGGCGAGATCCTACTGCAGGGTGGCCGGTAACCTAAGCAACGATCTGTACACTATAAAATTTAAACTGCCTCCATTCTTGAGAACAGAGGATTTGCAACAGCAGGTAATTTGTACAGTTGCTCATTTTTACAACCACTTTGCAAATTTACTTGAGCGGCATTTAAACTACGTCAATGCAGATGCGAGTGGTCATCAGCTTCAACTGCCCTCCCATGACACAATCGCAAGGAAGTGATTGGTTGTCATGGCATATATATACATACACACACACACACATACAAACACCACACAGTTTTTTGAAAAAAATGTTTGCCCCTTCCTGATTTCCTATTCTTGTGCAGGTATGTACTACGGAGGACAGAGAATGAACTTCAATCCAATATTGCAGCCAGCAGGTAAGGAAAGGGTGAATCAAACACCCGAAAACCCCGCCTCTATGGCTGAAAATTGTTCCTTCCAAATTCAGGTGACAGAGTCCCTTTAAGAAAAACAAAATTAAGACTTTGGAGTGGCCTAGACAAATTTCTGAACTTAATCTGATTGAGCTGCTGTGGTATGACCTTAAAAAGGTGGTTCATGCTTGGAAACCCTTCAGTGTGGCTTAATTACAACAATTCTGCAAAGATAGGTGGGACAAAATTCCTCCAGTGAGTAGTAAAAGACTTATTGCCAATTAATGCTTGATTGCAGTTGATGCTTCTAAGGGTGGCCTAACCAGTTATTAGGTTTAGGGACCAATCTCTTTTTCACACAGGGCCCTGTAGGTTTGTATTTATTTTTCCCTTAACAATAAAATACATAGTAACATAGTTAGTAAAGCCGAAAAAAGACATTTGTCCATCCAGTTCAGCCTATATTCCATCATAATAAATCCCCAGATCTACGTCCTTCTACAGAACCTAATAATTGTATGATACAATATTGTTCTGCTCCAGGAAGACATCCAGGCCTCTCTTGAACCCCTCGACTGAGTTCGCCATCACCACCTCCTCAATACCTTTATTTAAAAACTGCATTTTGTGTTTACATCTGTTATCTTTGTCTAATATCTAAATCTGCAAACATGCAAAAGAAAAGGAAATCAGGAAATCAAGAAATTATATACAAATATATATATATTTTCTTCATTAAGTTGTCTTTGTGGACTTGAATCTGCGATTACAATATTTGTGAAAAAGAAGTTTTATGAATATATTTTCAAATCACTTGTTTCCCCACTCATAGCAAAAATTAAAATAACCCCAATTTAAAAAACTAACCCAATTTGTAAATGCGTATAGAAGAGAAAAAAAAACCTGAACACCATAAATGTGGTATTTCAGTCGCAACACCACAAAAAAAGCAATAGGTCGTATCTACTACAAAATGGTATAAAGATATGGGCTCACCACTAAAAAAATAAAGCCTGACAACGTCATCCAAGTAAAAATGACAGGTTTTAGATAAAGATGACAAGGTTTATTTTATTTGTTTGTTTTTTTAAACAAATTTCTGATTTCTATAAAAAAAATTGGTATCAATATTACCGTATATACTCGAGGATAAGCCGACCCCCTAATTTTGCCACAAAAAACTGGGAAAACTTAATTACTAGAGTATAAGGGTATGTGCACACTTTGCGGATTCTCTGCGGATCCATAGCATTTTTTTGCAGTGCAGAAATGCTGTAGATCCGCAATTGATTTACAGTACAATGTAAATCAATGAGAAAAAAAAATGCTGTGTACACTTTGCGGAAAATCCGCTGCAGAAACGCTGCGGTTTAAAAGAAATAGCACGTCACTTTTTTGTGAATCTGCATCGTTTTTGTACCCATTCCATTATAGAAAACAGCAGGGGTAAAAAAACGCAGCAAATCCGCTAGAAAACCACAGCAAAAACGCACAAAAAACGCTGCGGAACAGCACAAAAAACGTGACAAATCCGCAGGTGCATTTTCTGCCACGAGAGGCAGAATCCGCACCAGAAATTCCTAAGCCTAATCCGCAACGTGTGAACATAGCCTAAGCTTATGGTGGGAAATGCAGCAGCTACCGGTAAATGTCAAAAGTAAAACTAGATACCAATAAAAGTAAAATTAATTGAGACATCAGTAGGTTAAGTGTTTTTGAATATCCATATTGAATCTGGAGCCCCATATAATGCTCCATAAAGTTTATGATGGGCCTCATAAGATGCTCCATATTAAAATATTCCCCATATAATCCTGCATAAAGGTTAATAATGGCCCCATAAGATGCTCCATAGACACATTTGCCCAATATAATGCTGCACAAATGCTGATTATGGCCCCATAAGATGCTCCATAAAGATATTTGCCCCATATAGTGCTGCACAAACCTTGATTATGGCCCTATAAGATGCTCCATACAGACACTTGCCCCATATAGTGCTGCACAAACGTTATGGCCCCATAGATGCTCCATACAGACAATTGCCCCATTTGGTGTTGCTGCGATAAAATAAAAAAAAAAAATCAAAAATCAGATACTTACCTCTCCGTCGCTCAGGCCCCCGGCACTTTCAATATTCACCTGCTCCTTGTTCCGGTGCCGCTCCATCTTCAGCGTCTTCTGCACGGACGTTCAGGTAGAGGGCGCGCACTAACCACGTCACCGCGCCCTCTGACCTGAGCGTCACTGCTGAAGACGGAGCAGCGCCCGGAACGAGGAGCAGGTGAATATCACGCAGCGCAGCGCTCCCCCTCCCAGTCATACTCGCCTGCTCCTGGCACTGTGCAGTCCCTGCTACCCCGACGCCACAGATTCATCCTGTACTGAGCGGTCACTGTTACCACTCATTACAGTAAGGAATATGCGGCTCCAGCCCTTTGGGAGGTGGAGCTGCATATTCATTACTATAATGAGCGGTACCATGTGACCGCTCAGTACAGGAAGAAGCTGCCGGCACCGGGGAAGCCAGGGACCTGCAGAGACCGCGCCAGGAGTAGGTTAGTATAATTAGACAGCCCCGCTCCCCCTCCCCTGCCGACCCCTGGGTATGACTCGAGTATACGCCAAGAGGGGGACTTTCAGCCCAAAAAAGTGGGCTGAAAATCTCGGCTTATACTCGAGTATATACAGTATCTTGCCAATCCAATCTGAAGAATGATATAGCCAGATTGTCCTTTTTGCACTTTCACCACACTTTAATTACAGGTTTCCAGTAAATTGAATGACAAATGGTTGTTGCCATTCAAAACTACAACTGGTCCCACAAAAAAATACGCCATCATAAGGCTATGTTGACTAAAGAAAAAAAATATGAATGAAACCATACATATCAGCTGTGACAGATTACTGGATTGTTTTCTTTCAAACTTGGTATCTGTTCATGCCTTTGCAGAGAAATGTCAATTAATAGCAACATGACAAATGTTAATATATTACATTTTTGTTAAAATAAGACATTCTTACTTCATAAAGTAAGTAATGTAATCTTAGCAAAAAGAGAACAATCAGCAAATTAAATAAGTGACATGCCATTAAAGAAACTGAAGCCCTCACATTTTTGCAATGAACAATTCTGAATTACCAACTACCCATGGCACTGCCAAGTCTAACACTTTCAAACTAAACATTTGTTAAATTTGGCAGAGCTGCTAATTGATAACTGAAAGTGGAAGCTCTTCAAAGAAAAAACACCGAGACAAAAATGACGAAGTTTATCAGTCACTAAAAAAATCAATATAAACATGAGCTTGGTATCAGAAAGGTTTAATGAATGAAAGCATACAATGGCACGTAAAAGTTTGAGCCACCAATGGTCAAAATTGCTGTTATTGTTAAGCAAATTGAAGATGAAATGGTCCCTAAATGGCCTAAAGTTTAAGGTGACATTTCCTTTGTATTTTAGGGAAAAAATATTTTTTATATAAATATATATGCTATAGGCGTCCTCACTCGATTATTACGGTGCTCGGATGTGCTCTATGTAAAACTCGAATCCCTGCCGCGCGTCTTTGGTGCTTGTTATGCAGCCAATAAGCATGCGGGGATTGCCTGTGAGTCACTGTAATGCCACAGCCATCTTGGTTGTGGCATTACTGTGATTGGCTGGCCGTGCAACATCATCAGGAATTATAAAAGGACAGGCGCTGCCCAGCTCAGCACACGGACACCATTGCACAGCTCTGTGACACTACATACTGGAGTTTTTCTACTGTGCACACACAGGCCTAGACAAGCACTCTCTCCCTCCGAGGCCTGTAATGTTGATATCGGTGCAGAAGCTGAGCCGTCTTACTAAAAGCTCTTCTAAGGGCTAAAAGTCTGTATTAGGCTATGTGCTCACGATGCAGATTTTGCAGCAGATCTGCAGCGCTTCCACAGATGCGGGTCCGCAGCAGTTTCTTATGAGTTTACATTACAATGTAAACCTATGGGAAATAGAAAACGCTGTGCCCATGCTGTGCCCATCACTTCTTTCAGCGGATTCCGCAGCGCTTTTACACCTGCTCCAATAGAAAACCGCAGGTGTAAAACCACAGTGAAATCCACGTTAAATCTGTGATAAATCTGCAGCAAGAACGCAGCGTTTTTGCCCTGCAGATTTATCAAATCCGCTGCGTAAAAATCCGCAGAGGACCATTCTACGTGTGCACATACCCTTACATACAATCTGCATTTAGCCTAGGGAATGAAAGAGTAGCAGGAGCAGGGAGAGTGACAGAGTCCAGTCTATAGACAGGGATTAGAGCTGTGCAGTCCGTTGGCAAATATATCTGCATTTTTTTTTTGGGGGGGGGGGGGGGTAGGTGTTTAAAAAATTGAATACGCTTTGATCAATCAAGTATTACGTGATTCGTGTTAAAAAAAATTGTTAAATATTTCCCTGGGTTAAATTTCTTACCAATACACAATTGTGTTGTAGATGAATTTTATATTTTAAATTTGTCACCCATACTGTATTACGTGGTCTGGGGTACATTTTAGTGATCTATAAAACCTTGGAGAAAAAAAAAAATAAAAATTTAGCAATCTTTTATTTTCTCAGCCATACAGCTTCATGTATTCTGTGGTACATTTCTGTTATACTTAACACTCCAAAAAAGCATAAAAAAAATTTCTGGATTAGATTTCTCACCCATAGAGACGGGTGAACCAGAAGTTTGGGGTCTGTACCGAATAACTACTGTTCCGTCACGGACCCCAAAGACCAACTTCTCCAGGAAGTCCGTGTTACTGTTCACATTCGGTACCCCGAACACTGGGTGTTTCTCGCGCTGTCATCAGATAGATCTTGAGCAGATAAAACCGTGAGTATCAAAACTGCCGAAAGAAGTCCAGTAAATGAGTGTTAGGGTATGTTCACACGTTCCTGATTTCCCTCCTTTTTTTTTCAGGACTGAAACCGCAGCTCTTTGCAGAAAACGCAGGTCCTTTTTTTGGTGCTTTTTTGGTGCGTTTTTTGATGCGTTTTTTTATGCAGTTTTCTATGCAGTTTTCTATGCAGAGTCTGTGTTTTCTAGGAAGTTTTTTTCTAACCTTAGTGGGAAAAAAAAAAAAAATTCTTAATTTTTTTTATTGTCCCTACCTATGGGGGTGACAAAGGGGGGGGGGGGTGTCATTTACTATTTTTTTTATTTTGATCACTGAGATATAACCTATCTCAGTGATCAAAATGCACTTTGCAACGAATCTGCAAGATGGCGGCGCCCAGGGAGAAGACGGCCGGACGGACACCGGGAGGCCGGGTAAGTATAAGGGGGGGAGATGAGGGCACGGGGGGGGGGGGGCGTCGGAGCACGGGAGGGTGGCATCGGAGCATGGGGGGGTGGGATTGGAGAACGGGGGGCAGCCACACTGCAGCGGTTCTGCACCACAAACCGCTGTAAAACCCGCAGATATATTTTTCATCTGCGGGTTTTACTGCGGGTTTGACCTCACAATGGAGGTCTATGGGTGCAGAACCGCTGCAGTTCCGCAAAAAGAAGTGACATGGTCCTTCTTTTTTACCGTGGCTATTCAGCGCGGCTTTTTTTCCCGATTCCCGCATCATGTGCACAGTGGTTCCTGTTTTCCATAGGGTACAGTGTACTGTACCCTGCATGGAAAACAGCTGCGGAGCCGCAGCGGCAAAATCGCGGCGGTTCCGCAGTAAAAAACGCACTGTGTGAACATGGCCTTAGAGTCAGGGTTTCTGCCCCACACAATGCTGCTCTGTGTTGGGGTAGCAAAAACTCAGCGATTCCCTTCAAGGTCCTACCACAAAATTTCAATTGGCTCACGGATTATACACGGATTAAAAATACTTTATTGGTATGCATTAAAAAAATGAAAAAATGTGAAAAAACACCTCAAAAGAAAACGTGGTCAAAATATATATATATATATATATATATATATATATATATAAAAATTGTATTTAGGCAGTCAAAGATAAGGTAGGGATATCATGCTCTAATCTGTCCCCTGTACTCATTCCTACTTGTCAGTGAAGGTTGGCACCCTCTTGATACGTAAATGCTGCCACCGCCCCTCGTCGGCTTACACTGGTGTCCCTAGTAAGTCCTAAATGGATGGAAGAGTCAATAATATTATAAGTCCAAAATTATCCCAGGAACAATATTTTTTTCTATTGAAATAATTCTGGGGTGTGCATTGATTTACCAGAGTTTATTTTGAAAAGTCATGTTCTTTGGAAACTCTTCTGAATACACTACTGCCTTTGTGATCAGAACAATAAACTAATTAATATAATATAAAACCTACAATAAACACAATGAGCAAAAACCCTGCAGTAACCAAATAATTAAAAGGCAAAAGTGCATTTAAATAACACAGGGTTCTTAGAAATACTGTTTTTGATCAAAAATAGCATAAAAGCCATCCCACCATCGACAAGGTGACCCCGATCAGGACTATGCTACGCTGTCCAATATTAAAAACCTTACCATGTGTCAGAGTTGACCTCAGTGCGTAAATAAGGGCAGACAAAATAACCGGGTCCCGACCTGTGGACAACAGTCTGGGGAAGCCTTTAACCCCTTTACCCCCAAGGGTGGTTTGCACGTTAATGACCGGGCCAATTTTTACAATTCTGACCACTGTCCCTTTATGAGGTTATAACTCTGGAACGCTTCAATGGATTCCAGTGATTCTGACACTGTTTTCTCGTGACATATTGTACTTCATGACAATGGTAAAAATTCTTTGATCGTACTTGCGTTTATTTGTGAAAAAAACGGAAATTTGGCGAAAATTATGAAAATTTCGCAATTTTCCAACTTTGAATTTTTATGCAATTAAATCACAGATATATGTCCCACAAAATACTTAATAAGTAACATTTCCCACATGTTTACTTTACATCAGCACAATTTTGGAACCAAAATTTTTTTTTGTTAGGGAGTTATAAGGGTTAAAAGTTGACCAGCAATTTCTCATTTTTACAACACCATTTTATTTTAGGGACCACATCTCATTTGAAGTCATTTTGAGGGGTCTATATGATAGAAAATACCCAAGTGTGACACCATTTTAAAAACTGCACCCCTCATGGTGCTCAAAACCATATTCAAGAAGTTTATTAACCCTTCTGGTGCTTCACAGGAATTTTTGGAATGTTTAAATAAAAATGAACATTTAACTTTTTTTCACAAAAAATTTAATTCAGCTCCAATTTGTTTTATTTTACCAAGGGTAACAGGAGAAAATGGACCGCAAAAGTTGTTGTACAATTTGTCCTGAGTACACCGATACCCCATATGTGGGGGTAAACCACTGTTTGGGCGCATGACAGCTCGGAAGCGAAGGAGCGCCATTTGACTTTTCAATGCAAAATTGACTGGAATCGAGATGGGACACCATGTTGCGTTTGGAGAGCCCCTGATGTGCCTAAACATTGAAACCCCCCACAAGTGACAACATTTTGGAAAGTAGACCCCCTAAGGAACTTATCTAGAGGTGTGGTGAGCACTTTGACCCACCAAGTGCTTCACAGAAGTTTATAATGGAGAACCGTAAAAATAAAAAATCATATTTTTTCACAAAAATTATCTTTTCGCCCCCAATTTTTTATTTTCCCAAGGGTAAGAGAAGAAATTGGACCCCAAAAGTTGTTGTACAATTTGTCCTGAGTACGCTGATACCCCATATGTGGGGGTAAACCACTGTTTGGGCGCATGGGAGAGCTCGGAAGGGAAGGAGCGCCGTTTGACTTTTCAATGTAAAATTGACAGGAATTGAGATGGGACGCCATGTTGCGTTTGGAGAGCCCCTAATGTACCTAAACAGTAGAAACCCCCCCACAAGTGACACCATTTTGGAAAGTAGACCCCCTAAGGAACTTATCTAGATGTGTGGTGAGCGCTTTGACCCACCAAGGGCTTCACAGAAGTTTATAATGCAGAGCCGTAAAAATAAAACAAACATTTTTTCCCACAAAAATTATTTTTTAGCCCCCAGTTTTGTATTTTCCCGAGGGTAACAGGAGAAATTGGACCCCAAAATTTGCTGTCCAATTTGTCGTGAGTGCGCTGATACCCCATAAGTGGGGGGGAACCACTGTTTGGGCGCATGGGAGGGCTCGGAAGGGAAGGAGCTCCATTTGGAATGCACACTTAGATGGAATGGTCTGCAGGTGTCACATTGCGTTTGCAGAGCCCCTAATGTACCTAAACAGTAGAAACCCCCCACAAGTGACACCATTTTGGAAAGTAGACCCCCCAGGGAACTCATCTAGATGTGTTGGGAGAACTTTGAACCCCCAAGTGTTTCACTACAGTTTATAACGCTGTTGTGAATTCTGTGGCTGAATTCACTCCTGTGGTCACAAGTGGTACTGCAGCTTCTGAGCTTCCTCCCTCAGGTGTTCTGGTGAGCTCGTTAGCTGCTTCATTACTTAACTCCGCCTGATGCTGCTATCCTTGCTCCTTGTCAATGTTTCAGTGTTGGATCTGAGCTTCTCCTGATTGTTCCTGTGACCTGCTGCTCTGTATAGCTAAGTGCCTTTTTTCTTTTTGTTGCTTTTTTTCTGTCCAGCTTGTCTTTTGTTTTGCTGGAAGCTCTGAGACGCAAAGGGTGTACCGCCGTGCCGTTAGTTCGGCACGGTGGGTTTTTTTTGCCCCCTTTGCGTGGTTTTGCTTTAGGGTTTTTTGTAGACTGCAAAGTTCGCTTTGCTGTCCTCGCTCTGTCCTAGAATATCGGGCCCCACTTTGCTGAATCTATTTCATCCCTACGTTTTGTCTTTTCATCTTACTCACAGTCATTATATGTGGGGGGCTGCCTTTTCCTTTGGGGAATTTCTCTGGGGCAAGTCAGGCCTATTTTTCTATCTTCAGGCTAGCTAGTTTCTTAGGCTGTGCCGAGTTGCCTAGGTAGTTGTTAGGCGCAATCCACAGCCGCTTTTAGTTGTGTTTAGGATAGGATCAGGTGTGCAGTCTACAGAGTTTCCACGTCTCAGAGCTCGTTCTTGTATTTTTGGTATTTGTCAGATCACTGTGTGCGCTCTGATCGCTAAGCACACTGTGTTTCTGGATTGCCTTCATAACACCTGTCATTAGCAAACATAACAAACGCAGAGCCGTGAAAATAAAAAATATTTTTTTTTTTCCCACAAAAATTATTTTTTAGCCCCTAGTTTGTTTTTTCCCAAGGGTAACAGGAGAAATTGGACCCCAAAGGTTGTTGTCCTATTTGTCCTGAGTACGCTGATACCCCATATGTTGGGGCAAACCCCTGTTTGGGCACACGGGAGAGCTCGGAAGGGAAGGAGCACTGTTTTACTTTTTCAACGCAGAATTGGCTGGAATTGAGATCGGACGCCATGTCGTGTTTGGAGAGCCCCTGATGTGCCTAAACAGTGGAAACCCTCCAATTATAACTGAAGCCCTAATCCAAACACACCCCTAACCCTAATTCCAACGGTAACCCTAACCACACCCCTAACCCTGACACACCCCTAATCCCAACCCTATTCCCAACTGTAAATGTAATCTAAACCCTAACCCTAACTTTAGCCCCAACCCTAACTGTAGCCCCAACCCTAACCCTAGCCCTAACCCTAGCCCCAACCCTAGCCCTAACCCTAGCCCTAGCCCTAACGGGAAAATGGATATAAATAAATTTTTTTAATTTTGCCCTAACTAATGGGGTGATGAAGGGGGGTTTGATTTACTTTTATAGCGGGTTTTTTAGCGGATTTTTATGATTGGCAGCCGTCACACACTGAAAGACGCTTTTTATTGCAAAAAATATTTTTTGCGTTACCACATTTTGAGAGCTATAATTTTTCCATATTTTGGTCCACAGAGTCATGTGAGGTCTTGTTTTTTGCGGGACGAGTTGACGATTTTATTGGTAACATTTTCAGGCACGTGACATTTTTTGATCGCTTTTTATTCCGATTTTTGTGAGGAAGAATGACCAAAAAACAGCTATTCATGAATTTCTTTTGGGGGAGGCGTTTATACCGTTCCGCGTTTGGTAAAATTGATAAAGCAGTTTTATTCTTCGGGTCAGTATGATTACAGCGACACCTCATTTATATCATTTTTTTATGTTTTGGTGCTTTTATACGATAAAAACTATTTTACGGAAAAAATAATTATTTTTGCATCGCTTTATTCTCAGGACTATAACTTTTTTATGTTTTTGCTGATGATGCTGTATGGCGGCTCGTTTTTTGCGGGACAAGATGACGCTTTCAGCGGTACCATGGTTATTTATATCCATCTTTTTGATCGCGTGTTATTCCACTTTTTGTTCGGCGGTATGATAATAAAGCGTTGTTTTTTGCCTCGTTTTTTTTTTTTTCCTTTCTTACGGTGTTTACTGAAGGGGTTAACTAGTGGGCCAGTTTTATAGGTCGGGCCGTTACGGACGCGGCGATACTAAATATGTGTACTTTTATTGTTTTGTTTTTTTTTATTTAGATAAAGAAATGTATTTATGGGAATAATATTTTTTTTTCCATTATTTTGGAATATTTTTTTTTATTTTTTTTTTACACATTTGAAAATTTTTTTTTGTTACTTTTTCACTTTGTCCCAGGGGGGGACATCACAGATCGGTGATCTGACAGTTTGCACAGCACTCTGTCAGATCACCGATCTGATAGGAGTGCAGGCTGCTTCACAGTGCCTGCTCTGAGCAGGCTCTGTGAAGCCACCTCTCTCCCTGCAGGACCCGGATCCGCGGCCATCTTGGATCCGGGCCTGGAGCAGGGAGGGAGGGAGGTAAGACCCTCGCAGCAACGCGATCACATCGCGTTGCTGCGGGGGGCTCAGGGAAGCCCGCAGGGAGCCCCCTCCCTGCACCGCCGGCACATCGCGATCATCTTTGATCGCGGTGTGCCGGGGGTTAATGTGCCGGGGGCGGTCTTTGACCGCTCCTGGCACATAGTGCCGGATGTCAGCTGCGATAGGCAGCTGACACCCGGCCGCGATCGGCGGCGCTCCCCCCGTGAGCGCTGCCGATCGCATATGACGTACTATTGCGTCCTTGGGAAGTAAAGCCCACCCCACATGGACGCAATAGTACGTCTAATGGCAGAAAGGGGTTAAATGTAATTTCCATTTCAGGAGAGGGAGGCCACACTCCGGCTTGCACAGAATGCAAAAATACAAAGAAAAATGACAAACATTGTGCTTGGTTTAAGTTGGCATACATGCAGCACATAAAGGCATGTTCAAATTGGACCACGAAGCATACAAAACCTACAAGTAACAAAATGAGCAAAAACCCTGCTGTAACTGGTGTCCACAGGTCAGGACCCAGTCCTTTTGTCTGCCCTTATTTACACACTGAGGTCACCTTGTGGACGGTGGGATGGCTTTTATGCTATTTTTGATCAAAAACAGTATTACTAAGAACCCTGTGTTATTTAAATGCACTTTTGCTTTTTACTTATTTAGTTACAGCAGGGGTTTTGCTCATTCTGCTTCCTGGCGCTACCAGGAGACAGGCCAGTATACCAGGAGACGTGGAGGGGGCTGTAGGAGGGCCACAATCCAGCAGTAGGACTGCAACCTCAGCCTTTGTGCAAGGGGGAACAGGAGGAGCACTGCAAGAGCCCTGCAAAATGACCTCCAGTAGGCCACAAATGTGCATGTGTCTGCACAAACAGTTGGAAACAGACTATGTTTTTATTGTTCTCAACACATTCCACTATGTAATGAATAAAGATTTACAACTGGAATATTTCATTTAGTGATATCTAGGATGTGGGATTTTAGTGTTCCCTTTATGTTTTTGAGCAGTGTATTTATGTACACCATTTTATAATTTTTTCAGTGATTTTTCAGCATTTCATTTGGTTGAAATCTGAAACATTGCAACACCATTTTATTTTTTTGCCATTCCAATGTAGATTTGCCGATGTGCTTTAGATCATGGTCCAGTGGCATGAGCCGGTTTCGGTTAAGCTTTAGCTTTTGGATAGAGGTCCTCACAGTTGACTGACTACAAGGTGCTCAGGTCCTTTGGCTGCAAAATAAGCCAAAATCATCAGGCCTCCACAACTGTGCTTGACAGCTGGTATCAGACGTTTGTGCTGATAAGTTTGGTTTTCAACAGAAATGATGCACAGTATTATGTTTTTATCTCTATAAAAAGACATTGCTCCAGAAATCTTGTGACTCCTTCATATGTAAACTTTAGCCGTGCTGCCATATTCTTTTTAGAAAGAGGCCGTTTTTTTCCTGGCAAACCTTCGAAAATAAGATATTCTTTTCAATCTTTTTCTAATTGTGCAGTCATGAACTTGAACATTTAACATGCTGAAGACTGTAAAAAGTATGAGCTGCAGCTCTTTCT
This sequence comes from Ranitomeya imitator, assembly GCF_032444005.1. Classification (NCBI taxonomy): domain Eukaryota; kingdom Metazoa; phylum Chordata; class Amphibia; order Anura; family Dendrobatidae; genus Ranitomeya; species Ranitomeya imitator. The sequence continues at coordinate 412,093,763 of NC_091286.1, read as the reverse complement.
GCAATTCTGAGATTGAAGTGACCTTGCTGGGGTGCCCACTCCTGAGAAGATTGTCTTCAATGTTTTCCACTTGTGACAAATTTTTCTTACTGTAGAATGGTGCAGTTTCAGTTTTGGAAATGGTCACCTAACCCCTTTAGAAATTGAAGAAAAGAAAAACCGGATTACTTACCGGTAATGCTCTTTTATAGAGCCCATGACAGCACTCACAGAGAGGGGATCCGCCCCTAGGAACAGGAAACCTACAGAGAGATAAAAGGGGCGACCCCCTCACTCCTCAGTTGTATTACAGAGAATAGGAGGAACCACCACCAGGTTCTAGTTAACAAGCTCCATAACAATTATATAACTATATACATATCTACAATTTCTTAATATTTACAGTTTACTATCCACTCCTCACCACCTAAGTACCACGTGTGATTAAAAAGGGAGGGATGTGAGTGGGTGCTGTCATGGGCTCTATAAAAGAGCATTACCGGTAAGTAATCCGTTTTTTTCTATTTGCCATGACAGCACCCACTGAGAGATTTACAGAGACAAATCACCTGGGTGGAACCACCGTGTCAAGAACTGATACCCCAAAGGCGAAGTCAGAATAAGATGATAGGTCTAGCATGTAGTGCCTATAAAAGGTAGAAGGTGAGGACCAAGTTGCGGCCTTACATATAAGGTCTATAGGCACGTCCGCTTTTTCCGCCCAGGAAGTCGACATAGCCCTTGTAGAGTGTGCTCCCACCTTTTCTGGTGGGTCTCTTCATTTAGCTTTTTTTGCTAGAATTATGGCATCTCTAATCCAGTGGGATAATGTATTCTTTGTGACCCTGGAGCCTTTCTTACCCTGGAAAGATACAAAGAGAGCCCTGCTCTGCCTCCAGTCCTTAGTCCTGTCTAAATAGGCCAAAACAGTTCTCTTTACATCCAGATCATGAAGTTTATCTTCCTCTGGAGTCGAGTGGTTTTCATAAAAGGTAGGTAGAAAGATCTCATGGGACCTATGAAATTTAGAAGCGACCTTTGGAAGATAGATTAATTTTAAGGACAGACCCGTCCTATCAGGTTTTATTGACAAAAACGGAGGATCTATTGATAAAGCTTGGAGATCACTCACTCTCCTAGCTGATACCAAGGCGACTAATAATATTGTTTTCAACGAGACATATTTCAAAGAGGCTTTACTAAGAGGCTCAAAAGGGCTTTCTGTTAATGCGTCCAGAACTAAATTTAGATCCCATGGTGGGACCTGTGGTATATGGATCGGTTTTGATCGTTGACATGCAGGTATAAAACGAGATACCCATCTATTACCTGCAATGTCAATTAAAGAGAGCTCCTAGAGCTGAAATTTGAACTTTCAGAGTGTTTACAGATAGACCTAATTCAAGTCCATTCTGCAGAAACTCTAATATGGGAAATATGGGTATGTAAGTAGATAATTGTGCTGTGTGAAACTCAAGAGATCTCTTCCAGACCTTAGCGTAAATCTTTGCAGTGGATGGTTTTCTGCTTTTCATAAGAGTATTTATTAAACCTTCAAAGAATCCTTTAAGTTTTAATAATTGCCTTTCAAATTCCAAGCTGTCAAGTTCATACCCTTGTCCTGAGGGTGGAAGAAGGGCCCTTGTGACAGTAGGTCTCTGGTCTGTGGAAGAATCCAAGGGTCGGAAATCGACATTGCCCTTAGCCATGAAAACCATTCCCTTTTGGGCCAAAATGGAGCTATGAACATTACTCTGCCCCTTCCTCCCTTATCTTCCTGATAACTACAGGAAGAAGATTCCATGGGGGAATGACATAGGCCAGACTGAATGTCCATGGAACCTGCAGGGCGTCACATACGTCCGGATTGTCCTGTCTGCACAACGAGGTGAATGTTTTGACCTGTCTGTTGGATCTTGTTGCAAATAAGTCTATTTGAGGTACACCCCATCGGGTAGTTATTTTGAAGATCCGTCTGCTGAGCATCCATTCTCCTTGATGAAGGGTGTGGCGGCTGAGAAAATCTGCACGAGAATGGTCTACCCCTGATATGCACAGCTGACAGGAACAAAAGATGCCTTTCTGCTAGATTCATGATGTTTGTTGTAATGCTCATGAGACTGACCGCATACCTCCTTGATAGTTTAGGTAAGCCACTGAGGTAGTGTTGTCGGAAAGAATTCTTGTATGGGAGCCTCGTAGCTGCGGAAGAAAGTGGAGTATGGCATAATGTATAGCCCTTAATTCTTTGACATTAGAGGAATCACTAGTCTCTGCCCTAGACCATTGACCCTGAACTATTTCGTCGTTGAAATGTGCAACCCAACCCCAAGGACTAGCGTCCGTGGTAATAATGTTTGAAGGGACTATTAGCCAAGGAACTCCACCTGAAAGATTTTTCAGGTCTAACCACCATGTAAGGAAGAGAACTACTTCCGAAGAGAGGAATATTGTGTGTTTTAAATGCCCCTGCATTCGAATATCTTCCTCTAGGACCAAACCTTATAGTTTCTAGTATGTAGTTGTGCCCACCTTACTGCAGGGATACACGATGTTATTGTACCTAGCAAGGACATGGCTTTCCTTAATGACATACTGTACTTTTTTCAATCGCTAGGCTCACTTTATTATTTATGGATATTTTTTCCTCAGGAAGCAGACACCTCTGACTTACTGAGTCTAGAAGTCCTAGAAATCTTTGACACGTCACCGGCTGGAGTCTGGATTTTTCCCAGTTGATAATCCAGCCAAGTGTTTGCAAAGAAGAAACCACCTCCCCCAACCTCTGTTCACATTGAAAGGGGGATCTTCCTACGTTAGGAGGCCATCCAGATATGGAATAACCAGGGTGTCTTTAAGTCGCAGATAGGACATTACTTCTAACAACAATTTGGTAAAGATTCGGGGGCTATGGACAACCCGAAGGGCATTGCTTTAAATTGGAGAGGACAAATCTGGCCTCCTAAAGACACATCTACACGGAGGAACTGTTGATGTGATTCATGTATAGGTAGATGATAGTATGCATCTTTGAGATCTAGAACTGTCATATAGCAGCCAAGTTCTTAATAGCTGACCGGATGGACTCCATTTTAAAGGTTTTAGATTTTAAAAAGGTGTTTAATTTCTTTAAATTTATTATAGTCCTGAATGAACCTTCAGGTTTGGGAATCAGAAATAAGGGAGATTAAAATCCCTTCCCTCTTTGAGATGTTGGAACTGAGGAGCGAAGATGGTCTGCCCCTTTTATCTCTCTGTAGGTTTCCTGCTTCTAGCGGCGGATCCCCTCTCTCAGTGGGTGCTGTTGTGGCGAATAGAAAAAAAAATGGTTCTCCAAGACCACTCTTCATGTCTTTCATCCTTGCCATTGCGTTAACATGTCAGAATGCTTGCAGACCAGTAAATTGCCAAAACTTTTGCTTTCATAGCGGTGTTGACCCTTTCTGATTATCAATTAACAGTATTTGATTAGCGGCGTTTTTCACATGCTACTTCAGCAATTTGACTAGTTTTAGTTAAATAATTACATGGTGAAGTTTACCATGTGTTAATCTGAAGTTGTTTTTATCCAATTTTTAAAGACCTAAAGACTATGTTTTGGGGTTTGTTTATTATGTCCTGACAACCATAGAATACTCCTTTATCTACAAAAGATGGTGGGCAAAGAGTTAACGTGAACTGCTACAGCTGGGTCTGCCTAGTGCTGCCATTCCAGGAAATGGTGATCTGAACTACAGAAAACCATGAAGGAAGGTAAAAGAAAGGCTACAAAAATAACACCCTGCTGCTTAAATGGGAAACTGAGGCACTGGTTCCCATGAAAAGATGGGCTTGCCAAACCACAGAAAGATAAAACACTGTGCATGTATGAGGCTTTTTGCTGTCCTGTGATCATTTCTGTTGTCTCAATGGAAAACAGCAGAATATATGCAAGAGTTAGAAAAATCTCATTAGAAATAGGAACGGGCAACACGTTTGTTGGCAAAGGCATTTGGTATTGTTAAATTTGAACATTTCCAGTACGTCAAAGTCTCGCAAAATCAACATTTATACCAATTCTTCCACATACTAAATTTCTATAAATAAAAATTAAGACATCATACAAATAGTTGGAATAAATTTTGCAAAATTAGGTCACACACAAAAAAAATATTCCAATTGAAGGATAAAACAAAGTTCTCACAATTTGCTCAAGATTTTGTGGTTGAAAAAATTAGGCCGGGTAAGAATTATTTTCAAAAGCTTTTTAAAGAGAACCTGTCAGCATGATTTTGCATGTTACAGTGAAGAAAAGGCCATAATGGAGCTGTTATACAGATTAAATAGATACCTTTAATGAAGAAATCCATATGGTGGTTTTTTAATCAGCATTTGGAGTTTTGATGTAATGGTCATTAGGTGTGTAAAGGTGCAGCTGTGGGGAGGGCCTTTGACTCTTGCCCAGCCCCTACGCCTGCCTCTGGTGTCTGCATGACAAGTCACTGCTATGTGAGTGACCTGCCTCCTGCTTAAATGTTCACACTGCGCCGTCCTCGCTACGGGTGGTGCTTCCGCAGACTTGGCTCCCTGCTGTAGTTGCTAACAAGGCATAGGTGGCAACGCATGCGCACATTGAGATCTCAGCTGTCTTCAGTAAAATGGCTCCGGCAAAGCATGCACAGATGACCTCAAAGTATTCAAAACAGTATTTAGGAAATGTGTTAACCCTGCAAGTACTTCACATAAATACATGCAAAGTGGAATTAAATCAACTAAAAATTACTAAAGTTTTTTTTAGTCTCAAATTTTAAATTACAAAAAGGTAACAGACAGTAACATCACGAGCATAAAAAAATGCTAGATTGGTCGCTGGAGATTCGGGCCTTCAGGCAAGAAGTTCAGAGAAGGTGCCCAAATCTCTAGCAGCCTCCTCAATGAACTCTGAACACTGTTGGCATCATGTTGACACTGACAATCTCATGATTGAGGAAGGATTCATAAGCTCACTATCATGCTCCTTATTTGAGGCCATAGGCTGCTGTAGGCTTTCAGCTTACAAGACACTGCATTGTGCCATGTGTTATACAAGTCAAAGGAGGAAATAAAAGCTGCATTGGACGGGGAAATCAAGATTAAGCTAGAATATGTTTATTGTGCATTATTTTTTTAATATTACTGTGGTGGCATCACACCATGTGTGGGGGCTATGGTTATAATTGATTGTGGAGCAGTGAATAATGCAATGGGGGTGAATCATACTATGTATGAGAAGCATTACACTGTGTTGGGTACATTGTGGCGGGTACATTGTGACGGGTACATTGTGACAGCATCATTCTGTGTGGAGCACTATGTGACTTTGTACTTTGCTGGTGGCACTGTGTGGGGGCTTCTCTAGGGCATCATAATATATATAGGACATTTTTGGGTGCATCATACTCTATTGTAGGCCTTCTTTCTGATGTTGCTCTCACTTGGCACTGCCACATCTATTATCATTGCTGTCTTCTGATCCTTGTCTACTATCACAATGTCCGGTTGGTTAGCCAACTCCTGCTTATCCATCTGGATCTTGAAGTCCCACAGGATTTTAGCCCTTTAATTCTCCACCAGTTTTTCTGGTGTCTCCCACTTGGACTTAGGGTGACATAGCCCATACACTGTGCAGATGTTCCTGTATACAATCCCCGCTCCTTGGCTGTGGCGTTCGGTATACGCTGTTCCTGCTTGCATTTTGCATCCTGGCGATTGGTGGCTTGGATGCAATGGGGAACGACATAGAAAGTCACAAATATTATATATATATATATATATATATATATATATATATATATATATATATATATATATATATATATATACACACAGTTAGGGCCAGAAATATTTGGACAGTGACACAAGTTTTGTTATTTTAGCTGTTTACAAAAACATGTTCAGAAATACAATTATATATATATATAATATGGGCTGAAAGTGCACACTCCCAGCTGCAATATGATAGTTTCCACATCCAAATCGGAGAAAGGGTTTAGGAATCATAGCTCTGTAATGCATAGCGTCCTCTTTTTCAAGGGACCAAAAGTAATTGGACAATGGACTCTAAGGGCTGCAATTAACTCTGAAGGCGTCTCCCTCGTTAACCTGTAATCAATGAAGTAGTTAAAAGGTCAGGGGTGGATTCCAGGTGTGTGGTTTTGCATTTGGAAGCTGTTGCTGTGAGCAGACAACATGCGGTCAAAGGAACTCTCAATTGAGGTGAAGCAGAACATCCTGAGGCTGAAAAAAAAGAAAAAATCCATCAGAGAGATAGCAGACATGCTTGGAGTAGCAAAATCAACAGTTGGGTACATTCTTAGAAAAAAGGAATTGACTGGTGAGCTTGGGAACTCAAAAAGGCCTGGGCGTCCACGGATGACAACAGTGGTGGATGATCGCCGCATACTTAATTTGGTGAAGAAGAACCCGTTCACAACATCAACTGAAGTCCAGAACACTCTCAGTGAAGTAGGTGTATCTGTCTCTAAGTCAACAGTAAAGAGAAGACTCCATGACAGTAAATACAAAGGGTTCACATCTAGATGCAAACCATTCATCAATACCAAAAATAGACAGGCCAGAGTTAAATTTGCAGAAAAACACCTCAAGAAGCCAGCTCAGTTCTGGAAAAGTATTCTATGGACAGATGAGACAAAGATCAACCTGTACCAGAATGATGGGAAGAAAAAAGTTTGGAGAAGAAAGGGAACGGCACATGATCCAAGGCACACCACATCCTCTGTAAAACATGGTGGAGGCAACGTGATGGCATGGGCATGCATGGCTTTCAATGGCACTGGGTCACTTGTGTTTATTGATGACATAAGAGCAGACAAGAGTAGCCGGATGAATTCTGAAGTGTACCGGGATATACTTTCAGCCCAGATTCAGCCAAATGCTGCAAAGTTGATTGGACGGCGCTTCATAGTACAGATGGACAATGACCCCAAGCATACAGCCAAAGCTACCCAGGAGTTCATGAGTGCCAAAAAGTGGAACATTCTGCAATGGCCAAGTCAATCTCCAGATCTAAACCCAATTGAGCATGCATTTCACTTGCTCAAATCCAGACTTAAGACGGAAAGACCCACAAACAAGCAAGACCTGAAGGCTGCGGCTGTAAAGGCCTGGCAAAGCATTAAGAAGGAGGAAACCCATCGTTTGGTGATGTCCATGGGTTCCAGACTTAAGGCAGTGATTGCCTCCAAAGGATTTGCAACAAAATATTGAAAATAAAAATATTTTGTTTGGGTTATGTTTATTTGTCCAATTACTTATGACCTCCTAAAATGTGGAGTGTTTGTAAAGAAATGTGTACAATTCCTACATTTTCTATTTGTTCAACCCTTCAAATTAAACGTTACAATCTGCACTTGAATTCTGTTGTAGAGGTTTCATTTCAAATCCAATGTGGTGGCATGCAGAGCCCAACTCGCGAAAATTGTGTCACTGTCCAAATATTTCTGGCCCTAACTGTATATATATATATATATATATATATATATATATATATATATATATATATATATATATATATATATATATATATATATATACAGTGGGGCAAAAAAGTATTTAGTCAGTCAGCAATAGTGCAAGTTCCACCACTTAAAAAGATGAGAGGCGTCTGTAATTTACATCATAGGTAGACCTCAACTATGGGAGACAAACTGAGAAAAAAAAATCCAGAAAATCACATTGTCTGTTTTTTTATCATTTTTTTTGCATATTATGGTGGAAAATAAGTATTTGGTCAGAAACAAACAATCAAGATTTCTGGCTCTCACAGACCTGTAACTTCTTCTTTAAGAGTCTCCTCTTTCCTCCACTCATTACCTGTAGTAATGGCACCTGTTTAAACTTGTTATCAGTATAAAAAGACACCTGTGCACACCCTCAAACAGTCTGACTCCAAACTCCACTATGGTGAAGACCAAAGAGCTGTCAAAGGACACCAGAAAAAAAAATTGTAGCCCTGCACCAGGCTGGGAAGACTGAATCTGCAATAGCCAACCAGCTTGGAGTGAAGAAATCAACAGTGGGAGCAATAATTAGAAAATGGAAGACATACAAGACCACTGATAATCTCCCTCGATCTGGGGCTCCACGCAAAATCCCACCCCATGGGGTCAGAATGATCACAAGAATGGTGAGCAAAAATCCCAGAACCACGCGGGGGGACCTAGTGAATGAACTGCAGAGAGCTGGGACCAATGTAACAAGGCCTACCATAAGTAACACACTATGCCACCATGGACTCAGATCCTGCAGTGCCAGACGTGTCCCACTGCTTAAGCCAGTACATGTCCGGGCCCGTCTGAAGTTTGCTAGAGAGCATTTGGATGATCCAGAGGAGTTTTGGGAGAATGTCCTATGGTCTGATGAAACCAAACTGGAACAGTTTGGTAGAAACACAACTTGTCGTGTTTGGAGGAAAAAGAATACTGAGCTGCATCCATCAAACACCATACCTACTGTAAAGCATGGTGGTGGAAACATCATGCTTTGGGGCTGTTTCTCTGCAAAGGGGCCAGGACGACTGATCCGGGTACATGAAAGAATGAATGGGGCCATGTATCGTGAGATTTTGAGTGCAAACCTCCTTCCATCAGCAAGGGCATTGAAGATGAAACGTGGCTGGGTCTTTCAACATGACAATGATCCAAAGCACACCGCCAGGGCAACGAAGGAGTGGCTTCATAAGAAGCATTTCAAGGTCCTGGAGTGGCCTAGCCAGTCTCCAGATCTCAACCGTATAGAAAACCTTTGGAGGGAGTTGAAAGTCCGTGTTGCCAAGCGAAAAGACAAAAACATCACTGCTCTAGAGGAGATCTGTATGGAGGAATGGGCCAACATACCAACAACAGTGTGTGGCAACCTTGTGAAGACTTACAGAAAACGTTTGACATCTGTCATTGCCAACAAAGGATATATTACAAAGTATTGAGATGAAATTTTGTTTCTGACCAAATACTTATTTTCCACCATAATATGCAAATAAAATGTTAAAAAAAACAGACAATGTGATTTTCTGGATTTTTTTTCTCAGTTTGTCTCCCATAGTTGAGGTCTACCTATGATGTAAATTACAGACGCCTCTCATCTTTTTAAGTGTTGGAACTTGCACTATTGCTGACTGACTAAATACTTTTTTGCCCCACTGTATATAAAAATCAGCAAATGAAGGCAGCACTCCAAATCCTCATGCAGGTAAGAATGTGACTTTTATTGAACCCACATCTCTGTGCGACGTTTCGGCTCACACTGAGCCTTTTTCAAGCAGTGAGTGTCATTAACAATGGTGCTTTTATAGGCATAATCTACATACATTTGCATATTTCATTGGTCATTAAGCATAAATACATGTATACATACATAGATCAACAATTGTGTAAAAAAATCTCATATGTGCAATCCATATCTCATAAAGTGCATTGTGCCAAAGTGCTAAGTTCCAACATCTTCACTATTATTTTGATCATTTCATACATATTTCTTTTCAATAGACATCGCTCTCATAATATATCTTATGATTGTTTATATTCCTTACCCCACCATACATCTGTCAAAACCACATGGAGGATGCTACATCTACCATTCTCGGCGTCCTCTCTCCTCTACTGCGCATGTCACTGCGTCATTTCTCTGTGTCATAGGATGCCGGCCAATCCCAGCCCTTCCCTAGTCAGTTTCTCTTGGCGCATGCGCACTCGCCGCTCGTCAGCGCCGGGACGCCATCTTGAATGTGGCAAGATGCGTCTCTCAACGCCAGGCGCCCAGCCACTTTCAGTTTTTTAATCCCTATGCTGCGGTATATCTATTTCAGTTGTGAGATGTATCTCCAACTATATATTCTATTGATAGATATTCTCTGATTGTTACAATGTGGTTTTGCACTCTGACATACTGGATGACACCCTATTCAGGCCACATCCATTTGTCAATGTTCCTCCCGTTTGACACACAGCCCTTCAAGGCCATATTGTCACCCTATGGGGGTCCATATAAGTGATTCATTTATAAACTATATTTTGTTTCTTAAATGGTGAGTACTGGTTATACGGCATTCCTTTTCACTCTGACACAACGGATGACACCTTCTTCAGGCCCCTCCGCTTGTCCATGTCCCTCCTATTTGACACACAGCCCTTAGGGGCCATATTGTCGTCCTAGAATCCTCCAACACTAGGGATCCCCATATATCCGATTCTTAGGGGTATACTTATAGGGCTAATACATATTAGGGTGGATTTTAAATTCTACATTCAGCCCCTTTGGCTTCAGGGTGTCAAGCATGTATATCCATTTTAATTCTTGTTTTTTTAAAAGACTCACTCTATCTCCCCCTCTCCTTTGTATGGGGACCTTATCTATAATCCTAAATTTGAGATCTTTCTCGGTATGTCCCAACTCTGTGAAGTGTTTTGAGACTGGGAGGTCTACTCGTTTTTTCCTAATTGAGTGTCTATGGTTATTGATACGTACCTTCAATTCACAAGTCGTTTCCCCTATGTACCATAGTTTACACGGACACTCCAACAGATAAATCACGGAAAGTAAAAACGTTAAGGACTATGTGGTAAAATCGGATATTGGGCCCCTGAAAACCAAAAGCCAGACCACTCTAACTGGGGGGAGTCAAAAGGGCTGCTTTCCGGGTTTATCATGTGTCAATTGTAAATACATGTTAAAGGGATGTACATTCAAACACCCAGGTACAAACAAGGATATACTATCAAACAATTCCTAACATGTAACTCCGATTATGTGATTTATCTGTTGGAGTGTTCGTGTAAACTAATTTGGGCTGAAAATCTCGGCTTATACTCGAGTATATAAGGTAATGTTAAAAATAATAATTAAAAAAATCTTTATATTCCCACCTTCTGGCGTCTGTGGCAGACTTTCCCGCTCCTTGTGACGCTCTGGTCCCAAGAATGCATTGCACCAATGATCCCAGATGACGTAGCAGTCTCGCGACCGCTACATCATCACAGGTTATTGCCGCAAGGCATTACTGGGAACGAAGCGTCGCAAGGAGCATCGCTAAATGCCTCGGCTGGATCTGGGGCCACCGGAAGGTGATTATATAACTTATTTTAATGCCTTTTTTTTATTTTTTTTTTTTAACAGGGATATGGTGCCCACAGTGCCATACACTGCGCGGGCTGTCCCATACACAGCGTGGGCTGTGCCACACACTGCGTGGGCTGTGCCACACACTGCGTGGGCTGTGCCACACACTGCGTGGGCTGTGCCACACACTGCGTGGGCTGTGCCACACACTGCGTGGGCTGTGACATACACTGCGTGGGCTGTGCCATACACTGCGTGGGCTGTGCCATACACTGCGTGGGCTGTGCCATAAACTGCGTGGGCTGTGCTATATACTACGTGGGCTGTGCTATATACTATGTGGCTGTGCTATATACTACGTGGGCTGTTGTGAATTCTGTGGCTGAATTCACTCCTGTGGTCACAAGTGGTACTGCAGCTTCTGAGCTTCCTCCCTCAGGTGTTCTGGTGAGCTCGTTAACTGCTTCATTACTTAACTCCGCCTGATGCTGCTATCCTTGCTCCTTGTCAATGTTTCAGTGTTGGATCTGAGCTTCTCCTGATTGTTCCTGTGACCTGCTGCTCTGTATAGTGCTTTCTGCTTTTTTGTTGCTTTTTTTCTGTCCAGCTTGTCTTTTGTTTTGCTGGAAGCTCTGAGACGCAAAGGGTGTACCGCCGTGCCGTTAGTTCGGCACGGTGGGTTTTTTTTGCCCCCTTTGCGTGGTTTTGCTTTAGGGTTTTTTGTAGACTGCAAAGTTCGCTTTACTGTCCTCGCTCTGTCCTAGAATATCGGGCCCCACTTTGCTGAATCTATTTCATCCCTACGTTTTGTCTTTTCATCTTACTCACAGTCATTATATGTGGGGGGCTGCCTTTTCCTTTGGGGAATTTCTCTGGGGCAAGTCAGGCCTATTTTTCTATCTTCAGGCTAGCTAGTTTCTTAGGCTGTGCCGAGTTGCCTAGGTAGTTGTTAGGCGCAATCCACAGCCGCTTTTAGTTGTGTTTAGGATAGGATCAGGTGTGCAGTCTACAGAGTTTCCACGTCTCAGAGCTCGTTCTTGTATTTCTGGGTATTTGTCAGATCACTGTGTGCGCTGTGATCGCTAAGCACACTGTGTTTCTGGATTGCCTTCATAACACCTGTCATTAGCAAACATAACAGTACAAGGAGACCAAAACTAATGATTCTCAATAGAGGGAAAGAAAAAGCTCTGACATCATTTTTTTTTTTTTCTGCTCTGTGTTCACTTTTTTTTTTTTTTCCCCCTAGACATTTGGGTGTTTCAGGACACAGGTGTGGACATGGATATTCAGCGTCTGTGCTCTTCAATGGATAATCTCGTTATAAATGTACAAAAAATTCAAGATACTATTGATCAGAAATCTATGTTAGAACCAAGAATTCCTATTCCTGACTATTCCTGATTTGTTTTTTGGAGATAGAACTAAGTTTCTAAGTTTCAAAAATAATTGTAAGCTATTTCTGGCCTTGAAACCTCATTCTTCTGGTAATCCTATTCAACAGGTTTTGATTATTATTTCTTTTTTGCGCGGCGACCCTCAAGACTGGGCATTTTCTCTTGCGCCAGGAGACCCTGCATTGGGTAGTGTCGATGCGTTTTTCCTGGCGCTCGGATTGCTGTACGATGAGCCTAATTCAGTGGATCAGGCTGAGAAAAATTTGCTGGCTTTGTGCCAGGGTCAGGATGATATAGAAGTATATTGTCAGAAATTTAGGAAATGGTCAGTACTCACTCAGTGGAATGAATCTGCGCTGGCAGCTTTGTTCAGAAAGGGTCTCTCTGAGGCTCTTAAGGATGTCATGGTGGGATTTCCTATGCCTGCTGGTTTGAATGAGTCTTTGTCCATTCAGATCGGTCGACGCTTGCGCGAGCGTAAATCTGTGCACCATTTGGCGGTACTGCCTGAGGTTAAACCTGAGCCTATGCAGTGCGATAGGACTATGACTAGAGTTGAACGGCAGGAATACAGACGTCTGAATGGTCTGTGTTTCTACTGTGGTGATTCCACTCATGCTATTTCTGATTGTCCTAAGCGCACTAAGCGGTCCGCTAGGTCTGCCGTCATTGGTACTGTACAGTCCAAATTCCTTCTGTCCATTACCTTGATATGCTCTTTGTCGTCGTTTTCTGTCATGGCGTTTGTGGATTCGGGCGCTGCCCTGAATCTGATGGATTTGGATTATGCTAAACGTTGTGGGTTTTTCTTGGAGCCTTTGCGGTGTCCTATTCCATTGAGAGGAATTGATGCTACACCTTTGGCCAGGAATAAACCTCAATACTGGGCCCAGCTGACCATGTGCATGGCTCCTGCACATCAGGAAGTTATTCGCTTTCTGGTGTTGCATAATCTGCATGATGTGGTCGTGTTGGGGTTGCCATGGCTACAAACCCATAATCCAGTATTGGATTGGAATTCCATGTCGGTATCCAGCTGGGGTTGTCAGGGGGTACATGGTGATGTTCCATTTTTGTCGATTTCGTCATCCACCCCTTCTGAGGTCCCAGAGTTCTTGTCTGATTATCAGGATGTATTTGAAGAGCCCAAGTCCGATGCTCTACCTCCGCATAGGGATTGTGATTGTGCTATCAATTTGATTCCTGGTAGTAAATTCCCTAAAGGTCGATTATTTAATTTATCCGTGCCCGAACACGCCGCTATGCGCAGTTATGTGAAGGAATCCTTGGAGAAGGGACATATTCGCCCATCGTCATCACCACTGGGAGCAGGGTTCTTCTTTGTAGCCAAGAAGGATGGTTCGCTGAGACCATGTATTGATTACCGCCTTCTAAATAAGATCACTGTTAAATTTCAGTATCCCTTGCCATTGTTATCTGACTTGTTTGCTCGGATTAAGGGGGCTAGTTGGTTCACTAAGATAGATCTTCATGGTGCGTATAATCTGGTGAGAATCAGGCAAGGAGATGAATGGAAAACTGCATTCAATACGCCCGAGGGTCATTTTGAGTATCTAGTGATGCCGTTCGGACTTGCCAATGCTCCATCTGTGTTTCAGTCTTTTATGCATGACATCTTCCGTGAGTATCTGGATAAATTCCTGATTGTTTACTTGGATGACATTTTGATCTTCTCAGATGATTGGGAGTCTCATGTGAAGCAGGTCAGAATGGTTTTTCAGGTCCTGCGTGCTAACTCTTTGTTTGTGAAGGGATCAAAGTGTCTCTTCGGTGTGCAGAAAGTTTCATTTTTGGGGTTCATCTTTACCCCTTCTACTATCGAGATGGATCCAGTTAAGGTCCAAGCCATCCAGGATTGGATTCAGCCGACATCTCTGAAAAGTCTGCAAAAGTTCCTGGGCTTTGCTAATTTTTATCGTCGCTTCATCTGTAATTTTTCTAGCATTGCCAAGCCATTGACCGATTTGACCAAGAAGGGTGCTGATTTGGTTAATTGGTCTTCTGCTGCTGTGGAAGCTTTTCGGGAGTTGAAGCGTCGTTTTTGTTCTGCCCCTGTGTTGTGTCAGCCAGATGTTTCTCTTCCGTTCCAGGTCGAGGTTGATGCTTCTGAGATTGGAGCAGGGGCGGTTTTGTCACAGAGAGGTTCTGATTGCTCAGTGATGAAACCATGTGCTTTCTTTTCCAGGAAGGTTTCGCCCGCTGAGCGTAATTATGATGTGGGCAATCGAGAGTTGCTGGCCATGAAGTGGGCATTCGAGGAGTGGCGTCATTGGCTTGAAGGAGCTAAGCATCGCGTGGTGGTATTGACTGATCATAAGAACTTGACTTATCTCGAGTCTGCCAAGCGCTTGAATCCTAGACAGGCCCGTTGGTCGTTATTTTTTGCCCGCTTCGACTTTGTGATTTCGTACCTTCCGGGCTCTAAAAATGTGAAGGCGGATGCTCTGTCTAGGAGTTTTGTGCCCGACTCTCCGGGTTTATCTGAGCCAGCGGGTATCCTCAAGGAAGGAGTCATTGTGTCTGCCATCTCCCCTGATTTGCGGCAGGTGCTGCAAAAATTTCAGGCGAATAAACCTGATCGTTGTCCAGCAGAGAAACTGTTCGTCCCTGATAGGTGGACTAATAAACTTATCTCTGAACTTCATTGTTCGGTGTTGGCTGGTCATCCTGGAATCTTTGGTACCAGAGAGTTAGTGGCTAGATCCTTCTGGTGGCCATCTCTGTCACGGGATGTACGTACTTTTGTGCAGTCCTGTGGGATTTGTGCTAGGGCTAAGCCCTGCTGTTCTCGTGCCAGTGGGTTGCTTTTGCCCTTGCCGGTCCCAAAGAGGCCTTGGACACATATTTCGATGGATTTCATTTCTGACCTTCCCGTTTCTCAAAAGATGTCAGTCATTTGGGTGGTCTGTGATCGCTTTTCTAAAATGGTCCATCTGGTGCCCTTGGCTAAATTGCCTTCCTCCTCTGATTTGGTACCTTTGTTCTTTCAGCATGTGGTTCGGTTGCATGGCATTCCTGAGAATATTGTTTCTGACAGAGGTTCCCAGTTTGTTTCAAGGTTTTGGCGAGCCTTTTGTGGTAGGATGGGCATTGATCTATCCTTTTCCTCAGCTTTCCATCCTCAGACTAATGGCCAGACCGAACGAACCAATCAGACCTTGGAAACATATCTGAGATGTTTTGTTTCTGCAGACCAGGATGATTGGGTGTCCTTTTTGCCGTTGGCTGAGTTCGCCCTTAATAATCGGGCCAGCTCGGCTACCTTGGTTTCTCCTTTTTTTTGCAATTCTGGGTTCCATCCTCGTTTCTCTTCAGGACAGGTTGAGTCTTCGGACTGTCCTGGTGTGGATTCTGTGGTGGATAGGTTGCAGCAGATCTGGACTCAGGTAGTGGACAATTTGATCTTGTCCCAGGAGAAAGCTCAACTTTTCGCTAATCGCAGACGCCGTGTGGGTCCCCGACTTCGTGTTGGGGATCTGGTTTGGTTATCTTCTCGTCATATTCCTATGAAGGTTTCCTCTCCTAAATTTAAACCTCGTTTTATTGGTCCGTATAGGATTTCTGAGGTTCTCAATCCTGTGTCTTTTCGTTTGACCCTCCCAGACTCCTTTTCCATACATAATGTATTCCATAGGTCGTTGTTGCGGAGATACGTGGCACCTATGGTTCCATCTGTTGAGCCTCCTGCCCCGGTTTTGGTGGAGGGGGAATTGGAGTATATTGTGGAGAAGATTTTGGATTCTCGTGTTTCTAGACGGAAACTCCAGTATCTGGTTAAATGGAAGGGTTATGCTCAGGAAGATAATTCCTGGGTTTTTGCCTCTGATGTTCATGCTTCCGATCTTGTTCGTGCCTTTCATGCGGCTCATCCTGGTCGGCCTGGGGGCTCTGGTGAGGGTTCGGTGACCCCTCCTCAAGGGGGGGGGTACTGTTGTGAATTCTGTGGCTGAATTCACTCCTGTGGTCACAAGTGGTACTGCAGCTTCTGAGCTTCCTCCCTCAGGTGTTCTGGTGAGCTCGTTAACTGCTTCATTACTTAACTCCGCCTGATGCTGCTATCCTTGCTCCTTGTCAATGTTTCAGTGTTGGATCTGAGCTTCTCCTGATTGTTCCTGTGACCTGCTGCTCTGTATAGCTAAGTGCTTTTTGCTTTTTTGTTGCTTTTTTTCTGTCCAGCTTGTCTTTTGTTTTGCTGGAAGCTCTGAGACGCAAAGGGTGTACCGCCGTGCCGTTAGTTCGGCACGGTGGGTTTTTTTTGCCCCCTTTGCGTGGTTTTGCTTTAGGGTTTTTTGTAGACTGCAAAGTTCGCTTTACTGTCCTCACTCTGTCCTAGAATATCGGGCCCCACTTTGCTGAATCTATTTCATCCCTACGTTTTGTCTTTTCATCTTACTCACAGTCATATGTGGGGGGCTGCCTTTTCCTTTGGGGAATTTCTCTGGGGCAAGTCAGGCCTATTTTTCTATCTTCAGGCTAGCTAGTTTCTTAGGCTGTGCCGAGTTGCCTAGGTAGTTGTTAGGCGCAATCCACAGCCGCTTTTAGTTGTGTTTAGGATAGGATCAGGTGTGCAGTCTACAGAGTTTTCACGTCTCAGAGCTCGTTCTTGTATTTTTGGGTATTTGTCAGATCACTGTGTGCGCTCTGATCGCTAAGCACACTGTGTTTCTGGATTGCCTTCATAACACCTGTCATTAGCAAACATAACAGTGGGCTGTGCTATATACTACGTGGGCTGTGCTATATACTACGTGGGCTGTGCTATTTACTATGTGGGCTGTTTTATATGCTACATGGGCTGTGAGACTTTAGCCCGGGGCCCTCAAAAACCTGGAGCCGGCCTTGGCTTCACTGATTGATTTTATTTTATTTTTTTCGAGTCATGAGGGGGTTGCATAGGGTGATAAATTATCATGGGTTGAAGTATTACAGTACATATCACCCTAGCAATGCAGTGTTCCTTTAGCTTCTAATTTTTTTGGACCCCTGCAATTTATTTAGGCAATTTTTGAGTACTTGAGAACTGTTCAATGAAGAAAAAAGCAGCAAAAAACACAATAGTTATTTCCATCCAGTTTGAGATATTTACAATGTCATGAAGTTAGTAGACTAGTTTACTTGTCTGTACAATCTACAAAAGAAAAATAATTAAAAACATAAGCGCTCTAGTACGCAATACTGAAAAATACCTAAAATCAAATACTAAAAAAGTGCTACGAGTTTGCACAAACAAAGCTGATTCTTTCCTAGACAAAAGGTTAATTCTACTTATTACCCATATAGTATAGCATTTACAACAGAATTTTACTATTTATATGTAGATCACATTTTGCGTGTAGTAATGTATATTAAATATTATTTAGGGCAATATTAAAAATGGATTGGACCGCTCTACCTTTCTCAGTGTTTAATAAATAGACCAAAGGTACATTTTAGGAGCCATCGATTTTTTTATTTTAAAAGTTGCTTCACAGGTGTGACTTGTGGATACTGGTAGAGATATTGTGGGAACAAATTAAATTTACCTATTCATAGTAACATAGTAACATAGTTAGTAAGGCCGAAAAAAGACATTTGTCCATCCAGTTCAGCCTATATTCCATCATAATAAATACCCAGATCTACGTCCTTCTACAGAACCTAATAATTGTATGATACAATATTGTTCTGCTCCAGGAAGACATCCAGGCCTCTCTTGAACCCCTCGACTGAGTTCGCCATCACCACCTCCTCAGGCAAGCAATTCCAGATTCTCACTGCCCTAACAGTATTCCCCTTTATGTATATTTTCTTTTTATAGGAAGAAAAAAAAAAAGAACATCTGATTGTACTTTGGAGATGAACTTACAAAGTACAAAGATCTTGACTGCTTAAAGCATTACCTGTTACTTCCTGAAAGTGGCGCCCAGTGCATGTAGCAAACACTAACACTGTATGTATTAGCCAGCAATATCAGGTCAGGTCATAAGCAATACAATTTCATCTCTACAGCCCTGATAATGCAACCTTCTAAGGAAAAATCCACTGTCAAAATACACACAAATATTGAAGCGATTGTCCTTTGCTTGGACAAAGTTTTTTGAAATGCAGCAGTCATCGGAGTAAAAACAAACAAACAAAAAAAAAACAACCACTTTATTCTCCTCTTTCGGAGCCATTTAAGCAATGTCGGCACTAATTACTAGGGTTGAGCGACTTAATTTTTTAGGGTCGAGTCGGGTTTCGCGAAACCCGTCACACTCACTCTCTCTCTCAACAGAAAAGCTGGTGTTACACATTGCAAATTGCTACAGCGCACAAGCGACAAGATGGCGCTCCTTCATTGGCTGAAAAAATGGCGCCAAGCGCGTCATACGAAACGCGACTTTGGCGCGAAGATCGCCGACCGCATGGCCGATCCCACACTAGGATCGGGTCGGGTTTCATGAAACCCGACTTTGCCAAAAGTCGGCGACTTTTGAATTTGTCCGATCCGTTTCGCTCAAGCCTACTAATTACCATGGCCCTTGCATTAAGTCACATGAGCACTGAAGCCAATCAGAAGTTGCTAATGACTGCAGCATTCTCACCTCTGGACCTCCATGATTCACCTAGGGGGAAGTGTGAGCGGTGTCGCTCATTAGCAGGCACGGATTTTCATCTGAACACTGCAGTCACTGTCACGGAGCGCCGGCACCCACATTGCTAGAAAAAAAGCTGGAGCAGAAGGCAAGTTCTAGGTAATATTTTACTACAAGACAAACTCACCCACATATATACTAAACAGAGGTTTTTGATGGATGCTTAAGAGCAGCATTGGTTTGCCAAAGATCATGTAAAAATAATATGTCTAGAAATACACTGATTATAAAACACACACACTAGTCTACTATGTCATTACATATCTTTTTGTGGCATACTGCTATCCAAATGGAAGAGTCGCATCATCTCCAATACAGAAGGAAAACTAGTGAACTTGTGACCGGTGCATTGATGCACCTACAGAGCAAAGTTTAGCTCTTTAGGCCAGATTACACAGAAGAGCCACTGTAGCACAAATAGCTGAAAAAATTAATAACTGCTAGGTTAGAAAAGTGTCAGAACACACTGGGTATTCCAGTCTCCTGTACATGGAGCTACAGAATGATCATGGTGACCCTTGATCACCAACGAAAGCATTTACAGTAGGCAAATCAGCATTAGTCAATGAAAGAAGCTGGAGTAATTAAAGCTGATAGCCTGGACTCATAAAACATCTTAATCCCATAATGACAGCCAATACATCTTTTTACTGACCTGAGATATGAGAGAATAGCATCCCCATACAGGTAACAATCCAGCAGCTGTCGGCTGTGCACTATAGCTGACAACTTGCTGTGTTGGCACCGTCCATATCTGTTTAACCCCTTAGATGCTGCTGTCAATAGTAATTGAATCATATAAACGGTTAACAGAGAGTGGGGGAGCCACACATCAGGACAAAACGGGAAGCCACATACCAGGACAAGACAGAACGGGGAGCCATGCGTAGCAGGACCGGGTTGAGGTGACAATGCATACCCGGCTTATACTCGAGTCAATAAACTTACCCAGTTTTCCATGGCAAAAGTAGGTGCCTCGGTTTATACTCGGGTCGGCTTATACTCGAGTATATACTGTATAACAAAATAGAAAAGTCAAGAAGAGACCAAATTCAAGAAATCCATTTCAAGAGACCATTCTTGGATAGATGGAGCGATCCTAGAACGCCAGTGTCTGGGAATGACTGTTCTAGTGGCGGATAAACCGTGTGTCAGCAATCCTCTTTTGTGCAGATCTACGATCTTGTCCCTGACATCCTTATAAAGCACTTTGGTCTTGCCCATGTTGTAGAGGTTAGAGTCTGACTGATTGAGTCTGTGGACAGGAGTGTTTTATAAAGGTGACTACTTAAGACAGCTGTCTTTAATGCAGGTAATATATATATATTTCTCTATATGACTCATTTACATCTAGCTAGTCCGTAAGTTGTATGCGTCCCTCTGTTCTGTGTTTTGTTCCCACCTGCTCCAATTTTATATTGATTTATTAAGAACTAGATGAAGAGCCTGGCATTGCCTGGGCATAGTAAATATCTGTGGTTAGTTATAGCACCTCACTTCTCTTATTTTCCATCACGCCTCTCATTTTACCCCTCACATCTCTCATTTTCCCCCTTACACCTCTCATTTTCCCCCTCACTCCTCTCATTCCCCCTTAACACTTGTCATTTCGACCTCACATCTCATTTTCCGATCACTCCACTAATTTTCCTCACTCCTCTCATTTTGCACTCACCTTTTCATTTTCACCTCAGTATATACATGTTTGTCGTCTCCCTTATATATAGTATACACCTGTATGTCATCTCCTGTATATAGTATATACCTGTATGTTATCTTCCCTGTAAATAGTATATACCTGCTGTATGTCATCTCCTCCTGTATATTGTATATACCTGTGTCATCTCCTCCTGTATATAATATATACCTGTATGTCATCTCCTGTATATAGTATATACCTGTATGTCATCTCCCCTGCATATAGTATATACGTGTGTCATCTCCTTCTGTATATAGTATATAACTAAATCATCTCCTCCTGTATATAGTATATTCCTGTGTGTCATCTGCTCCTGTATATAGTATATACCTGTGTCATCTCCTCCTGTATATAGGATGTACCTGTATGTCATCTCCGCCTGTATATAGTATATATCTGTGTGTCATCTCCCCTGTATATAGTATATACCTGTGTGTCATCTCCTCCTGTATATAATATATACCTGTGTGTCATCTCCTCCTGTATATAGTATACAGTATATGGGCTAGAAATTTGCGTGACTGTTTGGTACGCAGTCACTACAATGGAGAACCTAGTAAAACATTCTTGAGCGATATCCCTGTCAGATGTGGCTGCAGGCCTTGAGGTCGCTATGTCGCCTGTGCAAATATCGACCGTAGTGATTCTTTTTCGGATTCTTCTGGCTATAAGAACTATAAAATTAAGAAGTCGATTACTTGCACCACTAAGAATGTTATTTATTATGCCACGTGTCCGTGCTCCCTGATCTACATTGGTTTAACCACACGCCAACTTAAGATTAGGGTCAGGGAGCACGTACGTGGCATTCAGGCGGCCAGTGACCAGGAGGATGTAGCCCTTCTGAAAACAATACCCAGACACTTAGTTGTACATTGAGTGTAACAGCAAAGGACTGCGTGTTAGGGGTATTGATTCTATAGATTTGGGTATCCGAGGGGGGAATATCTCTCAACGATTGGCTCATTTAGAGTCTCGTTGGATTTGGACCTTGGGCACGGTTCATCCATGGGGTTTGAACGAAAATTTAAGCTTTTCATCCTTTCTGTGATCACCACACTTGGTATATTTGACGCCGCTTTGGGCGTGTCGTGTGTTTTTTAATTGATTTTATTGTATTTTTATTAATTATTATTTAGTGTTTTAGGTTTAGCTATAGATGTTTTTGTCTGTGTATTTTGCTGCTCTGGATTTTGTGGATATACGGATGGATCTGTTCCTGACTACATTTCTGTGCGATTCAAGTTGGCTGGTGGATTCGGCAATGGATTGACATTTGATAGCTATTGCTATCGAAATTTTGTCCTCTGGAGGATGCACCCTTTGGATGTGTTTTACATGATGATACTGCAGTTGTTATAACCAAGATACGAGAATTTCTGCACATTGGTTATGTATGAAAGACTGATATATTTTTTTAAGATAGTATCACTGGACGATGCTCTCCATGGACTTTTTAAAGCTGATCGGTGAAACTAACTCTGTATCAACTCTGTACGGACTTTGTTCATTTACATCTAACAATGTGCAGCATCCATATATCTAATTACATGTTTCTGGTTTTGTTTGTTTATCTTTTAAGATTATACTTGCCTGTTTTGGTTGCCCATACTGATTCCCCTGTTCCAATATGGCGTGTTCTGTATTTAATATCTTCAGCGCATGCGCGCTGTTTTTCCCGCCCTGTTAGGCGCCTGTTCTAGCTGCGCGTCCGCTACCCGACTTCACAGGGCCCTGTGATTGCCTGGTAGCTGGCGTGGTGCGGCGCAGGCGCCGACATATCGGGTGATTATATCGCTATAGCCTCCACTATTTCGTCTATGGTATTGTTAAGGGGCGTTACTATTGGTTTCCATAGCCACAGTTGTATACTTCCAGGTTGATCCGGATAATTTCTGGGACGGAATAGCATAAAATCACACTCTTGGCATCTTTTCATTATTTTCCCTGAAGAAGGTGTGCGACCGAAACGCGCGTCGGGGTGGGCGCACGGACCCGGGGGAAATTTATACCCTGCACTCTACTAAGAGGTAACATACAGCTTATATCTTTTCTTTGTAAAATGCGAGACTATGCTTTATCGTCATACTATATGCAGGGCTATGGCCGAATATTGTATCTAGCACTGTGCACCTAATACTTCTGTTATAGATGGCATCTCTCTCTCTCTATATATATATATTGTTTGCAATTCAGATCTCTTTTCTTAGGAAGCTTTAGTCCTTGTATGAGAAATTGATAGATGCGGGTATTTTCTTTCCCTGGTTCCGTGTGCCTCTGGTATAATTACACGTCTGTGCGGTGTCTGTGTACACCATGTGGCACCCTACCTCACCTGTTTTTTGTACTCCTTGTATTTTAAATGGTTAATAAAGATTACATATATTGTTCTATATGGACTTGGAGGTCGTTTTTTCTGGGCCCTTGTGACCAATGTTCTGTTATACTATATACCTGTATGTCATATCCTTCTATATATAGTATATACCTGTATGTCATCTCCTGTATATAGTATATACCCGTGTATCATCTCCCCTGTATATAGTATATGACTGTGTGTCATCTTCCTTGTATATAGTATGTACCTGTGTGTCATCTCCCCTGCATATAGTATATACGTGTGTGTCATCTCCTCCTGTATATAGTATATACAGGAGATGACATACAGGTATATACTATATACAGGAGGAGATGACACACAGGTATATACTATATACAGAAGGAGATGACAAAGGTATATAGTATATACCTGTGTGTCATCTCCCCTGTATATAGTATATATGTGTGTGTCATCTCTCCTGTATATAGTATATACCTGTGTGTCATCTCCTCCTGTATTAGACCTCGTTCACACGTTATTTGCTCAGTATTTTTACCTCAGTATAGCCTAATAAATCCCCAGCCAACAGGAAGCCCTCCCCCCGGCAGTATATATTAGCTCACACATACACATATACAGCTCATGTGACTGACAGCTGCCGTATTTCCTATATGGTACAGTTGTTGCTCTTGTAGTTATGCTTATTAATAAGATTTTTATTTTTGAAGGATAATACCAGACTTGTGTGCGTTTTAGGGCGAGTTTCATGTGTCAAGTTGTGTGTGTTGAGTTCCGTGTGGCGACATACATGTAGCGACTTTTCTGAGATGAGTTTTGTGTGGCGACATGTTTGTAGCAATTTATTGTGTGTCGACTTGCATATGGCAGGTCAGTGTAGCAAGTTGTGTGCATGGCAAGTTTTATGTGTGGTGCGTTTTGAGTATGTGCAAGTTTTGTGTGAGGCAACTTTTGCATGTGTTGCAACTTTTGTGCATGTGGCAATTTTTCCGCGTGTGCAAGTTTTGGCGAATTGGAACGCGCGGGGTTAAAATTTTGCCTCACAACATAGCCTATGACGCTCTCAGGGTCCAGACGTGTGACTGTGCAAAGTTTTGTGGCTGTAGCTGCGACGGTGCAGATGCCAATCCCGGACATACACACATTCAGCATTATACATTAGATATTAATGAAAATATGAAAATATTTTTAATTATATCTCGGTTTTTAGTCTGTGTTCTCATCGCTTATGAATCATCATTACCGATATATCCCATTATATATATGCATGATAAACATGCAATAACCAATATATGGTGATATAGCGTTATATATTCAACACTAATAGAATTATTTTGTGTGTATCTTTTAGAATTTTTTT
Source organism: Ranitomeya imitator (assembly GCF_032444005.1). Lineage (NCBI taxonomy): Eukaryota > Metazoa > Chordata > Amphibia > Anura > Dendrobatidae > Ranitomeya > Ranitomeya imitator. Next base: position 412,069,261 of record NC_091286.1, on the reverse strand, counting down.
GAAATAACATACAGATACATACATACCTTTAGAAACTCGCCATCGGGGACACCGGCGCACTATGAGGACCCGATGCCAGTGGCCTCGAGCGGGGTTCCCCCCGTTCCTCAGAGCCCTGGTACTTGCAATACTTGCCTTTTTCCGTTTCTCCACTGCAGCATCTTCTGACATTTCAGGTCTGAGGGTGCGATGACGTGACTAGTGTGCGCCCTCTGCTCTGAACAATCACAGGCCAGAGAGTCGGAAGAATGCGATGCTGAGCAGCTGCCAGCGAGGGGAAGTGTTTAATTTTTGTTTGGAGCAATATATGGGGCCTATCATATGCTGGAGCATTATATGGGGCCCATTATATACTGTAGGGAGCAATATATGGGGCCCATCATGTACTGTATGGAGCATTAAATGGGCCCATCATATACTATATGGAGCAATATACGAGGCTCATTATGTATGGAGCAATATATAGGGCTCATTATACTGTATGGAGCACTATGTGGAGCCCATAATATTGTATGGACTATACTGTCCAGTTTCTGAGCTATTGTAGAATGTACAATAAATATCACTCATCTATTTATATAATTGCCTTGTAATGTTTTCATTTCCTGTTCTGTCCAGATGCCACCGTATCCCAGAATTCCAAGCGGAGGAAGTTCACCGACTGCCATATTGGGACACCAAAGTGATGGGTGTCTCAATATGTAAACTGCTGCTGGTACCAACCTATTGAGCGGTACCACCAGCGGAACACAGTCACACCACACACACTCTATATGCCATACGCACCACACACACACACACACACGCACACACAGGCTCTTGAGCCGTACCACCAGCGGAACACTGTAGCGAACACACCACCACCGTGATCAGCCAAATGATTCACTGTTTGCAACCATCTTTGTACAGGAGGAGTGACCGCCGCTATCTGTCTGCACAAATATGGCGGCGGACTGATTTACTGCGCCTGTGCGAATTACGTGCAGGTACAGTAAATCATTCGGCTGATCCAGGCAGCAGATGCATGACGTGTCTACAGGCAGAGGAAGCCGGTCACATTAAAGGGGTTTTCCCACGAACGAAAGTTAATTTTAAAAATTGACTGTCTGACCGTGTACGGAGCATACCACATCTCCTGGGCAGGGGAGGAAGCAAAAAAGATAATACTGACATTACAGCAGGGGATCACAGTGGATTCATTTTGAGAGGTAAAATATTTCACTGACTGTTTTTAAAAAATATTTAACCTCAGAAAACTTATCCTCTGCAATCTCCTGCTGTAATGTCTGTATTGTCTTTTCCTTCCTCCCCTGCCCAGGAGATGTGGTATGCTCCGTACACGGTCAGTCAATTTTTAAAATGAACTTTTGTTAGTGGGAAAACCCCTTTAAAATTCAAATACCAATGCCAACATGGCTCCTCATAAAAAGTATGCCAATGACAATGAAAGGAAAGCAGCTAGGACAAAAACAATGCACATAGGCGTAGGCGTCAAGCACATGAGTCCCCTGATGCAAAAGTCATTAGATCAAAGGATGCCATTAGGCAACACCAGCACCGCTTGCCTTCCCCCATCGTGACATTACCGCCCTCCCGATGCGATAGCATTGGGCCTCCATCTAGGGTAACATAAGTCACATCTTTGACTTTGCACTATACCTATATTTCTCTGCTATACAGTCCTGGCCAAAAGTATTGACACCCCTGCAATTCTAACATAGTAACATAGTTAGTAAGGCCGAAAAAAGACATTTGTCCATCCAGTTCAGCCTATATTCCATCATAATAAATCCCCAGATCTACGTCCTTCTACAGAACCTAATTGAATGATACAATATTGTTCTGCTCCAGGAAGACATCCAGGCCTCTCTTGAACCCCTCGACTGAGTTCGCCATCACCACCTTCTCAGGCAAGCAATTCCAGATTCTCACTGCCCTAACAGTAAAGAATCCTCTTCTATGTTGGTGGAAAAACCTTCTCTCCTCCAGACGCAAAGAATGCCCCCTTGTGCCCGTCACCTTCCTTGGTATAAACAGATCCTCAGCGAGATATTTGTATTGTCCCCTTATATACTTATACATGGTTATTAGATCGCCCCTCAGTCGTCTTTTTTCTAGACTAAATAATCCTAATTTCGCTAATCTATCTGGGTATTGTAGTTCTCCCATCCCCTTTATTAATTTTGTTGCCCTCCTTTGTACTCTCTCTAGTTCCATTATATCCTTCCTGAGCACCGGTGCCCAAAACTGGACACAGTACTCCATGTGCGGTCTAACTAGGGATTTGTACAGAGGCAGTATAATGCTCTCATCATGTGAATACAGACCTCTTTTAATGCACCCCATGATCCTGTTTGCCTTGGCAGCTGCTGCCTGGCACTGGCTGCTCCAGGTAAGTTTATCATTAACTAGGATCCCCAAGTCCTTCTCCCTGTCAGATTTACCCAGTGGTTTCCCATTCAGTGTGTAATTGTGATATTGCTTCCTTCTTCCCATATGTATAACCTTACATTTATCATTGTTAAACATCATCTGCCACCTTTCAGCCCAAGTTTCCAACTTATCCAGATCCATCTGTAGCAGAATACTATCTTCTCTTGTATTAACTGCTTTACATAGTTTTGTATCATCTGCAAATATCGATATTTTACTGTGTAAACCTTCTACCAGATCATTAATGAATATGTTGAAGAGAACAGGTCCCAATACTGACCCCTGCGGTACCCCACTGGTCACAGCGACCCAGTTAGAGACTATACCATTTATAACCACCCTCTGCTTTCTATCACTAAGCCAGTTACTAACCCATTTACACACATTTTCCCCCAGACCAAGCATTCTCATTTTGTGTACCAACCTCTTGTGCGGCACGGTATCAAACGCTTTGGAAAAATCGAGATATACCACGTCCAATGACTCACCGTGGTCCAGCCTATAGCTTACCTCTTCATAAAAACTGATTAGATTGGTTTGACAGGAGCGATTTCTCATAAACCCATGCTGATATGGAGTTAAACAGTTATTCTCATTGAGATAATCCAGAATAACATCCCTCAGAAACCCTTCAAATATTTTACCAACAATAGAGGTTAGACTTACTGGCCTATAATTTCCAGGTTCACTTTTAGAGCCCTTTTTGAATATTGGCACCACATTTGCTATGCGCCAATCCTGCGGAACAGACCCTGTCGCTATAGAGTCCCTAAAAATAAGAAATAATGGTTTATCTATTACATTACTTAGTTCTCTTAGTACTCGTGGGTGTATGCCATCCGGACCCGGAGATTTATCTATTTTAATCTTATTTAGCCGGTTTCGCACCTCTTCTTGGGTTAGATTGGTGACCCTTAATATAGGGTTTTCATTGTTTCTTGGGATTTCACCTAGCATTTCATTTTCCACCGTGAATACCGTGGAGAAGAAGGTGTTTAATATGTTAGCTTTTTCCTCGTCATCTACAACCCTTCTTTCCTCACTATTTTTTAAGGGGCCTACATTTTCAGTTTTTATTCTTTTACTATTGATATAGTTGAAGAACAGTTTGGGATTAGTTTTACTCTCCTTAGCAATGTGCTTCTCTGTTTCCATTTTGGCAGCTTTAATTAGTTTTTTAGATAAAGTATTTTTCTCCCTATAGTTTTTTAGAGCTTCAATGGTGCCATCCTGCTTTAGTAGTGCAAATGCTTTCTTTTTACTGTTAATTGCCTGTCTTACTTCTTTGTTTAGCCACATTGGGTTTTTCCTATTTCTAGTCCTTTTATTCCCACAAGGTATAAACCGCTTACACTGCCTATTTAGGATGTTCTTAAACATTTCCCATTTATTATCTGTATTCTTATTTCTGAGGATATTGTCCCAGTCTACCAGATTAAGGGCATCTCTAAGCTGGTCAAACTTTGCCTTCCTAAAGTTCAGTGTTTTTGTGACTCCCTGACAAGTCCCCCTAGTGAAAGACAGGTGAAACTGTACAATATTGTGGTCGCTATTTCCTAGATGCCCGACCACCTGCAGGTTTGTTATTCTGTCAGGTCTATTAGATAGTATTAGGTCTAAAAGTGCTGCTCCTCTGGTTGGATTCTGCACCAATTGTGAAAGATAATTTTTCTTGGTTATTAGCAGAAACCTGTTGCCTTTATGGGTTTCACAGGTTTCTGTTTCCCAGTTAATATCCGGGTAGTTAAAGTCCCCCATAACCAGGACCTCATTATGGGTTGCAGCTTCATCTATCTGCTTTAGAAGTAGACTTTCCATGGTTTCTGTTATATTTGGGGGTTTGTAACAGACCCCAATGAGAATTTTGTTACCATTTTTCCCTCCATGAATTTCGACCCATATGGACTCGACATCCTCATTTCCTTCGCTAATATCCTCCCTTAAAGTGGACTTTAGACAAGACTTTACATAGAGACACCCATCCTCCTCTCCGATTTTTACGATCCTTTCTAAACAGACTGTAACCCTGTAAGTTAACTGCCCAGTCATAGCTTTCATCTAACCATGTCTCGGTTATTCCCACTATGTCAAAGTTACCTGTAGATATTTCTGCTTCTAGTTCTTCCATCTTGTTTGTCAGGCTTCTGGCGTTTGCAAGCATGCAGTTTAGAGGATTTTGTTTTGTTCCAATCTCCTCGCTGTCGATTGTTTTAGAAATGTTCTTACCTCCCTTCTGAGTTTGTTTTCCTGGATCTTCTTTGTTCAAGTCTAATGTTTTTCTTCCCGTCCCCTCTTCTTCTAGTTTAACGCCCTCCTGATTAGTGTAGCGAGTCTTCTGGCGAATGTGTGTTTCCCAGGTTTGTTGAGGTGTAGTCCGTCTCTGGCGAGGAGTCCATCGTACAAGTAATTCACACCGTGGTCCAGGAATCCGAATCCTTGTTGTCTGCACCATCGTCTTAGCCAGTTGTTTGCATCAAGGATCCTGTTCCATCTCCTGGTGCCATGCCCGTCTACTGGAAGGATAGAAGAAAAAACTACCTGTGCATCCAGTTCCTTTACTTTCTTCCCCAACTCTTCAAAGTCTTTGCAGATTGTCGGTAGGTCCTTCCTTGCCGTGTCATTGGTGCCAACATGTATCAGAAGAAATGGGTGGACGTCCTTGGAGCTGAAGAGCTTTGGTATCCTATCGGTCACATCCTTGATCATCGCACCAGGAAGGCAGCATACTTCTCTTGCAGATATGTCCGGTCTGCAGATGGCTGCTTCTGTGCCTCAGTAGTGAGTCTCCTACCACCACCACTCTTCGTTGCTTCTTGGCTGTACTTTTTGCTGTCACTTGTTGCTGTGTTCCCTTTTCTTTTTTGCTTGCTGGTATTGCTTCATCCTTAGGTGTGCCATCTTCATCCTCTACAAAGATTTTATATCGGTTCTTCAGTTGTGTGGATGGTGATTTCTCCATGGTCTTCTTGCTTCTTTTGGTCACATGCTTCCACTCATCTGCTTTTGGAGGTTCTCTGACACTTTTTTCACCTTCTGTGACCAGTAGAGATGCTTCTGTTCTGTCTAGAAAGTCTTCATTCTCTTTGATGAGTTTCAAAGTTGCTATTCTTTCTTCCAGACCCCGCACCTTTTCTTCTAAAAGGGCCACTAGTCTACACTTCTGACAGGTGAAATTTGATTCTTCTTCTGGTCGATCTGTGAACATGTAGCACATGCTGCAGCTCACCATGTAGGTTGTCACATCTGCCATGTTGCTCCTAGATCCTGCTGACTTGCTGTGTGTTTTCCTTCTTGTGTAATCTACTCAGCCAAGCTCTCTTGCAATAATGTCCTACAGGCAAAAATTGGTGATGCTTTCCAAGCAGCTGGTCCCGGCTGTACCCAACGATCTTCTAGCTTAGGGAGACTCTTCGCTTTTCCCAGAAGGCACCTGGAATATGCAAATTAGCCTCCTCAAGCTAATTTGTCAGATAATACTCAGTTTCTTCCTGAAAATGATTGCAAACAAATTCTTTGGTATTATCTTCATTTAATTTGTCCTAAATGAAAAAACACTAAAGAGAATGAAGCAAAAAGCAAAACATTGATCATTTCACACAAAACTCCAAAAATGGGCCAGACAAAGTATTGGCACCCTCAGCATAATACTTGGTTGCACAACCTTTAGCCAAAATAACTGCGACCAACCGCTTCCGGTAACCATCAATGAGTTTCTTACAATGCTCTGCTGGAATTTTAGACCATTCTTCTTTGGCAAACTGCTCCAGGTCCCTGATATTTGAAGGGCGCCTTCTCCAAACTGCCATTTTTAGATCTCTCCACAGGTGTTCTATGGGATTCAGGTCTGGACTCATTGCTGGCCACCTTAGAAGTCTCCAGTACTTTCTCTCAAACCATTTTCTAGTGCTTTTTGAAGTGTGTTTTGGGTCATTGTCCTGCTGGAAGACCCATGACCTCTGAGGGAGACTGTTGTGAGTGCTGCTCTTGGGCTCCCTCCGGTGGTGGTTGATGGTAATGCAGTTATTCCTGAGCAGCAGCCTTGGACAGGTGTTTCTGCTAATTGCAATTCTGACTGGGGTATTTAGCTGTGCAGGATTCATTAGTCCTTGCCAGTAGTCAATGTTCCTTTGGAAGTGTTGGTCCTCTGCCTGGCCTCTCCTGCTTGCTGCCAATTCAGCAAAGTTAAGTGTTTTCTTCATTTTTTAGACACACGGCTGTGTGTTTACTTTCTGTGCTGATCTTGTTTCTATTTTGTTCCTGCTAGACTGTGCCTGATGTTTTTCTCAGTCTAGTTGGATTCGCTGGAGTTGCAGATATACTCTCCACATCTTTAGTTAGGTGGTGGAGTTTTTGTATTTTTCTGCTGTGGATATTTTGTAGTGTTTTATGCTGACCGCATAGTATCCTGTACTATCCTTTCCTATCTAGGTAGAAGTGGCCTCCTTTGCTTATCCCTGTTTTCTGTCTGCGTGTGTCTTTTCCTCTCCTACTCACAGTCATTATTTGTGGGGGGGCTACCTATCCTTTGGGGGTCTACTCTGAGGCAAGAGAGTTTTCCTATTTCCATCTTTAGGGATATTTAGTTCTCCGGCTGTGTCGAGGTGTCTAGGTCTGGTTAGGCACACCCCCCGGCTTCTAGTTGCGGTGATAGGATCAGGGTTTGCGGTCAGTAAAGTTACCACTGCTCCAGCGAAGGTCATTTCATGCTGCTCCAAGGCCACCTGATCATAACAGGAGACCCAGCTTTCTTACACTGGGCCCTACATTATGCTGCAAAATTTGTTGGTAGTCTTCAGACTTCATAATGCCATGCACACGGTCAAACAGTCCAGTGCCAGAGGCAGCAAAGCAACCCCAAAACATCAGGGAACCTCCGCCATGTTTGACTGTAGGGACCGTGTTCTTTTCTTTGAATGCCTCTTTTTTTTCTCCTGTAAACTCTATGTTGATGCCTTTGCCCAAAAAGCGCTTTTGTCTCATCTGACTGGAGAACATTCTCCCAAAACGTTTTAGGCTTTTCAGGTAAGTTTTGGCAAACTCCAGCCTGGCTTTTTTATGTCTCGGGGTAAGAAGTGGGGTCTTCCTGGGTCTCCTACCATACAGTCCCTTTGCATTCAGATGCCGACGGATAGTACAGGTTGACACTGTTGTACCCTCGGACTGCAGGGCAGCTTGAACTTGTTTAGATGTTAGTCGAGGTTCTTTATCCAACATCCGCACAATCTTGCGTTGAAATCTCTTGTCAATTTTTCTTTTTCATCCACATCTAGGGAGGTTAGCCACAGTGCCATGGGCTTTAAACTTCTTGATGACACTGCGCACAGTAGACACAGGAACATTCAGGTCTTTGGAAATGGACTTGTAGCCTTGAAATTGCTCATGCTTCCTCACAATTTGGTTTCTCAAGTCCTCAGACAATTCTTTGGTCTTCTTTCTTTTCTCCATGCTCAATGTGGTACACACAAGGACACAGGACAGACGTTGAGTCAACTTTAATCCATGTCAACTGGCTGCAAGTGTAATTTAGTTATTGCCAACACCTGTTAGGTGCCACAGGTAAGTTACAGGTGCTGTTAATTACACAAATTAGAGAAGCATCACATGATTTTTCGAACAGTGCCAATACTTTTGTCCACCCCTTTATGTTTGGTGTGGAATTATATCCACTTTGGCTTTAGGACAATTCTGTTTGTGTTTTTTCATTTAAGACAAATTAAATGAAGATAATACCAAACAATTTGTGTTTGCAATCATTTTCAGGAAGAAAGTGAGTATTATCTGACAGAATTGCAGGGGTGTCAATACTTTTGGCCATGACTGTATCTGTGCATCATGAATTGTGTCCGGGGCCTAAGAAAACCTGGAGCCGTTCATTATCCCCCCAATCTGGAACTTGCACAGAGGGAAACGTGTACCAGCTGCGTAGTTAGAATTCCACAGGCTAGAGACTCCAATTCTATAAACGATATAGACAACCTATTTAAAATCATCAAGTGAGACAACAGCATGAAGATGACTTAAGCTTCTCAAATACAAATTAATATTCGCAAAATTTCTATAAAGTGCTTATCATCGCTAATGTTCTCTAAAAACATCCAAATTCAGAGATTTATCCCTGTCTTTCTAAAATAAGAATCTGCAATTCCAGAGAACAAAACTTTCACAAGTTTAAGACAACAAGAGCACAAGTTACAGAGGAGAGGTCAGAAGAGGCATAGAATGCCTCACCGCAGAGAAAAAGCCAGGGAAACTGCTGGATATGGTGTCAGGGGGGCTCCAAGTTCAACAAGAGTGCATCATTCAGGTCAAGTATATGTAAAGCTGAGGAGCATAACTACAGATCAGAATTTAATGTACATGGGAAAATGGCTTGATTGCTTAAGTTTGAGACAAAAATATATATGTGATAATAAAACACGGCACTTCTGAAGAAAAAGGTGCTGAAGTAGGATCCAAAGCAGTCAGTTATGATGCAAAAAAACTTGGCACTCGTATTGATGTATTCAACTAAATTAGTATTTTATTGTAGAAAACTGCGGAGAAAATAAAGAAACGTTACGGCTAGGGTGCTTAGTCTGAGCGGTGGACACCGTAGATTCTCTCCTTATGCTTCCCTATACAATTTTGACACTTCCAGACAACTGTTGAAGGTCTAGCTTTGACCGAAATGTTTATTTCATCTTAAATTTTCAACAATAAAATACTAATTTCGTTGAATACATCAATACAAGTGCCAAGTCTTTTTGCTTCAGTACAAACGGTTAAGCTGCTTGAAGCCTACTTAGCAAAAAATAAAAAAGTGTCATCATTCAAATACTGGCATTTCCACACATTTGGTCAAAGTCCAATGCTGTTATTCTGATAAATGTAGCAATATCACCTGAGAAGAAGTAAAAGGTCTGGTAACGTCACCCATTTTCTCAATGGGTGAAGGAAGGGGGGGGGGGGGGGGTATTTATGACAGGTAAACCAACAACGTGGGAGAACTTAGCAGTTGCATCACTGTTTAGTGTGCAAGACATCATAAGCGTTAGCTCATGGAGGAACAAGACAGCCTTCATTGCCATAGACAACTCTAGACTTGTTCCAATGAGCTCATCCTTGGCACGCGACAGGTGAACATTGTACACAAGCTTAAAGGTTTAACAAGCTCTTCACGAACACAAAGGGCAATATTTATCAATCAAGTGCACATGCAGAGATCTTATCGGCACAAACAGCAGCAGAACACAAGCGCCTCCAGGCAACGTCCATGTGATGGAGCTGTAGGTGAAGTCTGCTGCACAAAAATGTGGCTAACAGCTCGAGAGTTATTTTTAGAGCAATAAAGTCAATCTGCTTACTAAAAGATAATTACTCAAATGTAACACTGAAAATTAGTCATTTCTACTAGAAGGAATATTCATGGTAACCTACACGCTTCTGCTTGATTTATCTTTCCAAGACCCTTTGTTCCATCTATGAAATATATGAAATCTATATAAATAGGTTCGGAAGTGACTAAAGCTGAAATTTCTGACTGCTGCCATAATAATACAGTGACATGTCTGATGTTGATCCTCTGGATCAACATGTTAGGTTAGGCTATGGGTTGAACTAGATGGACTTATAGTCTCCATTCAACCTTAACTATGAAGGACCAAGGAACGTTTGAATTTTGGGGGCATTTATCTATTATGTTTCACCATGTTCAGATGAGTTTTCTGCAAACTTGGGCCACGCTCCTAACTTCAGTATTTGGTGAGTTTTTTTACATCAGTATTTGTAAGCCAAAACCAGGAGAGGAGTAGCCAGAGGAAAAGTATAATAGAGACTCGTCACCACTTTGGGCAGTACGGTGGCTCAGTGGTTAGCACTGCAACTTTGCAGAGCTGGGGTCCTGGGTTAAAATCACACAAAGGACAGCATCTGCAAGGAGTTTGTATGTTCTCTCCGTGTTTGCGTGGGTTTCCTCTGGGTTCTTTGCGTGGGTTTCCTCTGGGTTCTCTGGTTTCCTGCCACAAGCCAAAGACATACTGATAGGGAACAGCAATGATAATGTGTGCAAACTGGGGGCTGCAGAATATGTTAGTGCTATATACAAATAAAGACTATTATTCTTCTGTATTTTTCACTCACTCCTCGTTTTGGCTTACAAATACTGATGTGACATACTGAGCCTTAATCAAATACCTAGAAAAAATGACTTCTAGTGAGTGTAGAATAGTTTTTCAGTAGCCATCATGAGGGTGAATTAGTCACAAATATTAACTTTGCCACAGATATTGTTACAGCTTCATCAAGCAGTTTGACATAATTTTGGTCTAATACCACTTGAAATGTTGTAAACTTCAAGTTGTGCAAAACTTTTGTGGCTTTACTTATTTTTGTCCCTTCTGCCAATTTTCTGAAAAGTGGGTGGGTCTCGGGTGGGGCGAGAACAAGGTAGATAAATTCCTCAAAATTTACAACAGTGAAGTAGAATAAATGATGATTATATACACTAACCCGACTGGGGTATATTTCTTGTGGTACAAGGCCGCTAAAAGATAAAGAAAATGCATTATCTGTTCCCGGACCACCTATTGATTTTTATATGTTTGGGCTGTCCCACTCTTAAGGTACCGTCACACTAGACGATATCGCTAGCGATCCGTGACGTTGCAGCGTCCTCGCTAGCGATATCGTCCAGTGTGACAGGCAGCAGCGATCAGGCCCCTGCTGTGCTGTCGCTGGTCGAGGAAGAAAGTCCAGAACTTTATTTGGTCGCTGGACTCCCCGCAGACATCGCTGAATCGGCGTGTGTGACACCGATTCAGCGATGTCTTCACTGGTAACCAGGGTAAACATCGGGTAACTAAGCGCAGGGCCGCGCTTAGTAACCCGATGTTTACCCTGGTTACCATCCTAAAAGTAAAAAAAAAACAAACACTACATACTTACCTACAGCCGTCTGTCCTCCAGCGCTGTGCTCTGCACTCCTCCTGTACTGGCTGTGAGCGTCGGTCAGCCGGAAAGCAGAGCGGTGACGTCACCGCTCTGCTTTCCGGCCGCTGTGCTCACACAGTCAGTACAGGAGGAGTGCAGAGCACAGCGCTGGAGGACAGACGGCTGTAGGTAAGTATGTACTGTTTGTTTTTTTTTACTTTTAGGATGGTAACCAGGGTAAACATCGGGTTACTAAGCGCGGCCCTGCGCTTAGTTACCCGATGTTTACCCTGGTTACCGGCATCGTTGGTCGCTGGAGAGCGGTCTGTGTGACAGCTCTCCAACGACCAAACAGCGACGCTGCAGCGATCCGGATCGTTGTCGGTATCGCTGCAGCGTCGCTAAGTGTGACGGTACCTTTACTCTCCAGTGGCATTCTGTTGATTACCATCTATGCCGCCTTTGTTGCTGTAATAATCATGACTGTATGTAACAATGTTTTCCCCTAAATACCGATTTGTTACCATGTGGATGTGAGCCCCTTGTTTTTAGGTATTATTCCGCGTTGCTCTGATTTTCCTTGTTATCACCTGAATGCTAATAAACTTGTATTTTTTTTTCACCAACCCTTTGTGTTGGACTTTATGATCGGATCTGCTCCTCCTTTTCTTCATGAAGACTGGCGTACAAAATGCCAATAAAGACTTTTATTAATTGAAGCTCTGAATCTGCCACTACCGAAGATTCTGGATTGGCACGCTCCTCAACCCTAGGAGGTACCCCCATCTCATCCTCCGATTTGGAGCAGGAGGGGAGGAAGGGGTTGAAGAGCTTGAGGGGACAGAGGAAGCTTTGTGGCCCTTCCACCTCCCAGACCACGCTGACTTTATCCAGTTTAATGCAGCACTCTAAAGCCTCTCTACTTGGCATTGAGAAATCTTTAACTTGTACCAGCTGATATCCTTTCAATTTATAAATGCTTTGACCTGTGCCGTAATTTGGTGTCCAGGATATATGCAGTTACTAGGCTTTTAGAAATTAGTGGCAAGTTTTGTGATTAGTTAGTTCTTCCCTTCTGGTTAGTTTTTGGGGCTTCTCCTGCATATTCGATATACAGGGGATAACGTTCATATAGCTTTTTGTTATCATTAGGGCTATCTAAATAGCTTATTTTTTTTTAGTTATCCAGTGGGCTCATATATTGCCACGAGTTACCCCCTTGCCAGGAATTTACCTGGGAATATTGATCTTTATATACAGAGTAATATGTCATTGATTAATGCCAATTGCCATCTCACTACCCTCTCATGTCTCTTCCCTCCACTTTCACAGACCCCCTTTTGAAGGTCGTGGTTCCCACTGTTAGGCCGGGGTCAGACTAGCGTATGGCATCCGATTTGAGAGCTGCTGCGAGCAGGAGCCGAGTGTCATGCGTCTGTGCTCCGAGCCTCTCGCACGGAGAGGATCGGAGCACAGCTGCGGAGGAGGCGGAGAAATGAATTTCTCCATCTCCTCCACTGCCGTGAGCCGAGACTTGGCCAAGTGTCGGTGACAATCGCAGCATGTTGGAGTTTCACTCACACATTGAAAACAGCCGAGAAAAAAAACAGTGATGTGAGCTGCCCCATAGAGGAATACTGATGAGAGTGCTATGCTATATCGCATTATCCATCACTAGTGTGACCCCGGCCTTAAGCAAAGAGTCTTGCCCAACCAGGGGTCTCCTGAGGAGTTGGACTCACTAGTGAGTCTCACTAGTGAGTAATATATTCAAAAGAAACCTGAAAACCCATCTCTTCAAAAAAGCTTATAACCTATAATGACCACACGGCTACCTCCACACCATCGGAGCTACTGCAACCCCCAACCTACTGTCTCCTCCCCCATAATCCTGTAGAATGTAAGCCCGCAAGGGCAGGGTCCTCTTCCCTCTATCAGTCTGTCATTGTTAATTTGTTTACTGTAAGTGATTTTGTATTTTGATGTAAGCCCTTCTCATGAACAGCACCATGGAATTAATGGTGCTATATTAATAATAATAATAATAATATATTGCACTATTTCACACATTAGGTTTTAATCATGACGAGTCTACTGTCTCAACGTAAAATGTCTTAACTCCCCAAAGAAGAGGAAAGTCATTCTGCAGAAGAGAGCAGACATAACCTTTCTGCAGGAGACCCACTATGATAAGTCTGAAAATTTTCACATTGCAGCTAGTCCGTTCCCTACTGCATACTCCGCCTTCAATGTTAAGAGGGGGAGTGGCGATTATAATTTCAACAATTTGTCCAATGCAGGTGACCAAATCTCATTTAGATCTGGGTGGCAGATATGTCACACTAGAAGATCTTTGTGGAGGTAAACCAACCCATTATTTTATGCAACATTTATGTGTGAAACACGGGACAAATTCATTTCCTGAGCAGGGTATTTGCCCTACTCCAGAACTCTAGAATCTTTGGTGGTGGGCGGTGACCAACATTCCCCTTCTCTAAAATTTTTGACAGACACTCGGTTATAAGTAACCCTGAGAACTTGGCTCGTATGGCAAAGAAATTGAGGAAATTAATCAGATCCAATAACTTTTTATCATCTCTGGAGGATAGACCCTCCCAGGAAAAAGTCATTCCTTTACTCTATTCCCCATGGCACTCAAACAAGATTAGATTTATTTTTTAGTAATATTAGAATTCAGAGGATGCTTGAGAAAGAAGAGATGAGTCCTATTTTCTGGTCAGATCATGCTCTAATTCTGATAGATCTGAAAACAACTAACCCTTCATTACAGACTTGTCACTGGCGATTAAATGAATTTTTGATTAAGGATCCTAATATAAGGAAGTCCTTAAACTAAAATTCCCAACAACGAACAGGGAATTTTTTCAATTTATCCAGATTAAACAGTTGGCATTATCCCTCTACGGCTCAATAATAAAGTTTGGGGTATAGAGCTGTGCGAGGGCTTATTTTTCTGAGCTCTAAGCGGACATTTTTGATGATGCCAATTTGGGGTAGATATGTTTTGATCGCATTTTATTGCATTGTTGCGGGGTTTGGGATATTTTTTATGTTATCGGACGTTTACGAATGCATGATACCAAATACAGCAAGTGCTTTTTTTTAAAAAATTTTGTATGGTTTTATTTTTAATGGGGCAAAGGGGGGGATTTGAACTTCTCATGTTTTTATTGTCATGTACAGTGGGGCAAAAAAGTATTTAGTCAGTCAGCAATAGTGCAAGTTCCACCACTTAAAAAGATGAGAGGCGTCTGTAATTTACATCATAGGTAGACCTCAACTGTGGGAGACAAACTGAGAAAAAAAAATCCAGAAAATCACATTGTCGGTTTTTTTAACATTTTATTTGCATATTATGGTGGAAAATAAGTATTTGGTCAGAAACAAACAATCAAGATTTCTGGCTCTCACAGACCTGTAACTTCTTTTTTAAGAGTCTCCTCTTTCCTCCACTCATTACCTATAGTAATGGCACCTGTTTAAACTTGTTATCAGTATAAAAAGACACCTGTGCACACCCTCAAACAGTCTGACTCCAAACTCCACTATGGTGAAGACCAAAGAGCTGTCAAAGGACACCAGAAACAAAATTGTAGCCCTGCACCAGGCTGGGAAGACTGAATCTGCAATAGCCAACCAGCTTGGAGTGAAGAAATCAACAGTGGGAGCAATAATTAGAAAATGGAAGACATACAAGACCACTGATAATCTCCCTCGATCTGGGGCTCCACGCAAAATCCCACCCCGTGGGGTCAGAATGATCACAAGAACGGTGAGCAAAAATCCCAGAACCACGCGGGGGGACCTAGTGAATGAACTGCAGAGTGCTGGGACCAATGTAACAAGGCCTACCATAAGTAACACACTACGCCACCATGGACTCAGATCCTGCAGTGCCAGATGTGTCCCACTGCTTAAGCCAGTACATGTCCGGGCCCGTCTGAAGTTTGCTAGAGAGCATTTGGATGATCCAGAGGAGTTTTGGGAGAATGTCCTATGGTCTGATGAAACCAAACTGGAACTGTTTGGTAGAAACACAACTTGTCGTGTTTGGAGGAAAAAGAATACTGAGTTGCATCCATCAAACACCATACCTACTGTAAAGCATGGTGGTGGAAACATCATGCTTTGGGGCTGTTTCTCTGCAAAGGGGCCAGGACGACTGATCCGGGTACATGAAAGAATGAATGGGGCCATGTATCGTGAGATTTTGAGTGCAAACCTCCTTCCATCAGCAAGGGCATTGAAGATGAAACGTGGCTGGGTCTTTCAACATGACAATGATCCAAAGCACACCGCCAGGGCAACGAAGGAGTGGCTTCGTAAGAAGCATTTCAAGGTCCTGGAGTGGCCTAGCCAGTCTTCAGATCTCAACTCTATAGAAAACCTTTGGAGGGAGTTGAAAGTCCGTGTTGCCAAGCAAAAAGCCAAAAACATCACTGCTCTAGAGGAGATCTGCATGGAGGAATGGGCCAACATACCAACAACGGTGTGTGGCAACCTTGTGAAGACTTACAGAAAACGTTTGACCTCTGTCATTGCCAACAAAGGATATATTACAAAGTATTGAGATGAAATTTTGTTTCTGACCAAATACTTATTTTCCACCATAATATGCAAATAAAATGTTAAAAAAACAGACAATGTGATTTTCTGGATTTTTTTTTCTCAGTTTGTCTCCCATAGTTGAGGTCTACCTATGATGTAAATTACAGACGCCTCTCATCTTTTTAAGTGGTGGAACTTGCACTATTGCTGACTGACTAAATACTTTTTTGCCCCACTGTATTTATTAGCCCCCTTAAAGGACTTAACCCCTTAGTGACAGAGCCAATTTGGTACTTAATGACCGAGCCAATTTTTACAATTCTGACCACTGTCACTTTATGAGGTTATAACTCTGGAACGATTCAACGGATCCTGATGATTCCGAGATTGTTTTTTCGTGACATATTTTACTTCTTGTTAGTGGTAACATTTCTTCGATATTACTTGCAATTTATGATAAAAACGGAAATATGGCGAAAATTTTTAAAATTTTGCAATTTTCAAACTTTGTATTTTTATGCCCTTAACCCAGCCTATTTTGACCTTAAAGACCTTGCCGTTTTTTGCAATTCTGACCAGTGTCCCTTTATGAGGTAATAACTCAGGAACGCTTCAACAGATCCTAGCGGTTCTGAGATTGTTTTTTCGCGACATATTGGGCTTCATGTTAGTGGTAAATTTAGGTCAATAAATTATGCGTTTATTTGTGATAAAAATGGAAATTTGGCGAAAATTTTGAAAATTTCGCAATTTTCACATTTTGAATTTTTATTCTGTTAAACCAGAGAGATATGTGACACAAAATAGTTAATAAATAACATTTCCCACATGTTTACTTTACATCAGCACAATTTTGGAAACAAAATTTTTTTTTGTTAGGAAGTTATAAGGGTTAAAATTTGACCAGCGATTTGTCATTTTTACAACGAAATTTACAAAACCATTTTTTTTAGGGACCACCTCACATTTGAAGTCAGTTTGAGGGGTCTATGTGGCTGAAAATACCCAAAAGTGACACCATTCTAAAAACTGCACCCCTCAAGGTACTCAAAACCACATTCAAGAAGTTTATTAACCCTTCAGGTGCTTCACAGCAGCAGAAGCAACATGGAAGGAAAAAATGAACATTTAACTTTTCAGTCACAAAAATTATCTTTTAGCAACAATTTTTTTATTTTCCCAATGGTAAAAGGAGAAACTGAACCACGAAAGTTGTTGTCCAATTTGTCCTGAGTACGCTGATACCTCACATGTGGGGGTAAACCACTGTTTGGGAGCACGGCAGGGCTTGGAAGGGAAGGAGCGCCATTTGACTTTTTGAATCAAAAATTGGCTCCACTCTTTAGCGGACACCATGTCACGTTTGGAGAGCACCCGTGTGCCTTAAAATTGGAGCTCCCCCACAAGTGACCCCATTTTGGAAACTAGACCCCCCAAGGAACTTATCTAGATGCATATTGAGCACTATAAACCCCCAGGTGCTTCACAGAAGTTTATAACGCAGAGCCATAAAAATAAAAATAATTTTTCTTTCCTCAAAAATGATTTTTTAGCCTGGAATTTCCTATTTTGCCAAGGATAATAGGAGAAATTGGACCCCAAATATTGTTGTCCAGTTTGTCCTGAGTACGCTGATACCCCATATGTGGGGGTAAACCACTGTTTGGGCGCACGGCAGGGCTCGGAAGGGATGGCACGCCATTTGGCTTTTTAAATGGAAAATTAGCTCCAATCATTAGCGGACACCATGTCAAGTTTGGAGAGCCCCTGTGTGCCTAAACATTGGAGATCCCCAAGAAATGACCCCATTTTGGAAACTAGACCCCCAAAGGAACTAATCTAGATGTGTGGTGAGCACTTTGAACCCCCAAGTGCTTCACAGAAGTTTATAACGCAGAGCCATGAAAATAAAAAAAAAAAAAATTATTTTCTCAAAAATGATCTTTTAGCCTGCAATTTTTTATTTTCCCAAGGGTAACAGGAGAAACTTGACCCCAAAAGTTGTTGTCCAGTTTCTCCTGAGTATGCTGATACCCCATATGTGGGGGTAAATCACTGTTTGGGCACATGCCGGGGCTCGGAAGTGAAGTAGTGACGTTTTGAAATGCAGACTTTGATGGAATGCTCTGTGGGCGTCACGTTGCGTTTGCAGAGCCCCTGATGTGGCTTAACAGTAGAAACCCCCCACAAGTGACCCCATTTTGGAAACTAGACCCCCAAAGGAACTTATCTAGATGTGTGGTGAGCACTTTGAACCCCCAAGTGCTTCATAGAAGTTTATAATGCAGAGCCGTGAAAATAATAAATACGTTTTCTTTCCTCAAAAATAATTATTTAGCCCAGAATTTTTTATTTTCCCAAGGGTTACAGGAGAAATTGGACCCCATAAGTTGTTGTCCTGTTTCTCCTGAGTACGCTGATACCCCATATGTGGGGGTAAACCACTGTTTGGGCACATGCCGAGGCTCGGAAGTGAAGTAGTGACGTTTTGAAATGCAGACTTTGATGGAATGGTCTGCGGGCATCACGTTGCGTTTGCAGAGCCCCTGGTGTGCCTAAACAGTAGAAACCCCCCACAAGTGACCCCATTTTAGAAACTAGACCCCCCAAGGAACTTATCTAGATATGTGGTGAGCACTTTGAACCCCCAAGTGCTTCACAGACGATTACAACGCAGAGGCGTGAAAATAAAAAATCATTTTTCTTTCCTCAAAAATGATGTTTTAGCAAGCATTTTTTTAGATTCACAAGGGTAACAGGAGAAATTGGACCCCAGTAATTGTTGCGCAGTTTATCCTGAGTACACTGATACCCCATATGTGGGGGTAAACCACTGTTTGGGCACACGTCAGGGCTCGGAAGTGAGGGAGCACCATTTGACTTTTTGAATACAAGATTGGCTGGAATCAATGGTGGCGCCATGTTGCGTTTGGAGACCCCTGATGTGCCTAAACAGTGGTAACCCCTCAATTCTACCTCCAACACTAACCCCAACACACCCCTAACCCTAATCCCAACTGTAGCCATAACCCTAATCACAACCCTAACCACAACCCTAATTCCAACCCTAACCCTAAGGCTATGTGCCCACGTTGCGGATTCGTGTGAGATATTTCCGCACCATTTTTGAAAAATCCGCGGGTAAAAGGCACTGCGTTTTACCTGCGGATTTTCCGCGGATTTCCAGTGTTTTTTGTGCGGATTTCACCTGCGGATTCCTATTGAGGAACAGGTGTAAAACGCTGCGGAATCCGCACAAAGAATTGACATGCTGCGGAAAATACAACGCAGCGTTTCCGCGCGGTATTTTCTGCACCATGGGTATAGCGGATTTGGTTTTTCATATGTTTACATGGTACTGTAAACCTGATGGAGTACTGCTGCGAATCCGCAGCGGCCAATCCGCAGCCAAATCCGCACCGTGTGCACATAGCCTAATTCTAAAGGTATGTGCACACTGCGGAAAACGCTGCAGATCCGCAGCAGTTTCCCATGAGTTTACAGTTCAATGTAAACCTATGGGAAACAAAAATCGCTGTACACATGCTGCGGAAAAACTGCACGGAAACGCAGCGGTTTACATTCCGCAGCATGTCACTTTGTGCGGATTCCGCAGCGGTTTTACAACTGCTCAAATAGAAAATCGCAATTGTAAAACCGCAGTGAAATGCGCAGAAAAAAACGCGGTAAATCCGCCATAAATCCGCAGCGGTTTAGCACTGCGGATTTATCAAATCCGCAGCGGAAAAATCCGCAGAGGACCAGAATACGTGTGCACATACCGAAACCCTAACCCTAGCCCTAACCCTAACCCTAACCCTATTCTAACATTAGTGGAAAAAAAAAATTTCTTTATTTTTTATTGTCTTTACCTATGGGGGTGACAAAGGGGGAAGGGTCATTTATTATTTTTTTTATTTTGATCACTGAGATATAATCTATCTCAGTGATCAAAATGCACTTTGGAACAAATCTGCCGGCCGGCAGATTCGGCGGGCGCACTGCGCATGCGCCCGCCATTTTGGAAGATGGCGGCGCCCAGGGAGAAGACGGACGGGACCCCGGCAGGATCGGTAAGTATGATGGGGTGGGGAGAGACCACGGGGGGAGGGGGGGGGGGGGGGTCGGAGCACGGGGGGGGGGGGGAATCGGAGCGCGGCAGGCGTGGAACGGAGGACGGGGGGCGTGGAACGGAGCACGGGGGGGGCTGGAACGGAGCACGGGGGGGGTGGAACGGAGCACGGGGGGGTGGAACGGAGCACGGGGGGGTGGAACGGAGTACGGGGGGGTGGAACAGAGCACGGGGGGGGGGTGGATCGGAATGCAGGGGGGGTGATTGGAGCACGGGGGGGTGATTGGAGCACTGGGGGAGCAGACAAGAGCACGGGGGGAGCGGACAAGAGCACGGGGGGGAGCGGAGCACAGGACGGAGGGGAGCCGGAGCAGTGTACCGGCCAGATCGGTGGGGTGGGGTGGGGGCACATTAGTATTTCCAGCCATGGCCGATGATATTGCAGCATCGGCCATGGCTGGATTGTAATATTTCACCCGTTATAATAGGTGAAATATTACAAATCGCTCTGATTGGCAGTTTCACTTTCAACAGCCAATCAGAGCGATCGTAGCCACGAGGGGGTAAAGCCACCCCCACTGGGCTAAACTACCACTCCCCCTGTCCCTGCAGATCGGGTGAAATGGGAGTTAACCCTTTCACCGGATCTGCAGGGACGCGATCTTTCCATGACGCCACATAGGCGTCATGGGTCGGATTGGCACCGACTTTCATGACGCCTACGTGGCGTCATGGGTCGGGAAGGGGTTAAATCAGAGAGATATGTCACGAAAAATAGTTAATAAATATCATTTCCCACATGTCTACTTTACATCAGCACAATTTTGGAAACAAATTTTTTTTTTGTTAGGGAGTTATAAGGGTTAAAAGTTGACCAGCAATTTCATTTTTACAACACCATTTTTTTTTTTTTTAGGGACCACATCACATTTGAAGTCATTTTGAGGGGTCTATATGATAGAAAATAACGACGTGTGACCCCATTCTAAAAACTACACCCCTCAAGGTTCTCAAAACCCCATTCAAGAAGTTTATTAACCCTTTACTTGCTTCACAGGAACTGAAACAATGTGGAAGGAAAAAATGAACATTTAACTTTTTTTTTGCAAACATCTTAATTCAGAACCATTTTTTTTATTTTCACATGTGTAAAAACAGAAATGTAACCATAAATTTTGTTATGCAATTTCTCCTGAATACGCCAATACCCCATATGTGGGGGTAAACCACTTTTTGGGCGCACCACAGAACTTGGAAGTGAAGGAGCGCCGTTTGACTTTTTCAATGCAGAATTGGCTGGAAATGAGATCGGACGCCATGTCACGTTTAGAGAGCCCCTGATGTGCCTAAACAGTGGAAACCCCCCACAAGTGACACCATTTTGGAAACTAGACCCCTTAAGGAACTTATCTAGATGTGTGGTGAGCACTTTGAACCCCCATGTGCTTCACAGAAGTTTATAACATAGAGCCGTGAAAATAAAAAAAAAATCGCATTTTTTCTACAAAAATGATCTTTCTGCCCCCAAATTTTTATTTTCACAAGGGTAACAGGAGAAATTAGACCACAAAAGTTGTTGTGCAATTTCTCCCGAGTACGTCGATACCCAATATGTGGGGGTAAACCACTGTTTGGGCGCACCGCAGAGCTTGGAAGAGAAGGAGTGCCGTTTTACTTTTTCAATGTAAAATTGGCTGGAATTGAGATTGGACGCCATGTCGCGTTTGGAGAGCCCCTGATGTGCCTAAACAGTAGAAACCCCCCAGAAGTGACACCATTTTGGAAACTAGACCCCTTAAGGAACTTATCTAGATGTGTGGTGAGCACTTTGAACCCCCATGTGCTTCACAGACGTTTATAACGTAGAGCCGTGAAAAAAAAAATATTTTTGTTTTCCACAAAAAAGATAGTTTAGCCCCAAGTTTTTATTTTCACAAGGGTAACAAGAGAAATTGGACCGCAAAAGTTGTTGTCCAATTTGTCCTGAGTATGCTGGTACCCCATATGTGGGGGTAAACCACTGTTTGGGCGCACGGCAGAGCTCGGAAGGGAAGGAGCGCCGTTTTGGAATGCAGACTTAGATAGAATGGCCTGTGGGCGTTATGTTGTGTTTGCAGAGCCCCTGATGTACCTAAACAGTAGTAACCCCCCACAAGTGACCCCGTTTTGGAAACTAGACCCCCCAAGGAACTTATATAGATGTGTGGTGAGAACTTTGAATGCCCAAGTGCTTCACAGAAGTTTATAATGCAGAGTCATAAAAATAAAAAATATTTTTTTTTCCACAAAAAAGATTTTGTAGCCCCCAAGTTTTTATTTTCACAAGGGTAACAGGAGAAATTGGACCACTAAAGTTGTTGTTCAATTGATCCCGAATACACTGATGCCCCATATATGGGGGTAACCCACTGTTTGGGCGAACGGCAGAGCTCAGAAGGGAGGGAGCACATTTGACTTTTTGAGCGCAAAATTGGCTGTCGTGTTTGGAGACCCCCTGATGTACCTAAACAGTGGAAACCCCCCAATTCTAGCTCCAACCCTAACCCCAACACACCCCTAACCCTAATCCCAACCTGATCCATAATCCTAATCACTAACCCTAATGATAATCACAACCCTTACCCCAAAACAACCCTAATGTCAACCCAACTCTAGCCCTAACTTTAGCCCCAACCCTAAGGCTACTTTCACACTTGCGTTGTTTGACATCCGTCGCAATCCGTCGTTTTGGACAAGAAACGGATCCTGCAAATGTGCCCGCAGGATGTGTTTTTTGCCCATAGACTTGTATTGCCGACGGATGGCCACACGTCGCGTCCATCGTGCACTGGATCAGTTGTGTTTTGGCGGACCATCAGCACAAAAAAAAACGTTCAATGTAACTTTTTTTGTACGTCGCATCCGCCATTTCTGACCGCACATGCGTGGCCGTAACTCCGCCCCCTCCTCCCCAGGACAGATTGGGCAGCGGATGCGTTGAAAAACTACATCCGCTGCCCACGTTGTGCACAATTTTCACAACGTGCGTCGGTATGTCGGGCCGACGCATTGCGACGGCCCCGTACCGACGTAAGTGTGAAAGAAGCCCAACCCTAAATTTAGCGCCAACCCTAAATTTAGCGCCAACCCTAACCCTAAATTTAGCCCCAACCCTAAACTTAGCCCCAACCCTAAATTTAGCCCCAACCCTAACCCTAATTTTAGCCCCAACTGCTGTTCTCCTGCCGGCCAGCAGATGGAGAC
Organism: Ranitomeya imitator; assembly: GCF_032444005.1. Classification (NCBI taxonomy): domain Eukaryota; kingdom Metazoa; phylum Chordata; class Amphibia; order Anura; family Dendrobatidae; genus Ranitomeya; species Ranitomeya imitator. Next base: position 412,046,037 of record NC_091286.1, on the reverse strand, counting down.
AGATGGCGGGCGCACTGCGAAGCCCCCGCCATTTTCTTTTCCCCAGAAGATGCCGGCAGCCAGGAGCAGCAGGAGGACCCAGGGACACCGGTGAGTATGATAGGGTCCCCGAATCCCCCTATTTCTCTGTCCTCTGATGTGCGATCACATCAGAGGACAAAGAATTACACTTTGCTTTTTTTTTTTTTTCTTTGCGGTCGCCGGTAAACAGTTAATTACCGGCGATCGCAAAACAGGGGTCGGTAAAACCGACCCCGATCATGCTCTTTGGGGTCTCGGCTACCCCGGCAGCCGAGACCCCAAAGATTCTCCCGGGGCCGGCTGGCGGGCGCACTGCGCCCGCCATTTTGAAGATGGCGACGCCAACCGGGAGCCACGAGGAGCACCTGGGGAGACGGGTGAGTATCGGGGGGCGATCGGGGACCCCTTTTCTCTGTCCTCTGATGTGCGATCACATCAGAGGACAGAGAAATTAAAAAGAAATTGTGTTTTTTTTTTTTTGCGATCGCCGGTAAACGGTTAATTACCGGCGATCGCAAATGCGGGGTCGGTAAAAAAAAACCCGAATTATGTTCTTTGGGGTCTCGGCTACCCCCGGCAGCCGAGACCCCGGAGAAAATCAGACTCTGGGGTGCGCTATTTACTTTTTCCACAGCGCCGTTAATTAACGGCGCTGTGGTTTAAGTACTCTTAGCGGCCGCCGTTAAAAGGCGTATCGGCGGTCGCTAAGGGGTTAAAGCTACAATCATCTGATCGCTAGTGCTGTACATAGGAGTGTATTAGCAATGTAACGAAGGAAAGTATCCGTTTTGATTTTGTGTTGGACAACATAGTATTTGAGAAGGGGGAAATGTTAATATTGGAAAAGACTTTTAACCATTTAAGGACAGAAGAATCTGATTCTGAGCTTTATTTTTTTCCTCACCTTATTCCCAGCTCCAGCTTATTTTTGCTGCGACATCAGGGTTTGTCATTTGAAGAATAAAAAATTATATATATAATATATATATCAGTTCTGACTTTTTGGTGTTCCGTTTTCACCTTGTTCAATGTGCAGTATAAATTACCTGTAAACATGTATACCAAATTTGCACTGACTTTTTCTGTTCAAGTGTTGAAAAAAAAAAACAGAAATTTGTAAAAAAAAAAAATAAAAACAAAAACTGCCCTATGTTTTTTAAGACACATGACAGCTATACATTGTTTTAATGGCTCTGAGGGCTTGATATTTGCATGGTGAGCGAGCAGAATTTTTATTGATAATAAAGGGGTGCATACACTGATAGCTTTTTATTGCATTTTAGTTAGGGAAGTGTGGTGACCAAAAAAAGAAAATTGGGTGCTTTGATTATTTTTCTCTTTACAGTTTTTACAACAGCAGTTAATAGATTGAACTTTTCGGAACATGGTAATTTTTTTTTTTACTTGACTCCAATTTTTCATTTTTTTTTTCATATTTTTAAGTTTGTTATCTTCAGTGTCTGACATGTATTTTCACTGTCCAAGAAAACAAAAGTTGGCAAACAAAACAATTCTATTGGTAACTAATTATTTAGGTCAGCATTAGTTGTAAGTACTGGGGAAGCAGTCTTGACTTATACAGTTACTGTAGGTCCATATATATTTGGACAGAGACAACATTTTTCTAATTTTGGTTATAGACATTACCACAATGAATTTTAAACAAAATTCAGATGCCGTTGAAGTTCAGACTTTTTAGGTGTCATTTGAGGGTATCCACATTAAAATTGAATGAAGGGTTTAGGAGTTTCAGCTCCTTAACATGTGCCACCCTGTTTTTAAAGGGACCAAAAGTAATTGGACAAGATTAAATAATTTTAAATAAAATGTTCATTTTTAGTACTTGGTTGAAAACCCTTTGATGACAATGACTGGTGATGTCCAGGAGTTTAAGACTTCAGGCAGACGCTGTGTTTCCTCCTTTTTGATGCTCTGCCAGGCCTTCACTGCGGTGGTTTTCAGTTGCTGTTTGTTTGTGGGCCTTTCTTTCTCAAGTTTAGTCTTTAACAAGTGAAATGCTGCTCAATTGGGTTGAGATCAGGTGATTGACTTGGCCATTCAAGAATATTCCACTTCTTTGCTTTAATAAACTCCTGAGTTGCTTTGGCTTTATGTTTTGGGTCATTGTCCATCTGTAGTATGAAACGACGACCAATCGGTTTGGCTGCATTTGGCTGGATCTGAGCACACAGTATGGTTCTGAATACCTCAGAATTCATTTGGCTGCTTCTGTCCTGTGTCACATCATCAATAAACACTAGTGACCCAGTAACACTGGCAGCCATGCATGCCCAAGCCATCACACTGCCTCTGCCGTGTTTTACAGATGATGTGGCATGCTTTGGATCATGAACTGTACCACGCCTTCACCATACTTTTCTCTTTCCATCATTCTGGTAGAGGTTGATCTTAGTTTCATCTGTCCAAAGAATGTTCTTCCAGAACTGTGCTGGCTTTTTTAGATTTTTTTTTAGCAAAGTCCAGTCTAGCCTTTTTATTCTTGATGCTTATAAGTGGCTTGCACCGTGCAGTGAACCCTCTGTATTTACTTTCATGCAGTCTTCTCTTTATGGTAGATTTGGATATTGATACGCCGACCTCCTGGAGAGTGTTGTTCACTTGGTTGGCTGTTGTGAAGGGGTTTCACTTCACCATGGAGATTATTCTGCGATCGTCCACCACTGTTGTCTTCCGTGGGCGCCCAGGTCTTTTTGCATTGATGAGTTCACCAGTGCTTTCCTTCTTTCTCAGGTTGTACCAAACTGTACATTTTGCCACTCCTAATATTGTAGCAATTTCTCAAATGGGTTTTTTCTGTTTTCGCAGCTTAAGGATGGCTTGTTTCACGTACATGGAGCGCTCCTTTGACCGCATGTTTACTTCACAGCAAAACCTGCCAAATGCAAGCACCACACCTCAAATTAACTACAGACCTTTTATCTGCTTAATTGAGAATGACATAATGAAGGGATTGCCCACACCTGTCCATGAAATAGCCTTGGAGTCAATTGTCCAATTACTTTGGTCCCTTTAAAAACAGGGTGGCACATGTTAAGGAGCTGAAACTCCTAAACCCTTCATCCAATTTTAATGTGGATACCCTCAAATGAAAGCTGAAAGTCTGAACTTCAACTGCATCTGCATTCTTTTGTTTAAAATTCATTGTGGTAATGTCTATAACCACAATTAGAAAAATGTTGTCTCTGTCCAAATATATATGGACCTAACCGTAGATTTTGGAAATACACATATTACACTAATGAACAATTATTGCCTTTTGGATGTTGAACGCCAAGCTATTTTCCTGAAAACAAATCAAAGCTTTGTCATGGCCTCATTTATCACTATTTAAAAGGATGTAATTACTTGTTAAATTGATTACTTGTTAAATTATATGCCGGAAAGTACAGACTGTAACAACCATCTTCTAATTCTAAATACACACTAGTTTAGTTTTCTTAAATGTGAATGAAAGCCAATCACAGCCAGTACGAAAGCTACAGATTGTCCGCTCATCATCATCCACACCTGGTTTGCATCTTTACAGTTTAACTAGATGACAAAAAAGTAACTTAAATACGAAAGCGCATTTTCCATTCCATGTGCAGCAAGGAAACCACCTGGAGGTTTAGGCTATATTCACACTTTGCGGATTTTGCTGCGGATCCGCAGCGGATTTGACCGCTGCGGATCCGCAGCAGTTTCCCATGAGTTTACATTTCAATGTAAACCTATGGGAAACCAAAAACGCTGTGCACATGCTGCAGAAAAATCCGCGCGGAAACGCTGCGGATTACATTCCGCAGCATGTCACTTCTTTTCTGCGGATTTTCAGCTGCTCCAATAGAAAACTGCAGTTGAAAATCCGCAGAAGAAAACGCAGTAAAAACCGCGATAAATCCGCAGTGAAAACGCGCTGCGGTTTTCACTGCGGATTTTGGAATTCTGCTGCGGAAAAATCCGCAGTGGAATCTGCAAAGTGTGAACATAGCCTTAAGGCTGGGAGAAATCTAGGATACATCTTATTCCACCAATGACTGTTCTGATAAAAAGATTAATGGACGTCATTGCCATAACACTACACAATCGTGATAGCACGCATACAAACCCCCCTTTGAGGATGACAAGACAACACATGTGTAATGCACATAGTACATAGCCACTAGGGATACTTTGTCTATGACAGCACACTGCTACGGACAGGAATAAAAAAGTAAAAGATTCTGGATAGGTTTAGCTTGGCCCATGAAATCAATTAATTTGTCATGACTTTTTACAGCTTGAAAATCCTAAACAACAAATTTAACAAATCTAGTTTTCATGTAAACTCTTCAAATCCTAGAAAGACATGCTCTTTAACTTTAACCCCTTCATGACCCAGCCTATTTTGACCTTAAAGACCTTGCCGTTTTTTGCAATTCTGACCAGTGTCCCTTTATGAGGTAATAACTCAGGAACGCTTCAACGGATCCTAGCGGTTCTGAGATTGTTTTTTCGCGACATATTGGGCTTCATGTTAGTGGTAAATTTAGGTCAATAAATTCTGTGTTTATTTATGATAAAAACGGAAATTTGGCGAAAATTTTGAAAATTTCGCAATTTTCACATTTTGAATGTTTATTCTGTTAAACCAGAGAGTTATGTGACACAAAATAGTTAATAAATAACATTTCCCACACGTCTACTTTACATCAGCACAATTTGGGAAACAAAATTTTTTTTGCTAGGAAGTTATAAGGGTTAAAATTTGACCAGCAATTTCTAATTTTTACAACGAAGCTTACAAAACCATTTTTTTTAGGGACCACCTCACATTTGAAGTCAGTTTGAGGGGTCAATATGGCTGAAAATACCCAAAAGTGACACCATTCTAAAAACTGCACCCCTCAAGGTGCACAAAACCACATTCAAGAAGTTTATTAACCCTTCAGGTGCTTCACAGCAGCAGAAGCAACATGGAAGGAAAAAATGAACATTTAACTTTTCAGTCACAAAAATTATCTTTTAGCAACAATTTTTTTATTTTCCCAATGGTAAAAGGAGAAACTGAACAACGAAAGTTGTTGTCCAATTTGTCCTGAGTATGCTGATACCTCATATGTGGGGTTAACCACTGTTTGGGCGCACGGAAGGGAAGGAGCGCCATTTGACTTTTTGAATGAAAAATTGGCTGAACTCTTTAGCGGACACCATGTCACGTTTGGAGAGCCCACGTGTGCCTAAAAATTGGAGCTCCCCCACAAGTGACCCCATTTTGGAAACTAGACGCCCCAAGGAACTTATTTAGATGCATACTGAGCACTTTAAACCCCAAGGTGCTTCACAAATTGATCCGTAAAAATGAAAAGGAATTTTTTTTTCACAAAAAAATTCTTTTAGCCTCAATTTTTTCATTTTCACATGGACAACAGGATAAAATGGATCCTAAAATGTGTTGGGCAATTTCTCCTGAGTACACCGATACCTCACATGTGGGGGTAAACCACTGTTTGGGCACATGGTAAGGCTCGGAAGGGAAGGAGCGCCATTTGACTTTTTGAATGAAAAATTATCTCCATCGTTAGCGGACACCATGTCGCGTTTGGAGAGACCCTGTGTGCCTAAACATTGGAGCTCCCCCACAAGTGACCCCATTTTGGAAACTGGACCCCCCAAGGAACTTATCTAGATGCCTAGTGAACACTTTAAACCCTCAGGTGCTTCACAAATTGATCCGTAAAAATGAAAAAGTACTTTTTTTTTTCACAACAAATTTCTTTTCGCCTCAATTTTTTCATTTTCACATGAGCAATAGGATAAAATGGATCCTAAAATTTGTTGAGCAATTGCTCCCGAGTACGCCGATACCTCATATGTGGGGGTAAACCACTGTTTGGGCACACGGCAGGGCTCGGAAGGGAAGGCGCGCCATTTGACTTTTTGAATGGAAAATTAGCTCCAATTGTTAGCGGACACCATGTCGCGTTTGGAGAGCCCCTGTGTGCCTATGCATTGGAGCTTCCCCACAAGTGACCCCATTTTGGAAACTAGACCCCCCAAGGAACTTATCTAGATGCATACTGAGCACTTTAAACCCCAAGGTGCTTCACAGAAGTTTATAATGCAGAGCCATGAAAATAAAAAATAATTTTTCTTTTCTCAAAACTGATTTTTTAGCCTGGAATTTCCTATTTTGCCAATGGTAATAGGAGAAATTGGACCACAAATGTTGTTGTCCAGTTTGTCCTGAGTACGCAATTACCCCATATGTGGGGGTAAACCACTGTTTGGGCGCACGGCAGGGCTCAGAAGGGAAGGCACGCCATTTGGCTTTTTAAATGGAAAATTAGCTCCAATCATTAGCGGACACCATGTCGCGTTTGGAGAGCCCCTGTGTGCCTAAACATTGGAGATCCCCCACAAATGACCCCATTTTGGAAACTAGACCCCCAAAGGAACTAATCTAGATGTGTGGTGAGCACTTTGAACCCTCAAGTGCTTCACAGAAGTTTATAATGCAGAGCCATGAAAAAAAAAAAAAAATTCTTTTCTCAAAAATAATTTTTTAACACACAATTTTTTATTTTCCCAAGGGTAACAGGAGAAATTTGACCCCAAAAGTTGTTGTCCAGTTTCTCCTGAGTACGCGGATACCCCATATGTGGGGGTAAACCACTGTTTAGGCACATGCTGGGGCTCGGAAGTGAAGTAGTGACGTTTTGAAATGCAGACTTTGATGGAATGCTCTGCGGGCGTCACGTTGCGTTTGCAGAGCCCCTGATGTGGCTAAACAGTAGAAACCCCCCACAAGTGACCCCATTTTGGAAACTAGACCCCGAAAGGAACTTATCTAGATGTGAGGTGAGCACATTGAACCACCAAGTGCTTCACAGAAGTTCATAACACAGAGCAGTGAAAATAATACGTTTTCTTTCCTCAAAAATAATTTTTTAGCCCAGAATTTTTTATTTTCCCAAGGGTTACAGGAGAAATTGGACCCCAAAAGTTGTTGTCCAGTTTCTCCTGAGTATGCTGATACCCCATGTGTGGGGTAAACCACTGTTTGGGCACACGTCGGGGCTCAGAAGGGAAGTAGTGACTTTTGAAATGCAGACTTTGATGGAATGGTCTGCGGACGTCACGTTGCGTTTGTAGAGCCCCTGGTGTGCCTAAACAGTAGAAACCCCCCACAAGTGACCCCATTTTGGAAACTAGAGCCCCCAAGGAACTTATCTAGATATGTGGTGAGCACTTTGAACCCCCAAGTGCTTCACAGACGTTTACAACGCAGAGCCGTGAAAATAAAAAATCATTTTTCTTTCCTCAAAAATGATGTTTTAGCAAGCAATTTTTTATTTTCTCAAGGGTAACAGGAGAAATTGGACCCCAGTAATTGTTGCGCAGTTTGTCCTGAGTATGCTGGTACCCCATATGTGGGGGTAAACCACTGTTTGGGCACACGTCGGGGCTCGGAAGTGAGGGAGCACCATTTGACTTTTTGAATACAAGATTGGCTGGAAACAATGGTGGCGCCATGTTGCGTTTGGAGACCCCCTGATATGCCTAAACAGTGGAAACCCCTCAATTCTAACTCCAACACACCCCTAACCCTTATCCCAACTGTAGCCGTAACCCTAATCACAACCCTAACCCCAACACACCCCTAACCACAACCCTAACCCCAACACACCCCTAACCACAACCCTAATTCCAACCCAACCCTAACCCTAAGGCTATGTGCCAACGTTGCGGATTCGTATGAGATTTTTCAGCACCATTTTTGAAAAATCCGCGGGCAAAAGGCACTGCGTTTTACCTGCGGATTTACCGCGGATTGCCAGTGTTTTTTGTGCGGATTTCACCTGTGGATTCCTATTGAGGAACAGGTGTAAAACGCTGCGGAATCCGCACAAATAATTGACATGCTGCGGAAAATACAACGCAGCGTTTCCGCGTGGTATTTTCCGCACCATGGGCACAGCGGATTTGGTTTTCCATAGGTTTACATGGTACTGTAAACCTGATGGAACACTGCTGCGAATCCGCAGCCAAATCCGCACCGTGTGCACATAGCCTAATTCTAAAGGTATGTGCACACGCTGCGGAAAATGCTGCGGATCCGCAGCAGTTTCCCATGAGTTTACAGTTCAATGTAAACCTATGGGAAACAAAAATCGCTGTACACATGCTGCAGAAAAACTGCACGGAAACGCAGCGGTTTACATTCCGCAGCATGTCACTTCTTTCTGCGGATTCCGCAGCGGTTTTACAACTGCTCCAATAGAAAATCGCAGTTGTAAAACCGCAGTGAAATGCACAGAAAAACCGCGGTAAATCCACAGCGGTTTAGCACTGCGGATTTATCAAATCCTCTGCGGAAAAATCCGCAGAGGACCAGAATACGTGTGCACATCCCGAACCCTAACCCTAACCCTACCCCTAACCCTAATTCTTACCCCAACCTTAGTGGAAAAAAAAAATTCTTTATTTTTTTTATTGTCCCTACCTATGGGGGTGACAAAGGGGGGGGGGGGGGTCATTTACTATTTTTTTTATTTTGATCACTGAGATATAACCTATCTCAGTGATCAAAATTCACTCTGGAACGAATCTGCCGGCCGGCAGATTCGGCGGGCGCACTGCACATGCGCCCGCCATTTTGGAAGATGGCGGCGCCCAGGAAAGAAGACGGACGGACCCCGGGAGGCTAGGTAAGTATAAGGGGGGGGAGATCAGGGCACGAGGGGGGGGGGGGGGCGTCGGAGCACGGGGGGGTGGATCGGAGCATGAGGGGGTGGATCGGAACACGGGGGGGTGGATTGGAGCATTGGGTGGGGAATCGCTGTGTGGGGGGGGGTGGATCGGAGCACGGGGGGGGATCGCTGTGCGGGGGGGGATCGGAGTGCGGGGGGGTTGGATTGGAGCACGGGGGTGTGATTGGAGCACGGGGGAGCGGACAGGAGGACGGGGGAGCGGAGCACAGGACGGAGGGTAGCGGACCACAGATCGGAGGGCTGGGGGGGGGCGATCGGTGGGGTGGCGGCACATAAGTGATTCCAGGCATGGCCGATGATATTGCAGCATCGGCCATGGCTGGATTGTAATATTTCATCAGTTTTTTAGGTGAAATATTACAAATCGCTCTGATTGGCAGTTTCACTTTCAACAGCCAATCAGAGCGATCGTAGCCACGGGGGGGGGGGGTGAAGCCACCCCCCCGGGCTAAACTACCACTCCCCCTGTCCCTGCAGATCGGGTGAAATGGGAGTTAACCCTTTCACCGGATCTGCAGGGACGCGATCTTTCCATGACGCATATGCTGCGTCATGGGTCGGATTGGCACCGACTTTCATGACGCAGCGTATGCGTCAAAGGTCAGGAAGGGGTTAAAGTTACTGTATTTTTCAGATTATAAAACGCTCTGGATTATAAGACACACCCCAAATTTTGAGGAGAAAAAGAATTTTTATTTTTTTTTTTAATAAAATGGTGATGCTTCTTATAATCTATGTGTCTTATTGCTTACCAGGGGTGGTGGGTGCGGGGTCCCAGGGTCACTGCTGGAGGAGGCAGGAGTGGGGTGATACCGCGGGCTAGGATGAGGTGGGGCTCCAATGTGCGGCGTGCTGGTGCGGGGGTCTTGTGCTGGTGCATGTCCGATGCTGCTGCAGGGTGTCTCCGGAGCCCAGCGCTGCCCGGGGCTCTGCCGACATTTTCAGACAGGCCAGAGCCCCGGTAATTCCACGGTTCCCTGTGCGTGTGCGGTGGACTCCGGGAATATAGCCAGCGGCGCATGCGCAGATGGTGATCTCTGGATCAAGATCTCGAAAGATAAGATCTCAGCGCTGAAATTTCATCTCTCGAGATCTTGGTCCCGAGATCACATCTGCACATGCACCGCCGGCTATATTCCCGGAGTCCACCGCACACGCACAGGGAACCGTGGAATTACCGGGACTCTGGCCTGTCACAAAATGTCGGCTGAGCCCCGGCAGCGCCAGACACCCATGCAGCACCGCTGGGCACCGGAGACACTCGCAGCAACGGCCAGCAACCGCCGGGCACCCGGAGACACCCTAATACCGCCCTCATCCCAGCCTGCGGCCTACCCCCACGGTATCGGTAAGGCATGTTCGCTTTCTAAGACGCATCCCCCATTTTCACCCCAACTTTGGGGGGGAAATAAGTGCGTCTTACAAAAAGAAAAATACGGTACGTTTTTTCATAATCTATAAAAAGCATACATTTTGCATAATCATAATGACTTGCAGAAACACATCAGACTCTTGCCTACCACAGAAACCTTCAAAAAGGACCTGAAGACCCACCTCTTCCAACAATCCTACAACCTGCAGTGATCCTTAGTCTGCTGAACTGCTGCACGACCAGCTCTACCCTCTCCTGGTGTATCCTCACCCATCCCCTGTAGACTGAGCCCTGCCAGGCAGGGTCCTCCCTCCTTCTGTACTTGTGTGTGCCTGGTATTGCTCAGGTTTACAGTACTTGTCTATATTTGCCCCTTTCACATGTAAAGCACCATGGAATAAATGGTGCTATATAAATATATAATAAAAAAAGTCATTATTTAAAGCATAGCGAAAGTTCTAAAAACAAAATCAGAACAATGGCTAAATTGCGGGGGGAAGGGGGGGGGGGTTCTCTCCATTCCAACCCACAAATAATTTCTTTACTGTATATTACAATACTTTATATTGCAAATCGAAGAAAAACTTTACAATGGCAGAGTATACATTTTTTTTTAAGTACCGTATATACTTTAGTATAAGCAGAGTTTTTTTTCACATTTTTGTGCTAAAAACTACCCCCCTCGGCTTATACTCGAGTCACTGTCACTTAGTCTAGGGGTGGTTGGGCACTGGCCACTTAGAATATTCAAGATGTCGACATACAATCAGATCAAGCATAGGAGGAATCACGTGTGCCTGATATATACCATGCAGCGGCAGCAAGCAAAGAGAAACAGCTCTCTTCCGCTTCCTGTGTCATCGCTGCGTCATGTTGTTAGATCATGTGACCCAGTGAGCAGAGATGCGATACTTCCTGATAACATGGCGACACTGTTTTTCTGCATTGTCATGTGTCTCAGCAACGCCTTTGTCATAGTGTGAAATCACATGAGCTGGTGATTGAGATTCGCGTAACGTCACTTCCTGGTTACCAGTGATGCTATTAGACCGCCCCTTCATTGGTACATAGACGTTCATTTCGCCGCTATAAAGAAATCAGGTAATGTGTCCTCTGTATTTTGATGACCCAAGATGGAAACGAAATGAAAAAAGTTCATTTGTTGTTTATCTACTATTGAAGCACCTACAAAATGAAAAGAATATTTACCGTAATTGAGTGTAGTAACCTCCAATAAATGATAAATGTAAATAAACCAATGGAATATAGTAGGAAATAATTGATAAAAGTGTAGTAAAATCAAGAAAGAGTATTGTGAGTAGTGTGAATGGTGCCATGTGTAGGGATATATCCAAGTAGAGTGAACCACTAATTAAGGAGTGTGTTAATAAATGTGAAAAAAAATATCTGGACATGATAAAGAATGGCAAATTATAGTGCAAAAATCTATGAAAGATATATTCTGGAAAGTGTGTGAAAAGTGTCATGTGTAAGAGTGTACCAAAACATAAAAGTGAACAACTAATAACCCTATCGGTTAGAAAGGCTAAAGAAAAACAGAAAACTGAGCCAGAGTATGACTTGAAAACATGCATGATGTAAGAGCATGTTCACACTGGCCATGGAACCAACAAAACCAAAGGAAAAAAACAACAACATGTGCATATACCCTAACGAAAATAAATAAATAAAAAAGCAAGTGCATTAAATAAACAAAGGTACTTCGTAAACACTGTTTTTGATTTAAAAAAAAGCATAAGGCTATGTTCACACGTTCCTGATTTCCCTGCTGTTTTTTCTGCACTAAAAACCGCAGCTCTTGGCAGAAAACGCAGGTCCTTTTTTTGGTGCTTTTTTGGTGCGTTTTTTGATGCGTTTTTTATGCAGTTTTCTCTGCAGAGTCTGTGTGTTTTCTAGGAAATTTTTTAGGGTTAAAATGGCTGAAAATACCCTAACCCTACCCCTAACCCTAGCCCTAAACCTAACCCTAACCCTAACCTTAGTGGAAAAAAAAAAAATTCTTTATTTTTTTTATTGTCCCTACCTATGGGGGTGACAAAGGGGGGGGGGGGTCATTTTACTATTTTTTTTATTTTGATCACTGAGATATAACCTATCTCAGTGATCAAAATGCACTTTGGAACGAATCTGCCTGCCGGCAGATTCGGCGGGCGCACTGCGTATGCGCCCGCCATTTTGGAAGATGGCGGCGCCCAGGGAGAAGACGGCCAGACGGACACCGGGAGGCCGGGTAAGTATAAGGGGGGGAGATGAGGGCACGGGGGGGGGGGGCATCGGAGCACGGGGGGGTGGCATCGGAGCATGGGGGGGTGGGATTGGGACACGGGGGGCAGCCACACTGCAGCGGTTCTGCACTACAAACCGCAGAAAACCCGCAGATATTTTTTTCATCTGCGGGTTTTACCTCACAATGGAGGTCTATGGGTGCAGAACCGCTGCAGTTCCGCAAAAAGAAGTGACATGGTACTTCTTTTTTACCGCGGCTATTCAGCGCGGCTTTTTTCGCGATTTTCCGCAATGTGGGCACAGCAGTTCCTGTTTTCCATAGGGTACATTGTAATGTACCCTGCATGGAAAACAGCTGCGGACCCGCAGCGGGAAAATCGCGGCGGTTCCGCATTAAAAAAAGGATGGTGCGAACATGGCCTAAAGCTGTTCCACCGCGGCAAGGTGTACCCAATTGGAACAGTAACTACACTCTCTAATGTTAGAAAAGCTGATCACAAACTAAAGGGGTTAACTAGTGGGACAATTTTATAGGTCGGATCGTTAACGACGCGGTGATAAAAGTGTAGTTTTAATGTTTATTTTTTCATACAAATATTTATTTATAGATACAATATCTTGATGTTTTATCATTTTTGATAAATATCTTCACAATTATTATTATTATTTTTTTACTTTGTCCTAATATGGGACTATCATTTTTGCAGGCTGATCGCTTCTACAGCATAGGGACACAGCAGCATTCCCATGCTGTAGAAACTGTCAGCTCTGCACTGCCAGAGAAAGTTGCTGATCATGCACTGCGCATGATCAAGCAACTTTCATAGCTTTGGTGATCCGGATGTCGTAATAACGACATCGGGTGATCATGGCAACGATCGTGACCCTGCGTCATGCCACGGGGTCTCAGACCCAAAGGCAGAGAGGCTCTCATCCTTCTGCTCTGCTGACTCCGATAGCTTTAGTTTGCAGAATTTAGAGGGTTAAAGTGCCAGGAGCGGTGTGTGACCGCTCTTGGCATTAAGTGTAGGTGTCCGCTGTCAGAATGAGCGGACACTTGGCGGCGATCGCCCACGCACAGCCTGTGCGCGTGGACGATCGCCATACAGTAATACATCATCCCTGGTTAGATAGGCCCAGGGCACAGATAGGCATTGTTAGGACATGTCAGAAAGGGGTTAAAGCCATCTTTGGACAGAATAGGAATTAAGATCATATCACTCCCTCTGCAAATGTAACTAATGTGCTGTTTTCTGAACCAACTGTTTTTAGTCTGGTTTTATTTATTTTTGCATAGTCTCTTTGTGTTTTTTTTCTTAAAGAGATGATGTCTCACCCCCCTCCCCCCCATTTTGTCTCTATGCCTGAACCTAGAATATCTTGTCTTTATAGTCTTTATCTCCCTCCCCTCCCCAAAAAAAACAAAAAAAAACCTGTTCTACCATCATGGTTACAACTAAAGGTACCGTCACACTAAACGACGCTGCAGCGATACCGACAACGATCCGGATCGCTGCAGCGTCGCTGTTTGGTCGCTGGAGAGCTGTCACACAGACCGCTCTCCAGCGACCAACGATGCCGGTAACCAGGGTAAACATCGGGTAACTAAGCGCAGGGCCGCGCTTAGTAACCCGATGTTTACCCTGGTTACCATCCTAAAAGTAAAAAAAACAAACACTACATACTTACCTACAGCCGTCTGTCCTCCAGCGCTGTGCTTTGCACTCCTCCTGTACTGTCTGTGTGAGCACAGCGGCCGGAAAGCAGAGCGGTGACGTCACCGCTCTGCTTTCCGGCTGACCGACGCTCACAGCCAGAGCAGGAGGAGTGCAGAGCACAGCACAGGGGACAGACAGCGGTAGGTAAGTATGTACTGTTTGTTTTTTTTACTTTTAGGATGGTAACCAGGGTAAACATCGGGTTACTAAGCGCGGCCCTGCGCTTAGTTACCCGATGTTTACCCTGGTTACCAGTGAAGACATCGCTGAATCGGTGTCACACACGCCGATTCAGCGATGTCTGCGGGGAGTCCAGCGACGAAATAAAGTTCTGGCCTTTCTTCCCCGACCAGCGACAGCACAGCAGGGGCCTGATCGCTGCTGCCTGTCACACTGGACGATATCGCTAGCGAGGACGCTGCAACGTCACGGATCGCTAGCGATATCGTTTAGTGTGACGGTACCTTAAGGAAAACCCCATGGCTCTCGTTATCATTTGTTCTGACCCGCTAATGTAACACTATGGCACTTTAATTTTACAATCATTTATCTGTTTTTGACAATATGGCTGTTGTGCGATAATATGCAATAATGTTCTAGTACTAATGCACTTTGTTGATACATAATTTTTTCTTCATACAAGGGTGACCACTGTTCTTTTTATACATAATTATTTGGATTGCCAATTGGATGGTTAACAGCACAATCCATCTTTATTTTTCGCCACTTTTTGGTATTGTTACCTATTTTACTCTTTCATATTTCAGTTTTTTATTTTTTAGAATGCTATACCGCTTAGAATATGAACTACAGGTCCTTCTCAAAAAATTAGCATATAGTGTTAAATTTCATTATTTACCGTAATGTAATGATTACAATTAAACTTTCATATATTATAGATTCATTATCCACCAACTGAAATTTGTCAGGTCTTTTATTGTTTTAATACTGATGATTTTGGCATACAACTCCTGATAACCCAAAAAACCTGTCTCAATAAATTAGCATATCAAGAAAAGGTTCTCTAAACAACCTATTACCCTAATCTTCTGAATCAACTAATTAACTCTAAACACATGCAAAAGATACCTGAGGCTTTTATAAACTCCCTGCCTGGTTCATTACTCAAAACCCCCATCATGGGTAAGACTAGCGACCTGACAGATGTCAAGAAGGCCATCATTGACACCCTCAAGCAAGAGGGTAAGACCCAGAAAGAAATTTCTCAACAAATAGGCTGTTCCCAGAGTGCTGTATCAAGGCACCTCAATGGTAAGTCTGTTGGAAGGAAACAATGTGGCAGAAAACGCTGTACAACGAGAAGAGGAGACCGGACCCTGAGGAAGATTGTGGAGAAGGACCGATTCCAGACCTTGGGGAACCTGAGGAAGCAGTGGACTGAGTCTGGTGTGGAAACATCCAGAGCCACCGTGCACAGGCGTGTGCAGGAAATGGGCTACAGGTGCCGCATTCCCCAGGTAAAGCCACTTTTGAACCATAAACAGCGGCAGAGGCGCCTGACCTGGGCTACAGAGAAGCAGCACTGGACTGTTGCTAAGTGGTCCCAAGTACTTTTTTCTGATGAAAGCAAATTTTGCATGTCATTCGGAAATCAAGGTGCCAGAGTCTGGAGGAAGACTGGGGAGAAGGAAATGCCAAAATGCCTGAAGTCCAGTGTCAAGTACCCACAGTCAGTGATGGTGTGGGGTGCCATGTCAGCTGCTGGTGTTGGTCCACTGTGTTTCATCAAGGGCAGGGTCAATGCAGCTAGCTATCAGGAGATTTTGGAGCACTTCATGCTTCCATCGGCTGAAATGCTTTATGGAGATGAAGATTTCATTTTTCAGCACGACCTGGCACCTGCTCACAGTGCCAAAACCACTGGTAAATGGTTTACTGACCATGGTATTACTGTGCTCAATTGGCCTGCCAACTCTCCTGACCTGAACCCCATAGAGAATCTGTGGGATATTGTGAAGAGAAAGTTGAGAGACGCAAGACCCAACACTCTGGATGAGCTTAAGGCCGCTATTGAAGCATCCTGGGCCTCCATAACATCTCAGCAGTGTCACAGGCTGATTGCCTCCATGCCACGCCGCATTGAAGCAGTCATTTCTGCCAAAGGATTCCCGACCAAGTATTGAGTGCATAACTGAACATTATTATTTGATGGTTTTTTTGTTTGTTATTAAAAAACACTTTTATTTGATTGGATGGGTGAAATATGCTAATTTATTGAGACAGGTTTTTTGGGTTATCAGGAGTTGTATGCCAAAATCATCAGTATTAAAACAATAAAAGACCTGACAAATTTCAGTTGGTGGATAATGAATCTATAATATATGAAAGTTTAATTGTAATCATTACATTATGGTAAATAATGAAATTTAACACTATATGCTAATTTTTTGAGAAGGACCTGTATATCACCCCACAGGAATTTATAGGTTTTTGTGATCAGCCTTACGAACAGATACAGTTATTGGTTGTTCACTTTTATGTTTTGTTACACTAACACATGACACTTTTCACACTTTCCAGAATATATCTTTCATAGATTTTTGCACTCTAATTTACCATTCTTTATCAGGTCCAGATCATATTTTTCACGTTTATTAACACACTCAATTAGTGGTTCACTCTCCTTAGTCAGATATATCCCTACACAAGACACCATTCACACTACTCACAATCAATATTCTTTCTTGATTTTACTGCACTTTTATCAATTACTTCCCACTATGTTCCATTAGTTTCTTTACATTTATCATTCACTAGATGGTGGCCCGATTCTAACGCATCGGGTATTCTAGAACAGAGGTCCCCAACCTTTTTTGCACCATGGAGCGGCTTTAAGCAAGACCAGTTTTCCATGGCCCGGTGGGGTGGGGGTGGGGCTCTGGTCATATGGGGGTGGGGTTATGGAGGGGTGGAGCTTAGTGCATACTTATGTAATTATGATATTTATAATGAGAATGTGATTCACACACACACATTCTCACACACACATTCACACACACATTCACACACATTCACACACACATTCTCACACACATTCTCACACACACACATTCACATTCTCACACACACACACACATTCTCACACACACACATTCACACACACACACATTCACACACACACACATTCACACACACACATTCACACACACACATATTCTCGCACACACACATTCTCGCACACACATTCACACACCCCTCTCACCTCTCCTCGCACTCTACCACAGCATCTCATTGCCTTCCTCTGACACAGCCGGCTGCTGAATGATGACGTCATCCAGCGGCGCATCTGTGTGAGAGGAAGCAGGAAGACAGATCGCTGGGCAGCGGAGCTGCGGGGATTTCTCCCTGCCCGTCGCAGCCACCCTGCAGGGGCTCCCCTCCACCTCTGCACACGTTGGGAGCCGGCGCTCTGCAGCTTCTCTGTGCCGGCTGTCAGCTTGACAGTCGGCACAGAGAACAGCTGACTCCCTGACCGGGGGAGTCAGAATGCAGCCGCCGGGGGAGACACTGCGGACCGCCGAATGAGGCGGCCCGACTGCGCCCCTCCCTGCCGGCTGCGCCCGGGGCAAATGCCCCGGCTGCCCCCCCCCCCCCCTTAGATACGCCACTGGGCGTGTCAGTGAGGAGAGCCTGCCGCCCCACCCCATCAGGAACACACCATGCTGCGCAGGAGGGCTGCTTCACTAAGACCCGCCTGACGCCCCGCCCCGTCCTGCATAATGTTCTCTGCCGGGAGCTGCGAGCTGTCACAGAGCGTGCTCTGACCAGGCGCAGGGCCGCGAAGCTAGCTGTCAGCGGCGCCGCGGACCGGCTGAAAAACCTCAACGGCCCGGTCCTGGTCTGCGGACCGGCGGTTGGGGACCTCTGTTCTAGAATATGTATGTATGTATGTATGTATGTATGTATGTATGTATGTATGTATGTATATATATAAATGTATGTATATATAGCAGCCACATATTATATAGCACAGCCCACGTAACAGACAGCCACGTAGTATATAGTAGCAACGTAGTACATAGCACAGCCACGTAGTACATAGCACAGCCCAGTAGTATATAGCACAGCCCAGTAGTATATAGCACAGCCCAGTAGTATATAGCACAGCCCAGGAGTATATAGCACAGCCCAGTAGTATATAGCACAGCCCAGTAGTATATAGCACAGCCCAGTAGTATATAGCACAGCCCACATAGTATATAGCACAGCCCAGTAGTATATAGCACAGCCCAGTAGTATATAGCACAGCCCACGCAGTATATAACACAGGCCACGCAGTATATAACACAGGCCATGCAGTATATAACACAGGCCACGCAGTATATATCAGCCACGTAGTATATAACACAGGCGACACAGTATATATCAGCCATGTAGTATATAGCACAGCAACGTAGTATATAGCACAGCCCACACAGTATATATAGCAGTGTGGGCACCATATACCTGTTAAAAAAAAAATGAAATAAAAAAAAATAGTTATATACTCACCCTCCGGCGTCCAGCGAAGTGTGCCGATCCGTGAGATGCTGCCGCCAGTTCCGTTCCCAGAGATGCATTGCGAAATTACCTAGATGACTTAGTGGTCTCGCGTGACCGCTACGTCATCTGGGTAATTTTGCAATGCATCTCTGGGAACGGAAGCTGGCGGCAGGATCGAGCACATCGGTGGACGTCGGAAGGTGAGAATAGCACGATTTTTTATTTATTTTTTATTATTTTTAACATATCTTTTTACTATTGATGCTGCATAGGCAGCATCAATAGTAAAAAGTTGGTCACACAGGGTTAACAGAGTTAACAGAGTGCGTTACACCGCGGCATAACGCGGTCCGTTAACGCTGCCATTAACCCTGTGTGAGCGCTGACTGGAGGGGAGTATGGAGCGGGCACTGACTGGACGGAAGTAGGGAGGGGCAAATTCGCTGCCGGACTGTGCCCGTCGCTGTTTGGACACATCAGCAACGCGGGATTTCCATTACAGACAGACAGACGGAAGTACCCCTTAGACGATTATATAGATAGATTGGAGGTTAACACTTATCAATTATATATTATTTTCATTTTATAGGTGCTTTCAACATACAGTTTTACCATTTCCATTGTCTTCAATAGTAGATAACCAATGAACTTTTTTCATTCAGTTTCCATCTTGGATCATCAAAATACAGACATTACATGATTTCTTTATAGCAGCGAGATGAACGTCTACGTACCAATGACGGGCGGCCTAATAGCATCACTTGTAACCAGGAAGTGACATTACGCGAATCTCAATCACTAGCTCACGTGATGGCACACCATGACAATGGCGTTGCCGAGACACTTGACAACGCAGGGAAACAATGGCGTTACCATGTTATCAGGAAGCATCGCATCTCTGCTCATTGGATGTTCTAATAACATGAGGCAGCGATGACACAGGAACCGCAAGAGAGGTGCTTTTCTTATATGCAACCATAACAATGGCGTAATCAATCACAGGTTGCCTCCTATGCATGATCTGATTGTGTGTCGACATCATAAATGTTCTCCCTGGCCAGTACCCAACCACCCCTGGATGACACATTTCAGTGCAAAACGCACGTCGGGTGTGGTGCGTCCTCGGTAACTACTACTGAGGTAAATACCTTTTACCATGTACTCCTTTATTGTCTGATTTGTTCACTATATGACTGGGTTAAACTCATGTGTCTGACTGGCAGCATTATACACTTTTGACTACTCAGTCTTAATATGGCAATTTTGCCCCTTTTTTGTATTACCACAAACTTTCTTGTGGCGCTGCCAGTTTTCCACAGGTATACATACTTCTATTGCCCAACCCGCTTTTTTTATGCGATTTTAGAATATATTTAATAAACTTAATATAATTTTTGAAAAATATGTATCCTCTGGCCTCATTGTAAAATTTTTTTTTCCTCCTTTGTATTTTCTATGCTGTTTTTGCTTTACCGCCAAAATAACGAGGGGACAGTTTGATGAACGTTATGCAGCAAGTTAAATCATGGTTTTAAAAACTACATTTGTCCCGCTAAAATCGGCCCATCATATGGCTATAACTACAAAAAAAAACTGTAAAAAAAATAAAAAGGCATAGTTCTTGAAACATTGGTATAAAAAAAAAAGGTGAAGAGAAAAAACAAGAGCAGCTTGTCCAGAATTCCATCTACATTATTTACTCACTTGTTGCTGTCTCTGTAATTGTAGATGTAACAGCCTTGAGGCATCCCACTCTCTTTGTCTAATGTGAAGGAAAGTTTTAGCTGTGAAAGATTTAAGTAAAATATTAGTAGGGATTTATTCTAAAAGGTCTTTCATCATCTAATATAGCCTGGCTAAGTCACGGTAGAGAACTGGCCACTTGACAACACAATGACAATGCTTATAAATGGTTATATCATCATACATGTTTACATTATTATTATAATATTATTCTTATTTTTAAACCACCATTGATGCCATAGTGCTGTACATGAGAGAGGGTTACATACAAGATACAAATATAAAATAGCGAACAACCTAACAATGACAGACTGATACTGAAAGGACAGGGCCCGGCCCTTGCGGCTTACAGTCTTTAAAATAATGGGAAAGGAGACCGCTGGGGGCTGGTATTCTCAGGCTGGTAAGGGGTCATGGACATTGTACCCCCTCAGCTTAAAAATAACAGCCCACAGTTGCTCAAAAAAGGCATATCTATTAGATGCGCCAATTAGATGCACCAATTCTGACGCTCTTACTGGCTCTTCCCTCATGCCCTGTAGCAGTCCTTTATCAATCCCCACTGGCACTTGCAAAGCAAGAGAAACAGCTGCTAAGAAGGAGACCTTACTGTTCGTGTTGACAAAAAAGGAAATGGGGAAAAAAAACGCATCGGGTCCCTCAATTTTCATAATCAGCAAAGGGAAATCTGATGGCTGGGGGGGGCTTATTCTTCTGATTGGCTGCGCATAAAGACTATTGCAATAAAGGCAATACAAATAGAACTTATTTTCAGTAGAATAAATGCAAAACAAATATTGTACAGATAACACCACCAGTGGAGGGGGGGGGGATGTAAACACATTATTTCCATCTTTACAGAAAGATTTTGAGAGCTCGAGTTTGTGAAAACAAGCAAGATTGAAATTTACGGTTTATTAAAATTTGTAGTATTCATGAGATATTGATACTCCACAGCTTGTTGTCTAGGAGGCTGAACACTGCTGCTGTCTCGCTTATAAAAACTGCACTGAAGCTGCTGGAGGTATCTGGAGTGCACGGTTGGCTCCCATCTCCTGGGTTGTCTGAAGAAGTTGCTTTAACACAGGGGTAGGGAACCCCCAGCCAACAACCCTTTAATTGCTTCCAACACTGCAAGCATGCGCACTCAGCGTTCACTACTGAATGCTGCAATTTAGGATAATGTAGTTAGGCAGGTATGGAAGAGTCAGAATGTACTTTGTGGGCGGAGTGAGCACACCCTGCACTTAAGTCTGACCGATGACATCCGTAGTGACAGCCTCAGTCCTTCCTGTGACTTATATGCCCCCAGACCCCCTCTGTCAGAGGTGTGTCTAGGAGGGGGCAGGCAGGGCATCGGGATAGGCAGGGCATCAGCCCCGGGCACATCCAGTCAGGTCGCTTATTGCGGCAGTCCGAAGTGTCTCTCCCGACAGTTGCATTTTGCCCCCTGGACTGGGAGTGAGACGTTCAGAGGCAGCTGTCAAGCTTACAATCGGTTCACAGGAGATGCAGCGTGCCAGCTCCTACTGAACATTGTACTTGCGCCTTTTCACATGAGCGTCAGGGGTGGGGGAGTATTAGCGTGGGCGTCAGGAGTGGGGGAGATTTAGCGAGGGCGTCAGGAGTGGGGGAGATTTAGCGAGGGCGTCAGGAGTGGGGGAGATTTAGCGAGGGCGTCAGGAGTGGGGGAGATTTAGCGAGGGCATCAGGATTGGGGAAGATTTAGCGAGGGCGACAGGAGTGGGAGTTTTAGCGTGGGGGTAAGGGAGATTTAATGTTGGTATCACGGGTAGGGGAGATTTAGCATGGTGAATGAGGGTGATGGGTGCGCACAGTATCAGTAGCAAGGATTAAAATGTTCCGCAATACAGTAAGGGTTGCAAGGGTGATGAAATGTGTGCAGACAGTATGGGGAGCTTTGAGAAAGCACACCTTGAGTGTTTGAAACGCGTTGCCGCATACGCCTGTTTGTTTCTCCTGCCATGATTTTTTTACGATTTTGAACAACAAAAGTATGAGCTTTTAAGAAGCTGGGACAATCCTCATCTTTTCTCTCCTGACAGTATGGGGAGTAGGTGAGATGTGTGAGGAGGCAGTATGGAGAGCGAGGGGGTAAATATATGAGGAGACCGTATGGATAGCTGGGGGGATGTGACTGAAGACAGTATGAGGAGAGAAGGAAATGTGTGAGGGGAATTGTGTGAGGAGACATTATGGTGAGACCGGAAAAGATGGAAATATGCAGAGACGAGCTGTGGATGAAAAAAAGTCATCATGGAATCTGGACAAGATGAAGACGAAAAGAAAGAACGACTCCAATCACAGAGGTCATCTGGATGTAGATGTTTTTTGCAATATGGACTAATTCTCACTTTTACTTATGTTAGTAGCATTAAAGGGGTTGTCCAAGTTTGTGATTTATTTGCCATCATTCTATGAGACTTCAGACATCTGAATTCTCACAGTGTGCACTGCACATTGTCCGTATTCTCTAGTGCCGGCGATTTGCATACATGCGGTCACGTGCAGACTACACCTGCATAGTATCACTCAATGAAATTAATTGAGAAAGGCTGGACATGTCTAGTCAGAATGTATCCAGAAGTATACAAATCACATACTTGTGCGGACATCAACGTCCACTCTTGCCACCGGCAAGGGAGAAACCTAAAGGTGTGTAGTGCTTGCGCCATGAGAATTCACAAGTATACAGCCACGCATAGTGACTGCACACTTTCATCTCAAACCTGGATGAGCCCTTTAAATATAAAATGAAGACTTGTAGCATGCTAATCCTAACTGCATTGGAAGAGCAGCTCATTGGTACGTGACTGTAAGAGTGCAAATCACAAATATGCTCGGAATGGGGGAGGAGGTTGGTGGGGTAGGAGTGCAAAACTTAATTTTTGCCCCGGGTGCCAGAAAACCCAGATACACACTAAGAGACATACAGAACTAACTGCTGCGAGTTCTTTTGAAAATTCATCGCAAAGCATCAACTGCGCTCCAGACCTAGGCAAATCTGCAAAAGCAGTTATGAGTAGCAACAGCAATACCACCTAACATCGTCGCACCAAAGAAAAGCAGATCCAGCCATCGCATTAGGGATGAGTTATTTAAATGTTAGATCAAATGTAGCAGGATGAATTTTAAATTGATAATTTTTCACACCCCCGAAGGATGGTATAAATATCCAAAAGGCACCTGGCAGAAAAAGGGTCCCCTCCCCTGCTTTAAAGGGAACCTTAACCGCAGATTCATGCTGCCCAAACCATGGACAGCAAGCAAGCATCAGACAACGGCTGTATGATTTCATCCAGGCATGTTTTACTCAGAAACGCTAATGCAGGTCAGAAAAAAACCAAAAAAACTTTAAAAGCCCCCATGTAGCAAGATGAATGGGAAATTAAATCTAGCGGCAGTCTGAATTAATATTTCCAGCCTCAACCCCCTTGAAAAAAATTATAGGCGAAATTTATAAAAATAATTTAAATGGAAAGTTGAAATATTTGTAGCAGCTCTTTGTTCTAAACAAGAAATGAAAAAACAAAACAAAAACACATTATGTGAAAAATTGACATGCATTTAATTTTTTCCTTTCTATTTTCCCTGAGCTCAGCAGAAACAGCAAACAATCTAAAAATGGCATAAAAATTAATTACCATGTGTCAGGAATTTTATTATTTTTATAGCCATTAAAAGCCCATGTATATATAAAAAAAAAATCTGAAAATGTGCCGTTAGGAAATGGTTAAGCAAATCTACAATTCCAGACTACATACTAACTAAGTAGTGGCAACGGCGGACCTTCCAAAGAGTACAATTTTTTCCAAAAACTTGACTCCCTTTGACTTGTAACTGTTTAAAAAAATAAAGCCTATATGATATATATATATTTTTATATTTCGGCCACAAAGTTGTGTTACATAAACAATTTTTCTCCAAACAACCAAGGAATAATAAATGGACAAGGATCTGATGGCCCATTTTATTAAGGCAACCTTGAGAGGAGTTGTACTATTACATAACACTCTCCCTTCACCAGCTGCAACGCTCTGCCCAATTTTATTTTTTTTAATGGACTGCAGTGGCTATGCCATGACTACTGTACACGAGACCACTGCTGCCAATTACTGGGCTCATTGGCGGTTCACGAGCCAAGTGATTGGCGGAAGTGGTTATCTACTCTGACTCTGTAGTCATGTCATGACTGCAGCTGATTAACAAAAAGACTGGGGGAAACAGAAGAGAGCCGATGCTGGAGCAATGTAGGGCGAGTACAGCAGAGTTTGTGATTTTTAAACAGTTGAAGGGTCGGGGCAAATTTCTTCCTCCTTAAAAAATCCTGTTAACTTAGCAGAGGAGAGTTTTAACGGGAAGAAGTTGTCTAGACGGTCTGGCCAGATGGGGAGACGGTAGTGTGAACTACTTCACTATGAAAAGACGTCCCCTCTAATCTAATTTGTTATTATTTTGGGAATTTCACCATCCACGAGAAACGGATTGTTTTATTGGATGTCAGGTGTCATCCTACTTAAAGCCATGTGGCATCTGTTTTTATCTTAAACTTGCTTATTGTTCACTGAAGAAGTGCGTTTGTGGCTAATCCAATAACAAAAATATAAGAAGACCCCTCGAAGGTGAAGTTTTATTCAAATTTAGCAACAGATCAGAGTGACAAGGAAGCAAGATCGAAGCAATCCAATCTGTGTCCATGTTTCACAGATCCCCACTGAATTGTTTGGTCGAGTCTGATCCACAAACATCAGATTAGAACGCTGAGTTTCCGATCTCGCTTGTTCTGCAATTTTCACAGACGTATCAATATATCCTTTCAACTCTGTCAGGTGATCAGCGTTAAGTGTTCACGAAAACTGGTTGTTCTTATGAGCGATCACTCTCCATTTATCATCCCATGTAAACAGGCTGCGCAAGCTGTAAATACAGGCTTGTACAAGGGTCATTACATTTTTGCATTGGTCACATACATAATATATACATACGTAATAAGCAAAGGACAAGCTATTTCTCTCACCATTATGCAACGGAACCTTTTTGATAAGGGATGAAGGAAGGTGTATTTATAGTTGCAAAATAGGAATGTTTCCAGAGAGATCAACAATACCTTTGGTCCTCCAAGTTATGTCTAAATTGGTTGGCACAGATGACAGGCTACAGGAAGACTTTTTAGCTTAAAATATTTGCATACAAGTAAAGCAGGAAACTTTCCTTGCAGTATCCTTCCTCTTACCCTAATCGACTATGTAAATTCCATATAAAAAAAATTATCTAAGTAGCCAAAGGCTAAATATACAAGATGATAAATGGATTTAGTCAATTTATTCTGGTTTAGCCATATACATAGATTTCTGTTTTGTAGCTCAAAAGTAAGGGAAAAAAACAGCATTATAGCAGAAAGTTATAAACTGCTTGTATGATGCAGGCCATATACAACATTCAATAATTTGGGGTCTAACCAATATTCACTAAAAGTTAGCTCTGAAGGGCAGCCATCACAAAATCCCCTTTTAACTAAACATTTGTATAGTATTTGTACATGTCTGTATCTTTCCCCATTTGTGATTTCATCAACTATATTGGAAAAAACAAACTTCATTATATAACACTTAAAGGGATATTAACTTTTTTTTACTCTTCGTTATAAAATCCGCATAACTTCCATTTTGTCATCTTGAAAATGCATCCTGTTCCGAAAAGGAGAGGTAGTGGTTTTTTTTTGCATTACAAACAACCCGGTTACATTCTGCTCATGCTAAAGTATGTGGACAATGCTAGCACTGGAGGCATTAACCTCATTGGGCAACGCAAGCGCTGTCCAGCCAAAAATGTATTGGTGTGGCTGGGTCTCGTGGTGCCACGCAACCAGGGATTATATTTTCTAACAGAATAGCTAGTCAGATGTAATCCGCTCCACGCTGTAGTCTATTGGGCAGCACCACGTCCTATTTAAACTCCCAAAAGTCTTTGAGATTCTCTCAATTCTCTACTATTTACGCCTTCCTGCTTTATATTTGTTTTTTTTGTTTTTTTAAATAGATTTTTATTGAAAGCGAATATGAACAATACAATTTATGCATTTTCCAGTATATTACAAAATTTTTACATTTTCCAAACCCCCAACAATCCCAACAAAACCCAAACCTCCCCCTCCCCTGACAGCTCATACCCAGTTATACTTTGTTACCAGTATTGATGGCTCTTTGAGCCATTTGAATCACTTATGTCCGCTTGTTCTTTAGCACTCTCTTCCTTTCAGAGGCCCTCATCCTCCCATTTCCCATACCTACTATCCCAGCTCGAGCCACGGAGACCACATTTTATCAAACGTTTCTATTTTCCCACGTCTTTTGTATACCCCCTTTTCCAAATTGAGACCATGTTTAACATATTTCAGGAATTCACCCCTTGTAGGCGGCTCATCCTTGATCCAGTTCCTTGCTATTACCTTCCTTGCCATATATAATAGCCTAGCTATTGCTATCTTCCAGGTGTTATCCACTCTAATTTCCTCTACATGTCCCAGTATACACACTATCGGATCTCTCGGCACTCTGCATTTATACGCCCCTTCCACACGGCTCATTACCACCAACCAGAAAGCAACCAGTCTTGGACATGTCCACATCATGTGGTATATTCCTGCATTCTCAGTCTTACATCTCGGGCATTCAGAGTCAGCACGCAACCCCGCTCTGTGCAACACTTCCGGTGATTTATAGACTCTGTGCAAGATGTACAGCTGCGATAGTCTATACGGCTCGCTCAGTGACACACGTGGAACCCACTCCAACACCGACTCCCAGGTTTCATCCTCCATTGGGCCTAAATCTCTTTCCCATTTCGCTCTCGCTTTTAGAGGGAAGTCTAGTAAATATGCATGTAGAAGGTCCTTATAAAGGGTGGTAATGACTCCCCTTGTGGACCCTTCCCCACATACGTATTCCAGAACTATGTCCTCCTGGATCTCAATACCACCGCCCTTGTTTTGCGCTTTAAAGGCATGTTTCATCTGAGCATATTGATACTCCCCAGTCGGTCTCAATCCAAACTCCCCCTGCAGCTGCGAAAAGGACTTTAATCCTTGTTGTTGAATTATCTGAGCCACCAAGTGGATTCCTTTGGCCTGCCACTCCGCCAGCACTCCAAGAGCCGCAAACTCAACCAAATTATTATTAAGCCATATCGGTGTAAATTTAGTCAGCCCCGTAACCCCCCGAATATGTCGCAGTCTGGTCCATAATTTATGTATCAAAAACATAGTTGGGTATAATTTCCCCAATACTCCCAAGGAGCCATCCTCCAGACACTGCGCCACCGGTCTTCGGTTTGTCACCCTCTCCATCAAGTGTTGTACCGCACTGGTAGACGCTCCCCGCGCCCAGCCCTTCAAATGCTGGCTCTGGGCTGCAAGAAAATATAACTCAGGATTGGGTAAAGCCAATCCTCCATCTTCCTTGGGTCGCTGAAGCGTCTCCAGGCGAATACGTGGGTACCGCCTCCCCCATATCAGGCTTCTAAAAAGAGCATTAATCTGCCGGAATTTCCCACGTGGAATCCAAACTGGCGCATTATGTAGGACGTAAAGTAATTTGGGCATCAGAACCATTTTAATGAGATTAACCCTACCCACCACCGATAGGTGTAATTTATTCCACGCATCCACTTTTGCTTTAAGGGCGCCCATGAGAGGAGTCAAATTCCTATACAAAAACTCTGTAACTGGCATCGAGATCCATATTCCCAGGTATTTGAAAAGGGATGCCACCTTAAGCCGCCCCTCTCCCAATGGCTCACTTCTGCTCTCCTCCACCCCATCCACCTCGAAGAGGACCGATTTATCCCAATTTATCCTCAATCCCGACAAGGCTCCAAATTTCCCAATGATCTCGATAGCCCCATTCAAGGCTTCATCCGGGTCCGCCAGGAACAGTAAGATGTCATCTGCATATAACGCGATCTTCTCCTCAACACTCCCATATCTGAACCCAGGAACCTCATCCGATTGTCGGATCTTAGCGGCCAGTGGCTCCACAGCTAAGGCAAACAGAAGGGGCGACAGTGGGCAACCCTGCCTCGTACCTCTGGCCAACTTTATAGGCTGAGAAAGTTCCCCATTCACTCTAATTCTAGCTGTTGGTAGTGAATATAACAGTTGAGTCCATGCCACAAATTGCGGACCAATACCCATACACTTCAACACCCGCCAGAGATATCCCCACTCCACACTGTCAAACGCCTTATGGGCATCCAAGGATGCAATAACCCTTCGGCCACAGTTGTCAGACTTCAGCTGTAGGTTCATATGCAGCCTCCGCAGATTAACCGCTGTAGACCTGTCAGGCATAAAACCAGACTGATCCGGATGTACAAGGCTAGCAATGACGCTGGACAAACGGGTAGCTAACACCTTATAATAATAATAATAATAATAATAATTTTTATTTATATAGCGCCAACATATTCCGCAGCGCTTTACAAATTATAGAGGGGACTTGTACATACAATAGACATTACAGCATAACAGAAATACAGTTCAAAACAGATACCAAGAGGAGTGAGGGCCCTGCTCGTAAGCTTACAAACTATGAGGAAAAGGGGAGACACGAGAGGTGGATGGTAACAATTGCTATAGTTATTCGGACCAGCCATAGTGTAAGGCTTGGGTGTTCATGTAAAGCTGCATGAACCAGTTAATTAATTTTTTTTTTTTTTTTTAATATAGGCCACACAGGGATCGTTAGGTTAATGCATTGAGGCGGTAGGCCAGTCTGAACAAATGAGTTTTTAGGGCACGCTTAAAACTGTGGGGATTGGGGATTAATCGTATTATCCTAGGTAGTGCATTCCAAAGAATCGGCGCAGCACGTGTAAAGTCTTGGAGACGGGAGTGGGAGGTTCTGATTATTGAGGATGCTAACCTGAGGTCATCAGCGGAGCGGAGGGCACGGGTAGGGTGGTAGACTGAGACCAGAGAGGAGATGTAGGGTGGTGCTGAGCCATGGAGTGCTTTGTGGATGAGGGTAGTAGTTTTGTACTGGATTCTTGAGTGGATGGGTAACCAGTGTAATGACTGGCACAAGGTAGAGGCATCGGTGTAACGGTTGGTGAGGAATATGATCCTGGCAGCAGCATTCAGGACAGATTGGAGCGGGGAGAGTTTGGTAAGAGGGAGGCCGATTAGTAGAGAGTTACAATAGTCCAGACGAGAATGAATAAGTGAAACAGTAAGAGTTTTTGCAGAGTCGAAAGTAAGAAAAGGGCGAATTCTAGAAATGTTTTTGAGATGCAGGTAAGAAGAGCGAGCCAGTGGCTCTTGGCCAAGAGTTTGACATCGATGGTTAACAGAGAGATTGGTCGATATGACTCAGGCTTCCCCAGATCCTTATCCTCCTTCGGAATAACCACTATAATAGCCTCCCTCATAGATGCTGGGAGATACCCTTGGCATCCAGCCTCCTCCAGTACTAACTTTAATCTGGGAATCAGCACTTCCTCCAAACTTTTATAGATTTCGGCTGGTAACCCATCAACCCCAGGTGCCTTCCCATTAGCCATAGACTTCAGCGCCCGACTCAGTTCCTCCTCGGTGATAGGGGCATCGAGGCTCACCCCATCCTCCTCACTCAATTTCGGAAGACCCAGACTCTCAAGGAAAGTCTCCGTATCTCCGGCTGACTCATTGACCCTGGAGGAATATAAGTCCGCGTAAAAGTCCGCAAAGACCTTTATAATTTCAGGTGTTTCAGATACCCTGCTCCCCCCATCTGAAACCAACGAATGTACATACGAGGTACCACGCTGAGCCGCGGCTACCACCGATAGCATGTGTCCCACTGTTTCTCCCTCCTGAAAATAAGCCACCCTCTGAAACTCCCGCTTCCTTTCAGCTTTTCCCAGCAGAATCTTTTCCATACAATTTTGCGCTGTTCTCAACCTTTTCTCTGCCTCAGAAGTCCCCAGCACTACCATCTCGTCCTCTGCGGCTTTCAGCTCCTCCATCGCCACTCTCTCCGCCTCCCTTGTCCTCCTCTTACACCTACTAATGTCTCTAAATAGTAACCCTCTCAGGTACGCTTTCATTGCATCCCAAACAGTTAGAGCATCTGTACTCCCATCATTTAAAGCAAAGAATTCCGTCACCTCCTTCCCTATACCGTCCAAATCAATACTCTGTAACCAGTTAGGATGGATCTTCCATTCTCTCCCACTTGCGGTCCGTGTCCCCAACAACCTAACCTCCACCTCAATTGGACTGTGATCCGAAAGGGCCCTCGGCAGATAACGCACCTCTCCCACCATTGTGTCCAACAGGCGGTTACCCAGCGCCATATCAATTCTGGATAGCGTAGCATGAGCCGGCGAGTAGCACGAGTATCCTCTCTCCCCAACATGTCTAACTCTCCATAGATCAATCATGCCTATTTCACGCACATAGGTACCAAATGTTGTAGTGTGCCCCTCCGACCTGTTCTGGGTGTTCTTATTTTTATCCCAAAAGTCATCACAGATATTGTTCAAATCCCCAATAATTAAGAGTGGTAGTGGTTCCCATCGTTCCACCCTCTCCAACACCTCCCTGATCTTCTTACTTGAATATGGAGGTGGAATATACATTGCCGCCATACACAATCTCACTCCATACAATATACATTGTATCACCACATACTGACCCTCAGCATCCACGCATACTTTCACCTCTTCATACTGCACTCCCACCGGCACCAACACTGACACACCTCTTGAGTACGTCGAAAAGGTAGAATGATACCCTTTCTGTATCCAACGTCTATTCAGTACGTCCACTTTCTCCTGTATCAAGTGCGTCTCTAGCAAGCATATCATAGAAGCCCGCTGATCCTTCGCATACTGCAAGCTCGCAGCTCTCCTAGATTTATCCGCCAGACCTCTCACATTCCAACTCAAAATCTTAAAGCGGTCCCCTATTATGTGACTCATCATCTTTAGTTATGTCTTTACTCCCCGTTCTGAGCTGTCTAACTTCCCTCCCCACCCTTACCCCTACCCCCCCTCCCCCACGCCCCCCAATACTATACATTCTGCCTCTTATCAAGAGTGGGGCACCATCACCCATTGCGAACACTCTTGTTAACGTAACCTTCTCCTTCCGCCTCCCGCTACCGTTTATAACAGAATTCGGCGCAATTCTTAGAAGAACAATATAATTCAACCTGTATTAAATTACAACTGCAAGAAACTAAATAAACTTTTAGTACGCTGCACACCCTTCCTCCCTCGTACTTCTCCGCCGCATCAGCACACCCAGTACATTCCCTGAATAATACCCCGCTCCACCCTCCAACCTTCACATTTCAATTACCAGTGTACTGTCAGTCCATCTCTTTTTCCCCTTTTTGAAAGAATTAAAATATCTCCCGACTAACCCACCCCACATTTTCAATCTCCTTTTCCTTTAAGCTTTTTAGCATTAAGATCTATCCACTGGGTAGCGTCCTCCGGCGTCTGGAAAAAATGAATCTTATCCAGCGCTACCACTCTCAGTCGTGCCGGAAACATCATGGAGTATTGCACTCCCAGTTCTCTCAGCCGTCTCTTGATACCCGTGAACATCATCCGTTGTTTCTGTACCAGGGCGGAATAGTCAGGGTAAATAGCAACTCTTTGACCTCCAATTGTCAGATCCGTCATGTCTCTAGCTTTCCTCAGGATAATGTCTCTGTCTCTGTAGTTTAGGATTTTGGCAAGCATGGTACGGGGATTTGCTCCAGGGACAGGTGGTTTCGGTGGGACCCTGTGGGCTCTTTCTACCGCAAATACTTTTGTCAGTGCTGCATCACCAAAGGTCTCAAGGAGCCAGCTTTCAATATACTCCGTGGGATTCCTCCCCTCAATTTTTTCAGGGACACCCACTATACGAATGTTATTTCTTCTGGACCTGTTCTCCAGATCCTCATTTTTTGCAGCCAGCTCCGATATTGCCTGAGTAAACTTCCTCTCCGCTTTCTGCAGCTGCACTATATGGTCTTCTGCCGTGCTCACTCTTTCCTCCACAGCCCCCACACGTTTGTCAATCTTCTGCAGGGCTGCATTTATCTGGGCTGTATCCCCCTTGACCTCCTGTATCTGCTGGGTCAGGGATTGTTTGCAGGATGATACCAGTGCAAAGACATCTCTAAGGGTGGGCTCTGCTCCTGACTCCTTATCTTCAGGTCCCCCTACTACCACTGCCATGTCACCATCCCTGCTCCCCTGTTGTACCTCCTGCTCCTCTGCTGGGCTTTCCTCCTCTCCTTCTGTGTCTGTGTCTGCTCCGGCATCCTCCTCTGCTTTTCCTGTGTTCCCTGCGGCCTCCACTCTAGCAAACTGCTGGAGCTTTGCCGCCGCCGACATTCTCTTCTGGCATGCCGCGTTGTCCTTCTCCGCCTTCTCTCTGGCGTCGGCGCCATCTTGGCTGATCCCAGCCTCGCCGGCTCCTGCATCTCTTTGCCTCCTCCTGGTCATATTTATTGACCTCGAGGCCGCCTCTATTCACCGCCGCACTCCCGGGACTTTCCTGCAGCCGGTAAGCGCCTTGAATCGCCGCTCAGCTGCGGCTTATAAGGATAAATTGAGCGTTAGCAGCGGGAGCGCTCTGTCACACGTCCGCTCACATGGACGTTCAGGCCACGCCCCCTGCTTTATATTTGTTGCTGACCTTGGTTTGACTTCAGCTTCCTCCGACCAGATGATTCTGCCACTGACCTTGGCAACCTGTCTGACCTCATTTCTGTCCCCAAATTGTCTTGTACCTGACCTTTTTTGTTTTGACCAAATAAACGGTCCATAGAAGCACTATTAAGAGATGGCAGGTTTCCATGTACAGTTTGCCATTACAAATCTCAATAGCTAATCAGAAAACCCATCAGTTTCCCATTGTCCTATTATATAACTGTACAGGTACAGCATTACTTTAGTACATTTTTGCCATTTAAATTTCTTTAACTATATCCTGAGGATGCTAAGCTATATACAAAAACTAATAGGGAGTTGCAAATACTTTCCAGAGTTGGGCTTCTATACTTACAGTCATCAGTGTAATATTCCAAACAGGGGGATGTTCCAAAAATAAATGGCTTTCAAAAACGTAAATCTAGATTAGTAATTTTGTGGAGAAACCATTAATTCCTCACATCAGGTGAAAGATTAACATCCTAGTGGAACACTTTCTTTCTAGTATTCTACATGTTTGACTTCACAGAATTTCAGACAAAAGCAAACCACAAAATAATTTAACGAAGACTATAGTACACCGATTGCTGCTTTTCAAGATGTAACATACTGATGCACCATATGGAAAGAAGGAATCTCAACACAATGAAAACAAGTCTCAACTTCCTAAAGACCAAAGAGCCAGGCTCTGCCATATTGTAGTTAGACATTCATCATAATCATCAAGCACCACTGAGCACAAGTTGCTTCATAGTTAATCTGTTTGGAAAGGAAATGGAGAAAAAAAAACAAATGCACATTAGTACACCAACATCTAGTTTCCCATATTATAACTTTTTGTAGAAATGCTCTTTTAAGGACATCCAACTTACTATTAATACTGCCACTCGTGGGTCAAAAAATCTAAAGTGAGACAACAAGAAGCAAAATGTATCTTAGGACAGCATTGTGCTGGCAGCAGGGATGCCAGATTTGTTACAAAATAAACAAGCAGAGACTCATGGTACATTACTTTAAAAAGATCATAAAAATTCATTAGGTTGTATACAAAGTGCCTTGTCGCCTCTCGGTTGACAAGTGGGGAAGGCTAAAGTCTGATCATTGCAATCTGCATGACTGAATCACAATAGAGAACATCACTCACGCAGCACAAAACCAGGCAAACACAATAAGTGTTAATACTCATGGGGCCACCTTTAAAACGATTTGCCATGGACTCTGGTATTCAGAGGAAAAGACTGCCAATGGTCCATTGTGTCGAAACCCTGACTCCCCCAAACCCTCCCAATATGTCCCATTTTCAGGCTTTGAGAACTTCACCTCTGTAAATGGGATTTAGATGTTCTGTGGACAGGGTGTGAGAAGCAGTATTGAAACTGCAGGGCAACTTCCCAAAAGTGCCTTTGTGCTCCCGGTTTTCTAAGTAACAGCAGGAGGCTTCCTCTCACTTCGATGTGTACAAACACAGTAGATGCCATTGGATGATGGGTCACTTAGTGGGAAGGAACCATCCTTCTATTTGTAACCTCCACATTTTCTACATCCAGCAGGCAGCTTCTAAGCTTTGATGTTCATTAGGTTTAAAGCTGTTCTCATCCATCACTGACACTAAGAGGTTCCATAAAGGCCTGGGAGCTGGTTCACCTCTTGATAAACTGTAGAGCATGAACCTAGAGTGCATGCTTTGGCCAGGGGAATAGAACCAAGTAGACAGCCACACATCTTAACTTAAAATCAGGTATATTTATTTTCAGTCCTTTAAAGAGACCTATACTACACATTGTGGAAGAGGCACTGGGGTGTTCAACTCTCTTAGTGGGAACATATTACACTTTGAAAGAAATTGTAGATATTTGGCAGTAAAAGAACTCTGTTGTACTAGAAGTAGAGAAAGCCTTTCAAACTGCATGCTATAATCAGTACAAACTAGAATGAAGCCGAGAAATGTCATAATTTAAGCCTTCTCCAAATTCATTAAAAAAAACAACAATCTGCCATTTCAAAAACATTACAAAAAAGGTCTACATATCTCCTACAGTGAAGTCAGTAATCTTACCAGTAATAAAGGAAGCCAACAACAATCTGCAATACTCCCAGCTCCTCAACTACTGTCAATGTTTCCACCATAGACCGCTTTGATAGGTGACAGTGACACTTGACCTAAGCCAACTAGTCATCAGTTGCCTAATTTGGGGCAATCATAAGATCCACAGTTTAATATCAACTTATGGTAAATTAACATTTCGGAAGTACTGAATATACCGCATACGACTGGCAAGAATTGGAAGTTGGAAAATCAACTTTGACAGTTTGTAATCTAAATCCCAATAAATGAAATTATTCATCTAAAAATCTCAAAACAACAAACTACTGAGACCTTACAGGGATTCATATTCATATATATACATGCATTTTACCTGGATGGCATAAAAGTATACCCAATTTCACAATACTAATCCATAAGCACTCTAGCACTGCTGGCCCATAGCTCTGCTGGCCTGTGTTTACACTGGCTGACGCTGTCAATGTGCGGTCAACAATTGAACAGGAAGGCAATATTACCTTTTGGCAGAGCTGAACAGTAGTAGAGAGAGGAAAATGTAAAAAGCTGCCTGGACGAGCCGTGATATTGCAGCTCGTATTTTCCTACTTGTTGGAATCACACATGCAGAATTTGTGGCCGTTTTCTCAAGCAAAACACAGATTGAAAACTATGAAGGAAAGACTGCTACTCGTCTTTTCTTTGTAGTGACCTCAATCTCAAGTAACTTATTTGTTTTTTTAAAAGATAAAAACACTGCAGCAAAAACTGCCAGACAAATTGCATATATATTAAGTATGGCAAAAAGAGTGATGTTCAATACCACATCAGACAGAACAAGGTTTTGTTTAACCCCTTAAAACTAAACCGATAACTCAAAAATAAACATAAGAATGTTTTATGTTCAACACTTCAGTGCTGCATCTCGGAGTGAATGAGGAACGCAAAAACGTGTTGAGACGGTGGGTGCCTGCACTGTAGGGACTCTGCAGTAATATTAGTTTCTAATCCCTCTGTCCTTTATGTCATAGAAATGCCTGCTCTGGTCTTGTGCTAATTGATTAACTATTCAATGAGGCAGTTTGGTTGTGGACCTTAGCAGATGCCTCTTATAAATTCTGATCTGGCAAGGGAGAGCACATGTGCAATATATTTATAAGTGCAATATTTCAAAGTGCATTTGCAGTTATACAGAGCAGGAGACAGGTAAGCTGTACCATGTATTCAAACAAATATGCTACTTGATCATTTGTAATGCATTATGTATTGGTCATATCACTCTGCATCATATATATTTGAACTGCTTTATCTCAATTCTTCCGCTGTCGGGATTCAAACCTGGCATCTCTTCCCTCTGAGTTATTCAGCTCACTGGGCAGTTCCTTGCTAAATCAGATAACTAGTAGCTGTGTTGTTCCTGATGGTCTCCACCCAGAGTACCTGTGTTTTTCCTTGATGATCTCTACCCTGAATTTCTGATTGAACATCCTACTTTAGTCTAGCTCCTTTCCACCAGCTGCTTATCCTCAAGACTTTAATGCTGCTCCGTGTACCGACCTCTGGCTATATCCTGACTACGCTACCTGCTGGTGCTGCCCCTAGTGGTTGTAATATTACTACTCCAACTCAGTCCATAACACCCCGCCCTCCAACACATTCTGTGCATTCTCTCCACATCAGCTCCTCCCTTCTACCATGTATAATTGATGCTTTGACATTTTTCACCCACCCCAAACCATCCATACCACCATACAGCACTCAAAAAGTTCATACAAATCACTGCAGCACCTGCTCTCTTTTCTCCTAGTTGCTGGCGACATCTCCCCCATCCCTAGGCCTCCCTCTACTAGTATACATAACGGTCTTCCAGTTGCATATAAAAACCCTGCTAATCTTCTTACCTTACAGTGTATGCCCTCTCCCATCTGTTAATTGTACCCTCTGGAACGCACGGTCAGTGTGTAACAAACTAACTTGCATTCATGATTTTTTTTCTTAATTTCTTCATGTTTCCCTTAACCTTCTGGTTCTCACTGAAACCTGGATCAAGCAATCTGACACCACTGCTGCTGCTCTCTCGTTTGGTGGGCTGAAATTTTCACAGGTCAATTTGCCACAGAAAATACCTGTAGTGTGTGGATGAGTAATTTAAAATCTCACCCACTTTGCTTCTGTGAAAAAACTATCTGCATTTCTTTAACTCCGTATTTGAAAGTCAAAGCCAGGAGTGAAACAATCAGAGGAAAAGTATAATAGAAACACGTCACCACTTCTCACCCACTCCTGGTTTTGGCCTACAAAAACTGAGGCCACATGCACACGTTGAGCATTTGATGAGTTTCCGATCTTAAAAAGTATGTGAACACATTCAGTAGTTGCAGCAAAAAAATTCTGCTGCAATTTATGTATTGACAGAAAAATGGTGTGTAAAATACACGTTTTTTGCTGCAGATTTTTTCTCACTTCAGTTAAAAATGCTGAAAGAATTGACATGCTGCAGATTTACATCTGCAAGGAAAAAACGAGCAACGTGTACATTCGGCTAAGTTCACATTGCGTTAGTGCAGTCCGTTCAACGCATACATTAAACGGACTGCGCCAACGCAAGTGCCGACGTTGGCGCAGCGCTAGCGCAGATGGAGCATCTGCTAGCTCTATCTGCGCTTGCAGTGACTGACCCGGAAACACTGCAGCCCGCGTTTCGTGTCCATCACTCAATGACGGCACATCGCTAGCGCACGCCCATTGTGGGCGTGCGCTAGCGATGCGTCCGCCATAGAAAGTAATGGCGGCGTTAACGGACTACGTTACACCGCGGCATAAGGCGGTGTAACGTAGTCCGTTTTAACGGGTCACACTAACGCAGTGTGAACACAGCCTAAGACTTCAGTTATCTCACTTTGTCGATACCAGGAAATCGTTCAGGCATTGTGACAAGACTGCACAGAAATAATCCCCGAAAAAAAAAAAGTAAAGTGGACACTAGTGATGAGCGAATGTGTTCGGACAAGGTGTTATCAGAGCATTCTCATGTGTTAACCGAGCGACTTCAGCTTGCTCAAAAACATGTTGGAGTCCGGCCATGTCTCGTGGCTGTTCGACAGCCGCAACACATATAGGGATTGCCTGCTTGTTGACACCTTATCCGAGCACATTCACTCATCACTAGTGCGCACATATCCTTAAGTGGTTTTACATGCTTTAATAAGGAGTATGAGTAGATACATTTTTATATTTTCGAACACTAATCAGAGATGAAAATTGTTTGCCAAGCAGCTATAGCAGAAACGATAGGAGGACAGAACAGTCACTCCTGTAATTTTTTTTATTTTTAATGCAGAAACACAAGTGCGAACTTAGGCTTGATACCTTAAATGGTCATGTTCTAACCACCGTATATAAGAAACCCGAAAACAAATCCAGCACTACAATTAACCACAAGGTTAACACTAGGCAGATACCTGAATTCAGTGAAGAAAAAAAAAATGGTTTGTTTGGCTCACCCAAAAATTATGCTTCCAGCCAGTTTTCATCTGACATTAGCAGAATGTGTGGCACATGGACTGGATACCAAGTAGTATGTATCACCCTGGATTTTCATGAACGTTAACTATGATAAAGCTGGCAAATATGGTAAAGTGACAATGTGTTTATTTTAAGTCTCTTTAGTTGAGAGGTGCCAGACACCGCATAAAGCACACGGCGTTAATCTACCTGCATGAGAATAAGCTTTTCAACAAGGGCAAGGAAGTTATATGGAAACGCTCTTAAACACATTTCATTTTAAAAGCTGGCGAATCCACAAATGCCTCCTCCGTTAATATATTACACTTTTATTTCTAAAAGTACAACAACATTCTTTTCATCTTTACCTGTCATGAGATTACCCAGATGAGGATGGATCACATATGTGACCGAGCCCCGGTGGAATGACATCACTCAGAAATGATGGATTGTGCGTGCCATTAGATTAGCTTTCAATTGCAAATGAAAAGGCAGTTTAAGGCGGCTAAACAAGGAAGACATTTTCTAATCACGTTATGCGGGCATGAAAAATCTACCATTTTTCGAAAGTTTTATAGTCCAAAAGGTCATTTTCTGCAAATAAAAGTATGAGAAACTGAGGCATTTCGTTGCCTTGTATATAGGTTACATTTGTTGCGTAATGAAGAGGCACAAAACAAGCAGTAAGTAATGAATGTGTAAGTTTATGTGCCCTTTATCCATTTCCTTCGTGTGAAGCATATTTATACTATACAAATTGAGAATATAGTTCCTTAAAGAAGCACTCCCACTAAGTTTTTAATTCATTAAATGTGTGTGTATGTGCATGTAATGCAGTGCGAGTGTGTTATATACACCGGTGCCCATCGCTGTTCTGCTCCTCTTCTCTGTGACGTCGCTGCTCTGCAGACTCTCTGGGTAACACTTCTTTGCGTCATCCAAAAGTGACTTTTTGACGATAATGCTAGGAAGGGTCAGAACAAGCCTCCATAGACTTTGATTATAAAAGACTTCATGATTAACTCCATGTTCTATGCATGAGCCGGCTAAATGGAATTGTGGTGATGTCAACTGAGAAAAGGAGAAGAACGGCACTGGATACTGGAGAAAGCAGTGGTAGGTGAGCATAGTAATAAACACACTACATACATACACAAATGTAATGCATAAACAAAACAAAAAAACACTTAGTGAGTGCCTTTAACTAGTCAAAGATTTACAGCACATTAAAAAAAAAAAGTAAAAAAGCACCAATTTAAACATATCAGAATGGTCTACGGCTATGGTCTAACTGCTTTAAAAGACTATATTAGCAGATTCTGCCACATGAAGACAAAGGCATTGTATGCTTGTTGTCACATAACTGAGGGCAACAAAACTGAACCCCAACAAGCAACAACAGATGAAAGTTGATAAGTTTGTTATATACGATAACCCATAACGAAAAATGATGTAATGACTTACAAAAGCACTGGTATAGAACAAAAACACAAATCAAGAAAATGCAGAAGAAAGAATGGACACGAATAAGGGATATAGAACTTTTATTAAAGATGAATTACAGAAAGATGTGTGTTCCAACACAGTAAACTAAAAAAACAAAAAAAAAAAAAAAAAACGTGCTGGTGGGTGAACCATAGGGAGACCCTCATATAGAAACAGATAGTCGCAAAGTAAACTTTAAATGCATAAATTCCACTACTGCTATACCAAACAAAAAATCATAAGGGTACTTAAAGGGCTTGGACCCCAATTAAAACAGAAAGTGTGCACACCTCCCGTGGAGGTGCTGCTCCAGAGATGTAGGAGCCGCTACTCTTGGAGGGTGACCTGACCTTTGTGGCATCATGTGCCAGCTGCAGCCAATGAGTGGCTACTGTTCGGCTGCAGCTCAAGCAGCTTTGATAAAATAGTAAAGGCTGCAGCCAAACAGTGACTGCCCATTGCAGCGGGCACATGAGACAATATGATGTCAACCTCTGGGAACAGCGGTGATGGCATTGCTGGGACAGAGACGCTACGGAAGAGTAAACACTTTTATACTTTCTTTGGGGTCCTGAATTGATTAAGCAGGGCTTGTTAGCAGTGGACAATCCATTTAATATTTTTGATCTTAAGTGTATAAGCCACCTGGTAATAACAAGGTTACCTCACTGGAAGCACCCTAACTAGTTTCACCTCTCTCTATGGCCGACTAGCTCTCAAATTAACGAAGACCGGATCCAATTTAACTACAGGACAGTATGCCTTTCATATACACCAATAATTTTGCATAAAAAGTACGGTAAATAACCCCCCCAAAAAATAAATCTTTAATTCTGCTTTCAGCAATTACAGAATGGTCTCATACATCAGAACAATCTGAAATTACAAAAGAACAATTTTTTTTTTTATTACCTATAGCACCATGCATATCTCCCAGATCAGTTTTTGAGGAACAATAGTATTGGATTAGTTCCCATTACTTTGGAGCTGAGCAGACTTAAGAAATCTGCAATAAATGTACAATACTACAGTAATTTTTAAAAAAGCTAAATTATGGTCAGATTTTAAAAGCCCCCCCAAATTGTATCCAATATCATAAATCAAGGATAGACTCGTTCCTTAGAAATGGAATTCCATTCCTCACAGCACTTCAGCATACCACTAAGCGACATTCTGGACCACGTATGTAAATAAATGTAATAGTTACAACATAGGGCTCTGTACTGTATATACAAAGTTAGAACTCTTTGATTTAAAAATTTCAACATGCTCCAGAATAAAAAAAGAATGTACAATTCCCAGTGCAAATCAAAGGTTATGACTTAAAACAAACTCTGTATTAAATGCGTACACTAGACC
Source organism: Ranitomeya imitator (assembly GCF_032444005.1). Taxonomy (NCBI): domain Eukaryota; kingdom Metazoa; phylum Chordata; class Amphibia; order Anura; family Dendrobatidae; genus Ranitomeya; species Ranitomeya imitator. The sequence goes on along the minus strand of NC_091286.1, from coordinate 412,004,580 downwards.
GTAATGGCAAGCAGAGTGGACTTACAGCCAGTATCAGGAAAATTTCAGAGGGGCCAGGTAACCAACTCGACCCCTCGAATTTTACTGATCACAGATTTTAAGTTAAAACCTTAATAGAAACATTTCCTACATAACGGTGGCTCCTGAAAATATACATTTTTTTTATTATGACTTGCTTTTTTTTAAACCACTGAAAAAGAGTACCCAGATAATTTTTCCAGTGCAAAACCCGACAGGAATTCGAGTATACTCCTCTGTACTAGAGATTGGGACCTCTACAATTAGCTGTTGCCAACAATACTCCTTTGGTACATTTTGTCTGGGCATTTAGTGGATGCTTACCATTTGGTACTCTGTTTTACGTATGTTTCTATTTAATTTACCTACTATATTATGCTTATGAATTAGATTTTATTCTAGGTTACTGTATATGCCTAGTTTGGGCAAAAATATATCACAATGGGCATATTACTATCTGGTATCGTTTATATCTACCGGTATTATTACTTATTTATATAGCACCATGAATTCCATGCTGCTGCACATGAGAAAGGGGGTTACGTACAGAGTTATAGATATTGTTTACAGTAAACACATTTACAATGACAGACTAGTACAGAGGGGAGATGACCCTGTCTTTGCGGACTTACATTCTACGGGATAATGGGGAAGAGACAGAAGGTCAAGGGTGCGGCAGCTCTGGTGGTGGCGAGGCGGCAGAATGGTTATTGCAGGATGTAGGCTTTCCTGAAGAGATGGGTTTCCAGGTTCCGTCTGAAGGATCCGAGGGTGGTGGATAATCGGAAATGTTGAGGCGTGGAATTCCAGAGGATGGGCGATATTCAGGAGAAATCTTGGAGGCGGTTGTGTGAGGAACGAATAAGTGTGGAGGAGAGTAGGAGGTCTTGGGAGGATCGAAGATTACGTGAGGGAAGATATTGGGAGATTAGTTCAGAGATATAGGGAGGGGACAGGTTGTTGATGGCTTTGTAGATCAGTGTTAGTAGTTTCAACTGGACTCGTTGGGGATTTGGGAGCCAGTGGAGGGATTAGCAGAGGGGAGAAACTGGGGAGTAGCGAGGAGAGAGGTGGATTAGTCGGGCAGCAGAGTTGAGGACAGACTGGAGTGGTGCAAGAGAGTTGGCGGGGAGGCCAGAGGAGGGTGTTGCAGTAATCGAGGTGGGAGATGAGGGCATGCACAAGAGTTTTAGTAGATTGTGGGCTGAGGAAGGGAAGGATTCTGGCAATATTTTTGAGTTGGAGGTGACAGGAGGTGGCAAGAGTTTGGACGTGCGGTTTGAAGGACAGGGCAGAGTCGATAGTTACCACGAGGCAGCGGATTTCAGGTGCGGTAGAGAGCGTGATGCTGTTTACCATAATAGACAGATCAGGTAGGGGGAATACGCGGGATGGTACCTCTCAATTTCACAATTAGGCCTCCTGATGATCCGGAGATGGGGAAACACATCGAGCCACAAGATACGGATATGGAGATGTACTTTATGATTGAACAACGAAACGATAAGTTTTATCTAGTTTTCTATATATGGTGTGCTCTAAACACCTCTTAGAAAAGTGAAAAATGTTGTCTAGACGATTATTTTCTAGGTTATCTGAATATCTATGGACAACCATGAAAAGTTAAAGTGAGCCACTGAAGAGCAGGGGCGCGCCAACCTCCGCTGCTAGGCAGGTAGAGCCTAGCGTACATTCTAGTGACTAATATGCCCATTTTGTGGTATACAACCTGGGATGACATTACTGACCAGACATAAAGAAACTAATCAGATCTGTTAAAAGGTATTAGCCAATTTGTAACAATTAGATTCATATTCATAGAATATCCTGTTATCAAAAAACGGTTGGGAACAGAGACCCTCTTTTTGTGTGTCTAGAAGACAGTACTGCTATATATCATGCAGACTTAGTTGTTAAAGGCATTCACTAAAGAGAATAATATGATAACATTTAATCTTTATCGCCATTTATCAAATCATGAAGGCTCATTCAAAACTACATTTTTGGGAAAGCATAACATTAGCCTTAGTAGTGCATTGTATTCTTCTGTTTGGTGGGTTTTGTAGGTATTAACAATAAGTGCAACTTGTGATGGTTTTCAAAATTTTCAGGAAAATAAAAATAAGTTCTAACAGTTACCATTTTTGTCATTCACAAAGGATCTCAAACATACAGTGGGGCAAAAAAGTATTTAGTCAGTCAGCAATAGTGCAAGTTCCACCACTTAAAAAGATGAGAGGCATCTTTAATTTACATCATAGGTAGACCTCAACTATGGGAGACAAACTGAGAAAAAAAAATCCAGAAAATCACATTGTCTGATTTTTTAACAATTTATTTGCATATTATGGTGGAAAATAAGTATTTGGTCAGAAGCAAAATTACATATCAATACTTTGTAATATATCCTTTGTTGGCAATGACAGAGGTCAAACGTTTTCTGTAAGTCTTCACAAGGTTGCCACACACTGTTGTTGGTATGTTGGCCCATTCCTCCATGCAGATCTCCTCTAGAGCAGTGATGTTTTTGGCTTTTCGCTTGGCAACACGGACTTTCAACTCCCTCCAAAGGTTTTCTATAGGGTTGAGATCTGGAGACTGGCTAGGCCACTCCAGGACCTTGAAATGCTTCTTTCGAAGCCACTCCTTCGTTGCCCTGGCGGTGTGCTTTGGATCATTGTCATGTTGAAAGACCCAGCCACGTTTCATCTTCAATGCCCTTGCTGATGGAAGGAGGTTTGCACTCAAAATCTCACGATACATGGCCCCATTCATTCTTTCATGTACCCGGATCAGTCGTCCTGGCCCCTTTGCAGAGAAACAGCCCCAAAGCATGATGTTTCCACCACCATGCTTTACAGTAGGTATGGTGTTTGATGGATGCAACTCAGTATTCTTTTTCCTCCAAACACGACAAGTTGTGTTTCTACCAAACAGTTCCAGTTTGGTTTCATCAGACCATAGGACATTCTCCCAAAACTCCTCTGGATCATCCAAATGCTCTCTAGCAAACTTCAGACGGGCCCGGACATGTACTGGCTTAAGCAGTGGGACACGTCTGGCACTGCAGGATCTGAGTCCATGGTGGCGTAGTGTGTTACTTATGGTAGGCCTTGTTACATTGGTCCCAGCTCTCTGCAGTTCATTCACTAGGTCCCCCCGCGTGGTTCTGGGATTTTTGCTCACCGTTCTTGTGATCATTCTGACCCCACGGGGTGGGATTTTGCGTGGAGCCCCAGATCGAGGGAGATTATCAGTGGTCTTGTATGTCTTCCATTTTCTAATTATTGCTCCCACTGTTGATTTCTTCACTCCAAGCTGGTTGGCTATTGCAGATTTAGTCTTCCCAGCCTGGTGCAGGGCTACAATTTTGTTTCTGGTGTCCTTTGACAGCTCTTTGGTCTTCACCATAGTGGAGTTTGGAGTCAGACTGTTTGAGGGTGTGCACAGGTGTCTTTTTATACTGATAACAAGTTTAAACAGGTGCCATTACTACAGGTAATGAGTGGAGGAAAGAGGAGACTCTTAAAGAAGAAGTTACAGGTCTGTGAGACCAGAAATCTTGATTGTTTGTTTCTGACCAAATACTTATTTTCCACCATAATATGCAAATAAATTGTTAAAAAAACAGACAATGTGATTTTCTGGATTTTTTTTCTCAGTTTGTCTCCCATAGTTGAGGTCTACCTATGATGTAAATTACAGACGCCTCTCATCTTTTTAAGTGGTGGAACTTGCACTATTGCTGACTGACTAAATACTTTTTTGCCCCACTGTATCTAGAAAACGGTGGCATACATGCATTGGTGACAAATTTTGTGATAGATTTTTGTTCTAGTTACTCAGTACTGTATGAGAATTGTGTGACTAGGTTTTAACAAAAGTTTAGATATTATATTTTATAAGTTGTATTATAAAAATGTAGAAATATTTGAATTTTTAAATTAGAAGACTAGGTTTTGTGACATGTATTTCCAGTTTAATATTTCAGAATTAAAGGAAATTAAATTCTTCTGAATTCCCAAACTAGTAGCACCCTCTCATGGTTGATTGACAGGTCAGTGGCCAGTGAACTAGAGATAATGACTAGTGATGAGCGAGTATACTCCTTGCTCAGGTTTTCCCGAGCACGCTTGGGTGGTCTCAGAGTATTTGTGAGTGCTCGGAAATTTAGTTTTTGTTGACGTAGCTGCATGATTTGAGGCTGCTAGGCAGCTTGAATACATGTGGGGATTCCCTAGCAACCAGGCAACCCTCACATGTACTCAGGCTGGCTGGCAGCCATAAATCATGCAGCTGCATCGACAAAAACAAAATCTCCGAGCACGCCAAAATACTCGGAGACCACACAAGCGTGCTCGGGAAAACCCGAGCAACGAGTATACTTGCTCATCACTAATAATGACCCATCAATTGACCAGTTGGTGCTCCATAACCTAAATGACAGGTTCCCTTTACTGAATAATGTACTTTCCATTAGTATCACTAGACTGATAGGTGGGCAGTCACACTTCATTCATTGGACTCACAATTAAGATTCCCTATCCGTACATCTTTGGAGTGTGGGAGTTAAGAAGAGACTGTGGAGGAAGCCCGTGCAAACATGGGGAGCATAGAATCTCCATGCAGATGTTGTCCTTGTACAGATTTTAATCCCGGACCCAAGCACTGCAAAGCAATACTGCTATCTCCCCTGAGCCTGTTGCAGCCCTCTAAGGGTTGGTTTGTAGATCTGTAAACAGTGACAATAAGGTCCGCTACAGACATGGCTACAGAATTTTACTTAATTACTTTTAGCAAAATTGTCTTTTTACTCCAGATGCAATGGATCAATATAAATAAGAAGCTTTTAAAGGCACGTAAACTAGAAGTGTTTCAGGAACACTAAAATTAACAAAAACCTCCAAAAATATGTAAAAATGATGTAAACAATTTAGTTTGATAAAAAAAGGTATATTCAAAGGACATTGTGGAGAAAAACTTGTGAACCTGCAGGGTCATCGAACGCAGGTCCAGGACAGATCTCCAATTGTCACACTGTATTAGACCTGTTGGCATTGACTACTCACAACTGCAGTTGAGGCTTCGCAAGAAATCTAGCGTCATGACTGTCTAACCAGTGCACACATGGGGATAATCTGCACTTCTTTGCTTCCCTTTTACATGTATAATTCTGGAATCTATAAACACTTGGGTGATAAATGTTTTGCTAAACTCTGTCACAACCTGTTCTGTTTGTTCTTGCAGGGGGCTGCTCTTCTGTCTGGTGTCTTGTCACTTGACAAGCAGAGGAAATAGGGCTCGGCATTTGTTTTCTTTAACATTTGGTATAATTTTGCTGTATTTTTTTTTACAAGGCTTTTAAGCTAAAATTAGTAAGGCGTGAAAAATAATAGCTGATCTTTGGAGGGCAAGTGAAGTGAGGAAGTTTGTTTTAACCTGCAGGCAGCAGTTACAATGACTGCTTATCTCACCTGCCAGTCAGAATTCATAACCCATTCAATGCCGCAGAACACAAACGTTAGGAAAATGCATGGCTAGATTAAGAGAAAACCTGCTCCCCTTTAAGTAATACCCCACACGGCTTCAAAGCTATATATGGGCCTTTATAGTCAGTCCACACTTGTATGGTCTTCACCAAGGAGGCGTTTCTCACAGAACTCTCGGGAGGATTGTCTTTTGCCTGCTCTGCAATATTACCCTGTAAGCAACACCCCAATATTCACATCTCCCCAGGAATTCAGACTTCAGTCTTAGAAAGGTATTCACGCTAGACACGTAGGACCCAGCAGTTCTGAGACCACCTTGTCGTTGGCTGCTGGCATGCATGAATTGGGCAAATGATGCGCTAAACGTCTCAATTTTTTTCCTAGTATCCACAAGCAGTATTGCAATTGATATTTTTTATACTTCATATTGACATGCTTTAGCACTACAGAGTGCAACTTTTTTTGTTTATTGTAGGTGTAATATTAATTAGCTAAAGTTATTTTTTTCACCCCATTTGCTCTGTACACATTTTATATTTGCACATACATTAGCTAACAGACAAAGGCAACCATTGATTCTCAGATGGAAAATGCTTTATTAAAAGCTCAAATCCCTTTTCCACTGTTCATAGTAATGACAATGTTTAGGATGGTGTGATAAATCCCAAGGGGTTTCAGCGTTCTTAAGGGAATATCATCAGGATGCCACCCTTAACCCTTGGGCGATTTCATTTTTTTCCTTTCTTCTTCCAAGAGCCATAACTTTAGTTTTCCATCCACATACCCATATAAAAGCTTGTTTTTTTGCGGGACAAGTGGTACTTTTTAATGATACCATTCACTTTATTATGTTATGTACGGGAAAGTGGAAAAAATCCAAGTGTGTTAAAACTGCAAAAAAGCGTGCAATTTCACAATTTTGGGGGGAATTGGGGGTTATGTTCACTGAACAGTAAAACTGACCTGGCAATGCACTTAGTCACGGGCATGCCAATGGGAGAGTGGAATAACCCGCACCCCTGCTGGTGTGTGTGAAATGCCGTTGTCAGAGGTTTACAGCGGCATTTAAAAAGGTCAACAGCTGCGGACTGAGCCCACAGCTGTTAAAGACACATGATAGCCAATTAATTCTGCCATCATCAGCCGGAAAAGATGCGGGCTCGGTGAGTGAGCCCACATCAAACTCAGAGACACAACATAAGACGTAAATGTATGTCATATGCCATGAAGTGGTTAAGCTATAAGAGTATGTAGCATTTTCAAAGACAAGTGCAACAATACCTTTTCATGGCCAGTCCACCAGTGAGAAGTCAGCGTTTTAAATGATATACAAATTAGGCTGAACTATTCGTAGCTCTGAAACCACTCCAGCTCTATCCCCCGCCCAGCACCGCCTAATGAAGCTCTATGCTTAAGGAGCTTATAGTCTGGGGTGTGAAATCCTGCTGACAGTGTCCCTTTAAAAAGCATGTTCATTCTGGAAGTCAGTGGCAAACCAAGCTCAGACTTCAACAGTGAGATCTTCATTAGTACATCTATGACATACCATAAGACTATTAGTAGGACATTGCTGAAGGTGTCAAAATTAGGAGAATTGGAAACGATTATTCATTTGGGATTTTAGTCCTTACTACAATCTACTTATTAGAAATGGAATAGCAATAAAGTGGCGTACAGTGGTAGGAGATTTTATATGTATGTATGTATGTATGTTAGATTAAAAAAAGGTGGGAAAAACAAGATAGTCTTGTAGTTATAACACCTTTTAATGGCTGATAAAAATAAAATAAATGATGCTACAAAGCAAGCTTTTGAGACTTGTTCAAGGTCTCTTCCAAAGACATGGTGCAACAGTTTCGGCCGAAACAAATATATGCGCACAAAATTATCTATCTATCTATCTATCTATCTATCTATCTATCTATCTATCCACTAAAAGGTTTTTCACACAGATTAATCTTTTTTTCAACTGGCTAGCAAAGTACCAAAAACTTTTTTATATAAAACAAGCAAACTGTGTTCCTATGAAAGTAATTATGCATTTTGGTGAATAGAACTGAAATCCAAATAATGCCATTTAAGAACAAGTGGATAGTTGCTTATCCCCAACTAGGAGAAAAAAAAATAGTAGCAAATCTTCAGCATTTTCCAGGAATATGTCATATGTGGGCAATGAACCATATAATAGATACGATACGATACGATACTATAACTTCCCACGGGATCAATAAAGTGTATCACAGCAGCACAACTTAAATCATAAAAATCATAAAAGAATTACATAGTTGACATGTCAGGGAGTCACAAAAACATTGAACTTTAGGAAGGCAAAGTTTGAACAGCTTAGAGATGCCCTTAATCTGGTAGACTGGGACAATATCCTCAGAAATGAGAATACAGATAATAAATGGGAAATGTTTAAGAACATCCTAAATAGGCAGTGTAAGCGGTTTATACCTTGTGGGAATAAAAGGACTAGAAATAGGAAAAACCCAATGTGGCTAAACAAAGAAGTAAGACAGGCAATTAACAGTAAAAAGAAAGCATTTGCACTACTAAAGCAGGATGGCACCATTGAAGCTCTAAAAAACTATAGGGAGAAAAATACTTTATCTAAAAAACTAATTAAAGCTGCCAAAAAGGAAACAGAGAAGCACATTGCTAAGGAGAGTAAAACTAATCCCAAACTGTTCTTCAACTATATCAATAGTAAAAGAATAAAAACTGAAAATGTAGGCCCCTTAAAAAATAGTGAGGAAAGAATGGTTGTAGATGACGAGGAAAAAGCTAACATATTAAACACCTTCTTCTCCACGGTATTCACGGTGGAAAATGAAATGCTAGGTGAAATCCCAAGAAACAATGAAAACCCTATATTAAGGGTCACCAATCTAACCCAAGAAGAGGTGCGAAACCGGCTAAATAAGATTAAAATAGATAAATCTCCGGGTCCGGATGGCATACACCCACGAGTACTAAGAGAACTAAGTAATGTAATAGATAAACCATTATTTCTTATTTTTAGTGACTCTATAGCGACAGGGTCTGTTCCGCAGGACTGGCGCATAGCAAATGTGGTGCCAATATTCAAAAAGGGCTCTAAAAGTGAACCTGGAAATTATAGGCCAGTAAGTCTAACCTCTATTGTTGGTAAAATATTTGAAGGGTTTCTGAGGGATGTTATTCTGGATTATCTCAATGAGAATAACTGTTTAACTCCATATCAGCATGGGTTTATGAGAAATCGCTCCTGTCAAACCAATCTAATCAGTTTTTATGAAGAGGTAAGCTATAGACTGGACCACGGTGAGTCATTGGACGTGGTATATCTCGATTTTTCCAAAGCGTTTGATACCGTGCCGCACAAGAGGTTGGTACACAAAATGAGAATGCTTGGTCTGGGGGAAAATGTGTGTAAATGGGTTAGTAACTGGCTTAGTGATAGAAAGCAGAGGGTGGTTATAAATGGTATAGTCTCTAACTGGGTCGCTGTGACCAGTGGGGTACCGCAGGGGTCAGTATTGGGACCTGTTCTCTTCAACATATTCATTAATGATCTGGTAGAAGGTTTACACAGTAAAATATCGATATTTGCAGATGATACAAAACTATGTAAAGCAGTTAATACAAGAGAAGATAGTATTCTGCTACAGATGGATCTGGATAAGTTGGAAACTTGGGCTGAAAGGTGGCAGATGAGGTTTAACAATGATAAATGTAAGGTTATACACATGGGAAGAGGGAATCAATATCACCATTACACACTGAACGGGAAACCACTGGGTAAATCTGACAGGGAGAAGGACTTGGGGATCCTAGTTAATGATAAACTTACCTGGAGCAGCCAGTGCCAGGCAGCAGCTGCCAAGGCAAACAGGATCATGGGGTGCATTAAAAGAGGTCTGGATACACATGATGAGAGCATTATACTGCCTCTGTACAAATCCCTAGTTAGACCGCACATGGAGTACTGTGTCCAGTTTTGGGCACCGGTGCTCAGGAAGGATATAATGGAACTAGAGAGAGTACAAAGGAGGGCAACAAAATTAATAAAGGGGATGGGAGAACTACAATACCCAGATAGATTAGCGAAATTAGGATTATTTAGTCTAGAAAAAAGACGACTGAGGGGCGATCTAATAACCATGTATAAGTATATAAGGGGACAATACAAATATCTCGCTGAGGATCTGTTTATACCAAGGAAGGTGACGGGCACAAGGGGGCATTCTTTGCGTCTGGAGGAGAGAAGGTTTTTCCACCAACATAGAAGAGGATTCTTTACTGTTAGGGCAGTGAGAATCTGGAATTGCTTGCCTGAGGAGGTGGTGATGGCGAACTCAGTCGAGGGGTTCAAGAGAGGCCTGGATGTCTTCCTGGAGCAGAACAATATTGTATCATACAATTATTAGGTTCTGTAGAAGGACGTAGATCTGGGTATTTATTATGATGGAATATAGGCTGAACTGGATGGACAAATGTCTTTTTTCGGCCTTACTAACTATGTTACTATGTTACTATGTTACAGTGAAGTTGACAGAAGAACATTATACATTATACATTAGAATAGGACATACACAACGAGTGAACTGAAATGTAGAGAAATAGGTAGACATTCACCTTGGTGGTTTAACCCTAATGTTATTGTTGTACATTCCCATGGCAGTTGGCACAAACGATTTCCTATATTTTTCCTTCTTACACCTCAGAAGTATAAGCCGGTTGCTGAAGGTGCTCTTCTGTCTCATGAATAGCTCATATAGTGGATGTTCATTATTGTTCATAATTGCCATACACTTCCTCAGAGTTCTTTTCTCCACTACCTCCCCAAAAGAGTCCAGATTACAGCCCACAGCAGAACTTGCCTTCTTAATAATCTTATTCAGCTTATTAGCATCAGAGGCCCGCACACTATTACCCCAGCATGTGATTGCAAAAAAGATGGCACTTGCCACTACCGATTGGTAGAACATTTTTAACATTTTGCTACACACATTTAAAGACCTCAGTTTCCTTAGGAAATACAGTCTGCTCATCCCCTTCTTGTAGACAAACTCTGAGTGGCATCTCCAGTCCAGTTTGCTATCCAAATGGACCCTCAAATATTTGTAACTCTCCACCTGCTCTACCTCCTGACCAGCAATAGTGATCGGTAAGCATTCCATCTTTATCCTGCTATAGTTGGCCACCAACTCCTTAGTTTTCTTAACATTTAGTTGTAGATAGTTACCATTGCACCAATCCACGAAATTCGACACCACCCTTCTATATTCCTCATCCCCCTGATCTCCCATAATGCATCCCACAACCACAGAGTCATCCGAAAATTTTTGAAGGTGGCAAAGTTCAGATTTATACTGAAAGTCTGAAGTATACAGAGTGAAAAGAAAGGGCGCAAGCACCGTTCCCTGGGGGGCACCTACACTGCTCAATAATCTGCTTGACACCACTGCTCCCATCTGTACAAACTGTGGCCGATCTGATAGGTAGTCAGTTATCCAATTTCTCATCCCCTCCTGAGTAATAACTCAGGAACGCTTCAACGGATCCTAGCGGTTCTGAGATTGTTTTTTCGTGACATATTGGGCTTCATGATAGTGGTAAATTTAGGTCAATAAATTCTGCGTTTATTTGTGATAAAAACGGAAATTTGGCGAAAATTTTGAAAATTTCGCAATTTTCACATTTTGAATTTTTATTCTGTTAAACCAGAGAGATATGTGACACAAAATAGTTAATAAATAACATTTCCCACATGTTTACTTTACATCAGCACAATTTTGGAAACAAAATTTTTTTTTGTTAGGAAGTTATAAGGGTTAAAATTTGACCAGCGATTTGTCATTTTTACAACGAAATTTACAAAACCATTTTTTTTAGGGACCACCTCACATTTGAAGTCAGTTTGAGGGGTCTATATGGCTGAAAATACCCAAAAGTGACACCATTCTAAAAACTGCACCCCTCAAGGTACTCAAAACCACATTCAAGAAGTTTATTAACCCTTCAGGTGCTTCACAGCAGCAGAAGCAACAAGGAAGGAAAAAATGAACATTTAACTTTTTAGTCACAAAAATTATCTTTTAGCAACAATTTTTTTATTTTCCCAATGGTAAAAGGAGAAACTGAACCACGAAAGTTGTTGTCCAATTTGTCCTGAGTACGCTGATACCTCATATGTGGGGGTAAACCACTGTTTGGGCGCACGGCAGGGCTTGGAAGGGAAGGAGCGCCATTTGACTTTTTGAATCAAAAATTGGCTCCACTCTTTAGCGGACACCATGTCACGTTTGGAGAGCCCCCGTGTGCCTAAAAATTGGAGCTCCCCCACAAGTGACCACATTTTGGAAACTAGACGCCCCAAGGAACTTATCTAGATGCATAGTGAGCACTTTGAACCCCCAGGTGCTTCACAAATTGATCCGTAAAAATGAAAAAGTACTTTTTTTTCACAAAAAAATTCTTTTAGCCTCAATTTTTTCATTTTCACATGGGCAACAGGATAAAATGGATCCTAAAATGTGTTGGGCAATTTCTCCTGAGTACACCAATACCTCACATGTGGGGGTAAACCACTGTTTGGGCACATGGTAAGGCTCGGAAGGGAAGGAGCGCCATTTGACTTTTTGAATGAAAAATTATTTCCATCGTTAGCGGACACCATGTCGCGTTTGGATAGCTCCTGTGTGCCTAAACATTGGCGCTCCCCCACAAGTGACCCCATTTTGGAAACTAGACCCCCCAAGGAACTTATTTAGATGCCTAGTGAGCACTTTAAACCCTCAGATGCTTCACAAATTGATCTGTAAAAATGAAAAAGTACTTTTTTTTTTTCACAAAAAAATTCTTTTCGCCTCAATTTTTTCATTTTCACATGGGCAGTAGGATAAAATGGATCATAAAATTTGTTGGGCAATTTCTCCCGAGTACGCCGATACCTCATATGTGGGGGTAAACCACTGTTTGGGCACTCGGCAGGGCTCGGAAGGGAAGGCGCGCCATTTGACTTTTTGAATGGAAAATTAGCTCCAATTGTTAGCGGACACCATGTCGCGTTTGGAGAGCCCCTGTGTGCCTAAACATTGGAGCTCCCCCACAAGTGACCCCATTTTGGAAACTAGACCCCCCAAGGAACTTATCTAGATGCACATTGAGCACTTATAAACTTCTGTGAAGCACCTGGGGGTTTAAACGCAGAGCCATGAAAATAAAAAATAATTTTTCTTTCCTCAAAAATGATTTTTTAGCCTGGAATTTCCTATTTTGCCAAGGATAATAGGAGAAATTGGACCCCAAATATTGTTGTCCAGTTTGTCCTGAGTACGCTGATACCCCATATGTGGGGGTAAACCACTGTTTGGGCGCACGGCAGGGCTCGGAAGGGATGGCATGCCATTTGGCTTTTTAAATGGAAAATTAGCTCCAATCATTAGCGGACACCATGTCACGTTTGGAGAGCCCCTGTGTGCCTAAACATTGGAGATCCCCCAGAAATGACCCAATTTTGGAAACTAGACCCCCAAAGGAACTAATCTAGATGTGTGGTGAGGACTTTGAACCCCCAAGTGCTTCACAGAAGTTTATAACGCAGAGCCATGAAAATAAAAAAAAAAATTATTTTCTCAAATATGATCTTTTAGCCTGCAATTTTTTATTTTCCCAAGGGTAACAGGAGAAATTTGACCCCAAAAGTTGTTGTCCAGTTTCTCCTGAGTACGCTGATACCCCATATGTGGGGGTAAATCACTGTTTGGGCACATGCCGGGGCTCGGAAGTGAAGTAGTGACGTTTTGAAATGCAGACTTTGATGGAATGCTCTGTGGGCGTCACGTTGCGTTTGCAGAGCCCCTGATGTGGCTTAACAGTAGAAACCCCCCACAAGTGACCCCATTTTGGAAACTAGACCCCCAAGGGAACTTATCTAGATGTGTGGTGAGCACTTTGAACCCCCAAGTGCTTCATAGAAGTTTATAATGCAGAGCCGTGAAAATAATAAATACGTTTTCTTTCCTCAAAAATAATTATTTAGCCCAGAATTTTTTATTTTCCCAAGGGTAACAGGAGAAATTGGACCCCAATAGTTGTTGTCCAGTTTCTCCTGAGTACGCTGATACCCCATGTGTGGGGGTAAACCACTGTTTGGGCACACGTCGGGGCTCAGAAGGGAAGTAGTGACTTTTGAAATGCAGACTTTGATGGAATGGTCTGCGGGCGTCACATTGCGTTTGCAGAGCCCCTGGTGTGCCTAAACAGTAGAAACCCCCCACAAGTGACCCCATTTTAGAAACTAGACCCCCCAAGGAACTTATCTAGATATGTGGTGAGCACTTTGAACCCCCAAGTGCTTCACAGACGTTTACAACGCAGAGCCGTGAAAATAAAAAATCATTTTTCTTTCCTCAAAAATGATGTTTTAGCAAGCATTTTTTTAGATTCACAAGGGTAACAGGAGAAATTGGACCCCAGTAATTGTTGCGCAGTTTATCCTGAGTACACTGATACCCCATATGTGGGGGTAAACCACTGTTTGGGCACACTTCAGGGCTCGGAAGTGAGGGAGCACCATTTGACTTTTTGAATACGAGATTGGCTGGAATCAATGGTGGCGCCATGTTGCGTTTGGAGACCCCTGATGTGCCTAAACAGTGGTAACCCCTCAATTCTACCTCCAACACTAACCCCCCCACACCCCTAACCCTAATCCCAACTGTAGCCATAACCCTAATCACAACCCTAACCACAACCCTAATTCCAACCCTAACCCTAAGGCTATGTGCCCACGTTGCGGATTCGTGTGAGATATTTCCGCACCATTTTTGAAAAATCCGCGGGTAAAAGGCACTGCGTTTTACCTGTGGATTTTCCGCGGATTTCCAGTGTTTTTTGTGCGGATTTCACCTGCGGATTCCTATTGAGGAACAGGTGTAAAAAGACGCGGAATCCGCACAAAGAATTGACATGCTGCGGAAAATACAACGCAGCGTTTCCGCGCGGTATTTTCTGCACCATGGGCACAGCGGATTTGGTTTTTCATATGTTTACATGGTACTGTAAACCTGATGGAATACTGCTGCGAATCCGCAGCGGCCAATCCGCAGCCAAATCCGCACCGTGTGAACATAGCCTAATTCTAAAGGTATGTGCACACGCTGCGGAAAACGCTGCAGATCCGCAGCAGTTTCCCATGAGTTTACAGTTCAATGTAAACCTACGGGAAACAAAAATCGCTGTACACATGCTGCGGAAAAACTGCACGGAAACGCAGCGGTTTACATTCCGCAGCATGTCACTTCTTTGTGCGGATTCCGCAGCGGTTTTACAACTGCTCAAATAGAAAATCGCAATTGTAAAACCGCAGTGAAATGCGCAGAAAAAAACGCGGTAAATCCGCCATAAATCCGCAGCGGTTTAGCACTGCGGATTTATCAAATCCGCAGCGGAAAAATCCGCAGAGGACCAGAATACGTGTGCACATACCGAAACCCTAACCCTAGCCCTAACCCTACCCCTAACCCTAGCCCTAACCCTAACCCTAGCCCTACCCCTACCCCTAACCCTACCCCTAACCCTAACCCTATTCTAACATTAGTGGAAAAAAAAAAATTTCTTTATTTTTTTATTGTCCCTACCTATGGGGGTGACAAAGGGGGGGGGTCATGTATTATTTTTTTTATTTTGATCACTGAGATATAATCTATCTCAGTGATCAAAATGCACTTTGGAACGAATCTGCCGGCCGGGCGCACTGCGCATGCGCCCGCCATTTTGGAAGATGGCGGCGCCCAGGGAGAAGACGGACGGGACCCCGGCTGGATCGGTAAGTATGATGGGGTGGGAGGGACCACGGGGGGGGGGGGGGGGGGATCGGAGCACGGGGGGGGGGGGATCGGAGCACGGGGGGGGGGGGGGGAATCGGAGCGCGGCAGGCGTGGAACGGAGCACGGGGGGCGTGGAACGGAGCACGGGGGGGCTGGAACGGAGCATGGGGGGGTGGAACGGAGCATGGGGGGGTGGAACGGAGCACGGGGGGGTGGATCTGAATGCAGGGGGGGTGATTGGAGCACGGGGGGGTGATTGGAGCACGGGGGGAGCGGACAAGAGCACGGGGGGGAGCGGAGCACTGGATGGAGGGGAGCCGGAGCAGTGTACCGGCCAGATCGGAGGGCTGGGGGGGCGATCGGTGGGGTGGGGGCACACTAGTATTTCCAGCCATGGCCGATGATATTGCAGCATCGGCCATGGCTGGATTGTAATATTTCACCCGTTATAATGGGTGAAATATTACAAATCGCTCTGATTGGCAGTTTCACTTTCAACAGCCAATCAGAGCGATCGTAGCCACGAGGGGGTGAAGCCACCCCCCCTGGGCTAAACTACCACTCCCCCTGTCCCTGCAGATCGGGTGAAATGGGAGTTAACCCTTTCACCCGATCTGCAGGGACGCGATCTTTCTGTGACACAGCATATGCGTCACAGGTCGGATTGGCACCGACTTTCATGACGCATACGCTGTGCCACAGGTCGGGAAGGGGTTAAGGACACGTGAGCCGAGTCCATCTGGTCCTGCTGCTTTACCAATGTTAAGTGACTTAAACTGCCTCCTCACATTTTCGGATACTCTAAATTTAGTCTGCTCATCCTCCAATATCGATGTTGCAGAATTTGCACCCATTTCCCATCGCCTATCAGTTGGCAGTGCACATGTACTGCTAAACCTGTTGAAATACTCGTTCATCTCATTAGCCTTGTCCAGTCTTCCCCCATCATGTTCAGGCCTCACCTTAACCCTGCTGTTCTGTTGGTCAAAAATGACCGACTTTGAACTTCAATATTCTTTAAAATATTCAAGATGCGGCTCTGAAACCCGTGGCCGACCGACCCATCCTCATTTAAGTCAATCAACCACAAGTTTCAGAACCGCATCTTGAACACCCCAAAAAATACCAAAGTTCAAAATAGGTCTCCCCAGACCGAACAGAACAGCAGGGTTAAGCCGTGTCAGTAATTTCATTCCTGACCAAACCTCCCTGGTATTATTGTGGGACAGATGGAAGGAGCATGTTTACAATAAGTTTGCAAGGAGTGAGGAAGTGAGAATCAAGAATACGTTCTGGGGGGGACATTTCAATGTTGTTACTTTGTCATCCTTTTCTCTTTTTTTTTTTAAAGTTATGTTGCTTCCACTAATAAAAGAACTCACTCATCTCCTCAGCACCATTCCAAAGATACTGACGCCAGGTCTGCCAACGCTCGTGTAACACTTATTACGAAAGCACTGCGGACAATTAGCAGCCGGTCTATGCAAGTTTCAACTGGACTTTTAAAAATCAAATGTAAATTGCTTGCGCAACCATGTGGTCATTAACAATAAGCAATCAATTTACACCAAACTTCTAATTATTCAGTTAAAAGTCACTGCAACTCATTAAGTGTCTACATCTTGGCTGTGGGGGCGTGCCGACGGCTAGATAGACCCTTACAGTGAAGGCTGGGCTCATACAGCTGGACTAATACTCGGGCCATTCATATCCGCAGATCTAGCTCCATTCAAGTGTAGGAGCTGACAGTAAAATTTATGTGAGCAGGAACAATGGTTATTTTTGGACAATGGGGGGGGTCTCCAAACTCTCCCACAACACATGCGGTCATTGTTGTAGAGACGGCTCTGCCTGCTGGATTGGGATTGGCCGATCCTTCCGTTATCTGTGAAATAAGCTGCTGCCAGATAAGTCTCAGAGAACACAACTGAGCCGAGTGCTCCTATGTAGGGTTGAGCGAAACGGGTCGTTCATTTTCAAAAGTCGCCAACTTTTGGCAAAGTCGGGTTTCATGAAACCCGATCCGACCCCTGTGCGGGGTCGGCCATGCGGTACGCGACTTTCGCGCCAAAGTCGCGTTTCAATGACGCGAAAAGCGCCATTTCTCAGCCAATGAAGGTAAACGCAGAGTGTGGGCAGCGTGATGACATAGGTCCTGGTCCCCACCATCTTAGAGAAGGGCATTGCAGTGATTGGCTTGCTGTCTGCGGCGTCACAGGGGCTATAAAGGGGCGTTCCCGCCGACCGCCATGTTACTGCTGCTGATCTGAGCTTAGGGAGAGGTTGCTGCCGCTTCGTCAGAAGCAGGGATAGCGTTAGGCAGGGTCCATTAACCACCAAACCGCTTGTGCTGTAGCGATTTCCACTGCCCAACACCACCTTCGGTGTGCAGGGACAGTGGAAGCTACATTTTTTTTTTTTTTCCTCAGCGCTGTAGCTCATTGGGCTGCCCTAGAAGGCTCCCTGATAGCTGCATTGCTGTGTCTACGCCGCTGTGCAAACCAACTGCTTTTTTCAAAGCACAAATCCTTTTGTTCCTTCCTTTCTGCACAGCTATCTTTTTGGTTTGTACACACTTTTTATTTAATTTGTGCATCAGTCCACTCCTTATTGCTGCCTGCCATACCTGGCTGAGATTACTGCAGGGAGATAGTAATTGAAGGACACTCCCTGTTTTTTTTTTTTTTTTTTGTGGGAGATTAAGATTGACATTTCTGCTAGAGTGCCATCCCTGTGTGTGCCATCTCTCACTCAGTGGGCCATAGAAAGCCTATTTATTTTTTTGCTTGATTTGGGTTATAAAATCTACCTGAAAAAATCACTACATCAATCAGTGGGAGAAAAATATTGGCCTCAGGGCTTGTGTGCCACTCTTGACTCCTGTGTGCATCATCACTCACTCAGTGGGCCATAGAAAGCCTAATTATTTTTTTGCTTTATTTTGGTTCTAAAATCTACCTGAAAAAATCACTACATCAATCAGTGGGAGAAAAATATTGGCCTCAGGGCTTGTGTGCCACTCCTGACTCCTGTGTGCATCATCACTCACTCAGTGGGCCATAGAAAGCCCATTTTTTTTTTTTTTTTTGCTTTATTTGGGTTCTAAATTCTACCTGAAAAAATCAATAAATCAATCAGTGGGAGATTAATATTGGCCTTTGGGCTTGTGTGCCAGTCCTAAGCGTGCCATCTCTCTCTCTCAGATAGTGGGCCATAGAAAGCCTATTTATTTTTTTTTTTTTTTAATGGGTTTATAAATTTTCCCTGGAAAAAAAAAAAAAGTGGGAGATTAATATTGGCCTCTGGGCTTGTGTGCCAGTCCTGAGCGTGCCATCTCTCTCACAAATAGTGGGCCATAGAAAGCCTATTTTTTTTTTTTTGGTTTTATAAATTCTCCCTTAAAAAAAAGGGAGATTAATATTGGGCTTTGGGCTTGTGTGCCAGTCCTAAGCATGCCATCTCTCTCTCTCAGATAGTGGGCCATAGAAAGCCTATTTATTATTTTTTTTATTGGGTTTATAAATTTTCCCTGGAACAAAAAAAAAAAAAGTGGGAGATAAATATTGGCCTCTGGGCTTGTGTGCCAGTCTTGACTCCGGGGTGTGCCATCTCTCTCTCTCTCTCCAATTGTGGGCCATAGAAAGCCTATTATTTTTTTAGCTTGATTTGGGTTCCAAAATCTACCTGAAAAAATCACTACATCAATCAGTGGGAGATAAATATTGGCCTCTGGGCTTGTGTGCCACTCCTGACTCCTGTGTGCGTCATCTCTCACTCAGTGGGCCATAGAAAGCCTTTTTTTGTTTTATTTGTTTTCTAAATTCTCCCTGAAAAAATCATTTTATTTTATTTGGTTTCTAAATTCTTCCTGAAAAAATCATTTTATTCTATTATTTTTTTTTCCTAAAGTCTCCCTTAAAAAAAAAAAAAAAATCAAATCAGTGGGAGATTAATATTTACATTTGTGCTTCAGTGACAGTCCTGCGTGTGTGGCATCTCTCTCATTTGTTGCCACCAACAACAGAGTGTGTAACATTGTGCCTGATTTTCGTTGTGGTCTCACTCACCTGTAAAGGGGTAGCTAAATCATACTGAAGTTATAGCTCACCGTGTAATTTGTGTGACAGCAACAAATACCGTTAGTTTGTTTACGTTTTTAAAACAATTAGGAAGTATGGTGGAAGAGGTCGTGGCCGGGGGCGTTCATTGTCAGCTGGTAATGAGGGTAGTGGTAGTGGTGGAGCATCAGCTG
This sequence comes from Ranitomeya imitator, assembly GCF_032444005.1. NCBI lineage: Eukaryota > Metazoa > Chordata > Amphibia > Anura > Dendrobatidae > Ranitomeya > Ranitomeya imitator. The sequence goes on along the minus strand of NC_091286.1, from coordinate 411,985,003 downwards.
GTCGTGGGAAAAAAAATATTGCACCTAAGTCTGGAGCTGTGGAGCCAGGTTCGTCGTCTGGCTACACAAGGCCTCGAACGCTCCCTTTTCTGGGAGTAGGAAAACCGCTTTTAAAGCCGGAGCAGCAAGAGCAAGTTTTGGCTTATCTTGCTGACTCAGCCTCTAGCTCTTTTGCCTCCTCTCGTGAAACTGGTAAATGTCAAAGCAGCGCGTCGTTAGTGGATGTTCACGGTCAGGGACAAGTCGCTTCCTTGTCCTCTTCAGCAAAAACAACAACAGAGAAGAATGCAGCAGGCGACACAACGGGTTACTCCATGGAGCTCTTTACACATACCGTCCCTGGCTTAGAAAGTGAAGCAGTTAACAGTCCATGCCCATTACAAGTTGAATCTGACATGGAGTGCACTGATGCACAGCCAGACTACTATGCTGGTCCTTTGACTCAGACCACAACATTGCCCTCGCAGGGTGCTGATCAAGAATCAGACCCTGATGAGACTATGTTGCCCCATCACGAACGCTATACCACCGACCGACACGGTGACACAGACGAAGTTGCACACGAGCTACAAGAAGAGGTAATAGATGACCCAGTTCTTGACCCCGATTGGCAGCCATTGGGGGAACAGGGTGCAGGCGGCAGCAGTTCTGAAGCGGAGGAGGAGGGGCCGCAGCAGGCATCAACATCGCAACAGGTTCCATCTGCCGGGCCCGTATCTTGCCCAAAAGGCGTGGCAAAGCCAAAACCTGTTGGAGGACAGCGTGGCCATCCGGTTAAAGCTCAGTCTGCAATGCCTGAAAAGGTATCCGATGCTAGAAAGAGTGCAGTCTGGCATTTTTTTAAACAACATCCAATTGATCAGCGCAAAGTCATCTGTCAAAAATGTTCAACTACCTTAAGCAGAGGACAGAATCTGAAAAGTCTCAATACAAGTTGCATGCATAGACATTTAACCACCATGCATTTGCAAGCCTGGACTAACTACCAAACGTCCCTTAAGGTTGTAGCACCCTCGGCCAATGAAGCTAGTCAGCAACGCAACATCCCTTCCGGCAGTGTAGGGCCACCATTTTCCGCACCACCTGCAGTATCTGTGCAGGTTTCTTTGCCAGGCCAAAGCAGTCAGGGTCAGGGAATCACCAGTTTTGTAGTAGGAAACACTGCATCTAGGGCACCGGCAGCAACAATACCATCTCCCACCGTCTCTCAGTCTGCCATGTCCACCGGCACCCCCGCTAGTTCCACGATCTCCAGCTCTCCAGTCCAGCTCACCCTACATGAGACTATGGTTAGAAAAAGGAAGTACTTAGCCTCGCATCCGCGTACACAGGGTTTGAACGCCCACATAGCTAGACTAATCTCGTTAGAGATGATGCCCTACCGGTTAGTTGAAAGCGAAGCTTTCAAAGCCCTGATGGACTACGCTGTACCACGCTACGAGCTACCCAGTCGACACTTTTTTTCCAGAAAAGCCATCCCAGCCCTCCACCAGCATGTTAAAGAGCGCATCGTCCATGCACTCAGGCAATCTGTGAGCACAAAGGTGCACCTGACAACAGATGCATGGACCAGTAGGCATGGCCAGGGACGTTACGTGTCCATCACGGCACACTGGGTAAATGTGGTGGATGCAGGGTCCACAGGGGACAGCAAGTTTGGGACAGTTCTGCCTAGCCCACGGTCTAGGAAACAGTTGGCTGTAGCCGTTCGCACCCCCTCCTCCTCCTCTTCGTCCTCCTGCAGAAGCGAGAGCTCGTCCACAGACCGCAGTCGCACAACCACTCCATCCGCAGCTGCCACTGTTGCACACCAGGTCTCCCATTATGGGGCAGCTACTGGCAAACGTCAGCAGGCTGTATTGGCTATGAAGTGTTTGGGCGACAACAGACACACCGCGGAAGTTCTGTCCGAGTTCTTGCAGAAAGAAACGCAGTCGTGGCTGGGCACTGTAGATCTTGAGGCAGGCAAGGTAGTGAGTGATAACGGAAGGAATTTCATGGCTGCCATCTCCCTTTCCCAACTGAAACACATTCCTTGCCTGGCTCACACCTTAAACCTGGTGGTGCAGTGCTTCCTGAAAAGTTATCCGGGGTTATCCGACCTGCTCCTCAAAGTGCGTGGACTTTGCTCACATATCCGCCGTTCGCCCGTACACTCCAGCCGTATGCAGACCTATCAGCGTTCTTTGAACCTTCCCCAGCATCGCCTAATCATAGACGTTGCAACAAGGTGGAACTCAACACTGCACATGCTTCAGAGACTGTGTGAACAGAGGCGGGCTGTTATGTTTTTGTGGGAGGATACACATACACGGGCAGGCAGTAGGATGGCAGACATGGAGTTGTCAGGTGTGCAGTGGTCGAACATTCAAGACATGTGTCAAGTCCTTCAGTGTTTTGAGGAATGCACACGGCTGGTTAGTGCAGACAACGCCATAATAAGCATGAGCATCCCCCTAATGCGTCTGCTGATGCAAAGTTTCACACACAAAGGATCAGGCGTCTGCAGCTGAGGAAGAGGAAAGCCTTGATGACAGTCAGCCATTGTCTGGCCAGGGCAGTGTACAGGACGAGTTAGCGGGCGAAGAGGAGGAGGAGGACGAGGAGGATGATGGGGATGATTATATTTTTAATGAGGAAGCTTTTCCGGGGCCACTGGAAATTGGTGGCGCGGCAAGGCCGGGTTCTGGTTTTTGGAGGGACACAAGTGACGTGGATTTGCCTGAAACTGCCCCTCAACCAAGCACAACCGCAGATTTGAGAACTGGAACTTTGGCCCACATGGCGGATTATGCCTTACGTATCCTCAAAAGGGACACACGCATAACTAAAATGATGAACGATGACGATTACTGGTTGGCCTGCCTCCTTGATCCTCGCTATAAAGGCAAATTGCAAAATATAATGCCACATGAGAACTTGGAACTAATATTAGCAACCAAACAATCAACTCTTGTTGACCGTTTGCTTCTGGCATTCCCTGCACACAGCGCCCGTGATCGTTCTCACACGAGCTGCAGGGGCCAGCAGACCAGAGGAGTTAGAGGGGCAGAAATCAGAAGTGGCGTTGGCCAGAGGGGTTTTCTGACCAGGTTGTGGAGTGATTTTGCTATGACCGCAGACAGGACAGGTACTGCAGCATCAATTCAAAGTGACAGGAGACAACATTTGTCCAGTATGGTTACAAACTATTTTTCATCCCTTATCGATGTTCTCCCTCAACCGTCATTCCCATTTGATTACTGGGCATCAAAATTAGACACCTGGCCAGAAATGGCAGAATATGCATTGCAGGAGCTTGCTTGCCCGGCAGCTAGTGTCCTATCAGAAAGAGTATTCAGTGCTGCAGGTTCAATACTAACAGAAAAAAGGACTCGTCTGGCTACCCAAAATGTAGATGATCTAACCTTCATTAAAATGAACCACAACTGGATTTCGAAATCTTTTGCCCCACCTTGCCCGGCTGACACCTAGCTTTCCTATGAAAAGGTCTTGCCTGTGGACTATTCTGAATGCCTTTTCCAATCTCGTAATTTTCTGCACCTGATTGTCCAGCATACGACATGTTTACACCTCACTAAATGGCCAAACTCCCCACACGAGGCCGTGGTATCGACACTTGGCGACAGCACCCGTGAGAGTGCAGTTTGTCTGAAGAGGTGGGTGAGCCCGCTTTTGGTCGACGGCACTGCCACTGGGTCCCTCCTAGTACAATAAAGTGTCTCTGGCGGTGGTGGTGCGCACCCAACGTCAGACACACCGTTGTAATATGAGGGGCCCTGGGCCTGTACCGCCGGCCACAAGACAGTTCCCCCCCCCCAGCTCAAACAGTGCTCTACCACTTGCAAAATTATCTCACAGCTCCACCAATGTTTAGTCTATGCGCTGACATCCTTCAATGCCTGCCACTGACAATACCATTGTATTGACATTTTTGTTATGTTAGGCCTTCGATGCCTGTCTGCGGTCACTCCTTCCACTAGGCCTCTACTGACCACACCACTGCTGCCCGTGTACCCCTGTAACCAATTTAAAATTGCCTACAGCCATGTGTTATTATTTTAGGCCTTCGATGCCTGTCTGCGGTCACTCCTTCCACTAGGCCTCCACTGACCACACCACTGCTGCCCGTGTACCCCTGGAACCAATTTAAAATTGCCTACAGCCATGTGTTATTATTTTAGGCCTTCGATGCCTGTCTGCGGTCACTCCTTCCACTAGGCCTCCACTGACCACACCACTGCTGCCCGTGTACCCCTGGAACCAATTTAAAATTGCCTACAGCCATGTGTTATTATTTTAGGCCTTCGATGCCTGTCTGCGGTCACTCCTTCCACTAGGCCTCCACTGACCACACCACTGCTGCCCGTGTACCCCTGGAACCAATTTAAAATTGCCTACAGCCATGTGTTATTATTTTAGGCCTTCGATGCCTGTCTGCGGTCACTCCTTCCACTAGGCCTCCACTGACCACACCACTGCTGCCCGTGTACCCCTGTAACCAATTTAAAATTGCCTACAGCCATGTGTTATTATTTTAGGCCTTCGATGCCTGTCTGCGGTGACTCCTTCCACTAGGCCTCCACTGACCACACCACTGCTGCCCGTGTACCCCTGGAACCAATTTAAAATTGCCTACAGCCATGTGTTATTATTTTAGGCCTTCGATGCCTGTCTGCGGTCACTCCTTCCACTAGGCCTCCACTGACCACACCACTGCTGCCTGTGTACCCCTGGAACGAATTTAAAATTGCCTACAGCCATGTGTTATTATTTTAGGCCTTCGATGCCTGTCTGCGGTCACTCCTTCCACTAGGCCTCCACTGACCACACCACTGCTGCCCGTGTACCCCTGGAACCAACATCAGAAAATATAAAAATAAGTATTTTGCTTATAAAAAAGAAAATACTGGAGAGATATCAAATGCCGACATTTTAACATTAAAAACAAACACATACAACAAAAATCTGGTACAGTACTAAAAATGGCCACCAGCTACAATAACTTTCTCCTGCAAGTAGTTAACTGAAAGGTTTTTTCAATTTTAAACACAGATATGGCATCCACCGAGTGTTGTCCTGTCGCGTCTTCTTTATATTATTGCCAAGAAGATGCAAAACAATGAAAATAATAAAATCATTATTTACCAAAAAAATAGAGTAAGTCAAAACCACATTGCAAATAAACATTCATTACAAATAAAGAAGCAGGGCGCGTCCGAGGGTGAGTATATACCTAATAAGAATATAATCACCCTCGGACGCGCCCTGCTTCTTTCCGACAGCCTTCCTTCCTAAGAATCAGCCCTTCCGTGGTGTAGAGAGAGGGTTTGTTCCACTCCAAGGTGTTCTCCAGGTTGCCTTTCCTGAGCTTCGATCTTCCGGCTCTCATTTAGTAGTTCTTGGAAACTACACTGCATTAGGCCTACAAATTGGGTATGGGGTGTAGAGAGATGGTGTGTTCCACTCCAAGGTGTTCCCCAGGTTGCCTTTCCTGAGCTTCGATCTTCCGGCTCTCGTTTAGTAGTTGTTGGAAACTACGCTGCATTAGGCCTACAAATTGGGTATGGGGTGTAGAGAGATGGTGTGTTACACTCCAAGGTGTTCCCCAGGTTTCCTCTCCATTGCTTCGATCTTCCGGCTCTCGTTTAGTAGTTGTTGGAAACTACGCTGCATTAGGCCTACAAATTGGGTATGGGGTGTAGATAGATGGTGTGTTACACTCCAAGGTGTTCCCCAGGTTTCCTCTCCATTGCTTCGATCTTCCGGCTCTCGTTTAGTAGTTGTTGGAAACTACGCTGCATTAGGCCTACAAATTGGGTATGGGGTGTAGAGAGATGGTGTGTTACACTCCAAGGTGTTCCCCAGGTTTCCTCTCCATTGCTTCGATCTTCCGGCTCTCGTTTAGTAGTTGTTGGAAACTACGCTGCATTAGGCCTACAAATTGGGTATGGGGTGTAGAGAGATGGTGTGTTCCACTGTAGAGAGATGGTGTGTTCCACTCCAAGGTGTTCCCCAGGTTTCCTCGCCAATGCTTCGATCATCATGCTCTCGTTTAGTAGTTGTTGGAAACTACGCTGCATTAGACCTACAAATTGGGTATGGGGTGTAGAGAGATGGTGTGTTCCACTCCAAGGTGTTCTCCAGGTTGCCTTTCCTGAACTTCTATCTTCAGGCTCTCATTAAATTGTGGTTAAACGGAACAACTGCATTTGGCGTACTAGTTGGTTTGGGGCCTACTATCAGTGTTTGCCGCTCCTTGCTGTTCTCCTGGTTTCCGGTCCTGAAAATCCGTTTTCAGGCGCTCGTTAAGTAGTTGTTAATGTTAGACTGCATTTGGCCTACTAGTTGGGTTGGGGCCTACTATCGGTGTCTGCCACTCCTTGCTGTTCTCCTCCACTGAACAAAGCTGTGCCGCCTGTTTACTACTGTTGCCAATTTTGAACTGCATTTCGACTACTTACTGATTTGGGCCTACTCTCTGTGTCAGCCTCTCATTCCAGTTGTCCTCCACTGCAATGCCCCCTGATTAGTCCTGTGTTACCAATTTTGAACTGCATTTAGCCCACTTTATTCTTTGGGCCTATATCTGTGTTTCCTCCTCATCCTGCCCATTGCCCAGCCAGTGATAGATGAGTCTGCTGGTACATTGACCCATAACGCAACATTTCCCGTGCACGCTACACTGCAAGATTGTGACCCTGCTGAAAGTCAGGTCCCCCTTCCCGCATACCATACCACCTTACACGGGGACAAACAGGAAGGTGCAGATGAAAGTGCAGGTTCCTTCGTCAGGTGGGGGGAGGAATACTAGTTGGCGACGTCACTGGCACAGGGCCTCTCATAGTACGCAAAAGTGTTGCTGCCGGTGGGAGGCGCCCCCGCCGTGCAAACACACCGCTGTACTTTGAGGGGCCCTGTGCCAGTGCCAATGCCAACGAGTGGGCCCCCCCTGCTTGCTCAGGTTCACAGCACTTGCAAAGTTGAAATACTTACCTCTCCCTGCTCCACTGCCGTGACGTGGTCCAGATTTCCTGGGCCCACTAATTACAGCCCTACCCACCACAACTTTAGCCAAATGACCCCCAATTTCAAATGCCTTCCAATTATTATAAGGTAAATTACGCTTGACAAGCTTCATTAAGAAGAATGGATGGTTTTGACATTAAAATGGGCACTCTAGGTGTTTTCCTGGCCCCCACTCACTGCCGACTATGCTGCCCCATTGACTTGCATTGGGTTTCGTGTTTCGGTCGATCCCGACTTTACGTCATAATCGGCCGATTTCACTCGACCAGACTTTTGAGATAGTCGGGTTTCGCGAAACCCGGCTCGACTCTAAAAAGGTCAAGGTCGCTCAACTCTACTCCTATGTATGGGGGAATCGTGAAAAATGATGAAAGCTGATCATTCAGCTCATGTGTGGACTTTTTTTTTTGGCTAATGAAAGTAACGAGAAGTAATAGCAATCTAATCAAATATTCAATAAGGAAAATTTAACAGCAAGCCTTAAACATGTATAGACAATCCTTTCGACACATTCTTTCAGCATTTAGAAATGCACATGCAAAATCATGTATTGTATGTAAAGACCCTTCATAGATGTAAATGACCCATAACAATATAATTACCCCATCAAAGAGTTACTGTTCACTTCATGAGATAACTGGGTGTGTTCTATTCTAGATACTCATAAGACCAAATGCTACACAAACTTCAAGGAATGTCAATGTAATGTGGATGATATCAGAGTAATAAAGCCATCAAACCCCTTCTGCCAGTCATTGAGACAGCTGAATTAGCCCTACTTCTAACGAGCTCATCAAACTACTGCTTGCTAGACTCTTCCCAGGATGTGCACGGTAATTCACTTCATATATGTAAACCCATGACTGTAAAGCATTGAAAGGAACGCCATGTGCAGGAAATATTGGCGCACACACATTCTTCAGCTTTCCAAATGTAGCAATCAATGTTGAATATCTATTTTGTAAATTGAATGCAAATGAAGATGTAGCTGTATCAAAAAGAAATGCGGGTTTTTGGTTGAAACGATGGATGTGTCTCTCCCCCAACATCATTGGGGAAGATTTGGTCAACTGGTCTATGGGGTCCTCCTATTACAGCTTAATTCTGAGGATTTGGCCAACTTACCTAATGTGTATAGGAGAGTGTATGTGTATCAATCAACAAAGCTCTCCAGTGTATGGGAGAATTGGCCAAGATGGCTGTCCATTAAAACATCAGTCACAGCCTTATTCGCTTTACAGCCATCTAATGTGCATTGGCAGCTTTAAGGGGCTGCAAAGTGCCTTCTTTACTGATGCATTCAAGAATACTGGCAGCACTGTGACCCTCCACACAGTTTACGTGGATATGTGTGCCCGCCGCACAATGTACTTGGGCAATCAAATCATCAATATCTCCTGCTGGCAGCTCTCTTTGCAGTTGATGACAAAAGACATCCCAGATGTTCTCGATGGGAGATAAATCCATGGACAGTGCAGGCCATGACAGTATGCCTAGGCAATGCAAACTGCACACAGTAGTATTAACAAGATGGGGCCTGACATTGTGTTGAAAAACAACTCCAGGGACACACTGGAAAAACGGCCGCACCAGAAATTCCATGACCAAATCAATATTACGTTATGTCAACTGACACCATAATCATGGTGGTAGGACCACTGTGATGTTCCTCTGAGAAGTAGTCTCCAGACCAATCTCTGGTTATTTCAGCCCAGAGAAAAGCAAGACTCATCACTAAAGATGATAAACGTCTATTCCTTCATCCATTGCAGTCATGCTCTGCACCATGATAGACAAATCGTGAGAGGTCAATAAATAAGCCTTCACAAAGCAATGAAATACTGGTCCTACCTCCTAAGATTATGGGATTTTCTATATTTTCATGACTTGCATATCCTTAACATATCTACAAATCCTGCGATTTCCATAATTCCCCGACTTTCTTTTTTTGAGTTGAAATTTCAATGTTCCGGGACATTACTTTCTATGCAAGTCATCCATTTTAAATGTATACAATTGACCCCTAAATACACAAATGTTAGACTAGATTGACCACTTGCTCATTTTCTGCAGTGACCTTCTATCCCATTTGTATTAGAAGCATTCAATATTAATTTCGTAACATGAATGGTGACAAGAAAAGTGATGTAAACTGCATTTAATCTATTATGGTGCACTTTGACAGTTTGACTGATTTTCTAATGCATTATATGACTAATGCCCTGATCCAATGTAAGCAGTAGGATATGCAGTGTGCTTACCATAATTAAATACAGGAGAACAAAATATCAATGTTTGTTTTTTGTTTTTTTTAAAGTAACAATTTCAGAATTCTTATTTTTTTGTTTGCTATTCATCTTGAGCATAAAATCACTTAAAAGGGAACCTGTCACATTGTACATGCAGTGCGATTTGTGGTCAGCATTGTTTAGAACATGAGACACTAAGAATATATAGGTTTGTTGGAAATAATTCAGTACAACTTGTAGTTTGTTGAGGTCCCTTGTGTTTGACTATATTTAAAGTCCATTGGGCGATCCTACTCCGTGAATGGCAGCCATCTTTGTATGCAGTCATATAGGGGAACCTGTCAATCAATGAACAGCACCACCCACTGAACTTTTATTTGGATTGAAGTGCCTGGTGCTTATACACATACGTTTTACTGCATCTTCTCCCCCCGCATATGTACATCAATCTGATCAGATCCTTCTGCTCTATAACATCCTGCCTGCAGGCCAGATACCATTTTTTCAACATGACTGGTTGCCTTTAACTCTACCTCCTAAGTTACAGACTGGATATATAATTCCAGACCACAGAATGGCAGAACTTGCAGAAAACGAGACTTGTGTAAACGTGCTGCTGAACGAGCCAGTGATAAACCCATCACTGACATTGCATAGCTGTCACTATGCAAGAGGAGATTCAAGAGGGTGAATTACTGAATCAAGTAAAGCTTTGATGTGGTAAAGTTTGTTAAAGTGTTTTGACATAAAATCTCAGTTTTATAAAGGCTCACTACCACATAAAATTAACCTCAAACCAAAATAATGCAAAAATAAAACCATGATAGATTCTATAATAAATCTCAAAATTATATACACTCATATATACATATGGTTTAATTCTAGAAATAATCATACAAATATACATATATCTCTCAATGGAGAAAAAGATGCATTTAAAAAAAATAAGTAAAAAAAAAAATACCGTACCTCTTCATTCATGAACAGCATTTTATCAATGCAAATTTTGTTTTGTAAAGGGGAATTTAGAAATAAGATTACATTTTGCCAAAGCCTTCCAGATCAAATTTCAAATCACATTAACTTTATACAATTGTGTTCACATTGAGGTTAATTTTATTTATTTATTTTTTTTAATTCTCCAAAAAGCAGAACTCATGGCTAAAGTATCAGACACTGGTTGTATGTATGTTTCACTGCGCGGTGCTTTAGAGAAAAACCTACTTTAAAAGTTGCCGGGGACAAAGCCGATGCCTTGCCGAAAAGGCGGGTTCCCAGCGGCTTCTGCTTGTCCACTAATGGCTGACAGGTGACTCCCTACACATGAACGCAGGTAGAGACCTGACTGAACTCGACAGCCGTGCAGCTTGGTCCACGCGGCTTTTAAAGAGTTTTTCTCGGAGACGCAGCGTTTAAGTGTAAAACTTATATGGCTGAAATTATAAAGCCGGTGTATTATATATGCTGCCCGTGGTTCGGGCAGTACATATCCAATGTCAGGTTAAGAGGCAAGAACGTCAACGAATTTGATATTAGCATCTATTATTTTCAAGGACTAAAGTACATTTACATCCACTTTCATGGCATAAATTATCATGCGTTTGTGGGCAGTGTTTGACCACGCCACTCCCAGCTAAGCTTTGCTGACTTTTCAAGAAATTGGAGAAGCCAACCAGGACAAGCAGAAAAAAAAAAATGAGTGACCACATTGACAACAAATAATTGCTCAAAAATGTTTGACGTCAAGCAGTTTTACATCAGAAAGCTAGCTAAAACTGTTTAATGAATTGGGGCCAAAGATCTTCCTAAATTTACATCATTTATGCCCTGTAAAAAGTGGTAATACATTTTTGACTACACAATTATCTAATATCACAATTTTATACATTAAACAAATACATGTCAAGAAAACAAAACTTTTACCTGGTCCAGTCTTAAAGCGCCATCTTTAAATCGTTGTCTGCGTAAATTCTTTGCAATAAGATGCAGGTTGAGAATGGCCTGCTGAATCTCTTCAACTGTATGATCTGGAGACACTGGCGGCAGCTCCTGCACATCAGGTAGTCTGTCCGGACGCTCAATCATGCTCTGTGCGTGGTCATAGCTCAGCTTCACACAAGAGCAGATAACACTTCGACCAAACCACTCTTCAAGGATCTAAAGTGTGATCCAAATAAACGCATATTAGGCCATTAATATATAGAATTATAACAATACACCCATTGGGGCTTATGTTTAGTTTTTCCAGCAAATGCATAAACTCATAGCGCTGTTCAGATTGAAATATTGTGTGTAAAGGTATAGCTACAATGTAAAAGTCAAACAACTAATTCATTCAACACCGAATTCATAAGACATTCTTCCAGTGGTCAATATTAACTTAAAGCATATCACAATGAAAAATCCAAGCAATCAGAAAGGATTAAATTTGAAGGTTTAAAATAATGTAATATAAACTATATTTGACATTGATGGTCAGGACTGTACGTTTGAGGGTATGCTTATCTTTATTGTCCATTACCTGTTAATCAGAAAACCGATTCGACACATAAAAACATGACTGCTGAAACTGAATTAAACACAGTCCTAGTGATCGAGTCCTACACATCCCTTTATTCGTTAATATTTTTTAATTCAATTATAAGCAACGCTTACTTTCCCCTGTGGAGTGACTTTCCAGATGACAGAAAAAGTCAGTCTGTCTGCCACTGGATTTAAGCTGCAAAGCTCTTCACAAAGTAATCTGGGCAACATCGGTATGACCTGCAACACAGAAAAAAAATTATGACAATTAAGTAACGAAAGAGGCATGGTATGCTTTGTAAAGTTTTCTGAATAGAAAAATAGAAACTACAATATGGAGTATCATTATAAAATGTCAAGTCTGTCCAAAGAAAATTATTGCTGAAACGTGGATGCATCCTACAACTTGTAGGTTTTGCATTAAAGGGATATTTTCATCTCCAAGATCCTATCCCAATATGTAAAATGTCTAACAATATTAGAATGCCTCCGATTAGAAATCTAGCAGTTGTTCTGATTCGCTCTGTCGCTTATGCAAGCGCCATTTCTGGGGCAGCTGAGGGCTGATGTTCTTAATGTGGGAGGGGGACAATATCCATGGCCCCTTCCTAGGGTATTAATATCAGTCCACAGCTGTCTGTTTAGCCTTTGCTGGTTAGTAAACATAAGAGGGACCCCATGTGATTTTTTTTGTGGGGCTGTCCCCTACAAAAACCAGTAAAGGATAAGCAAATCACTGTGAGCTGAAATTAATAGCCTGGGAACCTTTATGGCTATTGGCTCCTTCCCAGAATATTAACATCAGCCCCCAGACCTCGACTTTCCCTCAGCTGGTTATGAAAATAATGGGGGAACCCACAGACAATTTTGTTTTAACATTTTTGTTTATTATCAAATACGGTAAATTACACACACAAGGAAACCTTAGTTCAAAGCTTCAAGGTGTTCCTGCAGCTGGAAACACAGTTACCTTAAAGTGTCCCTCAAAATTTCCCCATTAAGTTTCTGGGCCTCGCAGCAGTCAGGAAACCCCCTTGGCTGAGAACTCAGTTAATCTTAAAGGTTACCAGAGTTCACAGCCAACAAGTCTCAAGGTAAATTGAGTGCTGGAGTGCCAGACATGCGGTCGTTCATCACTAAGGCAATTTAATGAAAATTCACCGCACACTCCGCAATTTTGTGGCAATACCAAAAAATTATATTTATTTGCAGTTCATAGAAACAGAAAAAAATAGAAATAGGTAAATCGCAGGAGAAAATTCTAAAGCGACTATATTTGAGTGAAGTTTTGACCTGTCCCAGGTCTTATTCAATACGTCGTTAGTAATGCCTTTAGTCATATAGATAGATGCAGTTTGTATGGGGCTATTTCCCTGATCAGGGTAGTGTGCAAAGCGAGCTGTATAGTCCCCAAGATGAGAAAAATATGGCACTCTGCTTTAAATCACATTACTGGCGGCGCTCCCGCACCTTGTCTGGCCTCCTGCTGCTGCCCCAGAAAAGGCACAGCTATTAGATGTGCCAATTCTGCGGTTTGCCCAGCTTTTCGCACTTGCCATGGCGTGGTGGGGCAAGTAGAGTAATATTTGTGAGGTTTTTGTCACCTGACATGAAGCCCAGGGGTTAGTAATGGAGAGGGGTCTATAAGACACCCCCATCACTAACTCATTTGTGAAAATTTAATATAAAAAAAACCTACACACATAAGTGTTAACTTGAACAAAAAAAGTACATAAATAAAAATCCTTTATTTGAAACTAACAGACCTCATCCTCTTTTACCCATTTATTACTGTAAAATTAAAAATAATAAAACACCATATTCCTCACCTGTCCAACGACAATCCATTTTCCCCACGAAGAGGCCAACTCCGCTAAATATCAATTTCATGACTTAACGGTGGCATAACGTGACAGCTCAGCTGTGAATCTAGGAGACACTGAGCTGAGCCTGAGAGCGCAGCATCAGTGACCTGCTGTGATGGTCACCGGCTTCGCTCAGTGTCTGCCGGATTCGTGGCTGAGCTCAGCCATGCAATCCAGATGTAGCCAAGTTGGCCTCTTCATGGGATAAATAAATTATCTTCGGACAGGTGAACAATATGGTGTTTTATTATTTAATTTTACATTAATAAATGGGTAAGAGAAAGTGGGGTGTGTATTTCAATTAAAGAACTTTTCTCTGAGTGTCTATTTAATTTTTCGAGCCAGAAATTTCTGGGGTGTCTGCGGGCTGCTATTTTTAGGTGGGGTGGATCCAATATCCATGGGCCCTTACCAGTATGGAAACACCAGCCCCGAGCCATCTGATTTAGCTTGGCTGGTTGTCAAAGATGGGGGCATCCCAAGGCTGTTTTTTTTTATAATTATTTAAAAAACTGGCATGGAACCCTCTATTTTTGATAAACAGCCAATATAAAGTTGACAGCTGGGGGCTACAGCCCGAAGAAGTCAGCTTCACCTGCACTGTTTAGCAAAACACAGAAGGGTCCCACACCATTCTTTTATTTTATTTATTGCACAGGCAGCAGCTGATGAATACTTATCGTGGATCCATGAACAGACACTAGATAATCGATACGGACCCCAAACATTACCGTTTGGGTTCGCCCATCTCTACTTTCAAAAGGAATTCCTATCTTGTTCATTTAGGTTATTACTCACAGGTTATGCCACAAACCTAGAAGAGGGTCCCACGTCTCCAGTGTCAGCAGCATGTATCAGAGACCACTATACACAGTAGATAAGGGTCCTATTGTAACCTTCGCTTAATATACAATTAATGCATGTCTCAAGAATATTACTAAAAAGGACCAGCTGGGAAACCCCCTCAACATTTTGTACAGTTTTTTAAGCTCATGCTGAATGAATGAATGAATGAATGAATGAATGTAATTATAATATACTAGATGGCAGCCCGATTCTAAAGAATCGGGAGTCTAGAATCCATATATACTTTATTTATTCAAATGTAAGAATAATACAATTAATAAATAATAGTAAGAAAGAACAAAAATAATAGGCAGTATATGGAGAAAACACCAAACAAAAGTTCAAAATTGGTGTGAAAATGTCACTGAACCACTTCACAACTAAATATATATAGTTTTGGTAAATGGTATTATCATTTTTTTGACGAAATTCGGCAGGAGCTTGAAGAGCAACATCACTGGGCCCGCCTCCACGCAGTAGAAACTTGCTGTGAGGTAAAAATTCAAAAATCACACCAAAATGGCGGGCGGAGTGTGTCACAGTACGGCACGTTTCTGATTGGTCGCTCGCAGCAGGCGGCAACCAATCAGACACTGGACACTGTTGACGTCACTTATCTCCGGACATTAGCTCCGGACAAAGCCACGGAAGTTGGCACAAATTGCAGGAAGTAGTATTCTAGGCAATTATATATTAGAGATATATATATATATATATATATATATATCATACATATATACATACAAACACACACACTAGGTAGACAGGTCAGGGACCCATCCGATCTGAGATTACCTTGACGTTTGGTGGATGGGCTTACATTTTTTGGCCAAATCTTGTGCTAAGCATCTCATGTGTTTCATAGATTTCACAAGCCATTATGCTATTCACATTTAATGTATCGTACATTTCCTTGCTTTAGTACAGTTGAGTGCAGCCATTGATCTATTTGCTATGTAAGTCTTTTGGTTATGCACCAGTTCAGACTAGATTGCTGTTCAGTCAGTTTACCTATATTTAATATACAATTAAGGCATGTCTCAAGAATATGACTAAAGAGGACAAGTTGGGAAACCCCCTCTAAACATTTTGCAGTTTTTTTAAGCTCATGCTCACTGTATGTATATATATATATATATATATATATATATATTAGCTGTTTCCAGCCAGCTAACGCTTGGCACGCTCATTGCTATCTAATTACCGCTGCTTGTGATTAAACTAAAGTAAATAATGACAACATTCAATAGCCTCGTGTGGTAATGTGCGGGGACAGAGCCTCGTGTGGTAATGTGTGGAGACGGAGTCTCGTGTGGTAATGAAGGGGGGCGGGATTGTGTGTGGTGATGTGGTGGGCGGGATTATGTGTGGTGATGTGGTGGGGGGTCGGGTTGTGTGTTGTGGTAATGTGTGGGGACGGAGCCTCGTCTGGTAATGTGGGGGGCGGGATTATCTGTGGTAATATGGTGGGGGGAGGGATTATATGTAATGATATGGTGGGGGGCGGGATTATGTGTGGTGATGTGGTGGGGGGGTGGGATTGTGTGTGGTAATGTGGTGGGCGGGCGGGATTGTGTGTGGTGATGTGGTGGGCGGGATTGTGTGGGGTGATGTGGTGGGGGGTCGGATTGTGTGTTGTGGTAATGTGTGGGGACGGAGCCTCATCTGGTAATGTGGGGGGTGGGATTATCTGTGGTAATATGGTGGGGGGAGGGATTATGTGTAATGATATGGTGGGCGGGCGGGATTGTGTGTGGTGATGTGGTGGGTGGCGGGAATGTGTGTGGTGATGTGGTGGGGGGGCGGGATTGTGTGTGATGTGGTGGGAATGTGTGTGGTGATGTGGTGGGGGGGCGGGATTGTGTGTGGTGATGTGGTGGGGGGCGGGATTGTGTGATGTGGTGGGGGGCGGGATTATGTGTGGTGATGTGGTGGGGGCGGGATTGTGTGTGGTAATGGGGTGGGGGCGGGATTGTGTGTGGTAATGGGGTGGGGGCGGGATTATGTGTGATGATGTGGTGGGGGGGCGGGATTGTGTGGTGATGTGGTGGGGCGGGATTGTGTGTGGTAATGGGGTGGGGGCGGGATTGTGTGTGGTGATGTGGTGGGGGGCGGGATTGTGTGTGGTGATGTGGTGGGGGGTGGAATTATGTGTGGTGATGTGGTGGGGGCGGGATTGTGTGTGGTAATGGGGTGGGGGCGGGATTACGTGTGAAGATGTGGTGTGGGGTGGAGCTACTGTGCAAGGGGTGGGATTAGCGAGTAATCACGATGCTATATATATATATATATATATATATATATATATATATATATATATATATATATATATATATATATATATATATATATATACACACACACACACACATATATATATATTATATATATATATATATATATATATATATATATATACACATATACATATATATATATATATATATATATATACACATATACATATATATATATATATATATATATATATATATATACACACACACATACATACACACACACCATATATATTAATGTATATTCATGCTCTGCTGCAGAATTATAGCAATTTTTATCAGGATTTGGGACCACAATCTAGGCCTATTTTTTGACCAAACTATTTAAGTGGACAACATGTCTTTCGTTAAATGTAATAAATGCACGTTTGTTACTAGCCACGACTAGCAACAAAACCATTATGTAGAAATTCTACTAGCATTTGGTGACCATGTACATGAATATTTCAACGTTTTCAAAGTTCTTGCAATATTGAAATTGTGACTTGAGGCAGTCATGAGTGTTCTTAGAATGACAGCATTAGGTAATGCAGCACATGCTCCGACAGAGGACGTGCACCTTTACACTAACTATAGATAGGAAGTAAGATGATCCAATACTTAATAACTAGGCTCCTGGGTGTGCTGAGGATTACAGTAAAACTGAAAGCAGATAATGTATCTTTCACAGGTAGGGAATTACCCCATCAAGTGTTACTCAATGTCAAAGAACATAACCAAGCCCTTGGCATAATCCTGCTATACAGTTTACAGTGGAGATAAATCCATAAATAAACACTAATGATCAGTCAATGAGCTAATCACATGCATATGGGACATGAGAAGGTGCCACAATTAAAGGGACTTTCACCAGGTGTGCTGCTGAGAGCAGCATAATGTAGGAGCAGAGACCCTGACTCCAGTGATGTGCGACTTACTGGGCTGCTTGTTGCAGGTTTGATAAAAATAACCATTAGCAGAAGTTTATCACTAGAGGATTAATAAAACCTGCTGCCATGTAATCCACCATATTTAGGAGCTCTACATAACGACATGCCAACAAGAGATCAGCAGCCTTCTGCATATGCACAGTGTACACAGAAAGCTGTAATGCAGTGGTGTGGTTGGGGTTATACAGAGCTCAGCATTCAGATAACTAGAAGATCTGCAGAAAAACTACAGCACCCAGTCCAGCAAATGATATATCACTGGAATCAGGCCATCTGCCCCTAAATTATATTGCTGTCACATTGGATAGCAAAAACCTATTGACAGATTGCCTTTACCGGGTGCTGTCATGGGTTCTGGAAAATTCCATTACTGGGGAGTAACTTCGATTTTTTTTCCCTTCACCAATGACAGCACCACTTGAGAGATTTATAGAGAAAACAATCAACCTTAGGGAGGGACCACCACTTGCAGAACCAGTCTGCCAAAAGTTAGATCAATTGAGGAGCCCTTTCCTAGTCCCTTGAAAAGACACAAAACAATTGTGTTTTCCTCCACTTTTTAATTGCTTCCATGTATTCAATTAGGGCCCTTCTAATATCCAGAGTGTAGAACTGCTGCTCTCTTGGGTTCCTAGGACTATTAAAAAAGGAGGGAGGTATAATTTCTTGACTTCTATGGAATCTCCACTTTTGGTAGGTAGGAAGGATCAGGTCTCAAAACTATGCCGTTTTTAAAAACTTAAGCGTATGGGGGATTAATCGACAAAGCCTGAATATCGCTAACTCTATGAGCCAATGTTAACGCCATTAGGGTTACATCCTTTACGGTGAGATTCTTAATGGATAACTCCTGTAGGGACTCCAAAGGGACTTTGTGCTTCCTAAACTAAATTCAAATCCCAGGAGGACTCTTTGGACTAGTGATTGGTCTGGATCTATCACAGGTTTTAAAAAAACCTAGTTACCCAACTATTGGCTGCTAGCTTATAATTATACATTAATATTATGGCTGAAACCTGAGCTGTAAAGAGACTGTCACCTCAATTTGGCGGGATATTAAAATGAGTTAATGGTCAGATGGGCGGCGTATCGTCATAATTTCTCCACCCCGTCCGTCCCTTTTTCCGCAATAGTTTAGTGCATAAGAGTATGCGTGCGCCATAGTTGGCGCGTGCGCCTGCAGTCTTCGGTGGCAAACGCGCAGTATGCTTTGCCCTACTGTGGGCAAAGCCGAAAAGCATTACTGCGCATGCGCCCACGCACTATGTTCCGGAAGTATTTCGCTGTGTTCCAGGACATAGTGTGTGGGCGCATGCGCAGTAATGCTTTTTGGCTTTGCCCACAGTAGGGCAAAGCATACTGCATGTGCGCGACCGAAGACTGCAGGCGCACGCGCCAACTATGGCGCACGCATACTTTTATGCACTAAACTATTGCGGAAAAAGGGACGGACGGGGTGGAGAAATTACGAGGATACGCCGCCCACCTGCCTGGGAACAACTCATTTTAATATCCCGCCAAATTGAGGTGATAGAGTCCCTTTAAGGGAGCTGGCTCCAACACTTTTTGGAGAAATTCTGGGATAGATTTTATAGGAACTTCTCCATCCACTTTCTCCCTTGATCTAGATAGAAACTTCTTCCAAGTTCTACCACATATCCTTGTGGTCACAGGTTTCTCATTTTTCAGAAGGGCAGATGCTAAGCTCTGGGAAAACCCCTTGTGTTGGAAGCAATCTCTCAATATCAAGACTATTAAAGGGAGACCCGAAACCGGGGGATGATCAACTGGGCCCCAAGAGAGATTTGGAATCTCTGGCAGGATTCAAGGTTCTGAAATGGACATCTTCCTCATTCATGAAAACCATGGTGTTTTGGGCCAAAACTATTAGTATCACCCTCGTGCGATCTTCCCTCATCTTCCTCAGTACTGACGGTATCTACTATATAATTGTCTAAGGGTCACTTCCATCTGTCTGTCTTTCTGTCACGGTTATTCGTTCGCTGATTGGTCTCGCCAGCTGCCTGTCATGGCTGCCGCGACCAATCAGTGACGGGCACAGTCCGGAAGAAAAAGGCCGCTCTCCTTACTCCCCGCAGTCAGTGCCTGTTACCCGCATACTCCACTCCGGTCACCGCTAACACAGGGTTAATGCCGGCGGTAACGAACCGCGTTATGCCGCGGGTAACGCACTCAGTTAACGCCGCTATTAACCTTGTGTGTCCCCAACTTTTTACTACTGACGCTGCCTATGCGACATCAATACTAAAAAATGTAATGTTAAAAATAATAATAATAAAAAAAAAAAACTTGCTATACTCACCCTCCGTAGTCGCTCGCGCCGGCCGCCATCTTCCATTGCAGGTTCCGGTGGCAAAGATGGTATGGGAGAAGGACCTGCGATGACGTCACGGTCATGTGACCGCGACGTCACGGTCATGTGACCGCGACGTCATCACAGGCCCTGCACGCCTGCGCTAGAAAGACCTGCCATGACGTCACAATCATGTGACCGCGACGTCATCACAGGTCCTGCGCTCATACCAACCCTGGGACCGGAAGCTGCCGTGGACTACAAGGGGCCCTCGGAAAGGTGAGTATATGTTTATTTTTTAACCTGTGACAAACCTGGCTGGGCAATATACTACGTAGCTGGGCAATATACTACGTGGCTCTGTGCGGTAAACTACATCACTGGGGAATATACTACGTGGCTCTGTGCTGTATACTACGTCGCTGTGCAAGATACTACGTGGCTCTGTGCTGTATACTACGTCACTGGGCAATATACTACGTCACTGGGCAATATAAGACGTCACTGGGCAATATACGACGTCACTGGGCAATATACGACGTCACTGGGCAATATACGACGTCACTGGGCAATATACGACGTCACTGGGCAATATACGACGTCACTGGGCAATATACTACCTCGCTGGGCAATATACTACCTCGCTGGGCAATATACTACCTCGCTGGGCAATATACTACATCGCTGGGCAATATAGAACGTGGCTGGGCAATATACTAAGTCACTGGGCAATATACTACGTGGCTCTGTGCTGTATACTACGTCACTGGGCAACATACTACGTGACTGGCCAATATACTACGTCGCTGTGCAAGATACTACGTGGCTCTGTGCTGTATATTACGTCACTAGGCAATATACTACGTAACTGGGCAATATACTACGTGGCTGGGCAATATACTACGTGGCTGGGCAATATACTACGTCGCTGTGCAAGATACTACGTGGCTCTGTGCTGTATATTACGTCACTAGGCAATATACTACGTAACTGGGCAATATACTACGTGGCTGGGCAATATACTACGTGGCTGGGCAATATACTACGTGGCTGGGCAATATACTACGTCGCTGGGCAATATACTACGTCACTGGGCAATATACTACGTGGCTCTGTGCTGTATATTACATCACTAGGCAATATACTACGTAACTGGGCAATATACTACGTGGTTGGGCAATATACTACGTGGCTGGGCAATATACTACGTGGCTCTGTGCTGTATACTACGTCACTGGGCTATATACTACGTGGCTGCGCAATATACTACGTCACTAGGCAATATACTACGTGGCTGGGCAATATACTACATCACTGGGCAATATACTACGTGGTTGGGCAATATACTATGTCACTAGGCAATATACTACGTGGCTGGGCAATATACTACATCACTGGGCAATATACTACGTGGTTGGGCAATATACTACGTCGCTGGGCAATATACTACGTCACTGGGCAATATACTACGTGGCTGGGCAATATACTACGTGGCTGGGCAATATACTACGTGGCTGGGCAATATACTACGTGGCTGGGCAATATACTACGTGGCTGGGCAATATACTACGTGGCTGGGCAATATACTACGTGGCTGGGCAATATACTACGTGACTGGGCAATATACTACGTGACTGGGCAATATACTACGTGACTGGGCAATATACTACGTGGCTGGGCAATATACTACGTGGCTGGGCAATATACTACGTGGCTGGGCAATATACTACGTGGCTGGGCAATATACTACGTGGCTGGGCAATATACTACGTGGCTGGGCAATATACTACGTGGGCTGGGCAATATACTACGTGGACATGCATATTCTAGAATACCACCATTGGGCCACCATCTAGTAATTACTATAAGAGGAAAGGCATATGAAAGGCAAAGGCATAGGCTAGGTTGGACCTCCACAATATCTAGAAGGCATCTACAGCATAAGGCTCTTTCCTTGTGTTCAGAGAGCAGAACCTGTTCACTTTCCTGTTCCCCCGTTGGTGAACAGATTAATGCCCGAGACCCCCTACAGACCTATAACCTGTTGGATTTAAGGACCATTCCCTCACTTCCAACTGATTCATACTCGGGAAATCTGCCGTGTCGTTCTCCCTCCCTTTTATGTGTAATGTGGTCAAGGAAGATGTGTTCCGCTATGCCAAAAATGCCCCCTGTTGTTGCCATCAAGGAGCAAGATCTTGTTCCCTCTTGATGGTTTAAATATGCCACTTTCACGCGATTGTCTGACAGTATACTAAACATGACGGCCCTGATGGACATGGAGAAATTTTTCTTAATGCTTTTCTCATGTGGGAAGTACCATTTTCCTCCTGGTTCACCCACACACCCTGGACTACAGAATCTCCTTGATGTGCCCTGCAATCAGTCGTACTTACATCCGTAGTTATGACATTGTTGATTGGATATGACCATGGAACCCCTGCTGATCGATACTTTACGTTTAACCACCACAACAGAGCGTCTTTCGTGGTAGAAGATAGATATATGTTTCCTTCAAAACACCTACCTAGCTGCTCTTTCCCCTTAACATTTCCCACTGTAGTTGCCAGGAATGGAACTGGGCCCATAATGCCGGAACGCATGAGGTCAGGGTTCCTATCAAGATTGCCTTCCTGAGAGACATAACCGGTCTGCTTACTGCTGAGTAAACTAAAGACATTACTTTGTGCTGTTTCTCCTCCGGTGGGAAGCACGTTTTACTTGTTGAGTACAGTATTAGACCCACAAAGGTCTGAAACCTTAAATGATCTTAAGATTGACTTTGTCAGATTCAGCAACCAACCCAACTCTGGTAAGATAGCCCTGACTCTTATAAGTTGACTGTTTCAATGCTCCATTGACTTTCCTACAATCCAAAAACCATCCAGATATGGAATGATCAGTGTCTTTTCCTATCGAAGATGAGCTGTCATCTCGGACACAATATTGGTAAAAAACACCCTTGGAGCCATAGAGAGACCAAAGGGTAAGGCTCTGAATTTGAAATGTCTTAACTTCCCTTTTGTAGGTAGAGCCACCATAAGAAATTTTTTAGTGATCTGCATTTATAGGCACATGGTAGTATGCGTCCTTTACATACAATACTACCATGTAGCAGTAGTCCGGGAATAGGAGTCTTATGGTAGTCTTTTTACTGACTTCATCTTGAAGGGAAGATGAACTAAAAATCTGTTTAGGCCCCTTAAAATAATAACGGTACTGAAGGCCCCATCCGTGTTATTCTTTCTTTTTTTATTTTTAAATCAAAAGAGGGTGGAATAGAGTCCTCTGACTTCTTCTCATTCCAGTTCTTCTCAAAGGACCTTCTTCTGAACCAGATTTATAACCTCCATTTCCAACAAAGATTGTTCTTTCTGGCAAATGTTATCAAGGTTACTTGAGGGATTGAATGAAATTCCAGCTTCAGGTCTTCCCGTATAATGCCCAATATCTAGAAAATAGATGGTGGCCCGATTCTAACGCATTGGGTATTCTAGAATATGCATGTCCACGTAGTATATTGCACAGCCAAGTAGTATATTGCCCAGCCACGTAGTATATTGCCCAGTGACGTAGTATATTGCCCAGTGACGTAGTATATTGCCCAGTCACGTAGTATATTGCCCAGCCACATAGTATATTGCCCAGCCACATAGTATATTGCCCAGCCACGTAGTATATTGCCCAGCCACGTAGTATATTGCCCAGCCACGTAGTATATTGCCCAGCCACATAGTATATTGCCCAGCCACATAGTATATTGCCCAGTCACGTAGTATATTGCCCAGTTACGTAGTATATTGCCCCGTGACGTAGTATATTGCCCAGTGACGTAGTATATTGCCCAGTGACGTAGTATACAGCACAGAGACCCGTAGTATATTGCAGAGCGACGTAGTATACAGCACAGAGACCCGTAGTATATTGCAGAGCGACGTAGTATACAGCACAGAGACACGTAGTATATTGGCCAGGTACTTAGTATATTGCCCAGCCACGTTTGTCACAGGTTAAAAAATAAACATACTCATGGCAGGTCTTTCTCGCGCAGGGCCTGTGATGACGTCGCGGTCACATGACCGTGACGTCATGGCAGGTCCTTCTCGCGCAGGGCCTGTGATGACGTCGCGGTCACATGACTGTGACGTCATGGCAGGTCCTTCTCCCATACTATCTTTGCCACCAGAACCTGCAACGGAAGATGGCGGCCGGCATGAGCGGCTCAGCGGACTACAGAGGGTGAGTATAGCAGGTTTTTTGTTTTTTTTTTTAACATTACATTTTTTACTATTGATGCCGCATAGGCAGCGTCAATAGTAAAAAGTTGGGACACACAGGGTTAATAGCGGCGGTAACGGAGTGCGTTACCTGCGGCATAATGCGGTCCGTTACCGCCGGCATTAACCCTGTGTTAGCGGTGACAGGAGGGGAGTATGCGGGCGCCAGGCACTGACTGCGGGGAGTAAGGAGCGGCCATTTTCTTCCGGACTGTGCCCGTCGCTGATTGGTCGCGGCAGCCATGACAGGCAGCTGGCGAGACCAATCAGCGAATGAATAACCGTGACAGACAGACAGAAGGACAGAAAGACGGAAGTAACCCTTAGACAATTATATAGTAAATTCTCTATGCCACAAGAAGAGAGTGAAAGCCTTCCCACTACTACTAATGGGGTCACTGGGAAGTTATCCTTCCCCCTGAAAGAGGGACCCTAAACATGAAGCCTGGATCGTTCCTCTTCTCCACTCTCTGATTTTTGGGTGGCTTCATTCTGTTATATTTTTTTTCTTCTGAAAGGACCTCCCTCCGTACTCTGGAATGGAACTGGAAAACCCTTCTGTTTATCATCAGCTTTTTCTAGGATGACATCTAATGCCTGACCAAAGGGGAACCTCCTCCACAGGAATGGAAAATAATTTAATTTTGACTGTACATTCACTGGCAAACATTTCAGCCATAACGCTCTCCTAGCTGCGTTAGAGAGAACGGCTAATCTTGCTGCTAGTCTCGGAGTCCACTGAGGTATCTGCCAGAAAGGTTGCTCCCCCTTGTACTAAGGGCATGTTAACAAGGAATTTTTCACCAAGCAACGTCATCTTTTAGTTGTTCTTCCAACTGATGTAACAAGAGCATCATGGAACTTGCTGAAACTAGCCCCTGCTATGGCGGGTCTCACCCACTTAGGTACTTCTCAGTCTGCCTTCCTATCCAATTGGTCCCTAAGAATACCCAGGTTTCCAAAGTGTAATGTAGACTTTCAATTACTTGGCTACTGTAATGTCTGATTTTGGGTTCTTATCCTATTAAGTATTAACCTCCTCTCCAAAGCTGCTTGTTGGGCTCTCCATGCATGTGTCGTGACTGTCACACAGCTGTGACACCTGCAGCAGCGGAGTCAAATCGCTAATCAGCCGGGTGATCCAGAAAGCCGGATTCCCTCTGCAGCTTATTCGGCAAGCACTATAGCTTGCCGAATAAGCCCTGACTCTACTCACCACCCATTGCTACTCGAGGGTACCGGATTTGAAGGCTGGATCGGGTCACAGATGTTCCTTTCTGGAGTCTCTGGACCTCTGTCTGGTCTTCCTGTCAATTTTTTTCGCTCGTGTGACTGCCACTGCTGCATCTGCTGCTTTGATGCTATGGTTGCAGCTGCTGTCCCTGCTGCTGTTCTCCATTTAGACTTAGAGGAGTGCTGGAGCAATATCTCTCCTATCACAGCCAGCACTCATTTTTAAATAAGGTGCCCACAGAAAGTCTCCCTGCCTCCACCAGGACAGCTCCAGAAGCTAAAGTGCCACTTTCGGTATACGTCACTCGAAGCGCTCATTATCAGGGTGCGCCATCTTGCATGTGTGGCAATCGGAGATAATGCTGAAGCCTACTCCGCTCACCCTTGCCTATCACACCAGCTTTCAAGCCCTGAGTTGGAGCCGCCAGGACCCAACATGTGCCACCGGCCAGGTAAACAGATTGTCCAGCCACCAGGTCAGGCCTGGGACCTTTTTTCATCATGTCATCTTGAGGTCTCACATCAAGGACAGGAAACTGAACTGATGCGGGGGAAAGGTGTCGCCCTTTTATTTCAATGGGTTTCCGGTCCTGAATGGGTAGATCCTCTCTCAGGTGGTGCGGTCATCGGTGAAGGGAAAAAATAGATCTTACTCATTTCTGTTATAAGGATATGAAAACACAAAAAAAAAATTAAAATGAAAAGATGATAGTTTTAGCTAAACATTGGCAATCCGTGTGAAGCAGTACAGCCATGTTAAGTAGGTGGCATATTATCACCATTCAACTTTTAATGTTTGCGAATAGCGAGTCTTGTAACATTCCAGTTTTGTCCATAAATATTGGAACAGTTTTATTGTCCTCTGATTGGGGTCTGGTTCTGTGTTATGATGCCCCATAATGTCTGAAGTGGAAATTCCTTAATTGATGTAATAAGACAAATCCATGCGACACATTCATTCCTGCACTAAGTGTGTCAAAGGTTGTCAATTTTATAATCCCAAATTCTCCTGTCTCTCTGAGATTTGAAGTTACCTTTCAATACAAGTAATTTCAGGTCCATGTTGCTATGATCATGCATACAAAAATGTTTGGCAACAGGTAGATCCATTCTTTTTTCTCTTATTGTGTGGCGGTGAGAATTCATCCTTGTTCTCAGCTTTTGCCCTGTCCCCCCAACATACAGACCCCCCAGCTGGACATTTGGTACATATAATTAGGTACACCACATTAGATGTGATGCAGCTGAAAGTACCTGTGATCTTGTAGTCCTGATGTGAACTGGAGATCTTTATCTTGCCCGTGCTCATTATAAAGGTTTTACATTTTTTCTGGTTGCAAGGAAGGGTTCCTGCAGCTGTTGGAGAGGACAGGGAGCTTCTGACAATGATGCTTCTTAAATTTGAGGGCTGCCTAAAACACAGTAGGGGGGGAGGGGGGGTCTGTAAAAATCGATTGTAATCGGGCATTTTTTTGTAGTAAAGGTTGTAATTTCCGTGCAGCTCCCCTTAGCACCTCCAGATTTGGATGGTAGGTGACTACTAGAGGCACCCGGATATTTTCTTCTTTAGCTTCGTAATGTAGCAGGTGATTCCTTGATATTCTGGTGGCTCTTTAGATCTGGTTTTCAATGGATGGTAGCCCTGATTCAAAAAGGTCTTTCTGAGGCAACCAAGGTGTTCATCCCTATACATGGGGTTGGAACATATACGATTGTATCTGATTGCTTGGCTGTAGACAATAGAGTTTCTTTTATGCGTTTTGGATGGAAACTGTCCCATTTAAGGTATGATGGATGGTCGATTGGCTTCTGATACAGGAATGCCTCTATTTCATTGTTTACAGCTTAATGATGATGTCCAAAAAGTTAATTTCAGCACAGGAGGGTTAAGTTGATGGTGGAATGAAATTGATTAAACAGTTCATGGAACGTCCATTAGCTGTTGCTCCGTCCAGATGATTAAAATCATCAATTTAGCGGTAGTAGGCCAGAGGCCTGATGGGACATGAGGACATAGTTGCTTTCAAGCTTGGTCATGAGAAGATTTGCATACTGTGGAGCCATTTTACTTCCCATTGCTGTGCCAGTCTCCTGTAGATAGATCTTCTTGTCAAATTCAAAGTAATTGTGGGTGAGGATGAATTTTATAAGTTTCACCACAGAATCAGCATTAGTCCCTGTGCTTTCCATGAAGAATTTGCAAGCATTTAATCCATCCTGGAATTTGCACTTCAGACCTTATGGGGTATCATAACAGAATCAGATCCCAATCAGAGGACAATAAAACATACACTCCTTATCTACGAACTGTTCCAATATTTATGTACAAAACTGTTTATCACTCTCCCTTAATGACAGTTCTGTGCTGTGTTGTGTATGAATATATGATTCTTCAGATGTTGTATTAGTATTTGCCTGATGAAGAGGCCCGAGTAGCTTCGAAAGCTTGCAATTTGTTACCATCTTTTCAGTTAGCCATTAAAGATATCAGCCACTGAGGACTTTCAATTCCAAATATTACTGTACCTGTTAGGAATTTTCACTTTAGGCAAACTTGGTGAGTTTTACTTCTACATATTCACAATACAACTTTCATACCTTCTGTACAAGGTACACACTAGTGGCTCTCTCACTTGCCACTAAATCCAGAGCGTTCCCTTCATCAACAAAATAGCTCACGTCTGCAATATGGACTCCAATTTCAAAGGTACCTGTATAAAAACAAAAAAACTGATTCAATTCAAATGTCTAATTATATGCAGAAGGGTTTTTGTGCTAGTTTAAACATAGGTTTGTACACACTTAGGATTTGGCTCTATTTTAGCTCACCCGGCAGTCATCAAGTACCAGCACATGACTTGCATACTTGCGGTTTTGCACCAACCACTTTCTTCCTGCTCCCTCAATCGCATAATGAGAGATGCTGAAGAGAAAGGAGTCAGTATGTGATCACAATAAAGGAAATCGGGTGTTTTCCATAAATTAAGAAGGTTTTCATGGTAGAACAAGGTTCTGCAATGCAATTAACTGCAATCGCACTATGTGACAGAAGATTCCAAAACCCCGACAGTGTGCAGTAGACACAATGTCAAGATCCCCCTCTATTTCCAGCTCGAGCGGGTGGTCACATGACTGCAAGCACGCGATTTCCTTATCTGCGGCCTCCATTCAATGCTCTATTTAGCAACAGGTGAGAAGTTGGCATGTGATTGCAGGTGTGTAAATCACATATTTGCTGTCACGTGCCTCCAGCAAGAGCTGGAAAAAGAGGAGAATCTCATTGCAGAAATGTATAATGTGGCCAAGAAACCCCATTTATTCACATTGGATTGGCACAAAGTGAAAATTACAATGTTTCCACAAAAATGCCATTTCGGTGCTTAGTATGTTGTGCCAGTCTTAGGCCCCTGCATAGACCCTTCTCTGACCTTTATGCTAGGGCTTCTTGTTTAGGTACACCCTGCACATATACAACTATAAGGCTCAGAAGTGAAAGAACATCAAACACGTTTTCAGCCTCATTTAGCGATTGACCCAGTAAATGGCCACAATTGCAGAAGCTTTGAAGTTACACGAGAAAATTCTTCAGGAAACCACACACCTCAAAAGACTTATTATGGGGAGCCGAGAACATAAGAGTTGAAGGAAAAAGTTCAGCAGCACTGTCCTTTTACATAACTGGAGGGCGATGTGGTAAGAATATTAAAGGGAATCTGTCACCAGGTTTTTTGCCACCTAATCAGAGAGCAGTATAATGGAGAAAGAAAGCCGATTCCATCAATGTTTCACTTACTGGGCTTCTACCTGCAATTTGGATAGTCTCCTGCTTGCACAACTGTGATTTTATCACTAGAGGACTAATAACCCTGCTGCCCTGTATAATCCCGTCCCCACCACCGATTGGCAGCTTTCGGCCTATGCACAGCATACACAAAGCAGCCAATCGGTGATGTGGGCAGCGTTAAATAGAGCTCAGCATTCAGAACTGGTAAATCAACTACATCAAGTAGCTCAGTAGGTGACAAATCAATGGAATCAGAAGTTCTGCCCCTACATAATGTTAATTGTGGGAGCACAAATCCGGTGAAAGATTCCTTCTCCACGTTTAATTACTTACCAAAAAAGGACCAAGGTTAAGATTTTAAATAGTTAAACTAAGCAATGGAATGCTACATTACCAAACAGGAGCACATGGGGGTGATCACAGCAATGAAGGATGTCCACAGCTTCGTGAACAGTTAGGCTATGTGCACATGTTGCAGTTTTTGCTGCGTGTCTGCAGCAGCTTTCCATGCGTTACAGTACAATATAAACCTATGGAAAATGCAATCTGCAGTGCCCATGCTGCAGAAAAAAAAACGCGTGGAAACTCTTCAGTTACATTCCGCAGCATGTCAATTCTTTGTGCGGATTCCGCAGCGGTTTACACCTGCTCCATAATAGGAATCCACAGGTGTAAAACCGCAGGTGGAATTCGCACAAAATCCACATAAAAACCGCGGTAAATCCGCAGGTAAAACGCAGTGCCTTTTACCTGTGGATTTCTAAAATCCACTGTGGAAAAATCCGCAGAGCTCCTTTCTACATGTGCACATACCCTTAAGATCTAAACAAAAAGGCAAGGGCAATGAAGGATGCCGGAAATAAGAAGAACATGGTTAGAGTATCTTCCCAAGAACATTAGGACCTCAAAAGCTAATCGGGAACTTAATCATTCCGATTCACATTCATTTCTTGATTAAGTGCTGATAAGACCAATAAAATATGAAATGACATGTTTGATGGGATACATCTGGAAGAAGCCATGATACTCTTGAAGTTGAGTCACTGTACACAAGCATCAGGCATCCATATGCTAACCTGATGGTGGGACAGAGGTCGAGTGACCTCCTCCTGTCAGACCACAATGGACCATATCATTACATGGGCAACATGACGGTTCTGTTCTGGCAACTAGGACCATTAACCACTGAGTGATTTTCAGTTTTTCACTCCCTTTCTTTCAAGAGCCATAACTTTTTCATGTTTCCAGCTAAATGGCCATATGAGGGATTGCTTTTTGGGGGACGAGCTGTACTTTTGATATACACCATTCATTTTGTGACAATGTACTGGGAAACAGGAAAAAAACTCCAAGTGCGGTGAAATCACACAAAAATGCAATTCCACAATTTTTTTTTTAAAATTATTTACCATGTTCAATATATGGTAAAACTGACATAGCAATATGATTCTTCAGGTGAGTACACATTCCAAACATCTATTGGTGAAAAAAAAATTGTAAAAAGAAAAAAAAAAAAAAAATGGGCGGTCGCCATTTTCCCCGTCCCGAAACGTTCTAATTTTTCAGGATCTTGGGTTGTGTGGGGGCTTAATTTTTGCGCCCTGAACTGACGTTTTTACTGATACCATGTTGAGGAAGATGCATTAATCGCCTCTTAGTGCACTGCCTTTTATTGCAATGTTTCAGCAACCCCAAAATAATGTTGGCCTGGTGTTTTGATTTTTTTCTCATTTTTCCATTCACCGATCAGATTAGTTTGATAGATCAGACATTTCTGAAACTGGTGATACCAAATGTGCAATTTTTTTTTTGTTTTATTTTAAATGAAGCAAAAGGTGGGTGATTTGATCTTGATTTTTATTTAATTTTTTTCTGCTTTTTACTATATTTAATAGTCACCTCAGCAGACTTGAATCTGATCGACTGATCGCCTGTGCTATACGTAGCAATGCTTGAGCACTGGAATGTATAGCAAAAATCACAATCTATGAACACCTGCCACGGCAGGCATTCACAGGAGCATCATGACCGGATCAGAGGTCTTCAGCAGACTCCCGGCTGTCCTGATAACCTGTAGGTGCCCTGATCACACAATGGGGGTGACAATGGAAGGGATCAATAATGCGCTTCCTGTCTGCGCATGTTAAATACTGCTGTCACTGATTGACAGATTGGAGGTCCACCCTCGGCTGTTAGAGGCACTTGATAGCTGATTTAATTAGCCAGCAAGTCTGGGTAAACATGCGTGATCAGTGTGAGCCTGCATCAAAGGCTGCGGATCCGCAGCAAAAACCGCAACGTGTGCACACAGCCTAAGAGTTCATAGCTTTTGCTTGCTGCCGACAGACCTGGATAAAAAAACCCTCTTTTTGGCAGAACGAGCTTTACTTTCAAACAGTACTTTGGTGTATGTGTCTCTTTTTGCCTACTTTATTATGGAGGGGAGGTATCCCCCAAAAGACACACATTTTAGCAGGTTTCCCTCCCTCACCCAACCCCCAAGGTTCACAAACCTAGATAATATATATATATATATATATATATATATATATATATATATATATATATATATATATATATATATATATATATATAGTGTCTAACTGCTGCGGCGGTCTCAAATTTTTTACTCGTACACACCAGCTCATCATGAGTTGTTACGAAAGTAGTAATTTTTATTTCTTTAAAAAAAATTCTGCTGTTAAATACGTTAAAATGATAAAATATATTTTCCCTTAAATTAACTAGTAGTTGTTTTTTTTTCTTTTTTGCTTAGTCTCAGTACAAGACTTGAATGTATGATGGTTTGATATAATACACTACTGTATCGTAATTGGCATAGTGTCTTCTAAACCCCGCTTCTGCAGCTGGCAGACCCATCGACCACGTGTTATCTAAGCATTCTCAGGAGACCAGCACTTGTTTCAGCAGCTATAAGACACACACATCTTGGTCACATCACCTTTTGGGAAAGTAAATTTTGTAAAGACCTATACAGAATTGGTTTGGCCTTTACTGAAGAAATAATTTAGGTCTATGATCGCTTAAACTAAAATATTTCTGAATTGTATCCTCTGCGTAAAATCCTGACAGCCATAGAGGACTAGAAAACCAATGGTGTATAACAAAAGAAAACAATCAGTTACGCAGAAGACTATCAAAACTATTGGACTGGAAGATTACAAACGCTGCATAGTCCGAAGCAGCTGACAATATCATATCTCATCATTTATGAGAATTAGCACTTGGTCAATGGAGGAAAAACCATAAATCCATGTTGCAGTTTTGCACATGACGTGTGCCCTCCTAACCTCTTCCTTACTTCATAAGGTGCAGATCTCCCTGCAGCACCGAGCAGCTAAGCTCGTGTCAGCACTACTCAGAAAGCTCATTTAATAAGCCCAGTGTTATCCGCCTGAACTTTAAAGCTGGGTTATACAACCGACAAACTGAGAACGATCTCATGACATGAGATAACAGGAGCAGGCAGCCAATCCAAACAAACTGGAAGAAAGTTCAGGATATCCCCCACGGTGGGGAGCCTTTAGCAGACCCCTTGAGATCCCCAACTCTTTAATGGAAGCCCCAAGTAAATATTTGGTTACATATATTTACATAATGTATGCGGTCAGAACCCAGGACGTGATGGCTACGCCTGAAATTTAATGAAAAAAAAAAAAATAGGAAGGGAAACAATTTTTGTTTCTATGTGCACGATTAACTTAATAAAAAAAAAAAAAAAAACATTTCCACAACGACCGGCTATATCAATGATTTCTAGCAGCAGATCTGGATCCCACACATCTGAGTTACACACGATCTCCATAATGAGACAACTGTAAAAAGTACTTAAAGTACTAAAGACCACCCTACAGCCCCAATTTAAATGGAGCAATGTATAACAGCAAATTAGGAAACTAGAATTCAATTATTTTGACATTAAAGGGCGATAGTTATAAGGGACATCCGGTCGTCTGATAAAAGTATGCTATTTGCATACATTTGGTTACATGCGAGAGAGCAAGTCTAGTATGAATGTATCCGAAAGTAAGCAAATCCATTACTTATGGTCACGTGATCGCCTGCTCTCAGTGGCAACCCTAGAGAACCCCGACTGCATGTGGTGTGAACACCTTAAGGATTCTAAAGTCTGCAGTCACAATGACTGCAGATGCAGCACCCCAGAATCCTGGTCGTTGCAGTAATATCGCTCTGCCACTAAGGGGAGTGATGTTATGTCTGATTGCACTAAAGGAGTTCACCTGACCAGGTATCACAGTCACACATTACACTTCACACTCCGGCCACCAGGGGGAGCAAAAGGCACTATGTATTAGGCCACTCCTCACACTCTGGTAAAACTGGGGGTTGGATAGGAAGTTAGAACAGAACGCAGCCTGGGAGAGCTCCAGGGAGGACCTGTCAGGGGTGGGTTCCTGGCAGGTACCTAGCAGAAAGGACAGAACGTGACGGAGCCGCGCCTGCACTACCTTGCGGCGGCATCCTAATAAAGGACATGAAGCGAAGGATATTGTGGAGAAGTGAGAAACGAGATCACAGCACAAAGGAGAACCAGTAGGAGTCGTGCCCAGAGAACGGCAACATCCTACTGAGGCGCGTAGCCGGTGGCCGGAACGCCGAGGAAGTAACTGACTCCAAGCATTACTTCAAACAGCGGCAGGATAATTGATTATAGGTTGGCTGTCTACCTTACATCACCTAAGCAGACATAGGGGGCAAACATGGAGAGGGGCATCTCTAGGGTCCTAGAATAGCACCGAGCCTTCCCGTCAAACGGGTGTGTCCTAGCCAGATATGCTTGGGGGACGGAGAGAGAGAAAGAACGAATACGAAAGTTGTGAGGACTATCCCGAATGCTCAGCAGGGAAGAACTACAACACACAGGCGCTAGTTGGTAGGCACCGATTTCCACCTGCAAAGGGAACTCTGGATGTGCCTTCGGACCGGCCGGTCTCAGCCAGCCCTGTTGACAGTGCTCTGGATTGCGGATCCTGAAGCCTTCAGTAAAAGGTACAGAGACTGCAACCCTGTGTCCTCGTTATTAACCGCGCCTCACATCACCACCTACATTACTGGGAAGCCCTGGGGATATACTTCACCTGTGGGAAGGTATACCATCTAGCTGCCATAACACCACCCCAGTGGGCCCCAAGCAGCTTCGGTCACCCTGACCGAATACCACAGGTGGCGTCACAAAACCTTGACCGACTTTCATTACCCTTTCATTGGTCGCCCCTTAGCAGGGTCACGGACCAGGTCCAGCCACCATGACAACCCTAGAACCGAGACAGAGGACCGGTACAGAGTACCCCGCGCCCTGTATCTGGGGGCGCTTCACAGACTTCCATCAGAAGACTAGACAACCGCTTTAATTCCAACTTAAAAGTAGTTCTTCAGTATTGTTATTCATTCTAACTATTGCCCAACATATTCAGCTATGATTACTTTATTGCTACATTATTATATGTCTACAAAAAATAATACAAGTTTCCTCAGAGAAAAAGGTGTATGTAGTATAGTGTGTTTTAGTATACTCGCCTATCGCAGTCTTCCCCAGTACCCAGCACGTCTTCTATTCTTCTCAGCTAAGACTCCGCAATGTAAACTATCTGGCTTACTCTATGCGTGAGCCGGAAA
This sequence comes from Ranitomeya imitator, assembly GCF_032444005.1. Taxonomy (NCBI): domain Eukaryota; kingdom Metazoa; phylum Chordata; class Amphibia; order Anura; family Dendrobatidae; genus Ranitomeya; species Ranitomeya imitator. The sequence goes on along the minus strand of NC_091286.1, from coordinate 411,949,999 downwards.
ACTCTTACAGTGGAAGTATATGGAGCCTCGTTCTGACGGTCCATAGGCTTACAATTCAAAAGACACTTGAGTAACGCTCAGCATTGTGACTCGGAGAATCTGAAGAGCAATGATGTCACTGAGAAGAGGAGGACAGCGCAGGATCCTGGAGAAGGCAGCAGTAGGCGACTATATTAAAACATTCACTCTACACTACATACAGTTGTGGCCAAAAGTATTGACACCCCTGCAATTCTGTCAGTTAATACTCAGTTTCTTCCTGAAAATGATTGCAAACACAAATTCTGTTTTATTATATTCATTTAATTCGTCTTAAATGAAAAAAACAAAAAGAATTGTCCTAAAGCCAAATTGTATATAATTCCACACCACACACAAAAAAGGGGGTGGACAAAAGTATTGGCACTGTTCAAAAAATCATGTGATGCTTCTCTAATTTGTGTAATTAACAGCACCTGTAACTTAGGTGTTGGTAATAACTAAATCACACTTGCAGCCAGTTGACATGGATTAAAGTTGACTCAACCTCTGTCCTGTGTCCTTGTGTGTACCACATTGAGCATGGAGAAAAGAAAGACGACCAAAGAACTGTCTGAGGACTTGAGAAACCAAATTGTGAGCAAGCATGAGCAATCTCAAGGATACAAGTCCATCTCCAAAGACCTGAATGTTCCTGTGTCTACCGTGCGCAGTGTCATCAAGAAGTTTAAAGCCCATGACACTGTGGCTATCCTCCCTATATGTGGAAGGAAAAGAAAAATTGACAAGAGATTTCAACGCAAGATTGTGCGGATGTTGGATAAAGAACCTCGACTAACATCCAAACAAGTTCAAGCTGCCCTGCAGTCCGTGGGTACAACAGTGTCAACCCGTACTATCCGTCGGCGTCTGAATGAAAAGGGACTGTATGGTAGGAGACCCAGAAAGACCCCACTTCTTACCCTGAGACATAAAGCCAGGCTGGAGTTTGCCAAAACTTACCTGAAAAAGTCTAAAACATTTTGGAAGAATGTTCTCTGGTCAGATGAGACAAAAGTAGAGCTTTTTGGGCAAAGGCATCAACAGAGTTTACAGGAGAAAAAAAAAAAAGAGGCATTCAAAGAAAAGAACACGGTCCCTACAGTCAAACATAGCGGAGGTTCCCTGATGTTTTGGGGTTGCTTTGCTGCCTCTGGCACTGGACTGCTTGACCGTGTGCATGGCATTATGAAGTCTGAAAACTACCAACAAATTTTGCAGCATAACGTAGGGCTCAGTGTGAGAAAGCTGGGTCTCCCTCAGAGGTCATGGGTCTTTCAGCAGGACAATAACCCAAAACACACTTCAAAAAGCACTAGAAAATGGTTTGAGAGAAAGCACTGGAGACTTCTAAGGTGGCCAGCAATGAATCCAGACATGAATCCCATAGAACACATGTGGAGAGATCTAAAAATGGCAGTTTGGAGAAGGCACCCTTCAAATATCAGGGACCTGGAGCAGTTTGCCAAAGAAGAATGGTCTAAAATTCCAGCAGAGCATTGTAAGAAACTCATTGATGGTTACCCGAAGCGATTGGTCGCAGTTATTTTGGCTAAAGGTTGTGCAACCAAGTATTAGGCTGAGGGTGCCAATACTTTTGTCTGTCCCATTTTTGGAGTTTTGTGTGAAATGATCAATGTTTTGCTTTTTGCTTCATTCTCTTGTGTTTTTTTCATATAAGACAAATTAAATGAAGATGATACCAAAGAATTTGTGATTGCAATCATTTTCAGGAAGAAACTAAGTATTAATAGACAGAATTGCAGGGGTGTCAATACTTTTGGCCACAACTGTACAAGTTTATTGAGAAAAAAAGTTAATGGGATGGCTTCTTCACGTGGCCTGTGCCTCAACAAATTAGGCACATCGTACACCATCTTAGATGCTCACCAAGACTGGTGTGTACAATGCTAGAGTTAATTTTTTCAATTTAAAATAGTGCTATTTATTCCATATGCGAAAAAGGGTATACATTAACAAAAAACAAAGTACAATAATCTTAAACATAACGAGTCACCGACTGGTACAGGAGGAGAGAGGACCCTGCCCGCGAGGGATCAGTCTACAAATGAATTGACCCTTTATGGTTTTATTCGCTGCCTCCATTCGGCAGAAACTGAGGATTAAACAAACATGTCGATTTGGTGCTTGGTGCACCCTTGGCATGGCCAAGATGTTCAAAGCACTGGCCTACCCAATGGTTTTACATGCCCCAGCTTCCTTCGTTGATGGTGGACAGCATGGACTTGACACTAAGAGTAATTAGTATACCAGATTAAACGTCTAAATCGCTGTAGCCATTCAATATCTCATTCACTTCACTTGAACATGCTGATTTTTTTACCCACATGCAAGTGGAATAACTGCATATACGCACCGTGAGAATTTAGCTTAAGGCTGGATTAATATATCGGTGTTTTATGGTGAGAGTATGAACCTCAATGCATAAACCGGCCCCAGATTGTGATTGTCTGACCCAAACTGAACTCAAATATACCTCACAGGTGTGCGAATTCAGCCCAAAGGTTATAATTTTACATGGATTACATCCCATACAATGCTAGGTGCTTGGTAGATTCTACTGTATACTGTCAGTTTGGGATGACAAACGCCAACATCTGAAAAGCTGGCTAATTTTGTTTTCTTACTGTGAAGCATTTTTATTCTAATTTTCAATTGTCTGACTCCAGGAAACATAACATTTTTATGTCACTGTAGCCAAGCTGCCTAGGCAGCATCAATAGTAAAAGAATGAATGTTAAAAATAATAATAAAAAAAAAATATATGGTTATTCCCATCTTCCGACGGCCCCCGATCTCCCAAGTGGCGCTCCCGGTACGTTCAGTTCCCAGGGATGCTTTGCGCAAAGGACCTTAGTGCCGTCACGGTCGCGTGACCGCGACGTTATCTCAGGTGATTTGCGCAATGCATCCCTGGAAACAGAGGCCACCGTGTGCACAGCTGAGAGGCGGGAGGACTCCAGGAGCCATCAGAACGTAAGTATATCCATATTTTATATTTTAATTACCGTATTTTCCGGCGTATAAGATGACTTTTTAACCCCTGAAAATCGTCTCAAACGTCGGGGGTTGTCTTATACGCCGGGTACGGCATGTGCAGGGGCGATCCTGGATGGTTCCCAGTGTCTGAACGAGAGGAGACTCTCCTTCAGGCCCTGGGATCCATATTCATGTAAAAAATAAGGAATAAAAAATATGGATATACTCACCCTCTGACGGCCCCTGGCTCTCAGCGTTGCAAGCGGCAGCCTCCGTTCCTAAGAATGCATTGAGCGTAGGACCTGCGATGACGCGTCTCCTCTCCTCCAGACCCTGGGAACCATACGCACCGCACACGCCGTATAAGATGACTGGGCGTATAAGATGACCCCCGTCTCATACGGCGGGTTTAATCCCAAATTCCATATTTTATATGGAAAAGTTGGGGGTCGTCTTATGCGCCCAGTCGTCTCATACACCAGAAAATACGGTATTTTTTTAATTTTTTATTACAGGAATATTGTACCAAGGGTCTGGAGGAGAGTCTCCTCCAAACCCTGTGTACCATCCGCACATGAAGCGCTCACTTTACACATGGTGGGCATAGCCCAATGCAATGCTATGACAGCGGAATCACCGGGATTCAGCAGAAATAATGAACATGCTGTGGATTTTATCGCTATGCGATTCAGCAGCGGGAAAATCCGCAGCATGGGTACAGCAACTGCAGAATCCCATTCTGCAGAATCTTCATTCAAATAAATTATTTTTTTGTGTGTGATTTTATTTTTGATAACTGGTTTAGTAATATGGGGTGTCTGATAGACACCTCTTCATTACTAACCCTAGGGCATGATGCCAGCTGTGATTTTTAACAAATCACAGCTGACATCAATCCCAAATACCATTACCCAGATTGCCCCGACACCATGGCAATTGGGAAGAGCAAGGCAAAGCGTCAGAATTGGCGCATCTAAAGTGATGCTCTACTTCTCAGGCAGATGAGACCTGGTATTTTTAGGCTGGGAAGAGCCTAATAACAATGGGCCTTCACATCCTGATAGCCTCAGTCCGCAGCTGTCTGCTTTACATTTGCTGGTTATCAAAAATAGAGGGGACCCCAATTCATTTTTTCATTAGCTAAATACAATCAAAGTAAACAACACACACAAAGCACTAATTACATACCTCAAAGATATCTATGTAGCCATCTACCCCATATCTATCTATTCTATCCATTTATCTAACTATCTTTTCACATCTTTAACAGCTAAACATTTGTCATTTCTATTCTGCATTCTATTGCGGTACGGGTCATACAAATGGTGGTCACAGACGAAACCAGTACTGGTTTTTCCAGTATTGGGAAAATCAGTGTGAAGGTGACCTTAACAAAAGTTTCACTGTGGGGGGCGTGTACTTGTACTCCATGTTAGGCCGGCCTCACACTAGCGAGTTTTACGGACGTATGAGCGCATTAAATACGTCCGTAAAACACGCATTACACACAGCCCAATTATTCTCTATGCCCCAGCTCCTATCTGCCGTATTTTACTGATCCGTATTATACGGTCTTCTACGGCTGAAGAAAATCGCAGCATGCTGCGTTTGTCACCGTATTGCGCAAAAAAAAAAAAATCACCAATGCAAGTCTATGGGGGCGAGAAAAATACAGATTACACAGGGACCAGCAGTGTGACTTGCGAGAAATACGCAGCGGTGTTAGCGAGAAAAGCCGGCAATTCAGTGCGGTGTACAGTAAAATCACACTGACAGCTTACAATAGAATAGATGGAATAAATGTGTACACATAGAATAGGTATATATCTATATATATATATAATTGTCTAAGGGTTTGTCTGTCTGTCTTGGAAATCCCGCGTCTGATTGGTCGAGGCCACCAGGCCTCGACCAATCAGCGACGGGCACAGTATCGACGTAGAAACCCACTTCTCGGCCTCGACCAATCAGCGACGGGCACAGCGACGATGTCATAAAGGACGTACACATCCCGAGTCTCTGATTGGTCGAGGCCAACAGGCCTGGACCAATCACCAACGGGCACAGCGACGATGATGTCATAAAGGACGTAGAAATCGCACGTTTCTGATTCAGCGACGGGCACAGTATCGACGTAATGTCATAATTGTTGCTAGGGTTGAGCGAAACGGGTCGTTCATTTTCAAAAGTCGCCGACTTTTGGCAAAGTCGGGTTTCATGAAACCCGATCCGACCCCTGTGCGGGGTCGGCCATGCGGTACGCGACTTTCGCGCCAAAGTCGCGTTTCAATGACGCGAAAAGCGCCATTTCTCAGCCAATGAAGGTAAACGCAGAGTGTGGGCAGCGTGATGACATAGGTCCTGGTCCCCACCATCTTAGAGAAGGGCATTGCAGTGATTGGCTTGCTGTCCGCGGCGTCACAGGGGCGTTCCCGCCGACCGCCATCTTACTGCTGCTGATCTGAGCTTAGGGAGAGGTTGCTGCCGCTTCGTCAGAAGCAGGGATAGCGTTAGGCAGGGTCCATTAACCACCAAACCGCTTGTGCTGTAGCGATTTCCACTGCCCAACACCACCTTCGGTGTGCAGGGACAGTGGAAGCTACATTTTTTTTTTCCCCTCAGCACTGTAGCTCATTGGGCTGCCCTAGAAGGCTCCCTGATAGCTGCATTGCTGTGTGTACGCCGCTGTGCAAACCAACTGCTTTTTTCAAAGCACAAATCCTCTTGTTCCTTCCTTTCTGCACAGCTATCTTTTTTGTTTGTACACACTTTTTATTTAATTTGTGCATCAGTCCTCTCCTTATTGCTGCCTGCCATACCTGGCTGAGATTACTGCAGGGAGATAGTAATTGAAGGACACTCCCTGTTTTTTTTTTTTTTTTTTGTGGGAGATTAAGATTGACATTTCTGCTAGAGTGCCATCCCTGTGTGTGCCATCTCTCACTCAGTGGGCCATAAAAAGCCTATTAAATTTTTTGCTTGATTTGGGTTATAAAATCTACCTGAAAAAATCACTACATCAATCAGTGGGAGAAAAATATTGGCCTCAGGGCTTGTGTGCCACTCCTGACTCCTGTGTGCATCATCACTCACTCAGTGGGCCATAGAAAGCCCTTTTTTTTTTTTTTTTTTTTTTTTTTGCTTTATTTGGGTTCTAAATTCTACCTGAAAAAATCAATAAATCAATCAGTGGGAGATTAATATTGGCCTTTGGGCTTGTGTGTCAGTCCTAAGCGTGCCATCTCTCTCACAAATAGTGGGCCATAGAAAGCCTATTTATTTTTTTGCTTGATTTGGGTTATAAAATCTACCTGAAAAAATCACTACATCAATCAGTGGGAGAAAAATATTGGCCTCAGGGCTTGTGTGCCACTCCTGACTCCTGTGTGTGCCATCTCTCAGTCAGTGGGCCATAGAAAGCCTATTTATTTTTTTGCTCGATTTTGGTTCTAAAATCTTCCTGAAAAAATCAATAAATCAATCAGTGGGAGATTAATATTGCCCTTTCTGCTTGTGTGCCAGTCTTGACTCCTGGGTGTGCCATCTCTCTCTCTCTCTCTCCAATTGTGGGCCATAGAAAGCCTATTATTTTTTTAGCTTGATTTGGGTTCCAAAATCTACCTGAAAAAATCACTACATCAATCAGTGGGAGATAAATATTGGCCTCTGGGCTTGTGTGCCACTCCTGACTCCTGTGTGCGTCATCTCTCACTCAGTGGGCCATAGAAAGCCTTTTTTTATTTTATTTGGTTTCTAAATTCTTCCTGAAAAAATCATTTTATTGTATTATTTTTTTTTCCTAAAGTCTCCCTGAAAAAAAAAAAAAAACAGTGGGAGATTAATATTTACATTTGTGCTTCAGTGACAGTCCTGCGTGTGTGGCATCTCTCTCATTTGTTGCCACCAACAACAGAGTGTGTAACATTGTGCCTGATTTTCGTTGTGGTCTCACTCACCTGTAAAGGGGTAGCTAAATCATACTGAAGTTATAGCTCACCGTGTAATTTGTGTGACAGCAACAAATACCGTTAGTTTGTTTACGTTTTTAAAACAATGAGGAAGTCTGGTGGAAGAGGTCGTGGCCGGGGGCGTTCATTGTCAGCTGGTAATGAGGGTAGTGGTAGTGGTGGAGCATCAGCTGGTCGTGGGAAAAAAATATTGCACCTAAGTCTGGAGCTGTGGAGCCAGGTTCGTCGTCTGGCTACACAAGGCCTCGAACGCTCCCTTTTCTGGGAGTAGGAAAACCGCTTTTAAAGCCGGAGCAGCAAGAGCAAGTTTTGGCTTATCTTGCTGACTCAGCCTCTAGCTCTTTTGCCTCCTCTCGTGAAACTGGTAAATGTCAAAGCAGCGCGTCGTTAGTGGATGTTCACGGTCAGGGACAAGTCGCTTCCTTGTCCTCTTCAGCAAAAACAACAGAGAAGAATGCAGCAGGCGACACAACGGGTTACTCCATGGAGCTCTTTACACATACCGTCCCTGGCTTAGAAAGTGAAGCAGTTAACAGTCCATGCCCATTACAAGTTGAATCTGACATGGAGTGCACTGATGCACAGCCACAGCCAGACTACTATGCTGGTCCTTTGACTCAGACCACAACATTGCCCTCGCAGGGTAATGATCAAGAATCAGACCCTGATGAGACTATGTTGCCCCATCACGAACGCTATACCACCGACCGACACGGTGACACAGACGAAGTTGCACACGAGCTACAAGAAGAGGTAATAGATGACCCAGTTCTTGACCCCGATTGGCAGCCATTGGGGGAACAGGGTGCAGGCGGCAGCAGTTCTGAAGCGGAGGAGGAGGGGCCGCAGCAGGCATCAACATCGCAACAGGTTCCATCTGCCGGGCCCGTATCTTGCCCAAAACGCGTGGCAAAGCCAAAACCTGTTGGAGGACAGCGTGGCCATCCGGTTAAAGCTCAGTCTGCAATGCCTGAAAAGGTATCCGATGCTAGAAAGAGTGCAGTCTGGCATTTTTTTAAACAACATCCAATTGATCAGCGCAAAGTCATCTATCAAAAATGTTCAACTACCTTAAGCAGAGGACAGAATCTGAAAAGTCTCAATACAAGTTGCATGCATAGACATTTAACCACCATGCATTTGCAAGCCTGGACTAACTACCAAACGTCCCTTAAGGTTGTAGCACCCTCGGCCAATGAAGCTAGTCAGCAACGCAACATCCCTTCCGGCAGTGTAGGGCCACCATTTTCCGCACCACCTGCAGTATCTGTGCAGGTTTCTTTGCCAGGCCAAAGCAGTCAGGGTCAGGGAATCACCAGTTTTGTAGTAGGAAACACTGCATCTAGGGCACCGGCGGCAACAATACCATCTCCCACCGTCTCTCAGTCTGCCATGTCCACCGGCACCCCCGCTAGTTCCACGATCTCCAGCTCTCCAGTCCAGCTCACCCTACATGAGACTATGGTTAGAAAAAGGAAGTACTTAGCCTCGCATCCGCGTACACAGGGTTTGAACGCCCACATAGCTAGACTAATCTCGTTAGAGATGATGCCCTACCGGTTAGTTGAAAGCAAAGCTTTCAAAGCCCTGATGGACTACGCTGTACCACGCTACGAGCTACCCAGTCGACACTTTTTCCAGAAAAGCCATCCCAGCCCTCCACCAGCATGTTAAAGAGCGCATCGTCCATGCACTCAGGCAATCTGTGAGCACAAAGGTGCACCTGACAACAGATGCATGGACCAGTAGGCATGGCCAGGGACGTTACGTGTCCATCATGGCACACTGGGTAAATGTGGTGGATGCAGGGTCCACAGGGGACAGCAAGTTTGGGACAGTTCTGCCTAGCCCACGGTCTAGGAAACAGTTGGCTGTAGCCGTTCGCACCCCCTCCTCCTCCTCTTCGTCCTCCTGCAGAAGCGAGAGCTCGTCCACAGACCGCAGTCGCACAACCACTCCATCCGCAGCTGCCACTGTTGCACACCAGGTCTCCCATTATGGGGCAGCTACTGGCAAACGTCAGCAGGCTGTATTGGCTATGAAGTGTTTGGGCGACAACAGACACACCGCGGAAGTTCTGTCCGAGTTCTTGCAGAAAGAAACGCAGTCGTGGCTGGGCACTGTAGATCTTGAGGCAGGCAAGGTAGTGAGTGATAACGGAAGGAATTTCATGGCTGCCATCTCCCTTTCCCAACTGAAACACATTCCTTGCCTGGCTCACACCTTAAACCTGGTGGTGCAGTGCTTCCTGAAAAGTTATCCGGGGTTATCCGACCTGCTCCTCAAAGTGCGTGGACTTTGCTCACATATCCGCCGTTCGCCCGTACACTCCACCCGTATGCAGACCTATCAGCGTTCTTTGAACCTTCCCCAGCATCGCCTAATCATAGACGTTGCAACAAGGTGGAACTCAACACTGCACATGCTTCAGAGACTGTGCGAACAGAGGCGGGCTGTTATGTTTTTGTGGGAGGATACACATACACGGGCAGGCAGTAGGATGGCAGACATGGAGTTGTCAGGTGTGCAGTGGTCGAACATTCAAGACATGTGTCAAGTCCTTCAGTGTTTTGAGGAATGCACACGGCTGGTTAGTGCAGACAACGCCATAATAAGCATGAGCATCCCCCTAATGCGTCTGCTGATGCAAAGTTTGACGCACATAAAGGATCAGGCGTCTGCAGCTGAGGAAGAGGAAAGCCTTGATGACAGTCAGCCATTGTCTGGCCAGGGCAGTGTACAGGACGAGTTAGCGGGCGAAGAGGAGGAGGAGGATGAGGAGGATGATGGGGATGATTATATTTTTAATGAGGAAGCTTTTCCGGGGCCACTGGAAATTGGTGGCGCGGCAAGGCCGGGTTCTGGTTTTTTGAGGGACACAAGTGACGTGGATTTGCCTGAAACTGCCCCTCAACCAAGCACAACCGCAGATTTGAGAACTGGAACTTTGGCCCACATGGCGGATTATGCCTTACGTATCCTCAAAAGGGACACACGCATAACTAAAATGATGAACGATGACGATTACTGGTTGGCCTGCCTCCTTGATACTCGCTATAAAGGCAAATTGAAAAATATAATGCCACATGAGAACTTGGAACTAATATTAGCAACCAAACAATCAACTCTTGTTGACCGTTTGCTTCTGGCATTCCCTGCACACAGCGACCGTGATCGTTCTCACACGAGCTGCAGGGGCCAGCAGACCAGAGGAGTTAGAGGGGCAGAAATCAGAAGTGGCGTTGGCCAGAGGGGTTTTCTGACCAGGTTGTGGACTGATTTTGCTATGACCGCAGACAGGACAGGTACTGCAGCATCAATTCAAAGTGACAGGAGACAACATTTGTCCAGTATGGTTACAAACTATTTTTCATCCCTTATCGATGTTCTCCCTCAACCGTCATTACCATTTGATTACTGGGCATCAAAATTAGACACCTGGCCAGAATTGGCAGAATATGCATTGCAGGAGCTTGCTTGCCCGGCAGCTAGTGTCCTATCAGAAAGAGTATTCAGTGCTGCAGGTTCAATACTAACAGAAAAAAGGACTCGTCTGGCTACCCAAAATGTAGATGATCTAACCTTCATTAAAATGAACCACAACTGGATTTCGAAATCTTTTGCCCCACCTTGCCCGGCCGACACCTAGCTTTCCTATGAAAAGGTCTTGCCTGTGGACTATTCTGAATGCCTTTTCCAATCTCGTAATTTTCTGCACCTGATTGTCCAGCATACGACATGTTTACACCTCACTAAATGGCCAAACTCCCCACACGGGGCCGTGGTATCGACACTTGGCGACAGCACCCGTGAGAGTGCTGTTTGTCTGAAGAGGTGGGTGTGCCCGCTTTTGGTCGACGGCACTGCCACTGGGTCCCTCCTAGTACAATAAAGTGTCTCTGGCGGTGGTGGTGCGCACCCAACGTCAGACACACCGTTGTAATATGAGGGGCCCTGGGCCTGTACCGCCGGCCACAAGACAGTTCCCCCCCCCCAGCTCAAACAGTGCTCTACCACTTGCAAAATTATCTCACAGCTCCACCAATGTTTAGTCTATGCGCTGACATCCTTCAATGCCTGCCACTGACAATACCATTGTATTGACATTTTTGTTATGTTAGGCCTTCGAAGCCTGCCTGCGGTCACTCCTTCCACTATGCCTCCACTGACCACACCACTGCTGCCCGTGTACCCCTGGAACCAATTTAAAATTGCCTACAGCCAGCCCAATTTTTTTATTCTAGGCCTTCGATGCCTGTCTGCGGTCCATTCTTTCCACTACTACTACACTGACCAGGCCACTGCTGCCCGTGTACCCCTGGAACCAATTTAAAATTGCCAACAGCCATGTGTTATTATTTTAGGCCTTCGATGCCTGTCTGCGGTCACTCCTTACAATATGCCTCCACTGACCACACCACTGCTGCCCGTGTACCCCTGGAACCAATTTAAAATTGCCTACAGCCAGCCCAATTTTTTTATTTTAGGCCTTCGATGCCCGTCTGCGGTCCGTTCTTTCTACTACTACTACACTGACCAGGCCACTGCTGCCCGTGTACCCCTGGAACCAATTTACAATTGCCTACAGCCATGTGTTATTATTTTAGGCCTTCGATGCCTGTCTGCGGTCACTCCTTCCACTAGGCCTCCACTGACCACACCACTGCTGCCCGTGTACCCCTGGAACCAATTTAAAATTGCCTACAGCCAGCCCAATTTTTTTATTCTAGGCCTTCGATGCCTGTCTGCGGTCCATTCTTTCCACTACTACTACACTGACCAGGCCACTGCTGCCCGTGTACCCCTGGAACCAATTTAAAATTGCCTACAGCCATGTGTTATTATTTTAGGCCTTCGATGCCTGTCTGCGGTCACTCCTTACAATATGCCTCCACTGACCACACCACTGCTGCCCGTGTACCCCTGGAACCAATTTAAAATTGCCTACAGCCAGCCCAATTTTTTTTATTCTAGGCCTTCGATGCCTGTCTGCGGTCCATTCGTTCCACTACTACTACACTGACCAGGCCACTGCTGCCCGTGTACCCCTGGAACCAATTTAAAATTGCCTACAGCCATGTGTTATTATTTTAGGCCTTCGATGCCTGTCTGCGGTCACTCCTTACAATATGCCTCCACTGACCACACCACTGCTGCCCGTGTACCCCTGGAACCAATTTAAAATTGCCTACAGCCAGCCCAATTTTTTTATTTTAGGCCTTCGATGCCTGTCTGCGGTCCGTTCTTTCTACTACTACTACACTGACCAGGCCACTGCTGCCCGTGTACCCCTGGAACCAATTTACAATTGCCTACAGCCATGTGTTATTATTTTAGGCCTTCGATGCCTATCTGCGGTCACTCCTTCCACTAGGCCTCCACTGACCACACCACTGCTGCCCGTGTACCCCTGGAACCAATTTAAAATTGCCTACAGCCATGTGTTATTATTTTAGGCCTTCGATGCCTATCTGCGGTCACTCCTTCCACTAGGCCTCCACTGACCACACCACTGCTGACCGTGTACCCCTGGAACCAACATCAGAAAATATAAAAATAAGTATTTTGCTTATAAAAAAGAAAATACTGGAGAGATATCAAATGCAGACATTTTAACATTAAAAACAAACACATACAACAAAAATCTGGTACAGTACTAAAAATGGCCACCAGCTACAATAACTTTCTCCTGCAAGTAGTTAACTGAAAGTTTTTTTCAATTCAAAACACAGATATGGCATCCACCGAGTGTTGTCCTGTCGCGTCTTCTTTATATTATTGCCAAGAAGATGCAAAACAATGAAAATAATAAAATCATTATTTACCAAAAAAATAGAGTAAGTCAAAACCACATTGCAAATAAACATTCATTACAAATAAAGAAGCAGGGCGCGTCCGAGGGTGAGTATATACCTAATAAGAATATAATCACCCTCGGACGCGCCCTGCTTCTTTCCGACAGCCTTCCTTCCTAAGAATCAGCCCTTCCATGGTGTAGAGAGAGGGTTTGTTACACTCCAAGGTGTTCCCCAGGTTGCCTTTCCTGAGCTTCGATCTTCATGCTCTCGTTTAGTAGTTGTCGGAAAGTAGGCTGCATTAGGCCTACAAATTGGGTATGGGGTGGAGAGAGATGGTGTGTTACACTCCAAGGTGTTCCCCAGGTTAACTTGCCATTGCTTCGGTCTTCCGACTCTCGTTTAGTAGTTGTAGAAAACTACACTGCATTAGGCCTAAAAAATGGGTATCGGGTGGAGAGAGATGGTGTGTTACACTCCAAGGTGTTCCCCAGGTTGCCTTTCCTGAGCTTCGATCTTCCGGCTCTCGTTTAGTAGTTGTTGGAAACTACACTGCATTAGGCCTACAAATTGGGTATGGGGTGTAGAGAGATGGTGTGTTCCACTCCAAGGTGTTCTCCAGGTTGCCTTTCCTGAGCTTCGATCTTCCGGCTCTCGTTTAGTAGTTCTTGGAAACTACACTGCATTAGGCCTACAAATTGGGTATGGGGTGTAGAGAGATGGTGTGTTCCACTCCAAGGTGTTCTCCAGGTTGCCTTTCCTGAGCTTCGATCTTCCGGCTCTCGTTTAGTAGTTGTTGGAAACTACACTGCATTAGGCCTACAAATTGGGTATGGGGTGTAGAGAGATGGTGTGTTCCACTCCAAGGTGTTCTCCAGGTTGCCTTTCCTGAGCTTCGATCTTCCGGCTCTCGTTTAGTAGTTGTTGGAAACTATACTGCATTAGGCCTACAAATTGGGTATGGGGTGTAGAGAGATGGTGTGTTCCACTCCAAGGTGTTCTCCAGGTTGCCTTTCCTGAGCTTCGATCTTCCAGCTCTCGTTTAGTAGTTGTTGGAAACTACACTGCATTAGGCCTACAAATTGGGTATGGGGTGTAGAGAGATGGTGTGTTCCACTCCAAGGTGTTCTCCAGGTTGCCTTTCCTGAACTTCTATCTTCAGGCTCTCATTAAATTGTGGTTAAACGGAACAACTGCATTTGGCGTACTAGTTGGTTTGGGGCCTACTATCGGTGTCTGCCACTCCTTGCTGTTCTCCTGGTTTCCTGTCCTGAAATTCCGTTTTCAGGCGCTCGTTAAGTAGTTGTTAATGTTAGACTGCATTTGGCCTACTAGTTGGGTTGGGGCCTACTATCGGTGTCTGCCACTCCTTGCTGTTCTCCTCCACTGAACAAAGCTGTGCCGCCTGTTTACTACGGTTGCCAATTTTGAACTGCATTTCGACTACTTACTGATTTGGGCCTACTCTCTGTGTCAGCCTCTCATTCCAGTTGTCCTCCACTGCAAAGCCCCCTGGTTATTCCTGTGTTACCAATTTTGAACTGCATTTAGCCCACTTTATTCTTTGGGCCTATATCTGTGTTTCCTCCTCATCCTGCCCATTGCCCAGCCAGTGATAGATGAGTCTGCTGGTACATTGACCCATAACGCAACATTCCCCGTGCACGCTACACAACAACATTGTGACCCTGCTGAAAGTCAGGTTGCTCTTCCCGCATACCATACCACCTTACACGGGGACAAAGAGGAAGGTGCAGATGAAAATGCAGGTTCCTTCATCAGGTGGGGGGAGGAATACTAGTTGGCGACGTCACTGGCACATAGTACGCAAAAGTGTTGCTGCCGGTGGGAGGCGCCCCCGCCGTGCAAACACACCGCTGTACTTTGAGGGGCCCTGTGCCAGTGCCAATGCCAACGAGTGGGCCCCCCCTGCTTGCTCAGGTTCACAGCACTTGCAAAGTTGAAATACTTACCTCTCCCTGCTCCACTGCCGTGACGTGGTCCAGATTTCCTGGGCCCACTAATTACAGCCCTACACACCACAACTTTAGCCAAATGACCCCCAATTTCAAATGCCTTCCAATTATTATAAGGTAAATTACGCTTGACAAGCTTCATTAAGAAGAATGGATGGTTTTGACATTAAAATGGGCACTCTAGGTGTTTTCCTGGCCCCCACTCACTGCCGACTATGCTGCCCCATTGACTTGCATTGGGTTTCGTGTTTCGGTCGATCCCGACTTTACGTCATAATCGGCCGATTTCACTCGACCCGACTTTTGAGATAGTCGGGTTTCGCGAAACCCGGCTCGACTCTAAAAAGGTCAAGGTCGCTCAACTAATTGTTGCCATGGCGACGATGATGTCATAAAGGTTGCCTCGACCAATCAGCGACGGGCACAGTCTGCCGTGAATTCTGGAATCATCTTTGTCCATATACTACGGGGACATGCATACTCTAGAGTACCCGATGCGTTAGAATTGGGCCACAATCTAGTGTGTATATGTGTGTGTAATATATATATATATATATATATATATATAAAATCATTGAGACATATATATATTAATATTTCATCCAGCGCTAGATAGCTTAGAAGCCGGTAATTCAATTACCGGATTTTCATTTCTCCTTCCTAAACCCAACATGATTTGAGACATGGTTTACATACAGTAAACCATGTCATATCCCCCTTTTTTTGCATATTCCACACTACTAATGTTAGTAGTGTGTATGTGCAAAATTTGGCCGTTCTAGCTATTAAAGGGTTAAATGGCGGAAAAAATTGGCGTGGGCTCCCGCGCAATTTTCTCCGCCAGAGTAGTAAAGCCAGTGACCGAGGGCAGATACTAATAGCCTGGAGAGGATCCATGGCTATTGGCCCCCCCTGGCTAAAAACATCTGCCCCCAGCCACCCCAGAAAAGGCACATCTGGAAGATGCGCCTATTCTGGCACTTGGCCACTCTCTTCCCATTCCCGTGTAGCGGTGGGATATGGGGTAATGAAGGGTTAATGCCACCTTGCTATTGTAAGGTGACATTAAGCCAGATTAATAATGGAGAGGCGTCAATTATGACACCTATCCATTATTAATCCAATTGTATGAAAGAGTTAAAAAAACACACATTATTAAAAAGTATTTTAATGAAATAAACACACCGTTTGTTGTAATATTTTATTGTACGCTCAATCCACTGGCTGAAGACCCTCGCTCAGTGACAAAGAAAAAATAATAAACCAACAATATACATACCTTCCGAGGATCTGTAATGTCCCACGTTGTTAATCCATCCTCTCCAGGCTATTAGTATCTGCCCTCAGTCACTGGCTTTACTACTCTGGCAGAGAAAATTGCGCGGGAGCCCACGCCAATTTTTTCCGCCATTTAACCCGTTAATTTAATAGCTAGAATGGCCAAATTTTGCACATACACACTACTAACATTAGTAGTGTGGAATATGCAAAAAAAGGGGGGATATGACATGGTTTACTGTATGTAAACCATGTCTCAAATCATGTTGGGTTTTTGAAGGAGATAGCTTAAAAGCCGGTAATTCAATTGCCGGTTTTTGCTATCTTGCGCTGGATGAAATAATATATATGTATGTATATATATATATATATATATATATATATATATATATATATATATATATATATATATATATATATATATATATATATATATATATCTCACTAACACAGACAAGATGATAATGTGTGCAAATTGAAAAGCGCTGCGGAATATGTTAGCGCTATATAAAAATAAAGATTATTTATTTATTTATATATATATATATTAATATAATCTATAGACAGTATATATGTTTTCATTATTTTTTGAGCACATGGATCCCTTGTATATCCGTATGTCAGTTTTGCAAGCCTGCGAGAAAATCTCGCAGTACGGATGCCATACGGATTACATACGGAGGATGCCATGCGCAATATACGCTGACACACCCTGCCTACGAAGGAGATACGGACCACTATTTTGGGGACTTTTCAGCGTATTTCGGCCGTAAATTACGGACCGTATTTTTATACGCCGAGTGTGAGGCCGGCCTATGAGGATGCCCAATCAGAAGCAGGCGGCAACACAGCAGAAAAAGAACACACCCACACCATAGCTTACAGCACATTTAGCAGAGTGTAATATGTAATCACATTTCCGTCTGCTGCGCTTTATCAACTTCTTAAAATGCTGCAGTGAGAGCAGAGCAGGCTATCATGTCTCACACATTAGCAGTCTGCTCTTGGCTACTCCAGTAGAAGAAGTAATGACATCCTGGTCTGGTCTCGCTGCATAGTGAGCTACCCTGAGCACAACAAATGTGTGTGTGATAACTGACAAATTTAGCTTGAGCGTGGGGGAGAGGCAGTACAGAAAAGATGACAGGGTATGTTTCCACGTTCCGTGTTTGCAGCGCTTTGGACGCAGCTCCACCCACAGCGCTGCCGGCTTTTGTACGCGCAGTGATTCCGCATGTGTTCATTGAACACATGCGGAATCACCACATCCTATACATAAACTGATATCTATCTTGTGGAGACTAAGCGTCTCCGCAAGATAAATAGACATACTGCGTTCTATAAAGACGCGCAGCATGTGCGTATACACAGGTCTGCCACCTGCGTCTTTGAACGCATAGTGGGGATGGGATTTCATAAAATCCCTTCCACTATGCTGTAACATCTGACCGCTGCGGATTGGATGCAGCATCCAATCTGCAGCGTTTCCTGACCGTGGAAACATACCCTTATGGGAGGAGGAAAGCTGATAGAAGGGTTTGTAATGTGAGACATCTAAACTCTGCTGCGCTGCCTCTCCCCTCACAGGGACATTATCTGAAAGGTACAAGACATCTGTGGTTTTTAATTATTCAGGATGGTAGAAAGGGTACGTTTGTATGTCATACATTTCACACACTGAGAAACCTGCTTTTCGCTACAGGGTGTTGCTCCCTGGCTATGATCGATAAGAATCATACAGGGGTAAGTAGTACATACGCCCAGTGAAAACCTTCTTAGAATACTCACTTGGACATAAAAGTTAACTCATTAGGTTCCAAATACATTGATTGCCAAAGTCTCCACAACAGAGGTGAAGTTATAAAAAAAAACAAAAAAAAAATTTTTTTGTAACTCTGCAGGTACTAGTCTATCATGTCTCCAGTTCAACATGAAAATTTTGGTGAAAAGTCCCCTTTGTGAGACTACTTACACTAAAACTGGTAGTGTAGATTTAAAAAAAAAAATAAGTTCTAAGGCTATGTTCAAATGTTGTGTTTTTGCTGCTTTAACCCCTTTACCCCCAAGGGTGGTTTGCACGTTAATGACCGGGCCAATTTTTACAATTCTGACCACTGTCCTTTTATGAGGTTATAACTCTGGAACGCTTCAACGGATCCCAGTGATTCTGAGATTGTTTTCTTGTAACATATTGTACTTCATGATAGTGGTAAAATTTCTTCGATATAACTTGTGTTTATTTGTGAAAAAAACGGAAATTTGGCGAAAATTTTGAAAATTTCGCAATTTTCCAACTTTGAATTTTTATTCTGTTAAACCAGAGAGTTAAGTGACACAATATAGTTAATAAATAACATTACCCACATGTCTACTTTACATCAGCACAATTTTGGAAACAAAGTTTTTTTTTTCTAGGAAGTTACAAGGGTTAAAATTTGACCAGCAATTTCTCATTTTTACAACAAAATTTACAAAACCATTTTTTTTAGGGACCACCTCACATTTGAAGTCATTTTGAGGGGTCTATATGGCAGAAAATACCCAAAAGTGACACCATTCTAAAAACTGCACCCCTCAAGCTGCTCAAAACCACATTCAAGAAGTTTATTAACCCTTCAGGTGTTTCACAGCAGCAGAAGCAACATGGAAGGAAAAAATTAACATTTTACTTTTTAGTCACAAAAATGTTCTTTCAGCAATAATTTTTTTAATTTCCCAAGGGTAAAAAGAGAAAATGGACCTCAAGAGTTGTTGTCCAATTTCTCCTGAATACGCTGATACCCCACATGTGAGGGGGAACCACTTTTTGGGCGCATGGCAGGGCTTAGAAGGAAAGGAGTGCCGTTTGACATTTTCAAGCTAAAATTGGCTGGAATTGAGATCGGACGCCATGTCGCGTTTGGAGAGCCCCTAATGTGCCTAAACAGTGGAAACCCCCCACAAGTGACCCCATTTTGGAAACTAGACCCCCTAAGGAACTTATCTAGTTGTGTCGTGAGCACTTTTATCCCCCAAGTGCTTCACGAAAGTTTATAACGCCCGGGCGTGAAAATAAAAAATCCTATTTTTTCCACAAACATGATGGTTTAGTCCCCAATTTTTTATTTTCTCAAAGGAAAAAGGAGAAATTGGACCCCAAAAGTTGTTGTCCAATTTGTCCTGAGTACGCTGATACCCCATATGTGGGGGGGGAACCACTGTTTGGGCGCATGGCAGGGCTCAGAAGGAAAGGAGCGCCGCTTGACATTTTCAAGCTAAAATTGGCTGGAATTGAGATCGGACGCCATGTCGCGTTTGGACAGCCCCTGATGTGCCTAAACAGTGGAAACCCCCCACAAGTGACCCCATTTTGGAAACTAGACCCCCTAAGGAACTTATCTAGTTGTGTCGTGAGCACTTTTATCCCCCAAGTGCTTCACGAAAGTTTATAACGCCCGGGCGTGAAAATAAAAAATCCTATTTTTTCCACAAACATGATGGTTTAGTCCCCAATTTTTTATTTTCTCAAAGGTAAAAGGAGAAATTGGACCCCAAAAGTTGTTGTCCAATTTGTCCTGAGTACGCTGATACCCCATATGTGGGGGGGAACCACTGTTTGGGCGCATGGCAGGGCTCAGAAGGAAAGGAGCACAGTTTGACATTTTCAAGCTAAAATTGTCTGGAATTGAGATCACACGCCATGTCGCGTTTGGACAGCCCCTGATGTGCCTAAACAGTGGAAACCCCCCACAAGTGACCTTATTTTGGAAACTAGACCCCCTAAGGAACTTATTTAGGTGTGTCGTGAGAATTTTGAACCTCCAAGTGCTTCACTAAAGTCTATGATGCCCGGTGTGAAAATAAAAAATTCTATTTTTTTCCCCCACAAAAATGATCTTTCAGCCCCCAATTTTTTATTTTCCCAAGGGTAACAGGAGAAATTGGACCCCAAAAGTTGTTGTTGAATTTGTCCTGAGTACGCTGGTACCCCATATGTGGGAGAAAACTACTGTTTGGGCACACTTCGGGGCTCGGAAGGGAAGTAGTGATGTCTTGGAATGCAGACTTTGATGGAATTGTCTGCAGGCATCATGTGCCATTTGGTGAGCCCCTGATGTGCCTAAACAGTAGAAACTCCCCACAAGTGACCCCATTTTGGAAACTTGACCCCCTAAGGAACTTATCTAGGTGTGTCGTGAGTATTTTGAACCTCCAAGTGCTTCACTAAAGTCTATGATGCCCGGTGTGAAAATAAAAAATTCTATTTTTTCACCCACAAAAATGATCTTTCAGCCCCCAATTTTTTATTTTCCCAAGGGTAACAGGAGAAATTGGACCCCAAAAGTTGTTGTCCAATTTGTTCTGAGTACGCTAGTACCCCATATGTGGGAAAAAACTGTTTGGGCACTTCGGGACTCAGAAGGGAAGCAGTGACGATTTGGAATGCAGACTTTGATGGACTAGTTCTGAGGGCGTCATGTTCCGTTTGCAGAGCCCCTGATGTGCCTAAACAGTAAAAAAAAACCACAAGTGACATCATTTTGGAACCTAGACCCCCAAGATCTTACTTAGATGTGCCCCCTCTTTGGAACTAATCTACTGGTTCCTGTTAAGTAAATTAGTAGTGCATGGAGGTGTGGTACAATTTGAAGCAGTCCTTCATACACAGGCCAGGTTTGTCGGGGCAGGTGTCGCATTGATAGATGGTGTCCTTGCGTACTCCTCTTTTGTAGCACACTCGGCACCTTTTTTGCGGCTTACTTTTTCTATCAGTTGGCGGGACCACCCCCGGAAAATGCTGACCTGGTATGATACGAGCACCCTCAGTTCCGGAAGTACTGGGGCCCGCTCCTTCCCTCGTGCCAAATATCAGGGCCTTAACCACTACCTCCTGGAACTGAAGGTACGACGTATCAGTGTGTCGTGCACATCGTGACAGCAGGAAAGCGTTGAGCATTGCCATTTGTACGATGTACACGGACAGCTTTTTGTACCACACCTTGGCCTTCCTCAAAGCACTGTACGGCTGGAGGAGTTGATCGGAGAGATCAACGCCCCCCATGTTTTTGTTGTACCCCAGTACACAGTCCGGTTTGCAGACCTGTGTTGAGGTACCCCGTACACTGCTGAGGGCACTGCCATCACCGTGTATGGTGGTCAAGAGAAGGACATCCCTCTTGTCCTTGTACTTGACCACCAGCAGGTGGTCGCTACATTGGGCTTTGCTCTCACCTTTTCTGAGCATCTGCCCAAGTAGCGTCTTCGGGAGGCCTCTCTGAATTTTGCGGACAGTACCGCAGGCTGCGGTACCTCGCGCAGAGAGGGATTTGTAGAGTGGGATTTGTAGAGTGGGATGCTGGTATAAAAGTTATCAGTATAGAGGTGATAACCTTTATCCAGCAGTAGGTGCACCAAATCCCACACAATTTTCCCACTCACTCCCAGGATGGAAGGACACTCAGGCGGTTCAATCCTGCTGTCCTTCCCTTTGTACACTCTAAAGCTGTAGGTGTACCCTGAGGTACTCTCACACAGCTTGTAGAGTTTGATTCCGTACCTGGCCCTTTTGCTGGGCAGGTATTGACGGAATCTGAGCCGCCCCTTAAAATGAACCAAGGACTCATCCACACAGATGTCCCTTTTGGGCACGTACACTTCAGCAAACTTTTTGCTGAAGTGTTCGATGACCGGCCGAACTTTGTACAGACGGTCAAAATTGGGGTCATCTCGTGCGGGACACCGTGCATTATCGTTGTAATGCAAAAACTTATGGATGGCCTCAAAACGCGTCCGAACCATGACCATTCGGAACACTGGAGTGTTATATAAAATATCTACACTCCAATATTGCCGAATTTCTGGCTTCTTCACGATCCCCATATGGAGGACCAGGCCCCAAAACTGCATCATTTCAACTGCGTCCACAGGAGACCAGTTAGAAAATGATGAACGGGGGTTTTGCTCCAAAAATTGCCGAGCATACAAATTAGTTTGCTCCACCATGAGGTTAACGAAAGCCTCAGAGAAAAAGACTTTGAAAAAGTCTATTTCTGTGAGGCCGGTGGTGTCAAACTTGATTCCTGATTCTGCCACAAAATCAGGAATCAGTGGCTCGTAATTTTCGGGGGGCGAGGTCCATATGGGGTCCGAAGAGGGTCGCGCTGGTTCATTTTCAGGAGTGGGCGCTGCCTGATCTTCTCTCCTGGGGCGTCTGCGTGGCGGTTCCGCAGGACCCAAGGAGGAAGATGAGGAGGAGGAAGAGGATGAAGAATCTGAAGAGTAAAGGAATGTGGGATCCTCGCCCTCGCTATCAGTGTCGGAGGCAAGGAAAGCATATGCCTCCTCCAATGAATAGCACTGCTGGGACGAACGGGACATTTTTTGTGTGATTATGGTGCTTGGGTGTAATATTTATTGATAACTGTGTACGTGGGGGGGGGATAGTGTTTGGTGCAAACTATTCTGAAAGGAAAAAGCTAAAGGGAAAAAAAATACCTGTAAAAGGAAAAGTCTAAAACAGCAGGCCCTAGCTCTGATAAGTGAACTGCGTCACTTATCAAAGTTCGGCGGCTGCTGGGTGTGTGAACGGGGATGTGTAAAAAAAAAAAAAAATGAAATGAAAGGCACGGGTTCAGATGCAGCGGCGGGGTGCGTGGATGGGGATGTGGGAAAAAAAAAAAAAGAAATGAAAGGCACGGGTTCAGACGCAGCGGCGGGGTGCGTGGACGGGGATGTGGGAAAAAAAAAAAAGAAATGAAAGGCACGGGTTCAGACGCAGCGGCGGAGTGCGTGGACGGGGATGTGGGAAAAAAAAAAAGAAATGAAAGTCACGGGTTCAGACGCAGCGGCGGAGTGCGTGGATGGGGATGTGGGAAAAAAAAAAAAGAAATGAAAGGCACAGGTTCAGACGCAGCGGCGGGGTGCGTGGACGGGGATGTGGGAAAAAAAAAAAAGAAATGAAAGGCACGGGTTCAGACGCAGCGGCGGAGTGCGTGGACGGGGATGTGGGAAAAAAAAAAAAAGAAATGAAAGGCACGGGTTCAGACGCAGCGGCGGGGTGCGTGGACGGGGATGTGGGAAAAAAAAAAGAAATGAAAGGCACGGGTTCAGACGCAGCGGCGGGGTGCGTGGACGGGGATGTGGGAAAAAAAAAAGAAATGAAAGGCACGGGTTCAGACACAGCGGCGGGGTGCGTGGACAGGGATGTGGGGAAAAAAAAAAAGAAATGAAAGGCACGGGTTCAGACGCAGCGGCGGGGTGCGTGGACGGGGATGTGGGAAAAAAAAAAAAGAAATGAAAGGCACGGGTTCAGACGCAGCGGCGGAGTGCGTGGACGGGGATGTGGGAAAAAAAAAAGAAATGAAAGGCACGGGTTCAGACGCAGCGGCGGGGTGCGTGGACGGGGATGTGGGGAAAAAAAAAAAAGAAATGAAAGGCACGGGTTCAGACGCAGCGGCGGGGTGCGTGGATGGGGATGTGGGAAAAAAAAAAAAAATGAAAGGCACGGGTTCAGACGCAGCGGCGGGGTGCGTGGATGGGGATGTGGGAAAAAAAAAAGAAATGAAAGGCACGGGTTCAGACGCAGCGGCGGGGTGCGTGGACGGGGATGTGGGAAAGAAAAGCGAGCACGAGTGTTGATCGGCGAACTGCGTCACCAATCAACGCTCGGCGGCTGCTATATTTGGGCACGGACGGACGCGGCGCAAAGTGGGGGTGGAGGGGGAAGGGGAAGGGGGGGAGGGGTAAGGGGGGGGGGGTGAAGTAAGATCGGGCCGGGATCGGGGATGAACACTTACGGTTGTAGTCTCTCTTCTTTCTTCTGTCTTCTTTCTTCTGTCTTCTTTCTTTAGCAAGAATTGTGGTGTCACAGGCTACTGTGGCACCACAAGTCTCAGCACAGGAGGGGATCTGTCAGCGTGACCGCTCTTCAGGAATCCTCACCAAGTGTGAGGATTCCTGAAGAGCAGTCAGACAGGTCAGGGACAGGTGAGACAGGTCACAGAGCGGTCACACCGCTGCTGTGACCTGTCATTGGTGGGATCGAATGATCACACCGATCCCACCAATCAGAGGTGGCCCTGGTGACGCCGGTGACGCTAGGCACCAGCCTATGATCGGAGCTCACAGCTCCGATCATAGGCAGGTCACCGGCAGGTCACCAGCAAGTGGCCGGCAGGTGACCGGCAGGTCACCATCAGGGCACAGCGCGGGCACACCGCTGCTGTGCCCTGATTGGCAGAGCTGCAGGAGGTGGTGGGGGAGGTGGCAGGCAGATGAGGCTGGATTTCCAAGCAGGGCACAGCGCGGTAACACCGCCGCTGTGCCCTGCGATCGGCGCGATCGACGGCGATCGATGTGATCGTCGATCGCGCCGATCCGGCGGGACTGTTCCTGATTGGCGCGATCAACGATCACATCGATCGCGCCAATCACAGCTGCAGGATCCGGAGCCTTCCTCAGCTGCCCTGCGGCTCCGGATCAGGCACTTTCAGGCAGGGCACAGCGCGGTAACACCACCGCTATGCCCTGCGATTGGCGCGATCGATGTGATCGTCGATCGCGCCAATCCGGGGGTTTTGGCCGGTGCCTGGGTTGCCAGGCACCGGCCCCAGGATCGAGTACATCGGTACTCGATCCTAGCCTGGAACCTCACTGTTTCAGCCAAGCTGATTGGCTGAAACAATGAGAAAGGCTGTGATTGGCTGTTCAGAATTGAACAGCCAATCACAGCGATCGGGAGGCGGGGGAGGGGACGCCATACCCCAGGATGCCGAGGCCATCTTCCCTGAGGTAAGATGGCGTCGGAATTTTAATGTGATCACCGCGACTTAAGTCGCAGTGTCGCATTAAAGGGCATGACGTACTATCCCGTCCCTGGTCATGGGGGCCCACCCCACCTGGACGGGATAGTACGTCTGATGTCAGAAAGGGATTAATATGCTGCGTTTTACAGTAACCGCAAAAGCTATGAGATTTCAGAAATCTAATGCACACAATATTTTTTTTTATCCTGAACTGGAAATTGCTGTGTTTTTGAAAACTGCAGCATGTCCCTCCTTTCAATGTTTTTCTCACCCATAGAAAGCAATGACTAAGTTCAGAAAAAGACGCAGCGCGTGAACATAGCCTAACATTGCAAGAAAAAGATCTAGATATCATTATACAAGAAAAGATTATAGATTGGGTTCACTGGAATTCATTTTTTACCCCCATTTGTTAAAGTGTATAATTAAGGGCGGTTTCACATTTGCGGTTGTGTCCGCAGCGTTTTGTTCCGCAATTATCCGCATGTGTTGTGTATTCCTATATTTAACATTAGAGACGCATGTGTCTGCGATCGGTTGCGTTTTGCCGCGTTTGACGACACATGCGTTATTTCGACGTCTGCGGTTCGGCGTGGTAAACGCTACATGTAGTAATTTTAGAGGCGTCAATTTGCCTCCTAGAAACATATGCGGTTGTTAGCGGATGGAATGCGGCAAAAAACGCATTGCTGTCTATGTGAACGCATGCGACCACAAGAACATGCGTTTGCTTGCGTTTGTGAACGCATGCGTTGCACCACAGGAAAACATGTTTAGACACTGATTAGCCACCCCCCACATACAAAGTGATAAAGGGAGGGAGTGGACAGTTGCAGGCCACTACTCAGCAGATAGAGAACCAGAACAGAAAGACAACAGCACCTTGGAGGAAACAAGACTGAACAATGTGAGTGTATCCTAGCCAATGCCTTTATTTTCTATTTTCTGTCTCTACATGTCCTAATTTCTGCCATTTCTTTCTTTCTGCATGCATCAGAATGTCATCATCTTCTGATGAGAAGCAACGTCCTGGGCCTTCACAAGCCAAACATGTCAGTGAAGTGAGTACTCACCTCCTCAGATTGGTAAGTATTCACTGTCACATCTACACATGTGAATTTTTTTCCCCTCTTTTTTAGAGCACTACTTCCACTGCGGCAGAGGGTGAGCAGGAGCAGCGAGGGTCACGGTCGGGTGGCAAGGCGGCAGCGTGTAAGTATACCTGGCTGACCGTTTACTGTATCCTCACTTTAGTATTCTTGAATCTTCCTTTCTTTACTTTTCTCTTTCTTTACATTTTTCTTCTGGACTCCTTTTTTATCTTGACTTTCATTATTCATGCCATTTCTCTGCCTCGGTTTTCTTTCTTTTCCTTATGTTAATGTATCCAACATTAATGTCTTTATTTATTTTTAGGTTCCAGAACGGGATGAGGACCTCATTGAAAATGACCTCCTCATCTCCCTGGTCCATGAGCGAGTTCCGTTGTGGGACACCCGGGTTCCCCAGCACTTGGACAATGTGACGATCCGGCGGCTATGGAATGAGGTGGCCAAAGCGATGTGGGATGGCTGGAGCAACGCCCTGACTCGGGTCCGAAATGCATTTTGTAAGCATTGCAATGCAGTGTGATGCAGCAGAGACCTTGGTCGTGCTCACTAAACTGTGTGTGATTACAGAAACTCTCAGGAGTTTCTCTCATCACACACAGTTGTGTGAGCACAGACAAAAGTTCATTGTCTAACCATTATTTTTTGTTTTTTCAACAGTGCTCAAAGTCAAAACACGTTGGCGTTTGATGAAGGACCTCTTCAACAACGACCTGCGTCAAGAGAGCAGTATTCCCAATGGTTCTGGAGCAAGGATCCAAAAATATAAATACCACCGCCTTCTGGCATTTTTAAGACCGGTCTTGCCCAGAGAACGTAAGTATTTTTTCGGTGTATTAGGGTACGTGTCCACGTTCAGGTGCAGATTTGGTGCACCTGCGTAAAATCCTGACCAAATCCTGATGCAATCCTGAGGTCACTGGCAGGTCACCTGTGTTGTTCATGCGTTGTTTGAGCATTGTAAGGACATGCTGCATTCTGAAAAGACGCGCCGCATGTCCGTTTACGCAGGTCTGCCGCATGCATAGTGGAGACGGGATTTCATGAAATCCCCTCCACTGTGCTGTCACATCTGGATGCTGCGTGTTTGACGCTGCGGCTCTATGCAGCATCAAACACTTAGGTTGTGTTGTATTAACATAATCTGTATGTTTCTATTCCACAGGAGTTGGCGTTTTGTAAATGTTTGGTATAATTTTTTTTTCTTTTTTCACAGAACATGGAGCAGCACTGTTGACCCAGGTTCTGGAGCGATCCTTCATTAGACAGCCACAGACCCGTCCCAGCCATCCAGCAGCGCTGCAGCAAGTGGGCCTGCCACACTAACTGGAGACCAGAAAGCTGGTCCATCAGGTGTTCCCCTTTCCCAGTCCTCTGCCTCTGCCCCTTTTTGGAGGGGGGGCTCCATCCGGCAGCGGCAGAGGGTCACTCATGAGTGAGTTTTTGCACTTGAGCTCGGTTTTTCACAATGGACTCAAGGCTTTGGGTGACCGACTGGATACTGCCATTAGCCATATGAATACAGGTATCCAGGAGGTCACCAAAAGCCTTGACCAAGTAAAAGTCGACCTCCAGAGGCCAGCACATCATTTTTTAATAAAGTTGAACAGGGCATGTCGGAACACCTTACTCCTGATCTCCAGCTTAGTGTCATGCAGGCCTGCAATGCTGCTTACGTGCAGGCTATGCAGCAGTGTCGGTATTTTCAGTAGACAGTGGCGGCATATCCACCTGTGCCTACACCATCACGCTTGACCTCAATGCCGACCTCTGCTGCACACCACTGCACGGCCACCTCCATTCCAAGCACTGCCGGACACCACTACAACACCACCATGCCGAGTGCTGTAGGACAGCCCACCGCCACCACTATGACAACTGCTGCTCCTGGTTGGACCTCCTCCACTGACACCACCAAGCAGATGCAGGACCCTGGCATGGCCTTCCTCTCTGCCACCACGATGCAGCAGGACCCTGGCATGGCCTTCCGCTCCGCCACCACGATGCAGCAGGACCCCGGCATGGCCTTCCAAACTGCTACCGCAACCATGCAGCAGCAGCGGGTCAAAGACAGTGACAGTTCGGCCACTATGACCAGGTCGCAAGAAATGAGCCCGCCGAGGCTCCCCATACCGAAGCGCTCGATCCCAAAAAGGGAAAAAAAAAAAAAAAGTGGACTATTTTTATTCCTCCCCCCTCACCTCCCAATGTGTCTGTTATGTCAGTTTTGTCTCACCCTTCCAGAGTGTCTCAGCACTCTCATGCGTCGAGCCCCATCCCTAATCTGCCAGACCCTAGTACTTTAATAGCCCCTTCTCCTGTCACCCCTGCGTCGTCCACAGTGAGTCAAGCTTCACAGCTACATAACCCCCATTTCCAGCACTCTACCCCAAGCAGGCACAGTTCATTTTCTTTTTGTTTTGTTTTCAAAATAAATAATGTTTTTTGCCCCAAAAATGTTTGGTTAGTTGTGTATTTCGCCGCCAGCAACACACACCATGCGCCAAATAAAAAACTGCGCCGCACACTATTTTTTGCAAACATCATAGCTCCAGTAGTTAGCAAGTACAACACTGCAGTTTTGTGTGTCTTTATTATAGAGATATGAGGTGGGCCAAAAAATTTATACTTGTATTTTATCTATAATCTCTTCCTTCTGCTTAGTCTGTGACTAGTGTTGCAGACTAAAGAGAAAATGCGGCAATACAATGCAGAACTATACTCAACAGGTCATGTGTCCAAAAACTAATTAGTTAGGACACCTGACCTGGTGAGTAGAGAACTGCCTTGTATAACCTCCATTTTCTCTTCTGTGTACGTAATCTATTTCACACAAAGTGAAGGGACGATGGGGGTCATACAAGGCATATCTATGCTCACCTGGACATGTGTCTGAAATAGTGAATTCATAAGGCTGTTATATGTGCATCATGAATTCATTATTTCTAGAACCTGACTTGAGTATAGATCTGTTTTGTATTAAACAGCCATCGTCTCTTCAGTCTGCGTCCAATAGATACTGCAGAACAGAATCAGGATGCAATGATGTCAACAACCTCACCACTAACAACCTAAGTGGTTTGTAGAGGAAATACATAGGAGACATGGTCAAGATACCAAAAATATAAAGTTTATTAACAATAAATATTAGTAACATTTCAAACATAACTGGTACAGACCCAAACCCAACAGGACATTTTATACAAGATTGTCCTACCATGCCACACGTCCAATATCAGAATAAAAAAAGGCAGCAAATTGGTCCCGCATGTGGCCAACTTCAGCAGTTGACCGCAGCGGGTGATGCTGGTAATCTGGCAATGGGTTTGCAACTGGTTCTTCCAGTTCAATGTTGGGTCGCTCCTTATCCATTATGTAATTGTGGAGAACCACACAGGCTTTTGTCCACCTCATCGACTGTCTCCATTTTTAGATTAATGGCTGTTGCAAGAATGTGCCATTTTGAGACTAGAATCCCAAAGTTACACTCTACTGTTCTTCGGGCCCTGGTCAGTCTGTAGTTAAAGATCCTTTTAGTGTGGTTCAAGTCCCGACTGGAATATGGCTTCAGTAGGTTTTCACACATCTGAAAGGCCTCATCCCCAACCATAACAAATGGCATCGGTGGACCTTGAGTGTTGGGGAGAGATCGTGGCTGTGGAAAATTAAATTCTTTGCCATACACACGGCGCCCCATATCCGAATTCTTGAAGTCTGGGAATCGTTGCCACGGCCAAAAGCTCCAATGTCCACGGCGATGAAGCGACAGTCCACATCTGCTATTGCCATGAGCACAACAGAAAAATATTTTTTATAATTGAAGTACTCCGATCCTGTTCTGGCTGGTTTGATAATGCAGATGTGCTTTCCATCCACCGCTCCCAAACAGTTGGGGAAATCACACACACTCCAGAATTTTTCAACAATTTCAATCCACATGTCCACGGTGGGTAGGGGTATAAACTCATCCCGGAGAACATTCCACAAAGCCCGGCAGGTGTCCGCAACTATTCTGGACAGGGTAGAAATTCCAAGCCGGTATTGGAAGTGGGGGGATGATAAACTCTTTCCGGTTGCCAGAAATCTTTAATAAAATAAATAAAAAAAATGTTACAATCAATTCTATTTATGGTGTTGCTCTGCTAAAGACACAAAGAACAATATAAAGAATACATGTAAGAACAACCAAAATTAGGACTTGCATTTGTTTAGAATTGTTACGTACCTTAATGTAAGCAGCAGACGTTCCTCTGGTGGAATCGCTCTACGGAGCTGGGTGTCCTGTCTCCGGATAGCTCCATGGACACGACCAAGCAAATCCCAGAAAGTCTTGTGACATCCTTGTATATTCCGGGAATTTGTCCAGGTTCGCATGAAGCTCGCCATATAGCGTGTGATAGGCTCCACGGCTCTCACGTAGTTCGATAATGGGGTGTCGCCAAAAATGCTTATGCCGTGTCCTTTTCCATCTTTCGCGATTTCTGTGTTGCTCCTAAGCAAACGCACAGGCAAGAAACAGCTTGATGCTTAAATCCAGGTTGAAATAAAGCTCTCCATGCGAAGATCCATCATGACACAGGATACAGTAGCACACTTAAGATTTCAGCAGTCCTAGGGTCTATATATAGATATCCCATGACACTCCCTCCATAGTCCCATTGGCAGTGTCTGGTTATCTAGATTTTTCTCCTGTAAAATTTTCCACCATGCGCACAAAAGAACGCAAACACATTGACAAAACGCATGATAAAGCGTGAAAACGCGGCATTTTATTAACCGCATGCGTTCCCGCATGAGTCTAAAAAACGCTGCGTTTGTACGTGTTTCTATGCGATTTTTCCTGCACTTGCGGATGCGGATTAAACGCTGCGGATTCGAACGCAAATGTGAAACTAGCCTAAGGTGGCAAGTTTTTAATCATCTGCAAAAACAAGTCAACAGAAAGAAAATATTTTCTTCTAAAAAAAAAAAAAAAAGTTTTCAATAAACTGACAGTCAAGTGGATTAAAAACTACAAGCGTGTATATAGAATCCTGAGTGTACATGTAGACTACGTTTACTAACTCCAAGACCTGCATAGCTGACACGGTTGCAATCTGTCTATGAAAGGATTAGAACACACAGACTGACTCTTCAGGGGTATAATTCCAATTTGGCCATGGGCCAAATTCCACGTCACATAATGTAGCTGTCAAGTGATGTCATGTCACTGGCATCCCTTTGTATTGAAAGCAAGCATCTGGGGTGCAGCACATAAAGAATGACATCACTGCTGAGCGGACTGCATTAGAGGCATCAGCAGCAGATGGAGCCGAACATAAAAAGCAAGCGACTTTCAAACAAACAGTGCTGACTCTGCTTTTTCCCCTAATATTGGTAGCCTGGCAGGTCCTTCAGCTCACCCCGCAGCTGGCACAAAATGCACGCTTCATCTCCAAGTTCCTCCAGTACAGCTGCCTGAGCCTGGTGGAAGAAATCTCAAAGCTGCGTTATTTCTTTTCCCTCCTCTGTTGGTGCACTTTTACTTTAGACAGATTGAATAATTAGCCAAGTCAATCATATTCACTTAACGTACACTTCTGGATTGGATTGAGAGCATTTACCACCAAGGGTAGCCAAATACATTATATGAAGTCATGCTTTAAAGGGTTTCGCTGGAATTTATTGATTTTTTTATGTCACACTAATCCGCTGATACAAGGTGCCATGGCACACCATTCCCCTGCATCAGACACAGCTTGCAGTACCATTCACTGCCACTACACCATGTAACTGCGCCAATTTCAATGCACTAAGGTCTCTTTAAATCTGCTGATCTGTGTGAATGTTGGGAGTTGGACTAGCAATTGCACATAAATCGATAAACTACCCAAAGGAGCGCTTAAATTACCGTAAATATATTTTAGCCCCAGAAAACATTGTTAAAAAGAAAATGATCACCTATATTTGTTATTAAATAAAACCAGATGGTTTAACACTTTTTAAAGCGCCACTCCAGACGGATTTTATCTTCCAGCACTGGAGTGGTGCCATTAATGCAAGTTCCCTGACACCAATCTTCTACTTACCAGCCGCTGTCTTCAGCTGTTCCTGGTGCCACTCCAGTCCCAATTCACCATCTTGAGGTAACTGTCACAGACTCTCAAATGTAAATCTATAAGGGCCTTGTCCTGGCCTCATTCTGGCTCTTAAAAACTTACATTGAGAAGTGACCTCCGGCTCGCCTAGTGAAGACTGGCACAATTTGGCAGGTTGACAAGAAAAATAAATACTGTACCCTTTAAAAATGAACTTTTAATAATTAATGTCAAAAAATATTTTAAAATTCGCCTCAATCCAAAAGGTGCTTAATTATCCCCACTGGACCTGTTAGTCAGTGGACGTTGAGCGGGGGGTGCCAACCTCTGCTGCCAGGTAGTAGGTTCAGCATAGGGATATAACAAGGGAGCGATAGCTACACTATATGCACCCTTTGTGCCTTTGGTTTGGATTGGATTGGGGCCAATTGTAAATGTACATTTTTTTTGTCAAAACTGTCTATATACTACCCTAATTTTATATAAGCAAGACTTGGCAGGTCCGGCAAAAGTAGACAGGAGCGGCGCAAACGGCAGCTGAAAACAGTGGCTGGTGAGTATATTAGGGGCAGGGCACTAAGTGTACCTGGTGTGGGGGTCATTGTACAAGGAGGAGGAGGACTTGATCAGTGTCCATTATTTACCGTGAATGGTGGATACGGTGTTATCCAAAACAGCTTTTACCTTTTATTTTGATGTGTTGTGTAATAATTAGATCACGGCTGAAAATAGATCTTCCCAGGACACGAAAGGAAGAATCAGGCCATTTTAGTAACAAGCCAGGTTTTTTTTCCCCTCTTCATTCTGTTATGGGAGAGCACAGAGCTTGGGCCAGCGACATGACCATGTAACTGTCAATCTTTAGGTGTGCTCCACCCTCAGCACCTCAGAAGCCAGGAGGTAGAGGAGCGACGTGCTCCAGAAGATGAAGGTTGTGTTCAGGTATTTTTTGCACATTTTAAGTAGCATATTTGGTGCCTGAAATGTGCAGCATAACGAATGAGATTGCTGAAGTCTCTTACCCACGCTGCTTTAATTTCATGCATGTGAATTTTCACTTAAATGAGTGTGAAAAACGCAAGTAAATGCCTGTATCATATGTAGCATTTTTCCCACCACTAGGCTGGTTTTTGCTGCAAATTAAAACCTTACAAATACAACATGTGTAATACCAATCACTGCTTAGTGACGACTTCTTGGACAACCCTTTAATGACAGTAATCATTCCTATAAAGTTGAACTGCTCTTTCAAATAGCAATTTGTTGCAAAAAATGCAGAAGAGAGCAATGGTTCTTTATTCAGCTATGAAAATGCACACATAAGGGCTGACTGCAGTTGTCAAGCTATTGAAAGACTTGATTCAGGCATGAAAATTCACATTCAGGGGCAACATTTTGCCATGCACCAAACCATTGAAAATCCATTGATGTCCTATGGGTGTGTTCTGGATTATTCACTGTCACATTGATAAATTAGTCCTTTTTGCTAATACTTGCTTTGCAGATAAATTAAAACAAACATCCACATGACCAGTATAAAGCAACCCTCCAGCTTGGTATTGAAAATGGACTACATATTTTCACTCTGACTGGTGCCCTCAATTTACCTCTTCCACTCAGATCGATGTTCCGTTACTCTCCATGATGGCCGCCACTTTAGGAGCTGATGAGTACTCCATAAGGAGAAGCTGTCAGAACAATTGAGCAATGTACAGACAAGGCTGTAATGGTGCTGTAATACTGATTAAACCGGAACCACAGAGTGGATTTCTTCAAATGCATCACATTAATCAGCAATATAGTTGGTTTCTAACGAGCTTTCTGGGCGCAAGGGCAAACTGTGGGTGGGATCTTCTCCTGCTCTGTCCCCTCCATCTGCCTACAATGTTTCAATGACCTGCTTCCTGTTTGAAATTTTTATTTGAAGATACTATATTGAGCAGAGATCTTTATCTGTGCATGTGCTGACTCTGGCCCCATTTTATTGAAGACCAGAAGAGTGGCCGTGAACTCAAACTGCACATATGCTGCCTATGTCAATGATGGAAGCAGCACAAAATTTCAAACATTGACCTGTCATTCAAATACCAGAGGCAGGCGGAGAGGCTGGGGCAGGAGAAAACACTACCCACAGTCCGGCCCCTATGCACAAAAATGTCATAAGAAAACTTCAAATGCTGATTGCAGAAATCCTCTGTGGTTCTCGCTTAAAGAATTTTATCTGCATTACAGCGACATTATGGCCATGCGTTTACTTTTGCATTAGAAAATTGTGCTGACAGACTCTCTTTAACAGCATAGATGCAAACTCCTCCTAGAGCAACCACAGAGGTGGCCCAGGGTCAGATTTCCCCCAAAGATCAAGCATTTAATTGTCTATCCTTTTAAAAGGGTTATCAATACTTAAGATGCAGAAGTCCCAGTAGCAGATTTAAAAAACTAGATGACAAACATGTAAATTTCGAGTCCTACCATCGGGGAGTGGTTTACAGGATAGAGCATCGTCCAAGTCTCTAGCAGTGGCAGGGTCAATGGTGAAGATGCACTCTTTCCTACAAAAACAAAAAGGAGAGGACATGTTATAAACTAGAGAATAGCATTAGGATACATCAGTGTTCTACATAACTGAAGAGAAGCTGGTATGGGGACAACCTTCCGAGAAGAGTCCAAATGGTTTATTGTGACGCTCGACCATTCCCCGTCTGCTAGTCACAGGAGAGCGATCCTGCAAGTGTCAGTGTCACAATTTTAGTTGTGGTCAACATTACTGCCATCCCTGTATATTAAGTACACCATGTAAAATATCTTCCATATTTTTATATATATTATAAACATAATCATGTTTGACGCACAAGACAAAATAAAAAACAAATTGGTAGGGAAAGGCTTCAAAATTGACAGCAATGCCAACATCCGCTGTTTAGTGATTTTTGTCTCATTTCAAACTGATCTGCGAATAGAAATGAGCCTCACCTGTCCCCCATCTTGCCACTGCTCACTTGACTTTAGACTATGAACGGCAACTTTAATGCTCAACCCCTTAGCAAAATCTGCTGTACACGTACTGTGGCTATACTGTGCAGAGTGGGCTCAGGAATGCGGGGGAGCTAGATCTGTTCACGACAATTTGACCCCTTTGGGTATGTGCACACTGTCTTTTCCTGGGGGGTACATTCTGTATCCTGCCTTAAAAAAAAGCACTAAGTACAAGTGTAAAAAAACAGTCACATACATTTTTATATAAAACTGACTTTATGTTCAGTTTTTAGGAGCTTAAAAGATGCAACGCGGTTGATCATTCTTCAGTCTATCACTAGATTATAGAAACTTTTGCAGGGAAAAACTGTGCAAAAAGCGTTCAGGACAAAGACAAAAAATGAGACTTCATAACAAAAGACGCAGGTGTGTCCTGATATGTCACTAAATCACATTATGTGCAAATATCCTTACAAGTCGCTTTCATTCTTAACAGTAGCAATTGGAATGGGAGTCCCCCCAACACCCATAGCCCTACTCACATCAATAATGTTGTTAGGGCAGCTACGAGAAATACGCTGCAATAGTACAATGTTACAGTGCATTGTATAAGCGGTCAAGTGTTCTCAAACTCAAGTACCCTTAATGGCTTTATAAATATAAAGATCTTCCAAACATATTAAGTAAAGGAAAAAGAAAAGCTTGGAGAGCTGTATTTGGACATTTTCCTGAAACCTAAATAGTGAAATACGAAGGATAAACTGGCTTGTAATTAGCCAAACTAATGGAATCTAAAAAATATTTATCTCATATGCTGCACCCAAAAAAAGAGAGAAAAAAAAAAACAGCGACAAAATGCCACTGACTGTGCTTCCTTTTCTGGACCCAGAAATGAGATCATCATGTGTAGGGAGTAGTGATGAGCGAATATACTCGTTACTCGAGATTTACCGAGCACGCTCGGGTGACCTCAGAGTATTTTTTAGTGCTTGGAGATTTAGTTTTTATTGCCGCACCTGAATGATTTACATCTGTTAACCAGCATAAGTACATGTGGGGGTTGCCTGGTTGCTAGGGAATCCCCACATGTACTTATGCTAGCTAACAGATGTAAATCATTCAGCTGCGGCAAGAAAAACTATATCACCAAGCACTAAAAAAATACTCGGAGGACACCCGAGTGTGCTCGAGAAATCTTGAGTAATGAGTATATTCGCTCATCACTAGTAGGGAGGGTGCACGAGCTGCAGGGCTCTAGGAAATGGACATAAATTGTACAGATGAGAGAATGGCTCTCTGCATTAACTGAGACTAATCTAACGGTCCCAGTTATAGGAAAAATCAGCAATAGTATTTGTGCTCTCAAATGCCCCTCTCCCCCCACAGATTTGTTGTAATAAAACCCAGACATGCAACAGAGCGACACTGGAAACCAGGGAAGATAGGACTGAGTATATTAACGCACATACACTACATACTGTACACATTTACATGGGATTAGCCCATAAAAGTTTCATGGAACTACTTTATCCCCTTACCAGAGGCCTGTTTTCACGTTCCTGACCAGGCCACATTTTTCAATTCCGACCAGTGTCTCTTTAGGTGGAAATAACTGACATGATGCAACATATTTCAGTTGTTTTTTTTTTCTACACATTGTACTTCATATTAATGGCAAATTTAGGTTGAGATGATTTGCCTTTATTTATGAAAAAATTGAAGATTTGATACTGAATTTTTAAGCCCTTAAAACAGATGGTCATAACACTAAAAATAATCATCATTTGCCACATGTCTGCTTAACATCCGTGTTATTTTTAAAATATTTTGGATAAAAATGAAGAAGTGTTAAAGGTTTAGCAGCAATTTATCATTTTTTAAACTTATTTTATTAGAGGCCACTTCCCATTTGAAGTGACTCCTGCATTTTTTACATATTGGCCCCTAAAAATGACCCCACTTTAAAAACTTCACCCTTCAAGATATTCAAAACCACATTTAGGACATGTATTAACCCTCTAGGTGCTTCAATTAAAACAAAATGGAAACAAACCAAAACTTCGTTTATTTCTACAAAAATTATGCCTTAACCTCAAATTTTTAATTTTCACAACGGTAACAGGAGAAAATGGACAGTTCGATTCGTTATGTAATTTTTCCTGACCATGCCAATAACCCATCATGTGTGGCAGAAAGGAGAACGTATTTCAATTTTGGCTACAATAGGTCGTGGACATCATGTCACATTTGCGGGACCTCAAGAGGTGCCAAAACAGAAACCTCCACAAGTAAAACCATTTTTGTTTTAGCCCCAAATGTTGCATTCTCACAAGGGAGGCAAGAAGTTTAATTTACGGAAAACAGCTGTCGCTCATTCATTTATGTCTCCTCTCTTCATGTGACAATCAAATAAAGTGCCATTACTTCAGAAACCATTTCCATTGCTTCTATCTTTTGCAAATAGCTACTTGAATGCTGGAGCGCCATTTGGCTGGAATAAATTGCGGATGCCATGAGAAGTTTTAAGAGTCTCTGACATGCCAAAACAGCTGAAACCACAAAAAGGGACACCATCTTGTACACTACGCCTTTCAAAGAAGTTCATCTAGTGGTATAGTGAGAGTTTTTAACCCTCAGACGATTCACAGAATTGTATAACATTGGGCTGCGTATATGAGAACCATTTTTTACCTAAAATATTGCCTTGGTCACTAGTTTTTAGTTTTCTAAACCGCTAATAGAAAAAATTGGGTAACAGTGTAAAGATCGTTTTCTCCTGAGTACATCAATACCTCATATGGTTAAAAAACATTTTTGAGGGACAGTGCAAAACTCAGAAGGGAATGGGCATCATACAGGGGTGCAGTTTTTGATGGAATGGTTTGAGAATAACATGTCACAGCGGCAGAACCACTGAGGTGTCAGAAAAGCAGACCCTACCCATTAGTGTCCATATTTTACAAATTATACTCCTGAATAAATTCATCTATGGGTGCAGTGGGCATATTAATCCCACAGGTGTGTCACAAAATGTTATACCATTGGGTAGTGAAGAATGAATAATTATATATTTACCACTAAAATGTTGTTTCAATCCCAAGTTTTTAATTTTTATGAGGGCTAATAATAAAACTTATGGGAAAAAAGTGCAGATAGTGTCTTAGTAAAAAACTGCTCACCAGATTTAGGTATATTCACAAGAATATAATGCCGGCTGCTGCAGATCCACCGGTGGGCACGCGACAAACAGAATCGCTATATAGGAAGATTTGTGGATTACAGTCCGTGCTGCCAGCTGAATGAGAATGGCTGAGCCCTTGAGGTGCCAGAACAGGAGAGCCTCCCCATGTGACCTTATTTTACAAACTACACCTCTCAATGAGTTCATATAAGGCCACGTTCACAATTTGGTCAGTACTTTAAAACCGTATTTGGAAGTCAAAATCATGAGCAGAAAGATCATAAAAAGTATAATAAAACAAAGTGCACGACTTCTGCATTTTGCACCCACTCCTGGCTTTGGGCCACAAATACTGATGGAAAACATTGACCAAATCCTGAACGTGGCTTAAGGGTGCAGTGATCATATTCAAATCACAAGTGTGTCACCATATTTTATATTATTTAGCAGTAAAGAAAAAAAGTTACATT
Source organism: Ranitomeya imitator (assembly GCF_032444005.1). Lineage (NCBI taxonomy): Eukaryota > Metazoa > Chordata > Amphibia > Anura > Dendrobatidae > Ranitomeya > Ranitomeya imitator. The sequence continues at coordinate 411,911,368 of NC_091286.1, read as the reverse complement.
TTTTAATTTTAAAAAAATATATTTTTAGCCCCAGATTTCACTTTTTTCACACAGGGAAATTGGTAGAAATCCCACAATTTCTGCTGAACAGAACATGGCAATACCTCATACACTACTGTTCCAAAGTGTAGGATCACTTAGAAATTTCCTTATTTTTTAAAGAAAAGCACAGTTTTTTACAATGAAGCTGACATTAAATGATTCAGAAATATACTCTATACATTGTTAATGTGATAAATGACTATTCTAGCTGCAAACGTCTGGTTTGTAATGCAATATCTTCATAGGTGTATAGCGGTCCATTTCCAACAACCATGTTCTTATGGTACTTTCTGTTTGCTAACTGTGTAAGAAGGCTAATGGATGGTTAGAATACCCTTGAAAACCCTTGTGCAAGTATGTTACATAGTTATTAAGGTTGAAGGAAGACTATAAGTCCATCTAGTTCAACCCATAGCCTAACCTAACATGTTGATCCAGAGGAAGGCAAAAAAAACCATGTGGCAAGAGTAAGCTCCACATTGGGGAAAAAATTCCTTCCCGACTCCACATACGGCAATCAGACTAGTTCCCTGGATCAACGCCCTATCAAGGAATCTAGTGTATATACCCTGTAACATTATACTTTTCTAGAAAGGTATCCAGTCCCCTCTTAAATTTAAGTAATGAATCACTCATTACAACATCATACGGCAGAGAGTTCCATAGTCTCACTGCTCTTACAGTAAAGAATCCGCGTCTGTTATGCTTAAACCATTTTTCCTATAAAAACCCAGAGGATGCCCCCTAGTCCCGGTTTCAGGTCTATGATTAAAAAGATCATCAGAAAGGTCTTTGTACTGTCCCCTCATATATTTATACATTAACATAAGATCACCCCTTAGTCTTCGTTTTTCCAAACTAAATAGTCCCAAGTGTAATAACCCATCTTGGTATTGCAGACCCCCAGTCCTCTAATAACCTTGGTCGCTCTTCTCGGCACCCGCTCTAGTTCAGCTATGTCTTTCTTATACACCGGAGACCAGAACTGTGCACAGTATTCTAAGTGTGGTCGAACTAGTGACTTGTATAGAGGTAAAATTATGTTAGCACAGCCGAAAACAGTTTGGCTGATTTAGAGAACCTATAAACCTGACCTTCCTTTGAGCTAGTTGAGAATCTGAAGCATTACATTTGTTGGTTCCATTAAACTCTCAAAATGGGCAGAAAAAAAGAACTTCATGTGAAACCCGACAGTCAATTCTTGTTCTTAGAAATGAAGGCTATTCCATGCTAGAAATTGCCAAGAAACTGAAGATTTCTTACAACAGTGTGTACTACTCCCTTCAGAGGAGAGCACAAACAGGCTCTAACCAGAGTAGAAAGAGAAGTGGGAGGCCCAGCTGCACAACAAGACAAGCAGATTAGAGTCTGTAGTTTGAGAAATCGACGCCTCACAGGTCCTCAACTGGCAGCTTCATTAAATAGCACATGCAAAACGCCAATGTCAACATCTACAATGAAGAGGCGACTCTGGGATGCTGGCCTTCAGGGTAAAGTGGCAAAGAAAAAGCCATATCTGAGACTGGCTAATAAAAGAAAAAGATTAATATGGGAACAAGAACACAGACATTGGACAGAGGAAGATTGGAAAAAAGTGTTATGGACAAACAAATCCAAGTTTGAGGTGTTTGGATCACACAGAAGAACATTTGCGAGAGGCAGAACAACTGAAAAAATGCTGGAAGCGTGCCTGACGCCATCTGTCAAGCATGGTGGAGGTAATGTGATGGTCTGGGGTTGCTTTGGTGCAGGTAAAGTGGGAGATTTGTACAAGGTAAAAGGGATTTTGAATAAGGAAGGCTATCACTTCATTTTGCAATGCCATGCCATACCCTGTGGACAGAGCTTGATTGGAGCCAATTTCATCCTACAACAGAACAATGACCCAAAGCACACCTCCAAATTATGCAAGAACTATTTAGGGAAGAAGCAGGCAGCTGGTATTCTATCTATAATGGAGTGGCCGGCGCAGTCACCAGATCTCAACCCCACTGAGCTGTTGTGGAAGCAGCTTGACCGTATGGTAAGCAAAAAGTGCCCATCAAGCCAAACCAACTTGTGGGAGGAGCTTCTGGAAGCATGGGGTGAAGTTTCTCCAGATTACCTTAGCAAATTAACTGCTAAATTGCCAAAGTTCTGCAATGCCGTTATTTCTGCAAAGGGAGCATTCTTTGACGAAAGCAAAGTTTGAAGGAGAAAATTATTATTTGAAATAACCTTCGAACCTTATCAATGTCTGTACTAGATTTTCAATTCATTTGGCAACTCATTTGATTAATAAAAGTATGAGTTTTCATGGAAAACACAATTGTCTGGGTGAACCTAAACTTTGGAACCGTAGTGTATATGGCTGTACTGTGTTGATAACAAGAGGGATGGAGCGTTATTTGATTCTGAGCACAGATTTACCTAGCACAGTTTTTGAACTATATACACGGCTTCAAAGTGCCAAAAGAGCAGAATCCCCCCCTCAGGTGACTTCTTTTTGGAAATTACAACCACCTGGTATTTTATCTATAGGTGTAGTGATAATTTTGACACCGTGTGCGTATTCCAGAAAAAAGCCACAATGGATGTTGAGGAGTGAAAATTGCCTCCTGGGGCGCAGAAGGGGAAGGGAGGCATTTGGATTTGGGAGCGCTGAATTTCTTTTTGGGGGGAAGGTGAGGAGCCATTTTATTTTTCCAGAGCCTTTGTGCTACCAGTAACAAAGAAGCCCCATATATTCGTTTACCATATGACATACCTGAGTAGATTCTTTTTTTTGTGGATTTATATGGATTAGGAACATTCTAAATAAAAATTTGGATCTCATTTAGCCTGTGCCCTACATTGAGCACTTACATCGGGGTTTCTATCTAAATCTGAGTGAGGTGATTCAGTTCAAACCCCCGATGGATCCATTCATAAAGACGCAGAGTAAGGCTAGTTTCATACTAGCGTTTTGCTGAGCTGCGGACTTCCTCCGTGAAGCCCCGCCCACTTTCGCATGCGGCTTGGTACCTATCTTTAATATTAGGTACACAGGCTGTGCGGATGTATGCGGATGCCTCCGCATGCGTAGTTTTGAGGATGCGGCGACCCGCGTAAAACGCAGCTGGTTGGAATTTCTTTTTTTCTCTGCGCAAGCGGAGGCATCCACACGACCTGCGTACTTAATGTTAAAGATAGGTACACAGGCCACATGTGGAAGTGGGCAGAGCTGAGCGCCGTGCTGTGGCCGTGGGCGGGGCTTCACAAAGGAAGTCCAAAGCCCTCAGCAGCTCAGCAAAAACGCTAGTATGAGACTAGCCTTACTCTCTGGCATTAGTCTGGTCTCTGTTCAGCAGTGTCCTTTTCAGAGGTGCAAAAAACTGTGGTTCTTTTACGCATGCTTAAAAATACAGACATTACACAATCATAGCCCAGACGGCATCCAATGCATCTCCATTTAGCTCATTATAGGGGATCTTTCATCAGGGGCTTTGTCTAAATCACGTATTTCACGGAATTACATGGAAATCCCGATGTAAGCGCTCACCATAGAGAGCAGGATAAATGTGAGCCAAGCCTTACTGCGATCTTTGGGAGGCTGAACAAAACCGCAGATCAATAATTGGTTTTAATTTTTACGCCATTTTATACCCATGCGGTTTAAGTGATTAGACTACTTTTATACTTTGGGTCGGAGCGATTACAGCGATACCAGATTTATATATTTTTGGGGTTTAGCTATTATCGCACACTAAAAGATGCTTTAATTGCAAAAACAAGTTTTTGCATTGCCATATTTTGAGAGCTATAATTTTTCTATATATCTGCTGACCGTCGTGTGAGAACTTGCTTTCAGTAGTATGAGAAAGTTTTTATTGGTATTTTTGGGTACATACATTTTTTGATCATTTTGTATAACGAATTTTGGGAGGCAGAATGAACAAAGACAAACATTTTATGAACGTTTTTTTTAATGCCATTCAGTGTGGTAAAATTGATAAAACAGCTTCATTCTTCGGTTCAGTACGATTACAGCAAAAACACATTTTCACATTTTTATGTTTTGTTGGTTTACACAAAAACAATTTTATATTGAAGAAAAAATTGTTTTTGCATTGCCATGTTTTGAGAGCTATATCTTTTTTTTTTTTTCAGGTGACAGAGCCGATTGGGGGCTTGACTTTTCAGCTATACCATTTTTATATACAATTGACTTTTTGATATGTTATTGCACTTTTTCCTGTGGCATGATTTCAAGCCATATTTTTTCCACGTTATTTTTTTTTTACAGTGTTCATTGAAAATGGGTTAAATAGTGAGTTTTCTAGATCAAGTAATTTTGGACGTGGCAATACCAAATGTGCACTTTATTTTTGCTTTTACATAAATATACATATTTATTGGGATAATTTTTCCACTTTATTGCTCTTTATTTTGCGCTTTTTTATTTAATTTTTTTAAATTTTTGCAATTATTTTTACAGTTTTTATTTTATATACTTTTTGTAAACTCGTATACATTGCAATACACTAGACCTGTCAGTGTTACACTGACAAAACGCCTTTTAGACCCTACTCTTGGCATGGTTTAAAAGGCCGCCGTAGTTGACAGACCAGGTCATTATTTGACATCCTGCTCTCATGGCAACCATTGGGCCCCCCGCAATCATGGCAAAGGGGTGACGATCAGGTGAAATAACCCCCTCCCTCTCCTAATCTTCTAAATACATCTAAAAAAACAACAAAATATGATCGATGTTTTTCAAACATTTTCTATGAACAGCACTAGGATGCAACTATGAAGCATTCAATGTGCTACCTGAGTTTTCCCTTATCCATAGACATGCATAGGTGAATTTAATTCAAGGCTGGGATCAAAAATGGATATTCAAGTCTATATTTTGTGGACACTATGCAAAATAAATAAACAAACCAAGCAAATGAACTGCGCCATACAATGTATACGATATGTGTCCTAACCATGAAAAATATCGATGGGACAGATGAGAAAATTTAAGTATGAATGGAAACTTTAGCTGCATTTAGACAGTCCAATTGTGGCAGGTAAATGACAATTGATTAGTGTAAGCAGCTTGATCGATTGTTTAACCCTTTTCTGACCTCGGATGGGATAGTATGTCCGAGGTCAGATCCCCTGCTTTGATGCAGGGCTCCGGCGGTGAGCCCAAATCAAAGCCGTGACATGTCAGCTGTTTTGAACAGCTGACATGTGCGCGCAATAGCGGCGATCGATCCGCCACTATTAACTAGTTAAATGCCGCTGTCAAATGCTGACTGGGGATCAGCGATGCGTCGGCATAGTAACCAGAGGTCTCCTTTAGACCTCTATGGTTACTGATGCCGGTTTGCTGTGAGCGCCACCCTGTGGTCGGCGCTCATAGCAAGCCTGTAATTAAGCTACATAGGAGCGATCTGATGATCGCTCCTATGTAGCTGAGCCGATCGAGTGGTGCTAGCTTCTAGCCTCCCATGGAGGCTATTGAAGCATTGCAAAAGTTAAAAAAAAAAATGTTTAAAAAAATGAAATAAAAAAAAATATAAAAAGTTTAAATCACCCCCCCTTTCGTCCCATTCAAAATAAAACAAAAATAAAATAATAATCTTTATTTTTATATAGTGCTAACATATTCCGCAGCGCTTTACAGTTTGCACACATTATCATCACTGTCCCCAATGGGGCTCACAATCTAAATTCCCTATCAGTATGTCTTTTTGGAATGTGGGAGGAAACCGGAGTACCCGGAGGAAACCCACGCAAACACGGAGAGAACATACAAACTCTTTGCAGTTGTTGTCCTTGATGGGGTTTGAACCCAGGACTCCAGCGCTGCAAGGCTGCAGTGCTAACCACTGCGCCACCGTGCTGCCCAAAAATCAAATATACACATTTGGTATCGCCGCATTCAGAATCGCCCGATCTATCAATAAAAAACAAGGATTAACCTGATCGCTAAGCGTAGTGAGAAAAAATTTTAAACGCCAAAATTACGTTTTTTTTGGTCACAGCGACATTGCATTAAAATGCAATAACGGGCAATCAAAAGAACATATCTGCACCAAAATGGTATCACTAAAAACGACAGCTCGGCACGCAAAAAATAAGCCCTCACTCGACCCCAGATCACGAAAAATGGAGACGCTACGGGTATCGGAAAATGGCGCAATTTTTTTTTTTACTTTTACCAAAGTTTGGAATTTTTTTCCCCACTTAGATAAAAAAAATAACCTAGACATGTTTGGTGTCTATGAACTCGTAATGACCTGGAGAATCATAATGGCAGGTCAGTTTTAGCATTTAGTGAACCCAGCGAAAAAGCCAAACAAAAAACACGCATGGGATTGCACTTTTTTTGCAATTTCACCGCACTTGGAATTTTTTTTTAATCATTTTCTAGTACACGTCATGGTAAAACCAATGATGTCGTTCAAAAGTACAACTCTTCCCACAAAAAAACAAGCCCTCACATGGCCATATTGATGGAAAAATTTAAAAAAAAATATGGCTCTGGGAAGGAGGGGATTGAAAAACGAACACAGAAAAATGGAAAATACCAAGGTCATGAAGGGGTTAAGCAGGACTCCCGCAGTTCCATATAGAATGATCACTAATATAAGCCTTCTGTTGAGAAGACAATGAGCTGCCAAGAACAATGATCTTTGAGCAAGCCTAATCATCACACCCAACAAACGTGTGATTTGCAATTATATTTATACAGCATAAATGCTACCTTAAAGTTAACGTAGAGGGCACAAAATCATTTTCCAAGGTGTTCATTAAAATAACTGGGCAAACAAGATACATAGGCATAAGCAGAGGGACCCTACTCTAACATGAAACAATCCAAGTCAAATGGTGATAAAGCCAAAAACTACCATCAAGCAAAAGAGCTCTATGATCAGTGCAATACATTTGAGATGTCTGTCCATCACTTTTGAAATTGCAAAGTCAGCAGAAAAAATTTACACTATTTACTAAGTTACCCTTAAAGACTAAAGCAGAATGTACAATTGCGTAGTTTTCCTTTTGTCAAATTCACCTCTCCAAGAAAAGGCTGAAATATGGATTGGCAGCAAGTACCACCTTGGCTGATCTTTAAGACCTGCTCTTAACCAAAACCTCTACTTATTAGATCTTCTGCAATGTGATCCAACAATGAACACTCCAAGTGCTACATTTAAAGCACCGTTGCCAATATCCACTGCTTTGATCTGAAATGAAGGATTAGGCTTTTGCAAAATGCTCACATGAGAAGGAATACATGAGGATTAGAGGCCTGGTCACTGGTATCTCCTTTCATCAAGATGAGAAATTAGGCATTTAACATCGAAATTTCAGATTTAGATTTTAAAATCACTTACTGCTTGTATGATATAACTACATTATAAAAACCATGTAAAAAATACAGAATGAATAAAAAGATTGTCATGTCATGAATCATTAAACCTCTTCATGTTAAAACTAGTTTTTGATATTTATGTTGATCCAGTTTTTATTCTTCATTTTATTATTCCATTCCGGGAACTATACCTTCTTTTCTTATTTGATGTAGCCATATGACGGCTTGTTTTTTCGGTTCAGTTGGATTTGTAAGGCTGCCTTAGCGGCAGTATTTTGGGATGCAAATACCCTACCTCTTATGGGTGGAATAGAAACAGCATTGCAATTCTGACTATTTTTGTTTTGTGTTTTGGTGTGCATGTTTTAAATGCAGAGGCAGCCTAGACGTTCCCCAAATTGTCACACTAGGCGTGGATGCTGCATCCCATCACACAGGCAATTCTCTTGGTCTATGGCTTCAGCTTGGAGAGAAGAAACTATGATAAAGGGATTTAACTGCACAATGGTGATTCTATTGGTAATAGCATTGACAGTACTGTACAGGGGCTGACACTGACAACAGGATAGCTTCACATTGCGTTAGTGCAGTCCGTTCAACGCATACGTTGAACGGACTGCGCTAACTCAAGTGCCAACTTTTGCACAGCGCTAGCGCAGATGGAGCTTCTGCTAGCTCCATCTGCGCTAGCAGTGACGGACCCGGAAACGCTGCAGCCCGCGTCTCGGTCCGTCACTCAAATGAAGGCACATCGCTAGCGCACGCCCATTAAGGGCGTGCGCTAGCGATGCATCTGACATTGCAGTCTATGGCGGCGTTAACGGACTACGTTACACCGCATTATGCCGCGGTGTAACGTAGTCCGTTAAACATACCACGATAACACAATGTGAACCTAGCCTTAGGCCACCTGTTCAAGAAATATGCCTGGGCCCTCCTCCTTTCTCCGGAATGCCACTTATGAGGACGACAATCTGGCCATGGGACCCCCGGAGCCTCTGGCTCTGAGCAACAGGCCAGATTGCCCTCAGTATCACTGCCCTACAAGTAGTGAAGTACATAGAGGTCACCATAGCAAAAGATCTATTTGGGGCCCCTCACACCTCTAAAAACATTTTTTACTGAAATGGAGATATATATCTCAGTTAGGATTCAGTACTGCTGAGCCCAACCATGTATATATTATATTAAAATTATATGTCCGGTATCTATACCATCTGGTATCTGATAAAGGGTTATTCCCCAATCTCACTGATAAGGGATAACTTACTGACTTTTGGGGGACTGACCACTGGGAGCCCCAGCAATCCTGAGAACAGGACTCTGCAACTCAGCCATGAATGGATTGGAGGGGCGTATGCTTGATTTCTACTCTATTCATAGTCATTGGAACTGATGGAAATAGCCGAGCGCAACGTTCAGCAGCTCTATAGGTAATGGAGAGCAGAGGCCAAGCAAACATGCTGGCACCGGGCCCCTCCAACTCACAGGCTCCATAACGTGTTGTGTCCAGATTGAGTGGGCATCGGCACTTGTTGGGTGCACCGGGTGGTGACACCGGCCCTGCATGCCAGTAAGTGTGCCCCTTCACCTCTGTGCCCCGATGTAGCAGCACAGATATTGGAATGTTCTGCGGTTTGTTTTAATAAAACAGTTTTCAAACCAGCTAAACACCTGCTTCACTTTTTATTTGCAAACAGAGCACATTACAGATACAAACTTCTGAGACAACCGTTATCAGTAGTTAAAGGGTAAATTAATGTACGACAATAACATGCTTCAATCTACGGTGTCAGAAATATGCCAAGTACAAATGTTTTTTCCTTTTCATCTAGTAAATAACCAATAGCTGGCCATACACATTAGATGGCCATGGGCCGACAGTTATCTCAGCTGACTCACACATACATAGGCGCGCTTGTTCTGCTAAGCGTTCCGGTGTTCTCTATGAAAAAGCCGCTGGATGACACGTCAGTGAGAACAATGATCGGAAGTCCAAAGTTGTACATGCTAGATCGACATCTCTCCCAACCATCAGTTGGCCGGCACATGAACACACATTATCCAGTCTGTTGAACAGGTCAATATCATGGGGTTCAGACAATATCACTGCAATGCGTTTGAGGTCCTTTAGAGTAAAAAGTGCCTTAAATGCACCTGTGTTCAAATACGCTTTATAAACCAAAGAAAAAATTTTAAAGTGTGTGCCGCTCAAAGGAAGCCATAGAGTCTTCCCATAAGTAGGTTAAGCTTAGGGACCTTAAAGGACACTCAATGTTGTAGTGAAAGCTATGGGAATGTATGCCATCATGGTAATGTGATGGTTCTCTAAACAAAAAAAAAACCTTGGAAGGACAAAGTTGTACTAATGCACAATGGAAACTAGATCATCACACAGAAAGTGCAAATAGTCCACTTGTCTCTATCACTTGAGGATCCGTGCATGGAGAATTCAGAGGTTTCCAGCAATAGAAACAGTCATCATAACAGGTATCCAGCAACAAGAATACATTAAAAGCATTTTTTCTTAAGAAGGGATTGTCCAGGCCTGTACTAGGTGACTGCACACTTCTAAATCCTGACTGTGTGCAGAGAGCTGAGAGCTCGTGGTCAGGATCCTCCGTCATTGCTGGGGCGAGAGAACAGTCACGTGATGTATGCGATTTGCAAGCTTTTGCTCACATGCCAACTAAAACAAGCTCGTTATTTCACTATGATTGAGATAGGAAGAGCAAATCTAGTTGTGTATATTGCGGTCACATGATCGTCTACTCGCAACAGCAATATGGGAGAATCCGGACCGTGTTCGCACCATGTTGCCAGGATTCAGAAGACTGCTTTCAGAGAGAATTCAGACTTTCACCCCAAGTTTGGACAACCACTTTAAATAGATTTCTGTTCATGGACACCTGTTCTTAGGATTACTTTTTATTACTACATTATCACACAGTTTCAAAGGTATTTATTAAAAATAAAAATAAAAATTTGAAGACTTGAAAAGTTGAACTTTTAGCATATAAAAACCCTGAAACCAATAGAATCCCCACCCACCATAAGAAGGAGTGAGAATAGAGGGTCCTAATATGCTGCCAATGGGTTTAGAATACTGAAATTAACCTGTTTCCTTTTTAATTTAGAAACCTGTAAAATCGTGACTGCTCTGTTTAATTCCCTGTCCATGTTTATTTTTTAGTGAACAAGACGCCTTCAAATTCAATGGCTGGTTCTGCTCCAGGTGAGGAAACTGACAGTGTCCTTACTAATGTATTACTCCACTACAATAATAAAACATTCCAAAAGAAGGTCCATTTGGAAGTCTGTACAATCTATTCTAACTACTTGCTTACAAATTTGCTGTCAAGGGGAGCTAACATTGACCAGATTTTTTGATATTTCGGAACAGACAAAAATATGAATTTATGTATAATGTGGTCAGAACAGTTCGTTGTCATGAAAATCTAACACACTAAAGCCGCAGTCAAAAATTTCTAACATCTTAGTCTGACACATTCCACACAACATAACCATGTACCGATTGGTAGCTCGAACCATCTGGACTGGAGAACGTCACCTGGTTACACTATGCAATAAAGGGGCAAGGCTGGTTTCTTTTGTCCGCCAGGTCACCTGACCCGATAGGCATATATGAAGCAGTTCGCTCAGGTCAGGAGAACAGGCGGTTGTTGGGCTAGATAGTCCAATTCGAGCACAGTTCTTACTTCATAGACTTGTGAAACAGTTTAAGGCTTTACACTTGCCATAATTCTTAAATCGGTAGGTCACTCTTGCACTTTGATGACCATATTAGAATAGGATGCCGTTCTATAAACTGAAAATATTAAAAACAAAATAAAACCAACATTTTATTATAACCAATTCATAATCAGTCCTGAAAATGGAAGACATGACACCCTGCTTACCAGTTTATAGAAAACATAGAAACTTAACTGGTCAAAAAGGTAAAGGGGAAAATATTACATCATTCACACCCTCATTATTTTAGACTAAAAAAGAAAACAATTGATTAAAGGAATAACATTTACCACTAATATGAGAGCAGTATTTTTAGCCATTTAATTAACAGCCTATATAGGAGCTTTATGAGAAAATGATTTTAATTTTAATTTTTATCACAAACTCAATCTAAAAGCCATCAGTCATTTTCCCATTGATTTAGTTGTATGAGGACTTCTTGATTGCAGGAATTATACATTATATTTACATTATATGAAAAAACAAAGTTACATACCGTAAATGATTCAATAAGCTTATTCAATAACTTTTTGATTTTTGTATAGGAATGCTACATAGCGGAAGTGCTTCCTTTCCCACACACTCTGGTTAAACGGTAACTATCATCTTAAGAGAACTTGCAGCAGTAGGTCAAAGCTATCAAGGTGAATAATGTCCCCCTTTTTCACTTAATTCCATTAGAGTGCTGCTTCCATTTTTTTTTTTCAACAACTTGAATGGCAGAATTTTTCACTTAATAGGACATCCCTAATATATATACGGTATATATTTTATTAGTTTCACATGCCAATTAGTGAAAAAAAAAAAATCAATAAAGGAAAAAAAATGTGGGTGCTAAAACTTAAAAAATTTAAAACTGAAAAGAAAACAAAAATGGTAATTAAGGTCTTATTAGACAGTCATTTAAGCCAAAATGAGGGATGGAGCATAAAAAAAGAAAAGAACGGTCCTTCTCATTGACATCCACCTCAAAATAATCTAAAATTAAAAACACTGCTACTAACACTGAACATGACATTCCGATACTATATGGTGTACAATATCAAATTGTAATGTGGTACTATTAATCTATTTGTAATCTTGCCTGAAGAAGGAGCCACTGTGCTCTGAAGACTTGCAAACATATTTTCTGGTTAGCCAATAAAGGTATCAGTCCTAGAATACTACTGTCATCACTGGGCAGAAAAATATTCACATCGATACTATATGGAAAATCTACATAAATAATCTTTAGCTGTGAATCTTTAGATGTGAGATTGTGTATAGATGTATAGAGCTTACCAATATCTATTTCCAAAGACGTCCCGATTTAACTATATTAGCAGCATTGCCAGATTGGGCAGCTCTGGTCCCGTGCTGCTTTAAAGCTGTATGCTTAGGGGACTGGTTGACTTCAATAATTACGATAACCCCTCTATCATGGCAGATGCCCCAACAGAAGGAGGCTAGTTTAGCTTTTGAGATAAGCCTTTCAGCAAGCCCCCTTCACACACAACATTAAGGACATGTCAATACTGAACATTGTGTTAAAGGGGTTGATCACTACTTGGACAACCTCCTCTTGATTTAAATGTTTTGCCCAGATAAAATAAAAAAGCCTATACTCACCTCCGTGTTGGTGCTGTTCCAGCAGTGTCAGCACTCGCAGCCCATTAACATGTGACCCCGGCGCCCAATCGGCTATGGCCTCACTGTCCCAGACTTTGGAAATATCTTACATGAAGAGGAAGTCCGGGCTGCAAATGAGCTTTCAATTTCCCTACGTGTTCAATTCGATTGTACGCTGGTGTCATGTGTCACATCAACAGAACGGGAGCCTCAGGGAAAGTGTCCACAACACGGGATGGGCACCAGCATGGGAGGTGAGTAGAAGGTTTTTTTATTTTATTGCAGTCAAGCGAGGGGTATGAGAAGAAGTTGTGCAAGTATCGCAAGTTCTATATACTCCCATCAGAAACACATTTAAAACCGTTATTTTTTTTGAAGTGAGGAAAGAAATGTAAAATATATCAAGCTTATCCGAATGTAAAGTTGCTTTTGCATCTTTGGGGTAAGTGAAAGTTACCATTAAGTACGGTAAAAATCAGTTACAAGACTATAGAGACATTTATGTGAACTTTGATGACATGGAAAATGACTGGAACTACTTCAAGGCTATACACAAACCAAGTCCAACAGCTCGGAAACGTCAGGACTTGTTAGGTGGAAACTACAATGACATATTGAAGCTGATGAGAAAAACAGCATATATTTATCCTGATTGTCACAGCAGCATCCAAGCCTTTATCATCTGCTAAGTAACTAAGCTCAAAGTTGCGGAAAGCAAGAAACTAAATGAAAAAAAAGAAAAAACAAAAGCTTATGTTGTGCTTAAATTTGCAAATCAAGAACGGTTGTCTTGGAAATTGATAGAAATAGTATACAGTGAAGAAGTTACAAACATTTCTTCACTTCGAGAAAGCACACAGACCATCACAGGACAAATCAAATGGTCTTGGAAAAGCTACCAACAAATGAGTTCTCAAATTTTCCAGATGCATTTTAAAGGGAAGATTTAAGATTTCAACTGTATCCTTTTCAGCTTGCTGCGGCTTACATGTACTGCACAGACAGAAATACTCGTATCAAATATATACAGCTAGATTCAGAAATATTTGGACAGTGACACGTTTTGGCATTTTAACTTTGCCAAAACATTCAATATACAGTTAAATAATAAAAATTGGCTCAAAGAGCAGACTACGGTATTGGAGAAAGGGTTTAGGAATTACAACTCATATGTAGCTGCATATTCTTCAAAAGCTCCAAAAGGAACTGGACAATTCTCTCAAAAGCGCTTTAATTCATCGCATTCCCTCATTAATCCATTAATTGAAAAGGTAAAAGGTCTTGAGCTGATTCCAGGTGTGCCATTTGCATTTGGAAGCTGATGCTGTATACCCACAAAATGTAGTCAAAGGAGCTCTCAATGGAAGAGAAATAAACCTTCATTAGGCTGAATACAAGAAATAATCCAAAAGAGGTAGCAGAAATGTTAGGAGTGGCCAAAAATCAACCGTTTGATCCATTGTGCAAAAAAAAAAAAAAAAAAAGGGCACTGGTGAGCTTGGGAATTTAAAAAGGTCTGCACGTCCAAAGACGACAACAGTGGCAGATGATGGCAGAATCCTTTCCATGGTGAAGAAAAACCACTTCACAACATCCACCCAAGTGCAGAACACATCAGGAGGTAGGTGTAGGCGAAGAGAAAACTGCATGAGAGCAAATACATAGTGTTCACAACAAGGTACTAACCTGTAATTAGCCTTAAAAATAGAAAGGACAGATTAGACTTTACCAAAAATCATCTAAAGAAGCCAGCCAGCCCAGATCTGGAAAAGCATTCTGCAGACAGATGAAAGTAAGATCGACCAGTATCTGAATGATGGGAAGAAGAAAATATGGAGAAGGCTTGGGTCGGATCATGATCCAAAACACACCATATCCTCTGCAATACATAGTGGACACAGTGTGATGGCTTGGGCATGCATGGCTTCCAATGGCACTGGGTCACTAGTGTTTATTGATGATGTGACTGAAGACAGAAGCAGCCGGATGAATTCTGAAGTGTACAGGGCTATACTTTCTGCTCAGATTCAACCAAATGCAGCATCGTTTCTGAGGCTATGTTCACACGCTGCGGATTTTGCTGCGGGTCCGCATCAGTTTATCAAGCGTTTACAGTACAATGTAAACCTATGGGTAATGCAATCCGCAGTGCACATGCTGCGGGAAAAAAACACGAGGAAACGCAGCGGTTTACATTACGCAACATATCAATTCTTTGTGCGGATTCCGCAGCGGTTTACATCTGCTCCACAATAGGAATCCGCAGGTGTAAAACCGCAGGTGGAATCCGCACAAAATCCACAGTAATTCTGCAGGTAAAACGCAGTGCCTTTTACCTGCGGTTTTCACAAATCCGCTGCGGAAAAATCCGCAGACCTCAAAGACGTGTGCACACACTCTTAGACTATGCTTTACAGTACAGATGAACCATGACCCAAAGCATACTGAGAAAATAAGCCAGGAGCATCTGGTTTTTTTAAAAGGAAAATTAGAATATTCCGCAATCGCGGAGCCCATCAACCCCAACGAGCATACATTTCATATTCTTAAGGAAAACCTTAAGGCTACTTTCACACATCAGGTTTTCGCAGTCAGGCTCAATCCGGCTAAATTCCAAAAAACTGATCCGACGAATGTTGCCGTCGGATGTGTTTTTTTCCCCCATAGACTTGCATTAGTGCCGAATTGCGCCGGATGACATTGTGTTCCGTCCGTTTTTCGCCGGATCCGGCAAATCTGCCGTTTCTGGAAAAAAACGTCCATAGCAATGGAAGCCTATGGGAGCCGGAAGGTGCCGGATCCGGAAAATGACAGATTCCGGCGCCGGAATCAGTTTTTTTAAACTGAGAATGCTCCAAATATTTTTTTATCCAATAATCTAGATATGCTAGCCGGATCCGTCGAAAAAACAGATCCGTCGCATCAGTTTATCACAATCTGTGCCCGATCCGTTTTTTCCAAAATTTGCCGGATTGTGCCTGAAGCAAAAAACCTGATGTGTGAACGTAGTCTAAGGCAGAAAGACCCACAAACAAGCAACTGAATTCAGATGCAATAAAGGCCTTGCAAAGCATCACAAAAAAAAAGGAAATCAGTGTGTTGAGCAGTCCATGGCTTCCAGACATTACTTCATGCAGTCACTGTCTGCAAAGGATTCTCTAAAAAGCATTAAAGGGAATCTGTCAGCAGATTTTTGCTACCTAATCTGTGATCAGCATAAAGTAAGCAAAGAGACCATTAATCCAATAATGCATTACTTCGTTTACTGGGTGCAGCTGTTGTAACACAAAAAGTTTTAGATTTAGCAATGCAGCACAGTTGAGAAAGCCAATATGGCCCCAGCCAGGCTCTTTATATAAAATGTCTATAGGCAGTGAGGTGCTTATCACAGAAGGGGGCGGAGTTAGATTTGGGCTTACATGCCGCTGTGTGAGCAATTATAAGCTTCTGGTGCTAAACCAATCATTGCAAGTAAACAGGGAGACTGATAAGAGGCATTCCTGAAATCTGTGTTTTAACCATGCTGTCTTCAGATTGCATAGCAAAAACCTGCCGACAGATTATCATAAAATATTAATTTTTAAAGGCAAAGTTAATTTGTCCAATTACTTTTTAGCCCCATAAAATGAGGAGGCTTTGTAGAAAAATGGTTGCAATTCCTAAACGTTTCAAAGGATATATTTGTGCAACCCCTCTAAATAAACCTGAAATTCTACACTTCAATTGCATCTCGCATGTTTCATTTTAAATAAGAACAAAAGTGGCTTGCAAAGCCCAAATCACAGATTCGGTCACTGTCCAAATATGTTTGGACCTAACTGTGTATATTTAATGATATGAGGAATTATAAAAAAAAATTAAAAAAAATCAGTAAGACAAGAATCTAATTTAAGAGACGGGTCATTTCCTGAACATAGCTCTCCTGTGCTTGTTCTGTGACATCAGTATGTTAAAAAAAAAAAAAACTTTGAGACCGATAGAAAAAGGTTACTGCAACAATCTATAGTACTTCTCCAGTTTAAAAATTAAAATCAAATACTAAAGCATCTCTCCCCATACACAGACTAATATAGGCCAAAGCCACAGGTAAACATAGCTGTCCCAGAAACACTAACTTTTAAAAGAAATAAAGAGCAACACTCCACAATCAAACGAAACAATGAACCCTAAGACAGTAAATCTCTTAGGATCAAGAAGCGTACAGAAAAATATTGCATATAAAAATCTTTATCAAATACACAAAGAACATACAAATAAGGTGGCTCATGCCAAGAAAGTACACAGTAAAACTTTTTGTGGGCACTATACAGGATAGCTAAGAGTAACTGGCTAAATTAGATAGTCCTGATACATACACTATGAAAAATAAATAGACCGTCATACAGAGTTCCAAATAAAATGCCCAAGGTGGATCAAGCCAAGTTATTAAATGGTATAAACAGAATTGCCTAAAACCAGAAATGCTGATAAAGTCAACCAGAGGCAATGCTGCGTCTCCCCACCCCAACGCGCATTTTGCCTTGCTTGGATACGCCACCAAAAGCAAAGCGAAACATGCCTAGAGGTGGAAGGACGCAGCATTACTTGTTTTAGGTAATAACTCAGTTCATACCATTTATAACTTTGATCCAGCTTGGGACCTTGTATTTCGAACTCATGACTGTCTATTGTTTATTTTTCAAAGGGTGTATACCAGAACTACTATATTAGCCAGTGACTGCTAGTTATCCTGTATATTGCCCACAAAAGTTTTATCGCTGCGTCTCTTCTTGGTATGAGGCACCTTATTTTCATATTTATATGCTTGTTAATTAAGAATTTTTTTTTAAATCCGATATTTTTCTGTACACTTTTTGATCCTAGGAGGCTTACTGTCTCAGGGGTCATTATATTTCAAACACACAGATACACATTAGGCTATGGGGGCCCCAGAAAATGGATTTTCTGGGGTGTAAGGGTTCCGGCGTGTTCAGTTTTGGACTGCAGATCCTTTTCTTCTCCCAGGGATATGCTGCCATTCGTGTCTGGCGGTGACTCAGAACACACAAGTGCTTGAGCAAATTAGCCCTCTGGTGTAAGGGGAAAGCCGGAGAAGATGGCTTCCAGGTGAACAATGGGCCGAACTATCACAGTTACATAGGTTGAAAAAAACCTAGGTCCACCAAGTTCAACTTTCTCCACCAATTGTACATTTTGTCACTAATTTACCTATAGCCCACAAAGTTATGTGTATCAAGGAAATCATCCAGCCCTTTAACCCCTTAAGCCCTGAGGGTGGTTTGCACGTTAATGACCGGGCCAATTTTTAAAATTCTGACCACTGTCCCTTTATGAGGCTATAACTCTTGAACGCTTCAACGAATCCCGGTGATTCTGACATTGTTTTCTCGAGACATCTTGTACTTCATTATAGTGGTAACATTTCTTTGATAAAACCTGCATTTATTTGTGGAAAAAAAAGGAAATTTGGCGAAAATTTCGCAATTTTCCAACTTTGAATTTTTATGCTCTTAAATCACAGAGATATGTCACACAAAATACTTAACAAGTAACGTTTCCCACATGTCTATTTTACATCAGCACAATTTTGGAAACAATTTTTTTTTGTTAGGGAGTTATAAGGGTTAAAAGTTGACCAGCAATTTCTCATTTTTACAACACCATTTTTTTTTTAGGGATCACATCACATTTGAAGCCATTTTGAGGGGTATATATATGATAGAAAATAACCAAGTGTGACACCATTGTAAAAACTGAACACTCAAGGAGCTCAAAATCACATTCAAGAAGTGTATTAACCCTCATGGTGCTTCACAGGAATTTTTGGAATGTTTAAAAAAAAAATGAACATTTAATTTTTTTTCACAAAAACTTTACTTCATCTTCAATTTGTTTTATTTTCCCAAGGTTACCAGAAGAAATTGTACCCCAAACGTTGTTTTACAATTTGTCCTGAGAATGCAGACACCCCATATGTGGGGGTAAACCACTGTTTGGGTGCATGGCAGAGCTCGGAAAGGAAGGAGCGCCGTTTGACTTTTCAATGCAAAATTGGCTGGAATTGATATGGGACGCCATGTTGCGTTGGGGAGCCACTGATGTGCCTAAACATTGAAACCTCCCACAAGTGACACCAGTTTGGAAAGTAGACCCCCTAAGGATCTTATCTAGATGTGTTTTTAAACATTTTTTTATTTTTCCCTAACTAAGGGGGTGATGAAGGGGGGTTTGATTTACTTTAATAGCAGGTTTTTTAGCAGATTTTTATGATTGGCAGCCGTCACACACTAAAAGATGCTTTTTATTGCAAAAAATATTTTTTACCACATTTTTAGAGCTATAATTTTTTTATATTTTGGTCCACAGAGCTTTTTATTCTGATTTTTGTGAGGCAGTTTGGCCAACGTTTATACCGTTCCGCATTTGGTAAAATGGATAAAGCAGTTTTATTCTTCGGGTCAGTATGATTACAGCGATACCTCATTTAGATTATTTTTTTATGTTTTGGTGCTTTTATACGATAAAAACTTTTATAGAAAAAAGAATTATTTTTGCATCGCTTTATTCTGAGGACTATAACTTTTTTACTTTTTCACTGATGAAGCTGTATGGCGGCTCATTTTTTGCGGGACAAGATGACGTTTTCAGCGGTACCATGGTTATTTATACATGTCTTTTTGATCGCGTGCTATTCCACTTTTTGTTCGGCGGTATGATAATAAAGGGTTGTTTTTTGCCTCGGTTTTTTTTTTTTTTTTACAGTGTTCACTGAAGGGGTTAACTAGTGGGACAGTTTTATAGGTTGGGTCGTTACGGACGTGGTGATACTAAATGTGTACTTTTATTGTTTTTTTTAATTTATTTTTTATTTTATTTTATTTATTGGAACGAATTTTTTTTTTTTAAGGATTTTTTTTTTTTTTTTTTTTTAACACATGTAAAAAAATTTTTTGTTAACTTTGTTACTTTGCCCCGGGGGGGCATCACAATATATTGACAGATCGCTGATCTGACACTTTGCTGTGCACTGTGTCCGATCAGCGATCTGACATGCACAGGAGGGAGGCTTCCCGGCACCTGCTCTGAGCAGGCGCTGGTAAGCCACCTCCCTGTAGGACCCCGATGCAGCCCGTGGCCATTTTGGATCCGGGCCTGCAGGGAGGAGGAGGTAAGGGACCCTCGGAGCAACGCGATCACATCGCGTTGCTCCGAGGGTCTCAGGGAAGCACGCAGGGAGCCCCGTCCCTGCGCGATGCTTCCCTATACCGCTGGAACACTGATAATGTTTGATCACAGTGTGCTGTGGGTTAATGTGCCGGGGGCGGTCCATGACCGCTCCTCGCACATAGTAGCGTACGGATGTCAGCTGCGATAGTCAGCTGACACCCGGCTGCGCTCCCCTCGTGAGCGCAGCTGATCGCACTGGACGTACTATGCCGTCACTGGGAATTAAGTCCCAGGTCACCTCGACGGGATAGTACGCCCAATTGGATTAAGGGGTTAATAAAAAAACTGTGATAGTGTCTGCCATTACTAACTCTTGTGGTAGGACATTCCACAGTCTGACTGCTTTAACTGTAAAGAACCCTTTTTAGACCCCTATTTATAGCTGCTGGAATCGCTTTTCTTTCACCCATAATGAATGCACCCTGGTCCTTTAGTATGGCCTTTGGAAAGAATAAGTAATGTTCAAGTCCTTTGTACTGACCACACATATTTATACATGTATATGAGATCTCCTCTGAAGCGCATTTTTTTCTCATCTAAACAAGCCCAACTTTTCCAACCTCTCCTCATATGAGAGGCCTTCCACCCCTTGCAATAATTAGAGTTGAGCGAATTTGTTCGGGTTCTCTCTCTTATTCGGCAAGCTATAGAGCTTGCCGAATAAGCCACAGAGGGAACCCAGCTTCCTGGATCACGCCCGCAGATCAGCTGAACGGTGCCGCAGCTGCATTTGTTGTAGCCAATGGCATGTGGAACATTACATCTTGTCATTTAGAGGGAAAAATTGATTCAATTAAATTTTAACAAATTCTTGATGCAAACAATCTGTAAAAAAGCTGAATTTAAAAAGAGGATGGCTCCTAGAAATGGATAATGATCCTAAACACACGTCAAAATCCACAATATGCCATCTTAAGAGGCACAAGCTGAAGGTTTTACAATGACCCTCACAGTCCCCTGATCTCATCATTGAAAATCTGTGGCTAGATCGCAAAATAGCAGTGCATGGAAGACGACCCAGGAATCAAAAAAGAACTGGAAACCTTTTCCAAGGAAGAATGAATAAAAATCCCTCAAACAATAAATTAAAGACTCTTTGATGGCTACAAACAAAGCGTTTACTAGCTAGGTACTAACCATGCAGGACGCATTTTATAACTGAAGTCAACTGCACCCAAAAATCTCTCAATGATGTGTCTTTCCACTTAAATTTATAATCTTCTAATAGATATCCATCTATCTCTATCGATATCCATCTATCTATCTATCTATCTATCTCTATCGATATCCATCTATCTATCCATATCTATCCATATCCATCTATCTATCTATCCATATCCATCTATCTATCTATCTATCTATCCATATCCATCTATCTATCTATCTATCTATCCATATCCATCTATCTATCTATCTATCTATCTATCCATATCCATCTATCTATCTATCTATCCATATCCATCTATCTATCTATCTATCCATATCCATCTATCTATCTATCTATCCATATCCATCTATCTATCTATCTATCTATCTCTATCCATATCCATCTATCTATCTCTATCCATATCCATCTCTATCCATATCTATCTCTATCCATATCCATCTCTATCCATATCTATCTCTATCCATATCTAGCTTTATCCATATCTATCTCTATCCATATCTATCTCTATCCATATCTATCTCTATCCATATCTATCTCCATCCATATCTATCTCCATCCATATCTATCTCCATCCATATCTATCTCTATCCATATCTATCTCCATCCATATCTATCTCCATCCATATCCATCTATCCATATCCATCTATCCATATCCATCTATCCATATCCATCTATCCATATCCATCTATCCATATCCATCTATCCATATCCATCTATCCATATCCATCTATCCATATCCATCTATCCATATCCATCTATCCATATCCATCTATCCATATCCATCTATCCATATCCATCTATCCATATCCATCTATCCATATCCATCTATCCATATCCATCTATCCATATCCATCTATCCATATCCATCTATCCATATCCATCTATCCATATAGATATACAGGGCGGTCCAAAAGTAGGTGGACAGAAAATAACATTTTAATTCATATGTAAAATTATATTTACTAACATAAGCATAGAATTGACAATTAATTTTAGTCTGAATAATACAAAAGCCCTTAAATTTTATCAACCCAGGTGCTCAAACTATTTTCTATCACAATTTGCACAGCTTTGAAGTCTGCCTCTTAAGTTTCAACAAACATTTTTGCACAAGTCTCTTTGGGTATTAATTTCTTGAAATGCATCTCTTATGTAATTTTTCAAATCACTGACACTTTTTGGTTTTCAACTATAAACTTTGTCCTTGAGTACTCCCCAAAAGAAAAATTCCATTTTAGTCAAGTCTGGTGAACGTGCCGGCCAATCAAGTGGGCCTGGTCGGTCAATCCATTTATTAGGAAATGTTTCATCAAGATAATCGCGGACTACTCTTGAATAATGTGGAGGGGCTCCACCTTGTCGGAAATAAAGGTAATTTGAATTAAGGTACCATCACACATAACGATATCGTTAACGAAATAGTTATGCGTGACAGCGACCAACGATCAGGCCCCTGCTGGGAGATCGTTGGTCGCTGGGGAATGATCAGGACTTTATTTCGTCGCTGGATCACCCGCTGACATCGCTGAATCTGCATGTGTGACGCCGATTCAGCGATGTCTTCACTGGTAACCAGGGTAAACATCGGGTTACTAAGCGCAGGGCCGCGCTTAGTAACCCGATGTTTGCCCTGGTTACCATCGTAAAAGTAAGAAAAAAAAAACACTATATACTTACATTCCTGTCACGTCCCTCAGCGTCCGCTTCCCTGCGTCCCCCAGTGTCAGCGCCGGCCGTAAAGCAAAGCACAGCGGTGACGTCACCACTCTGCTTTCCGGCCAGCGCTTACACAGTGCAGGGAAGCTGACGCTGGGGGACGCGACAAGAATGTGAGTATGTAGTGTTTTTTTTTTAACTTTTACAATGGTAACAAGGGTAAACATCGGGTTACTAAGCGCAGCCCTGCGCTTAGTAACCTGTTGTGAATTCTGTGGCAGAGCTCCCTCCTGTGGTCACAAGTGGTACTTCGGCTGATTCTCTCTGAGCTTCCGTTGGTGGAGGAAAGTGGTACTGCGGCTTCTGAGTTTCCTTCCTCAGGTGATGTGGTGAAGTCGTTAGGTGCTGCTCTATTTAACTCCACCTTGTGCTTTGATCCTGGCCTCCAGTCAATGTTCTAGTATTGGACCTGTTTCCTCCTGGATCGTTCCTGTGGCCTGCTGCCCTGCATAGCTAAGTTCCGCTTTGCTATTTTGTTTGCTGTTTTTTTCTGTCCAGCTTGTCTATTTGTTTTTTCCTGCTTGCTCGGAGCTCTGGGACGCAGAGGGTGTACCTCCGTGCCGTTAGTTCGGTACGGAGGGTCTTTTTGCCTCCTTTGCGTGGTTTTTGTAGGGTTTTGTGTTGACCGCAAAGTTATCTTTCCTATCCTCGCTCTGTTCAGAAAGTCGGCCTCACTTTGCTAAATCTATTTCATCTCTACGTTTGTCTTTTCATCTTTACTCACAGTCATTATATGTGGGGGATGCCTTTTCCTTTGGGGTATTTCTCTGAGGCAAGGTAGGCTTATTTTCTATCTTCAGGCTAGCTAGTTTCTCAGGCTGTGTCGAGTTGCATAGGGAGCGTTAGGCGCAATCCACGGCTGCCTTTAGTGTGTTGGTGAGGATTAGGGATTGCGGTCAGCAGAGTTTCCACGTCTCAGAGTTCGTTCTATGTTTTTGGGTTATTGTCAGGTCACTGTATGTGCTCTGACCTCAATGTCCATTGTGGTACTGAATTACCTTATCATGACAGTACTGGAGGCCAAAAGTACTAATAATAATAATAATAATCTTTATTTTTATATAGCGCTAACATATTCCGCAGCGCTTTACAGTTTTCCACACATTATCATCACTGTCCCCAATGGGGCTCACAATCTAGAATCCCTATCAGTATGTCTAGAATCCCTATCAGTATGTGGGAGGAAACCGGAGTGCCCGGAGGAAACCCACGCAAACACGGAGAGAACATACAAACTCTTTGCAGATGTTGGGGGTCCTGGGTGGGATTAGAACCCAGCGCTGCAAGGCTGCTGTGCTAGGCACTGCGCCACCGTGCTGCCCCAATAGAGGGAAAAAAAGTTCTGAGACCATATTTTTTTCTCTGCACTGTGTTTTGTCTTTTTTTTCCCCTAGACATTTGGGTGTTTCAGGACACAGGTGTAACGATGGACATTAAGGGTCTGTCTTCATGTATGGATCAGCTCACGGCAAGAGTACAAAATATTCAAGACTTTGTGGTTCAGATTTCTATGTTAGAACCGAGAATTCCTATTCCTGATTTGTTTTTTGGAGATAGAAATAAATTTCTGAGTTTCAAAAATAATTGTAAACTATTTCTGGCTTTGAAACCTTGCTCCTCTGGTGACCCAGTTCAACAAGTTAGGATCATTATTTCTTTTTTACGTGGCGACCCTCAGGACTGGGCATTTTCTCTTGCGTCAGGAGATCCTGCATTAAGTAATATCGATGCGTTTTTCCTGGCGCTCGGATTGCTGTACGATGAACCTAATTCAGTGGATCAGGCAGAGAAAAAATTGCTGGCTTTGTGTCAGGGTCAGGTTGAGATAGAGGTATATTGTCAGAAATTTAGAAAGTGGTCCGTACTCACTCAATGGAATGAAGGTGCGCTCGCAGCTATTTTCAGAAAAGGTCTCTCTGAAGCCCTTAAGGATGTCATGGTGGGATTTCCTATGCCTGCTGGTCTGAATGAGTCTATGTCTTTGGCCATTCAGATCGGTCGACGCTTGCGTGAGCGTAAATCTGTGCACCATTTGGCGGTATTACCTGAGCTTAAATCTGAGCCTATGCAGTGCGATAGGACTTTGACCAGAGTTGAACGGCAAGAACACAGACGTCTGAATGGGCTGTGTTTCTACTGTGGTGATTCCACTCATGCTATCTCTGATTGTCCTAAGCACACTAAGCGGTTCGCTAGGTCTGCCACCATTGGTATGGTACAGTCAAAATTTCTTCTGTCCGTTACCTTGATCTGCTCTTTGTCATCGTATTCTGTCATGGCATTTGTGGATTCAGGCGCTGCCCTGAATTTGATGGACTTGGCGTATGCTAGGCGTTGTGGGTTTTTCTTGGAGCCCTTGCAGTGTCCTATTCCATTGAGAGGAATTGATGCTACGCCTTTGGCCAAGAATAAGCCTCAGTACTGGACCCAGCTGACCATGTGCATGGCTCCTGCACATCAGGAGGTTATTCGCTTTCTGGTGTTGCATAATCTGCATGATGTGGTCGTGTTGGGGTTGCCATGGCTACAAGTCCATAATCCAGTATTAGATTGGAAATCCATGTGTGTCCAGCTGGGGTTGTCAGGGGTTACATGGTGATGTTCCATTTCTGTCTATTTCGTCATCCACCCCTTCTGAGGTTCCAGAGTTCTTGTCTGATTACCGGGATGTATTTGATGAGCCCAAGTCCGATACCCTACTTCCGCATAGGGATTGTGATTGTGCTATCAATTTGATTCCTGGTAGTAAATTCCCAAAAGGTCGACTGTTTAATTTATCTGTGCCTGAGCACGCCGCTATGCGGAGTTATGTGAAGGAGTCCTTGGAGAAGGGGCATATTTGCCCGTCATCGTCGCCATTAGGAGCAGGGTTCTTTTTTGTGGCCAAGAAGGATGGTTCACTGAGACCTTGTATAGATTACCGCCTTCTAAATAAGATCACGGTTAAATTTCAGTACCCTTTGCCGTTGTTATCTGATTTGTTTGCTCGGATTAAGGGGGCTAGTTGGTTCACCAAGATAGAACTTCGTGGTGCGTATAATCTTGTGCGTATTAAGCGAGGCGATGAATGGAAAACTGCATTTAATACGCCCGAGGGTCATTTTGAGTATCTAGTAATGCCATTCGGACTTGCCAATGCTCCATCAGTGTTTCAGTCCTTTATGCATGACATCTTCCGAGAGTACCTGGATAAATTCCTGATTGTGTACTTGGATGACATTTTGATCTTCTCGGATGATTGGGAGTCTCATGTGAAGCAGGTCAGAACGGAGTTTCAGGTCCTGCGTGCTAATTCTTTGTTTGTGAAGGGATCAAAGTGTCTCTTTGGTGTTCAGAAGGTTTCATTTTTGGGGTTCATCTTTTCCCCTTCTACTATCGAGATGGATCCTGTTAAGGTCCAAGCCATCCATGATTGGACTCAGCCGACATCTCTGAAAAGTCTGCAAAAGTTCCTGGGCGTTGCTAATTTTTATCGTCGCTTCATCTGCAATTTTTCTAGTATTGCTAAACCATTGACCGATTTGACCAAGAAGGGTGCTGATGTGGTCAATTGGTCTTCTGCTGCTGTGGAAGCTTTTCAAGAGTTGAAGCGTCGTTTTTCTTCTGCCCCTGTGTTGTGTCAACCAGATGTTTCACTTCCGTTCCAGGTCGAGGTTGATGCCTCTGAGATTGGAGCAGGGGCTGTTTTGTCGCAGAGAAGTTCTGATGGCTCGGTGATGAAACCATGCGCCTTCTTTTCCAGGAAGTTTTCGCCTGCTGAGCGAAATTATGATGTGGGCAATCGAGAGTTGCTGGCCATGAAGTGGGCATTCGAGGAGTGGCGTCATTGGCTTGAAGGAGCTAAGCATCGCGTGGTGGTATTGACTGATCATAAGAACTTGACTTATCTCGAGTCTGCCAAGCGGTTGAATTCTAGACAGACTCGTTGGTCGCTGTTTTTCTCCCGTTTTGACTTTGTGATTTCGCACCTTCCGGGCTCTAAAAATGTGAAGGCGGATGCTCTGTCTAGGAGTTTTGTGCCCGACTCTCTGGGTTTATCTGAGCCGGCGGGTATCCTCAAAGAGGGAGTAATTGTGTCTGCCATCTCCCCTGATTTGCGGCGGGTGCTGCAAATATTTCAGGCTAATAAACCGGATCGATGCCCATCGGAGAGACTGTTTGTCCCTGATAGGTGGACGAATGAAGTTATCTCTGAGGTTCATTGTTCGGTGTTGGCAGGTCATCCTGGAATCTTTGGTACCAGAGATTTGGTGGCTAGATCCTTTTGGTGGCCATCTCTGTCGCGGGATGTGTGTACTTTTGTGCAGTCCTGTGGGATTTGTGCTCGGGCTAAGCCCTGCTGTTCTCGTGCCAGTGGGTTGCTTTTGCCCTTGCCGATCCCGAAGAGGCCTTGGACACATATCTCTATGGATTTTATTTCAGATCTTCCAGTCTCTCAAAAGATGTCAGTCATTTGGGTGGTCTGTGATCGCTTCTCTAAGATGGTCCATTTGGTACCCTTGTCTAAATTACCTTCCTCCTCTGATTTGGTGCCATTGTTCTTCCAGCATGTGGTTCGTTTACATGGCATTCCAGAGAATATCGTTTCTGACAGAGGTTCCCAGTTTGTTTCGAGGTTTTGGCGAGCTTTTTGTGGTAGGATGGGCATTGACTTGTCTTTTTCCTCGGCTTTCCATCCTCAGACTAATGGCCAGACCGAACGAACCAATCAGACCTTGGAAACATATCAGATGCTTTGTTTCTGCTGATCAGGATGACTGGGTGTCCTTTTTGCCTTTGGCTGAGTTCGCCCTTAATAATCGGGCCAGCTCGGCTACCTTGGTTTCGCCTTTTTTCTGCAACTCTGGGTTCCATCCTCGTTTCTCTTCAGGGCAGGTTGAGTCTTCGGACTGTCCTGGTGTGGATACTGTGGTGGACAGGTTGCAGCAGATTTGGACTCATGTTGTGGACAATTTGACCTTGTCCCAGGAGAAGGCTCAACGTTTCGCTAATCGCAGACGCTGTGTGGGTCCCCGACTTCGTGTTGGGGATTTGGTTTGGTTATCTTCTCGTCATATTCCTATGAAGGTTTCCTCTCCTAAGTTTAAACCTCGTTTCATTGGTCTGTATAGGATTTCTGAGGTTCTTAATCCTGTGTCTTTTCGTCTGACCCTTCCAGATTCTTTTTCCATACATAACGTATTCCATAGGTCATTGTTGCGGAGATACGTGGCACCCGTGGTTCCATCTGTTGATCCTCCTGCCCCGGTTTTGGTGGAGGGGGAGTTGGAGTATATTGTGGAGATTTTGGATTCTCGTGTTTCAAGACGGAAACTCCAGTATATGGTTAAGTGGAAGGGTTATGCTCAGGAAGATAATTCCTGGGTCTTTGCCTCTGATGTCCATGCTCCCGATCTTGTTCGTGCCTTTCATATGGCTCATCCTGGTCGTCCTGGGGGCTCTGGTAAGGGTTCGGTGACCCCTCAAGGGGGGGGTACTGTTGTGAATTCTGTGGCAGAGCTCCCTCCTGTGGTCACAAGTGGTACTTCGGCTGATTCTCTCTGTGAGCTTCCGTTGGTGGAGGAAAGTGGTACTGCGGCTTCTGAGTTTCCTTCCTCAGGTGATGTGGTGAAGTCGTTAGGTGCTGCTCTATTTAACTCCACCTTGTGCTTTGATCCTGGCCTCCAGTCAATGTTCTAGTATTGGACCTGTTTCCTCCTGGATCGTTCCTGTGGCCTGCTGCTCTGCATAGCTAAGTTCTGCTTTGCTATTTTGTTTGCTGTTTTTTTCTGTCCAGCTTGTCTATTTGTTTTTTCCTGCTTGCTCGGAGCTCTGGGACGCAGAGGGTGTACCTCCGTGCCGTTAGTTCGGTACGGAGGGTCTTTTTGCCCCCTTTGCGTGGTTTTTGTAGGGTTTTGTGTTGACCGCAAAGTTATCTTTCCTATCCTCGCTCTGTTCAGAAAGTCGGCCTCACTTTGCTAAATCTATTTCATCTCTACGTTTGTCTTTTCATCTTTACTCACAGTCATTATATGTGGGGGCTGCCTTTTCCTTTGGGGTATTTCTCTGAGGCAAGGTAGGCTTATTTTCTATCTTCAGGCTAGCTAGTTTCTCAGGCTGTGTCGAGTTGCATAGGGAGCGTTAGGCGCAATCCACGGCTGCCTTTAGTGTGTTGGTGAGGATTAGGGATTGCGGTCAGCAGAGTTTCCACGTCTCAGAGTTCGTTCTATGTTTTTGGGTTATTGTCAGGTCACTGTATGTGCTCTGACCTTAATGTCCATTGTGGTACTGAATTACCTTATGACAGTAACCCGATGTTTACCCTGGTTACGCGGGGACTTCGGCATCGTTGGTCGCTGGAGAGCTGTGTGTGACAGCTCTCCAGCGACCACACAACGACTTACCAACGATCACGGCCAGGTCGTATCGCTGGTCGTGATCGTTGGTAAATCGTTAAGTGTAATGGTACGTTTAGGCTGTTGCTGTAACTGGGGAACAACTTGAATCATAAGAGTTTCGAGATGCTTATCTCCTGTGATTGTTCCATAAAAAAAAAGAACACCAAAACTTGAAATAACACCCCAAACATTGACACCAGACTTATTAGTTGTTGCTCTAATGTTAAATTCATGATCTCATTATACCAGTAAATGCCATATTAAGTCATAATTGTAAGATAATTTGAAAGAAGCTTCATCACTCCACATACTGGATTTTCTTATTTTTCGTTAAGCATAATCTCACTAAATTTCAGCTGTCTGCATCATCCTCCAATAAACCATGAATTAGACGTGGACGATAAGCTTTCCACCCAATAGATTTCTGGATTCGGATGATGGAAGCTCGTGCAATTCCCAATTCTAAAGAGACTCTTCTGGTGGACTTTTCTGGACTCTGAACAAATGTTTCAGCAACAAGTTGTTTATTATTTTCTGTAGAGGCTGTTTTGGGTCGACCAATTTTTGGAGCATTAGGGATTGAGCCAGTGGCATCGAATTTGTCACGAATGCGGTAAATGGTTTGTCTCTTTGGTGCTTGAGTACCAAATGTTTCAACCCAATTTGCTCTTACTGTTTCAGCATTTTGAGATTTCCAATACTCTTAAAATCCATTTTCTTTGATCTGTATTTAAACTATTTGCCATTATGGGCTTTCTAAATTATCTGAAAAGAAAACAGATTTGTCTGTGAAAACTGGATCTGTGAAACCGACTCGGTTGCCCTTCACATTTCATTTTCCAAAGAGTCTGTGAAGAATGAAAAGTGGAATCTGATTAGTTGCTAAGGGCAACTGAGTCAGTTTCACTTTACATCATGCTTCATAAATCTCCCCCTTCATAACCCTATAACACATACTGTCCTATTTTTGCACCACCCTGTATATATATATATATATATATATATATATATATATATATATATATATATATACACACATACATACACACACACACACATACATACATACACTAGATGGTGGCCCAATTCTAAGATTCTAACGTATCGGGTATTCTAGAATATGTAGGTAGTATATAGCACAGGCTACGTACTATATTGCACAGTGACGTAGTATATAACACAACCGACGTAGTATATAACAGAGCTACGTAGTATGTAACACAGCGTACATAGTATATAGCAGAGCTACGTAGTATATAACAGCCACGTAGTGTATTGCACAGGCACTTAGTATATTGGTCAGCCACGTAGTATATAATATAGCTACGTCGTATATCGTAGTATATTGCACAGTCAACGTAGTATATAACAGAACCGACACAGCCACATAGTATATTGCACAGCTACGTAGTATATAGCACAGAGCACATAGTATATTGCACAGCCACGTAGTATATTGGACAGTCACGTTGCATATTGCCCAGCTACATAATATATAGCACAGAGATGTAGTATATAACAGAGCCCACGCAGTATGTAACACAGCCCACGTAGGATATAGCAATGTGGGCACTATATGCGTGGTTAAAAAAGACTTAAAATAAAAAATAAACATATACTCACCTTCCGAAGGCCCCTTGAAGTCCTGGCACCTGTGTGCGGTGCACGCGGCAGCTTCCGGTCTCAGGGTTGGTATGAGCGCAGGACCTGTGATGACGTCACGGTCACATGACCGTGACGTCATGGCAGGTCCTTCTCGCATAGCTTCCTTGGCACCGGAACCTGCCGCTTGCACTGCCGAGGACAGGAGGCGACGTTGGAAGGTGAGTGTGCTGTTCAGTTTATTCTGATAGACTTTCAGTCATACATGGACATTTATGTAATGCTAATATACCTAGTTCTATCATTTATTGTATTGGTTATACTTTGCTGCCATCTAATGGCCATTGCTGTATTACACTAATATTTCTTATGGTGCTTTCCCACAATACTTTTCTGTCATAGCTCCTCCTATCTTTTTCCTTCTCTTCCCGTTTTGTACTCCGTGCCATCTTGGAATACACATGTGCTGCAGAGCTGGAGAAGGGTTCTCTTGTTACCTCTAACCTGGAGCTTCTATTATCTCTATCTGGTGATTCCATAACAGCTCTAACCTACAGTCCTCACTCTCACCTCATTTCACCAAGGTACTGTAAATAAAACCTGTTGAATTTATCACTGCATCATCCTTCCGGATCACCACGCGCAGCTGATAAGGACTAGGAGCACTAGTTTTGCCACGACCAATCAGCGACTTGGATATCCATGACAGACAGAGGCCACGACCAATGAATATCCGTGAGACAGAACGAGACACGGAAGTGATCCTTAGACAATTATATAGTATAGTATTAGTGTATATATATATATATATATATACATATATACATATATACACACACACATACACGCACTCGCATACGTTTACACAGATACACGTATATATACTTTTTTTCGTCTAAAATACAAAGGAAGTTTGACATCTTTAACTCTAGGCCCTTTAGAGATGATTTCTTCTACAACTTGCATAACTGTTCACAATAACTAAATTTTGACTAGGGGTGCCGAAACTTAAAAAGGCCACTGTTACTGTGGCCTACTATTTCTTTGAGCTGGATGCGCTATCCCATTGTATTAAAGAGGTTTTAACCAATCTCACCTACTTGAAGCAGCAAATAAGCACTCAAACTTGCAGGCAAACAACTCTGTGCTACCGCAACTTATTCACTTGTGGTCGTAGGTGGAAGTAATTTCCTTTTTTCTTTAGGGTATGTGCACACGTTCCGGATTATTCGTGCATTTTTCGTGTTTTTTTGTGCCTTTTTGGCGGCTTTCCGCGGCAAAAACGATTAAAAAACGCATGCATTAAGCATCCCATCATTTTTAATGGTTTCCGCAATTTTTGTGCACATGTTTTGTGTACATAATTTTGTAAATGTACTTTTTACAAAAAGAAAAAAAATATATAAAAAACAGTT
The DNA here is from genome assembly GCF_032444005.1 of Ranitomeya imitator. Lineage (NCBI taxonomy): Eukaryota > Metazoa > Chordata > Amphibia > Anura > Dendrobatidae > Ranitomeya > Ranitomeya imitator. The sequence continues at coordinate 411,879,129 of NC_091286.1, read as the reverse complement.
TTACGAAACATTCTATTAGGAGCAATGAATGATCTCAACCCTGAAGAGTTCACCTCTTATGGTTACATATAAACACTGACGACAGCTAGACAAGACAGGACATTGACAGAGGGGAAAGGGGAATGAAAAAACAAATTACAGTGTCACTCCGATATTTCTACATGAACCACTTTTTGTAATTAAAGCCATTAACAAAACATTTGCACCCAATATGTGTACCAAGGAGACCAGATGGCAAAGCGCTCCATTGTGTTATTTAATAGAACTGTGAGGTATTCCATGCTTCACACATCTTGTATATGTGTGTGTAGTTTATTATCTGACGGGGATTCAGTTAACCTCCACTTGCACGCTATTAGAAATCCAGCAGCAGTAGTCATATGCATTAAGAGCTATCAGAGTTTAAGATTAATCTGATAAAATTTAGGATCAATGACCCTAAAAATAAGACTTAATTTCCCAGAAGCCTTGAATACCAGCACAGGACCAACATAGATGATGTAGTAAAGTGTTTCCACATCTCCAACAGCAGTTGGGAAAATTGGTATTAAGTTTATGTAATCGGGAAGGAGTGCGATGCGAAAACAAAGGTAACTTATTGGTTTTCCTTACGAGTAAAGCATGTATAAGTCTTAGCTGCAGTCCTCCATATCCCTTGCCAAGCACCAATCGGAAGGAGTTCCTCCAGAAAACTTTCCCCATTTACTCAAGTAGGAATGTTTCGAGCAATCGTGTGTGTAAGGTACTAAAAACCACAAGATTATGTAATACGAGTCCTTTAGTTGACACACCTGCGCTACATAACTTCTCAAAGTAGGTAGGTTGGAAACTTTGAAAGAGGAAAAGAGAATATTTATGTCTAATTTGCATTTACCGATAATAGAAATTTAAAGATCTGTAGTAATGAGCTTTCAATACGTCAAAAGGTAGCAAAACCCTCGAGTGCATACTGACTATATCTGCAAAGCAAAAGTGGTTCTTAAACCATGGCCTAGCGAGGTCACTTTTCAAGCTATCAGAAAACATGGGATTAAATAAAAATAAATAGTAATGGGAGAATGTTCGGACATTGGAATTTTTTTTAAAGATTCAAACCCAAATTGTTTTAGTAAAGATTATTGGTCCCAACATGGGAAAATCTAGTTTATTTAAGGTAATAGCCCAAAAGGTAGGTGTCGGGGTGGATCAGGAATAGCCAGAGTTTTTCAATTTTCCTCCATCTACAACATGCCTTCAATGTGGACCAGGCTGGAATGTGACGGAGATGGGTTGCCCAGTAGTATTTGAGAACATTTGGTAAACCTAATCCACCCTTCATTTTACTATTTAATAAAATTTGATTTTTAATTCTATGCCTTCTATAAGCACAAATGAATTGAGGGATAGATAATTGAACATTTCTCGACTCCCTATAGGAGACAAAGAGGGGCATAGTTTGAATTAAGTATAAAATCTTAGGGATTATAGTCATTTTAACTGATTCAATTATCCCCGACAGTGGAAGGCTGTTCCACTTATTAATCATTTGAGTTCATTAAATAACTGGGGTTAATTATGTTGATATAGCATTTTATAACTTAAGTCAACTGCATCCCCAAATATATCAGTGAGGAGTCTTTCCATTTATATTTATAATCTATTACTAGTTAACTTAATGGATTTCTCAGAAACCTTAAAGGGAATCTGTCACACCAAAAATCATATATGAGATAAGGCCACTGGCATCAGGGGCTTATATACCGCATTCTGTAATGAGGTAGATAAACCCCCGATGTAACCTGAAAGGTAAGAAAAACAAGTTAAATTATACTCACCCGGGGGCGGTCCCGCTACGGTCTGGCGCCTCCTATCTTCATACGATGATGTCCTCTTCTTGTCTTCCTGGCGCAGCTCCGGCGCAGGCGTACTTTGTCTGCCCTGTTTAAGCCCCTGATACCGGTGGTCTTATCTCATATACGATTTTTGGAGTGACAGATTCCCTTTAAAAGGAAGGGCTTCTATTTTGCTACTGTTAACTTTGTAACCTGAAAGATAGCCAAGTTGCCCCAAAAGAGCAGGTAGATGAGGAAGGGTAATGTGTATGTTAATGTCAATAAACCATCATCTGTAGATAAAGAATTTAAATTCCTTTTCTCACTATCACTCCATGAATATTCGGATCAAAGGGTATAGCTGCAGATAGGTGGAAGTAACTTTTGACCTTTTGCAAAAGACCCACAGTGGGATCTCAGCCCAATGCTGCCTGTGATGATCGTGAGATTATTTTTTTTATTTTTTTATTAATTTATGTAGTGCCAATAATTCCACTGCGTTTTAACAACAATCACTAAGCCACCGTGATAGGGACGTGATGAATGTTTTAAAGTTATCAATACAGAGCAGAAATTGTCACTGAAAATATTCCATGGATGTCTTACCCAGTACATGAATGGTAAGGTCTTGTCCACCAGTGACCTGCCCTGCATTGGCCACTGATCACCAACAGCTGACTGGTGAAAAAGAAAACACTGAACTTTAAGTGATTATTAGTGCTGAAAGTGCTCGTTACTCTAGTTTGCCATGGGTGCTCGGGTATGCACAAAGTATCACGGGTGCTTGAGTTAGATGTTAGAGTCCCCACGCTTGCATATTTCGCTGCTCTTCGACGGCCTCAAAACACCTGGGGATTGCCCAGATTTGTCAGGCAATCCACGTATGTATGGCAGCTGTCTAGTAACAGGGAAACATGCGAGCATGAAAACTCGAACATCCCACTCGAGCACCAGCGATATTCTGTGCATACCCGAGCACCCACGGTAAACTCGAGTAATGAGCACTTGCACAAATCACTAGTAATTATTATTATAATTATATCTGAATATGGGAGGAAAAAAGATAGAGGTAGAGGCATAGCAACTGTCATCATCTATCTTAGTAATGGGAATGTCTTCACTGAAAACAGATTTTACCTCAGAATTGAAAATTTTGCTAATGACTGGTTAATTCTGGCAGAAAAAAAGCATTTCTTTTTTTTTTTTTTTAAATACTAGACAGAGGCCCGATGCTATCGCATAAGGAGAGCGGTAATATCACGATGGGGGCAGGATTTGCAGCGTTAAGAATCTCTCTTCCCCATGTGCTCACCCACCTATCCACTCTCTCTTTCCCCATGTGCTGACTTCTCCCGTCTGTGCTCTCTTCTTTGACCTCTCTACCCCATATACTATCCCCCTTGTCTACTGTCTCTCTCCGTCCTGTGCTGAGTTCTCCCCTCAAAGACAATACTGACATTACAGCAGGAGATCGCAGAGGATACATTTTGTGAGGTAAAATATTGTTTAAAAACAGTCAGTGAAATATTTTACCTGACAAAAGAAATCCTCTGTGATCCCCTGCTGTAATGTAAGTATTGTCTTTTGCTTCCTCCCCTGCCCAGTAGATGTGGTATGCTCTATACACGGTCAGACACAGACATTTTTTTTAAATTAACTTTCCTTCATGGGAAAACCCCTTTAATGTGACGGCTTCCTCTGCATGTAGACACGTCGCGCATGTGCCGCCGGGATTAGCCGAATGATTCACTGCGCCAAATTCGTCAATGGATAATAAAAAAAATTCAGACAGTACCTGTACAATGGGAAGCACAACTGATGAGAAAAAAAAAGTAACATTTTCTCATGGATGGCAATAGTCACACAGATGAATGAATATAGCCTAGCACATTAGTAGGTGCCTCAAAATTGTATCCCCAATACATCTCTGTAAAACTAGAGATCATGGACAATTCCTTTAAGACCCAGTACTGAATATCATTTATAGTAGACATTGTCTTTACAGTCTCCACTAAAAGCTAGATAGCCAATATCTGCAAGCAAGCATCCCATTTAAAATCCTTTATGTGATTACGAGAAGCTGTGGGTGGTTATTGCATGGAGTCTCCCCAGCTACCAATTAAATGGTCATTGATAGCTCAGAAGTTGAAAACGGAATAGGGCTGCTATGTATATGATTTGGAGGGCGTCACAGATTAGGCAGCACATGAAAGTCTGAGGGGTGGAGGACATTGTAGATTAGGCAGCACAGGAAGGGTTATTATTATTATTACTATTATTATTATTTATTATTATAGCGCCATTTATTCCATGGCGCTTTACATGTGAGGAGGGGTATACATAATAAAACAAGTACAATAATCCAAGGGTTATACTGTTGGACTGATTATATAGTATTATATACTACAAATTTTAATTATAAAGATGATTGTTCAATTAATATTGAATACTACTGTATACAGTATATGCATATGCACACATCTTCAAACAATTAAAAATCAATAAAAAAATTGTAAAAAAAAATCTTTATAAGTTTAAAAAAAACAAAAACAAAAGTTGTTAACATTCTTCACATAGCAGCTCAAAGAATTATAAAACTGAGCAATTTTATATAATAAAAAACATTATTGCAATTTATGATTGCAAGCGACTACCTGGTAGGTCTACTCTCTGTATCTCAGTAGCTGAAACCTAAAATTGGTGTGAACAGGCCACCTGTCCATACAGTTTAGAAAAGTAATACCCAGTGGGGTGTTCCAAAAGTCCACAAGTGAATATCCCAGGGTTTATTAGCATAAGGCTTCGTAATTTCCTCCTCTTGGATAGTTCAGCCCAAATCTTAAGTATGACCCTTCTCCTGGGGCCAGAACAATTTAAAAAGTGGACCTCTGGGTTTGCCATCTTTCCCCGTTTCTCCTACGCCTGCTAATTTTAGCTCATTGTTTTCTATTTTGGCAGCTGAAAAAGCGACGAATGTAATTTTACCTCTTGCCTCAAATTTCTACTTAAAAAGTGAATACAATGTCCTGTTTATAATAATAAAATTGTTAACTGGCAAAGAAATTGAGAAAGGAAAGAAAAAAAAAAGTATAAAAAAGGAAAAGAAAAAACAAGGATGAGAGGCCAAGCAAATGGAAAATGTAAAGCAAGCAAAGAGCCAATTCACGCTAAGTGTGAGCAATTTTCCCAAATACGTATCACATATTGAGTTACTTAGAAAATGATTGGGACAGAGGCGTAGGTAGGGTTTTGGTTCGGGGGGGGGGGAAGGCAACTTCTCCAGCCACGACTCGGCTGCAGAGAATACAACAAAGACATTTCACTTCTCATTTTCAGCACTGTCCCCAACGGGACTATTCCCAACCTGCTCATCCTGCTGATATCCCAATACTGAGCAGCTGCTGCCGTATGTGTACTTATTACTGCACCTATTTTGTGTTAGGCTAGGTTCACATTGCGTTAGTGCAATCCGTTTAGCGCATACGTTAACGGAATGCGCTAACGCAATGTCCAAAAAGGGATTGCTTTTGGCGATCCCGCTAGCGCAGATGCCCGATCTGCGATAGGGAAGAACGAACCCTGAACGCTGCGAGCAGCGTTCGAGGTCCGTCAGAAAATAATGGGACATCGCTGACGCATGCCAAAAATGGCATACGTTAGGGATGCGTTCGCACCATTGCGGTCAATGGGTGCGCTAACTGATTTGTTACATAGCGTTAATTGCGCCATGTAATGGATTCCGTTAACGGACACCCACTAACGCAATGTGAACCCAGCCTTACTATGTGCCCTCTAAATTCTAAAGCAACCCTGTATAATATAATAATGCCGGGTGCAAGTGCCCTAAGAAAACAGTGCACACATTTTGTCCCCTAAAAAGTAATTGCCCTGTGTGTGCCCCTTTGACAGTCACAGTAACTTGAGTTCCCCTATAACATTAAGTGCCCACTTTACATTTAACAATGTCCCGAATCTCCCCCCTGTACAGCTCCCCTGTACACAGTATGATGCTCTCATACACAGTATAATGCCCCCTCATTGTATATATACTGATCCCTTAATATCCCCCAAACTGTTTATTGGCTCCAACACTGCATGGTCCCCTCAATGTAATCTCCACACTGAATGATGACCCCCTAGAGAGCCTCCATATAGCATAATACACCAGATAGTCCTCAATATAGTATAATGCAATCCCCATAGACTCACTAAATTGTATAATGCATTCCCATAGGCAGACTATATAATATAATGCACCCCCCATAGGCAGACTCTATATAGTATAATGCACTCCCCCATAGGCAGAGTATATGGTATAATGAACCCCCCATAGGTAGACTATAGTGTAATGCAGCCCCTAATACAATGCACCCCCATAGGCAGCCTCTACAGTATAATGAAGTCCCTAATATAATACACCCCCATGAGCTGCTTCTATAATGTAATGCAGCCCCTAATATAATGCACCCCCATAAGCAGCTTCTATAGTGTAATGCACCCCACAGGCAGCCTCTATGGTATAATGCACTCCCATAGGCAGTATAGCATAAAGCACCCCCATAGGCCTCCATATAGTATAATGCACCCCTATAGGCAGCCTCTATAGTATAATGCACCCCCATAGGCAGCCTCTATAGTGTAATGCACCCCCATAGGCAGCCTCTATATTATAATGCACCCTATAGGCAGCCTCTATAGTTTAATGCATCCCCATAAGCAGCCTCTATAGTATAATGCACCTCCACAAGCAGCCTCTATAGCAGTGTTTCTCAACTCCAGTCCTCAAGACCCCACAACAGGTCATATTTTCAGAATTTCCTTAGTATTGCACAGGTGAGAATTTCATCACCTGCTGAAGCATTAATTCCATCGCCTATGCAATACTAAGGAAATCCTGCAAACATGACCTGTTGTGGGGTCTTGAGGACTGGAGTTGAGAAACACTGCTCTATAGCATGATGCACCCCCATAGGCAGCCTCCATAGTGTAATGCAGCCTCATAAAAAAAAAAAAAAAATCACCTCTCCTGGTTCCTCAGCTGCTCTGAGCTCCGGCTCATCTCTGGATCGCAGGTGCCGAGTAGTGACATCATCGCGACCACTGGCAGTGCCTGAAGTCAGAAGCTTACAGGGGGATGATGGGATAGGGAGCGTAACACTCCTTCTCCCATCAATGCGATCAGCTGTATCGGCTACATGCCAATACAGTTGAACTTGCAATGACGGGCGAGGACCCACTGCTGGCACCACCACCCCCGCTGAGGGCCCCCATAGTGGCCGGGTGGCAGAGCAGGGAGATACAGTTACATCCTGCGGCAGAGCAGGGAGAATCTATCAGCATGATGTGCATGTCGTTTCAGTTACAGTAGCATAGCTCCGGGTGGGCTACTGGATTGAGACCTTGAGGGTAACAGAATGGGTGTTTTCAACACACCAGTTTCCACAATACAAAAAAAAAACAAATTAAATCCTAAAATACATTTCTAATGTATAGCCATTAATACAGCCAGCACAGTTGTCAGCAAGGTGGCCCTTTCATTTAAGGCTTTGTCAATGGTCAGGTTTACACCCTTTCCTTCACAGACATTAGATAGCAGATTGTTGAGTATTCGGCTGTCATCTATCCCACCAGAATCCTTTCATACACAGAATGCATGGTTTAGACAAGTATTCCTGTATTTTCTATGAGATTGTGCTGCCACAATAACTGAGCAGCAGCTTATCTCCCGCTAAATAAGATGATCGGCAGTTGAAATTCCAACCCTGGATCCTTTTCTCCCCAGAGTAAACAGTTGGAAGCTTCAGCTGACTTCATTGTAATGCTTATCGAGACATGTATTACTTTTGTTCTGAACAGGCTCATCAGTAATTGCACTTCTCTCTCTGCTGTTTCAGGTAGACAGTGGCTGAACCACATGTACCAGTACCATAACTTCAGCTTCAGACAATTAGCAAAACCAGTTCCATTTCAGTGTTGTTTTTTTTATTAGGGCAACATACTTATAGTATCCACCACTTTAGTTTTTAATTTAGAAATCAGTAGTACACATGAAAATAAGAAACTTTGTAATTTATCTTAGAAAATTCTGCTTCTCTCCCCACCAAGACTGATGTTTCACTCACAAAATTCTCAATTCACAGGTAAAATCTGCATTCATTGTCTTCATTACCAAGATAGGAGATGACAGTTGCAGCTGAAGTTTCCATTTTTTCTAATTGATCACCCTAAGGCTGCCGTCACACTAGCAGTATTTGGTCAGTATTTTACATCAGTATTTGTAAGTCAAAACCAGGAGTGTTGATAAATGCAGAAGTGGTGCATATGTTTCTATTATACTTTTCCTCTAATTGTTCCACTCCTGGTTTTGGCTTACAAATACTGATGTAAAATACTGACCAAATACTGCTAGTGTGACGGCAGCCTAAGATGATAGAATACTGAAGGCACAAAAGCCTAAATAGATATCAGACTAGCTACCATCAATGCAATAATGATGATTACAGACATTTTTTGAATACACCTGCATGAAAAGTAAATACAACCTCTTCTGAATATTGAAAATTTGAGCCAATCGGCAAATTTAAGCATCATTTATCTTCAGCACCACAAAAAGTTCATCTATTTTAGTCTCTGAACCAATTTGGATATAGAACAGAGCAATCTGGCCAGATAATACCGGGGAACATAATTCGTTGCGTTAGATATGAAACTTGGTTATTGGCTAATTTTTGGTATCTGAATACAAAATCCCAGTTTTTCTCAATCACAACAACTTTTTAAGCTTCAAGATTCCCTCCCTTTGTCTCCAAAAAAAAAAAAAAGGTACAAGTAGAAAATAATGCAAAAAATAACAAATGTAATGTTTATTTAAAGCCTTTTTGTTCATACAAAGGATATATTGTTACTTTAACCCCTTAGCGACCGCCGATACGCCTTTTAACGGCGGCCGCTAAGGGTACTTAAACCACAGCGCCGTTAATTAACGGCGCTGTGGAAAAAGTCCATAGCGCCCCCCAGAGGCCGATTTTCTCCGGGGTCTCGGCTGCCGGGGGTAGCAGAGACCCCAGAGAACATGATTCGGGGGGTTTTTAACCCACCCCGCATTTGCGATCGCCGGTAATTAACCGTTTACCGGCGATCGCAAAAAAAAAAAAAAAAGCGATCTCTTTAATTTCTCTGTCCTCCGATGTGATCGCACATCGGAGGACAGAGAAAAGGGGTCCCAGGTGGCCCCCCAATACTCACCTAGCTCCCCCGATGCTCCTCGTGTCTCCCGGTGGGCGCCGCCATCTTCAAAATGGCGGGCGCATGCGCAGTGCGCCCGCCAGCCGGCACCGGGAGAATCTTTGGGGTCTCGGCTGCCGGGGGTAGCCGAGACCCCAAAGAGCACGATCGGGGTCGGTATTACCGACCCCTGTTTTGCGATCGCCGGTAATTAACTGTTTACCGGCGACCGCAAAAAAAAAAAAAAAAAAAAGTAAAGTGTAATTCTCTGTCCTCTGATGTGATCGCACATCAGAGGACAGAGAAATAGGGGGATTCGGGGACCCTAGCATACTCACCTAGGTCCCTGGATCCTCTTGCTGCTCCTCCTGGCCGCCGGCAGCAGAACATGGCGGACGCATGCCCAGTGCGCCCGCCATCTGTCTCCATCTGCCGGCCGGCAGGAGAACAGCAGTTGGGGCTAAAATTAGGGGTAGGGTTAGGGGTAGGGTTAGGGGAAGGGTTAGGAGTAGGGTTAGGGTTAGGGGTAGGGTTAGGGGTAGGGTTAGGGGTAGGGTTAGGGGTAGGGTTAGGGGTAGGGGAAGGGTTAGGAGTAGGGTTAGGGTTAGGGGTAGGGTTAGGGGTAGGGTTAGGGCTAGGGTTGGGGCTAAATTTAGGGTTGGGGCTAAATTTAGGGTTAGGGTTGGGGCTTAACTTAGGGTTAGGCTTCTTTCACACTTACGTCTGTACGGGGCCGTCGCAATGCGTCGGCCCGACATACCGACGCACGTTGTGAAAATTGTGCACAACGTGGGCAGCAGCTGTAGTTTTTCAACACATCCGCTGCCCAATCTATGTCCTGGGGAGGAGGGGGCGGAGTTACGGCCACGCATGCGCGGTCAGAAATGGCGGATGCGACGTACAAAAAACGTTTCATTGAACGTTTTTTTGTGCCGACGCTCCGCCAAAACACAACTGATCCAGTGCACGACGGACGCGACGTGTGGCCATCCGTCACGATCCGTCGGCAATGCAAGTCTATGGGCAAAAAACGCATCCTGCGGGCACATTTGCAGGATCCGTTTCTTGTCCAAAACGACGGATTGCGACGGAATGCCAAACGACGCAAGTGTGAAAGTAGCCTTAGGGTTAGGGTTGGGGCTAAAGTTAGGCCTAGGGTTGGGGCTAAAGTTAGGGTTAGAGCTGGGATTAGGGTTAGGGTTTGGATTAGGGTTGGTATTAGGGTTAGGGTTGGCATTAGGGTTACGCTTGGGATTAGGGTTAGGTTTGGGATTAGGGTTAAGGTTAGGGTTGTGATTAGGGGTGTATTGGGATTAGGGTTAGGTTTGAGGTTAGGGTTGAGATTAGGATTAGGGGTGTGTTGGATTTAGGGTTTTGATTAGGGTTATGGTTAGGGTTGACATTAGGGTTGTTTTGGGGTAAGGGTTGTGATTATGGTTAGGGTTAGTGATTAGGATTATGGATGAGGTTGGGATTAGGGTTAGGGGTGTGTTGGGGTTAGGGTTGGAACTAGAATTGGGGGGTTTCCACTGTTTAGGTACATCAGGGGGTCTCCAAACACGACAGCCAATTTTGCGCTCAAAAAGTCAAATGGTGCTCCCTCCCTTCTGAGCTCTGCCGTGCGCCCAAACAGTGGGTTACCCCCACATATGGGGCATCAGCGTACTCGGGATAAATTGGACAACAACTTCTGGGGTCCAATTTCTCTTGTTACCCTTGTGAAAATAAAAACTTGGGGGCTACAATATCTTTTTTGTGGAAAAAAAAATATTTTTTATTTTCACGACTCTGCATTCTAAACTTCTGTGAAGCACTTGGGCATTCAAAGTTCTCACCACACATCTAGATAAGTTCCTGGGGGGTCTAGTTTCCAAAATGGGGTCACTTGTGGAGGGTTTCTACTGGTTAGGTACATCAGGGGCTCTGCAAACGCAACATAATACCTGCAGACCATTCTATCAAAGTCTGCATTCCAAAACGGCGCTCCTTCCTTCCGAGCTCTGCCGTGCGCCCAAACAGTGGTTTACCCCCACATATGGGGTACTAGCATACTCAGGACAAATTGGACAACAACTTTTGGGGTCCAATTTCTCTTGTTACCCTTGTGAAAATAAAAATTTGGTGGCTAAAAAAATCTTTTTTGTGAAAAAAAAAAATATTTTTTTATTTTCACGGCTCTGCATTATAAACTTCTGTGAAGCACTTGGGCATTCAAGGTTCTCACCACACATCTAGATAAGTTCCATGGGGGGTCTAGTTTCCAAAATGGGGTCACTTGTGGGGGATTTCTACTGTTTAGGCACATCAGGGGCTCTCCAAACGCGACATGGCGTCCGATCTCAATTCCAGCCAATTCTACATTGAAAAAGTAAAACGGCACTCTTTCTCTTCCAAGCTCTGCGGTGCGCCCAAACAGTGGTTTACCCCCACATATTGGGTATCGACGTACTCAGGAGAAATTGCACAACAACTTTAGTGGTCTAATTTCTCCTGTTACCCTTGTGAAAATAAAAATTTGTGTGCAAAAAGATCATTTTTGTAGAAAAAATGCAATTTTTTTTTTTCACGGCTCTACGTTATAAACTTCTGTGAAGCACATGGGGGTTCAAAGTGCTCGCCACACATCTAGATAAGTTCCTTAAGGGGTCTAGTTTCCAAACTGGTGTCACATGTGGGGGGTTTCCACTGTTTAGGCACATCAGGGGCTCTCCAAACGCGACATGGTGTCCGATCTCAATTCCAGCCAATTCTGCATTGAAAAAGTCAAACGGCGCTCCTTCACTTCTAAGTTCTGCGGTGCGCCCTAACAGTGGTTTACCCCCACATATGGGGTATTGGCGTATTCAGGAGAAATTGCATAACAAAATTTATGGTTACATTTCTGTTTTTACACTTGTGAAAATAAAAAAAATGGTTCTGAATTAAGATGTTTGCAAAAAAAAGTTAAATGTTCATTTTTTCCTTCCACATTGTTTCAGTTCCTGTGAAGCACGTAAAGGGTTAATAAACTTCTTGAATGTGGTTTTGAGAACCTTGAGGGGTGTAGTTTTTAGAATGGTGTCACACTTCATTATTTTCTATCATATAGACCCCTCAAAATGACTTCAAATGTGATGTGGTCCCTAAAAAAAAATGGTGTTGTAAAAATGAGAAATTGCTGGTCAACTTTTAACCCTTATAACTCCCTAACAAAAAAAAAATTTTGTTTCCAAAATTGTGCTGATGTAAAGTAGACTTGTGGGAAATGTTATTTATTAACTATTTTTCATGACATATCTCTCTGATTTAAGGGCATAAAAATACAAAGTTTGAAAATTGCAAAATTTTAAAAATTTGCGCCATATTTCCGTTTTTTTCATATATAATCGCAAGTAATATCGAAGAAATGTTACCACTAACATGAAGTACAATATGTCACGAAAAAACAATCTCAGAATCAGCGGGATCCGTTGAAGCGTTCCAGAGTTATAACCTCATAAAGTGACAGTGGTCAGAATTGCAAAAATTGGCCTGGTCATTAAGTACCAAATTGGCTCTGTCACTAAGGGGTTAAGCAGGGGCGTAACTACCACGGTCGCAGCAGTCGCCATTGCGACCGGGCCCGGGGTAGTCAGTGGCCCCGGCAGGTCAGATGCACGCCGACACCAGCAAAAAGTTAAAAACTGTTGCCGTGCCGGTGATTCGTCCCGCACGGCAACAGACAGACCTGCCCTCCACCTGACCTGCCGGGCGCACACATCAGATCAGCAGCCGACGCCTGATCTGAAAGGAAGAGCTGAAGATCCTGTGGTGACGTCATCACTATCATAGGTCTTTCACCATTTATCAGCTCCGCCTCCTGATCACATGACGATGACGTCACCACAGGTCCTTCAGCTCTCAGCATCTCAGTCCTGGTTGTGTGCAGCTCGTGTTCTCTGGTATCAACCAGCAGCAGATTCCGGTTCCTGCTGTTCTGGTGAGATATGAAGACGGGCAGAATGTGGAGATGGATGGGGCAGAATGTGGAGATGGATGGGGCAGAATGTGGAGACGGATGGGGCAGAATGCGGAGACGGATGGGGCAGAATGCGGAGACGGATGGGGCAGAATGCGGAGACGGATGGGGCAGAATGCGGAGTCTGATGGGGCAGAATGCGGAGACGGATGGGGCAGAAAGCGGAGACGGATGGGGCAGAAAGCGGAGACGGATGGGACAGAATGCGGAGACGGATGGGGCAGAATGCGGAGACGGATGGGGCAGAATGCGGAGACGGATGGGCCAGAATGCGGAGTCGGATGGGCCAGAATGCGGAGACGGATGGGGCAGAATGCGGAGACGGATGGGGCAGAATGCGGAGACGGATGGGGCAGAATGCGGAGACGGATGGGGCAGAAAGCGGAGACGGATGGGGCAGAAAGCGGAGACGGATGGGACAGAATGCGGAGACGGATGGGGCAGAATGCGGAGACGGATGGGGCAGAATGCGGAGACGGATGGGCCAGAATGCGGAGTCGGATGGGCCAGAATGCGGAGACGGATGGGGCAGAATGCGGAGACGGATGGGGCAGAATGCGGAGACGGATGGGGCAGAAAGCGGAGACGGATGGGGCAGAAAGCGGAGACGGATGGGGCAGAATGCGGAGACGGATGGGGCAGAATGCGGAGACGGATGGGGCAGAATGCGGAGACGGATGGGGCAGAATGCGGAGACGGATGGGGCAGAATGCGGAGACTGATGGGGCAGAATGCGGAGACGGATGGGGCAGAATGCGGAGACGGATGGGGCAGAATGCGGAGACGGATGGGGCAGAATGCGGAGACGGATGGGGCAGAATGCGGAGACGGATGGGGCAGAATGCGGAGACGGATGGGGCAGAATGCGGAGACGGATGGGGCAGAATGCGGAGACGGATGGGGCAGAATGCGGAGACGGATGGGGCAGAATGCGGAGACAGATGGGGCAGAATGCGGAGACGGATGGGGCAGAATGCGGAGACGGATGGGGCAGAATGCGGAGACGGATGGGGTAGAATGCGGAGACGGATGGGGCAGGAGCATGGGCAGGATGTGGATTTGGGTGGAAAATGTTTTGGTGGGGGGGCCCCATTTGAAAGTTCGCACCGGGGCCCATAACTTTGTAGTTACGCCACTGGGGTTAAGTCAAATTGCGTGCAAGTAGTAAAGTATGATATATACAGTAATAGATTTTCCATGAAGTGTTACCGAGAAAGAAGTAATGAAAATTGGCAGACGAATCATCAACCATCTTATATACACAGACAACACATTTATAGCAATAAATAGATAAAATGAAGGACTTATTAAGGAGTGTCAAGCTGGAAAGCTCAAACATGGGACTGCTACTCAACACAAAAGATATTGAGTACTGCCAGGTAAGATTGAGAACGATGAACTGAAAGTAGTAATTGGACTACAAGCTACTAGGATTGAAGATCACACAAGATGCTGCGATGACAACAGAAGTCAACAGGAGTTTTGCTATGGGCAAAGCAACAATGAAGTTACTGGAAAAGGTGTTAAATTGAGAAACATTTCACTAGCGACGAAGACCGCTTGCACATAGTTTTGTCTTTTCTGCGTTAACATATGAATGTGAAACATGAATGATAAAAGAAACAAGACGGAACAAAAAAGGACACCTTCAAAAATGTAGTGCTGGAGAAGGGTGACCTCAATAACATTGATGGCAAGAATAACAAATATCGACTTTAGAACAAATCAGACCAGACTTGTGAAAGCAAAGATCACCAAGCTGCATCTTGCCTACCTTGCTCTCTTGGTATGCGTCCAATCACTGGAGAAGGACATCATGGTTGGAACAATAGAAGGAACAAAGTGAAGAGGATTAGAAGCTCCTCTATGGCTTGATACAATCAATAATGACAGAAGACTCTGGCAGACTTAGCTAGACTTGAACTACATCCATCTTCCTATAGATCATTCATCAATTGGCCATGGCTCGAGATTAAGCCAAAGGCCAATAATCAAAGTATAAATAAAAACCTGGAAGACAGCCAGAGACTCCTCTGACCCACATTATGTTAAAGGAGACCACCTTCATCCGCCTCTCTCCTGAGCACACTCTGTCCCCTGTGCGCTCTTATGGGTCACCTGGCATGTATCCACCCTTCACTGGGAGAAAAAGTGTGCAGGACAGAGCCTTCTTCATAGTCCACAGGGTCATCCTGGGCTTTTTCTCCTCTACGACACTATTTCCAGACCCAAAGCGGACAACACCATCTCACCTCAATAACACAGTCGGTCCCACTCAGCTGGGTCCATTAGACCTGGTTGCATGCAGATCTCATCTTCCAACTAAGCCCAAGATAGCCCATCAACCTGAAATGGAGTGCCAACTCACCCTGTAGGCTCTTCACTTAAACTTATTCTACAGCGATTAACATAGACCACCATCCTCGGCCCACCTACATTCTCCAATGCTGTTGATCCCCACTAAAGATATCTCAACTTTAATTACCCAATCATAGAATGTAAGCTGGAATTCGCCCAATTCCACTCTGAACTCTCAACACTCACTTCCAGGGTTGATACATTATCCCATTCACAAAAATCCTCTTCCTCGGCCATACAAGCTCTGAAGGACACAGTGAATCATCACTCTGCTCAACTACATGCTCTTCAACAAAATTTAGATTTTGAAAATAGAAATAGGAGGAACAACCAACATATCCAAGGACTTTCAGAATCAATCAATACATCGGACATTCCCTTTGTCCTTGCATCTATTTCTAATGATCTCCTAGGGCATCCCCCTGGGACACATATTGAACTTTATATGGCTCACAGAGTTCTACGCCCACCCAACCCAAATGACCCCCACCCTAGAGATATTTGCTATGTCCACTTTTTGCACTATGAGAATCCATCCTAAAAACAGCCTGGAAGAAAAAAAAAAAAACCTTACCTATAAAAACAAATCCGAATTATGCCATATCTTTCCAGTTTTACTGTCGCGCAAAGGTCTGCTTTGAATCCACTCCTGGATGTCCTACGTGATAAGAAAATGGTCTTCCGTTGGGTTTTTTTTCCTGTAATCTAACGGTTCGGAGGGTACCAGATCATGTGTTCTACGTTCTCCTGAACACCTCCCTACTTTACTTTCCGGATTTAACTTCCTGAATGGTCTGAGCGGTCATCTGGAGCCCTAGGCCCAACATAGATGTTCTTCTATCTCCACATCTGCCCATCACAAATGCCTCCCGCCTAGAGAAACATGCTAGAATGGTAAACGAGGTCACCAAACCAGACACCAATGCATGAAAGAGTCCACCTGACTGAGCTTTATGGCTCATCTAAATATACTCGTGTGGGAATATAACATTGCTTGTCTGCCTTCTCCTGCCTAACAGTTAATGTTATATTTGAATGATAACCTTTTTGTTCCTCAGATCTCCTGTTAGGGCTTCCACAGCACTGGAAAAACACCTGGGAGCCTGAATACATTAATATTTCTACTTTTCACATGTTCCTTTAGAATATTATAAAACCGTAAAATTACTACAATAGTTTATTTGTATTGAACAATAATGTGATACTTCTATATGTCTGGTTTCATATTTAAGTACTGTTCACTATAGACTATTTCACTATTGTTTGGATGCCAGTAGTTTTATATGTCATTTTTTGTCTCATGTAATTGGAGATAATTCATAGCATGTCAACCCTATTTACAGCCCGATTAGGCTAGTAGCCTCTACCTTCCCTTGTATGGCTATGTATGCTCCTTATACTTGATTGTAATGGTTTAGTTCCTATTGCAGGGCTTTCCCTTGCATTTGTTCTCCCCACAAGTCTGCATGGTTTATTTTCTCACTCTTTTTGCTATTTTTATTTTTACCTGGGGACCTAGCATCACTCCTCCGCAATGAACATCCAACTAAACAAATTGCGGATCTAAAAGTCACCTCTTAACGCAAAGGGACTCAATACCCCAGAAAAGCGTACCCAGATTCTCCACCACATTCACCGACGAAAGGTACACATTATTGGTTTTTAGGAAACATTTCAAAGCCAGTAACCCACCTTTAATTAAAGATGAGCATTACACTACCTGGCATTTTGCTCATAACCAAATTGCTCACTCTAAATGAGTGGCAATTGCCATCCACAAATCCCTCACTGACCAAGTCAGACTGTGCTGTGGACAAGGAGGCCGGGTACATTATCCTCCACCTGTCAGCAGATGGACAATTGTTTACAATCTTTAATATGTTTGCCCCTAATCAAGACCAAGCTACTTTTATTATCAAGCTGGTTGATATGGATATTCCTCTTGTTAGAGGCAGTATTATGTGGGTATCTCAATGCCACTCTTGACCCAGGGTTATACAATTCTAAAAAGAAATCTCTCATACACAGTAATTAAGCGTATCAAAAGGGCTCTCCTTCAGCTACAACTATGTGACTCCTGAAGAATTAAACACCATGCTCATTGGGACTATAGCTTTTACTCCATTCCCCAGAACTTGTACAGCCAACTGGACTACATCCTAATCCAAAATAGCGCCCTGCTGTGGCTGGTTTCAACCAGTGTGGGTAATATCCTCTGGTCAGGCCATGCACATATATTTTGCTCCCTTAAAATACCCTCACTTACCAAAAAGGGTGATCCTGGCGGCTTAAGTAGTTATTACACACGCCTTGTTCCCCTGATATACATTTTTCCATAACCAATTTCATCTCTGACCATGTGTCTGATAAGACAGCCCCTTCTCTTAAGTGGGAGGCCCTTAAGTGTGTCCCGGGGAAGGGGGGGTGTTTTTCAAACACTATAGTAGAATTAAAAAAAGATAGGGCACAGGTCATTAAAACTGCTCTTCAAAATGATGAACAAGCTAGAAATAACTCCACTGAAACCCTTAGAAATATACTCAAAGCTAGAATGGAAGTCAGACATTTGTTGGATTTCTCCCATAACAGGATATTGCAAATAGGTCTCCTTAAGTTTTATGAATTTGGGAGTAAGCCTGGGAAAATGCTAAGGGGATTAAGTCCAAAGGGAACCAAAATCATATCCCTTGTATTAAAAGCCCTCGTGGCACTTTAGTAAATACTACCACCGAAATAGCTGACACATTTAGGTCATTCTATTCTAAATTGTATAACCTCCTGACAAGCAGAGAATTTTCCCTCAATATCCTCAAGCGGGGATACAGTGTCTGGACACAAGCACAGCACCTATCAGCGTGAATAAGTCCATTCTGTGTGCCTAAACCTATCTGCGCAAATACCAGACGCAGACCATGCTGTGCCTTATATGACACTACAGTCATTTACTTTTTTCATCATAGTACGTAACTTATGAAGGTCCAGATATAGGACCGAAACGTTTTTTGGCTACTACGATTAAAATCTCACAAGCATTAAGTTGAGTGCCAGGTTCTTTCTTTTAATACCCACAGGTTTGTCATGGAACTTACAGCACCACTGCAGTGGTTTCTTTCTTTCAGCTCTGGAGTGGTGCTTCAAATCCAAGGTCACTGACGCTTAATTTCAAAATTACCTGCTGGCGTCTTCACCTTATCATCGGTGTCGCTCCAGTCCAGAGGTGTCATATTGCGATCACAAATTTTAACTACCCAGAATTCAGAAGTAATGAGCTGTCAATGCAAGTCTATGAGAGCTAGAACGAGTCTCTCAGACTTACATTGAAAAGTGACCTTCAGCTTGCTCCAGCAAACACTGGAGCAATCCATCAGGTCACAAACTGCTGGAGATAGAAGGGAGTGGCGTTGATATAAGGTAAAGAAAGCAGCATGTAAATATGAGAGTAGAGTAAGTGTACCGTCACACTAAAACGACGCTGCAGCGATACGACAACGATGTCGATCGCTGCAGCGTCGCGGTTTGGTCGCTGGAGAGCTGTCACACAGACAGCTCTCCAGCGACCAACGATCCCGAAGTCCCCGGTAACCAGGGAAAACATCGGGTTACTAAGCGCAGGGCCGCGCTTAGTAACCCGATGTTTACCCTGGTTACCAGCGTAAACGTAAAAAAACCCTAACACTATATACTTACATTCCTGTCGCGTCCCTCGGCACTGTGCTTCTCTGCACTGACAGTGAGCGCCGGACAGCCGGAAAGCAGAGCGGTGACGTCACCGCTGTACTTTACGGCTGGCCGGCGCTCACCAGTCAGTGCGGGAAGCTTAAGGCGAGGGACATGACCAGACACCGGGAATGTAAGTATGTAGTGTTTGTTTTTTTTTACATTTACACTGGTAACCAGGGTAAATATCGGGTTACTAAGCGCGGCCCTGCGCTTAGTAACCCGATATTTACCCTGGTTACCAGTGAAGACATCGCTGAATCGGCGTCACACACGCCGATTCAGCGATGTCAGCAGGAGATCCAGCGACAAAATCAAGTTTCAAACGATCTGCTACGACGTACGATTCTCAGCGGGGTCCCTGATCGCAGTAGCGTGTCAGACACAGCGAGATCGTAAGGATATCGCTGAAACGTCACGGATCGTGCCGTCCTAGCGACCAAAGTGCCACTGTGTGACGGTACCCTAAGGAAGTTTAGATTAGAAGCACCACATTGCAATAAATGGAGTGTGGTGAGCTACAAAAAGGTTTCTCTTTGGGTTCTCTAGTTTAAGACGTTCTAGCAATAGATACACTTGATGACGGAAACTGAGGCAACAAAGATCTTCATAAAGTGGTTGCAATCTAAGTCCCAAGCCATATGCTCCTATGAAAAATAAAAAAAGGTTAATTTAGTCACCATCTACTGTGATCTATGCTTCAGTTACAGACTAGAGCTCCTTGTTTTTATTAAAAAAAAAAAAGTCTTCAGCCACTTTAAAAAGAACTTTGCTGGTTTATAATATTCTGCTTTAACATTTATAAGTGTCTCATTCACAAGGAAAAATCACTAGAAATAACAATTCTAGAGCCTTAAAATCTTTATTGTAAATAGCATCGATCAAGTTCAGGTATTGTTTCAATAGGTTAGGATTTTCTTGGTACTTTAACCACAGAATCTTTGATGGGTGAAACTGCAGTGCAGTCCTCTCAATGTAGAAAGTGAAAGAGGCATCAATGAAATGCAAAAAGTAAAACTCAATTTTCTGGATCTCCTAAAAAAAAAAAAAATACCAGTTCCGATCTGCCTGACTATTGCCAGGAGACCAGATAAGAGCATATGCATAGTTTTGTTTTCTTTACCAGTTTGAAGCAGAAACTCTCTAAACTGACTGTGTGCACATACCGTAAAGGATGTTCTCCATGTCATCTCCCCATCATTGTCATCCTCTTCTGGCCTCTTTGGAACCAGAGTATCATTTTAGATATGCAGTAATGTTACGGGATTGGGGTACACAGAAAAAACTCAGCGGGTTGACATTTTAAAACCAGAGGGTGAGAACTAATGGATGCCACTGTAGAGGAAAAGTAGCTACATTTCAATGGCAAGTGCACAAAATGTTTTTGCACGACATGGTGTAGGAGGTTCCAGAAATTAAAAAACTGAGCTTCAATTTCCATTTCTACACTACTGAACATTTCACTTCATGGGCAGTCTTCACGGTTGGGATATGGTAGTAATAAAAGCATATTAGCTAAGGATGCTTATTTACGTAATTACGATTAAGAAAGGAGACGGTGTTAGATTTCGTTTTCTAAATTTAGTGATGAACAATTTATTTTCATTCTTTAGTCCATAGATTATGAATGACTTCAGATTTTTGGAAACAACTATTCTTGCTTCATGTGTGAACCCTATGAGACTGTTCCCAAACAGACTAAAAAAATGAAAATAAAAAAAAAATGTTAAAGATATTGATAGGAAATTAGTTGGGATTAATAAAGTTAAATGCTAAAGTTAAACAAACAAAAAAGTGCATTTATAGAAACCATTGCGGGTCACATAGAAGAGCAAAAAATTCTCCTCACACCTGTCAATCTCCTTAATTCAATACCCAAAATGTTTTAGAACAGCCTCAGACTTAGGGATTATGTTAGAATGGCAGGCTGATCCACCTGTTGACTGGTGTTCATGTTGCTTTTGGAGGGCGAGTCAGCCAGGGGAATCTTTGCAGTAGACCTGCAAGGAGTTTACAAGCTATCAATCAGCGCAATTCAACTGAGGAGCACTAAGCCGCATAACCAACCATTCCTCTGCCAACTGATGAGCACTGAGCCGCATAACCAACCATTCCTCTGCCAACTGAAGAGCACTGAGCCGCATAACCAACCATTCCACTGCCAAAGGAGGAGCACTGAACTGCATAACCAGCCATTCCTCTGCCAACTGAGGAGCACTGAACCGCATAACCAACCATTCCTCTGCCAACTGAGGAGCACTGAACCGCATAACTAACCATTCCACTGCCAACCGAGGAGCACTGAACCGCATAACCCGCCATTCCTCTGCCAACTGAGGACACTGAACCGCATAACTAACCATTCCACTGCCAACCGAGGAGCACTGAACCGCATAACCAGCCATTCCTCTGCCAACTGAGGAGCACTGAACCGCATAACCAACCATTCCTCTGCCAACTGAGGAGTACTGAACCACATAACCAGCCATTCCTCTGCCAACTGAGCACTGAAAAGCATAACCAAGCATTCCTCTACCAACTGAGGAGCACTGAACCTCATAACCAGCCATTCCTCTGCCAACTGAGGACACTGAGCCACATAACCAAGCATTCCTCTGCCAACTGAGGAGCACTGAACCGCATAACTAACCATTCATCTGCCAACTGAGGAGTACTGAACCACATAACCAACCATTCCTCTGCCAACTGGGGAGCACTGAGCTGCATAACCAACCATTCCTCTGCCAACTGAGGACACACCCGCATAACCAATCATTCCTGTAGAATGTTGAAAACCAGCCTAGTGTTAGCTGGCCCCACATTGGCCAATTAATGCTTGACTTGCTTTCTGCTGTACTCCATAGCACTGAAGCTTGAGCACAAATTGTTGCAAGAAGTCTTTAAAAAAGAGGCCAATTGTTTTAGCTGCACAGGAGCCCCCTCCCCAACAGGAAGGGTTGGCTTTGTACTGTAAGGGAGTCTAAAGCATAGAGGCCTTTATAAATAGGTTTCCAAAACACCACCGTTGAGCATGATAGGGCATTACCCAGACATGCTGTGCATTATAGTTGCAATTCTGCTTATACTTTGTGACGTTGGGGAAGGTACAGCCTGCTGTTTCTCTTGAAGTTGGTGCAACTTTGAAACGCATAGAAAATTGCAACACTAATACCACGTTTCCTGGAATTGATACAACCAGCAGGCAAGATCCGCCTTTTCCTTCTTCCAAACAACATAGTACTTCGTATTTTAAATCTCATGACGTAGCTGATTTTGGAAGTTAGAATGCAGCATTTTCACAAATCTGGCATATGTCATTTTATTCATTTAGATTTTCAATTTGTCTGCCCTTAAATTAGGTAGTTATTAAAGGGACACTGTCAGTAGGAACAACCTTCTTCCCAAGCAGCCTATATGGATATAAAGGTCATGGAAGGTTCATTTAAACTATATCTTGATATTTGCAATCTGATGTTTTATTCCAAAGAAAGCAAAGTTTTTCTTAATATGTAAATGAGCTGTTCAGCAATATGGCAGGACACCGATCTACACGAGAATCTGACTCCAGAGATTATTTTAAACTAGATGTTGGCCCGATTCTAACGCATCCGGTATTCTAGAATATGTATGTAGTTTATTTATGAAGATGTAAGAATAATGCAATGAATAAACAGAATTTTCCATGTAAAATATATACCGTATATACTCGAGTATAAGCCAACCCCCCTAATTTTGCCCCCCCAAAATGGGAAAACTTAATGACTCGAGTATAAGCCTAGGGTGGGAAATGCAGCAGCTACCGGTAAATGTCAAGAGTAAAAATAGATACCAATAAAAGTAAAATTGAGACATCAGTTGGTTAAGTGTTTTTGAATATCCATATTGAATCAGGAGCCCCATATAATGCTCCATACAGATTATGATGGGCCCCATAAGATGCTCCATATTAAAATATGCCCCATATAATCATGCATAAAGGTTAATAATGGCCCCATAAGATGCTCCATAGACACATTTGCCCAATATAATGCTGCACAAACCTTGATTATGGCCCTATAAGATGCTCCATACAGACACTTGCCCCATATACCGAAATGCTCCACAAACGTTAATTATGGCCTTATATATTGCTGCACAAATGTTATGGCCCTATACAGTGCTGCACAAACGTTATGGCCCCATACAGTGCTGCACAAACGTTATGGCCCCATACAGTGCTGCACAAACGTTATGGCCCCATATAGTACCATTACTTGAATATCTAACTGTATTTAAATAAATCGGATAAAAGAGTACATAGACACTTCAAATCCCACACCAATTCGCGGCCGGAGTGCGTCTGTCGCTGATTGGTCGCGGGCAGCTGGCGCGACCAATCAGCGACGCGGGATTTCCGTTACAGAAAAACAGACAGAATTAGATAACTATATAGTAGAGGAAAAGGGGATGTTACCAGTGTGATATGTAATGGCTGCTCTCTGCATTTCACTGCAGAGCTGTGTGCGATTATAACTGACATCTGAAGGGTCCTCAGTTACATAGGTTGAAAATAAGACCTAGGTCCATTATGTTGAACCCATCTCATCCAAATACACGTCACTATTTATTTTTTCAATCATTTTTATTGAAATTTTCAGAAAATACATTAACACAGACTGTTGAAAATCAACTGCCCGTGCGCAGATGGGGCAGAAAACGACTTTTGCAAATTAAGCTGGCAAGACAAACAAAAAATAAAATCTTTAAACTATCAACTAATTGAACATGTGACCTAGCTGACAGTTTTATTGAATATCATGAAAAAACTTACTTTGTAATCAAACAGAAATAACCTCCCCTACTTTAAATCAGCTTCAATAGCCCCCGGTTGTTCTTGAGATTCTCAAGTATATACCATGCTGTAGATGTGAAGAGCTAAACCATATTCCTTTTTCCCCCCAAATAGCAACAATTCACAATAAATTGCCTCCATTTTAAAAGAAACTTGTCTGCTTGCATTTCTTTATTACAAAATTACCCCCTTTGCTCCAACTCCATGAAATGCTTCATTTGTGCTATCAATTCTACAATGGGGGAAAGTTTGGATCTAGACAATATTTCAGGAGAAGTTTCTTCGTCAATATAAGCAAGGTATGCATCAGTATAGGAGGACCACCCACCTTTCTGCCATGATTAACCACATCTCTCCAGAAGTGCAATATGGCTAAATAAGAAGCTAGGGTGTACCCTGAGCACCAAATAGTGTTAACCAAGTTTAAAACTAGTCCCCAAAATGAAACTGATGCAGAGCAAGACCAAAGGCAAAGCATGAGATCAGATTAAGTAAGGTGACATTTAGGACATGCAGTCTATTTGACAGAGGTTCTTGTCAGAAATATTGAAAGCCTAGATGGCTCCATGCATAATTTTCTATTGGGTTTTTCTCCACGCTTCATTTATATGTTCCTTGAAACACGCTCCATCCTGCCCATCTTACTATGAATCTCCACATCATCCAACTGCTGTTTCATTATAACATTATATACAATAGAATACAATATCTTTAATAAAGTAATAATCCAGATAACACACGTGAGACTTTTTTTTTTTTTTTTTTACATTTTAAGGAAGTGCAACCCCCACGTGAAATAGGGAGGGAACTAAGGGTGCAGTCATGGGCCTCCGAAAAATGCCGCTACCAGTAAATAGCTTAATGCTTTATTCGGACTCCCATGACAGCACCACAAGAGATTTACAGAGATATAAGCCACCCTAGGGAGGGGCTATAGCCTGCGGCACCCTTAACCCAAAGGTGAGATCTGAGGAGAACCCAAACTCCAACCGATAGTGTTTGAAAAAGGTGGAAGGGGATGACCATGTGGCCGCCTTACATATCTGGTCGATTGACACTCCAGATCTTTCCGCCCAGGATGATGCCATGGCTCGGGTGGAATGCGCCCTCAGATTCTGCAGAGCCGGACCCCCACCTGCTGTGTAAGCCAGAGAGATAGCCTCCCTAATCCATTTAGCTAGTGTGTATTTTGATGCTCTAACCCCCTTCCTAGGACCTTGGAAGGATACGAATAGTGCATTATCTTTCTTCCAGTCATTAGTAACTGAAAATATATTGTAAAAGGCATCTCCTGACATCTAATGTATGGAATGCATTCTCTTTAGGGTTAGAAGGATTAGGGATAAAAGAAGGTAGAACTATCTCCGGTGACCTGTGAAAATGCGGTGCTACCTTTGGTAAGTAAGCTGGGTCTGGCCTGAGGATAACTATCCTTTAAGAATTCCGTATACGATGGAAGTCTGGAAAGCGCCTGGATGTCTCCTATTCTGCGAGCCGATGTTATAGCTATCAGAAAAGCGGTTTTGAGAGATAACATTTTGATTGAGGCTTCGTGTAAGGGCTCGAAGGGGTCTTTTGATAGAGAAGAAAGGACTTGATTTAAGTCCCACGGTACCATTTTATTTTTATGTAATGGTCTAGCTCTACCGACTGCCTTAATGAATCTCGACACCCAATAATTATTGGCAATATTACATGAGAAGAGGGCACCAAGTGCTGACACCTGTACTCTCAGTGTGCTTGTAGAGAGATTTAACTCTAACCCCCTCTGCAGAAATTCTAGTATTTGGCGTATCGGTACCCCTTCTTTAATGTTAAAATCTGAGAAAGTCAGGAACTTTCTCCAGGTTCTAGAGTAGATTTTTGTTATCTGCTTTCTACTTTTAAAAGGGTATCTACCAAATTTGGGGAGAAGCCTTTATTTTTTAATAATGACCGCTCAAACTCCAAGCCATTAAATGGAGTCCCTTCACTTGTGGATGGAATACCGGCCCCTGGAAAAGTAAATTAGGAATTTCTGGTAACACCCAGGGATCGCCTACTGACATTGTCCTGAGCCATGCGAACCAGGTTCTCCTGGGCCAGAAAGGAGCAATTAAAATGACCTTCATACGATCTTCTCTGAATTTCCTCACCACTAGAGGTAACAGGTTCAATGGTGGGAAGGCGTAAGCCAGAGTAAAATCCCATTTTATGAGAAATGCATCCACTGCCAGCGGATTCTCCCTTGGATTCAAAGAACAAAAGTTTTTTACTTTTTTGTTGTCTCTTGTAGTAAATAGGTCCACCACTGGTCGACCCCATCGGCGGACAATCTGATTGAAGACGTCTCCATTTAGAGACCATTCCCCTTGTCTTAGTATATTGCGGCTGAGAAAGTCCACTTTTATATTTTCCTTCCCTTTGATGTGGAGAGCAGTCAAAGATTGAAAATTAGTTTCTGCCATCAGGAACAGGCGATCTGTGACCTGCATCAGAGTCTCGGAGCGTGTTCCACCTTGATGATTTATATAGGTGACTGCCACCTGGTTGTCCGAGAGGATCCTGATGTGGTGGCCCTGCAGATACATGAAAAGTTTTTTAACTGCCAACTCAATCGCCAATAATTCCCTCTGATTGGATGAAGACGTTGTGTATGGTTCCCATTGTCCCTGAACCACGTCATCCATGTGAGCCCCCCACCCCTGAGGAGCTAGCATTCGTAATCACCCGGGATATATCTATTATCCAGGGAACCCCTGCCGATAACCGATCCCTATCCAGCCACCACTTTAGGGATTCAAGAGTTACCGGCTTCAAGGTTATTTTTTCCCCTAATACATCCCTCAAGATTTTGTCATTAATCAAAATATCTCTCTAAAGGAGTCTAGTATGAAATTGGGCTCATGTGACCGCTGGGATGCATGATGTGAGGGACCCTAGTAGAGACATAGCTTGTCGAAGGGTCAGAGGGTGTATTGATTGCCTTTAGTACCTGATGCTGAATTTGATCTAATTTATTTACTGGGAGACGACATTGTTGTGTAGTTGAATCCAATAATAACCCTAAAAACTTTTGAATTTTTAGGGTCTGCAACCGGGATTTCTCCTAATTAATTATCCAGCCCAGGTGTTCCAATTTAACGCGTTACCTCTAATTGTGACAAACCTTGCTCAATTGAGTTCCCTGCTATGAGGAAATCATCAAGGTAGGGAACAATAAGAATATTAGGTTCCCGTAAATGTGCCATAACCTCCGCAATTAGTTTGGTAAATACCCTAGGGGCAGAAGTTATACCGATGGGAAGTGCTCTGTACTGAAAATGGTGAACTACTCCCCCCATTAATACTGCTACCCTTAGGAATTGTTGGAAGTCTTCATGAATGGGCACATGATAATAAGCATCTTTTAAATCCACTACTACCATGAAACAATTTTTGAACAGCATCTTTATTGTTGAGTTGATGGATTCCATCTTAAAGGTATGTTTAACCAGGTAACTTAACCCTGCTGTTCTGTTCGGTCTGGGGAGACCTATTTTGAACTTTGGTATTTTTTGGGGTGTTCAAGATGCGGTTCTGAAACTTGTGGTTGATTGACTTAAATGAGGATGGGTCGGTCGGCCACGGGTTTCAGAGCCGCATCTTGAATATTTTAAAGAATATTGAAGTTCAAAGTCGGTCATTTTTGACCAACAGAACAGCAGGGTTAAGATGCCTAAGATTTATAATGGTCCTATAAGTCTTATCAGGCTTCTGAATAAGAAACAGGGGAGAATAAAATCCCTTTCCTCTATCAGACTTTGGAACCTCTATAAGGTTATTTTTAGAACAAAGAGACCACACCTATTCGTCTAAAGCTGATTGTTCCAGGGGAGAAGAGCGTAAAGGAGTCAATTTAAAATTATTCCGTGGGGTACGGATAAACTCAAGTGTGAGACCCTGAGAAATAGTGCTTTGTACCCAAACACTATTTGTGATCTCTGACCATTCTGAATACAAATGGAATAGTCTACCCCACCAGGATTCCTAGTCATTTGTCTTCCTTCTTTCGCTCCTTTGAGGAACGACGGAACATATAACCTGTACCTCTTCTAAGTCTATCATCCCATCTAGACCGATCTGTAACGGGCGATAAGGCACGCTTCCTTCCCCGACCAAATATCTTCTTGTTAAAGGGACGACGATAGGACCCAAATAGGTTAGGAATATCGTAGTTACTTACCGTTAACGGTATTTCTCTGATCCCATGACGGCACCACGGAGAGAGGGATCCGCCCTCAGGGACAGGAAACCCACAGGTTTAAAAGGTGGGACCTCTCTTCCACCTTAGATTGGTTTATAGAGCCTTGACAGGACTTCAGCTGTAACTTAAATGGTTATTAAACAACAAAATAATTGACTTTTTACTTTTTTTTTTTTTTGGCGACACCTCGTGACTAAACATTAGTAGTGTGCACACCCACACGTGAAAGGGAGGGAATATACGGGTGCCGTCATGGGATCAGAGAAATACCGTTAACGGTGAGTAACTACGATATTCTCTTACCTCCATGACGGCACCACAGAGAGAATTTCATAGAATATATTAGGGTGGGATTACTGCCTCCAGAACCCTCCTACCAAAGGTTAGGTCTGTAGAGCAGGATAGGTCCAGTTGGTAGTGTTTGAAAAATGTAGAGGGGGAAGACCAAGTGGCTGCTCTACATATCTGGTCAATCGATGCTCCTGCCCGCTCTGCCCAAGAGGTTGATACCGATCTGGTTGAATGAGCTTTAATCCCCTCCGGAGCAACTTCATTGGACGAGGCGTATGCTAGAGTGATGGCATCCCTCACCCATCTCGCCAATGTTGCCTTTGACACTTTGTGCCCTTTATTTGGACCCTGAAAACAAACAAACAGAGACCTGCTTTTCCTACACTCCCTTGTAGCTGTTATGTATTGGGTCAAGCATCTCTTAAGATCTAGCGTGTGTAGGGCTTTTTCTTTTTTGTTTTTGGGATTAGGGCAAAACGATGGTAAGGATATTTGCTGAGATCTGTGGACACGTGATGCTACCTTGGGCAGGTAAGATTGGTCAGTCCTCAGGACCACTCTATCCTCTAGTATCTGAGATAGAGGCGGGTAGGCTGAGAGAGCCTGCAAGTCACTAATTCTGCGGCCTGAGGTTAATGCTACCAGGAGAGAGGTTTTCAGGGAGATTACCTTTTAGGAAGCTTGAGATAGGGGTTCAAAAGGCGGTTTCGTGAGTGCAGAAAGTACCAGGTTTAGGTCCCAGGGAGGCGAAGTGTGGTGTATGACTGGTTTAGACCTAATTGAGGCTTTTACAAACCTTTTTACCCAGTGATTCCCCGCTAAGTCACAGTTGTATAAGGCACCTAATGCCGCAATTTGAACCTTAAGGGTACTTGTTGCTAACCCTTTTTCTAACCCTTTCTGAAGGAATTCTAGAACCTCCTTAATTGGGATTTTCCCTGACACACTGACATTTGGATTAGAGAGTAACTTCTTCCAGACCGTACCATATGCTCTGGTAGTTGC
Source organism: Ranitomeya imitator (assembly GCF_032444005.1). Taxonomy (NCBI): domain Eukaryota; kingdom Metazoa; phylum Chordata; class Amphibia; order Anura; family Dendrobatidae; genus Ranitomeya; species Ranitomeya imitator. Next base: position 411,849,670 of record NC_091286.1, on the reverse strand, counting down.
TGGTTTCCTACTGGACAGGAGTGTTGCAATTAAATTTGAGGAAAACCCTTTCTTTGCTAAACGTTCCCTCAAATTCCATGCTGTCATGTGTAGGTTTACTACTCGTGGATGGTTTATTGGCCCTTGGCGTAGAAGATTTGGGATGTCTGGGAGAACCCATGGCTCTGTTACCGACATCGTGCGTAACCACGGAAACCACGCTCTCTTTGGCCAGAACGGGGCTATCAATCACTCTCGCCCTGTCCTCCCGGATTTTCTTCAGAAATAATGGAATTAATGCTATCGGAGGAAAGGCATAAGCCAGTTGGAAGTTCCAGGGAATTAGAAAAGCATCTAGAGTAACAGGGTTCCCCCGTGGGTCGATTGAGCAAAATGCCTGTGTTTTCCGGTTTAGATAGTCTGCGAATAAATCTATTTCCGGTACTCCCCAGTGAGCTACAATGCGGTTGAATATCTCCTAGTTCAACTCCCATTCCCCTTGCCTTAACTGTGTTCTGTTTAAGAAATCTGCCGCCTGGTTCTCTGTCCCTTTGATGTGAAGGGCTGACAGAGAAGATAGATTGGTTTCTGCCAATGTTAGGATAGATTTTGTTACTTCCATCACTGAGCGGGACCTTGTTTCCCCCTGGTGATTGAGGTATGTCACCACTACCCTGTTGTCTGACAGTACTCTTACATGATGGGAACAGAGGAGAACTAAGAAGTGTTGGAGTGCATATTTTACCGCCAAGAGCCCTTTCATGTTTGATGAACAGAGTTTTTCTGTTTCTGACCAAGGGTTTTGGGCAAATTGATCTTTTAAATGAGCCCCCCAACCCAATGGGCTCGCATCCGTGGTTAGGGTTATCGAGACTGGCCATACCCATGGAACCCCTCTGTTTAAGTTGATCGGGTCTATCCACCAACTTAGGGAACCTATTGTTCATGAGGAGATTTTTAAGCGCTTTTCTAAATCCCCTTTTAATCGGAGCTGTGCTTCTAGTATCTCCCACTGGAAATCACTGCCACTCTGAGGTATTTCTGGTAACAGGGATGGATAGGCACATTGTAGTATGCCTCTTTCAGATCGACTACAGTCATGAAAAAAGACGGATGAAGGGATCTGACACAGGTTTTTATTTTTTCCATCTTGAAACTCTGGGTCACTAAATATTTGTTTAATTTTTTCAGGTTTATTATCGTCCTGAATATCCCGTCTGGTTTCGTTCGGAGGAAAAGAGAAGAATAAAATCCCATATCTTCCTCTTGTTGTGGGACCTCCTGAAGGACATTCTTTGCGAGGAGACTGTATATTTCTTTTTGTAGGGCCAGTTGTTCGACCTCTGATTTCCTCCGTGGTGTTATCACGAAATGGTTGCGTGGTATCGTGTGACATTTCAAATTTAGACCAGTCCTTATTATACTTAGTGTCCACTCGTTCCCTGATATTTTCTCCCAGGCTTGAAGGAAGTATGTCAGTCTTCCCCCCACCTGGGGCGCACCTTCATTGGGATTGCTTCTTGTTGTCAGGTTTATTGAACATAAAGCCTCTGCCTTTAAACCTTTTATCTTCCCATCCTTCTTTTTGGTTTCTTGGGGGGCACTTACGCATGAACTTCCTAGCCCGAAAGGGCCGTTTGTAGGATTGGTTAAGAAAGCCTGGGAATGCTTTCTTTTTGTCTACGGCCTTCTCGAGGATGTAATCTAGGGTAGGCCCAAACAAAAATTCTCCCTCGCATGGTATGGTGCATAGTTTTGCCTTTGTTTGTAGGTCTCCCGGCCAGCATTTGAGCCATAATGCTCTTCTGGCTGCATTTGAAAATGAGGCTGACCTTGCCGACAGTCTCACCGAGTCTATGGAAGCGTCTGCCAAATATGCAGCCGCACCCCTCATTACTGACACGGAATCCAATATTGTTTCCCGTGAGGTTTTGTTTCTTAATTCAGACTCTAGGTGGTCCAGCCACACCATCAATGCTCTTGCCGTGCATGTAGCGGCTATTCCTGGTTTCAAACCCCCGCTAGCTGCTTCCCAGGAACCTTTTAAGAACACCTCAGCCTTTTTGTCCATTGGGTCCTTAAGGGTCCCCATATCCTCAAAGGGTAACGCAAATTTCTAAGAGGCCTTCGCAATAGCGACATCTATTTTAGGTGCCTTTCCCCAGAAGAACATGCAGGGTCGTCGAACGGATATTTTCTTTTTGGAGCTAGGAGGACTTTCTTGTCTGGCCTTATCCACTCTTTTTTTATTAGGGTTTGTATCTTTTCGTTTAACGGAAATACCCAACGTTTTTTCTGCTCTAAGCCGCTGAACATAAGGTCTTCTGCTGTTTTTTTTAGACCGAGTTGTTCTAATTGCTTTTATTAGCGCGTCTGTTTCTTCTATAGGGAAACAGCTACGACCACTCTCTGATGATGTCGAGGATGATGAAGAGGATAGGGAACTATCGGAGCTGAACTGGATACTGTGTTCCTCACTGGAACTAGAATCCGGGGATTTACGTCTTGATTTACGTTTCCTTTTAAGGTTTTTTACGTTTAACGCATCTTCCACCTGAGATTTAATTAGCTCCTTAATGTCTGATGCAAATCTTGGGGATTCTTCGCTTAAAGTTCTCTCTATGCAAATCGCACAGAGTTTTTTGACCCACGTGGTAGGTAAATCTGCAGTGCAGATTGCACACACCTTGTGCTTAGTTTTCCCCGTACATTTCTTTCCCTAGGGACATAAAACCCTATTTAGAATATGTACTTTCACGGAGTCCACTTACCCTCCTGATAGGGGGAAGGTACCGGTTCAGGTCTTGGGGACGCATCCTCCATTTGAACCGTTGTCCTTCACCTGGATCCACTGGAGCCTCTGCTGCGTTGTGATCCAGAGCTGTGGCGCTGAGTAGGCTGTGGGTTTTGCTGCGGACGTTAGGGGTTGCAGAATTTCTTCTGCAGGCTGCTCTGATCCACTCATGGTGAAAAATAGCTGAGCAGCGATTCCAAGCTGCTCAGCTGTTTAAAATTACCCGCCGGCAGCGCCTGACTTCCGGTTCTCCCGGCGTCCCTACGCCAACCCGGAAGTGATCCCGCCGCGCCTGCGCATTAACTTGCGGCCAGAGACACGCGCGTTCCCCATGCTGGTTTCTGGCTCCTGGGGGGGTCGGAAGCGCCATCACAGCCGCCGCTGCGTCCATTATGCCTGTTCCTGTCGGCGGCCGCCGCCATCCCCCAGTGCCTCCGGACCGGCGGTAATCCACCAGGTAGCCGCCGCTACCTATTACCGGTCGCTGGTGAGGAAGGGAAGAGGCAGACTGGTATCCTCTTCACTGCCTCTTCCAGGAACCTACTCAGGGCCCGCCAACCCCGGACTGTGCCTTCGGGGACAGAATCCACCCGGACCGTGGCAGGGCCCCCCGCTGCACGAACCCAGCCAGATGGACCCCCGGAATCCCGCGCTGCAGGTATGTTAACCTGTGGATTCCCCGTCAGGGACAGGAAACCGAACTGAGGTGGTAGAGAGGTCCCGCCTTTTTAACCTGTGGGTTTCCTGTCCCTGAGGGCGGATCCCTCTCTCCGTGGTGCCGTCATGGGGGTAAGAGAAACTTCTTTTTGTCGTCTCTTGCTTTCTCTAGGAGTTCGTCCAAGGTGGGACCAAATAAATATTCTCCTTTACACGGAATGGCACAAAGCTTTGATCTCGTTTGTATAACACCTGGCCAGCATTTTGACCACAGGGCTCTCCTAGCCGCATGAGAGAGTCCTGCTGCTCTAGCCGCCATTTTAACAGTCAGTAGAAGCGTCCGACAAGAAGGCAGCCGCCTCCCGAATCACCGGTAAAGCAGTTAGAATAGAGTCCCTCGAAGCTCCCTCTTTCAACTGGGTCTCTAACTGGTCCAGCCAGACCATCGTTGATCTGGCTGTACAGGTTGAAGCCACCGCAGGTCTTAAGGAACCGGCCGCCATTTCCCAGGTACCCTTTAGAAAAGTGTCCGCCTTCCTATCAAGGGGGTCCTTAAGGGTTCCCATATCCTCAAAGGGAAGAGAGGCCTGTTTCGACACTTTGGCTATTTCCGCATCTAATTTAGAGGCTTTTTCCCAATTGATGACTGCTGGGTCATCAAAGGGATACCTGGTTTTTGTGCTGGTGGCAAGGAACCTTTTTTCTCAGGTTTCTTCCACTCCCTATTAATAAGTTCTTGAATTTTTTCATTTAGCGGAAAAACTCTATGCTTTTTTTGCTCCAATTCACTAAATCTCCTCCTTGGATAGTTGGGGTTTGGGTTATATTATGCCCATTGTTCCTCTGACCGCTTTAACTAACTTATCTATCCTCTCAAGGGGTAGACAAAAGCGAGCGGTGTCTTCATCCGAAGAAGAGGACTATGCAGCTGAACCGCAGGAAACTTCATCCTCATCCGCTGAAGAATCGGAGAACAATGGAGCTTTATATATATAGAGCTTCCTGCTTGAGATAGGCACTTTATGGATTAACTTCCATCCTGACCATCTCTTTCAGGCTTGCGGCCATAGTAAGGGATTCTTCCGCTATTTGAGGGGGCAAGTAAGGCAATCTAGTCTATGTAGATATCATGCTCTCACCCCCTCCCCCTTCCTGAGACCTCACCGTCTGCTGGATACAGGGGGCACAGTTTTTTAGGGCATGAATTAGGTAATGGAACTCCGCAAATGGCACATTCTCTGTGTTTCGCCTTACTGATGCATTTCTTCCTTTACAACAAACAAAGGGAATCAGGTCACTGGGTGAACTTTCACGAAGATCACTTACCAGCGGCTGCCCAAAGAAAGATACCGGAATATGAGGGGTATTCTTCCTCGCTGATGCTCCAGACCCCTGTGTGGAGAAGCTTTTGCGGCCAAATTCACTACTCCTTCTGTCATGTTCCTCTCCTTTGGGCTTCTGAGACACCTCTTCCAGCAGCTGAGGCTGCTGTTCATGCTCACTCTCCATCCTCAACATATGAGGCCAGAAGAAAGGAATCCCAGATCTGGAGCTCTTCATATAACCCCTCCTCCGGTCAGCAAATATGCCAAGCGCTCCCCTGATTTGCTGCCCTCCTCCCCCCGGCGCAGGATTTAGTCTCCGGGTCTGTTAGCAAGCGGCGTACAATTGCCGGTGGGCGCCGCCATCTTGTAAGCACCGCGCATGCGCGGGACCCCGGAAACCCGGAAGTGACTGCTGACTCCGCCCCGACATCACTCCGGCTCCCAGCGCTCAGAGCAGCGTGGGACGCCCCGGCTAACCCACAGCACACTGGATGGCGCCACTAACTGCCGCCGCAGACAGAGCCCCAGCCACACCATCCCACCAGAAGGAGGAGATCCAGGGGACATATTTACCTAGCGCTGGATTCGGAGACAGGACACCACCGGCGACCGCTCCCGGCCGAGAATGTCACCGCCGTACAGCCCTGCCAGGACCACCATGACATCTCCAGGATCTCCGCACCGGCCGAGGTAAGAGACCCCCCAGCTACCTGAGTCGGCCGGCCGGCCGGGGATCCTTTTGTAAATTCTGTAGGATCCAGTCCCTTTAGGAACAGGAAACCAACTGATACGTGGGAGAGGTGCCACCCTTTTGTATCTGTGGGTTTCCTGTTCCTAAAGGGGCGGATCCCCTCTCTCGTGGTGCTGTCATGGTAGTCCGAATAAATCTAACTGTCCACTTAGGAAGCAACAGTGTTTGACAATCAATTTCACATGCTGTTGTGCAAATGGAAAAGACAACAGATGGAAATTTTTGTCAATTATCAAGACACATTCAATAAAGGAGTGGTTCTGCAGGTGGGGACCACAGACCACATCTCAGTACCAATGCTTTCTGGCTGATGTTTTGGTCACTTTTTGAATGTTGGTTGTTCTTCCACACTCGTGTTAGCATGAGATGGACTCTACAACCCACACAAGTGGCTCAGGTAGTGCAGCTCAACCAGGATGGTACACCAATGCAAGATGTGGCAAGGTTTGCTGTGTCTGTCAGCGTAGTGTCCAGAGGCTGGAGGCACTACCAGGAGACAGGCCAGTACACCAAGAGACGTGGAGGGGGCTGTAGGAGAGCAACAACCCAGCAGCAGGACCGCTGCCTCAGCCTTTGTGCAAGGAAGAACAGGAGGAACAGGAGGAGCCTGCCAGTGCCCTGCAAAATTACCACAAGCAGGCCACAAATGTGCATGTGTCTGCACAAACTGTTAGAAACTGACTCCATGAGGATGGTCTGAGTGCCTGACGTCCACAGATGGGGGTTGTGCTCACCGCCCAACTGTGCAGGACGTTTGGCAATTGCCACAAAACACCAGGATTGGCAAATTCGCCATTCACACTGAGCATATGTGACAGACGTGACAGAGTCTGGAGACGCCGTGGACAGCGATCTGCGGTCTGCAACATCCTTCAGCATGACGGGTTTGGCAGTGGGTCAGTAATGGTGTGGCATTTCTTTGGAGGGCCGCACTGCCTGACTGCCATTAGGTACTGAGATGAGATCCTCAGACCCTTTATGAGACCATATGCTACTGCGGTTGGCCCTGGGCTCCTCCTAATGAAGGACAATGCCAGACCAAAGTTGCTGCAAGATGAAGGCATTGAAGCTATGGACTGGCCCACCCGTTCTCCAGATATGAATGAGATTGAACACATCTGAGACCATGTCTCGCACCATCCACCAACGTCACGCTGCACCACAGACTGTCCAGGTGTTGGCTGATGCTTTAATTCAGATTTGGGAGGCGATCCTTCAGGATACCACCTGCCACCTCATCAGGAGTATGATCAGGCGTTGCAGGGAGGTCATACACTATTGAGAATCATTTCCTTGTCTTGAGGCATTTCCACTGAAGTTGGATCAGCCTGTAACTTCATTTTCCACTTTGATTTTGAGCATCATTCCAACTCCAGACCTCCGTGGGATATCAGTTGTGATTTACGTTGATCATTTTTAGGTTTTATTGTTCTCAACACATTCCACTATGTAATGAATAAAGATTTACAACTGGAATATTTCATTCAGTGATATCTAGGATGTGGGATTTTAGTGTTCCCTTTATTATTTTAAGTAGTCTAGTATCCTACAAATGAGAGATCTTTTAATTGTTTGGGGTAATGAGGCAAACCAGGAATGGAGGAGAGCTATTAAAATTAAATGGTTAAGCATAGTCAGATTCCAGTGTGTGATCAGAATATGTATGTCTCTGGTAGAATCAGTCTATTATATAGCGGGAGAGGAAGGCTATATTGTACTTTCCAATACTTGGATAATTGATGCCTCCCCGTCGTCTGTAGACGCCATGAGTTTGTACAGACTAATCCGAGGACGTTTACCCCTCCGTATAAAATAGCTGAAGGCCCTATTAAGTATGGTGACGTCAGAGTTTCAGGAGTAATGGCAAGGTTTCTAGTTAGTACATGAGCCTGGCTGTACTAATTATTTTCACCAAGTGTGCCTTCCCCATAAAAGATAAAGGTAAATCCTGCCATGCCTTTAGCGGACTAGTATTTTTTTTTTCTTTAAGAGGAGAATAATTTGTGGTGTATAGAAATGCTGGTAATTGACCTATTTTAGTTCCCAGATAAGCGATGTATGATGGTGCTAATGATATACTGCCCAAAGACCTAGTTGAGTAAAGTTTTATTCCTCTCAGTTAGTGGGAGCATTTCGCTTTTTTTTTTTTACATTAAACTTTAAAGCCGAAGTAAGAACCAAAATTTTCGGGTATTTCAAGCACTATGGACCAGGGTGGATTTGATTTAAATCTGATTTAAATCACGATTTAAATCACTAGTCAGTAAGGCTTGATTTAAATCAGTGATTTAAATCAAAGTTTCTACCTAAACTAGTTCTTGCTACTTTAACATGCAAGTAGATGAAGATTTTTAGAATCAGTTTTTTATATTACTTTTTTCTCCCCAGTTTAATGGGTTAATCATTCATATTTGGACACCACTGTTCTGTTGTACTTAGGAAGGATAAAAATAATCCTGACCTTAATAACAATTTAAATAGATTTATTCAACTGAAACAATAACATTACAACATAAGTTATTTGCTTAAACAAACATCCATGTTTGTTAACTAATTTGGCTAAACAAAATATATATATATATATATTATAAGAAACTTAGACTGTCAGCCCAGCCGACACATGAAAAACTTAAATACTACTGTCCCTGCTGTCCTCTGTAGCTCACTTGTCATCATCTTCATCATCATCTTCTTCTTTGTTCCTATTCATAATCTGGAAAAGAAAAACAAGCTTTCCTGCTTTATTGGGTCTCAACCGATTTCTCAATTTAGATCGAATGAGTCCAAACGAAGAGAAAATTCTTTCAACGCCTGCAGAAGAAGCTACTGCTGTTAAAAGTGAAATCATTACTTGAACAGTCTCTAAATCCAAGCGCTTACGTGACTTCCACCAGTTTACTGGTGTGACCTTCCTTAAAATATCTTCAGCAAACATATATTTCTTGAATGGTTCCCCCTTAGCTCTGACGTTTATTATAGTTGGCATTAAAGGTGGATGATTGCTGGATACCCATGTCATAGCTAACTCCTCTTCCTCAGCACTTAGGTTTTGACCCTGATATTGGGTATTGACAATATTTGCCAAAAAATGGGCTGGAGTCAGTGCTTGTCCCATTCGTTTGTTTACTGCTTGTAATTTAATTCTGTCCATGTGTAGTTCTGTTTTTAAGTGTTCACTCAGTTCCTTCCAAATTTCAACAGCATCCGCAATAAAACAGCTATTTTTCTGTATTTTGTTTAAAGCTTGAGAGATGGGTTTCAGGAAGCTCAGCATATGTTCAACATTTCTCTTAAGCCCAATGTTGAGGATTTTGGCCGTGACAGTGCCATCTAATTTATCTCGATTTTCTTCACAAAGTGTCATCAGAATAGGCCAGTTTTTGATATACTGCTCAAAACAGTCCACCACAGAGTTCCATCTAACATCTTGTGGGAGCGTTAGATTGGTTCCACCCATCCTTTTCAGAGCTGCTGCAGCAAAATGATTATTACGGAAGTATTTAGCAATTTCAACAACATTAGCCTTTATTTCTGGAACACTTAAGTCTTTGGCTAAGAGGTGCAGCAAATGAGCACTGCAACCATATGTTATTAGCAGCTTTGTATTCCCTCCCTGCTCTTCTAAATCTCTTCTCATCTTGGATACGTTTGCAGCATTGTCAGTGAACAAACTGCGTACTAGACATTTGAGTTTTTGTTCACGTCGTTATAGCTTTTACTGCCACTTCTTGTAAGTATTCTGCTGTGTGTGCATTTCCTGACGTATCAGTTGTTTGTGCAAGAAAGACTTTACCTTCTTCTGTTGTTATACAAGCACATACAATAGGATCATTGTGGACATTACTCCACCCATCAATACTTAGGTTAACAATTTTACCCTCCAGAGCTGTTGCACATTGCTCCATTTCTCTGTCATACACTTGATCCAGCAGTTTCCCTGCAACATCAGCTCTGCTGGGTGGACTGTATCCTGGTCTCAGTGACTGAACCATATTAATGAAATGTGGGTTCTCAGTCAGACGGAAAGAAGAGTTTGTTGCATAAATAAACTGGGCAATTTTTTCATCAATCAACTCTTTTTCTAATCTGCTAGTTCTTATCACAAACCTATCTATGGTGGTTCCAGGAGGTAAAGGTTTTTTTTTTCCTTTTGGGTGATGGTGATATGTGGCTGTGGGTGTCTGATGATGATACTGTTGCTAATGAAGCACTATCCTGGATGGATAACTCTGAAACTGTAGAACAGGATGATGGTGATCTTGGAGGTGGATAGTTTCCAGAATCCATGAATTCCCCTAAACAAAAAAAGTCAATGCTGTTATTTTATTGTTTATACAATTTCTGCTTATTGTACACAACACATCACTGCCCCTGCCCCAAAAGGAATATTTGTTTTTCTTCATAACTGTACCAAATGACAGTAACATGCAGTAATAAGAAATATAATTTTTCTCACACATGACAGTTCAGTCTTTAGAAATAGGATTCAATAAAAATGTTTACCAACCTGAAGATCCTGCCTGTTCGGAAGTGTTTCTTTGGTCATCTTCATCACCGCACTTCTCATGATGTTGCCTCATTGGCGCCACCAGGCTTTGCATCTCTTTGTTGCATCGTTTGCACGCATGCCTGCCTTACCAATAGGCGAAGGAGCTTCATTAAAATATTCCCAAACTGGGTCTCTTTTACGGCCTGCTGCCATTATAAGGAAAGAATGTAATAAACCTCAGATCGTACACACAAACAGATCCAGACTTGTCTGTCTGTGGCTATGCTGCAGTATTGTGCTCAAAGTTTCACTTTCATTTTCTTTTCTGCTTGACCTTCCTCCTCCTCACACTTAGATTCACATTCTTCTTGTGTTGTGCAGATCTATTCCACTCCAAACAATCAGAAACATATTGTCTAACTTCTTGGACTTGGCACTGAAAGGGTTGATTCTGTATTCATAGGTTTGTAGAACAATAGGATTAAGATCTTTTTCTCAACTCTGTTCATGTTGTAACATTTTTGCCGTGAAGAGGCTGGGACCTCTGCGGAGTCCAATTCAGTTTTGAGAACTGCGTAAGTAAAGCGAGCGTCTGTGATAATATAGGAGAGAAACTGCCCACTAATCCTACAGAAACCTCTGGAAGAGCATGGCATTGTGAATGTTACACATATACAGCCTTTATTCTACTGAGTTAAACAACTCAGCTTTATCTCATGATGGAAGAAATTTTGGATGGTAAAATATTTTCCTCAAAAAGCAGTTTATTGAAAAAAATCCGATTTAAATAAAAAAAATCCGATTTAAATAAAAAAAATCCGATTTAAATAAAAAAAATCCGATTTTTTTGATTTTTTTTAAAAAAAACATTGATTTTTATCCACCCTGCTATGGACAAATGATGAATGGGGTTGACAAATAAAATTACATCATGCACAAAAAAAGCTTCCTTCCCCGTCCTGCTGTGAGAGACTCCCATCCGTCCTGTCCTGGTATGTGTGGCTCCCTCGATCCTGCATGGCTCACCCCCCAGTTCCATCATTGTATGCATGGCTCACTGTTGTGAATTCTGTGGCAGAGCTCCCTCCTGTGGTCACAAGTGATACTTCGGCTGATTCTCTCTGTGAGCTTCCGTTGGTGGAGGAAAGTGGTACTGCGGCTTCTGAGTTTCCTTCCTCAGGTGATGTGGTGAAGTCGTTAGGTGCTGCTCTATTTAACTCTACCTAGTGCTTTGATCCTGGCCTCCAGTCAATGTTCTAGTATTGGACCTGTTTCCTCCTGGATCGTTCCTGTGGCCTGCTGCTCTGCATAGCTAAGTTCTGATTTTGCTATTTTGTTTGCTGTTTTTTTCTTTCCAGCTTGTCAATTTGTTTTTTCCTGCTTGCTGGAAGCTCTGGGACGCAGAGGGTGTACCTCCGTGCCGTTAGTTCGGTACGGAGGGTCTTTTTGCCCCCTTTGCGTGGTTTTTGTAGGGTTTTGTGTTGACCGCAAAGTTACCTTTCCTATCCTCGCTCTGTTCAGAAAGTCGGGCCTCACTTTGCTAAATCTATTTCATCTCTACGTTTGTCCTTTCATCTTAACTCACAGTCATTATATGTGGGGGCTGCCTTTTCCTTTGGGGTATTTCTCTGAGGCAAGGTAGGCTTATTTTCTATCTTCAGGCTAGCTAGTTTCTCAGGCTGTGCCGAGTTGCATAGGGAGCGTTAGGCGCAATCCACGGCTGCCTCTAGTGTGGTTGGAGAGGATTAGGGATTGTGGTCAGCAGAGTTCCCACGTCTCAGAGCTCGTTCTATGTTTTTGGGTTATTGTCAGGTCACTGTATGTGCTCTGACCTCTATGTCCATTGTGGTACTGAATTATCTTATCATAACAGCTCACCCCCGCCCCCTCCGTCCTACTCACCCGCCTTGCACCATTGCTGCATCTCTGTTGGCACGGCAACTCCCCTGTGCTGAGCGGTCACGTGGTACTGCTCATTAAGGTAATGAATATGCGCTCCACACCTATGGGAGTGGAGACACTGCATATTCATTAATGAATGGTACCACGTAACCGCTCAGCACAGGAAGAGCTGCCGGCGCCAGGATAGAGATGCAAGGACGGAGATGCAGGGACCTGTTAGAAGTCTTCTGTAAGCCGGCTCCTGCCGCTGCTCCCCTTCCCCCATTCTGGAAAATGACTCGTGTACGCCGAGGAGGGCGTTTTCAGCACAAAAAATTGCTGAAAATCTCGTCCTATACACAAGTATATACGGTAAGTATAAGCTCTGATTCAGCTTCCATCTGACAGGCAACTAGTGCAGCAATATTGTTGCAATAGAGCACAGCTGTTTGATCTGCAGCAAATGTGTTTGTAATCAGATAAAGTTCAGATCTACTGTTCTGTGTTACATGTCTCACACTGGTAATGCCTTTCTTTTATAATAATCACTGGAGGCAGATTCTCATACGCTGTCTGGCTTACTGTTCTTAACAGTTAATTTACATATAAGAAAAACATGGATATCTCTGGATTAAGACACTGGAAATCAAGGTATAATTTCAATCAGCTTCCATTGACTTGCAGGCCTATAAAGTTGGCTTAGGAGGGCTGGTATTTAAACGGATTGTCACATACGTTATACTGATTGCCTATCCTTAGGATAGGTCATCAATATGATATCAGTAGGGTTGTGACAAGCAGCTGAGAGTATGTCTCCTACCAATATATATATATATATATATATATATATATATATATATAAAAATCTGGAGATCCAGGTAGAACATCAACTAAGATCTTTTACATGTGGCCACACTGTCTGCACATACTGCAAACATACGCAGAACATAAACTTACCTCTTCTGTAACTGATAAAGTATAAAACAATTACATCAATTGTAATACAACAAATGTGGGTTCCCCGATTATATGCACAGCCTGTAATCTTCAATATATTGGATGCACGACATGCCCAATTAAAATCCGCATTAAGAGGAATCTCTCCGGAGCAGTCAGTAAATTACTGCTCAAATGTTCAGCAGTTTCGAGGCATTTTAAAGTGAAACATAATAGTGATGTAACTTTATTCAGAGTTATTAACATTGTAGATGTACATATTGCAAACTTGATCCCCTTTTGAAATGAACTTCAGACAAAATTTAATATACCATTATTAAAGGTGTTGTCCACTACTAGGACAACCCCTTCTCATTCCCCACGATTGGCATCGATAAAATAAAATCAATACTCACATCCCATGCAGACGCCATTCCAGCGGTGTCGGGACTCACGGCCCAGGGCTCTCACAAAGAGGAAGTTAGTGCTGCAGCTGATCACTCACTTCCTCATGTTCAATTCAACATAAGGCAGAGGCAGGGATGCCAGCACTGATTGTCAAACAGCCACTCAAGAGCCCCAGGGACCACAAGTGCTAACACTCTGCAGGAACGGCGCCTGCAGGGGAGGAGAGTATAAGCTTTATTTTATCAGGACCAAGCGTGGGGAATGACAAGGGGTTGTCCTAGTAGTGGACAACCCTTTTATTGATTGGTCATAATTATTTTCTGTTAATTTTGAGCATAATTATAATTCACCTGTATGCCTTGTATATCTGTGATTTGCTTTCCTGTCATGTGCCAAAAGGAGGATAGGACAACTTGCCGACAAACTTTTTTTTTTCACCATGCAATGATTAAGGACATGCATCTGAAATGCGTTTACTTGCATTTTATGTGTTTTTATATGCTGTTGGGATTTGTGTGGTTTTTTAAACCCCTTCATGGCCATCCTATTTTGACCTTAATGACCTGGCCATTTTTTGCCATTCTGACCAGTGTCCCTTTATAAGGTAATAACTCTGGAATGCTTCAATGGATCCTAGCTATTCAGACTTTTTTCATGACATATTAAGCTTCATTTTAGTGGTAAATTTAGGTCAACAATTTTTGCATTTATTTGTGAAAAAATCAGAAATCTGGAGAAAATTTAGAAAATTTTGCTGTTTTCAAATTTTGTATTTTTATTCTTTTAAACCAGAGAGTTATTTAACACAAAATAGTTAATAAATAACATTTCCCACATGTCTGCTTTACATCAGCACAAATTTGGAAACTAAATTTTTGGGGGTTGGAAAGTTATAAGGGTTTAAAGTTGACCAGCAATTTCTGATTTTTACAACAAAATTTACAAAACCATATTTAGGGACCACCTCAGATTTGAAGTCAGTTTGAGGGTTCTATATGGATTAAAATACCCAAAAGTGACACCATTCTAAAAACTGCACCCCACAAGCGGATCAAAACCACATTCAAGAAGTTTATTAACCCTTCAGGTGTTTCACAGCAGCAGAAGCAACATGGAAGGAAAAAATGAACATTTAACTTTTTAGTCACAAAAATGATCTTTTAGCAACATTTGTTTTTATTTTCCCAAGGGTAAAAGGAGAAAGTGGACCACAAACGTCGTTGTCCAATTTGTCCTGAGAACGCTGAAACCTCATATGTAGGGGGAACCACTGTTTGGGCGCATGGCAAGGTTCGGAAGGGAAGGAGCGCCATTTGACTTTTTGAATGGAAAATTAGCTCCAATCGTTAGCGGACACCATGTCGTGTTTGGAGAGCCCCTGTGTGCCTCAACATTGGAGCTCCCCCACAAGTGACCCCATTTTGGAAACTTGACTCCCCAAGGAACTTATCTAGATGCATAGTGAGCACTTGGAACCCCCAGGTACATCACAAATTGATCCTTAAAAATGAAAAAGTAATTTTTGTAAAAAAAAAAAAGAAAAAGTTTTTTAGCCTCAATTTTTTCATTTTTACATGGGCAACAGTATAAAATGAATCATAAAATTTGTTGGGCAATTTCTCGTAAGTAGACCGATAACTCAAATGTGGGGGTAAACCACGGGGAGTACGGCAGGGCTCGGAAGGGAAGGAGTGCCATTTGACTTTCTGAATGGAAAATTAGCTCCAATCGTTAGCGGACACAATGTCGCGTTTGGAGAGCCCGTGTGCCTAAACATTGGAGCTCCCCCACTAGTGACCCCATTTTGGAAACTAGACCTCCCAAGGAACTAATCTACATGTGTGGTGAGTACTTTCAACCTTCAAGTCCTTCACAGAAGATGTACATTTAGTCTTCGACAAAAAAATAAATGTCTATGCTTGTCCCAGACCATGTTCTTATGTTAGTCTATTTACAAGTCTGTGTTGTACATTTAATATTGTATCAGGGCTATAAGGGTTCGAAACGCTTTTTAGTCTCAGTCCAGCTCTTGTGTCAGACGTTTTTACATTAAATGAAGATTATTTTTTTCCAACTAGGTATATCAGTCCTCATTTGCAACCATACTAGGAAAAATCTGTTTATAAAGTTTATAAAATGAGTGACGTGGGCTCTTAATTAAGCACATTTAATAGTACGATAACTATACAATACAAAATCAATAAAAGCCAGAAAGAAATCAAGGTCAAGGTATAAATTATACAAGCCATTGCTTCTTAACAGGTAATCGAACATTTCACCCATTAAAACAAAGTAGTCTTGACTGGAAAAAAAAAAAATAGTGTATAAGCAACATGGCCAAGGTCAAGATTTCTTCAGTGGTTTTGTCTGTCACCCAAACCCAAAGAAGAACTTTGGGATAAAGCAGGTAAAAATATATTAATGTGCAAAAGATCAGCTAATCAATATCTCCTATATTATGATCAATCTGTTCTCATACGTACTACAATAGCGTTTCATTCTATTAACCCCTTTACCCCCAAGGGTGGTTTGCACGTTAATGACCGGGCCAATTTTTACAATTCTGACCACTGTCCCTTTATGAGGTTATAACTCTGGAACGCTTCAACGGATCCCAGTGAATCTGACATTGTTTTCTCGTGACATATTGTACTTCAGGACAATGATAAAAATTCTTTGATCGTACCTGCGTTTATTGGAGAAAAAAATGGAAATTTGGCTTAAATTATGAAAATTTCGCAATTTTCCAACTTGGAATTTTTATGCAATTAAATCACAGAGATATGTCACACAAAATACTTAATAAGTAACATTTCCCACATGTCTACTTTACATCAGCACAATTTTGGAACCAAAATTTTTTTTGTTAGGGAGTTATAAGGGTGAAAAGTTGACCAGCAATTTCTCATTTCTACAACACCATTTTTTTTTTTAGGGACCACATCTCATTTGAAGTCATTTCGAGGGGTCTATATGATAAAAAATACCCAAGTGTGACACCATTCTAAAAACTACACCCCTCAAGGTGCTCAAAACCACATTCAAGAAGTTTATTAACCCTTCTGGTGCCTCACAGGAATTTTTTGAATGTTTAAATAAAAATGAACTAACTTTTTTTCACAAAAAATTTAATTCAGCTCCAATTTGTTTTATTTTACCAAGGGTAACAGGAGAAAATGGACCCCAAACATTGTTGTACAATTTGTCCTGAGTACGCCAATACCCCACATGTGGGGGTAAACCACTGTTTGGGCACATGGCACAGCTCGGAAGCGAAGGAGCGCCATTTGACTTCTCAATGCAAAATTGACTGGAATTGAAATGGGACGCCATGTTTCGTTTGGAGAGCCCCTGATGTGCCTAAACATTGAAACCCCCCACAAGTGAAACCTTTTTGGAAAGTAGACCCCCTAAGGAACTTATCTAGGAGGTGTGGTGAGCACCTTGACCCACCAAGGGCTTCACAGAAGTTTATAATGGAAAGCCGTAAAAATAAAACAAAATTTTTTTCCCACAAAAATTATTTTTTAGCCCCCAGTTTTGTATTTTCCCGAGGGTAACATGAGAAATTGGACCCCAAAATTTGTTGTACAATTTCTCCTGCGTGCGCTGATACCCCATATGTGGGGGGGAACCACTATTTGGGCGCATGGGAGGGCTCGGAAGGGAAGGAGCTCCATTTGGAATGCAGACTTAGATGGAATGGTCTGCAGGTGTCACATTGCATTTGCAGAGCCCCTAATGTACCTAAATAGTAGAAATCCCTCACAAGTGACACCATTTTGGAAACTAGACCCCCTAAGGAACTCATCTAGATGTGTTGTGAGAGCTTTGAACTCCCAAGTGTTTCACTACAGTTTGTAACGCAGAGCCGTGAAAATTAAAAAAAAAAAAATCTTTCCCCCCAAAATTATTTTTTAGCCCCCAGTTTTGTATTTTCCCAAGGTTAAGAGGAGAAATTCGACCCCAAAAGTTGTTGTCCAATTTGTCCTGAGTATGCTGATACCCCATATGTTGGGGGGAACCACCGTTTGGTCGCATGGGAGGGCTCGGAAGGGAAGGAGTGCCATTTGGAATGCAGACCTAGATGGAATGGTCTGCAGGCGTCACATTGCGTTTGCAGAACCCCTAATGTACCTAAACCGTAGAAACCCCCCACAAGTGACCCATATTGGAAACTAGACCCCCCAGGGAACTTATCTAGATGTGTTGTGAGAACTTTGAACCCCCAAGTGTTTCACTACAGATTATAACGCAGAGCCGTAAAAATAAAAAATCTTTTTTTTTCCCACAAAAATTATTTTTTAGCCCCCAGTTTTGTATTTTCCCAAGGGTAACAGGAGAAATTGGACCCCAACAGTTGTTGTCCTATTTGTCCTGAGTACGCTGATACCCCATATGTTGGGGTAAACCCCTGTTTGGGCACACGGGAGAGCTCGGAAGGGAAGAAGCACTGTTTTACTTTCTCAACGCAGAATTGGCTGGAATTGAGATCGGACGCCATGTCGCGTTTGGAGAGCCCCTGATGTGCCTAAACAGTGGAAACCCCCCAATTATAACTGAAACCCTAATCCAAACACACCCCTAACCCTAATTCCAACGGTAACCCTAACCACACCTCTAACCCTGACACACCCCTAACCCTAATCCCAACCCTATTCCCAACCGTAAATGTAATCTAAACCCTAACTGTAACTTTAGCCCCAACCCAAACTGTAGCCCTAGCCCTAACCCTAGCCCTAACCATAACCCTAGCCTCTTGCCCTAACCCTAACCCTAACCCTAATGGGAAAATGGAAATAAATACATTTTTTTAATTTTTCCCTAACTAAGGGGGTGATGAAGGGGGGTTTGATTTACTTTTATAGTGGGTTTTTTAGCGGATTTTTATGATTGGCAGCCGTCACACACTGAAAGACGCTTTTTATTGCAAAAAATATTTTTTGCGTTACCACATTTTGAGAGCTATAATTTTTCCATATTTTGGTCCACAGAGTCATGTGAGGTCTTGTTTTTTGCGGGACGAGTTGACGTTTTTATTGGTAACATTTTCGGGCATGTGACATTTTTTGATCGCTTTTTATTCCGATTTTTGTGAGGCAGAATGACCAAAAACCAGCTATTCATGAATTTCTTTTGGGGAAGGCGTTTATACCGTTCCGCATTTGGTAAAATTGATAAAGCAGTTTTATTCTTCGGGTCAGTACGATTACAGTGATACCTTATTTATATCATTTTTTTATGTTTTGGCGCTTTTATACGATAAAAACTATTTTATAGAAAAAATAATTATTTTTGCATCGCTTTATTCTCAGGACTATAACTTTTTTATTTTTTTGCTGATGATGCTGTATGGCGGCTCGTTTTTTGCGGGACAAGATGACGCTTTCAGCGGTACCATGGTTATTTATATCTGTCCTTTTGATCGCGTTATTCCACTTTTTGTTCGGCGGTTTGATAATAAAGCGTTTTTTGCCTCGTTTTTTTTTTTCTTACGGTGTTTACTGAAGGGGTTAACTAGTGGGCCAGTTTTATAGGTCGGGCCGTTACAGACGCGGCGATACTAAATATATGTACTTTTATTGTTTTTTTTTTTATTTATTTAGATAAAGAAATGTATTTATGGGAATAATTTTTTTTTCCATTATTTAGGAATATTTTTTTTTTTTTTTTTTTTACATATTTGGAAAAAATTTTTTTTACTTTTTTACTTTGTCCCAGGTGGGGACATCACAGATCAGTGATCTGACAGTGTGCACAGCACTCTGTCAGATCACTGATCTGACATGCAGCACTGCAGCCTTCACAGTGCCTGCTCTGAGCAGGCTCTGTGAAGCCACCTCCCTCCCTGCAGGACCCGGATCCGCGGCCATCTTGGATCCCGGTCTGGAGCAGGCAGGGAGGGAGGTAAGATCACATCGCGTTGCTGCGGGGGGCTCAGGGAAGCCCGCAGGGAGCCCACTCCCTGCGCGATGCTTCCCTGCACCGCCGGCACATCGCGATCATCTTTGATCGCGGTGTGCCAGGGGTTAATGTGCCGGGGGCGGTCTGTGACCGCTCCTGGCACATAGTGCCGGATGTCAGCTGCGATAGGCAGCTGACACCCGGCCGCGATCGGCCGCGCTCCCCCCGTGAGCGCCGCCGATCGCGCTGGACGTACTATCCCGTCGGAGGTCATAGGGGCCCACCCCACCTCGACGGGATAGTACGTCCAATGTCAGAAAGGGGTTAAACTGGACTTTCATTCATGCATATTTAACTCTGCTCCCACTATTTGTTTGTTCTATCGTGTTAACATTCCTTTCTGTACCAATAGACACCTGACAAAACCATTTTAACACTCAATGGTCCAAAGGGAGATGTTCTCCAGCACCAAAGGAAAATAGCTAAAACTTAGCCATTAATCATAAAATTGACAGAAAAAAAAACCCCAAAGCTAATGCGTTTAGAGTAGAAAAATCCTTAAGGTAGTGCTTAGTAATGGAGCCGATCGTGGCCATGGCCAAGTAGTGCATATCAGTCCCTGAATGTTTTTACCAGGGGGCAGATGTGCAGTAGACAGCCACAATCACTAGACAGCGCAGCACCATAATCGAGCACTTCCAGCCCCCACCAGCATCAGGGACAGCTGATCGGTGGAGTGCCATGTGTCACAAACCTACATATCAGACAATCTTACACCCGGACACATTTCTTGGTTTCCAGCTCTTGCTACACACAGATGTCTTTGATAAAGACCATTCTCTGTTGAAAAGCTGGACCTTATCGGTTTTGACTCCTTGAGGGATGAAAATAACACTGCATCAAGTCCTACAGTCCCAATGTTTTTTTGCGGTGCTGAGGTTTCTAGTTAAACTTTGTCTGGGCCATGAGTCCCTTCCGTGAGCACACTATTTAAAAAGGACAGTGCTGCTGGTCTTTCACCTTCATCTACCCTAAGGATAGGTCATCAATGTTAAAAGTAGTGGACAACCTCTTCAATGTTTAAAAATGTGTCTTATGCATTTACCAAGTTTAATAAAAAAAAAAAACATGATCAAAGTCTGAACCAGTCGGGCAATAAGAACCATCACCAAAGAACAGACCAGTCCTTGAATGCAATGGAAAGGAGCACGGTTCCTTTCCACTGAAACCCCCCAATGATTCACAATTTTGTCAAGTAGCAAGTATAAGAGTTTTAAATGTTGAGGCAGTAAAACTTTGCACACGTGAAACCATACATTTTCACACACAATGGAAAAACTGATATTACAAAGAGACTAGATTAAATATTAAATGAAAATATTCCTGAATTCTGGGCAAATGCCTTCATATTACCTAATTGCTCACCACTTGACAGTCTTAACCCTTCTTAATTTTTACAATGATTACATTTTGAAGAGAAACAATGAAGCTAGATTAGACACATTGATTTTAGAGACCAAAAATAGAGCAGCAAACATTAGCAGGTCAAGAGATCAATTTATCTATGAACCTTTATATGAAAAACACATCCGTTTCTCCTGGACAAGGCATTCAATAGTACACAGATTGATTACTGTGTAAATGCAGGAAAAGAGGGATTATTTTAAAATACATTTTTTTCTGTTCTAGGAGCTACTAAGACAATTGCTTTTACAGAAATCAGTTTCGTACAAATTGTTTTAACTTTCCCTTTCCATTCTGATCTCTAAATCCCAACCAATATCCTCATTTGTAAATCCTGTTGAATTTGCCAAGAATCTGCATCATGTGTAAGAATGACTAAACTTGACAGAAACCCCATTTTTTTCCAGTAGTAAGTCAGTAGTATTGTCAGGTCTTTATTATTAAATTTAACAACCTAAGCAGAAGATTTTTTTTTAGTTAAGTAAATCAACATGACAGTATCCTTGTGAAGCCTAGAATTTAAGGTTCACGTTTGCAGAACTTCCATGAATACTCCGTCTCTCCTATTAAAAGGCAGTTAACTGATTCAGTAACGTTTAGCCTCTAACATTACAATATGAAGCTCAGTCTGGTTTTAAGTAAAACTAAAAAAAATTGCAATAATCGCCTTATTCTTTGGGTAGACTTCAGTCTTAAGTCTCTAGACAGCACTGCCTAAAAATTTCTATAATCATTGTATATATTGTGGGGGTCCGAAGAGAACCATTAATTGCTTTTAAGTCCTTCTAGAAGTGCACTGCTCCTGCCTAAGAGAGTGCACACACAGCAAAGAACACATGCATTAGAAACAAAGACACAGAGTGAACAATGGACGGCACTAGAGAAGCACAAATCAGTATAGACCTTGACTCATTGAAGGACATCCGAAAAACACAGGTGGCACGACCGCTCTGGGTATGCGGTGCTCTGCACTGATAAGCGATCCACAGAAAATTCAATAAAACAAGAAAAGAACACAGTGCGGCACTCACCCTTTTGAAGCTGTGAAATCGTGCTCTTTATTGGAGAAAAATATTTAAAACATCCGTTAGGACATCAGGTCTGCAGGAGGGTGCGGAGGTGGAGTGTGGACGACGGCCGTTTCGCACGATATGTGCTTCAACGGGTCCAGGAACTGGCCGTGCGAAACGGCCGTCGTCCACACTCCACCTCCGCACCCTCCTGCAGACCTGATGTCCTAACGGATGTTTTAAATATTTTTCTCCAATAAAGAGCACGATTTCACAGCTTCAAAAGGGTGAGTGCCGCACTGTGTTCTTTTCTTGTTTTACATGCATTAGAAAGCCTATAACTGGCTACTACATCCATACTCACTGTGTGCACGCCCAGGCAGGCGCTAGGTGCTTTTGTCTCCTGAGCGGCTTGTTTTTAAGAGGTCTTGAAGTTTTGGTTGGGAACGCAGGACCACCTAAAATAAATATCTTATCTCCCAAAATGAACACATTTCGACCTACCTCAAATCTCTCCTCTTTTCCAGCTCCTCTTTAGGTATAGTCCATGGCAGATTTTGAGGCAAACACTGCAGCACATTATTGGAGAATTCAGAGAAGTCTACTCCATATTCAGTTAATATTCCTTCTGACTCTGGCTCAATCTCACCAGCCTGTCCAAGGCTCTTCATCAGCTTCCTGAAGCCAAAGCAGGTAGGGGAAGAAAGAACATGAATGCTAGAAAAGGTAATCACCATTAGATACTTAACATTAGTATAATACAATTTAGGCAAGCAGAACAAACAAGGTGTTCCCATTTCTATGGGCTCTTATGAAGTCCAAACAGGAGTAGCCTAGTTGGCACCACTGACAATATCAGATACAAACTGGAAACATCTCACCTTGGGAAAAGCTCTCCTTGAATAGATTTGCCTGGACTAAGGCCGGTTTCACATTAGCGTTTTGAAGAGCTGCGGACTTCCTCCGTGAAGCCCCGCCCTCGGCTGCACATCCGCCGCTAGCTCCGCCTACTTCTGCATGTGGCCTGCGTACCCATCTTTAACATTAGGTACGCAGGTCGTGCCGCTATATGCGGATGCTTCCGCATACGTCATTTTGACGATGCTGCGACCAGCATAGGACGCAGATGGTAGCAATTTTTTTTCTCCGCATACAGCGGCACGACCTGCGTACCTAATGTTAAAGATAGGTACGCAGGCCGCATGCAGAAGTAGGCGGAGCTAGCGGCGGAGGTGCGGCCGAGGGTGGGTCTTCACAGAGGAAGTCCGCAGCCCTTCAAAACGCTAGTGTGAAACTAGCCTAAGACAAACAGGTCAGTCGCTCTCAGATTGTGGATGGATGCCAGGTCTGGCTTTGCCTTCAGGCATTACTATGGTCCATTAAACGGAACAGAATAGTGCTCATGCTGCTATTTTTTCCACGCAGACCAGACCATCAGTATATGTGTTTAAAATAAACCATGTGCACAGGCTATAATGAACCTGTTTGCGGTCCATTATGCACACAGTTAAATTATACACTCGTCTGAACAAGGCCTTAGAAATAAATACACGCCTTAATAGCTCTCCAGTTCAGAGCTGCTTGGGGCACACACAATTTTAGCACACAGGAAATACCTTTGTTCATTGCATAATACAAATCAGTGTAAGGCTAGAAAAACCTAGGAGTGCGTTTATAAACTAATTACTACAAGATCTCAGCACACCATCAGTGAATGGATATATGCCTATGCAAAATCAAATGTACTGACGTATTTAAGGGGTTACTAAGCAGCCCTCATCGGAAGGGGAATGGTGCCAACAAGACTGCATCCCGACAGGTATGTGTCGACAACGCCACTGCTCACTTCCTGATGCAAGAGGCACCAAATAACCCCTTTAACCCAAATTCTCTGGTAAGCCGTAAATGCACATTGTATTGCTGCATGCATAGAGCATAAAGTATTTCTGCATTCCTTATTAGTGTTTGCGTTTTGTCACATTTTGGACAATGTAATAATGTGGTATTTCAATAAAAATGATCAGATTTAGAAAAAAAAAAATGGGATTTATAACTTAAGGAGAATCTGTCTGTAGAGTCAACCCTCCTAATCTGTCTATAAAGACACGTAGGTGATAGGAATCTGAATAAAATTATATTTTGATATCTGAGATCCAAAGTTGTATTCCAGAGTAATCCACAATTTTCTTACTATATAAATGAGCTATTACAATTTATGGGCCAGACATAGATCTCCCTGAGACTCTACTTGCAGAGGATATTTTAAAATTAAAAGCGTTAAAGGGAAGGTGCCACAATTTTGTTTTTGTATTAAAAATAATTGTTTATATAAACAATTTTTAATACAAAATTATTTTTCTTTAACTTTAATATCTTTTTTATTATTAATTATTTTTGCAGCCACTGGGCGCTGCCATTTTGCTTTGCAGCAGTGTAAGAGTCCCAGCACGACACAAACTCTGCAAATACGGCTGCCCTGGGCATAGGAGGCTGCGGTCGGGAGCCGACCCCATACCTACCATTATAAGCTGCTCTCTGCTCTGATGTGGCCATGCCCCCTGGGCTGTCTCCACATCACAGCAGAGGCAGGAGATCGGCGCCATCTTGCTTCAGCCTACAGTGGAGCGTACCTGTGAGCTCCACTGTGTTTGAGAGCTGTGCTGTTGGAGGGGCAGCTACATCTGTCTCCCCTCACACTGTCAGCGGCCGTTCCCTGTCCTCTGCTGCCTGGTGTGTGGCTGTAATCTCTAGAATCGCTAGAGAGGGTGAAGGAGTGCTGCGGTCTGATGTCCTCTATCAGGAGCTGCAGAGGTAACAGAGGGGGATGGGGGAGAATCTCTGTGCTGCTCCGACCCTGCTCTCACTGCAGCTCCTCAGACCCTGCTCTCACTGCAGCTCCTCACAGGACATAAGACCATGCATCTATCACTATATTGTGCTGAGCCATGTATCTAATCCTCTCCTGTGTAATACTGTCTGCTGGCCCGTGTATCTAATCCTCTCATGTGTGATACTATGCTGAGCCATGCATCTAATCCTCTCCTGTGTGATACTATGCTGAGCCATGCATCTAATCCTATACTGTGTGATATTATGCTGAGCCGTGTATCTAATCCTCTCCTGTGTGATACTGTCTGCTGAGCTGTGTATCTAATCCTCTCCTGTGTGATACTATGCTGAGCCATGGATCTAATCCTATACTGTGTGATATTATGCTGAGCCGTGTATCTAATCCTCTCCTGTGTGATACTGTCTGCTGAGCCGTGTATCTAATCCTCTCATGTGTGATACTATGCTGAGCCATGCATCTAATCCTATACTGTGTGATATTATGCTGAGCCGTGTATCTAATCCTCTCCTATGTGATACTCTCTGCTGAGCCGTGTATCCAATCCTCTCATGTGTGATACTATGCTGAGCCATGCATCTAATCCTATACTGTGTGATATTATGCTGAGCCATGTATCTAATCCTCTCCTGTGTGATACTGACTGCTGAGCCGTATATCTAATCCTCTCCTGTGTGATACTGTCTGCTGAGCATTGTATCTAATCCTCTCTTGTGTGATACTGTCTGGTGAACCGTGTATCTAATCCTCTCTTATGCACTCCTCTCCCCCCTGCATATCTTTCCCCATTGCACACACAACTCAATGCGTGCGATGACAGGAGCTGCGGGCGTCATGCTGTATTATGGCATTATGTGAGATCTATATGACGGTTTTATGTGATCTGTATGGTGGTATTATGCTTGATCAGTATTGTGAGAATTATATGGTGGTATTGTGTGTGATCTATATGGCGGTATTATGTGAGAACACTAGCAGCATTATGTGTGATCTATATGGCGGTATTATGTGAGAACACTGGCAGCATTATGTGTGATCTATATGGCGGTATTATGTGATCTGTATGGTGGTATTATGCTTGATCAGTATTGTGAGAATTATATGGTGGTATTGTGTGTGATCTATATGGCGGTATTATGTGAGAACTCTGGCGGTATTGTGTGTGATCTATATGGCGGTATGTGAGAACACTGGCGGTATTATGTGTGATCTATATGGCGGTATTATGTGAGAACACTATGGCAGTATTATGTGTGATCTATATGGCAGTATTGTGTGAGAACACTATGGAAGTATTATCTTCAGAAAGCGGACCCATTCTATGGTGGTTCTGGCTGAGGACCTACATGCAGGTCTGGGGTAAGGCTACTTTCACACTGACGTTTTTTTGAATACGTCGCAATGCGTCGTTTAGGGGAAAAAACACATCCTGCAAAGTTGTTTGCAGGATGCGTTTTTGCCCCATAGAGTAACATTAACGACGCATTGCAAAGTATTGACACACGTCGCAACTGTCGTGCGACGGTTGCGCCATGTTGTGGCGGACCGCCGGGAGCAAAAAACGTTATATGTAACGTTTTTTGCTGCCAACGGACCGCTTTTTACGACCGCGCATGCGTGGCCAGAACTCCGCCCCAACCTCCCCGCACCTCACAATGGGGCAGCAGATGTGCCGGAGAAATGCATCCGCTGCACCCGTTGTGCGGCGCATCAAACGCTAGCGTCGGAATCTCAGCCCGACGCACTGCGACGGGCCGAATCCGACGCTAGTGTGAAAGTAGCCTAATAGAGGGGGCAGCATGACCTCCAGTTAGGTGTAGTCAGGGGAAGGCTGGTGAGGTAGCTGAAGAGAGGGGTCTCATTTTTATCGTTACTATATGGCTACATTTCCTTCCCAGCGTCATCCCGGACTGCGCCTGTCGCCTCGCTTTCACACATTGCCAGGACAGGATGGAGAAGACAGGATCTGAGGAGGGAAATGGGGTCTGCATGCAAAGTCTGGATCAGAACAGGCCATCAATCCGCAGAAATGTTTCCTGGATTTCTGTGGAGCAGACGGTCCATCCATGTGTATAAAAGACAGCGCTCTATATACAATCCCTGTCTGCTCTGCGCACCAAACAGGGGGCCCCTATAGACCAGCACACTGCTCTCCTGAAATACTCTGTGCTGCTGTCACCCTGCTCCCTCCACCACATATCTCCCAGAATCCTTGCTGCCTGTCATCCTCGGTGACTGTCTACTTGTCAGTATAAGGCTGCTTTCACACTAGCGTCAGTACGGGCCCGTCGCAGTGCGTCGGGCCAACGTACCGACGCATGCTGTGAAAGAAATGTCCGACGTGGACAGCGGAAGCAGTCTTACGACGCTTCCGCTGCCCCATTGTTAGGTCTGGGGAGGATGGGGCGGAGTTTCAGCCGTGCATGGGTGATCGAAAATGGCGGACTCGACGCACAAACAAAAATTACATGTAACTTTTTTGTGGCGGCGGTCCACCAAAACATGACGCAACTGTCGCACGACAGTTGCGACGTGTGGCAATGCGTCGGTAATGTTAGCCTATGGGAAAAAAACGCATCCTGCAGACAACTTTGCAGGATGTTTTTTTTTCTCCTGACCGATGCATGGCAACATACAGCCAACAACGCTAGTGTGAAAGTAGCCTAAGGCTGCCGTCCACTATCAGTATTTGGTCAGTATTTTACCTCAGTATTTGTAAGCCAAAACCAGGAGTGGGTGATAAATGCAGAAGTGTGTATGTCTCTATTACACTTTTCCTCTATTTGTTCCACTCCTGGTATTGGCTTACAAATACTGAGGTAAAATACTGACCAAATACTGATCGTGTGACGGCAGCCATACTCTGCAGTCACCAACAAAATGGCTGCTCACTGGGTTCCTGAATATCATCCTCTCTAATCCCTTAGCAAACACCCAGAAGGGGAGGAGAGGAGACATCACACAGGTCAGCAGACTCCGCCCATAATTACTGCAGTGCTGTAATGTGAGCTATTTGTACACTAGGTTTTTTTCTGAAATTTCAGCAGCTGCTCCCCCTAGTGTTTAAAAGTGGAAATTCTAAAACTTTTCAAATTATTTTTCATATTTTACTAAATTATAAACAAATGATAATATTTTTTAAGAAAATGTAATCATTAATTCTTTACATTTTTACAATTTCTGTAAAAAAATTTTTGGGGATGGCACCTTCCCTTTAACCCCTTCATGACCTTGGAATTTTTCGTTTTTCCGTGTTCATTTTTCACTCCCCTCCTTCCCAGAGCCATAACCTTTTTATTTTTCCATCAATTTGGCCATGTGAGGGCTTATTTTTTGCGGGACGAGTTGTACTTTTGAATGACATCATTGGTTTTAGCATGTTGTGTACTAGAAAACGGGAAAAAAATTCCAAGTGCGGTGAAATTGCAAAAAAAGTGCAATCCCACACTTGTTTTTTGTTTGGCTTTTTTGCTAGGTTCACTAAATGCTAAAACTGACCTGCCGTTATGATTCTCCAGGTCAGTACGATTTCATAGACACCTAACATGACTAGGTTATTTTTTATCTAAGTTGTGAAAAAAAATTCCAAACTTTGCTAAAAAAAAAAAAAATTGCGCCATTTTCCGATACTCGTAGCGTCTCCATTTTTCGTGATCTAGGGTCGGTTCTTAATGATAGCATTTTGGTGCAGATACATTCTTTTGATCGCCCGTTATTGCATTTTAATGCAATGTCGCGGCGACCTAAAAAACGTAATTCTGGCGTTTCGAATTTTTTTCTCGCTACGCCGTTTAGCGATCAGGTTAATGCTTTTTTTTAATTGATAGATCGGGCGATTCTGAGCGCGGCGATACCAAATATGTGTAGATTTGATTTTTTTTTTATTGATTGGGGTGAAAGGGGGGTGATTTAAACTTTTATATTTTTTTTTATTTTTTTCACATTTTTTTTAACTTTTTTTTTTTTTTTTACTTTTGCCATGCTTCAATAGCCTCCATGGGAGGCTAGAAGCAGGCACAACTCGATCACCTCTGCTACATAGCAGCGATCTGCTGATCGCTGCTATGTAGCAGAAATGGAGGTGTGCTGTGAGCGCCGACCACAGGGTGGCGCTCACAGCCACCGGTGATCAGTAACCATAGAGGTCTCTAGGACCTCTATGGTTACCATCCTGACGCATCGTCGACCCCCGATCATGTGACGGGGGTCGGCGATGACGTCATTTCCGGCCACCCGGCCGGAAGCGGTATTTAAATGCCGCTGTCTGCGTTTGACAGCGGCATTTAACTAGTTAATAGGTGCGGGCAGATCACGATTCTGCCCGCGCCTATTACGGGCACATGTCAGCTGTTCAAAACAGCTGACATGTCCCGGCTTTGATGCGGGCTCACCGCGGAGCCCTGCATCTAAGCAGGGGATCTGACCTCGGACGTACTATCCCGTCCGAGGTCAGAAAGGGGTTAAGTACTTGTGTGAGACATGTGACTCACCATCTGCTCTTCCGAGCTACGTCTCACATTGGTAACTCTCCCTATCGTTTAAAATGAGAGCAGATTCTCAGGGAGATCAATGTCCAGGCCAAAAATCTTATTAGCTCATTTACATATTAAAGAAGTACTCCCATCAAAGTTTTTAACCTCTTAATATATAGGAATTATTATATGGCATGATGTACTGACAACTGCTCATTTTGCCCTTCTACACAGGTAATTTTCTTTTTCATTAGGTCTATGACCACGTGAATAAAGGGAGTCTGTCACCCCCAAAATCGTATATGAGCTGCAGCCACCGGCATCAGGGGTTTATCTACAGCATTTTGTAATGCTGCAGATAAGCCCCCGATGTAACCTGAAAGATGATAAATAAAGGTTACATTATACTCACCCAGGGGCGGTCCGGGTCCGATGGGAGTCGCTGTCCGATCCAGCGCCTCCTATCTTCATCAGATGACTTCCTCTTCTTGTCTTCTTGCAGCGGCTCCGACGCAGGCGTACTTTGTCTGACCTGTTGAGGGCAGAGCAAAGTACTGCAGTGCGCAGGTGCTGGGCCTCTCTGACCTTTCCCGGCGCCTGCGCACTGCAGTACTTTGGTCTGCCCTCAACAGGTCAGACAAAGTACACCTGCGTCGGAGCCGCGGCAAGAAGACAAGAAAAGGACGTCATCTGATGAAGATAGGAGGTGCTGGATTGGACCGTGACGCCCATCGGACCCGGACCGCCCCTGGGTCAGTATAATATAACCTTTATTTATCATCTTTCAGGTTAAGGCCCCTTCACATTTAGCGACGCTGCAGCGATACCGACAACGATCCGAATCGCTGCAGCGTCGCTGTTTGGTCGCTGGAGAGCTGTCACACAGACAGCTCTCCAGCGACCAACGATGCCGGTAACCAGGGTAAACATCGGGTAACTAAGCGCAGGGCCGCGCTTAGTAACCCGATGTTTACCCTGGTTACCATGCTAAAAGTAAAAAAAAACAAACACTACATACTTACCTACCGCTGTCTGTCCTCCAGCGCTGCGCTCTGCTTCTCTGCTCTCCTCCTGTACTGTCTGGGAGCCGGAAAGCAGAGCGGTGACGTCACCGCTCTGCTTTCCGGCTCACAGACAGTACAGGAGGAGTGCAGAGCGCAGCGCTGGAGGACAGACAGCGGTAGGTAAGTATGTACTGTTTGTTTTTTTTAACTTTTAGCATGGTAACCAGGGTAAACATCGGGTTACTAAGCGCGGCCCTGCGCTTAGTTACCCGATGTTTACCCTGGTTACCAGTGAAGACATCGCTGGATCGGTGTCACACACGCCGATCCAGCGATGTCCACGGGAGATCCAGCGACGAAATAAAGTTCTGGACTTTCTTCAGCGACCAACGATCTCCCAGCAGGGGCCTGATCGTTGGTCGCTGTCACACATAACGATTTCATTAACGATATCGTTGCTACGTCACAAATAGCAACGATATCGTTAACAATATCGTTATGTGTGAAGGTACCTTTACATCGGGGGCTTATCTGCAGCATTACAGAATGCTGTAGATAAGCCCCTGATGCCGGAGGCCGCAGCTCATATGCGATTTTGAGGGTGACAGACTCCCTTTAAAAACAGACTAGCTGAATCCGTCTAAACACTATGTAGGAACAGGAAGTCTCTCTTCCCTTAATGACTCATCCTCCTCTTTTGCAGTGACATGTTGATTGTAACATACAAAAAAAATTGATGGGAGTGGTTAAGAAAAATGTGGATTTCTAGGGAACACTACATCAGATCATAAACATTAAAGTATAATTTTAGATCCCCTAATTTATAAGCCAAATTGTGATTGCTTTGTCTTATTTCGGATTGTAAAATTTAATAAAATGTAAAAAATTTGTTAAAAGTATAATTTGATTCAACTTTCTATGACCTACAGACCCTTATAAAGTGCTTAGGAGGGTTGATTCTACTGACCGATTCCCTTTAACCCCATGCTAAATTAGAAAATGTTATCATTTTTATTATAGAATAATTAAAAGCGAGCAGTATAAAGCTGGTTAGGCATCTCTGGTACGTTTGGAAAGCGATGACTGTCACAATGTAACAAATCGATAATCACATCATACTAGTTGAAGATTTAACCGCTTTTTACCCTCCCATCACTGGAGCATAACTGGAAAGCGCTATATTTCTGAAAGGAGTTACATAAACATAAAGTGTTATTTTAAGAGAGATCACATTGAGTGCAGAAGTTTATGAAGCTAGAAAAGGCTGATGGACTAGTTGAGACTTATTTATCTCTTAGGTCTTTGAAAAGCTGAGATTTGACAATGAGACCAGGGAAACCTAGACAGCGTGTCAGCAGTTTACATAAAGTTTGCCATGGTCTTGCACGATGAAACGAAAATGTGATTTCATACCTTCTTAACTTGGTGGAATAAAACATAACATTCCTGCCCAAACAAAAGCTTGTCAAGAAAATTACAGGCGTGAGAGAAGGATCTGTATGTCATGATCTAGTTTACTACGGCCTCACCCAGCTCTATCAAATATAACATTTTCCTGAGGACACAACTCTGATATCTCATATGTTCCACAAATACCATCCAGCATGATGGGAATAATTTGCTTAGCCACAAAATGTAGCAGATATTTTTAAGTATTTCTGTCAGGCTAGATATAAGGAACAGACAAGGAAAAAATACCCTACCAGGTTTTTTTTTTGATTATTTTTTTTTTTTGAGAGTGGCCACCTTCAAAATTCAACTGTGTCATAGCTACACTGCCATACTCCGACACTCTCAAAGTTTCATAGATAAAAACAATGTAACACGAAACTCCAAAAACACCGCACTTCAATTAAACAGCAAGGCACTTCATAGAATTAAAAAAAAGTATCTATTTGTTACATTTTAACATTCAATTTCAAACATAGAAAAGATGCCCAACAAGCTTTATGCAACTCAATTTTAACTATTGTGAAAAAAAAAGAATTCAATTTTGTAATTTAGCTTGGGTTTAACCCCTTCATGACCTTGGGACTTTTTCGTTTTTCCGTGTTCGTTTTTCACTCCCCTCCTTCCCAGAGCCATAACCTTTTTATTTTTCCGTCAATTTGGCCATGTGAGGGCTTATTTTTTGCGGGACGAGTTGTACTTTTGAATGACATCATTGGTTTTAGCATGTTGTGTACTAGAAAACGGGAAAAAAATTCCAAGTGCGGTGAAATTGCAAAAAAAAGTGCAATCCCACACTTGTTTTTTGTTTGGCTTTTTTGCTAGGTTCACTAAATGCTAAAACGGACCTGCTATTATGATTCTCCAGGTCAGTACGAGTTCATAGACACCTAACATGACTCCGTTATTTTTTATCTAAGTGGTGAAAAAAAATTCCAAACTTTGCTTAAAAAAAAAAAAAAAATTGCGCCATTTTCTACTCGTAGCGTCTCCATTTTTCGTGATCTGGGGTTGGTTGAGGGCTTATTTTTTGCGTGCCGAGATGACGTTTTTAATGATAGCATTTTGGTGCAGATATGTTCTTTTGATCGCCCGTTATTGCATTTTAATGCAATGTCGCGGCGACCTAAAAAAACGTAATTCTGGCGTTTCAAATTTTTTTCTCGCTACGCCGTTTAGCGATCAGGTTAATGCTTTTTTTAATTGATAGATCGGGCGACTCTGAGCGCGGCGATACCAAATATGTGTAGATTTGATTTTTTTTTTATTGATTTATTTTGATTGGGGCGAAAGGGGGGTGATTTAAACTTTTATATTTTTTTTATTTTTTTCACATTTTTTTTTTTTTACTTTTGCCATGCTTCAATAGCCTCCATGGGAGGCTAGAAGCAGGCAAAACGCGATCGGCTCTGCTACATAGCAGCGATCTGCTGATCGCTGCTATGTAGCAGAAATGGAGGTGTGCTGTGAGCGCCGACCACAGGGTGGCGCTCACAGCCACCGGTCATCAGTAACCATAGAGGTCTCTAGGACCTCTATGGTTACCATCCAGACGCATCGCCGACCCCCGATCATGTGACGGGGTCGGCGATGACGTCATTTCCGGCCGCCCGGCCGGAAGCGGTAGTTAAATGCCGCTGTCTGCGTTTGACAGCGGCATTTAACTAGTTAATAGGTGCGGGCAGATCGCGATTCTGCCCACGCCTATTACGGGCACATGTCAGCTGTTCAAAACAGCTGACATGTCCCGGCTTTAGTGCGAGCTCACCGCGGAGCCCTGCATCAAAGCAGGGGATCTGACCTCGGACGTACTATCCCGTCCGAGGTCAGATAGGGGTTAAAAGGAATATGTTCGTTGGATCAACCCTCCTAAGCCAATTACATAGAAATGCAGGCAACAGAAAGTTGAATAAAATGATACCTTGATATTTGCTATCCAATACTTTATTCCTGAAAAAAAATCTAAGATACTTACCGTTAACAGTAACTGGATTTTACAGAGCCCATGACAGCACCACCTGAAAGAGGGTATTCGTCCACCAGGACAGGAAACCTACAGAACAACAAGGCGGTACCTCTCCTTTGCATCAGTTTGGTTTCAGAGCACGAGAGGGCCTCCAGTCAGTAGCATAACCATCAGCAAGAACATTTCTCTTAACACCCTTAATAGTGCACACCACAAGTGAAAAAGCAGAGGAGGGAATATAAGGGTGCTGTCATGGGCTCTAAAATCCCGTTAAAGGTAAGTAACTTAGATTTTTTCCCCTTCTCCCATGACAGCATCACCTAAGAGATTTACATAGATTAAAGCACCCTAGGGAGGGACCACCGCTTGCAATACTTTCATCCCGAAGGACAGGTTAATAGAGGAGGACAGTTTGAGACAATAGTGTCTATAGAAGGTAGAAGGGCAAGACCATGTGGCTGCCTTACATATTTCGTCGATGGACACCTCTGCTCTCAGCCCAAGAGGTCGCCACAGCCCTGGTGGAATGGGCTTTCAGATTTCCAGGAACTGGTGTACTGCTAGAGGTATAGGCTAAGCAAATTACATCCCTTATCCATCTAGCTATGGTCCCCCTTGTAACACTACACCCTTTCCTGCTTCCCTGGAATGATACAAATAAGGAATCATCCTTTCCACATTGCCTAGTTCTGTCTAGGTACTGTATCAGGACCCTCCTGACATCTAATGTGTGAAGCCTGTGTTCTTCTGCAATCTTTGGTTCACTATAGAAGGAGGAAAGAACGACCACCTGACTTCTATGAAACCTGGAGGCCATTTTGGGGAGATATGCTGGGTCTGGCCTCAGCACCACCCTATCTTCTAACACCTGCATGAAAGGATGATTAATGGATAGGGTCTGCAAATCACAAACCCTACATGCCGATGCTAGGGCTACCAGAATTACCGTTTTTAGTGCTAGTAGCTTATCTGGCACCTCAATAAGACCAAGTTTAAATCTCGGAGAGGCATTTTTGGGTCTGGAACAGGCTTAGATCTCTGGTATGCTTTAATGAACCTGACCACCCACCTATCCGCTGCCAGGTTATAGTTGTAAAGCGCTCAGAAGGCAGATACCTGCATCTTAAGGGTACAGGTGGCCAGGCCCATCTCCATACCCCTCTCAAGAAATTCTAGGATCTCTCTGATTGGGACCGTACCCCCAACAGACTGCCCTGAGAAAGCAAAAAAAAAAATTGCCAAAATTCTACAATAAATCCTAGTCATTATGGGCTTTCTACTCTGCCTCAGAGTAGCTACCAAGGCCGGAGAAAAACCTCTCTAATAGCAGCGCCATCTCAAAATCCAGGCCATCAAATGAGTACCTGACTTCAGAGGATGTGACACTGTGCCCTGCCTGAGGAGACCTGGAACATCCAGGAGAATCCAGGAAACTGCCAAGGACATTCTCCTCATCCAAGAGAACCATGGTCTCTTGGGCCAGAAAG
Source organism: Ranitomeya imitator (assembly GCF_032444005.1). Lineage (NCBI taxonomy): Eukaryota > Metazoa > Chordata > Amphibia > Anura > Dendrobatidae > Ranitomeya > Ranitomeya imitator. The sequence continues at coordinate 411,814,846 of NC_091286.1, read as the reverse complement.
GAGCAATGAGGTCAGGACATCTGCCACCTCCTCCCAAAACTTCCTCAGCACTGCCGCGATCAACATTAATGGGGGAAATGCGTAGGCCAGTTGAAAATCCCAAGGGATCTGTAATGCATCTAGTCCGTAAGGTCCTTCTCTTGGGTTCAGGGAACAGAAGCTCTTTGTCTTCCTGTTCTTTCCGTGGGCAAAAAGATCTATCTCTGGCTGCCCCCAAAGCTTCATAATCTGGTGAAAGATAGATGAATCTAGCTCCCATTCCCTCGGTCTCAAGGCTGTCCCGTCTGAGGAGGTCTGCTTCCTCATTATCTTTCCCCTTTATGTGTAGATCCGATATCTAAAGCGGATGTTCCTCCATCACCTGGAGAATCTCCTGAGCTAGCCGTATTAAAGGTCGGGATCTTGTGCCCCCTTGGAGAGTGATATAGGCTACAGAGATTCGATTATCCGACAGTATTCGGACAGGGCTCCCCTCAAAGAACGTAGTCAAAGTTCCTTCCTCGATTAATCGCTAGTAGTTCCCTGTAGTTTGAGCAACGATCTGCTTTTTCTGACCAGATCCCTTGCATATGGTCTCCGAGATGCGCCCTCCCAACCATCCGCGCTTGCGTCCATCATCACATCTGATATTGGGAGGGACCATGAGATGCCGCGCGATAGATTCCCTGGATCCAGCCACCAGACCATGGAGTCTACTGATTCCTGGGAAAGGAATCCTTTCTTCCAGATGACCAGCCAGCCTCTTTTCCCCTTCTAGGACATCCTGCTGAAAAGCCCTGGAATGACATTGGGCCCACTATACTGCAGGAATGCATGATGCCATTGACCTTAGAAGAGACATGGCCTACATCAGGGACATGATCAGGTTGGAAAAAATTGCTAACTCTAGGGCTATCATCGGGTCCTTTTCCTCTGGTGGGAGACAGCTTTGTTTTTCTGAGTCAAAAAAAGTGCTAAGAAGGATTGAACATTCAGGGGTTGCAGCCTTGACTTTTCGATATTTATCATCCAACCAAGATTGGACATGGAGTTTCGGATGTAATTTAGCTGAGCACTGCATTCGCTTTCTGTCCTGCCGATTACTAAAAAAATCATACAGATATGGTACTACCAGTACATTCTTTTCCCGTAAGTGTGCCGTCACCTCCAGAACAATCTTGGCAAAGATTCTTTTGGCAATGGACAGATTGAAGGGCAGCACTCTGTACAAGAAATGTCCGAGTTGTCCTCTTACATACACCGCTACCCTTAGGAATTGCTGGTCTTGCTGATGAATGGGGATATGGTAATATGCATCTTTTAGGTCTAAGACACTCATAACAGCCTGGGAATAAGATCTTGATTGCTGTCTTTATTGACTCCATCTTGAACGGTCTGTAGACCAGAAATCTGTTGAGGCCTTTCAGATTGATAGTTCTGTATGATAGGTCTGGTTTCTTTATCAGAAACAGGGGTGAATAAAATGCTGAACAGACACCTCCACTAGTACCCACTTTTGAATTAAGAACAGCACCTCCGCTTCCAGGGCTTCCAGGGCTTGTTGTTCCTTCCAGGATCTGTGAGATGAGATCCTGACGCTGTGCCTTGGAATAGATGAGAATTCTAGTTTCAGCCCTGATTTTATTATATTGAGCACCTAGGCATTGGCCGAGATCTTCTACCAAGCAGTTCGGAAGTGAGACCGCCTTCCTCCCACCTGGGACGGCCCATCATGAAACCCTTGTTTGTTGGCTTCTTAGCTCTCCAGTCACCCTGTTCCTTGGGTGGTCTACTCCTGCTATATTTTCTCCTCCAAAAGGAACTTTTAAACTGAAGACGTGATACAGTAGGGAAACCCTTCTTCTTGTCTGCTGCCTTATCAAGAATATCATCCAACACCTGACCAAAAAGATATTTGCCCTCACACGGAATGGAGCATAGCCTAGTCTTGGACTGAGCGTCCCCGGGCCAGCTTTTTAGCCACAGATCTACATGCAGCGTTAGAAAGGTTTGCTAACCTTGCTGCTAACCTGAGTCATCGGCCAACAAGGAAGCTGCTCCCTGTAACAGAGGAAGATCTGCTACAATCTCTTCCCTAGGAGTATTGTCTCTAAGGTGGACGCTTAGCTGCTGTAGCCACACCGTCAATGATCTTGCCGTGCAGGTTGTAGCTATTGCTGGTTTTAATGATCCCGCCGAAGACTCCCATGCCTGCTATAGGAATGTTTCAGCCTTCTTGTCTAAAAGAGTCCCCAGGTCAGGTCTTCAAAGGGCAACGTGGATTTTTTAACTGACTTAGCTACTGCAAAGTCAATCTTTGTTTTTTTTCCCATATGCCGGACTCTTCCTCTTCAATAGGATATCTTTTCAAAGATTATAGTAGTGGTCCTTTCCTCTCTGGATTCTTCCTTGTTGACGAGCATCTTGATGTTCTCATTAACCGGAAAGGAATGTCTCTTCCTCTGATCCAAGGACCAAAACAGTGTCTTTGACTTGGTTGACTTAGGATCTGAGATGCCCATATGGACCTTATGGCTCTAACCAGCTTGTCAGTATCCTCCGCTGGGAAGCAGGGCCTACCCCCCGTATCCTTATCAGAGGAGGAAGGGAAGGATAACTCCGGGTCCAAACTCTCTCCTCCAAGCTCCACTGATCGTTCAGACTCTGAATACAGTGGGTTCTGGCTTCCCCTGGGGACAGGCAAGCGATGTGCAACAAACCGGCTAGGCCCAGAGCTGCTAAAAGATGTCACCCTTTATAATACACCAACAGGCCAAGCTTGTGATTCACTGGCACCAACCACTCATCGGTCTGTTTGATCACCATCCACAACTCCTGCACGGTGTGGGATTATGCCCGGAAACAGATGAGTTTCAGAACAGCTTGCTGTCCATTCCCCCTCGCTGTGCTGAAGTTGGTCATGCAGGTGTTACACTGACCGGATGAGGAGGCGGTGGAAGAAGCATAGTAGCAGGAGGAGGCAACATGAACAAAGAAACATACAGAAATCCACAGTGGGGGTACAATATGTGCCAAAAAATTTCCGTCCTCAGGCCCAGCCGGCACTACATTTACTCAGTGAGCAGTTAGGAAACTACAGACTGGTTACTGGCCCACGTATCGGTTATGTGTATCTTGCCACTTATGGCGTTGCGCAGTGCACAACTGATTTTATCCCAACATGTTCGTGTACAGCAGGGATGGCCCGCCTGGAAAAAGTAGTGGTCGCTGGGAACCACATACTGTAGGACAGTCATTGCCATAATTTTTTTGTTTTAAAGTATTCTCCACTAGTTGGAATGGAAGAATTTCAAAGGCCAGGGATCGTAGGCAGGAGGGAGGATACTTTCTCTTTCTATCCAGTGCTTAGGGGATGGACAGCTGAACTTTTCCATGGGATGGTGTGGAGATGCTCGCTGACATGGCTGATGGTGGTGCCATCACATCCTCTTTTCCAGAAGCCAGGTGGCCCTGTTGCTTGGGAGCAAAAGGTTGAGACTGCAGCAGAACAGAGAAGAGGAGGATCCTCAGATCTTTCCTTGTGTTTCAGGTGTGTACTGCAATGCAGATCATGCGTTGAATTCAGACTTCTCATCATGCAGGTGGTGCTCAAGTTAAGAACATTTATGCCTCGCTTTAGGCACTGACAGCACAACATGCAACCCACTAGTGTCTTGTCAGCACATTGCCTGAAGAAATACGATGCCAGGGAGCTCCTGTGACCTAGCTTTAGTGTGCAGTAACAGCTGACGTACTGGTTAGGCTACTGTGCTTTTGCACCCTGCTCTTTCTTTTGCTGTGCAGCTAATGCAGTGTGACCACCACCCTCTTCTCCTGAACTGCATATGTCACTCAGATGACCTTAACTCCATGTGGGGTCTAGGATCTCAACATCCACAGCATCATCTTCCACTAACTGCTCACCCCTGCCCTCCTTGCTGGCCTACACAGTGCAGAAAGCAACAGCAATTGGCACCTGTGTTTCATCATCAGATATGTGCTGCGCTGGTCTGCTGGCCATGTGCAATAAGCCCTCCCACATACTTATCCTCAAACTGAACCAGTGGCTGGGCATCAGTGCACTCAATCTCTTCCACTTCTGGGGTAGTGCCAGGTGGATGGCCCACAGGACTATAGCTAGCGGAGTCATCAAAAAGCAGAAGTGACTGCTGCATGACTTGGGGCTCATACTGCTTAGCTGATTTGCAAGGCTGTGAGGTGGAAGACCGATGCCCATGGGCTGCAGGTGCCAACTCTGAGCTTTCAGCAGGGGACCGGGTGAAAAAGCAAAGGAACTGGAGGCAATTCTCAGCCATCTAAACCCGCCTCCACTTGTTCTGGGCTCACCATTCGTCCAGGGGTACTTGAGCCTACGAAATTACACAGAATGACAACTGCATGCAGAGGAACATGTTTAATTTGGGTGAAAAAGCAGGTTGTGATAGCTGAGGAAATGCCCACAGTCAAAACGTTTTTGACTGTCAGATGCAGCTTTTTAACAAACTTTATTCAGCATCCGAACTCCCAACACAAACTGACTTCCACGAGACATTCGTGTTCAGATCTGAGCACAAACCCGGAACTATACAGTTCAGGTTCGTTCACCTCGTCTTAACTAAATAAAGAATGTCCAAAGCAGGCATTTTCACACATTTTATAATAAATTGTGGCCATTAGGCAAGACAGACTTTCCCATTACAGAGATAGGAGATGGCAGCTGCTACGGATGAGATTCTATCTGGATAGAAGGATGAAGAGGAGGGAGGAGCTCTGCCGCTAACTCTTACCGTCTACATATACTTGTATCAATAGCAACTGCCATCTATCTCGGTAATGGGAAAGCCTGTCTTCACTGATTTTTCCCTCAGAATCGAGAATTTTGATAATGGCTGATGAATTTTGACACAAAGCAGCAACTATTCTCTGATAAGATATTACAAAGTTGCTTATTTTCACGTGTACTACTGATTTATGAAAAGAGATATTAAAATGACGGTTACACTTTAAAGCTGGAGCTACATGGCGACTTTGGTCAGGTGGGAAAAGACTGGTCATTACCTTATGATAATGAAATAAGGATTTTTAGAAGAAACTAAATTCAAATTATAAGAATCTTTCAGCGCCAGAATTTACAGCTTTTGCTCTGGGACTACCAAAGCTTCTGCCTTTACCAAAACAGCATTCAAGTAGCGTAGCAACAAAAGTGCACTCTGTACCCAGTTCAAGTACCGTAAATCAAAGGGACTGAATTACTTGGAGAAAGGCCAATTGTGTTGCTGTAAGAGTCACAGTAGTCAGCATTTTGTTTGTCAAGGTAGCAAGATGAATTATTACAAAATGAGTACAAGCCAGAGATGGAAGTTAAAGAAACTCAGCATTATAAAGCAGAAAGGCTATTCAGAGGAACGCAACGGTCTGATACAAGAGTGACTACAAAAGCGGAGAAATGTTCTACTAAATGCAAAAAGAGGAAAGAGCCAGAATATATGGGGCACATTATATGATGTTAGGTAAAATAAAATGCACTACTACTGAAATGCTTTGTTACACATTAGAAGTGTAGATTATCACTACAGCAGTATAACTCGGGCTCCTATTTGTATTTTGAGCATAGTTTTCCGATCCCAATGTTGATGCCTGATCTGTGCCTCAAACTTCCAGTGAACCAGCCAGTAGAGAAGCCACGAATCCCTCTTGTGATTTCAGCAAAATCGTGATTCTTGCTCAGTTACAGTGTTCTTTTCTGAGGTTTATTAGCCGCACCCAAGGTGCTTCCTCTGTGTAACCTTTAACCCAGCAATTACATGCATGTCGGATCCACTTACTTTTCCTAATCATCATCATAATTATTATTCTTTCCTTTCTCAAATTCTTGCAGTGCAGCTGTGACAAGCATGTCGGGCTTTCTTTAGGATCACAAGACCTTTCTCTATCCAAATGTCTGATTACTCAGTGTTCCTCCCATCTTCTCAGAACAAGGAGCCTGTTAACTGGTCTTTGTACAGAGAAAACACACAGTGACGTGACTGGACCAGTGTAGATGCCATGCGCAAAATGCATATGATGCAGAACGCCATTCTCCACGAGAAGCACCAATTGTACAAAGAGAACTATAAAGTGGCAGCTGAACAAGGTATCATTTTGTGAAGGTCAATAAAGAAGTTGTGCTAAAAATCAAGGATAAATCGCAGAATGGGAGGCCCAAAGTCCTCTATGCGATAGAAAAAATAATGCATTGTCTTTGCCGTTTTTGGTGGGGGATTTACTGTACAATTAGGTGTTTAAAGCCAATCTCGTGCAAAGGAAGGCAAGAAAGGAAGACAAATTTTTTTTTTAAAAAAGAACAACTTTCAGTATGGTGAATAAATCTCTAATATATTGTCCCTAAAAGTATTTTTCGTCTAACATAAAACCGATTAATACAGCATTTGGTGCAGTGTGTGGGATAGGATTCTAGATGAAACCAGTCATACAATGGTACGTGATCTGCAGACAGGCTGCTCTAGAGCAGGAGGAGCGGATTAGATTGATGTACATTTGTGCAGGAAGATTTTCAATAATCCTTGCATTTTATTCATTGACATCCCTGGTGTTTGAATGCGTCCAGTAGGCAGTCCTATTCAGTGACAACATCCATCTACACATGCACAGTCATACAGGGAAGACTCACTTATTAGCAGGACCACCCGACTTATACTGGGAATTTCAATAAAGAAAATACAAGTTATATTGAATCTGCTCAAACAAACCTATACATCATTCTGCTCTGCTTCTTTATACCATGCAATCCACATAGCCTGCATGTACAACATGACAGGTTCCCTTTAAAAATAAATACATAAAACAAGGTTTGGCACTTTAACAGTTAGCAAGATTAGTGAAATTGTTGGTCATCAGCAGTCCTACCTAATGATCCTAAAAAACAACCTCAGGATATATTAGAAATAGAAGACGTATCCAACATGTATTCGTGAACGCATTCATCATCCATGGACACATTTGGCACCCTTACCCTTCAGCAAAATTGCTGTCTGCTCTCCAATCAATGATGCGGCAGATGAAAAGCGTGCTTGCAAAATCTTGTGGTCGCACCAAAAAGTCTGCAGGGCAGTCAGCATGTGGGACGTATATTCTTGGCACCCTATGGTCAACGGGTGAAAACAAGGCATGTCTTTTGGCAAATTCCCCACTTTTGTCTGTCATTGGTTTAATGAAGCCGGTGGCAGCTCTTGAATGTTTTTTCTCCAATATGAAAACAACCTACGGTATTTAGAAAAAAAAAAAAGTAAAAAAAAAAAAGTTTCTGCATAAATCTGTATTGCGTAGGTAAACGGGTGCAATAGTTAAACACAACAGAAAACATTTGACTGTACAAAAACCCTCAGAAATGTAACTATGGTACCATACTTACAGAATATGTTGGCACCATAGATATAAAAATTAGAATTACCGTATTACTACAATAGTATAAAAACAAGAACATACTGGAAAGCATTGTAAGAGGCACCAAACTTACAAAGTATAATAAACTAATAATCTTACTGATTATTTGATTTCTGATATTAACCAGTAATGATAGAAGAAAAAAAAGCAAGAAGCGCAGCAGTGCACACAAGCTTAGGGGTACAGTACCCCAGAGTGGCTGCTGTAGGTGCAGTTTGTTGTTGAACAACTTAAAGGTAAGCCATCAGAATATAAATTAAAATAAGTTACATTTTTGGCATTTTTTTTCAGATCACTTTTTTAATTTTTCAAAAACCTTTAATGCAGTGTAAAGTTTTTTGCAAATCTCAGAGGCAGGACTATGGTTACAGGTAATACCTTTGTACACAGCTGTTAACACCGGATCCATCAGTCACAATAGGCAACGAGACAGGGCACCCACCCTGCATCTCCTAACATTTGCACACACATTAGATACTTCAGTATAAAAGATGGGGTCAGTTTATATTACCCATTTCACCAAACAGTTAGATTAAAGATCAATGAAGGCATTAAGAAGGCCCCAAGCTGCCATAGCAACCCGTAAGACCCCTTTATCATATTATGTAGGGTGCCACTGAGCTGTGGAGTGACGGACACCATGTCGGAGACCCTTTAAACCCTGTGGTCAGACTTGTACATGTATGGAGTCTGTCATAAAGGGGTTAAGCTGCCACGCTGAATAAGTCACTGCCTTTTTGTTGACAGGGTCCAATCTCTGCGTCCCCCATCGGCTTTTTGCACTGCATCCTCGTCACCACTTTTTTCCACTTCTTAGTAGTAGCCACGTGAATGGAGCTTTGCTGCAATTTCTGCAAATCTGGGTGGCTGGGAGCAATGTTGTGTAGGGACACCCAAATTACATGGTTTATTCTAATGAACAATATGCAGTTGAAGACAGGAGGAAAGTTGGCCAACTTTAAAATGCAACCTGGTAGAAATTATATAACCAAACATAAAAAGAATGACAGCAACATACTGGAATTATTTCATGTAGCGCCAATCCAGTCTTCGTTCATTGTGCACAGTGCTGAAACCATAAGGTTTTAAAAGGATTATAAGGTTAACCCCTTCATGACCCAGCCTATTTTGACCTTAAAGACCTTGCCGTTTTTTGCAATTCTGACCAGTGTCCCTTTATGAGGTAATAACTCAAGAACGCTTCAACGGATCCTAGCGGATCTGAGATTGTTTTTTCGTGACATATTGGGCTTCATGTTAGTGGTAAATTTAGGTCAATAAATTCTGCGTTTATTTGTGATAAAAACGGAAATTTGGCGAAAATTTTGAAAATTTCGCAATTTTCACATTTTGAATTTTTATTCTGTTAAACCAGAGAGATATGTGACACAAAATAGTTAATAAATAACATTTCCCACATGTTTACTTTACATCAGCACAATTTTGGAAACAACATTTTTTTTTGTTAGGAAGTTATAAGGGTTAAAATTTGACCAGCGATTTGTCATTTTTACAACGAAATTTACAAAACCATTTTTTTTAGGGACCACCTCACATTTGAAGTCAGTTTGAGGGGTCTATTTGGCTGAAATACCCAAAAGTGACACCATTCTAAAAACTTCACCCCTCAAGGTACTCAAAACCACATTCAAGAAGTTTATTAACCCTTCAGGTGCTTCACAGCAGCAGAAGCAACATGGAAGGAATAAATGAACATTAACTTTTTAGTCACAAAAATTATCTTTTAGCAACAATTTTTTTATTTTCCCAATGGTAAAAGGAGAAACTGAACCACGAAAGTTGTTGTCCAATTTGTCCTGAGTACGCTGATACCTCATATGTGGGGGTAAACCACTGTTTGGGCGCACGGCAGGGCTTGGAAGGGAAGGAGCGCCATTTGACTTTGAATCAAAAATTGGCTCCACTCTTTAGCGGACACCATGTCACGTTTGGAGAGCTCCTGTGTGCCTAAACATTGGCGCTCCCCCACAAGTGACCCCATTTTGGAAACTAGACGCCCTAAGGAACTTATCTAGATGCATAGTGAGCACTTTGAACCCCCAGGTGCTTCACAAATTGATCCGTAAAAATGAAAAAGTACTTTTTTTTTTTCACAAAAAAATTCTTTTAGCCTCAATTGTTTCATTTTCACATGGGCAACAGGATAAAATGGATCCTAAAATGTGTTTGGCAATTTCTCCCGAGTACGCCGATACTTCATATGTGGGGGTAAACCACTGTTTGGGCACACGGCAGGGCTCGGAAGGGAAGGCGCGCCATTTGACTTTTTGAATGGAAAATTAGCTCCAATTGTTAGCAGACACCATGTCGCATTTGGAGAGCCCCTGTGTGCCTATGCATTGGAGCTCCCCCACAACTGACCCCATTTTGGAAACTAGACCCCCCAAGGAACTTATCTAGATGCATATTGAGCACTTTAAACCCCCAGGTGCTTCACAGAAGTTTATAACGCAGAGCCATGAAAATAAAAAATAATTTTTCTTTCCTCAAAAATGATTTTTTAGCCTGGAATTTCCTATTTTGCCAAGGATAATAGGAGAAATTGGACCCCAAATATTGTTGTCCAGTTTGTCCTGAGTACGCTGATACCCCATATGTGGGGGTAAACCACTGTTTGGGCGCACGGCAGGGCTCGGAAGGGATGGCACGCCATTTGGCTTTTTAAATGGAAAATTAGCTCCAATCATTAGCGGACACCATGTCACGTTTGGAGAGCCCCTGTGTGCCTAAACATTGGAGATCCCCCAGAAATGACCCCATTTTGGAAACTAGACCCCCAAAGGAACTAATCTAGATGTGTGGTGAGGACTTTGAACCCCCAAGTGCTTCACAGAAGTTTATAACGCAGAGCCATGAAAATAAAAAAAAAAAAATTATTTTCTCAAAAATGATCTTTTAGCCTGCAATTTTTTATTTTCCCAAGGGTAACAGGAGAAATTTGACCCCAAAAGTTGTTGTCCAGTTTCTCCTGAGTACGCTGATACCCCATATGTGGGGGTAAACCACTGTTTGGGCACATGCCGAGGCTCGGAAGTGAAGTAGTGACGTTTTGAAATGCAGACTTTGATGGAATGCTCTGTGGGCGTCACGTTGCGTTTGCAGAGCCCCTGATGTGGCTTAACAGTAGAAACCCCCCACAAGTGACCCCATTTTGGAAACTAGACCCCGAAATGAACTTATCTAGATGTGTGGTGAGCACTTTGAACCCCCAAGTGCTTCACAGAAGTTTATAATGCAGAGCCGTGAAAATAATAAATACGTTTTCTTTCCTCAAAAATAATTATTTAGCCCAGAATTTTTTAATTTTCCCAAGGGTAACAGGAGAAATTTGACCCCAATATTTGTTGTCCAGTTTCTCCTGAGTACGGTGATACCCCATATGTGGGGGTAAACTACTGTTTGGGCACATGCCGGGGCTCGGAATTGATGTAGTGACGTTTTGAAATGCAGACTTTGATGGAATGCACTGCGGGCGTCACGTTGCGTTTGCAGAGCCCCTGATGTGCCTAAACAGTAGAAACCCCTCACAAGTGACCCCATTTTGGAAACTAGACCCCGAAAGGAACTTATCTAGATGTGTGGTGAGCACTTTGAACCCCCAAGTGCTTCATAGAAGTTTATAATGCAGAGCCGTGAAAATAATAAATACGTTTTCTTTCCTCAAAAATAATTATTTAGCCCAGAATTTTTTATTTTCCCAAGGGTTACAGGAGAAATTGGACCCCAAAAGTTGTTGTCCAGTTTCTTCTGAGTACGCTGATACCCCATGTGTGGGGGTAAACCACTGTTTGGGCACACGTCGGGGCTCAGAAGGGAAGTAGTGACTTTTGAAATGCAGACTTTGATGGAATGGTCTGCGGGCGTCACATTGCGTTTGCAGAGCCCCTGGTGTGCCTAAACAGTAGAAACCCCCCACAAGTGACCCCATTTTAGAAACTAGACCCCCCAAGGAACTTATCTAGATATGTGGTGAGCACTTTGAACCCCCAAGTGCTTCACAGACGTTTACAACGCAGAGCCGTGAAAATAAAAAATCATTTTTCTTTCCTCAAAAATGATGTTTTAGCAAGCATTTCTTTATTTTCACAAGGGTAACAGGAGAAATTGGACCCCAGTAATTGTTGCGCAGTTTGTCCTGAGTATGCTGGTACCCCATATGTGGGGGTAAACCCCTGTTTGGGTGCACGTCGGGGCTCAGAAGTGAGGGAGCACGATTTGACTTTTTGAATACAAGATTGGCTGGAATCAATGGTGGCGCCATGTTGCGTTTGGAGACCCCCTGATGTGCCTAAACAGTGGAAACCCCTCAATTCTAACTCCAACACACCCCTAACCCTTATCCCAACTGTAGCCGTAACCCTAATCACAACCTTAACCCCAACACACCCCTAACCACAACCCTAATTCCAACCCAACCCTAGCCCTAAGGCTATGTGCCAACGTTGCGGATTCGTATGAGATTTTTCAGCACCATTTTTGAAAAATCCGCGGGTAAAAGGCACTGCGTTTTACCTGCGGATTTACCGCGGAATTCCAGTGTTTTTTGTCCGGATTTCACCTGCGGATTCCTATTGAGGAACAGGTGTAAAACGCTGCGGAATCCGCACAAAGAATTGACATGCTGCGGAAAATACAACGCAGCGTTCCCGCGCTTTATTTTCCGCACCATGGGCACAGCGGATTTGGCTTTCCATATGTTTACATGGTACTGTAAACCTGATGGAACACTGCTGCGGATCCGCAGCGGCCAATCCGCACCGTGTGCACATAGCCTAATTCTAAAGGTATGTGCACACGCTGCGGAAAACGCTGCGGATCCGCAGCAGTTTCCCATGAGTTTACAGTTCAATGCAAACCTATGGGAAACAAAAATCGCTGTACACATGCTGCGGAAAAACTGCACGGAAACGCAGCGGTTTACATTCCGCAGCATGTCACTTCTTTCTGCAGATTCCGCAGCGGTTTTACAACTGCTCAAATAGAAAATCGCTGTTGTAAAACCGCATTGAAATGCGCAGAAAAAACATGGTAAATCCGCCATAAATACGCAGCGGTTTAGCACTGCGGATTTATCAAATCCGCAGCGGAAAAATCCGCAGAGGACCAGAATACGTGTGCACATACCGAAACCCTAACCCTAACCCTACCCCTAACCCTAACCCTAACCCTACCCCAACCTTAGTGGAAAAAAAAAAATTATTTTTTTTATTGTCCCTACCTATGGGGGTGACAAAGGGGAGGGGGGAGGGGGGGGTCATTTACTTTTTTTTTTTATTTTGATCACTGAGATATAACCTATCTCAGTGATCAAAATTCACTCTGGAACGAATCTGCCGGCCGGCAGATTCGGCGGGCGCACTGCACATGCGCCCGCCATTTTGGAAGATGGCGGCGCCCAGGAAAAGACGGACGGTCCCCGGGAGGCCAGGTAAGTATAAGGGGGGGGAGATCAGGGCACGGGGGGGGCGTCGGAGCACGGGGGGGTGGATCGGAACACGGGGGGGGGGGGTGGATTGGAGCACGGAGTGGGGGATCGCTGTGCGGGCGGGTGGATCGGAGCACGGGGGGGAATCGCTGTGCGGGGGGGATCGGAGTGCGGGGGGTTTGATTGGAGCACGGGGGGTGTGATTGGAGCACGGGGGGAGCGGGCAGGAGGACGGGGGAGCGGAGCACAGGACCGAGGGGAGCAGACCACAGATCGGGGGGCTGAGGGGGGCGATCGGTGGGGTGGGTGCACATAAGTGTTTCCAGCCATGGCCGATGATATTGCAGCATCGGCCATGGCTGGATTGTAATATTTCACCATTTTTTTAGGTGAAATATTACAAATCGCTCTGATTGGCTGTTGAAAGTGAAACTGCCAATCAGAGCGATCGTAGCCACGAGGGGGTGAAGCCACCCCCCCTGGGCTAAACTACCACTCCCCCTGTCCCTGCAGGCCGGGTGAAATGGGAGTTAACCCTTTCACCCGATCTGCAGGGACGCGATCTTTCCATGACGCATATGCTGCGTCATGGGTCGGAATGGCACCGATGACTTTCATTACCAATGTAATAGACATTGCTATTTTTATACTTTGTCAGCCATTATATTTCATTTAGCATGCACATACACATCATACATTACACTGCACTCAGATGAGGTAGCAAAAACCTGCTGACAGCTTTGCTTTAAGTATCTGCTTGCAATTTTTCCCTTAACCCCATAGTGACCGCCAATACGTCTTTTTACTGACCTGCGATATAAGAGACTAGTATCCTACAACGGGTGACAATCCAGCAGCTGTCGGCTGTACACTATAGCTGACAACTTGCTGCAGCCACGATCAGCGCTGGCACTACAGTCATTTATGCCCTCAAATGCTGCTGTCAATAGTGACTATTGCAACTAGATGGTTAGAGTGTGGGGAGTTCCCCTTTAACCCCATCGGCACCCTGAGATCGTGATCGTGTGCTCATGATGTTTGCCATGGCAGTTCACGGCCAAATAACAGCCTTACAGTCTGCTGGCTATAGCGGTCTGTTCAAAAGTTATCAAAATTTAGGTGGTAAAAATACACTTTTTCGTTCCTGTCATGCTACTTAACAATAATTCCTGGAAAGCACCTGAAGGGTTAATGAACACTACGAAAGCAGTTTTGAATACTTTGAGGGGTGCACTTTTTAAAATTGTATCACTTTTGGATGTTTCCAATGTACAGTCATTTAAAGGGCCACTGTCACCCCCCTCCAGCAGTTATAAACTAAAAGAGCCACCATGTGCAGCAGTAATGCTGCATTCTAACAAGGTGGCTCTTTTAGTTTTGTGTTCATGTATTACTAAAATAAAGCGCTTAGGTATTTTTGAAAATACCTCAATGCATTAACCTAACGATCCCTGTGTGGCCTATTTAAAAAAAAAAAAAAAAATCAGGTTCCTCGCATTATGTTCTCATTCACTTTATGCAGTTAATAGCCCTCTGTGTCTGTACTGCTACATACTTAGGCAGTTAACTGGTTCATGCAGCTTTACATGAACACCCGAGCCTTAGGCCGGCTTCACACTTGCGAGTTTTACGGACGTAAGAGTGCAGAAACTACGTCTGTAAAACTCGCAAAACATACGGCACAATTATTCTCTATGCCCCTGCTCCTATCTGCCGTATTTTACTGATCAGTATTATACGGCTTTCTACGGCCGTAGAAAATCGCAGCATGCTGCGTTTGTCACAGTATTGCGCAAATAAAACGTCAATGAAAGTCTATGGAAGCCCCAAAAATACGGATCACACACGGACCAGAAGTGTGACTTGCAATTGTTACCATCCACCTCTCGTGTCTCCCCTTTTCCTCATAGTCTGTAAGCTTGCGAGCAGGGCCCTCATTCCTCCTGGTATCTGTTTTGAACTGTATTTCTATTATGCTGTAATGTCTATTGTCTGTACAAGTCCCCTCTATAATTTGTAAAGCGCTGCGGAATATGTTGGCGCTATATAAATAAAAATTATTATTATTGTCCATGGAGGCAGGTCTGAAGCCTCGTCTGTGAAGCGCCCAACTGCCGTCACTCATCTCTTCTGGGGCGATGGTCGCCGCCCCCTGCGCGCTGTTCTTAAATCCGGCGCCTGCGCTGTGCGTGCCTGCCTGGGGCAGGCGCATTGAGAATTGGCCGTCATAGCTCAGATGCCGGGTTCCTGACTGCGCCTGTGCGGGCAGTGCGGCCACCCTGTTACTGAATCCCCGCCCCGCACTGTGTTATGCATTATGCACAGTGCGGGGCTGGGATTCCTGGGCATGCCCACTGCGCTTGTCAGACGCTCCCCCAGGTTCCCCGCCTTCCAGCGTCGGTCTGTGCAGGAATCTGCCCAGGAATCCCAGCCCCGCGCATAATGCATAACACAGTGCGGGGCGGGGATTCAGTAACAGGGTGGCCGCACTGCCCGCACAGGCGCAGTCAGGAACCCAGCATCTAAGCCATGACTGCCAATTCTCAATGCGCCTGCCCCAGGCAGGCACGCACAGCGCAGGCGCCGGATTTAAGAAGAACAGCGCGCAGGGAGCGGCGACCATCGCCCCAGAAGAGATGAGTGACGGCAGTTGGGCGCTTCACAGACGAGGCTTCAGACCCGCCTCCGTGGACAAAGATAGGTATTTTTGAAAAGTTTCAAAGTGCTTTATTTTAGTAATACATGAACAAAAAACTAAAAGTCACCTTGTTAGAATGCAGCATTACTGCTGCACATGGTGGCTCTTTTAGTTTATAACGGCTGGAGAGGCTGACAATGGCCCTTTAACCCTTGTCAGGCTGCATAATTTTACAACCTTAACAGGCTGCATAGGTACAATTGTACCTTCACATATACCTCCACTGTGGGAAGACTTTACTTGGTTTCAGAAACTAAAGTTCATTCAGCTACAAATGTTATGCTGATATCTATTGTTCAGTGTTGTTACTGGTCACTTATGTTGCTGTCAATTAAGTTAATTCAAACTGGGAGTGGCTTCTACTTGTCTTCCTGCCTCCCTCCTCTCATTAGCCATTTTGCTGTTCATCTCATTGCTGTGAGCACACATTTCTAGGCTTGTGAAGTCTTCAATTTCTTGGAAACGAAGGTAGGAAAGTCTCACAGCATCTAACAGCCAGTTATACCTTTATTCTCATTATGTGGGGACAGAACAGTCAAATTGTCTTTCAGCCTGGACTTGGCTTACATATATTTTGTATGAAACTTATCACTATAGGTATAATTTTTATACGAAAAATGGATAATAATTAGTATCTACATATTGTTTTACGATGTTTTATTTATATTCAGCACAAAATACGAAGCCAAAATTCATCTAGCAAGTCATCATGAGTGATAGTAATGCTGGATCTAGTTTCCGCCATAATCCAAGAAAACGTGTTTGCAGGTTAGTATAATTTTGTGAAAAGCCAATAATGTAGTATTTCGGAAAATTATTTATTTTACATTTTTTCATATTTACAGATTTACGTCTGACGAAATAATGCGAATGCTAGAAGAATCTGATTCTGAGCATGAGGATGAACCATATGTTCCATCTGATGATGAAAACTATGTACCACAAGTGGATGTTACTGAAGAAGATTCAGACATTGAACAAGAAATGGTCATAGAGCATGAAAATGAATACGAATCAGACGAAAGTGTTGAGGATGATTCTGTGCCTCAAAGTGCAGGCGACATTTGGACTGCTAAGGATGAAACTCAATGGTGCAGTAATCCACTGCCAAATGCACAAACAAAATCTCGTAATGTCCTACGACAAAGAGGTGGCCCTGCAGCAATCAGCAACCTATATACAGCAAAAGAGCTATTCAAGTCCATCATGACTCCCGAGATGTGTGACATCATATTACGGGAAACGAATCGAAAGGCCAAGAGAGTTTGTGATGCTTACAACAACGAACTGGTACAACGTTTTCCTGATTCTTCCAAACGGCCACCACAAAAAACATTCAAGCAATTTACTGAAACTGAACTTCATGCATTTTTGGGCATACTGATTGCTGCTGGTGTGCACAGAGCCAACAAAGAGAATCTGGAGGAAATGTGGAATGTTGCTGCTCTGCCTCTTATACGTGCAGCCATGTCTCGTGACCGCTTCAAGATGATACTCAGATTTATCAGGTTTGACAACGAAAATACACGTGCAGAACGTGTGCAAACAGATAAAGCTGCACCAATACGGGACATCTGGACAATGCTGAACAGTAATCTGGAGAGAGCCTACAAGCCATATCATTGTATCACCGTCGACGAGCAATTATTTCCATTTAGAGGTCATACTAAATTTACCCAGTATATACCTTCAAAACCAGCTAAATATGGCATAAAGATTTTCTGGGCTTGTGACTCATCAAATGCCTACCCTTTACAAGGTCAGCTCTACACTGGGAAACCAACTGATGGTCCTCGACAAGTAAACATTGGAGAACGAACAGTATTGGACCTAGTGAGCTCGTATAAAGGCTCTG
Organism: Ranitomeya imitator; assembly: GCF_032444005.1. Lineage (NCBI taxonomy): Eukaryota > Metazoa > Chordata > Amphibia > Anura > Dendrobatidae > Ranitomeya > Ranitomeya imitator. Next base: position 411,797,425 of record NC_091286.1, on the reverse strand, counting down.
GAAGAAATGTCACCACCGATAACTTCTTTACAACCATGGAACTAGCTAAGGTATTGAACTCCTGGAACATGACACTAGTTGGTACAGTGAGAAAAAACAAAAGGTTCCTACCTAACAACATGCAGCCTGCCAAAGAAAGGCCTGTATACTCGACAAATTTTGCCTACAATCATGATGCAACAGTCTGTTCATATGTACCAAAGAAGAACAAATCAGTCGTGCTTCTATCATCTATGCACATGACGGGAGAAGTTGAAGAGACACTAGCAGCCAAGCCAGAGATAATAAAATACTACAACATAAAAGGTGGCGTTGATGTTATGGATAAAATGTTGGGAGAGTACACTGTGAAACGACGAACATCACGTTGGACTTTGGCATTTTTCTACAATATGATTGATGTCAGTGGGTTAGCATCCTACATCATCTACAGAGAACACAATCCAAGCTTCAGGGCAAAGGATCAACGAAGAAAGTTCCTGAAAGATCTCGCAAATCAGCTGTGTATGATTGCAATTGAAGATCGTAGTACAAACAAAATGATAATGAGAAACCATTTTCTTCGAGGTGCAGTAGAAATGGTGCTTGGACGATGCATTGTGGTAGCATCGCAGCCAGCAGCTGGCCCCAAAATACCTCATGGTAGTCGTGGACCCTCCCCTGTTGTTGGTAGTTGCTATGTCTGCAGAGACCTGAGGCGAAAACAACGCAAGACTAGAAAGTCTTGTGTGGTTTGTGTGAAACCCATTTGCGATGAACACTCTGTAGCAAAGCCAACATGCATTACTTGCAAAGAAAATCAATAAAAAAAAGTTTCTTACATTTTCTTTTATAATGTAAATGAACAGTTTTTTACTTGTTTATAATAGTTAAATAGCATTATCATTAAAAAAAAATTTATGCTTTTTCCCTTGCATTATCTTCATTCAAAATATATGAGGTACATTTGTACCTATGCAGCTTGTTATGGATGCAAAAAGATCTCGACCCCTTATCTCGGAAGCGGGTGGAGATATTTTATTGAAATTTGGCCAATATATTCTGGACCAAAAATGTAGAGATGTCACGAAATTTCAGCCCTCTACGTCTTTTCAAAAAAAAGTTATTGCAATTTTAAAACGGAATAGTTACAATTGTACCTATTCAGCCGGATAAGGGTTAAAAACTGAACAGGTTCCTAAAAACTTAAGTTTTGTAAATTTCCTTGAAAAAATGAAAAATGACTGCTACACTTTTAAACCTTGTAAAAGGCTAACAAAATAAAACATTTTACAAATGGTGCTGATGTAAAGCAGACATGAGGATAATATTGTATTTCTGTGGTAGGCCTATCTGGATTAAAGAGATACCGTATATACTCGAGTAGAAGCTGAGATTTTCAGCCCAATTTGAAAGTCCCCTTCTCGGCTTATACTCGAGTCATACCATGGGTCAGCAGGGGAGGGGGAGCGGGGGCTGTCTAATTATACTCACCTACTCCTGGCGCGGTCCCTGCAGGTCCCTGCTTCCCAGCACCTTCCTGTACTGAGCGGTCACATGGTACCGCCCATTACTGTAATGAATATGCGGCTCCACCTCCCATAGAGGTGGAGCCGCATATTCATTACTGTAATGAGCGGTAACGGTGACCGCTCAGTACAGGAAGAAGCTGCAGCGCCAGGGAAGGCTACTTTCACACTAGCGTCGGAATCTCCCCGTCGCAATGCGTCGGGCAGAGATTCCGACGCTAGCGTTTGACGCACTGCACAACGGGTGCAGCGGGTGCATTTCTCCGGCGCATCCGCTGCCCCATTGTAAGGTGCGGGGAGGTGGGGTGGAGTTCCGGCCGCGCATGCGCGGTCGGAAAAAGAGGTCCGTCAGGAGCAAAAAACGTTACATGTAACGTTTTTTGCTCCCGGCGGTTCGCCACAACACGGCGCAACCGTCGCATGACGGTTGCGACGTGTGGCAAAGCGTCGCTAATGTTAATCTATGGGGCAAAAACGCATCCTGCAAACAACTTTGCAGGATGCGTTTTTTGCCATAAACGACACATTGCGACGTCTGGCAAAAAACGCCAGTGTGAAAGTAGCCGAACAGACGTACAGGGACCACGCCAGGAGCAAGTTAGTATAACTGGGAGGGGAGCGCTGCGCGAGTTACCTGCTCCTCGTTCCGGGCGCCGCTCCGTCTTCTGCAGTGATGCTCAGGTCAGAGGGCACGGTGACGTGGTTAGTGCATGCCCCCTGCCTGAACGTCAGTGGGGGAGACGCTGAAGATGGAGCGGTGCCGGAACGAAGTCACGTGAATATTGAAAGTGCCGGGGGCCTGAGCGACAGAGGTGAGTATGTGATTTTTTATTTTTATCGCAGCAACAGCAAATGGGGCAAGTGTCTATATGGAGCATCTTATGGAGCCATAACGTTTGTGCAGCACTATATGGGCAAGTGTCTGTATGGGGCCATAACGTTTGTACAGCATTATATGGGACAAGTGTCTGTATGGAGCATCTTATAGGGCCATAATCAATATTTGTGCAGCACTATATTGGGCAAATGTGTCTATGGAGCTTCTTATGGGGCCACTATTAACCTTTATGCAGGATTATATGGGGCATATTTTAATATGGAGCATCTTATGGGGCCCATCATAAGCTTTATGGAGCATTATATGGGGCTCCTGATTCAATATAGATATTCAAAAACACAAACTACTGATGTCTCAATTAATTTTACTTTTATTGGTACCTATTTTTACTTTTAACATTTACCGGTAGCGGCTGCATTTCCCACCCTAGGCTTATACTCGAGTCATTAAGTTTTCCCAGTTTTTGTGGCAAAATTAGGGGGGGGTGGGGTCAGCTTATACTCGGGTCGGCTTATACTCGAGTATATACGGTAATCATTCAGAGTTTGAAAACTGCAAATTTTGTTAAATTTCTGATATTTTTATCAATGAATGCAAAACAGTCTAATTTTACCATTATCATAAAGTATTATGTATTACCAAAAAACAATCTCAAAATCAGTGGGGTTTGTTGAAGAATTCCAGAGTTATACTAGATACAAGGAACACTGGTCAGATTTTTTTTTTAAATGGCCCAGTCATTAAGGGGTTAAATTATTGCCAGTCTAAGATCTACTAAGCAGTATGAGCAGTTTGCACATCGCCATAATATGGCGAGAGATAGAGATATATACACGCATATACATATACACTCGGCGGCACCAAACCCAGCGGCACCAAACCATAATACTTAACTATATAGGCCCATGCTGTGCTTTTAAAAAAAAAAAAAAACTTGTCAAATGCTTTAAAGGGAACCTGTCACCCCGTTTTTTGAGATTGAGCTATAAATACTGTTAAATAGGGCCTGCGCTGTGTGTTCCTATAGTGTATGTAGTGTACCCCGATTCCCCACCTATGCTGAGAAATAACTTGCCAAAGTCGCCGTTTTCGCCTTTCAATCAGGCTGGTCAGGTCGGGAGGGCGTGGTGATATCGCTGGTTCTTCCTCAGCTTTACGTTGGTGGCGTAGTGGTGAACAAGCAGCGCGCGATCTGCGCTGTCATCCCTTTCGTCGGTGGGGGCGGCCATCTTCCTGGGGCCGGGCGTGCGCAGATCGAGTGCTCTGCTGCACGGGGCTTCAGGAAAATGGCCGCGGGATTCCCTCTTTTTTTATAAAACCCCTTTTCTAGTGTCAGGCCCCGCTTCACATACTGGAGGAACTCTCCTCTTGACGGCGGTTCTTCCCTAATCCAATTTCGAGCTATTACCTTCCTAGCCATGTATAACAATCTGGCAATAGCTATCTTTAGGTTGTTATCCACTCCAATCTCATCCACACATCCCAACAAGCACACCACCGGGTCCCTTGGCACCTTACATCCATACGCACCTTCCATACGACTCAAAACTACCACCCAAAAAGCAGCCAGTCTCGGACACGTCCACATCATATGGAGTATATCAGCATCTGCAGTTTTACACCTCGGGCATTCAGAATCATCACGCAAACCAGCCTTATATAGCACCATCGGTGACTTATAAACCCTGTGTATCACATAGAGCTGTGACAGTCTATACGGTTCGCTCAGTGACAATCGTGGGACCCATTCTAGCACCGACTCCCAAGTCTCATTCTCCATTGGACCCAGATCCCTCTCCCACTTAGCTCTCGCCATTATTGGAAACCCCAATAGGAAAGTGTGCAACAGATCTTTATACAAAGTAGATATGACTCCCCCAGTAGTCCCTTCATTACACACATACTCCAGTACTAAATCCCTCTGAATTCCAATACCTCCGTTTCTACTCTGAGCTCCAAAAGCATGCCTCATCTGCAAATACTGAAATTCCCCCACAGTCCCAAGACCAAATTCCGCCTGTAATTGGGAAAATGATTTCAATTCACCTCGCTCAATTATTTGATACACGTATTGAATCCCTTTGACTTGCCATTCTGTCAGTACCCCCAGTGCCTCAAACTCCTGTAAGTTGCTGTTATGCCATAGCGGTGAGAATCTAGTCAAATCCGTGACCCCCCGTATATGTCTCAGCCTACCCCACAGCCTGTGTATCAACAGCACAGTCGGGTATAATTTCCCCAGAGCCCCCAGGGATCCATCCTCCAAACATTGTACTACTGGCCTTCTTTTTGTCACCACTTCCATCAGCCGCTGTACCGCCCCAGATGACCCTTCATGCGCCCAGCCTTTTAGATGCTGACTCTGGGCTGCAAGAAAATATATTTCAGGGTTAGGCAATGCCAATCCCCCATCTTCCTTGGGACGCTGAAGTGTCTCCAGTTTGATACACGGATGCTGTCTCCCCCATATCAAATTCCTGAACAGAGTTAATCTGTCTAAATCTCCCGCGTGGTATCCAAACTGGCGCATTATGAAGAATATACAGTATTTTTGGCATCAAAATCATTTTAATAAGATTCACCCTACCTACCACAGATAAATGCAGTTTAAGCCAAGCATCCGCTTTCGCTTTAAGAACACCTAAGATTGGAGTCAGATTTCTATGTATATAGTCAGTAACAGGCATAGATACCCATATTCCAAGGTACTTAAATTGGCTAGTCACCTCCAGTCGCCCATCGTCCAGTGGCTCCCCACCATCATCAACCTTAAACAAGACAGACTTACTCCAGTTTATCCTAAGTCCCGACACCGATCCGAAACGCTCAATAATCCCAATGGCTCCCTCCAAGGACGTACCCGGGTCAGCCAGAAATAGCAGAATGTCATCCGCATACAACGCGACCCTTTCTTCAATCATCCCATATTTAAACCCAGTCACCTCATCAGACCGTCGAAGCTTAGCAGCCAGTGGTTCCACAGCCAGAGCAAACAAAAGAGGAGAGAGCGGACACCCCTGTCTCGTCCCTCTAGCCAGTTGTATGGTCCGTGATAACTCCCCATTTACCCTAACCCTAGCCATCGGCATCGAGTACATCAGTCGAATCCAGGATATGAACTGCGGTCCAAACCCCATACTCCGGAGCACCTGCCAGAGATACCCCCACTCCACACTATCGAATGCCTTATGGGCGTCTAAAGATGCAATAACTCTCTGGCCACAGTTGTCGGATCTGAGTTGCAAATTCATATACAGCCTTCGTAAGTTGATCGCAGTGGACCTATCAGGCATAAAGCCGGACTGGTCTGAATGCACCAGGCCGGAAATAACACTTGTCAACCTCATCGCCAACACCTTAGCCAGAAGTTTAACGTCTGTAGTAAGCAAGGAGATTGGCCGATATGAATCCGGCTGTGTCGGGTCCTTCCCCTCCTTAGGAATCACCACTATTATGGCCTCCCGCATAGATGCCGGTAGACGACCGCCACTCCTAGCCTCCTCCAGAAGTACCCTTAATTTAGGGATCAGCACTTCCCCAAAGTTTTTATACATTTCAGCAGGAAATCCATCTACGCCAGGTGCCTTCCCATTAGCCATAGACTGCAGTGCCCGACCCAACTCCTCCTCCGTGATGGGAGCTTCCAAATCTTCTCTATCTATGTCACTCAGCCTTGGGAGCTCCAATTCCTCAAGGAACGCCACCGTGTCCTCCACCGACCCAACTACCTGAGAGGAATATAGGTCCGAATAAAAATCCGCAAAAATGTCCAAAATCTCTGAAGTCTCAGAGACAGCCACACCGCTCCCCAATACCAAAGAATGAACAAAGGAAGTGTTTCTCTGGGCAGAAGCCACCATCGATAGCAAATGACCCATAGATTCGCCCTCCTGGTAAAAAGCCAGATTCATGAATTCCCTCTTCCTTTCAGCCTTACCGAGCAATACCTCCTCCAACTGACTCTGAGCTGCCTTTAGCCTCCTCCCAGCTTCCGGAGTACCCGCTATTACCATCTCATCCTCGGCTATCCTCAGCCCATCAACCGCCAACCTCTCTGTCTCTCTTGATTTCCTCTTACACCTGCTAATATCCCTGAACAGCAGTCCCCTCAAGTACGCCTTCATGGCTTCCCACACAGTAAGAACATCTACACTTCCCTCGTTGATCTCAAAAAATTCCACCAACTCCTTCTTTATCTTTTCCAAGTCCATACTGTGTAGCCAATTAGGGTGAATCTTCCACTCCTTCCTGCTCCCGATCCGTGTCCCCACCGGCCGAAATTCCACCTCAACTGGACTATGGTCTGAAAGAGCCCTAGGCAAATATCTCACCTCCCCCACCATCGTGTCCAGTAAACAGTTACCCAGCGCCAAGTCAATCCTAGACAAAGTACCATGAGCTGGCGAGTAGCATGAGTACGTCCTTTCCCCAATATGTCTAACTCTCCATAAATCAATCATACCTACTTCCCGGACATAGGTCCCAAACGTAGTGATATGTCCCCCTGTTCTATTCTGGGGATTTTTGTTTTTATCCTAAAAGTCATCACAGATATTATTAAGATCGCCAATAATTAGAGATGGTAACGGTCCCCAACGCTCTACCCTCACCAGCACCTCTCTTATCTTCTTACTTGAGTATGGGGGCGGAATATACATTGCCGCTATACACATCAACACTCCATTTATTTTACATTTCACCACCACATACTGATCATCCACATCCTCTTTTACCTTTACCTCCTCATACAGCAGCCCCGCAGGTATTAAACACAGACACACCCCTAGAGTACGTCGAGAAAGTAGAATGATACGCCCTCTGTATCCAGCGCCTATTCAATACATCCACCTTCTCCCGCACTAAATGTGTCTCTAGCAGACATATCATTGAGACCTTCTGTTCTCGGACATACTGCAGACTTGCCGCCCGCCGTGTATTATCCGCCAGACCTCTCACATTCCAACTCAATATTTTAATACAATCTCCCATCATGTGGCTCATCATTTCTTAAAGTATCCAATTTCCCAAGTATGAGCTGCCCCACCCCTCCCACCCCCCCTGCCCCCTCCCAACTTACCCCCCTAGCCCCCCCAATATAACGCATTCTTCCTCTCAGCAAGAGTGGGGCTCCACTGCCCACTGCGAACACTCTCCCTTACTTAACCCTCTCCATTCGCGTCCCGCTGCCATAGCAATCACAATTTCCCCCCCAACTTTCACTTTATTGTATCTTAACATTTCAACTTATATTAACATATAGAAAAAGTACCAAACCAGTTCACAGTACCCAGCATAACCCTCCTCCCCCGTACTTAGTAGTTGGTACTGTCCCCTCCGGCCATTCCTTCAATATGGCCCAGCAAAACCCCCAACAGTTGCTCAACTCTTTAACCATTGCTAACGAGCGCAGAACTCTCCTCTATCGACAGAGAAAACAAATCCCAACTGGATCTCGCCGAAATGTCAGTCGCCCATTCCCTTAAGTTTTTTCTCATGAGTATCAAGCCACTGGGTAGCATCCTCTGGTGTCAAGAAAAAGTGGGTCTTATTAAAAGCCACCAGTCTCAGCTTGGCGGGAAACATCACTGAGTACTGCACTCCCAGCTCCCTCAGTCGCCGCTTGACTCCAGTAAACTTCATCCGCTGTTTCTGAACCGCAGCGGAATAATCCGGATAAATGACGATTTTTTGACCTCCAGCTGTCAGATCCTCCATCTCTCTAGCCTTTCTGAGGATAATGTCTCTGTCCCTGTAGTTCAGTATTTTAGCAAGCATGGTACGGGGATTCGCTCCTGGGGCAGGGGGCTGCGGCGGGACCCTATGAGCACGTTCAACAGCAAAGACTTTTGTCAACACTGTGCTCCCAATCTTCTCCAGCAGCCAGTTTTCAACAAATTCTGTGGGATTTCTCCCCTCAGTCTTTTCAGGCAGCCCCACTATACGTATATTATTTCTTCTGGATTTATTTTCCAGATCCTCATTTTTGGCAGCGAGCTCGGCTATTGCTTGGGCGAACTTCTTTTCAGCTTTTTGTAGCTTAACTATGTGATCTTCTGCCGTGCTCACCCTCTCCTCCACCACTCCTATACGTTTGTCCATTTTCTGCAGAGCCGCATTAATCTGTGCCGTGTCCCCTTTAACATCCTGCATCTGCTGAGCCAAGGAGTTCAGGGATTGCTGACATGAAGAGATCAGTGTGATAACATCTCTAAGAGTCGGCTCCTCTCCCTGTGATATGGCTTCAGGTCCCCCACTAGCCCCAGCCATGCTGCCTCTCTCCTTCCCCCTCTGTACCTCATGCTGCTCGGCTGTGCTTGCTTCCTCCTCCTCCTGGTCAGCTCCAGATCCTGGTTCTGCCTCCTCAGCAGCCTCCACTCTGGCATACTGCTGCAGCCGTGCGGCCACCTCCATGCGCCGCTGACATGCGGCGTTCTCCTTCTCGGCGTCCTCCCTAGCATCGGCACCATCTTGGCTGGCTCCTGCATCGCTGGTGCCAGCGTCTTTCTGCCGCCTCCTGGTCATCGCTGCCGACTCCGGACCCGCCGCTCCGCACCGCTGCACTCTCCGGACCTTCAGCCAGCCGGATTTAGGTGAATTTACCCGAAAACCGGGGTTAAAGCAGGATTTTTGTCCTTCTGGCAGCGGGAGCACTCTTCCCTGCTTCCACTCACATGGCCAGCTAGGACACGCCCCCCTTTCTTACCTTTCTTACCTAGAGACACATTCTGCTCAGAGATGGTGGTGAGCGACATCCAGAGCACCTCCCGAATAGTGACATCCAGCTCCTGCCTCCCCCTCAGTAGTGACACCCACAGACCCCATTATCTGTATTATGACAGCCAATGTTTCCCCACAGAAATAACACCGAGGCAGTGTACTTGCATTCAGGGATTTCCACCCTTATTCTGTATTCTCACATTAAGGATTCCCACCACCTCCAACTTCAAGCTCCCCATCTTTCTGGTAGTATCATCCCATCTCCAGCTTCGCACCTAAATTTCTCTTTTCATCCCCAAGGTCCATATACGCCCATTCAGATCTGCTCTAAGTGGGTCTTCATTGCAGTTTGCTATACATGAAGTTGGCAGACCGCTACAAACCACAGGTTGAGAATCCCTGAGCTAGATTTTCAAAATAAAAGGAATAAAATGATGAGTCCTGGACTCTTAAGCCTTACCTTTGCCGTCTTTTGAAGCCCATCCTCCATCATACGGCTCTGGTCTGTGCGATTAGAATGTAATTTATTTACTTCAACTTTCTCTGATTTATCTATAGGGTCTGTTGGGAGAAATTAGAAAAAGAAAAAGGGCACTTAGGCTTTTACAACACAAACCTCTGCAGTGTACACTTCTAGCAATAAAACAAAAAATTCCCACAAAGTTAAATGTTTTAGTCACTATTGTAACCTATTTATTAATTATACTGCATATGGATAGTTCTTGTTCACACAGACTAAAGAAACTGGGCCAACAATCCACAAAGAGCACTACCAAAAATTGGTCATTCATTCTGCACATGCCAGCTTGTTTGAGCCATTTACCTGTATATAGTAGACTAGAGCTCGTGTATGAGCAGAAGTCGGCAGCTCTAAATGCAGCTTTAATCTTACCGCACTAAAGAGGTCGGCCACCTTCTCATGTTACTGCAGCTTTCCTCGCAGATGGACCAGCACTTCCGTTCGCACAATGCCTGCTGGTGGAGGAGCACATTGACCTGACCAGCAGACTCTTCCAACAAAAAAGTAGCTTTCCCATGTGAGGAGTCTTACAACTGGAGAAGGCTGGCCACCACCTTTACAAGAACAATTGGTATTCAAAACCAGTAGGACCTTCTCCAAGATAATGAAGATGCCACTAAAATCAGTACATCAGTAGAATAAATTCTAGACGCAATTAAAGCTTTCAAAGCCTAAATTGCAACATTCGTTACAGCAAATACAAAGGTCTCTAAAAAAAAGTAATATACATATCCATTTATCTATATACCTTTATTCTTTATTTTTTTTCCTATGGCATGTTACTGTGGTAAAGCAGGGGCCATGTCCTTACACTAATTCATGCAGCCAAAGAAAACTTCCAAATACGGCTACACCTCATTCAAACGAAGCTCAGCAAATGGATTCACATGTTCCACTGAAGAGCCAGACACTTCGTAACATTCAGAATCTTCTGCCAAATGGTGTAAAGCACCTTTGTAATCAGAGAATCATCTGAACTCATCTCTATCAGGTTACAGCGCAATTTGGGAAAAACAGCCTCTCCTGCATAATCTCTGTAATAGATAAAAACAACATTACACTTAACCTTCACTCTCACACGCGGAGTGCTGAAAGATTTCCAAAACCACCATCATATCCCGAATACTAGAAAGAGGTTTAAACACCTGCAGGTCTAGCAGACAACAATGGCCACAAAGCCGAAGCAGAACACTTGTGATGCGCTTTTTTACAACTATTGGCACACAAGGTCCCCTTCTAAAGACATACATGCGGAGCCAGAATGGGTTTCACACGAGGGAAGGAGTTGCCTGCTTCTGGACACATTTTGGGAATGGGTATTGGTCAAGTTAAAATACAGGTTGGGCCACAAGATGACTTTCCAAGCTGCATCCATTAAACTGCCTCCTATTCTTTTAAACACATCGGCTGATTTATCCCATTTCATTGTGCAGACATTGAATATATGCAATTCTGGAACAGCAATATTAATGTTTTATCTGTGGGATATAAAAAACATTCAGTGGTCGTCTGGCTCCTGGCACTCCCATTGACCGGCTGATTGACCCTCCTAGTGCCTGGTACTGGAGCTCCGTCCCAATTAAAGTGAATGGGACTAAGCTGCATCACCAGGTACATCCACTACAAAATCGAAGTAGAAAAAGGAGAAGCTAAACATCCATCGGTTTGTAGTGGGGTTCAAACGATGCAATTAAGAGGAGGGTCAACACCATCTTGGCTGGTACAGATTTTGGTGTCAATGCCTCCAGCTGTGCAGTCATGCTTCAGCTTCGCTGGGAATACAAGGCTTCATACTTATGCTACATAGCAATACTGACAAGATCAGGTCTATTCTGCAACAAAACTTCTTGACCCGCCTGATACTAGGAGGAATCAAGCATTTTATCTAGATGCCAGGAGTTGTTCTGACAAATGGAGTTTTCATTTCTTTTCCAAAACCCCAAAAGGCTTTGGAAATTGTCATAAATGCATGGAAAAACATACATTGTGGACATAATGTGCTAATAGAGTAATGGAACATTGTTATAAAGTGAGACATACTAGGATCAATATTCCCCTTTAATAACAATGACGCTTGATCATGTGTTTCTTAATTAGTCTTACTCTGATAAATCTATCCATACTTCAACCTTTGGCAACATGAAGGGACTGTTACCGTAATTTCCCCAGGGATCAATAAAGGGTATCGTATCGTCACCTCTGTGGGATGTGAAAAAAAAAAAAAAAAAGAATAGACTCTCAGATGACTGAAGGCTCGATTTTAAGATTTATAAAATATATCATACATCCTGCTATATTACACAACAAAACTGGAGTTTTCCCATGACCATTACAATCCCATGACAATCTTTGAACTTTGTTTCTAACACATACATACAATATATATATTTTATTTTTTTTTAATGGCACACATTGCTCATGGATTTTTGCACAAGATAAAAAAGGACTCTTAATGAACTGTTAAGGAGGAGAACCGGAGTCATGACTATATAAAAATAATAAAATTACTGCATTAAAATACCAATGATCAACATTTACACACTAAAAATTACTGTGGGTACAAAAGATTTTGATCTGTAGGAGAGACTGTAAAGCGCTGCGGAATATGTTAGCGCTATTTAAAAATAAAGATTATTATTATTATTATATATACCATGGATTTCACAATAGACCTCGCATCAGTGTCCTCGCTAGATTGATCTTTTGCCACAGTTTGGTGTAGACTCAGTAACTAGCATTCTTATATCAAATCGTTTAAATGATGCTGACGTCTCTTGTGTGGGTGGGTTCTTAAGACTTAGGGGTGATCCGCATACTTCTTATTATGGATCCCTGACCTAGCCTCCAGACACTGCCCTTTCATCTCAGCTACAGATAAAAATGCTTTGTATCCACAGTCATTTTTATTATGTAATTGGTATTTTGTTATTTTGATATAATAATAAAATCTTTATTATTTTTATATACGGTAATCATGACTCAGGTTCTCCTTAAAACATGTTCTGCTAAAAATGTTGCACAATCTGTGCACATTTTTTTTTTTAGAAGTACTAAAACTACTCCAGAAGGTACCTGAACTAAATGTGTGCAAAATATTTGCAACAGAGGAAAACAAGCAGGGGATGAAAAAGGCTCACACAAGATGGTCATTAAAACAAAAAATGTTTGCAAATTATAATAACAAGGCAAAAAAAAAAAATCAAGCGAAATGACTAAAAAAGAAATGGACAAAAAAAAAGAAAAAAAAGGTGCAAAACACAAAGTGAGTCCCATGCTTTTTTTTTTATAAAATAAAGTATTTTGTGAACTTTATTCAGCAGACTTGGTTTAAGAATTTATTTTATTAAAGGGGATGTTATCAGGTTTTTGCTATGTAATCTGACAGCATGAGGCAGGGACCCAAATCCCGATTCCAGCAATATATTGCTTAGTTTCCTGGGTGCAGTACTTCCAATAGAAGTCAATTTTCCCTGCTGCTGATCTAACAGAGCTCAGTGGTTAAACCCACCCATACTGCAGCTCTCTGAACACTATATAGTGACAGCTGCCAATCAGTGCTGGGGGGAGTGGCTGGACTACCCAGCAGGGCCAGTAGTGATAATCTTATGCTCATGAAACACTGATTGTATTGAAACCGCATAACAGAGACCAGTAAGTGAAATCATGAATCAGACTCTCTGCCCCCATCATTGTTCTATCAGATTACATAGCAAAAACACAGTGACATTCTTTTTCACATGAACGCATTATAAAATCATTGATGACTTTACACGTAATACCTCATCTGTAATTATGTTGCCCATAGATTACCCTACAACAAACATCTGACACTTTGCCCTGCAGTGTCGCAGACCAGACTAAGTAGTATGGACTTTAATGTATGCATCATGTATAAAACAAGTTAAAAAACGAATGCTCCCAGTACAAATCACATTTTTCCGCTACTGCACCTAAGACCACCTTGCGACAGGAGTTATGACCAGACAATGGCATTAGCCTTACATCAGACTACTTATTATCCAAGAGCGGATATGGTTCACTCATATAAACATTAGCCAAGGCGGCTCGGCCAAGCCACGTTAATATTTGCTAATCACAAATTAATATGATCAATACAGCATATATGTTTAAAACACACGAACAAAAAGATTACCATAATATATAGCGATTAAGAAGATTAGGGTACTACATAAATGCAAATAGGACACAATTTAAAAGAGAAATTGAATAACTTACATTTCTAATTTGTCTATATGAGTAAGCATTGATACATATATACAGTAGAACCATACAAAAGAACCAAAAAGAGAGTATAGTATTCTGAATAGAAATGAATTTATTAAATTACTACAAATAAATAATGACATACAACGATATAAACAATCACTTTTGAACAAAGTAAAAAAGCCTGACTTCACAGGTGTAACACCCAGGAACAACATATGTAAGTGGATGGGAAGGAAGTTTTAACATGTAGGCTCAGAGAGCAGATATTATTATCCACTCACTCACATTATAACCAGTATAACTAAATAAAGTAGCCAGACGAACCTATAAAAAGTGTCAATGTGCAAAAAAAGTGCTAATCATGCAAGGACATCTAGTCAGTCATAAACTGGGTAATTAGAGTAAAAGACCCAATCCTAATAAAAGATTAAGAATCTTATGAATGGCCATGTTATAATCCTCACCCATAAATCTCCACTGTTAGGACCTGAGCGATGCAGCCCCAACGCGCGTTGACAGCCCCCCGAGGAAGCCAACGCGAAACGCGCGTTGGGGCTGCATCGCTCAGGTCCTAACAGTGGAGATTTATGGGTGAGGATTATAACATGGCCATTCATAAGATTCTTAATCTTTTATTAGGATTGGGTCTTTTACTCTAATTACCCAGTTTATGACTGACTAGATGTCCTTGCATGATTAGCACTTTTTTTGCACATTGACACTTTTTATAGGTTCGTCTGGCTACTTTATTTAGTTATACTGGTTATAATGTGAGTGAGTGGATAATAATATCTGCTCTCTGAGCCTACATGTTAAAACTTCCTTCCCATCCACTTACATATGTTGTTCCTGGGTGTTACACCTGTGAAGTCAGGCTTTTTTACTTTGTTCAAAAGTGATTGTTTATATCGTTGTATGTCATTATTTATTTGTAGTAATTTAATAAATTCATTTCTATTCAGAATACTATACTCTCTTTTTGGTTCTTTTGTATTGATCGCTGTTTTGAGAGTGTTCTGGGCTAAAATTAGCGCCCCCATGATGACATTAGAGGGGATTTGACATTTTGGGAATATGTTTTCTGTCTTGAAGACTGTATTGCATATATACAGTAGAAGCAGTGTGTGAGAGTTCGAGACCCAACCCTATGAAGAGACACACGTTTGCCAGTCACAGCCAAACACGTTTGTCCTGGTAGAAACTGTGCTTGAGGCGGTTATCTGCAGCTGACAAGCTATTATGTCTGTCTCTTGTGAGGCCACCCTTACTTAGGAAATGTAGAGGTGCCAGCAGGGTACAGGATTGCCCAAGGGGCCACACCTTGGGCAATGAGCCACTTCATTGTTTAATTATAAACTGTTTAGTTCCTGTATATACCATTTGTACTGGAACGGTTCCAGATATATTAAAATTAATTTTATTACAGACACAGAAGCAACAGGCAGGATGGAGAGAATGACTAATGGAAATTATGTAATCTAGTTCATGCAGGATGCTTACAATAAATGTACTTCTGATATGAGAAATATTGAAACTCCAAGAAGGAGTCAACCTTAATCGTTTTACAAACGGTCTAATATAGCACAAGAGTAATGTAATGTTCCACTATATCCTATAATTACATAAACTGGTGCTTAGATTTTAAAACATATATAAAAGTATCAATAACAGGTCAAATGTTACTGTAATACATCCACAGAATATAAACCAAATCTTAATGGTTGGATCCCCTACGATCAACAAGTTATTGCCTATCAGGGGCGGGCTGGGCCGGATGGTAGGGAGGCAAAAGCCCCCCGGGCAGCTACCCCAGTAGCTGTGCAGGGCCAGACGCCTATGTAACTGTATCGGCGAGTACATTGCACCGATACAGTTACATTCTGCAGCAGAGAAGGTAACATCGATCTCCCTGCACTGCTGCCCGGCCCCTGGAGGCAGTGGGGGCCCTGTGCCAGCAGTGGGCCCCCCGCCCATCATCGCAGGGTCAGCTGTATTGGCTGGATGCCGATACAGCTGACCACATTCATGGGAGAAGGAGCGTTACACTCCCTCCCCCATCATCCCCCTGTCAGCGTGTGACGTCAACACTGACAGGGGTTAACGATAACGTCAGTACTCTGCGCCTGCGGTCCGGAGACGTGCAGGCGCTCGGAGCACCGTGGGAACAAGGTGGAAGAGAGGTGACTATCGGATATTTTTTTAAATTTACTTTTTTTTTTTTTTAATTAATCGGGCTGCATTATACTATACAGACTGGCTAATGGGGGTGCATTATACTATACAGGCTGCCTAATGGGGGTACACTATACAGCATTGGCTGCCTGATGGGGGTGCACTATACAGGCTGCCTAATGGGAGTACACTATACAGCAGGGGTGTCAAACTGCATTCCTCGAGGGCTGCAAACAGGTCATTTTTTCAGGATTTCCTTGTACTGCACAGGTGATAATTTAATCACCTACACAAATAATGAGTTGGTGATTAAATTATCACCTGTGCAGTACAAGGAAATCCTGAAAACATGACCTGTTTGCAGCCCTCGAGGAATGCAGTTTGACACACCTGCTATACAGTACTGGCTGATTAATGGGGGTGCATTATATTATACACGCTGCCTAATGGAGGTGCATTATACTACATTGGCTGCCTATGGGGTCCGTTAAACTGTACTGAATGCCTATGGGGGTGCATTATACTATACTGGCTGCCTAATGGGGGTGCATTATACTGTCCTGCCTGCCAGGGGTGCATTATACTATACTGGCTGCCTATGGGACCTTCATACTATATTTAGGGGAACTGGGGCCATTATACTATATATATATATATATGGGAGAATTATGGCCATTATACTATATATGTGGTGAAAACCAGGGCCATATACAGGGGCATTGGGGACAATGACATTATATACAGGGGGCAGTGGGGACCATCATACTTTCACAAGGGAAATTTCACACCTATAACTGGACAGTATTCTAATAAGGGGAAAGTACAATGAATATTAAGGTTAATTTTCTTAGCATTTACAGGCATCTGGACTTTCAAAGGGGCCTCTGTTGTGAATTCTGCTTTTGGGTTCCCTCCAGTGGTTGTAGGTGGGAATGCAGTTGTCCCTGAGTAGCAGTCCTGGCCAGGTGTATCTGTTGATTGCAGTTCTGACTGGGATATTTAGCTGTGCAGGATTCATTAGTTCTTGCCAGTTGTCCATGGTTCTGGGAGGTTTTTTATCTTTGTCTGGTTCCTCCTGCCTTGCTGCCAATTCAGCAAAGATAAGTGTCTGGTTTCGGTTTCTGTGGCACACATGCTGTGTGCTTAATAATTCTGTGCTATTCATTTGTTTTCTCTTGTCCAGCTTAGACTGTCAGTGTTTTCTCAGTCTTGTTGGATTCTCTGGAGTTGCAGATATACGCTCCACATCTTTAGTTAGATGGTGGATTTTTTGTATTTTCTGCTGTGGATATTTTTGGAAGGATTTTAATACTGACCGCTTAGTATTCTGTCCTATCCTTAGCTATTTTAGCTAGAGTGGCCTCTTTTGCTAAATCCTGCTTCCTGCCTGCGTGTGTCTTTTCCTCTACTACTCACAGTCAATATTTGTGGGGGGCTGCCTATCCTTTGGGGTTCTGCTCTGAGGCAAGGTAGATTTCCCATTTCCATCTATAGGGGTATTTAGTCCTCCGGCTGTGTCGAGGTGTCTAGGATTTGTTAGGCACACCCCACGGCTACTTCTAGTTGCGGTGATAAGTTCAGGATTTGCGGTCAGTATAGTTTCCACCAACTCAGAGAAAGTTCCATGCGGCTCCAAGGTCACCGGATCATAACAGGCCTCTGAGTTGGGACCACAAAGAAGGCTGCTGGCTGGAGGAACATGCTGGAGACAAGAGTTGTAACAAGGGGTCATTACCAGGAGGGCAAAATCTACATTTACACATCTGTGTGACATTCTACCGCTGCAGTTTGGGTTGTTGCTTTTTTTGTTTGTTTGTTTTTTTACCTCAGACATACCACTCACTTATAGTTTCATTGATCCACACACACCTCAGTTTAAAAACATATCAGTGTCTCTGGTCCATGAGACTCAGAGCATGTCCTATTCCAATACGTTTTGTGGACCAGACTCTGCCATTAAAGTTTATTGAGATCTGTAAAAAAAATAAATCATTACATACCTGTCGAACAGTAACAACCACACAGCTCTGTGAATGCAGCTCAAGTGAGGCAGAATTGGGAAGCAAGTACGTGGTCAAAATATGCGCAAAGGTAAGAAAATTAAATTATAATGGTACCATGAGAGCAGAAATGTGTACCAGGTCAGTGTGGGTCAGGGATACAGGAATATAATAGCAGCAGTCCCCCCCTATGGCTAATCAGCAGGGAGCAATACAAAAATTAATCCCCTAGTTCCCTAGACAGCACAACAAGCCCCAGAGACTACACATTACTGCCGTCATAACACTGCAAAAGAGCGACAGACCCAGAGGAGCTAGATAAGACACTGATGTCATACACGCCCATTGGCCCGTCCTTGGCAGCTTGTACCAACCTGGCAGACATGTCAAGAATAGACCTCTATGCCAAGAGACAAATCTTCCATTAACTCTGGATCCTGCTATATCCACTAAGTATAGCCTGAAATAAAAAAGTTAGCCATGTGGATATCAAGACTTCTATATTGTTGCCTTTTCCCTTACACAAGGCTCACTTATTTAGCATGGCTAGCAGAGATTTTACAATGACTTGCCAACCCAGTTGATTTACATATAGTGGTAAAATCAGGTGCTGCAAAAAGACAATGACCCAAAACACACCTTCAGGCTATGCGAGGGCTGTGAGACCAGAGATCTTAGGAATGGAGTACAGCATCATGTAGTAGACTGCATCTTAGTGTCAACCTCCAGTAGGCATATACGCCCAAAAAGAATGCACATCAGAGCGCACATCGACTGTCAGCACCATTATTGTCAATGGTCCCATCAGAGCTTATGCGCAAATCCAGTTTTACGAGGGAGGGGTTCAGACTTAAGTCCTGATGGGACCACTGAACGTGGGACAAAGCGCAGTGTAAAAGCACCCTTAAAAAGGGAAGGTACCGCCTTTGTAGATCATTAATAAATCAATGTAATGTAGCATAACATGCTGTTATAACCAAGTTTTGAATGCATTTGAAACATATTTCATGTGTTATAGGAGTTTAAAGAAGGCACTGGGGGCTGACATCTTGGTTTCACAGTAGCAGCATGACACTTTCAGTGTCATAATACGGCACCCCATGATCATAGGAGATAACAGACAGACGCTGACCAGAATATATTGTAATAGAACTGTCACTCCTGTGAACTGGGCACACCTCTGTGGGCTGGACAATTCACAGCAGTGGAAGAGTTCTGCTGCCATATTCATGGAGCCCTCGGATCTGCTAACATAAGCAGTACTGCTTCCAGCAGAACAGATCCTAGATTGACGGCTGATGGGAGTAAAATGCAGGAGAAAAGTACAGGCAGAATAGCAGAGACATCAAGGAGGAACAGTGTATCATTATATGAGAAGTAGCTGTCAGCTGCTTTGCAGGAGTTGTGATTCATCCCTCAGTAAGATAAGGAGCTGCAGTGAACTGCCAGGCATTGTGGAGGGGGGTGAGAGAATCATGTAATCTGGATGAGAGAGACTGATGGGAGAGACAGTAACTGCTGGTGATAGCAGATCACAGGGCAGTCAACCACAAAATGGCGCTGCCCTGTGATGCTACTCTGCATTCTGCTCCAGGAATACTAGACACCCAAAAGGGGAGGGAAATGGTGATGTCAGCAGTCACTGCCCCAATTTTGCTGCCATCAGAAAAGCTAGTAAGTCTTACTACAGCTGCTTGAGGTCTAAAACGGAAAACGCTCCCCCCTAGTGGCAAATATTGTAAGAAAATATACAATATTTTTCATGTAGAAATGCTTGCAAGCAGTGCAAACATTGCATTAATACATTTTAACTACTATTTTAAGCTTAATTTCACAAAAAACAAATTACAAAAAACTGGTGGCACCTTCCCTTTAAAGAAGTGACACTAAGGGTGTGTTTGTTCTTATAGTTGTGCTGTATGACCAGTAGCAATACATTTCCATTGCAAAGATAGGGTCACAGAAGGCCAACATGAGAGGCTGAAATGAGTGTCAGGGCAGCTGGCAAAGATTATGGGAAAAATAAAATGGTTGCATTTTTGTTAGAACGTTATCACAATCTTCATGAATGGCAATTGTCGGCTAATGCCTACAAAAAAAACAGAACTTTTGCTACAACTGTTTGTTCATCTCAAGCCTGCAAATTGTAAAAGTCTTGATCACAGCTTGCTTTCTAGGAGACCAAATACCGCTGCAGAGCTTAGAATCTCATTTCTATCAAGCTTGTAAGCACGGCTTCGAAGCTCGCTGGGATCACTGGAGAGCAGTGTTCGCTTCTAATCCTGGCCAGCAACAGTGCAGCGCTTACAAGCTGAAAAAACACCATCCATCCAGCCCCATCTTTGAAGAAGGGAATAACCTTCTAATGATCACATGGATGTGCAAAAAACATTTACACATTTTAAAGAGGGGCGTAAAAATCAGATGTAATGCCAGCATTAGGCATTCAGACACACAGCAGTTACAGATGGGTCGGGGTGTAGAAGCTTCCTCGCTATACCGAGGTGAACGCTAAAACTCACAGATTTGTGTTCTGCTCCTTATAAGCAGCAGCCCCCGTGTACTATCCAGTGCAGGGAGCGCCATTAACTACTGAGCTTTTCCGCCTTCATCTTAACCTATGCTGACTTTTCTAAAGATACCACAATCTCATAATTTATTGTAACAAGAAGACAGCTGATGAGATGAATACCTGAAGAGACTCATTTCCAGGAAGGCCCAGATTTTGGCTCGGCAGCTTCCACTCGGAATATTCTGCCAAAACCAAAAGTTCAGGCTTACATGAGCACAGGATATATAAGTGATCCAAGCAGAAAAGCTTCTGGGAAGCATTTCCAAAGAAACGCCAGGGATAATTAAGATGTATAGGACGGTTGCGTGGATGTGACTGCATTAACCTGGAGCAGTTGTGCTTGGCTGTAATTTGTCACTTCTCCAGCTGTAGTGCAAGGACAAGACCTCAGCCGCGAACAGCTGTGCGATAGATCCCCGGCTGCAAACCCAGAAAATCGGATCACAGTTATTTAGTGAAAGGTCTCATTCTGGAAGTGTCATCTGGTAAATATCGGTGTATCATACGGGCCATTAGGAACATCATTTACATTTATTTTGGTGCTTAAATGGCCATACAGCAGTTTCTGCATAAATCAGCAGGATTCTGACTCTGCGTTTTATTGTATATTACATAGCAAAGTCATTCTCAAACATGTTCCACAATTATTAACCCCTTAGCGACCCACGGTGTACATTTACATCACAGGTCGCTGCGTGGGTGTGTGGAGCAGATGTCGGCTGCGGATGTTACTGTATGTTCACAGAATGTGAGGGTACAAAAAGAAATAAAAATATTTATTTATACACAAGCTTGAAAGGCTCTTCCTATTCGTTTCTATTAGAAAGCCACTTTGCTGGTCTGATGTCCAGATTTTTTAGCATTTTTTTTACTCCCAATACAGGTTTTAAGAAACACCTGGTGGAAGAAAAAAATTTAAACTTGAAAAGCGTTCCCTGGACTTTTTTTTCGCAAATAAACACCACATTCTGTGCACATACTTCAACATCTGCCTTTAACAGCTGTTAACTACGTAGATGTCGCTGCTAATCACAGACAGTGGCATTTACAATATGATTGCAGGGGGCTGATGGGCTCTTTTGAGCCGCCACACGTCCCAAAAAATAAAACGTCATGTGTACCTTAAAATTACAGGTCTGAAAAATTAGAAAAAAATATAAATAAATTTAACATACCGTTCGTTCTGAATTTTTTTTTAATTATTAACCCCTTAATCCCATATGACGTACTATCCCGTCCAGGTGACCTGGGACTTAATTCCCATGGACGGGATAGTACGTCATATGCGATCGGCCGCGCTCACGGGGGGAGCGCGGCCGATCGCGGCCGGGTGTCAGCTGCCTATCGCAGCTGACATCCGGCACTATGTGCCAGGAGCGGTCACGGACCGCTCCCGGCACATTAACCCCCGGCACACCGCGATCAAAGATGATCGCGGTGTGCCGGCGGTGCAGGGAAGCATCGCGCAGGGAGGGGGCTCCCTGCGGGCTTCCCTGAGACGATCGGTACACGGTGATGTGCTCACCGTGTACCGAGCGTCTTCTCCCTGCAGTCCCCGGATCCAAAATGGCCGCCGGGCTGCATCCGGGTCCTGCAGGGAGCACTTCCGGGTCAGGATCAGGCTGCAGCTGCAGCTCTAATCCTGCCCGGCTGTATGTCAGATCACCGATCTGATAGAGTGCTGTGCACACTGTCAGATCGGTGATCTGTGATGTCCCCCCCTGGGACAAAGTGAAAAAGTAAAAAAAAAAATTTCCACACTTGTAAAAAAAAAAATAAAAAAAAAATTCCTAAATAAAGCAGAAAAAAAAAAATATTATTCCCATAAATACATTTCTTTACATAAAAAAAAACAAAAAAACAATAAAAGTACACATATTTAGTATCGCCGCGTCCGTAACGACCCGACCTATAAAACTGGCCCACTAGTTAACCCCTTCAGTGAACACCGTAAGAAAAAAAAAAAAAAAAACGAGCCAAAAAACAACGCTTTATTATCATAACGCTGAACAAAGAGTGGAATAACACGCGATCAAAAAGACGGATATAAATAACCATGTTACCTCTGAAAACGTCATCTTGTCCCGCAAAAAACGAGCCGCCATATAGCATCATAACCAAAAAAATAAAAAAGTTATAGTCCTCTGAATAAAGCGATGCCAAAATAATTATTTTTTCTATAAAATAGCTTTTATCGTATAAAAGCGCCAAAACATAAAAAAAATGATATAAATGAGGTGTCGCTGTAATCGTACTGACCCGAAGAATAAAACTGCTTCATCAATTTTACCAAACGCGGAACGGTATAAACGCCTCCCCCAAAAGAAATTCATGAATAGCTGGTTTTTGGTCATTCTGCCTCACAAAAAAATCGGAATAAAAAGCGATCAAAAACTGTCACGTGTCCGAAAATGTAACCGATAAAAACGTCAACTCGTCCCGCAAAAAACAAGACCTCACATGACTCTGTGGACCAAAATATGGAAAAATTATAGGTCTCAAAATGTGGAGACGCAAAAACTTTTTTGCTATAAAAAGCGTCTTTTAGTGTGTGACGGCTGCCAATCATAAAAATCCGCTAAAAAACTCGCTATAAAAGTAAATCAAACCCCCCTTCATCACCCCCTTAGTTAGGCTAGGTTCACATTGCGTTAATGGGTTAACGCTAACGGACAGCGTTGCACGGCGAAAATGTCACAATTAACGCCGTGCAACGGGTCCGATAGCACAACCATTGACAGCAATGTGATTTTCAGGTGTAGCGCATCGCTAGAGCGTGCCATTTTCGGCTCGCGCTAGCAAGGTGCCATTCTTTTGTGGCGCGCCTCAGACGCTGCTTGCAGCGTCCGCGGCGCGCCCGAGGTCCGATCCCCGATCTTCCAGAGCGGGGACGTTAACGCGACCACTAAACACGACACCTAAAAAGACATTGTGTTAGCGCAATCCGCTAGTGCTAAACGGATTTCCCTAACGCAATGTGAACCTAGCCTTAGGGAAAAATAATAAAATTAAAAAAAATGTATTTATTTCCATTTTCCGGTTAGGGTTAGGGTTAGGGTTAGGGCTAGGGTTGGGGCTAGGGTTAGGGTTTGGATTACATTTACGGTTGGGATTAGGGTTGGGATTAGAATTAGGGGTGTGTCTGGGTTAGGTGTGTGGTTAGGGTTACAGTTGGGATTAGGGTTAGTGGTGCGTTTGGATTAGGGTTTCATTTATAATTGGGGGGTTTCCACTGTTTAGACACATCAGGGGCTCTCCAAACGCGACATGGCGTCCGATCTCAATTCCAGCCAATTCTGCATTGAAAAAGTAAAACAGTGCTCCTTCACTTCCGAGCTCTCCCGTGCGCCCAAACAGGGGTTTACCCCAACATATGGGGTATCAGCGTACTCGAGACAAATTGGACAACAACTTTTTGGGTCCAAGTTCTCTTGTTATCCTTGGGAAAATAAAAATTTGGGGGGCTAAAAATCATTTTTGTGGGAAAAAAAAGGATTTTTATTTTCACGGCTCTGCGTTGTAAACTGTAGTGAAACACTTGGGGGTTCAAAGTTTTCACAACACATCTAGATAAGTTCCATGGGAGGTCTAGTTTCCAATATGGGGTCACTTGTGGGTGGTTTCTACTGTTTGGGTACATCAGGGGCTCTGCAAATGCAACGTGACGCCTGCAGACCAATCCATCTAAGTCTGCATTCCAAATGGCGCTCCTTCCCTTCCGAGCTCTGCCATGAGCCCAAACAGTGGTTGCCCCCCACATATGGGGTATCAGCGTACTCAGGACAAATTGAACAACAACTTTTGGGGTCCAATTTATTCTGTTACCCTTGTAAAAATACAAAGCTGGGGGCTAAAAAATCATTTTTGTGAAAAAAAAAAGAATTTTTATTTTCACGGGTCTGCG
Source organism: Ranitomeya imitator (assembly GCF_032444005.1). Classification (NCBI taxonomy): domain Eukaryota; kingdom Metazoa; phylum Chordata; class Amphibia; order Anura; family Dendrobatidae; genus Ranitomeya; species Ranitomeya imitator. The sequence goes on along the minus strand of NC_091286.1, from coordinate 411,772,967 downwards.
TTATAAACTGTAGTGAAACACTTAGGGGTTCAAAGTTCTCACAACACATCTAGATAAGTTCCATGGGAGGTCTAGTTTCTAATATGGGGTCACTTGTGGGGGGTTTGTACTGTTTGGGTACATCAGGGGCTCTGCAAATGCAACGTGACTCCTGCAGACCAATCCATCTAAGTCTGCATTCCAAATGGCGCTCCTTCCCTTCCGAGCTCTGCCATGCGCCCAAACAGTGGTTCCCCCCCACATATGGGGTATCAGCGTACTCAGGACAAATTGGACAACAACTTTTGGGGTCCAATTTATTATGTTACCCTTGTGAAAATACAAAACTGGGGGCTAAAAAATTTTTGCGAAAAAAAAATAAATTTATTTTAACGGCTCTGCGTTATAAACTGTAGTGAAACACTTGGGGGTTCAAAGCTCTCAAAACACATCTAGATAAGTTCCTTAGAGGGTCTAGTTTCCAAAATGGTGTCACTTGTGGGGGTTTTTAATGTTTAGGCACATCAGGGGCTCTCCAAACCAACATGGCGTCCCATCTTAATTCCAGTCAATTTTGCATTGAAAAGTCAAATGGCGCTCCTTCCCTTCCGAGCTCTGCTATGCACCCAAAAAGTGGTTTACCCCCACATATGGGGTATCGTCGCACTCAGGACAAATTGCACAACAACTTTTGTGGTCTAATTTCTTCTCTTACCCTTGGGAAAATAAAAAATTGGGGGCGAAAAGATCATTTTTGTGAAAAAATAAGATTTTTTATTTTTACGGCTCTGCATTATAAACTTCTGTGAAGCACTTGTTGGGTCAAAGTGCTCACCACACATCTAGATAAGTTCCTTAAGGGGTCTACTTTTCAAAATGGTGTCACTTGTGAGGGGTTCCAATGTTTAGGCACATCAGGGGCTCTCCAAACGCAACATGGCGTCCCATCTCAATTCCAGTCAATTTTGCATTGAAAAGTCAAATGGCGCTCCTTTCCTTCCGAGCTCTGCCATGCGCCCAAACAGTGGTTTACCCCCACATATGGGGTATCGTCGCACTCAGGACAAATTGCACAACAACTTTTGTGGTCTAATTTCTTCTCTTACCCTTGGGAAAATAAAAAATTGGTGGCGAAAAGATTATTTTTGTGAAAAAATATGATTTTTTATTTTTACGGCTCTGCATTATAAACTTCTGTGAAGCACTTGTTGGGTCAAAGTGCTCACCACACCTCTAGATAAGTTCCTTAAGGGGTCTACTTTCCAAAATGGTGTCACTTGTGGGGATTTCAATGTTTAGGCACATCAGGGGCTCTCCAAACGCAACATGGCATCCCATCTCAATTCCAGTCAATTTTGCATTGAAAAGTAAAATGGCGCTCCTTCCCTTCCGAGCTCTGCCATACGCCCAAACAATGGTTTACACCCATATACGGGGTATCAGCGTACTCAGGACAAATTGGCCAACAATTTTTGAGGTTCAATTTCTTCTCTTACTCTTGGGAAAATAAAAAATTGGGGGCGAAAAGATCATTTTTGTGAAAAAATATGATTTTTTATTTTTACGGCTCTGCATTATAAACTTCTGTGAAGCAATTGGTGGGTCAAAGTGGTCACCACACATCTAGATAAGTTCCTTAGGGTGTCTACTTTCCAAAATGGTGTCACTTGTGGGGGGTTTCAATGTTTAGGCACATCAGTGGCTCTCCAAACGCAACATGGTGTCCCATCTCAATTCCTGTCAATTTTGCATTTAAAAGTCAAATGGCGCTCCTTCCCTTCCGAGCTCTGCCATGCGCCCAAACAGTGGTTTACCCCCACATATGGGGTATCAGCGTACTCAGTACAGATTGTACAACAATGTTTGGCATCCATTTTATCCTGTTACCCTTGGTAAAATAAAACAAATTGGAGCTGAAATAAATTTTGTGTGAAAAAAAGTTAAATATTCATTTTTATTTAAACATTCCAAAAATTCCTGTGAAACCCCTGAAGGGTTAATAAACTTCTTGAATGTGGTTTTGAGCACCTTGAGGGGTGCAGTTTTTAGAATGGTGTCACACTTGGGTATTTTCTATCATATAGACCCCTCAAAATGACATCAAATGAGATGTGGTCCCTAAAAAAAAATGGTGTTGTAAAAATGAGAAATTGCTGGTCAACTTTGAACCCTTATAACTCCCTAACAAAAAAAAATTTTGGTTCCAAAATTGTGCTGATGTAAAGGAGACATGTGGGAAATGTTACTTATTAAGTATTTTGCGTGACATATCTCTGTGATTTAAGGGCATAAAAATTAAAATTTGGAAAATTGCGAAATTTTCAAAATTTTCGCCAAATTTCCGTTTTTTTCACAAATAAACGCAAGTTATATCGAATAAATGTTACTACTAAAATGAAGTACAATATGTCACGAGAAAACAATGTCAGAATCGCCAAGATCCGTTGAAGCGTTCCAGAGTTATAACCTCATAAAGGGACAGTGGTCAGAATTGTAAAAATTGGCCCGGTCATTAACGTGCAAACCACCCTCGGGGCTTAAGGGGTTAATATAATTATATAAATTTAAAACTAAACCTTTAAAAGGGGTTGACTGGCCTCAGTCTAATCCTGAAGTCAGTACGTGATTGCAGATTTGAGTCCTCACATCACAAGCACTGTATGAATTCTCCAATGCCGGGAGTGTGACTACAAGTGAGTAATCTGAATACATGCAGTGATGTGCAGACTAGATGGGCGCTACCAGGATTCAGTCTAGTCGGAGTGTGGCCAAAAGTAGACAAATTGCTTACTTGCGGCACATGACCGCCGTCTCCCGTTGCAGACACCAGAGAATCCTCAGTGTGTAGCCTGAGGCCGGATAACTCCTTTTGTTAAGTTTGACAACATTGTAATCGAACTGACCTGCAGAATTCTACTGCCACAACATTTTTACTGGACAATGAAATGTCAAATATACAACTCAAAAACACAGGGGTGGAACAGCGCTTTTAGGCTATGTGCACACGTTGCGGATTGGTGTGTGGATTTTTCTGCACAGTTTTTGAAAAATCTACAGGTAAACCGCACCGCACATTACCTGCAGTTTCTGTGCGGATTGCAACTGCAGTTTTACACCTGCGGATTCCTATTGAGGTGTAAACCGCTGCAGAATCCGCACAAAGAATTGACATGCTGCGGAAAAAACACCGCTGCGTTTCCGCGTGTTTTTTTCCCGCAGCATGTGCACTGCGAATTTTGTTTTCCATAGGTTTACATGGTACTGTACAATGCATGGAAAACAGCTGCAGATCCACAGCATCAAATCCGCTGCGGATCCGCAGCAAAATTCGAAACGTGTGCACATAGCGTTATTCACCATTTCACACTGCTTAGACTTTTTTCAGTATATAATAAGGTACAACGGATTGGGTTTGTGAAAGTCACAACATAAAAGGCAAAATAAATAGAATATGGCTATGTAGACCGAAAAAAAAAAAGTTATGGCTTTTGGAACAAGGAGGAAAACATGCACAAAATGTTTGTGCTCTTAATGTGTTAAATTAGCCTAATAAATTGGGTCATGCAGTCTAAATAAAATAAACAAGAGTGCTAGATCATAGCAGAACAAGAGAAAAAAAAAATGCAATCAAAACAGTAACTAATATGTAACTTGGGTTGCTTACGTTTTTATCATTGCGTATCTGACTTATTGCATGCGTTTTTACAGCTTTTGACACTGGTTTTTGTCTCCCTTTGGCAGGTCATACTTAAAAGAAAGCCACTTTATTTTGCATACTTCCTGATATTTTGCTTTGATTAAAAAAAAAAATAGAATTAGTCTTACCGGTAATTACACGAGTCACCTTGGAGGATGTCTCCCCACTAGTGTTGAGCATTCTGATACCGCAAGTATCGGGTATCGGCCGATATTTGCGGTATCGGAATTCCGATACTGAATTCCGATACTTCCCGCGTATCGGATACCGGAATCGGAAGTTCCCAGAATTCAAATTGAACGCAGCAGCCAATGAGGAATGAATGAAAGTGTGAGCACATCCTGTTTAGCATGGTGGGCATGTAAGTACTGGCAAGGCTGGGATTGGCTGCTGAAATGATGTCACTCTGCACTATAAAAAAGCGCTGCCGCCATTTTGCGCTCACTCTGCTGTGATTTCAGTTAGGGACAGGACGCTGTGTTCTAACTGAGGGCCAGTTGAGCTTGCTAATTGCTTTATTTTCCTTTCCAAAGGCTAATTTAGCAAAACGCTGTGTGTTCTTCACTGTTCACCTTGCTCTTGCCTTGCAGCGCTGTTTTAACAGCGTTCTGCAAGGTCTCTGTGTGTGTGTGTGTGTGCAGCTCACTCTGTAGTCTGTGTGCAGCCATATACCCGGTTGTATTCAGCTCAGGGGGGGTTCACACTGCCTCACACAGTTGTTCTTTTTTGCTCTTAGTGCAGCCTGCTGCACATTTTTTCTCAAATTTCCTATTAGTGTTTTTCCACCAGTCTCCAGCTCTATTGTGGAAAAACACTACATAGGATAACCTAGAGGGGGGTTTTTGGGCCTTGCAGCGCCGTTTACGGCTGTCTGCACGGTCTCCGTGTGAGCCCAGCTCGCCCTGTAGTCTGTGTGCAGCCATAGCCGGTTGGATTCAGCTCAGGGTTCGTTACTGGCTCATACCTTGAGAAAAATTTTCCTTTTTTTCAAATAGTGCAGCCTGTTTAAAATTTGAAAAAAAAAATTCCTATTAGTGTCTTTCCACTCGTATCCAGCTAAATAGTGGAAAAACACTATATAGGATAACCTAGAGGAGGGTTTTTTGGCCTTGCAGCGCCGTTTACGGCTGTCTGCACGGTCTCCGTGTGAGCCCAGCTCGCCCTGTAGTCTGTGTGCAGCCATAGCCGGTTGGATTCAGCTCAGGGTTCGTTACTGGCTCATACCTTGAGAAAAATTTTCCTTTTTTTCAAATAGTGCAGCCTGTTTAAAATTTGAAAAAAAAAAAAATTCCTATTAGTGTCTTTCCACCAGTCTCCAGCTCAATTGTGGAAAAACACTACATAGGATAACCTAGAGGTTTTTTTGGGGGCCTTGCAGCGCCGTTTACGGCTGTCTGCACGGTCTCTGTGTGAGCGCAGCTCGCCCTGTAGTCTGTGTGCAGCCATAGCCGGTTGGATTCAGCTCAGGGTGCGTTACTGCCTCATACCTTGAAAAACAATTTCCTTTTTTTCAAATAGTGCAGCCAGTTTAAAATTTGAAAAAAAAAATTCCTATTAGTGTCTTTCCACTTGTATCCAGCTAAATAGTGGAAAAACACTATATAGGATAACCTAGAGGAGGGTTTCTTGGCCTTGCAGCGCCGTTTACGGCTGTCTGCACGGTCTCCGTGTGATTTAAACTAGCTCTGTAGCCCGATCTGCACCAAAAAAAAGGTTAAGTTCACCAAACACAACTTACACTTGTGTAGGCCACATTTGAAAAATAATAAAGTTTAGTCCACAATTTACAACATTAGTGTTTCTTACACCTGTTAGGAGGAGCATTACAGGAATAAGCACACTAAGGCCTTAGTACTTTTCTGCTTATCTTTATCTGTCAACCAAGATGAAGAGGGCAGGGAGTAAGGCACGTGGGCGTGGGCGCGGAGCAGGGAGAGGAGCAGGGAGAGGACGTGGTGATTCTGTGCCTGCTGCGGGCGCCGGTGACTCGTCGTCACTCAGTTTCAGCAGGGAACAGTCCTTCATGCGCAGCTTTGTCGGAGAGCGCCGTGCACCGCTGCTGCGTGAAGACCAAATTGAAGCCGTTGTCGGGTGGATGGCAGCTAACGCCTCGGCATCGACTTCAGTTAGTGCCACATCCTCTCAGGCACAGAGCACTGGAGAGCAGCCATCTGTCTCTTCACCACCTGCCAAATTGGCCAGGCAGTCAGAGAGCCCAGGACAGGAGCCGTCTCTACTTCTGTTCTCTGAATCTCTTGGCTTGGAAACAGGGGGCCAGCCAAGCAGCATTGGAGAAATGGAAGAAGAGGCAGTGTGCAGTGATGCCCAACACCTTTTTCTCTCTGACTCTGAAGAGGCAGGTGGGCCAGTGCCTCCGGTGACCACAGCGCAGTACGCATCTGATGATGAAACTCAGGTGCCGCTTTCTCGTGCGTACTGTGCTGCTGAGACTACCCAGGAGGAGCAGTTGGTGGCAGAGGGTAGTGGAGATGATGAGGTCCTTGACCCATCGTGGCGTGAGGAACAGGAAGGTGGTGGGAGCAGCTCAGAGGAAGAGCTTCCTCTTACGGGCCAAAGAGGGAGAGGGAGGGGGAAGACTGCGGAGCCTGTAGCCTCCACTTTGGCACCCGTTAGGAGCCTGTCTCTTTCCAAAGCCAAAAAGGGCGCTCCCAAGACTTGCAGTGCCTGGTCCTTTTTTGACACAGTTGCAGATGACATTTGTTTTGTCAAATGCAAGCTGTGTCATCATAAAGTAAAAAGAGGGAAAAATGTCAGCAACCTCAATACCACAAATATGTGGAAACATGTGCGGACCAGGCACGCGGTGGAGTTACAGAAACACACTGAAGATGTAGGCCAACCAACAGCGGCAGCTACCACCTCTTCAGCTCGTGTTGCCTCTTCCTCCAGCTCACGCACAGCTGGTTTGGCTTCCTCCCAGAGACCTTGTGTAATTCCACCCACAGCACCACCTTCCCAGTCATCCTCACACTCCCAGTCTACTCTACAGCCATCGGTAGTACAGGCATGGGAGAAAAGGCGGGCATTCTCGGCCAACCACCCCCGAGCACAGGCTCTGAATGCAGGCATTGCCAAACTGTTGTCCCTGGAAATGCTCTCGTTCAGGCTGGTGGAGACTGACAGCTTCCGTGACTTGATGGCATTGGCAGTCCCACAGTACAAGGTGCCCAGCCGCTTTTACTTCAGCAGGCAGGCTGTCCCTGCCCTGCACAGGCATGTTGAGGCAAACATAAAACATGCGCTACTGAACGCCGTCAGTAGCAAGGTCCACCTCACCACCGATGCGTGGACCAGTCAGCATGGACAGGGGCGATATGTTTCCCTCACTGCCCATTGGGTTAATGTTGTTGAGCCAGGTACAGATCGTGCGAGTGGCGCAGGACGTGTCCTGCCCACTCCAAGGATTGCAGGAATCCAGTCTGTACGCATCGACTCCTCCTCTTACACCAGTTCCTCTGATTCCTCTCTGCAGGATCCGTCACAGTCCACCCCCACATGGACCCGTGAACGTTTACCTATGACCGACATGAGCACAGCCGTGGCCAAACGTCAGCAGGCCGTCTTGAAACTAGTTTCATTGGGGCATCGAAGCCACACAGCGCAGGAGCTCTGGAATGCCATAAAGCAGGAGAGCGATGTGTGGTTACTGCCAGCGAATCTCCAGCCAGGCATGGTAGTGTGTGACAATGGCCGAAATCTGGTGGCAGCTTTGGCCCTTGGCAACCTCACTCACATCCCATGTCTGGCACATGTGCTCAATTTGGTTGTGCAGAGTTTTCTGAGGGACTATCCGGATCTTGATGCCCTGCTGCACAAGGTCCGCCTAGAGTGTGCTCACTTGCGGCGTTCCAGCTTGGCCAGATCCCGCATTGCTGCTCTGCAGCGCCGATTCCGCCTTCCGGAACACCGCATCATATGTGACCTACCTACCCGGTGGAATTCCACGTTACATATGTTGGAGCGGTTGTGTGAGCAGCAGCAAGCAGTTATGGAGTACCAGCTGCATCAGGCGCAAAGAAGTCGCAGTCAGCGCCGATCAGACTTCACAACCACAGAGTGGGCCACTATGAAGGACGTCTGCCAGGTTTTGCGTCCTTTTGATTATTCCACGCGGATGGCAAGTGCAGATGATGCACTAGTCAGCATGACTGTCCCCCTTATCTGCCTGCTTCAGCAAACTTTGCAAGGGTTAAGGGATGATGTGGTGGAAGAGGTGGAGGATGAGGAGTCACCTTTTCCATCAGCTTCTGGAGAGTCAGCGCCACGTGGTTCCTCACAAAGGGGTACGCAGGGGCCAATTTGTGAGGAGGATGAGGAGGAGTCAATGGAGGAGGAAGAGCTCCGTCCAGAGGAGGGAGCGACACAATTGTCCAGTGGTCAGTGTGTACAGCGAGGGTGGGGTGATGACGAGCGGGCAGAGATCATGTCTCAAGCAGGGGACAGCGTTTCTGGGCCGGTTGGCACTCTGCAGCACATGGTGGATTTCATGCTGCAGTGCCTGAGAAACGACCGCCGCATCGACCACATTCTCAACATGCCTGATTATTGGGTGTTCACCCTCCTCGATCCTCGCTACCGGGACAACGTCCAAAACCTCATCCCTGCGTTGACCCGGGAGCGTAAATTGCGGGAGTACCACGACACACTGGTGAATTCCATCATCTTCTCCTGTCCAACTGAGAGGAGTGCTGCTAGTGCTTTACAAAGCAGCTCAGTGCGTCGAGGCAGTGGGGGAGGCTCTGCCCAAAGAGGGAGCAGAAGCAGTGCCTCTGCCCAAGGCAAGCCCAGTATGGCACAACTCTGGCACACTTTTGTGTGCCCGCCCCAAATGTCTACACCATCACCGGCGGCTCCAGTCAGCAGGAGGCAACGGTTCCGTCAGATGGTGACAGACTACATGGCTTGCCCTCTTACTGTACTCCCAGACGGCTCTTCCCCGTTCAAGTTTTGGGTCTCTAAGCTGGATACATGGCCAGAGCTAAGCCAGTATGCATTGGAGGTGCTGGCTTGCCCTGCGGCTAGTGTCTTATCGGAACGTGTCTTTAGTGCCGCAGGTGGTGTACTAACAGACCGTCGCATGCGACTATCCTCCGATAACGTTGACCGGCTTACTTTCCTGAAAATGAACCAGGCCTGGATCTCGCAGGAATTTGCCACTCCTCTGCCTGATTAAGTAATTGGGTGTCATCCAGGTCTCCTGCTGTGTTCATCTTTCTACCACCTGAACTGCTATTCCTGGGCTCCAACACCGCCAGTTGCGGCTCAGAAGTGCAGGCTGCACAGTAAAAACATACGACCCAGTGTTATTGGGTTTCAGTAACGTCAGCTGATCCCCAGCTGTGTAGCCGGCAATGTGTCCTGCGACCGCCACGCTGGCACAACAACCTAAATGTAAGGGAACCTCTCCCCCCCCCCCCCCCCCCGTCGTTTGTTACTGAAAGAGCCATCTTGTGCAGCAGTAATGCTGCGCAAGGAAAAGGTAGCTCTTTTTTTTTAGCTCTTTGCACACGCAGAACTTAACACTTATAAAATGTGTTCACTGATACCGTTATACCGTCCCGGAGCTGGGACTTTCCTTCGTAATGTGACGCAGCACAGCCGTCATTCCTACCCCCTTGGTGCCATGCGCTGCCTCCTCAGCGTTGTTTTAAGCTGTCACGGAGCCTGCGCTGTTCTGTTATCCCTTGGGCATGCCCTATTTGCGCTGCCTGTCTTCTGACATAATTTGGTGTCAGGCTGGCTGCGCCTGTGCGGCCGCGGTGCCCGAGATCCCGCCTCGCAGTGTCTTCTGATTGAGTCACACTGCGGGCCTGGGATCCATGGGCATGCGCAGTGCATATCTTCCCCTCGGGCTCTCGCTCATTTCCCTCCGCCTTCTTTAGACTGTGCGCCGTCAGCTGATCCCTAGCATGCCACGGCCGTGACACCGCACAGTCTGAAGAAGAGGGAAGGAGGGGAGTGAGAGTCGAGGTTATGCACTGTGCATGCCCATGGTTCCAAGGCCCGCAGTGGGATTACGTTAGATGAGACTGCGAGGTGGGATCTGGAGCAGCGTGGACGCACAGGCACTGACAGCCTGACACCAAATTATGTCAGAAGACAGGCAGCGCTAATTGGGCATGGCCAAGGGCTAACAGAACAGCGCAGGCTCCGTGGCAGCTTAAAACAACGCTGAGGAGGCAGCGCACGGCATCAAGGGGATAGGAATGACAGCTGTGCTGTGTCCCATTACGAAGGAAATTCGCACCTCCGGAACGGTTTAACGGTATAAAGGGACACATTTTTAGTGTTTACTTCGGTGTTTGCAAGGAGCATAATTAAAAGAGCAACCTTTTCCTTTTGCATCCTTAGTGCTGCACAACATGGCTCTTTCAGCTACAAACGTCTTGGGGGGGGGGGGTTAAAGGTTTCCTTTCAACTTGCTCCAATCAGGCTTCGGCCTACACTCTGTTCCTCTGCTCCTCCTGCTGTCCCTGGGCTCTAACACCGCCAGTTGGTGCCTGGAAGTGCTGTGTGCACAGTCAACAGTCGTTCCTCTGTTATTGGGGTTCAGTAACGTCAGCTGATCCCCAGCTGTGTGTGCGGCAATACCTCCAATCTGCTCCTCCTGCTGTCCCTGGGCTCTAACACCGCCAGTTGGTGCCTGGAAGTGCTGTGTGCACAGTCAACAGTCGCTCCTCTGTTATTGGGGTTCAGTAACGTCAGCTGATCCCCAGCTGTGTGTGCGGCAATACCTCCAATCTGCTCCTCCTGCTGTCCCTGGGCTCTAACACCGCCAGTTGGTGCCTGGAAGTGCTGTGTGCACAGTCAACAGTCGCTCCTCTGTTATTGGGGTTCAGTAACGTCAGCTGATCCCCAGCTGTGTATCCGGCAACGTGTCATGCGACCGCCACGCTGGCACAACTAAAATGTAAGGGGACCTGTCCCCCCCCCCCCTAGGCGTTTGTTACTGAAAGAGCCACCATGTGCAGCACTAATACTGCACAAGGGAAGGGTCGCTCTGGAAATTATGCTCCTTGCAAACGCTGAACTACACACTCATGTAATGTGTCCCCTCACACCGTCCAACCGTCCCGGAGGTGGGACTTTCCTTTGTAATGTGACGCAGCACAGCCGTCATTGCTACCCCCTTGGCACCGTGCGCTGCCTCCTTAGCGTTGTTTGATTCCGTCATGGACCCTGCGCTGTTATGTTATCCCTTGGCCATGCACAGTTTGCGCTGCCCGTCCTCTGACATCATTTGTTGTCGTCCTGGCTGCGCCTGTGCGTCCACGCTGCCCGAAATCACACCTCGCAGTGTCGTCTAATGTGATCCCACAGTGGGCCTGGTATCCATGGCCATGCGCAGTGCATATACTAGCCTCTCACTCCCCTTCTTCACGCTTCTTCAGACTAGGCGGCGTCAGCTGATCCCTAATAGCATGCCACGGCCGTGACGCCGCACAGTCTGAAGAAGCAGGAAGGAGGTGAGTGAGAGGCGATGATATGCACTGCGCATGCCCATGGATCCCTGGCCCGCAGTGGGACTACATTAGATGACACTGCAAGGTTGGATCTCGGGCAGCTTGGACGCACAGGCACTGCCAGCCTGACACCTACATGATGTCAGAAGACGGGCACCGCTAACTGTGCATGGCCAAGGGATAACATTACAGTGCGGGCTCCGTGACAGAACCAAACAACGTTGAGGAGGTGGTGCCCGGCACCAAGGGGGTTGGAATGACGGCTGTGCTGTGTCACATTACAAAGGAAAGTCCCACTTCCGGGATGGTTTGACGGTGTGAGGGGACACATTATATGAGTGTGTACTTCAGCGTTTGCAAGGAGCATAATTTTCGGAGCCACCATTTTCCATGTGCAGTATTACTGCTGTACAAGATGGCTCTTTCAGCAACAAATGCCTGGGGGGGGGGTTAAAGGTTCCCTTTCAACTTGCTCCACTGCAGGCTTCGGCCTACACTCTGCTCCTCTTTGATTCCCTGGGTTTCAACACTGTCAGTTGCCACCTGGAAGTGTTGTCTACACAGAAAAAAACACTAGGTGATGTGTCAGTGGGGTTCAGCACCGCCAGCTGTTCCCCTGCTGTGTAGTCGGCAACGTGTCCAGCACAAGCCACGCTGGCACAACAGAACAAAAGCTGCCACCAGTGCAGGCTTCGGCCTACACTCTGCTCCTCTCCTCCTCCTGCTGACCCTGGGCTCAAACACCGCTAGTTTTTGCCCGGAAGTGCTAGCTGCACAGAGAAAAACACCAGCCAATGTGTTAGTGGGGTTCAGCAACGCCAGCTGTTCCCCTGCTGTGTAGCCGGCAACGTGACCTGCAAACGCCATGCAGGCACAGGAACTGAAATTAAAAGGGAACCTGGCCCCACCCCCCCAGGTGTTTCTATGTATAACAGCCACCTAGTACAGCAGTACTGCTGCATTTGTACAAGGTGGCTGACTTTTTCTCCTTGCCCACGTGGAACTCAACACGTACAAAATGTGTCTCATTGAGACCATTCCACTGTCCCTGAGGTGTGACTTTCCTTTGTAATGATACGCAGCACCCCCCTTGGTAGCGTTTCCCGTCTTTTGTCATCATGGTTAGCTGGCTGCGCCTGTGCATCCGCCCTGCTAGAAACAACGCCCCTCGTTGTCATATTTATTTTGTCAGCGAGGGTGTGGTTTATGGGCACGAGCAGTGCATATGTTCGCCTGTCTTAACTCATCTCCTTCCGCCTTCTTCAGACTGTGCGGCCTCCTGGCCGTGGTAGGCGATAAGGGATCAGCTGAGGCCGCCCAGTCTGGAGCAGGTGTAAGGACATGTGTAAGCGGCAAACCTATTTACTGCACAAGGCCACGAATCCCAGCCACGCAGTGTGATTTTTTGAAAACACACTGTGGGTCTGGGATTCATGTCCATCGCTAACCGCAACGGCCGACATGAAATGAGGTCAGAAGACAGGAAGCGCTCACAGCGCATGGCCAAGGGATCACAATAGCGCAGACTCCTGTACAGCAAATAACAACGCTCAGGAATCTGCGCCCAGTACCTAGGTGCAAATTTTGACACCTGTGCTGCGTCTCGTTAAAAAGACAAGTCACGCCTCCACAACTGTTTGACAGTATAATGGGCTAAATAGTGTACGTGTTTTAGTCAGCGTGTGCAAGGAGCAAAACAAATAGAGCAACCTTTTACTTGTGCAGCATTAATGCTGCACAAGGTGTGGCTCTTGTACCTTGCAACACCTGAGGGGGGGGTTAAAGGTAACCTTTGAAATTGGTTCAACTAGGCTTCGGCCTACACTCTGCTCCTCTACTCCTCCTGCTGACCCTGGGCTCAAACACCGCTAGTTTTTGCCCGGAAATGCTAGCTGCACAGAGAAAAACACCAGCCAATGTGTTAGTGGGGTTCAGCACCGCCAGCTGTTCCCCTGCTGTGTAGTCGGCATCGTGTCCAGCACAAGCCACGCTGGCACAACCGACCAAAAGCTGCCACCAGTGCAGGCTTCGGCCTACACTTTGCTCCTCTCCTCCTCCTCCTGCTGACCCTGGGCTCTAACACCGCTAGTTTTTGCCCGGACATGCAATGTGCACAGAGAAAAACACCAGTCAATGTGTCAGTGGGGTTCAGCAACGCCAGCTGTTCCCCTGCTGTGTAGCTTGCAACGTGACCTGCAAACGCCACGCAGGCACATGAACTGAAATTGAAGGGAGCCTGCCCCCCACCCACAGGTGTTTCTATGTATATCAGCCACCTTGTACAGCAGTACTGCTGCATTTGTACGAGGTGGCTGACTTTTTCTCCTTGCCCACGTGGAACTCAACACGTACAAAATGTGTCTCATTAGAGACCATTACAATGTCCCTGAGGTGTGACTTTCCTTTGTAATGACACGCAGCACCACCCTTGTTAGCGCTTCCCGTCTTTTGACATCATTGGTTAGCTGGCTGCGCCTGTGCATCTCCCCTGCTCGAAACAACGGCCCTCGGTGTCTTATTTTTTTGGACAGCGAGGGTGTGATTGATGGGCATGTGCAGTGCATATGTTTGCCTGTGTTCACTCATCTCCTTCCGCCTTCTTCAGACTGGGTGTCCTCATGGCCGCGGCAGGCGATAAGGGATCAGATGAGGCCGCCCAGTCTGAAGCAGGTGTAAGGACATGTGTGAGCGGCAAACATATTTAGTGCACCAGGGCACAAATCCCAGCACCGCAGTGTGATTTTTTAAAAACACACTGTGGGTCTGGGATTCATGTCCATCGCTAACCGCAACGGCCGACATGAAATGAGGTCAGAAGACAGGAAGCGCTCACAGCGCATGGCCAAGGGATCACAATAGCGCAGACTCCTGTACAGCAAATAACAACGCTCAGGAATCTGCGCCCAGTACCTAGGTGCAAATTTTTACACCTGTGCTGCGTCTCGTTAAAAAGACAAGTCACGCCTCCACAACTGTTTGACAGTATAATGGGCTAAATAGTGTACGTGTTTTAGTCAGCGTGTGCAAGGAGCAAAACAAATAGAGCAACCTTTTACTTGTGCAGCATTAATGCTGCACAAGGTGTGGCTCTTGTACCTTGCAACACCTGAGGGGGGGGTTAAAGGTAACCTTTGAAATTGGTTCAACTAGGCTTCGGCCTACACTCTGCTCCTCTACTCCTCCTGCTGACCCTGGGCTCAAACACCGCTAGTTTTTGCCCGGAAATGCTAGCTGCACAGAGAAAAACACCAGCCAATGTGTTAGTGGGGTTCAGCACCGCCAGCTGTTCCCCTGCTGTGTAGTCGGCAACGTGTCCAGCACAAGCCACGCTGGCACAACAGAACAAAAGCTGCCACCAGTGCAGGCTTCGGCCTACACTTTGCTCCTCTCCTCCTCCTGCTGACCCTGGGCTCAAACAACGCCAGTTTCTGCCCGGACATGCTAGCTGCACAGAGAAAAACACCAGCCAATGTGTTAGTGGGGTTCAGCACCGCCAGCTGTTCCCCCGCTGTGTAGCCGGCATCGTGTCCAGCACAAGCCACGCTGGCACAACCGACCAAAAGCTGCCACCAGTGCAGGCTTCGGCCTACACTTTGCTCCTCTCCTCCTCCTCCTGCTGACCCTGGGCTCTAACACCGCTAGTTTTTGCCCGGACATGCAATGTGCACAGAGAAAAACACCAGTCAATGTGTCAGTGGGGTTCAGCAACGCCAGCTGTTCCCCTGCTGTGTAGCTTGCAACGTGACCTGCAAACGCCACGCAGGCACATGAACTGAAATTGAAGGGAGCCTGCCCCCCACCCCCCCAGGTGTTTCTATGTATAACAGCCACCTTGTACAGCAGTACTGCTGCATTTGTACAAGGTGGCTGACTTTTTCTCCTTGCACACGTGGAACTCAACAAGTACAAAATGTGTCTCATTACAGACCATTACAATGTCCCTGAGGTGTGACTTTCCTTTTTAATGACACGCAGCACCCCCATTGTTAGCGCTGCCCGTCTCCTGACATCATTGGTTGGCTGGCTGTGCCTGTGCGTCCCCCCTGCCCGACACAACGCCCCCCGTTGTCTCATATATTTTGACTGCGAGGGTGTGATTGATGGGCACGAGCAGTGCATATGTTCCCCTGTTTTCACTCCCCTCCTTCCGCCTTCTTCTGACTGTGCGGCCTCATGGCCGCGGCATGCGATAAGGGATCAGCTGAGGCCGCCCAGTCTGAAGCAGGTGTAAGGACATGTGTGAGCGGCGAACATATTTACTGCACAAGGCCACGAATCCCAGCACCGCAGTGTGACTTTAGGAAAAGCCACTGTGGGTCTGGGATTTATGGCCATCGTTAACCGCACCGGCCAACATGAAATGAGGTCATGAGACGGCCTGCACTAACAGGGTATTGCCAAGGGATAACACAAGAGCGCAGACTCCTGTACAGCAAATAACAACGCTCAGGAATCTGCGCCCAGTACCTAGGTGCAAATTTTGACACCTGTGCTGCGTCTCCTTAAAAAGACAAGTCACGCCTCCACAACTGTTTGACAGTATAATGGGCTAAATAGTGTACGTGTTTAATTCAGCGTGTGCAAGGAGCAAAATTAAATAGAGCAACCTTTGACTTGTGCATCATTAATGCTGTTCAAGGTGTGGCTCTTGTACCTTGCAACACCTGAGGGGGGGGTTAAAGGTAACCTTTGAAATTGGTTCAACTAGGCTTCGGCCTACACTCTGCTCCTCTACTCCTCCTGCTGACCCTGGGCTCAAACACCGCTAGTTTTTGCCCGGAAATGCTAGCTGCACAGAGAAAAACACCAGCCAATGTGTTAGTGGGGTTCAGCACCGCCAGCTGTTCCCCTGCTGTGTAGTCGGCAACGTGTCCAGCACAAGCCACGCTGGCACAACAGAACAAAAGCTGCCACCAGTGCAGGCTTCGGCCTACACTTTGCTCCTCTCCTCCTCCTGCTGACCCTGGGCTCAAACAACGCCAGTTTCTGCCCGGACATGCTAGCTGCACAGAGAAAAACACCAGCCAATGTGTTAGTGGGGTTCAGCACCGCCAGCTGTTCCCCCGCTGTGTAGCCGGCATCGTGTCCAGCACAAGCCACGCTGGCACAACCGACCAAAAGCTGCCACCAGTGCAGGCTTCGGCCTACACTTTGCTCCTCTCCTCCTCCTCCTGCTGACCCTGGGCTCTAACACCGCTAGTTTTTGCCCGGACATGCAATGTGCACAGAGAAAAACACCAGTCAATGTGTCAGTGGGGTTCAGCAACGCCAGCTGTTCCCCTGCTGTGTAGCTTGCAACGTGACCTGCAAACGCCACGCAGGCACATGAACTGAAATTGAAGGGAGCCTGCCCCCCACCCCCCCAGGTGTTTCTATGTATAACAGCCACCTTGTACAGCAGTACTGCTGCATTTGTACAAGGTGGCTGACTTTTTCTCCTTGCACACGTGGAACTCAACAAGTACAAAATGTGTCTCATTACAGACCATTACAATGTCCCTGAGGTGTGACTTTCCTTTTTAATGACACGCAGCACCCCCATTGTTAGCGCTGCCCGTCTCCTGACATCATTGGTTGGCTGGCTGTGCCTGTGCGTCCCCCCTGCCCGACACAACGCCCCCCGTTGTCTCATATATTTTGACTGCGAGGGTGTGATTGATGGGCACGAGCAGTGCATATGTTCCCCTGTTTTCACTCCCCTCCTTCCGCCTTCTTCTGACTGTGCGGCCTCATGGCCGCGGCATGCGATAAGGGATCAGCTGAGGCCGCCCAGTCTGAAGCAGGTGTAAGGACATGTGTGAGCGGCGAACATATTTACTGCACAAGGCCACGAATCCCAGCACCGCAGTGTGACTTTAGGAAAAGCCACTGTGGGTCTGGGATTTATGGCCATCGTTAACCGCACCGGCCAACATGAAATGAGGTCATGAGACGGCCTGCACTAACAGGGTATTGCCAAGGGATAACACAAGAGCGCAGACTCCTGTACAGCAAATAACAACGCTCAGGAATCTGCGCCCAGAACCTAGGTGCAAATTTTGACACCTGTGCTGCGTCTCCTTAAAAAGACTAGTAGTCACGCCTCCACTACTGTTTGACAGTATAATGGGCTAAATAGTGTACGTGTTTAATTCAGCGTGTGCAAGGAGCAAAATTAAATAGAGCAACCTTTGACTTGTGCATCAATAATGCTGTTCAAGGTGTGGCTCTTGTACCTTGCAACACCTGAGGGGGGGGTTAAAGGTAACCTTTGAAATTGGTTCAACTAGGCTTTGGCCAACACTCTGCTCCTCTACTCCTCCTGCTGACCCTGGGCTCAAACACCGCTAGTTTTTGCCCGGAAATGCTAGCTGCACAGAGAAAAACACCAGCCAATGTGTTAGTGGGGTTCAGCACCGCCAGCTGTTCCCCTGCTGTGTAGTCGGCAACGTGTCCAGCACAAGCCACGCTGGCACAACAGAACAAAAGCTGCCACCAGTGCAGGCTTCGGCCTACACTTTGCTCCTCTCCTCCTCCTGCTGACCCTGGGCTCAAACAACGCCAGTTTATGCCCGGACATGCTAGCTGCACAGAGAAAAACACCAGCCAATGTGTTAGTGGGGTTCAGCACCGCCAGCTGTTCCCCTGCTGTGCAGCTTGCAACGTGACCTGCAAACGCCACGCAGGCACATGAACTGAAATTGAAGGGAGCCTGGCCACCACCCCCAGGTGTTTCTATGTATAACAGCCACCTTGTACAGCAGTACTGCTGCATTTGTACAAGGTGGCTGACGTTTTCTCCTTGCCCACGTGGAACTCAACACGTACAAAATGTGTCTCTTTGAGACCATTCCACTGTCCCTGAGGTGTGACTTTCCTTTCTAATGATACGCAGCACCCCCCTTGGTAGCGCTTCCCGTCTTCTGACATCATTGGTTGGCTACTTGCGCCTGTTCGTCCGCCCTGCCTGAATAAAATGCTCCTCGTTGTCTTAATTATTTTGACTGCGAGGGTGTGATTGATGGGCACGAGCAGTGCATATCTTCGCCTGTCTTAACTCATCTCCTTCCGCCTTCTTCAGACTGTGCAGCCTCATGGCCGCGGCATGCGAGAAGGGATCAGCAGAGGCCGCCCAGTCTGAAGCAGGTGTAAGGACGTGTGTGAGCGGCCAAAATATTTACTGCTCAAGGCCACGAATCCCAGCACCGCAGTGTGGCTTTATGAAAAGACACTGTGGGTCTGGGATTTATGGCCATCGTTAACCGCACCGGCCAACATGAAATGAGGTCATAAGATGGGCAGCGCTAACAGGGCATTGCCAAGGGATAACACAAGAGCGCAGACTCCTGTACAGCAAATAACAACGCTCAGGAAGCTGCGCCAAGCACCAAGGCGTTATTTTGGACACCTGTGCTGCGTCTCATCAAAAAACCAAGTCACGCATCCACTACAGTTTGACTGTAGAATGGGGTAAATTGTGTATGTCTTTCATTCAGCGTGTGCAAGTAGACAAATTAATAGAGCAACCTTTCACTTGTGCAGCATTAATACTGCACAAGGTGTGTCTCTTGTACTTTGTAACACCTGAGGGGGGGGTTAAAGGTTTCCTTTGAAATTGGTTCAACTAGGCTTCGGCCTACACTCTGCTCCTCTCCTCCTCCTCCTGCTTCAACACGGGCTCTAACATCGCAAGTTTTTGCCCGCAAGTGCTAGCTGCACAGATAAAAACACACGCCATTGTGTTAGTGGGGTTCAGCAACGCCAGCTGTTCCCCCAGTGTGTAGCCGGCAAAGTGTCCTGCAAACGCAACGCAGACACAAAGCTGCCTCCAGTGCAGGCTTCGGCCTACACTCATCTCCCCCTGCTTACCCTTTGCTCCAACACCGCTAGTTGGGGCTCTAGGAAGACAATCTTTAATAGGCAAGGCAACGCATCCGGGTTCCAGCACCGCCAGCTGGTTCTCGGCAGTGTTCTTGTCACAGGTACTCCCTCGTGCCAAGCCTGGTTTCAGCACCGTCAGCTGTTTCCGGGTTGTGTCAACTTCACTGAGACGCCTATGCTTGCCCCGTCGTGGGGCGGTCGAGTTAGCCAACTCCAGGGTGCCTCCAGTTTAGGAGCTTCCTATGTGGGCTGCGTGAACTGGTAGTCAAGGCTGGTTCTGTAGTGCCAGTAGGCCCAGCTCCCCCTGTAGGACTGTTGGGGTTCGGTAACTGCGGCTGCCTCGCGGCCTAGCTGTTCTCTCCTCTCCTGTGGGCCTTGGGGTCCACCACCTGGTTCCAGCACCGTCAGCTGGTTCCGGGCCGAGCCTTTGGCTTAGGTGCCTCCTCCTGGGTAGCCGAGTTCCGCCAACGTTAGGCGGTCCTTGGTAGTGCTTTTAAGCGCGGGCACCTACAGCTTAGTAACCGGGTTCCAGCACCGTCAGCTGGTCCTCGGTCGTGCCATTGGCTCTTGCACACTGGGGCAACGCATCTGGGTTCCAGCACCGCCAGCTGGTTCTCGGCAGTGTTCTTGTCACAGGTACTCCCTCGTGCCAAGCCTGGTTTCAGCACCGTCAGCTGTTTCCGGGTTGTGTCAACTTCACTGAGACGCCTATGCTTGCCCCGTCGTGGGGCGGTCGAGTTAGCCAACTCCAGGGTGCCTCCAGTTTAGGAGCTTCCTATGTGGGCTGCGTGAACTGGTAGTCAAGGCTGGTTCTGTAGTGCCAGTAGGCCCAGCTCCCCCTGTAGGACTGTTGGGGTTCGGTAACTGCGGCTGCCTCGCGGCCTAGCTGTTCTCTCCTCTCCTGTGGGCCTTGGGGTCCACCACCTGGTTCCAGCACCGTCAGCTGGTTCCGGGCCGAGCCTTTGGCTTAGGTGCCTCCTCCTGGGTAGCCGAGTTCCGCCAACGTTAGGCGGTCCTTGGTAGTGCTTTTAAGCGCGGGCACCTACAGCTTAGTAACCGGGTTCCAGCACCGTCAGCTGGTCCTCGGTCGTGCCATTGGCTCTTGCACACTGGGGCAACGCATCTGGGTTCCAGCACCGCCAGCTGGTTCTCGGCAGTGTTCTTGTCACAGGTACTCCCTCGTGCCAAGCCTGGTTTCAGCACCGTCAGCTGTTTCCGGGTTGTGTCAACTTCACTGAGACGCCTATGCTTGCCCCGTCGTGGGGCGGTCGAGTTAGCCAACTCCAGGGTGCCTCCAGTTTAGGAGCTTCCTATGTGGGCTGCGTGAACTGGTAGTCAAGGCTGGTTCTGTAGTGCCAGTAGGCCCAGCTCCCCCTGTAGGACTGTTGGGGTTCGGTAACTGCGGCTGCCTCGCGGCCTAGCTGTTCTCTCCTCTCCTGTGGGCCTTGGGGTCCACCACCTGGTTCCAGCACCGTCAGCTGGTTCCGGGCCGAGCCTTTGGCTTAGGTGCCTCCTCCTGGGTAGCCGAGTTCCGCCAACGCCAGGCGGTCCTTGGTAGTGCTTTTAAGCGCGGGCACCTACAGCTTAGTAACCGGGTTCCAGCACCGTCAGCTGGTCCTCGGTCGTGCCATTGGCTCTTGCACACTGGGGCAACGCATCCGGGTTCCAGCACCGCCAGCTGGTTCTCGGCAGTGTTCTTGTCACAGGTACTCCCTCGTGCCAAGCCTGGTTTCAGCACCGTCAGCTGTTTCCGGGTTGTGTCAACTTCACTGAGACGCCTATGCTTGCCCCGTCGTGGGGCGGTCGAGTTAGCCAACTCCAGGGTGCCTCCAGTTTAGGAGCTTCCTATGTGGGCTGCGTGAACTGGTAGTCAAGGCTGGTTCTGTAGTGCCAGTAGGCCCAGCTCCCCCTGTAGGACTGTTGGGGTTCGGTAACTGCGGCTGCCTCGCGGCCTAGCTGTTCTCTCCTCTCCTGTGGGCCTTGGGGTCCACCACCTGGTTCCAGCACCGTCAGCTGGTTCCGGGCCGAGCCTTTGGCTTAGGTGCCTCCTCCTGGGTAGCCGAGTTCCGCCAACGCCAGGCGGTCCTTGGTAGTGCTTTTAAGCGCGGGCACCTACAGCTTAGTAACCGGGTTCCAGCACCGTCAGCTGGTCCTCGGTCGTGCCATTGGCTCTTGCACACTGGGGCAACGCATCCGGGTTCCAGCACCGCCAGCTGGTTCTCGGCAGTGTTCTTGTCACAGGTACTCCCTCGTGCCAAGCCTGGTTTCAGCACCGTCAGCTGTTTCCGGGTTGTGTCAACTTCACTGAGACGCCTATGCTTGCCCCGTCGTGGGGCGGTCGAGTTAGCCAACTCCAGGGTGCCTCCAGTTTAGGAGCTTCCTATGTGGGCTGCGTGAACTGGTAGTCAAGGCTGGTTCTGTAGTGCCAGTAGGCCCAGCTCCCCCTGTAGGACTGTTGGGGTTCGGTAACTGCGGCTGCCTCGCGGCCTAGCTGTTCTCTCCTCTCCTGTGGGCCTTGGGGTCCACCACCTGGTTCCAGCACCGTCAGCTGGTTCCGGGCCGAGCCTTTGGCTTAGGTGCCTCCTCCTGGGTAGCCGAGTTCCGCCAACGCCAGGCGGTCCTTGGTAGTGCTTTTAAGCGCGGGCACCTACAGCTTAGTAACCGGGTTCCAGCACCGTCAGCTGGTCCTCGGTCGTGCCATTGGCTCTTGCACACTGGGGCAACGCATCTGGGTTCCAGCACCGCCAGCTGGTTCTCGGCAGTGTTCTTGTCACAGGTACTCCCTCGTGCCAAGCCTGGTTTCAGCACCGTCAGCTGTTTCCGGGTTGTGTCAACTTCACTGAGACGCCTATGCTTGCCCCGTCGTGGGGCGGTCGAGTTAGCCAACTCCAGGGTGCCTCCAGTTTAGGAGCTTCCTATGTGGGCTGCGTGAACTGGTAGTCAAGGCTGGTTCTGTAGTGCCAGTAGGCCCAGCTCCCCCTGTAGGACTGTTGGGGTTCGGTAACTGCGGCTGCCTCGCGGCCTAGCTGTTCTCTCCTCTCCTGTGGGCCTTGGGGTCCACCACCTGGTTCCAGCACCGTCAGCTGGTTCCGGGCCGAGCCTTTGGCTTAGGTGCCTCCTCCTGGGTAGCCGAGTTCCGCCAACGCCAGGCGGTCCTTGGTAGTGCTTTTAAGCGCGGGCACCTACAGCTTAGTAACCGGGTTCCAGCACCGTCAGCTGGTCCTCGGTCGTGCCATTGGCTCTTGCACACTGGGGCAACGCATCCGGGTTCCAGCACCGCCAGCTGGTTCTCGGCAGTGTTCTTGTCACAGGTACTCCCTCGTGCCAAGCCTGGTTTCAGCACCGTCAGCTGTTTCCGGGTTGTGTCAACTTCACTGAGACGCCTATGCTTGCCCCGTCGTGGGGCGGTCGAGTTAGCCAACTCCAGGGTGCCTCCAGTTTAGGAGCTTCCTATGTGGGCTGCGTGAACTGGTAGTCAAGGCTGGTTCTGTAGTGCCAGTAGGCCCAGCTCCCCCTGTAGGACTGTTGGGGTTCGGTAACTGCGGCTGCCTCGCGGCCTAGCTGTTCTCTCCTCTCCTGTGGGCCTTGGGGTCCACCACCTGGTTCCAGCACCGTCAGCTGGTTCCGGGCCGAGCCTTTGGCTTAGGTGCCTCCTCCTGGGTAGCCGAGTTCCGCCAACGTTAGGCGGTCCTTGGTAGTGCTTTTAAGCGCGGGCACCTACAGCTTAGTAACCGGGTTCCAGCACCGTCAGCTGGTCCTCGGTCGTGCCATTGGCTCTTGCACACTGGGGCAACGCATCCGGGTTCCAGCACCGCCAGCTGGTTCTCGGCAGTGTTCTTGTCACAGGTACTCCCTCGTGCCAAGCCTGGTTTCAGCACCGTCAGCTGTTTCCGGGTTGTGTCAACTTCACTGAGACGCCTATGCTTGCCCCGTCGTGGGGCGGTCGAGTTAGCCAACTCCAGGGTGCCTCCAGTTTAGGAGCTTCCTATGTGGGCTGCGTGAACTGGTAGTCAAGGCTGGTTCTGTAGTGCCAGTAGGCCCAGCTCCCCCTGTAGGACTGTTGGGGTTCGGTAACTGCGGCTGCCTCGCGGCCTAGCTGTTCTCTCCTCTCCTGTGGGCCTTGGGGTCCACCACCTGGTTCCAGCACCGTCAGCTGGTTCCGGGCCGAGCCTTTGGCTTAGGTGCCTCCTCCTGGGTATCCGAGTTCCGCCAACGCCAGGCGGTCCTTGGTAGTGCTTTTAAGCGCGGGCACCTACAGCTTAGTAACCGGGTTCCAGCACCGTCAGCTGGTCCTCGGTCGTGCCATTGGCTCTTGCACACTGGGGCAACGCATCCGGGTTCCAGCACCGCCAGCTGGTTCTCGGCAGTGTTCTTGTCACAGGTACTCCCTCGTGCCAAGCCTGGTTTCAGCACCGTCAGCTGTTTCCGGGTTGTGTCAACTTCACTGAGACGCCTATGCTTGCCCCGTCGTGGGGCGGTCGAGTTAGCCAACTCCAGGGTGCCTCCAGTTTAGGAGCTTCCTATGTGGGCTGCGTGAACTGGTAGTCAAGGCTGGTTCTGTAGTGCCATTAGGCCCAGCTCCCCCTGTAGGACTGTTGGGGTTCGGTAACTGCGGCTGCCTCGCGGCCTAGCTGTTCTCTCCTCTCCTGTGGGCCTTGGGGTCCACCACCTGGTTCCAGCACCGTCAGCTGGTTCCGGGCCGAGCCTTTGGCTTAGGTGCCTCCTCCTGGGTAGCCGAGTTCCGCCAACGCCAGGCGGTCCTTGGTAGTGCTTTTAAGCGCGGGCACCTACAGCTTAGTAACCGGGTTCCAGCACCGTCAGCTGGTCCTCGGTCGTGCCATTGGCTCTTGCACACTGGGGCAACGCATCCGGGTTCCAGCACCGCCAGCTGGTTCTCGGCAGTGTTCTTGTCACAGGTACTCCCTCGTGCCAAGCCTGGTTTCAGCACCGTCAGCTGTTTCCGGGTTGTGTCAACTTCACTGAGACGCCTATGCTTGCCCCGTCGTGGGGCGGTCGAGTTAGCCAACTCCAGGGTGCCTCCAGTTTAGGAGCTTCCTATGTGGGCTGCGTGAACTGGTAGTCAAGGCTGGTTCTGTAGTGCCAGTAGGCCCAGCTCCCCCTGTAGGACTGTTGGGGTTCGGTAACTGCGGCTGCCTCGCGGCCTAGCTGTTCTCTCCTCTCCTGTGGGCCTTGGGGTCCACCACCTGGTTCCAGCACCGTCAGCTGGTTCTCGGCAGTGTCTTTTGCTCTTGTACCTTCTGCTCCCCATCCTGGTTCCAGTACCGTCAGCTGGTTCCGGGCAGAGCCTTTGGCTTAGGTGCCTCCTTCTGGGTATCCAAGTTCCACCAATGTCAGGTGGTCCTTGGTAGTGCTTTCAGGCACGGGTACCTCCTGCTTAGTAACCGGGTTCCAGTAACGTCAGCTGGTCCTTGGTAGTTCCATTGGCTCTTGGACCTTCGGCTACCCATCCGGGTTCCAGTACCGTCAGCTGGTTCTCGGCAGTGTCTTTTGCTCTTGTACCTTCTGCTCCCCATCCTGGTTCCAGTAACGTCAGCTGGTTCCGGGCAGAGCCTTTGGCTTAGGTGCCTCCTTCTGGGTATCCGAGTTCCGCCAACGCCAGGCGGTCCTTGGTAGTGCTTTTTAGCACGGGTACCTCCTGCTTAGTAACCGGGTTCCAGTAACGTCAGCTGGTCCTCGGTAGTTCCATAGGCTCTTGAACCTTCGGGTAGCCATCCGAGTTCCAGTTCCATCAGCTGGTTCTTGGCATTTTCTCAGCCTTCTTGTACCTTCTGCTACATTTCCAAGTTGAAGACCCTAACGTCGACAACCCGGAAGACCACCCCGATGACGACGACCCGGAAGACCACCCCGATGACGACGACGACGACGACGGCGGAGACGACGACGGCTGAGACGACGACGGCGGAGATGACGACACTGGAGACGAAGACCCTGGAGACGACAACATGGAAGACCGAGAAGCAGAAGAACAAGAGGCTGCAGAACAAAGAGCAGAAGAACATTAAGCATAAGACTTAATATCAGAGCAAAAGATATTATCTAAATTATATGCAGAAGAAGACTAAGCAGTGTATGGGGGTGAGTCCGTTCCTCCTCGTGGTGCCCCTGGATAAAGCCTGATGCTGCAGGCCAAACTGAACGCGGACAAATGTAACTTTTGTGACTGGCAGAACGGAAGGTGTAATCTTCCAACTTTTATAGACAACAACTACGGGAATGCCTGTCACAAATGAGAATATGATGAAGAAGTAGAATAGGAAGAATAATAACAGTGGAATAAAAAGAATATGTAGAATAGGAAGAATAATAATAGTTGAAGAAAATGAATATGAAGAATGTAATAAAAAAAAAAATAGGTAGAAGATGAAGAAGAAGATGAATAAGGTGAAGAAATTGATGTCAAGGATGCTGATGATGATGAAGATGAAAGTGTGGGAAAAGAAAAAAAAAAAAAAAAGAAAAAAAAGAAGGGGAAGGGCGTGGAATAGTGAAACATCAATATCTGACAAAATAAAAAAAATTTACATACTCAATATCTTTTTCAATCCGAACTTCTTTAAAAAAAAAAAAAAAACATGCTATTCTATTTGATTGGACTAATCCTCATTGCCTTTAATGTCTCCGCCACCTCCCCCATACATCCTACATTATTCTTAGTTGTTTTCCTTCAGGTAGAATGAACCTACAAGGAAAGAAAGGGTTTATTTTAATTCCGATATTTTGGTCCCATTGACTTGCATTGGGATCGGGTATCGGTATCGGCGATATCCGATATTTTTTGAATATCGGCCGATCCAAACCGATACCGATACTTTCCGATATCGGAAGGTATCGCTCAACACTACTCCCCACCCTAATGGGGGACAGGAAACACAATAACCCTCCCTTCCTGCTATCATCAGTGCTTTTTCTGGACACACTAGCAGGTATAGTTACCACCAAAGTGCAGGAATCATCCAATAGGAATATCAGATAGGAAGGGAAATTAGTGCTGTCCTGGAAGGTTCCTAGAAACCGAATTACCGGTAAGTAATTTTATTTTCTCCAGTCACCTTCCACGACAGTTACCTTGGGAGTTATACCAATGTTGATTTCTTTAGGGAGGGAACACAGCTTGCAGAACTCGTCTGCCATATGTTAGATCCCTGTCAAAATTTAGTCTGTAGTGTCCGGTGAAGGTATGTACAGAAGACCAAGTAGCAGCTCTGCATATCTGCTCAGATGAAGGGTTCCCGCTTGCTGCCCATGATGTAGCGACTGACGGAGTGGAGTGAGCCTTTAGCGAGATAGGAGAGAGGGCCCTCGCCGAATAAGCAAGGAAGCTGGCCTGCCTGATCAAGCTTGCAATTGTGAACTTAACTGCTTTCCTTCCTTGATTTTGGCCTGAAAACGGGAAAAAAAGATTCTGGTCAATCCTCCAGGCCTTGGATGTTTCAGGTAATGGAGGACCACTCTGCGGACGTCCAGAGTGTGGAAACTTTCTTCCTTCGCATTGAAAGGATTCGTGGAAAATGAGGGCAACAAAATGTCCTGACCCCTATGAAAATCCAAGACAACTTTGGGCAAAAAAGAGGGATCCAGACACAAAACAATATTAGAATTCAGAGGAAGGTAGGGCTCTTGTAGAGACAGGGCCTGCAATTCTATGCGTCTAGCTGTGGTAATTGCCACAAGGAATACCGTCTTAAAAGGAACCTGTCACCCCCAAAATCAAACATGAGCTAAGCCCACCAGCACCAGGGGCTTATCTACAGCATTCTGGAATGCTGTAGAAAAGCCCCCGATGTATCCTGAAAGATGAGAAAAAGAGGTTATATTATATTCACCTGGGTGGGAGGACCAATCCGATGGACGTCGCGGTCCGGTCTGGGGCCTTCAATCTTCATAGGATGACGTCCTCTTGTCTTCACGCTGCGGCTCCGGCGTACTTTGTCTGCCTTGTTGAGGGCAGAGCAAAGTACTGCAGTGCGCAGGTGCCAGGCCTCTCTGACCTTTCCCGACGCCTGCGCACTGCAGTACTTTGCTCTGCCCTCAACAGGGCAGACAAAATAAACCTGCACCGGAGCCACAGCGTGAATACAAGAAGAGGACATCATCGTAAGAAGATGGGAGGTCCCGGACCAGACCGCAACGCCCACGAGACTGGACCACAGTGGGACCGCCCCTGGGTGAGTATAATATAACCTCATTTTGTCATCTTTCAGGTTACATTGGGGGCTGATCTACAGCATTACAGAATGCTGTAGATAAGCCCTGATGCTGGTGGGCTTAGCTCATCTTCGATTTTGGGGGTGACTGTCCGAGAGGCCCTTAACTATTAGGATGCAGGCTTCAATAGACAAGCCGCAAGGTTTAATTTGTTGAGGTTTGGGTAAAGTAGGGGACCCTGAAAAAGGAAGTCTGTCCTTTGAGGCAGAAGGGACCCTCCTGAGCCATATCTACCAAGGCACTGTACCAGCCTCACCCCGGCCACATTGGGGTAATTAAGATAGTCGTGACCTGGTCCGACCGGATCCTCTGCAGCATCTTTGCTAGCATAGGAGTTTGTGGAAAGGCGTAAGCCAGGTTGAAAACCCATGGATGGGCGAAAGCATCTATCCCCCGAGCTCGGTACACAGGACTGAGGGAGAAATAGGTTTTTGATTTGGAATTGTGGGCATTTGCAAATAAGTCATCCTCCAGATTCCCCCATTTCGAGGTTAGGGATAGGAAGACCTCTTGGTTCAGGCACCATTCTCTAGGAGGGACATCCTTCCTGCTGAGGAAGTCCGACTGGATGATGTCTGAGCCCTTCAAATGTACTGCTGAGATGGACAGCAGGTTTTTCTCTGCCCAAAGAAATATCCTTGCTGCAATTCGTTTCAAA
This sequence comes from Ranitomeya imitator, assembly GCF_032444005.1. Taxonomy (NCBI): domain Eukaryota; kingdom Metazoa; phylum Chordata; class Amphibia; order Anura; family Dendrobatidae; genus Ranitomeya; species Ranitomeya imitator. Next base: position 411,745,060 of record NC_091286.1, on the reverse strand, counting down.
CTGGCATATTTCGTGCCCCCTTGGTGTCGGAGGTAGGCCACAGTAGTTACGTTGTCGGAGTAGATACGACCATGATGGTTCTGGATGAGAGACGAAGCGGCTATCAGTGCTTCCTCCACTGCCTTTAGTTCTCTCAGGTTTGAAGATCTGGATCTTATGTCCGGGGACCATAATCCTTGGAAATATGCTTCCTCCACCACGACTCCCCAAACTCTTCGGCTGGCATCTGTACAAAGTACATTCAGGGGGAGCTGATCCCAGTTTCGGCCATTCAACCACCATGAGAGGGTTGACTTCACGTGTCAAGGTAGCGGAATTTTCCTGGACAAAACATTCCGATACTTCCGTCAGTATAGAAGGACGTAGGTTTGGAGGGTTCGTGATGTGCCTGAGCCCAGGACACTGCCTGGATACAGGAAGTCAGGGTCCCCAGAATGGACATGGACTCTCAAGGTTGGTAACCTTTGTTGTCTGAATCTGGAGATTTTCTGATGGAGGTCGTGCTGACGATCTTCGGGAAGGAAGGACGGCCCTTTTCTCCGAGTCTAAGAGAACCCCCTGGAATTTTTTCCTTAGGGAAGGGTAGAAGTCAGACTTCTGAAGATTCGGGACCAAGCCTAGGGATTCGAGTATCGCCAGTGTTTTTGACACATCCCGATTCAGCCGAGATATTGATGGAGCGATGATGAGAAAGTCGTCTAAGTATGGGACAAGACAACTTCCCTGAAGACTGATGAAGATGACTGCTTCCCTCATGACCTTTCAAAACACCCTCGGTGCTGAGGATACGCCAAACGGAAGCGCATTGAACTGGAAATGGGTGATCCCCCTGGTTGTGGGAGACTGCGAACCTGAGGAACCTCCTGAGATCCGGATGGATCGGGACATGGTAATAGACGTCCCTCAGGTCTATCGTTGCCATCACCCAGTTTTGTCCGATAAGGGGAATTGCCATTCTGATTGACTCCATCTTGAATCTCCGGTATTTGATGAACTGATTCAAAGGTTTTAAATTTACGATCACCCTGCATTTTCCGGAGAGCTTCCTTATGAGGAATAGGCGAGAGTAATGGCCTCTGCCTATGTCTTGCTGAGGTACATGTGAAATTACTTTTCCTCGCAAGAGGTCCTGTACTTGTAGGAGTAAGGAGTCCTGGAGACTAACGGGGTAATTCTCAGGCATTTGGGGGGGAAGGAGACGAACTCAAATTCCAACTTCAACCTGAATTGTATGGAATGGAGGATCCACTGGATTGTGGATACGGACTGCCATTGGGCGAGGAAATGCGAGAGTCGGCCCCCCACCAGAGAGTCACTTTTGTCAGGGGTCTGCTGTTGTGGGAGCAGGATGTTCCTGCCTTTACACCCCCTTCAGGTAGATACTCCGTCCCAAGCTACCTTTTCCTCTAAACTCCTTCTGAGAGGACTGTTAACTAGGGGGAGGAAAAAAACGCGTCCTAGGGAAGAAAAAAAAAAAAAAAAAAAAAAAAAAAAATCGCTTCCTGAATAGAAAATTTCTATCTGAAGATAGCTGCTTTTCCTCCACTTCCTCAACCCCGTGGGGTTTCTTACTATGGAAACAAGCTCTTCCATATCCTAACAACAAAAATAGTATTTTTTACTATCAGTTTTACGGGTTGATGTCAAGACCTCATTCTCCCAAATATCCTCTGACCCTGAGGTATGAATTTAGCCCGAGTCATAGTCCGTTTCCACCGGTGCCATTTTCCTCTTTTTTGGGGGAGGGGGATGAGGCACTGGGGACTGGGAAAGGGCAGCCATGGAGGATTGCACCTCTTGCTTAATCAGTGTTTTAATGCTGTCCAGGAGGGAGGGCTGTTCGGCACGTAATATGTTATCCGTGCAGGGTTAGCATAGAGTCTTCTTGTAAGCAGAAGGAAGTCTGGAACCACAAACACCGCACTTTGCGACTTTTTGTTCTTAGGGGCAGAGACCTTTTCTACCTAAAAGAGAGAGAAAGCATAATAAATAACCCATACTATCAAAGTCCAGCTACTCACAGTAGGAGGGTGAACGCTGGGTTCTGCAGACGCAGCAGTAGGTTTGTCGCCGTCCATGGTCAAACTGTCAGCAGTCACACAGACATATACTGCGTCTTACCTGGAGGCAACTGACCAGGATATGAAGGTATCGAGGTCCAGCGTTAATTGTGTGCTTTTCCTCCCCTTTGTCAGTAGGGAGGATCCCGGGAACGACCCTAGTAGCAATCCATGCATCGGAGTTCCTGGACAGCAAGAGGTGGCGCGTGCGTTCCAGAGTGGAGCCCCAGGACACGAACCGGAAGTGAGCCAGTATTGCTATATACTACACGCGCTGGGCAATATACTACGCGCGCTGGGCAATATACTACGCGCGCTGGGCAATATACTACTACGTGGATATCTAGAATACCCGATGCGTTAGAATCGAACCACCATCTAGTCCATAACTAATCCTATAGTTACATGGTAAATAAAGACACAACCAGAATAAAGTCCTTTATTTGCAATAATCACACAGACTACTTTATTGAATCTTAATTTACCATACTTACTGACTGCCTAATCCACGACTCCCTCGTCTACTGCAAAAATAAAAAACCAACATATAATACTATCCTGTCTGACAGTCCATTTAATACAGAGTGTCCCACAGCATTGTCACGTGTAGAACAGTCACATCGGCACACTGTGGGACAGATTACCAACTGTCAGTGTATCACTGCACTGCCGTGAGAGTTCACCAAAGTTCATCAGCTCCAGTGCTCTCACTTACGGCACCGCTGTGTGAGAAGCCGTAAGTGAGAGCACTGGAGCTGATCAGCTGATGAACTCCGGTGAACTCTCACAGTAGCTCAGTGGGTAGAATCATATAGAAACTGAAGCGTATTTTGAACAACGTATAACAATCTTTATTGGAATAAAAACAGGCAAACATGTATCTAAAAATAGTACCCACAGGTGGATGAGCCAAAAAAACTTAAGTGGCACCACTACTGAGCAACAAGTCCGGCAAGACCTAATGGACCGTAGTAATATATTATATTGCTATATGAGATGGAGCTCCTGCAATAGGGATCACAACAACCCACCAAATATATTCAGCTGAAAGCCACAGTATTAAGCCAAAATAGCATGTCAGAGTTGTCATATACAAAAATATAATAAACAGCAGGGAAACACGTCTGTACTCGAGCGTTATATAGCTAAATAGCCAGGTCTTACCAGAGCGCAGGAGATAGTGCCACAGCCCCTACGTGCGTTTCGGCGCTGTGCCTTCATCAGGGGGAGTGGCATCATACTACAACCAAGCTCCTTTTAAGCTGCGATCAACCAATGGGGATATCCCCTTGTCAGATAGTCAGGAAGTGCGCATCAAATGAAGTGCATGCCGGTACATGTAGTCCCGGACCTGTATATATCTATGAGTCGGCGCACGCAATACCTGAATCCCTATCAGGGGAAAGGCACGCCCACACGTCATCAGGGGTAAGCGACGTGCCGGGCACAAGCCGCCAACCGCGCGGCCGCACACAGAAGGAGACCCGGCCCAGCAACCCGCCCACCCAACGACGCGCGGCGCGGCCAGACACACCCCCGGCACATCAGTGCGCAGGCGTACCGGCCAAAAAGGACGGCACAGTACCGAAATCTCAGCTGTAAGCATGCAGAAAAGCGCACAACATCACACCTGATCATAGCTGGACAATAACAACAATATATTGTAAGATTGTATGAAAACAAAGGAAGGAAGTATAATCAATAGCAAGTAACATTGATTGTGGTAAAGTGCATAAAAGATGTGCAGAAACCTATGTATGGGTGTAAGTGACCCACAGTCTAAAAAGACTGATTATTGAATTTAAAATGGTCAAAAAATCGACCAAGTAGAAAATTGGTTACAAAGTGACCAAATTAAAAATTATAAGATAAAAGTGCCAGACCACAATCCATAATAAATATGTGGGCAATGCACAAAACCCAAAGGGGCGACAATAATTGAAAAAAGCCCTGATCTATAGATTATAAGAAGTGTGAGTGCATATTGAATGTGTTGCCCAAGAGGCATTACTGGGCGTATATAAGAAAAAATACCAACAATAAGCAGCAGCACGTATATAGCTAGTGCAAATAAAAAAACAGTAGCTCAGTGATACACTGCGGGAGCGATTACCTCCTGTCAGTGTATCGCCGGAGGCCGGGTTGAGCAGTCACATCTCTCGATGTGACTGTTCTACATGCGAGATCTCTGTGGGACACCCTGTATAAAATGGAATACGGCGGACAGGGAGTATATGTTGGTTTATTATTTTTGATTGTTTGCAGGAGACGCGGGCGTCGGGGATAAGGGATTCGGTGAGTATGTATTTTGTATGTGAATATGTAAATGTTTTGATTTACAAGAGAAAACAGGCGCCGGATTATGAGACTATTCTCCCATCATCGGCTCAAGCTGTCACTGTTATATGTGACAAAAGACGTAGCCGGATGGGAGTAGTAGTCCCATCAGATGAAGCCTGGGTGCACACGTTGCAAGGGGACAGACATTCTCTGCCCACACGCACATATTCTCCTGCCACACACAGACGCAGAACATTCTCCACCCACACACTTCCTCCTTCTGACATTTCCCTTTGTCAATCCGCAGCGTTTTTTGGCGGCAAATCAGCAAACCTTTTTACACCTGTGTTTTTCCTGCGGATTTGACTGACTCAATGGAAGTCAATGGGTGCAGAAACACTGCAGATCCGCAAAAACAATTGACATGCTGAGGAAAATAAAACGCTGCAAATAAAGACAAAAATTTCCGGATCATGTGCACAACACTTCAGGAATGTCATTGATTAACAGTGCTTACTTAAGTAATCTATTGCGTTTTTGGAGTATTTCCGAGAGGAAAAAAGGCTGCAGAAATGCTACAAATCTGCATCGTGTGCACATAGCCTAAAGGCAAATGATTATATAGTAAAGGCCCCACATCTCAGGGATTTGCTACAGCTTTTTGTGGACTTAGTAGAATTTTATTAAGATGTTACAATAAGTAAAGTGATCTTTCTTGACAATGCAATTTATTTTTTAACAGATTGCAGAAATGAACCAAGACTGGATTTTCTTTTCGTAAGAAACCACATTCTGTCTTATGCTAGAGTCATCTATCCGGAACAGCAATTAGCAGGAGCTGCAAAATTATCTTTCCAAAACCGATCTTTATATATTGGACTTCTGACGACAAAAGGAGATTAAACTCCCTTTTGCTGAAAGTTGATCTGTAGGGAGATTTCAACAAGTGTTTGTGGGCTTCTGTAATAGCAGGAAAAGACCTATATTCAATTTAAAAAAAAAAAAACACATCTGCACAGCAAAATGGAAAGGGAGGTTATGTATGGTGACAGGCCAGGCGGGGGAGAGGGGATATAGAGCGAGCAGCTTTGTTAACCTAAAATAGTTTTTCCAATGCATTAATGTAGTATCTAGGAACAAATGCTGGCGGGCTCAGCACAACGTGTAGTGCAGCAATGGACGCTTCACACCGTGCAGGAGCTAACAGTACAAGGCAAATCAGTCAAGATGCTTCTTGTACGTATTAAAAGAGGCAAGACATACAAAGTTACACACTAAATTCTGCTTTTGCCTCGAATGTTTTACATGCTTTCCATTCTTCGGGTGCCCACGATCTTCAAAAGCTGCGTCCTTATGCAGTGTCAGACCCGCAGGGTCCAGCTGTTACAGCATAATGGATGGGATCTCAAGAAACACATGCCAACTATGCATCCAGAGACACCCGTGGAAGCGGACATCTGGTGCATCTCTCCAGACCGCAGCAAGCATGTCAATTTCTCTTGCGGAGACTGTCACCCATAGAATGTATTGGAGGCGGTGAATCTGCACGGTTCAGTGCGCATATGCGGATTCACCTGCGATCAACAGAGCAGCACTTTGGACGCAGCGAACATGTGTTGCGTCCAAAGCGCTGCCAGTTCGGGATCGTGGGCATGTAGCCTGACAATTACACCATACACTGGTAACACAATAGCGGGCTCCTATGTGCCATTTTCACATCAGCCCTTACCTTTTTGATAAACCATGAAACAATTTAGCTGTCAGATAAATGGAAAGTTATGATTCTTTCCTTGTCATAGGACACCCTGTAGTCTAGTTTATTAGTTCCTTCCGCAGCCAACGATGCACTTACTCAGCTACACACCAATCATCAATGTTACCTGAGCCCCATTCGATGGTGCCGTAAGGATTGTGGTCATTTATTTTCCTTGAGCCTCACTTAGACATCACTGTTCCACATACATGTTCGGTCACAGATACAACACGTACTCAGAATAATCTATGCTATTCACAAGTCCATGTTTTTCTCAGACTGTCGGCAAAAACGTCTGAGACCTGGTATTTTCCAGTGTCATGGATGTACAATACCAACAAAAGTCTGGGGGTCCATGAAAAACATGTACAACACATGGGTGGCATCCATCTGCTGTCCGTGTTTAACATGGCAAAGTATAGGAGACGTTTGTAATCTATTTATCCATCCAAAACACATTCAACACCTGTTCCTTTTTGTGCGCCAATTAATTGCAATGATGTCTTAATGAAGCCTTAGTTATATACCCCATCATGTCCCGCAGGGCTTCACAGACAATATTAGTGGAATAGTAGATGGACTTAAGTGACTGCATAATATACAGGGAGTTCTATTAACTCAACCCCAGTTCTTTGTTCCTTAGGATTACTGGACTGACTTTCGGCTTTATTATCAAGGCATTTTTGTCAGCCATTATTTTTGCTAGGAGAACCTTAGCTATGCCTTGGATGGCCACTAGATCAAACAATCAACAAGATAATTCCATAGAGAAGAACAGACCCCAATTCATCAAGGCATGAGTTTTGTCTTTATGTAAAGCACACTGCAGTAAGCTATGGCAAATTCATTACGAGACCGTGCCATCTCTTGGCCAAGTCTGCGGGAGTCTAGAGGAACGGTAACGTAGACAGGCTGATATGTACTGTGTGGGTGTATGGGGGTGTATATACACACATCTATCTGTGCATGCAGTGTGAGTGCGTGTAGTGTGCGTGTGTAAGTGCACAGTGTGTGAAGATATGAATAAATGTCAATATTTTTTTGTTAAAGAAATGTGGAATGTTGTTCTTGGGGGAAAAAAAAAAAAGACATCCCCTGAAAATAAGCCCTAACCCATCTATCTAAATAATTATTTTCGGGGTAACACTATTAAAAAAAGCGATTGTTAAGAGTTCGCACATAGGAAAAATGGTCAAATATTAGAGGATAATCTTTTTAACTGCATTTGAGAATTTTCTTCTATTCAAAGCAAAACTTTATTTTTCTGGCAACACATCCATGTGAAAAGCTCACTTTTTTTTCAGAAAGAGTTGCAGTTTTGAATGCCACCATTTAATATATCTTCCAATATACTGTAAAATGAAAAATAAATTTGCAGTGTGGACTGTACATGATAAGGGGTTTTACAGATGAAACTAAAATGCTGCAGATTTCCCATATGAATTTTCAATTGAAACTCTGCAGTATATTACAGTAACCGCAAAGTGAAAGATTTTTGACGTCTCATGCACATACTTTTATTATCTGGATGGAATTTATATTCTTTTGCAAAAACTTTTTAATCCACAGAATGTCAATTCCTCCTGCACATTTAGTTAGAATCTTCCCTATAGATATTAATTAGGTGCCTTATATATCGATCCACAATAAACTAGTGAGTTTAGTGCAAAAAACGAGACTATGGAAAAAGCTTGAAAAATTAAAAAAAAAAAAAAATAATGATCCTCACCTCTGACGTACCATCATTTGCACCCACAACATCCAAAGACTATATAGAGTTCACATGGGATGCACAGAGACAAACATGGAAGCTCTGCACGAAGTTTAGGAATCTGCAGCAGACTTGAGCATCAGGGGTCCCACATCACCTCCCGCTACCTTTCTTTCCATAGATGTTGCTGCAGATCTGCGTTATAGACCTGCCACTACAGACTTCCCTTAAAGGGAATATGATAGCTTCCCCAGACCCTCCACTCTGCCACCATGTATTTATTGCCATCTTCATACCCTTCCTAACTAGCCTTTTTTTTTTTTCTTCTTCATTGCTACATTCAGCAAACAAAACAATTTAAAACTGTGCTGCCAATCTGCTAATTAATGGGAGACTCGTCATGGGGGCATTGTTTTCCCTACCAATCATGTTATCACGCCCCTATGGGAACGAGCACCATGATTTACAATAACTACGTCACTGCAGGCCCTTTGCAAGTCTCTGTGTGACAACATGCAGCAAGTCGGGGGGTTCGCAGTGTGCTGGTGGACCCTCAGTGCGTACACCCACCTAACGGCAGCACACTGTCATGTAGGCAGAGATTGGCAAAGACATGGCAATAATGCATCTCTTACAAATCACGCTACTTACTCCCACACAGACATGATAACATTAGCAGGAGGACTAGTCTGAGAAACATCACGACTAGCTACCCACTAATTATCATACTACAAACCGTGTTAGTGGTTTTGCCATATGAAGAAATCAATGAGACAATGAAAATGGCTCGTTAGTAAGGGTATAAAGAAAGCAATCATTTCATAGTGACTCTCTGAGGGGCCGGGGAAAGCTGACAGATTCCCTTTATGACACCGAGACCTGCTGCAAAAAAATGTAAACCGCCAGTCAGCAAACTGTGAATACATACCAAAGGGGTTAGCCAATCGAACGCAATTAAGCGCCTTATCTTAACCCATTTGAAGGGGCCAGCTTCATCAAAGCTTTTTTTGCCCGTATTATGGCATAAAAAGCTTTCAAAACTTGTTCAGTACAAACTATTCCCAAAATCTTACCCTAGGAGGGACTGGATTAAGATTTGTGGTTGGGCGCACGCCACTCGTTTGATGGTCCCGATTCATGAAAAGGCATACCCCTCTTCATAAATCAGGAGAATGTCACTCCAGCACGCCCGTTTCCCGTGGTTCACATGAGGTTATGTCACAAGCGCTGCGCCCAAATCAGCATTGGATTAAACATCTCCACGTGGACCATAAACAGGGAGTCAGGGTTGCGGCGGCTCCAACCTCCTCTCGATATTTGTTTTGTTTTAAGGGGGAGACAGAAGCCAGTTTGTTTTGGTTTTTACTATTTGACCATCTTTCATGTGAACTCTTAATCATTTTTCTGATAGTGTTATTTTATATTATTTTTTGTTCAGAAAGATGTTAGGGCTTTATTATCCCTGCCTTGAACATGCCTTGAACATGAACAGGAAGTCAGGGCTCCGGCTGTTCTCCGACTCTCTTCATGTTTGATTTGTCCGAAAGCAGGGACAGGGACGCCAGCTGATTGGGTGTTAAGGATCACATGACAAACTCCCTTGAGCTACAAGTATGCCAACACTGGCGGCTAGTAAAGGAGTTTTTATTTGAAAGGGGACAAACAATGAGAATGAGAAGGGGTTGTCCTCCTGGGGAGTAATTATTATCCCTTATTTTTCATGAAAATACCGTATGGTCCATAAAAAGCAGCATTACTATATTAACACAATGCCTGTAATATTAACAGTTGAAATTAGCGCTAGAAAACAGAGGCAGCATAGTGATAGCTGACAAACTAATCAAGCGCTCTTCATGACGGCAAATCAACTTCCTATCAGGGTGCGATGTATAAACTGTGGGTAGAGTCCCTCTTCTCACCGAAAGGATTAGATTTCCTTTACAAACGAATACGTGCATTATGGACAGGAGTGTCCTGGGAAAACTTTGTACATATATAACTTTTAGATGTAATTTAAAAAGTTATGTATTAGAATGCAAGATGAAAAAAAATAAATAAATAAAACACCAAACTTGCCATTTTCAGCATTAAGCGATAACCTAGTGTGGAGGTCTTCTACGCCACACTCGAACTGGGCTTCTATAATGAGATCCGGGCTCTTTGATCCTTCCCGTACATTATTGGAAGCAGCAACGATCTGCACAGTGTCTGTCGCTGCAGAGGATTTGTCACCATCACAAAGGTCTGGCTTGACAACCTGTATAATAATAATAAAAAAAAAAAAAAAAAATCAGCCTAGTTAGCAAGATGCAACATATCACCCTTTTACACCCAGCCCACCTGTTTATACTGGCTGCAGAAGTCTCAGACTGAACAGAAGGCATACGGGGATCAGGGATGCAGAGTGGGAACAGTGGCGAGTAAACCTCTAAAGAATTCTATAGGAGTAATGCAAAGTATTAAGGGTATGTGTCCACAGTCCGTAATGACTGTGCTTTGGACGAAGCGGAAAACACGCTCTGCCCAAAGCGCCGCCCCCTTCTGTACACGCAGTGATTCCAAATGTGCTCATTGCACACATCCGGAATCTCCGCACCCCACACATAGGACCCTGTGATTTACTTTGCGGCAACGTGCCGCATGTCGGTTAACGCAGGGCCGCCGGGTGGGTGTTCACACGCATAGTGGAGACGGGATTTCATAAAATGCTGTAACATCTGGACGCTGTGGTTGTACGCAGCGTTCAATCCGCAGCTAATCCGGATGTAATCCGGCCCGTGGACACATACTCTTACTAAATTTTTCTCAAAACGTATGTCACCCCAACTTTAAGGTTTTTCCTGTTGTGCCTTTTAGGCCAGCATCACACATCTACATTTCGCAACTTTCAGACTGACCGGAGCCAACAGCCTAATATATGCCTTTGACGCTGTTTAAGTTGGGAGATTGTGGTCTGTCGAGATATTGCAATCTGTATAAGGCAGACCCTTAAGGTACCGTCACACTCAGCGACGCTGCAGCGATATAGACAACGAGCCGACCTAAACTTGATCTCTGGAGCGTCGCTGTTTAGGTCGCTGTAGAGACGTCAAACACAGCAACTCCAGAATGATGCAGGAGCGATCCAGTGACGTAACGGCGACTCACTTCTCGTTCTCGTTGGTTGTTCGTTCCATGTCAAACAGCCGGAGTGTACCGATCCGACACACATCTAGGGGCCCTATGCTCGTTGCTGGCGTCGTTGCTTTTGATGTCAAACATGACGATACACGCCGACCTGGCGACTAAATAAAGTTCTGGACTTCTAGCTCCGACCAGCGATGGCACAGCGGGATCCAGATCGCTGCTGCGTATCAAATACAACGAGATAGCTATCCAGGGCGCTGCAACGTCACGGATTGTCGTCGTTCTCTTTGCAAAGTTTGCTGAGTGTGACGGTACCTTTAAAGCCAGCTTAAAGGTCCCCCATCCAAAGATAGCTGTCGGACGGCGCTCAATTGGCAAACCGCTATCTCAGCCGATTCCAGCAAAAAGGACCAGCTGCTAAAATTCAACAAGCCAAATCCTTATTTTTCCCCAAGAAGGTGTTGGGTACAAGTAGTAAGGCCCCACGCACAGACGGTCGGCAGATCCCACCACGATCAGAGCGATAGGCAGACTTAACTGTACATGGAGGCCTTGGACCTGCTTTACCATAAAGTCACCATACCAGCTGATAACCCAGAAATGAATGCTATATTGTAACAATAAGTGACAGACGGGTATGTGGTAAACAGCCATCATTTAAAGGAAAGGGTACTAATTTTAGCCAGAGGAAAATTAATGGGTGTTGTGCAATTGTTTATTTACAGCTTTTAATCATTGCAAAACCTATGCGAAGCTGCACATGTTACATTACCCGTGTGTATGGAGCCAATCTTTCTCAGAGATTGGGAAAGGAGAGGTGATTGTTTTCAATTCAAAATAGTGGAACATCTCTAAGTAGTAATCCCAACAGCCTAGAAAAGAGTGGCAATTAACACCTATTCTGGAATTAAGTCAATTGGCAGTAAGACTTGCTATTCCGCCTAGACTCAGCTGTCCCTGCAGAAGACCTTTCACTCTTTAAATAGTAGATGGTGGTTTCATCGCTTTCCCCTAGGAAGTCAAAATGGTCATCAATGACCTGGGAAAACTTATTTTAAGCTATGTAACATCTAAAAACAGAAAGGTCTACATATGTTAAACACAAGGATAAAGACACAAACAGTAAAATAAGAAGCTTTTCTTCACACAGCAGCATTTAAAACAGTCACAAGAGGGAGTATATCAAAATATTCATTTTTAATGGAGAGAATTGTAGGAAACAATGTATTTACATGACATACAACTCCTCAATAGTAACGATATTGAGCAAACCATTGGAAAATCACAACGAAGGGCAACAGGTCAACAAGTACAAAGTTCAGTTCTGCCATACAGTTTTTCCTGTGGCAGCTTCTATTGATCAAGTGACACAGAGGGACAAGAGCAGAAATCCATATCTGTGTACTATGTATAGGAGACATCAGCTAGTCTCCACTCACCAGCTCAGAGACAAAAGAAAACTATAAATCGCTTCACCTTTTGCAGGTTCTGACGAGAAATTGATACAGTGGCTCAGTGGTTAGCACTACAGCCTTGAAGCGCTGGGGTCCTGGGTTCAGATCCCACCAAGGACAACATCTGCAAGGAATTTGTATGTTCTCCCCATGTTTGCGTGGGTTTCCTCCGGGCACTCCGGTTTCCTCCCACATTCCAAAGACATACTGATAGGGAATTTAGATAGTCATCACTGTCCCAATTGGGGCTCACAATGTATGTAAAGAGTTTTGGAATAACATAACGCTATATAAGCAAAACATAATAAATAAATATAAAAGGACACGAGAATTGCCAGAAATTTTTTTTTTTTTTTTTTTTTTTTTTTTTTTTAAGTACACAGATCTTATTTTAAAAAAAGCAACTAGAAATGACAGATAAGCTCTGAGCAACTCAACGGTAAACTTTCCACACAATATTAGTGTGCACCATTGAAACTTGCAGCATTTCAATATGACATAGGAAATGAATGTATGGATGAACAGATTCATACCGGAGCTCTCCAAATGCTGAACTAGCCTGTCCAGAATGAGCAGCAGAATATATATATACACGGTATATATTTTAGAATAGTTTGAGCAAGGTTATTAAAACAAAATAATTGCAACTGACAAGTTCACTAGACAAGTACTCCAACAAACAATTGATTTTTTTTTTCTTCTTTTAGGAGGACCAAGATTTGGTACAAAAGCATTCACAGATAAAAATTCTTAATGTAGTTAGAGGTCAATATCTGGTTATGGGACATTACTTTCTGCAGTCAGTAACTATTGCGTTAATATTCCATGTGTACAGCAAAAACCCTAACCTAACCTACATATCACCACTATGTCAAGTAATTGAAGGTAGATCTGATTTGGTTTATCAAGTGTTTTCAATGTGTCAAGGCCCACATACACATTAGATGGCCACCAGCTAACAGCAATTATAGCTGACTCTCCCATACAGAGAAGCGCTTGTTCAACCAAGCGCTCTTGTTCCCTATAACAATGCTGAAAACCAACGACTCCAGAACGATCCAATTGGCATGTCCAAAATTGGACATGTCCGACCAATCTCTCTCCTGACCATCAGTCGGCTGGCGCACCCCATAGACAGATTGTAGGCTAAACCAGTCGGTATCTGGGGACTTTAAAGGGAGTCCGTCAGCACAGAATGGCTGTTCAACCAAGTACAAACGCTCAGTGCAGCCAAAAATTTTAGGGAACCTTCCCACCTACTTGTTTTCTCTAAATCTCCACTCCACCACACCTCCCCTCTAGCTTTATATAGAATCTTAAAAGTCGGAATGGACCTCCAGGGTCATGTCCAACCACTGCTCAATGCCGGATTCACTAAACCATCTCAGACAGATGTCTAGCCTCTATTTGAAGACTTCCATTGATGGAGAACTCGCCACTTTTTGCGGCAGCCTTTTCCACTCATTGATCACCTTCATTGTCAAAGATTTTTTTCTAATAAATTCTCTCACCCGGCAGAAGGATACAAAAAATGGTTAGTTATGACTCCAGATGTGTATTGGAAGCGCCACCTTTATCAAATTATTCTTTTGCACAAACACCATGAAACAAACAGCTTCTCGAGAAAGGTTAATGGCTTCCTAGTGCTTTGATATAGATATAAATGCTCTCATGTTAATGTCATTCTATCAGAGGACCGCCAAAGCAGTGTAAGGGTATGTTTCCACGTGCAGGAAACGCTGCGTGTCTGACGCTGCATAGAGCCGCAGCGTCAGACATGCAGCGTCCAGATGTTACAGCATAGTGGAGGGGATTTAATGAAATCCCGTCTCCACTATGCGTGGTAACACGCACGCGGCGGCCCTGCGACTCCGGACATGCTGCGCGTCTTTTTAGATCGCAGCATGTCCATATATCTTGCGGCGACGCTGCGTCGCCGCAAGATATAGCACAGGGCCCTATGCGATGGGTGCGATGATGCCGGATGTGTGCTGTGAACACATCCGGCATCATCTCGTCCCAGAAGGGGGCTTAGCGCAGAGCGGCAAAGCCGCTCCGACGATACCGCCGGCCATCCTGATCGTGGACACGCAGCCTTATAGGTAAGGTCAAGTAATAAAAGGAGTTTAAAAAAAAATGTCATCAAGAAAGCAAAACATGCAGAAGAGATTAGTGACTAGCAGTCAGTTTATCCAGATGAATCCAAGCAAATAAGAGGAAAAGGATATAAAGAAAAAACAAAAAAACAACAATCTGTTAGTGATGGGAGAAAGGCACAAAGCCTTGAGTTTTAGAGTAAAATTGAAAGGCAGAGTTTTGTCAGGTGTACATAAATAAGGAGGCCGGTGTCTCCAGGAGCAGACTCCTCTTCATTACATAAGAATATGTAAACTTCTGGGACACTCAAGACATCGACAGGCTGAGAACAGCTGATCAATATGTAAAACTACATTTTCTGACCAAATGACTAAAGATGGCGGACACCTGAATGTTCGGGTCCAGCCGAACAGTTACAAATTGTTTGGGGTCGGGTACCCGGACCCCATTCACTTGAATGGGGGGCCGAACATATAGTGTTTGCTGCGCTGTCATGTGCATGCACACCGCTTCTGATCAGCGGAGAGATCAGAGAGCTGCGGTTCCCACCCTGTCAGAAGACAGCGGGAGCGCTCAAGCTGTGATCAGAGGTATAAACTTCACCTCTGGTCACTGGTGACAGCTGAAGGGACAACTACTCCCATCATCCGACATCTGCGGCTGCTAATAACGGTGAGCAGGAGCGGCAGATGGGAGTGTTCATCTGCAGCTCCTGGGCTGTAAAAAAAAAAAAAAAAAAAAAAAAAACAGCATGGGTTCCGCTGTGTTTTTGTTAACCAGCCACACAAAACTCACAGCTGGGGGCTGCAACCCTCAACTGTTCGCTTCAGCAAGGCTGGTTATCAAGAGGGGTCCCCACGCTGTATTTATTGATGACAGCGCCACAAACACCCGGTGTTCGGGCAGCTGAACCTGAACTTCCTGGTGAAGTCAGTGTTCGGTGTCCATGCCTGAACAGTAGGTGTTCAGTACGGAAGCCAAACTTGTTCGGGTTCGCCCATCTCTACAAATGACTAAATGATTGGGAAACCTTCCTTTCACTGTTTGCACTTCAGCTCCAAGCTTTCCATCGCTAACGAGTTTCAATTCATTTCAGGTTTAGGGTCATAGAAAGTGTAAGAAGTTAAATCAAAGCTGGATGATCCGCACCAATCTGACTAAACAGCCTTGGCACAGCCACACAAGTGGAATCAAACGAGCTGCCAGTAAAGTCTATATACTACAGCACATGGCCTTCTATATAAAACCAGCCACGCTACCACCGCAGGGCTCACATTCTGTGTATCCAACAGATGGCACCGAGAAGGGTTATTAATAATGTCTTTGGCCGTTTCATCAAAGACTTCTTGAGTCATTTTGTTTATATTGACAGTTTACAAGAATAAGTTTTATTTGGATTCTAAAAGTGTACAACAGATATAAAAATAAAATCGCAATGAAATTATACGATACAGATTGCAAAAGCATACTTTTATGCGGATTCATTTCTTAAAGAATATATCAAACAGGACACTACTGTATGAAGTTTTAAATCAGATTTTCAGCTTGGTCAATGGAGTTAAAAAAACAAACAAAAAAAAAAAAAACACACACACGATCACGAGTGTAGCTGTGCTTCACTCACGGTGAGAAAAATCTGCTGTTCTGCATCATTTTCCAGAAAATATAGGTGTGGACCCAAACTAAAGTTAGGCCGGTTTCACACTTGTGTGTGGCTGGTCTGTGTTCGGCTGCGTACTTCCTCCCTTAAGCTCCACCTACTTCCGCATGCGTCCTGCGTACCCATCTTTAACATTGGGTACGCAGGGACATGCGTTGTATGCGACGTGCCCACCGACCGCACGGGAATGCAAGTTCTTAGAACTTGGCCTTAGAGGTTTGACAATCTCACTTTATTTTAAAAATATATTTACATTTTTGAGAAGTGGACATCCTGATTGAGGTGCAGCCTTACACCATGTTCACTAGTTGCGTTTTGCCAGATTTTTCCAGCACAAACTGCATCATTTTACTATGAGATTTCTGAAACCTCATGCACACGCTGCTTTTTTTTTTCTTTGCAGATTTGAAGTAGTTTCAAGTCTGCAGCATGTCAATTCTTTCACGGTTTTTCACCAATTTTAATGAAGCAGGAAGAAAACAAATGCATCCCCAAAACAACAAAGATACACAAAACACAGTAAAAACAAATACCGTATTTGACACAGTTTTCTTCTGCTAACACAAGATCATTAACGTATGTACAAAAAAAAAAAAACTATGTGAACACAGCCTAAGTTTGTTCACATGAAGCGTTTTTGCTGAGTTTTTTTCTGCAGCCAAATCCTGCTCTCTTGGCTGGAAAAATGAAGCAGCCACTCTGGTCGGAGACCCGCCAGCCAGTCCGTGCATTGCTGACCAATCTATGCAGAGTTATACTAACATTCGGTGCTGGCATCGTTCCAGCACTCACGTTCCTGGGGCTAATGTGAGGTTGTTCCATCACCTGAGGCCTGCGTCCAATCAGAGCTGACGTCACTGTCCCGCCATCAGACATATAAGTAATCAACAGGAAGTGAGGCCAGCCGCAACACTGATTTCCAGTAGTGGAGAATCCCTTTAACTGTAAACACTTTATTTTTCGGACTGTAAGACGCACCGGACTATAAGACGCATCCAGATTTTAGAGGTGGAAAATAGAGAAAAAAATATTTGAAGCAAAAAAAAATGTGGTAAAATATTTAATAACACATAACATACTATTATATATAATAACACCACATATAATAGTACTGTATGTTATTATGTTGGAAGCTACGGGTAGAAGATTGAGTGTAGTGCCTGTAAAGTACTATATGAAGATGCTGGAGGGTAAGTGTAAGGATGGGGGCACAGGGTTTATATTTAAAGCACCACTCCAGCACTGAAAAATAACACTAGAGTACTGCTTTAAGGTCCCATGGGAGAACTATAATTCCCACCTGCAGATCCTATGGCATGCTGGGAGTTATAGTTCATCACAGGAGTGGCAGAGTGCTTTTTTATGTGTTGCAATTACTAAACTTAATTCTTACATGTACAGGCTGTGCTCACATCAGTGCAGGTCCTGCAGCCAGCCATGCTAGAAAATTGAAAGTACAGTATCTCTCTCTACAGCCTACAGGACCTGTGGTGAGGTAATGAAGGGCTGGAGCATCACATGACAGCACAGAGCCCTCCCTCTTATTACCGCACCACAATTCCTGTAAGAGGAAGCTGCATTGTTTCTAGTGCGGTGTCTGCAGGACCTGTGGTGACATAATGAAGAGGAGGGCTCTGTGCTGTCATGTGATGCTCCAGCCCGCCCTCTTCATTACCTCACCACAGGTCCTATAATTACAAGAGCATTTCAAATCAGCACAGCCTGCGCTGTGCTGTCAGGTATGTGAAGCGGAAATCTCTCCTGTGGCACCCTGCTCCTGCCGCCTGCTTCATCACCAGACACACGATCTCCCCAGCCGCTGCAGGAATCCCGCGCTGGGGAAACTATGTGGGTCCTGCTGCTTAGGTGAAGGAATATTCATTTGCTGCTCCCCATCCACTGCTCGGCGCTAACAGGTGGGCAGGGAAGCGGTTAATGAATAGTCCTTCACTTTAAGCATCAGGACCACGTGGTTTCCCCAGCGTCAGATTCCTGCAGTGGCGATATTTTCCTGCCTCCTGCGATCCCACTCTGCTGCTGCCCCCTCCCCACGTTACATTCGGACCATAAGCACTCCACTTTTCTCCCAAATTTGGAGGTTTCATCAGACCATCGGACATTCTCCCAAAACTCCTCTGGATCATCCAAATGCTCTCTAGCAAACTTCAGACGGGCCCGGACATGTACTGGCTTAAGCAGTGGGACACGTCTGGCACTGCAGGATCTGAGTCCATGGTGGCGTAGTGTGTTACTTATGGTAGGCCTTGTTACATTGGTCCCAGCTCTCTGCAGTTCATTCACTAGGTCCCCCCGCGTGGTTCTGGGATTTTTGCTCACCGTTCTTGTGATCATTCTGACCCCACGGGGTGGGATTTTGCGTGGAGCCCCAGATCGAGGGAGATTATCAGTGGTCTTGTATGTCTTCCATTTTCTAATTATTGCTCCCACTGTTGATTTCTTCACTCCAAGCTGGTTGGCTATTGCAGATTCAGTCTTCCCAGCCTGGTGCAGGGCTACAATTTTGTTTCTGGTGTCCTTTGACAGCTCTTTGGTCTTCACCATAGTGGAGTTTGGAGTCAGACTGTTTGAGGGTGTGCACAGGTGTCTTTTTATACTGATAACAAGTTTAAACAGGTGCCATTACTACAGGTAATGAGTGGAGGAAAGAGGAGACTCTTAAAGAAGAAGTTACAGGTCTGTGAGAGCCAGAAATCTTGATTGTTTGTTTCTGACCAAATACTTATTTTCCACCATAATATGCAAATAAAATGTTAAAAAAACAGACAATGTGATTTTCTGGATTTTTTTTTCTCAGTTTGTCTCCCATAGTTGAGGTCTACCTATGATGTAAATTACAGACGCCTCTCATCTTTTTAAGTGGTGGAACTTGCACTATTGCTGACTGACTAAATACTTTTTTGCCCCACTGTAGCTGTTAGAAATACGTTCAATCTTCTGACATTGCAAAATTTGTTACGAAAAGATTCTTGACTCAGAATGATGTAGAATTTACTTATTTGTTTTACAATGCATTTTGTTCCAAACGTTAAGATATTCGCTAGTCTCTATGCCATAAGAGGCAGACCCTACAGGGAACTTGCAAAAGAAATAGCTTATTAAACAAAACACACCAATATGGACGGCAGGTTATTACAGTAAAGATCAAAGTGTTCCACTAGCCAAAACTATAAATGAATTTCCACCCAACTCAAATGGTAAAATATATTTGCATATTTCTATTAAAACAGGTTGGTCAAACTATGACATTGATGACCTAGCCAAAGAATAGGTCAATATCAGACGGGGTGGGGGTGCTGGGTGTGACACCTGCAGATATCCGCTCCACAGACAACCGGCTGTAAACCAAGTCTTCTAGAGGCCTTACAGTGGATGCTATCGGGTACTGAAAACCCGCCCCTATTCAAGTGAATGGGAGCGGAGCTGCAGTATCCGGGACTGTTCGTAAACCAATGTGCTGTTAGGGCTCTTTACATCTGACTCCCACCAGAGAAAATCACAATTGCACAGGGTCGGACCCCCACCGATCTGATATTAATGATCTCTTAGGTTGGAAATACTTATTAGTATTTCTCCAGGACTAGTTATTGATAACCTGTTATGTCAAAGACAGAAAATGATATAGTTTAACTTTAAAGTCCTTTTACATTTTCATGAGCAAATTTCAGAAATAGGGACAATTTATAAAGGGAATTACACTGCACCTCCTGTTAGGATTTGTTTTTTTCTCTTTATAAATATAATGGGACTTTTTTGCCAAACTAAATAAAACCATTACTAAACCTGGCCCAACTTCGCATTTCCTGATACACTGTATAGCCATTTTTACATTTGGGATGGAAGTGATCTTTAGCAGTTAAGCCCCTATTACACCCAGTATTACGCTTACTCCTTACTATGCTGGTTGCAGGGTCATCGACAAGTCAATACAAGTGTAAGGAAGTTTTAATAAAACGTAATCACATTGCACTTCAGGGAAAATAGCTGACAACATAAACCAGCTTCCCCTCCCCTTTCTAAGGATTATGAATTTTCAAGCCTCAGGCTTTACGAGCCATATAAACAGAGCTTTGTCTGAATCCATAAGCTAAGCATTTTCAAGTACTACACAACAGACGCTGATCCATCTTTATTGGTGGCTGTCGAAAAAAATCTTAATTGGTAAAAAGTAAAAAAATAAATCTACCGCACCTCCAACCGATCCTTTACTTTTGAACAATAATTCTGAAATACTGTCAATATGTCCCTTTCTATGGAGAAGCTAGTATGCCAACAAGTGAGCGATTGTGGTCTTTGCTCAACAATGTGGGATATGTTGGCACCATAGAGTTCAAACAGACTTTAACCCCTTCATGACCCAGCCTATTTTGACCTTAAAGACCTTGCCGTTTTTTGCAATTCTGACCAGTGTCCCTTTATGAGGTAATAACTCAGGAACGCTTCAACGGATCCTAGCGGTTCTGAGATTGTTTTTTCGTGACATATTGGGCTTCATGTTAGTGGTAAATTTAGGTCAATAAATTCTGCGTTTATTTGTGATAAAAACGGAAATTTGGCGAAAATTTTGAAAATTTCGCAATTTTCACATTTTGAATTTTTATTCTGTTAAACCAGAGAGATATGTGACACAAAATAGTTAATAAATAACATTTCCCACATGTTTACTTTACATCAGCACAATTTTGCAAACAAAATTTTTTTTTGTTAGGAAGTTAAGGGTTAAAATTTGACCAGCGATTTGTCATTTTTACAACGAAATTTACAAAACCATTTTTTTTAGGGACCACCTCACATTTGAAGTCAGTTTGAGGGGTCTATATGGCTGAAAATACCCAAAAGTGACACCATTCTAAAAACTGCACCCCTCAAGGTACTCAAAACCACATTCAAGAAGTTTATTAACCCTTCAGGTGCTTCACAGCAGCAGAAGCAACAAGGAAGGAAAAAATGAACATTTAACTTTTTAGTCACAAAAATTATCTTTTAGCAACAATTTTTTTATTTTCCCAATGGTAAAAGGAGAAACTGAACCACGAAAGTTGTTGTCCAATTTGTTCTGAGTACGCTGATACCTCATATGTGGGGGTAAACCACTGTTTGGGCGCACGGCAGGGCTTGGAAGGGAAGGCGCGCCATTTGACTTTTTGAATCAAAAATTGGCTCCACTCTTTAGCGGACACCATGTCACGTTTGGAGAGCACCCGTGTGCCTAAAAATTGGAGCTCCCCCACAAGTGACCCCATTTTGGAAACTAGACGCCCCAAGGAACTTATCTAGATGCATAGTGAGCACTTTGAACCCCCAGGTTCTTCACAAATTGATCCGTAAAAATGAAAAAGTACTTTTTTTTTCACAAAAAAATTCTTTTAGCCTCAATTTTTTCATTTTCACATGGGCAACAGGATAAAATGGATCCTAAAATGTGTTGGGCAATTTCTCCTGAGTACACCAATACCTCACATGTGGGGGTAAACCACTGTTTGGGCACATGGTAAGGCTCGGAAGGGAAGGAGCGCCATTTGACTTTTTGAATGAAAAATTATTTCCATCGTTAGCGGACACCATGTCGCGTTTGGATAGCTCCTGTGTGCCTAAACATTGGCGCTCCCCCACAAGTGACCCCATTTTGGAAACTAGACCCCCCAAGGAACTTATTTAGATGCCTAGTGAGCACTTTAAACCCTCAGGTGCTTCACAAATTGATCTGTAAAAATGAAAAAGTACTTTTTTTTCACAAAAAAATTCTTTTCGCCTCAATTTTTTCATTTTCACATGGGCAGTAGGATAAAATGGATCATAAAATTTGTTGGGCAATTTCTCCCGAGTACGCCGATACCTCATATGTGGGGGTAAACCACTGTTTGGGCACTCGGCAGGGCTCGGAAGGGAAGGAGCGCCATTTGACTTTTTGAATGGAAAATTAGCTCCAATTGTTAGCGGACACCATGTCGCGTTTGGAGAGCCCCTGTGTGCCTAAACATTGGAGCTCCCCCACAAGTGACCCCATTTTGGAAACTAGACCCCCCAAGGAACTTATCTAGATGCACATTGAGCACTTTAAACCCCCAGGTGCTTCACAGAAGTTTATAACGCAGAGCCATGAAAATAAAAAATAATTTTCTTTCTTCAAAAATGATTTTTTAGCCTGGAATTTCCTATTTTGCCAAGGATAATAGGAGAAATTGGACCCCAAATATTGTTGTCCAGTTTGTCCTGAGTACGCTGATACCCCATATGTGGGGGTAAACCACTGTTTGGGCGCACGGCAGGGCTCGGAAGGGATGGCATGCCATTTGGCTTTTTAAATGGAAAATTAGCTCCAATCATTAGCGGACACCATGTCACGTTTGGAGAGCCCCTGTGTGCCTAAACATTGGTGATCCCCCAGAAATGACCCAATTTTGGAAACTAGACCCCCAAAGGAACTAATCTAGATGTGTGGTGAGGACTTTGAACCCCCAAGTGCTTCACAGAAGTTTATAACGCAGAGCCATGAAAATAAAAAAAATTATTTTCTCAAAAATGATCTTTTAGCCTGCAATTTTTTATTTTCCCAAGGGTAACAGGAGAAATTTCACCCCAAAAGTTGTTGTCCAGTTTCTCCTGAGTACGCTGATACCCCATATGTGGGGGTAAATCACTGTTTGGGCACATGCCGGGGCTCGGAAGTGAAGTAGTGACGTTTTGAAATGCAGACTTTGATGGAATGCTCTGTGGGCGTCACGTTGCGTTTGCAGAGCCCCTGATGTGGCTTAACAGTAGAAACCCCCCACAAGTGACCCCATTTTGGAAACTAGACCCCCAAAGGAACTTATCTAGATGTGTGGTGAGCACTTTGAACCCCCAAGTGCTTCATAGAAGTTTATAATGCAGAGCCGTGAAAATAATAAATACGTTTTCTTTCCTCAAAAATAATTATTTAGCCCAGAATTTTTTATTTTCCCAAGGGTAACAAGAGAAATTGGACCCCAATAGTTGTTGTCGAGTTTCTCCTGAGTACGCTGATACCCCATATGTGGGGGTAAACCACTGTTTGGGCACACGTCGGGGCTCAGAAGGCAAGTAGTGACTTTTGAAATGCAGACTTTGATGGAATGGTCTGCGGGCGTCACATTGCGTTTGCAGAGCCCCTGGTGTGCCTAAACAGTAGAAACCCCCCACAAGTGACCACATTTTAGAAACTAGACCCCCCAAGGAACTTATCTAGATATGTGGTGAGCACTTTGAACCCCCAAGTGCTTCACAGACTTTTACAACGCAGAGCCGTGAAAATAAAAAATCATTTTTCTTTCCTCAAAAATGATGTTTTAGCAAACATTTTTTTAGATTAACAAGGGTAACAGGAGAAATTGGACCCCAGTAATTGTTGCGCAGTTTATCCTGAGTACACTGATACCCCATATGTGGGGGTAAACCACTGTTTGGGCACACGTCAGGGCTCGGAAGTGAGGGAGCACCATTTGACTTTTTGAATACGAGATTGGCTGGAATCAATGGTGGCGCCATGTTGCGTTTGGAGACCCCCTGATGTGCCTAAACAGTGGTAACCCCTCAATTCTACCTCCAACACTAACCCCCCCACACCCCTAACCCTAATCCCAATTGTAGCCATAACCCTAATCACAACCCTAACCACAACCCTAATTCCAACCCTAAGGCTATGTGCCCACGTTGCGGATTCGTGTGAGATATTTCCGCTCCATTTTTGAAAAATCCGCGGGTAAAAGGCACTGCGTTTTACCTGCGGATTTTCCGCGGATTTCCAGTGTTTTTTGTGCGGATTTCACCTGCGGATTCCTATTGAGGAACAGGTGTAAAATGCCGCGGAATCCGCACAAAGAATTGACATGCTGCGGAAAATACAGCGCAGCGTTTCCGCGCGGTATTTTCTGCACCATGGGCACAGCGGATTTGGTTTTTCATATGTTTACATGGTACTGTAAACCTGATGGAATACTGCTGCGAATCCGCAGCGGCCAATCCGCAGCCAAATCCGCACCGTGTGCACATAGTCTAATTCCAAAGGTATGTGCACACGCTGCGGAAAACGCTGCGGATCCGCAGCAGTTTCCCATGAGTTTACAGTTCAATGTAGACCTATGGGAAACAAAAATCGCTGCACACATGCTGCGGAAAAACTGCACGGAAACGCAGCGGTTTACATTCCGCAGCATGTCACTTCTTTGTGCGGATTCCGCAGCGGTTTTACAACTGTTCAAATAGAAAATCGCAATTGTAAAACCGCAGTGAAATGCGCAGAAAAAAACGCGGTAAATCCGCCATAAATCCGCAGCGGTTTAGCACTGCGGATTTATCAAATCCGCAGCGGAAAAATCCGCAGAGGACCAGAATACGTGTGCACATACCGAAACCCTAACCCAAGCCCTAACCCTACCCCTAACCCTAGCCCTAACCCTACCCCTAACCCTACCCCTAACCCTAACCCTAACCCTATTCTAACATTAGTGGAAAAAAAAATTTCTTTATTTTTTTATTGTCCCTACCTATGGGGGTGACAAAGGGGGGGGGGGGGTCATGTATTATTTTTTTTATTTTGATCACTGAGATATAATCTATCTCAGTGATCAAAATGCACTTTGGAACGAATCTGCCGGCCGGCAGATTCGGCGGGCGCACTGCGCATGCGCCCGCCATTTTGGAAGATGGCGGCGCCCAGGGAGAAGACGGACGGGACCCCGGCTGGATCGGTAAGTATGATGGGGTGGGGGGGGACCACGGGGGGGGGGGGGGGGATCGGAGCACGGGGGGGGGAATCGGAGCGCGGCAGGCGTGGAACGGAGCACGGGGGGGCTGGAACGGAGCACGGGGGGGTGGAACGGAGCACGGGGGGGTGGATCTGAATGCAGGGGGGGTGATTGGAGCACGGGGGGGTGATTGGAGCACGGGGGGGGTGATTGGAGCACGGGGGGGTGATTGGAGCACGGGGGGGTGATTGGAGCACGGGGGGAGCGGACAAGAGCACGGGGGGGAGCGGACAAGAGCACGGGGGGGAGCGGAGCACAGGACGGAGGGGAGCCGGAGCAGTGTACCGGACAGATCGGAGGGCTGGGGGGGCGATCGGTGGGGTGGGGGCACACTAGTATTTCCAGCCATGGCCGATGATATTGCAGCATCGGCCATGGCTGGATTGTAATATTTCACCCGTTATAATAGGTGAAATATTACAAATCGCTCTGATTGGCAGTTTCACTTTCAACAGCCAATCAGAGCGATCGTAGCCACGAGGGGGTGAAGCCACCCCCCCTGGGCTAAACTACCACTCCCCCTGTCCCTGCAGATCGGGTGAAATGGGAGTTAACCCTTTCACCCGATCTGCAGGGACGCGATCTTTCTGTGACACAGCATATGCGTCACAGGTCGGATTGGCACCGACTTTCATGACGCATACGCTGTGTCACAGGTCGGGAAGGGGTTAAAGGCTTATCTACTATATAATTGTGTAAGGGTCACTTCCGTCTTTCTGTCTGTCTCTGTGTCTGTCTGTAACGGAAATCCCAAGTCGCTGATTCGTTGTGGCTGTTTTGCCGCGACCAATCAGCGACGGGCACAGTCCGGCGGCAAAATGGCCGCTCCTTATTCCCCGCAGTCAGTGCCCGCTTCATACTCCCCTCCAGTCAGCGCTCACACAGGGTTAAAGGCAGCGCTAACGGGCCGCGGTGTAACGCACTCAGTTAACGCTGCTATTAACCCTGTGTGACCAACTTTTTACTATTGATGCTGCCTATGCAGCATCAATAGTAAAAAGATCTAATGTTAAAAATACTAAAAAAAAATAAAAAATAGTTATATACTCACCGTCCGTCGGCCCCTCGGATCCAGAACAGGCCTTTCCCACTCCTTACGACGCTTCAGTGACCGCTCCATGCATTGCGATCTCGCAAGAGACCGCAATGCACTCTTCAGACTGGAGCACGCGAGGAGAGTCGGTAACCGCTTCGATCTGGGGGGGCCAACGGAAGGTGAGTAAACTTTTTTATTCAAAATTTTTTTTTTACAGGGATATGATGCCCACATGGCAATACACTGCGTGGCCCGGGCAATACACTACGTGGGCTGTGCAATATACTACGTGGGCTGTGCAATATACTACGTGGGCTGTGCAATATACTACGTGGGCTGTGCAATATACTACGTGGCCGGCCGCGAACAATCAGCCGAATCCTGTGCATTCAATGTATTATTCTAAAATCTTCATAAATAAACTACATACATGTTCTAGAATACCCGATGCGTTAGAATCGGACTACTATCTAGTATTAAGAAAAAAAGTAAAATTCACCTCCTCACCACATCCAAATCGTAAAGAGAAAAAAATGGTATTAACCGTTATTAAGCAGATACATAGATCAGCATTAGCTGTCCCAGGAATCACGCAACATAGCTAAGGCGACTCCTGGGGGCAATCAGCGGCCACTTTACTCTCCACACCTTCGGCTGTATCACATGCATCTGGAGGAAAGGAGAGATGCTGCACTTCCTCTGGATGTAGGAGATTCGTCCAAAGCCAAGGAGAGAGAAGCTAGCGCCGATTGGACTCTGGGATCACATGACATATCAATGTTACGAGAGCCCCAGGGGAGACCACTGCTGGAATGGTGCCTGCCGCAAGTCTTTTACTGGGGGTATTCATACGGATTGAGACTTGTCATGGTAGTGGACGACCCCTTTAAAAATGTATCTGGATTTCATAGCGAATGGTGCTTTGAATTTAGGATCACAGTTGTTTCAGACCATCCAGCAGAGACAATCTCTAACACACAAACTACACCAGTTTATTGTCCACTGATCCGTGGAGAAATTACACAATTTACGTGCTAAATATATTTCAGATTTGACAATCAGTCTGACCCATGCTTCCTTTTAATAGTTTGCAGTATCACTTTCATTGTATGACATTTCCCCATCCTTCCCCTTTGAACGCACCTACACTTGTAGTAGAATTTCAGCCACAAGGCTGATTGGATTATAAGTATCATATCAGTAAAATCACATTGCCAAGGATTAGCACCTGTACCCTGCTGAAGATCATCTTACAGTAATAGTTACATGGACAGATAATCTTCACACCACTAGCATGTGTTAAGTAAGCTTCTTATGCACGCTGCTTGCCAACATCCTACCGAAAGCCTACTAGATAAGTTATAATAAGCACAACACATTTTCATCTTTCAAAGAGGCAATAGCCAAGAATTCATCTCACCCCCAGATAAAGGCATGCACCAAAACACCGAGGTGGGCGTCATCCCAGCAGGAGAAGGAAGTACACATGGGTGTGAGCTGACTTTCGGTCAGTTTTTTCACTCTGGTTACCTCACCTCATTAATTACGGATTTGTTCTTGCTCTATACAATTAATTTATCCACATTACACACTGCACAAGACCAGATGCCCACTCGACACTGCGCATAGGTGGCTGCCCACTCGACACGGCGCATAGGTGGCTGCCCACTCGACACGGCGCATAGGTGGCTGCCCACTCGACACGGCGCATAGGTGGCTGCCCACTCGACACTGCCCATAGGTGGCTGCCCACTCGACACTGCCCATAGGTGGCTGCCCACTCGACACTGCACAAGCGCACCTCCACACTTTACAGCGGATTCGAGCTATGTCTGTGCAACCCGGAATATGAAATAGCGTTGGCGGCAATGCCTGTGACTTAACGAAAATGAAGCAGACCCTATGACTAAAAGAGCAGATACGATCTAAGAATATAAAGTGCTTTTTGGACATTACAGTGCCGCGTTTAATGAAAAAAAAAAAAAACATGTTAGTGATACACATTGCATCACTAACAATGCACTGGGGATAGTTTATAAACATGCCATGACAGGTTCCCTTCCAGAATTTCTTTGAAGCATGCATTTGCAGAATGGCCATACATGCAAGAGCAGTCGTCCAACGTTCCCCAATACAACATTCATCCCTGGCCAGATATCTACGTTTTTCCAGTAGGGAAAAGGAGACAAAAGGCAAAAATAAACTCCAGATAGGGAAAAACTATCGTACTTTCACTGTAGATATCAGTCAGTAAATTGTGCAATTCTCTGCAGAATCTGGCAAATGTAGAAAAGTATGTTGTACATTTATAACTACACACTATAAGCCTGAAGGGACGGATCCGGCACAAAACGGATGAAACGCATGTCCTTCAGGCACAATCCAGCAGTAATACAACTCTATGGGGAAAAAACGGATCAGGCATCAGAAAAAAACTGATCCAGATTGTGCCTGAAACCAAAAACTTGATGTGTGAAAGCAGCCTAAGGCTATGTGCACACAGTGCATATTTCCTGGAGAACTGCAGCTTTTTTTCCCCTCGCAGAAACGCTGCAGATCTGCAAGTTTTTTACAGTACAATGTAAATTAATGGCAAAAAAATGCTGTACTGATGGTGTGGATAAATCTGCACGGAAAACACAGCAGATTAAAAAAAAAGGACCACGTCACTTTTGTGCAGATATGCAGCGTTTCTGCACCCATTCCATTATAGAAATCCGCAGAGGTAAAAACGCATGAAATCCGCACAGAATTCGCAGTAAATCCACAGGAACACTGCACAAAATCCGCAAGAAAAACGCATCAAATCTGCACCTGCATTTTCTGCCAAGAGATGCCGCACAGAAAATTCCAGAGGCAAATCTGCAACATGTGCACATACCCTAATACTATAATATAGGAGTATGGCAGTGCAGAGTTTTCTACTACCTGAGCAAAACCACTTCTTAAATGCTGGTCACTGTGTGGAATAACAAGTCATGTACACCACTAGTGCACAGGCACCTTTCCAGTGATGTCAGCGGCAGGTCTGTGACTGTTGGGCTATGAGCACACGTTGCGTATTCGCAGAGTTTTTTTCCGCGCAGAAACGCTGCAGATCCACAAGTGTTTTACAGTACAATGTAAATCAATGGCAAAAAAAATTCTGTGCTAATAGTGCAGAAAATTAGGCACGTAAAATGCTGCGGATTAAAAGAAGGAGCATGTCAATTAGTTGTGCAGATCTGCAGCGTTTTTGAACCAATTCCATAATGAAATCGTAAATCAGCACAGAATCCACAGTAAATCCGCAACAAAAACACACAAAATCCGCTTAAAAAACGTGCAGATTTTGACCTGTGTTTTCTGCCAAGAGATGAAGAATCCGCACAGAAAATTCCACAGGCAAATCTGCAACGTGTGCACATAGCCTTACACTATGTGAGCAGAGCACTACAGCCAATGTCAGCAAGCACCAGCATGGACTATCCATAGCCTTTGATGGGCTGCTTCAATCAAATTTCCATCAGACTTCAGTTTTCCCAAGGTAAGTGCAAGTAAAGTAGAACACTATAAGCCACAGATTGTAATGCTACGTGAGCGCTGCAGCCACTAAGGCTACGTTCACATTTGCGTTGTGCGGTGCTGCGTCGGTGATGCAACGCACAACGCAAACCAAAACGCATGCAAAACGCATTGTTATGTGACGCATGCGTCCTTTTTTTGCATGATTTTGGACGCAAAAAAATGCAACTTGCTGCGTCCTCTGCGCTCTGACGCGTGCACCAAAAAAGACGCATGTTAAATATAGGGGCGCATGACGCATGCGTCGCCGCGGCTGCGCCCGACGCAGTCCGGCAGAACGCAAATGTGAACGTAGCCTTACGTGACCTCCAGGAGAAAATATCACTGGAACAGCACTGGAGAGGGAAGGGAGTTTTCTTTATTTTACACAGGGGACTACAGAATTTAACTAGGGGTTGTTCAATCCCTTAAACCAGAGGTGGACAATTAATTTTCCCGAGGACCCACAGCATCAGCCGCCCCAAACACAGCATCAGTAGCCACACACGCAGCATGAGCCCCCCACAGTCTCCCCTTACATGTGCAGCCTAAGCCATGAACGCACGGCATAAGCCGCCACCACCACGCTCCCACACAAACACATGGCATGAGCCGCTGCCCTCCCTCCCCCCACACACACACGGCATGAGGGGCCCTCCATGCAGCATGAGCCCCCTACCACTGCAGCCTCTATACACTGCTTGAGGCCCCCAGTCTCCCTATATACTGCATGAGCCCCAAAAAGCCTCGATATATGTTCTGCATGAGCCCCACACAGCCTCCTTATATATACTGCATGAGCCCCACACAGCCTCCCTATATATACTGCATGAGCCCCACACAGCCTCCCTATATACAGTGCCTTGCTTAAGTATTCGGCCCCCTGGAACTTTTCAACCTTTTCCCACATATGTTCAAACATAAAGATACCAAATGTAATTTTTTGGTGAAGAAACAACAAGTGGAACAGAATTGTGACGTTGAACAAAATTTATTGGTTAGTTTAAAAATTTTTGTGGAAATTCAAAAACTGAAAAGTGGGGCGTGCAATATTATTCGGCCCCTTTACTTTCAGTGCAGAAAACTCACTCCAGTAGTTCATTGTGGATCTCTGAATGGTCCAATGTTGTCCTAAATGCCTAATCAAATATAATCCACCTGTGTGTAATTAACATTCACGGTGGGTGGTTACGTGTTTTTTAAAAAGTGATTAGTATACTATGCAGGACTATGAAGTCCCCGTTTTAATAGTCCTGCATAGTATACTAATCACTTTTTAGTTGGTACTATCCTATTTTAACAATTAAGTGGCTTAGGATTTGTGATCTTATTTTTATATTGTTACCCATTTTTGTACTGTTTCCCATTTCAGCCCCTTCCCACGATCAATCTTTGATCTGCCACATACGCTCCCAGGCGAACTTTCAACAATCTTCTCACCAAACAGGTAACCACCCACCGTGAATGTTGACCAAAGTACTTTAAAGTTTAGCACAGGTACAAATATTGTAAAAATATTCTTTTTATTGCCTATAGCTCCTTTTTCTCCTCTGTGTGGTGAAGAGCAGTACCCGCAGCCATCCCTATCCATTTCACGAGCGCCGCTACCCCATAAACCTGTGTGTAATTAAGTCTCCGAATAAATGCACCTGCTCTGTGATAGTCTCAGGGTTCTGTGGGAAGCACAGAGACCTTCATGAAGACCAAGGGACACAACAGGTAGGTCCATGATACTGTTGTAGAGAAGTTTAAAGCCAGATTTGGATACAAAATGATTTCCGAAACTTTAAACATCCCAAGGAGCACTGTGCAAGCGATCATATTGAAATGGAAGGAGTATCATACCACTGCAAATTTTCCAAGACCCGGCCGTCCCTCTAAACTTTCATCTCAAACAAGGAGACGACTGATCAGAGATGCAGCCAAGAGGCCCATGATCACTCTGGATGAACTGTACAGATCTACAGCTGAGGTGGGACAGTCTGTCCATAGGACAACAATCAGTTGTACACTGCACAAATCTGGCCTTTATGGAAGAGTGGCAAGAAGAAAGCTATTTCTCAAAGATATCCATAAAAAGTGTCATTTAAAGTTTGCAACAGGCCACCTGGGAGACACACCAAACATGTGGAAGAAGGTGCTCTGGTCAGATGAAACCAAAATGGAACTTTTTGGCAACAATGCCAAAAGATATGTTTGGCGTAAAGGCAAAACAGCTCATTACTGTGATGGTGGGATATGGTATGTGGATATAATTTTGTTTGTATTAATATTTTACTGATTATCATGGTGTTCTCTTGTAGGATGAGGTATTTGCCAATTGATGAATGGCTGTCTTTACCATCTGATATCAGCCCCCACAGTACTGTATTGTCGTCTTCTCACAGGGTCAGTGAATAATCATGTTTGCTAATATGCTAATGACATATTGAACTAGCTTGTTGACACAATGAGCCCCTGCCACCTTCCCCCTCCTGACCTGTGAATGAGGAGGGGGACTTTTAAAATATCAGGGAGGTGAGACATAGATCAGTCCTGTGTGGAACTATGATGTGATCACAGCACCTCAGAGAGAAAGAAGAGTCTATGGACTATGTTATCCTCTGCTGGATTGTTGGATTCATCTCCCAGAGCTTTTATCCTCATACTGAACTGCATTTGGCTTCTGGACTATCTTATCCTTTGTGTGGTGGATTGTATATGGACCTTTCGTATTTTTGCTTAAATAAAGGTCTTGGAATTGTTCACTATTCTCTTGCTCCGTTGGTTGTGTGATAGCGGAGAAGGACCCTGTGACAATCACCCTGAACACACCATCCCCACTGTCAAACATGGTGGTGGCAAAGATCATGGTCTGGGCCGGCTTTTCTTCAGCAGGGACAGGGAAGATGGTTAAAGTTGATGGGAAGATGGATGGAGCCAAATACAGGACCATTCTTGAAGAAAACCTGTTGGAGTCTGCAAAAGACCTGAGACTGGGACGGAGAGTTGTCTTCCAACAAGACAATGATCCCAAACAAAGCAGAATCTACAATGGAATGGGTCACAAATAAACATATCCAGGTGTTAGAATGGCCAAGTCAAAGTCCAGACCTCAATCCAATAGAGAATCTGTGGAAAGAGCTGAAAACTGCTGTTCACAAACAATCTCCATCAAACCTCACTGAGCTCGAGCGGTTTGCCAAGGAAGATGAGCAAGAATTTCAGTCTCTCGATGTGCAAAACTGATAGACATACCCCAAGCGACTTGCAGCTGCAATCGCAGCAAAAGGTGGCGCAATAAAGTATTAAGTTAAAGGGGCCAAATAATATTGCATGCCCCACTTTTCAGTTCTTGAATTTCCACAAAAATTTAAAATAACCGATAAATTTTGTTCAACTTCACAATTGTGTTCCACTTGTTGATTCTTCACCAAAAATTTTAATTTGGTATCTTTATGTTTGAAGCATGATATGTGGGAAAAGGTTGAAAGTTCCAGGGGGCCGAATACTTTCGCAAGGCACTGTATACTGCATGAGCTCCACCCTCTATACACTGCATGAGGCACACAGCGTCTCCACATAATGAGGCACACAGCATCTCCACATATACTGCCCTCAGTCTCCCCATGTGTAGCATGTCACCACATAGCCTCTCCATGCACATAACACCCTCATAACCTCCCCATGCGCAGCATGACACCCCCATAGCCTCCCCATGTGCAGCATGAGACCTCCATAGTCTCCCCATGCACAGCATGAGACCCCCATAGTCTCCCCATGCACAGCATGACACCCCAATAGGGCCAGTCTCAAGTTGCCTCTTGTTCAGTACAGAGCTATGAATTCTTCTTATTTCTCTGTTACTAGCAGGGAAGGCTCTCCTACTTGAGTGACCATTCTGATGAGCAGAGCTGTCACTTCGATCTATGAGGGCACATTCTTACATTTCCAGCAAAGTGGAAGGGATTTATAGAAATATCAGACCCACTGTGCTTTTATTTTACTCAGCAAAAACTGACCTGTGGTACACGTTTCAAATTCGCAGTATGTCAATTTCTCATGCGGGTAAACAGTTTTTGTGCAGATTTTCTCCCACAAACTTGCATTTAACACAGAAAATCCACAGGTAAAAACTGCATATGCGGTTTTAATGCATTTTTGTGGCGGCAACCCATCAAAACAGGATGTTGCCTGCACCAAGTATATCAAAGTTTTCTCAAAGCCAAATACCAAGATGTCTCAAAGCAGCTTCATCTTTTAACCCCTTAGTGACTGCCGATACGCCTTTTAACAATGGTTAAAGAACAGGATTGGGGTCATTTTTATTTATCACCACTGATGTGATCTAGCACATCAAAGCAGAGAGAAATGGGTTCTCCCCAGCCGGTACCTCCACCATCTCTGGACCCTCCTGCTCCGTGACCCCGCATCAACTTCCTAGAAGATAATGGTGGGAGCATGTGCAGTGCACCTGCCGACATCTGCTAGCCGATACCGGGCAACAACAGATTTTTCCTACTGGCTCATTTTGATCACTGTGATATGGGTGATTGTGTTGGGGTTACAGGTGGGGGTAGGGTTGGTGTTTGGGCTGAGCTAGGGGGTCTCCAAACGCGACATGGTGCCCACCATTGATTCCAGCCAATTTTGCGTTCAAAAAGTCAAATGGTGCTCCCTCCCTAAAGTAAATTTTTGTGAAAAAAAAGCTATTTTTTTTTCTTCCACATTGCTTTAGTTCTCATGAAGTACCTGAAGGGTTAATAAACTTCTTGAATGTTGTTTTACGCACCTTGAGGGGTGCAGCTTTTAGAATGGTGTCACTTTTGGGTATTTTCTGTCATAATGACTCCCCAAATCCCCAGATTGCAAAAAAAAAAAAAAAAGTTCGATCTCCCAATCATTTGTCTCTCCTCTGGTATGATCTAGCAGACCAGAGGAGAGAGAAATGGGGTACCCAAGCAACACCCGGTACTTCCGCTCCGTTCCTTGGTCCTCCGCGTCATCTTCCGGGAAGAAAATGGTGGGAGCATGCGTAGTGAGCCCACCGAGATATTCCGGAAGGTACCCGGCAACAATAGGAATTTTTTCCTATTGTTCATTTTGATCACTGTAGTAAACCCCATCACAGTGATAAAATAAAAAAAAAAAAAAAAAAAATAGTAACCCCCCCCTTGTCATCCCCTTAGTTAGGTAAAAAAAAAAAGTTAAAAAAATATTTTTTTCACAGTTGTAGTGTTGGGGTCTACGGTGTGGTGTTGGGTAAAGGGCTGCAGTTAGAATTGAGGGGTTTCCATTGTTTAGGCAAATTAGTGGCTCTCCAAACGCAACATGGCGCCCACCATTGATTCCAGCCAATTTTGCGTTCACAAAGTCGAACAGTTCTTCCTTTCTTCTGAGCCTTGACGCGTGCCCCAACAGTGGCTTTCCCCCTACATATGGGGTAATGGCGTACTCAGGAGAAATTGCACAACAAATTTTGTGGTCCGTTTGAGGGGTGCAGTCTTTAGAATGGTGTTACTTGAGTATCTTCTGTAATATTGACCCCCCCAAAGTCACTTCAAACGTGAGGTGGTTTCTATTAAATAGTTTTGTCAATTCTGTTGGAAAAATAAATCGCTGGTCAACCTTTAACCCTTATAACTTCCTAGCAAAGATTATGTTTCCAAAATTGTGCTGATGTAAAGGTGACATGTAGGAAATGTTATTTATTAACTATTTTGTCTGACACGACTGATTTAAGAGCACAAAAATTAAAAGTTTCAAAACTGCAAAATTCAAAAATTTGCCAAATTTCCATTTTTTTTCATAAATAAATGCAAGTCCCATCAAAGAAATTTTACCACTTTTATGAAGTACAATGTCACGAATCAGTGGAATCCGTTGAAGTGTTAGAGCGTTCATAAAGTGACAGAGGTCAGAATTGTAAAAATTGGCTTGGTCATTAACGGATTAATGCAAACACTGTTTTAGAATGATAAAACAAAACCCACAAATACACATGTAATAAAATTATATATACTCGCACATATACACACATTCATACAATAATATGTATTTTATAAAAAATAAAAGCAGGAGGTAAAGCACTGGGTGCCAGGTATGTCACCGTGGTGCATAGCCTCTGATGTAAATCCAGGAAAAGCGGGCTCCAGTAACATGTTATTGAGAGGAATTTTAGTGATCCGGAATTTTAGATCCGGAATTTAGGAACAAACAAAAAAATAGCTTGGGTGGGAAAGGTCGCACCAGTACATTCAAGTACAGGGGCTTGCAGGTACTATATATAAGGCAGATTGGTTGGCTCAGGTTTGGTCTGTATTATTGGAGAGGAAAATATCCTTAATGGTGGACAGAATGTGCCCGTGGATAAGCGTTGCCCAGGTACGGACTGGGGCTTAAATTCAGCGCTGGCATTTGAAATCACGCAGACCCATGCTGTCCCTGTCCCAAAGCATTAGATGGGATATATTACTAATATTACCCTGGATGGAGGAAAGCAAGATTTACCACAAGACCAATATTTATAATGATACCCATGGCCTGCTGGGGTAAGTGACGGAGTCAGCGACTTTGTGCTCTGTCAAAACTTTTAGCAGTATGGGTGTATTGAGAACACCAAATCTGTTAATAACGTAGTAGACGAAGCAGCCCACAACCAGACAGGCCCTTCTGGCATTTGCCAGAATTGCCAGATTGCCAGTCCAGCCCTGGCGTTGCCTTTACCTCCTTTTGGGGGAGACTGTGCTACACTGTTGTTCTTAACCTGAGAAAGGAATGTTTTACATTACTGATTGTTTTGGCTGAAGAAAATCCGTTTACTTTATGTTGAAAGTTTACGCCAGAAAAACATTCATCCTGCTTGACACAAAGTCTTGTGCCTGTGGACACCTCAGCAACTACCAAAGAGCGTGAACCCCTTCTTGTCCAGAAATATTAGGTAGCACTACAACAGAAGGTTTGCATCTGGCCAAACAACTCAACTAAATTATACAGCAAACTATACACCGTATAACTGCTGAACACTGACAGATAGTTACTCTCTGAACAATAATCCTCCAAACACCACCAATAACATTCATTTCATACTCCAACACAGGACTGAATACTAAAAGATGTAAATTAGACAAGAGTGGAATTCACCCGTTAGTCTTTTTTTTAGTATCCTATTAAATAGTCCAAAAGAAAAACAAATTGCTTGTTTCCATGGTATGGTAAAATGAAAACACTAAAATGTAGATGAATATTATTCTTGGAAAAAGAAAAGACAAAACAGAATGGTGTGCCATCTGACCGGAGAACATGAAGTTCTAAAGCCAAAGCCAGTCATAGTATCACAAGGATGGGTAACTGTAAACCAATATACTGCTAGGAGATTCAGATATTGTTCTCAAGGTACAGTATAAGCCTTTTCATGACGCACTTGTGGGAAGAAAAGAATCTGGCTTGCAATGAAATCTGCTTTTAGAGAAACACAGCTCAGGTGAGAAGAGAAGCCATAAAATAATGTTAAGGTTTATAACATGCTACACATAAGGGAATTCATATTTCATGTTATTTTCATTAAATGGAATCTGTCAACAGGTTAAAACTAGACCTTTATTTAAAAAAAAAAATTTAGTCTTAGTGCTTTTCCGAGTATTCCCCTTAGTTTGTTTTTTTTTTTTTTTTTTTTAAATCCACCAATTTTGAAGACATGTTTTATTTTAATTTGCGTTAATTTTTATGATGATCTTTAACAATAAAACGTTGCTCTCAGGGTAACTACAGTTGTGCTCAAAAGTTTACATACCCCAGCACAATTTTTGCTTTTTTTTGCCTTTTTTTCAGAGAATGTGTATCATAACACCAAAATGTTTTCTCCACTCATGGTTAGTGGTTGGGTGAAGCCGTTTATTGTCAAACTACTGTGTTTTCTCTTTTTAAATCATAATGACAAGCCAAAATATCCAAATAACCCTGATCAAAAGTTTACATACCCCATTTCTTAATACCGTGAATTGCCCCCTCTATCATCAATGACAACTTGAAGTCTTTTTTTTTGTGGTAGTTGTGGATGAGGTTCTTTATTTTCTCAGATAGTAAAGATGTCTATTCTACTTGGCAAAAGGCCTCCAGTTCCTGTAAATTCCTGGGCTGTCTAGCATGAACTGCGTGCTTGAGATCTCCCCAGAGTGGCTCAACGATATTAAGGTCAGGAGACTGAGATGGCCACTCCAGAACCTTCACTTTGTTCTGCTGTAGCCAATGATAGGCTGACTTGACCTTGTGTTCTGAATCGTTGTCATGTTGGAAAGTCCAAGTACATCCCATACGCAGCTTTCGGGCTGATTGCAAATTTGTCTCCAGTATTTGCTGATAACGTGATGCATTCATCTTTTCCTCAACTTTGACCAAGTTTCCTGTGCCTTTATAGCTCACACATCTCCAAAACATCAGTGATCCAAAAGTTTTGATGCTCGTCTCTATGCTGTTTTGTGTATTGTAGGCAAGATACTTTGTGGCATTTGCGCAGTAATGGCTTTCTTCTGGCGACTCGACCATGCAGCCAATTTTTCTTCAAGTGCTTCCTTATTGTTCATCTTGAAAGAAAAACCACAGTTTTCAGAGTCCAGTAATGCAGCTGATGTTATTTGTGGGTTATTTGTGGGTTTTCTTTGCATTCCAAACAATTATCCAGGCAGTTGTGGACGAAATTTGTGTTGCTCTACATGACCATGGTTTTGTATTTACAGAGCCCCTGATTATCTATTTGCTAACCACAGTTTGAAAGCTACTGACTAGCACTATCAATTCCTTGGATATCTTTTTGTATCCCTTTCCTGTTTTATACAGTTCAACTACCTTTTCCCATAGGTCCGATGACCGTTATTTTGCTTTTCCCATGACTCACAATCCAGAAATGTCAGTGGCTGGATGAAAGATGCAAGAGTCTGCCTGGATCTGAGAAACTCACAGCTTTTATGCACACACTGATTACAAGCAAACAAGTCACAGGTGAAGATGTCACCTTTAGTAGCAATGCAAACCAATTCGTGTCAACTTCTGTGCACTAATTATCAGGCCAAAATCACCAGAGTATGTGAACTTTTGATCAGGGTCATTTGGATGTTTTGGGTTGTCATTATGATTTAAAGAGAAAACACAGCAGTCTGACAATAAATGTCTTCACCCAACCACTAACCATGAGTGGAGAAAATGTTTTGCTATTATTCATATTCTCTGGAAAAAAAAGGCCAAGAAAGCAAACATTCTGCTGGCGTATGTAAACTTTTGAGCACAACTGTATATCCCTGTGAGCCAAGTCTAATTGGTAAATACCATAAAAATAAGCGCATAAAGGGAACCGGTCAGCGGGATTGTGCACAGTAACCTACAGAGTGTCAGGTCGGCGCCGTTATACTGATACCTTGGTTGACGAAATCCATCTTGTGGTTGTTGTGTAATCTTTAATTTCAGCTTTGAGTTAATGATATGCTCGTGCCATGGCACAGTCATGGCACCTGCGCTGCAGCATAATCACGTTTATTGTCCTAGTAACTGCTCTTGATGTTACTGAACAAGTACAAAAAAAAAATCTATTTGAAAATGGTGCCCACCTCACCTGTGTAGTAGCAGCTATTGTTGTGTATAGAAAGCGGAAAGATACTATTGTGCAGGCGCCGCTATGTTGCTGGAGGAGAAAAAAAA
Organism: Ranitomeya imitator; assembly: GCF_032444005.1. Taxonomy (NCBI): domain Eukaryota; kingdom Metazoa; phylum Chordata; class Amphibia; order Anura; family Dendrobatidae; genus Ranitomeya; species Ranitomeya imitator. Next base: position 411,705,888 of record NC_091286.1, on the reverse strand, counting down.
TTCCTCCTCTAAGATGGCACAGCCGATGCATGCTTAAAGGGAACCCGTCACCCCAAAAATCGAAGATGAGCTGCGGCCACCGGCATCAGGGGCTTAACTACAGCATTCTGTAATGCTGTAGATAAGCCCCCGATGTACCCTGAAAGGTGAGAAAAACAGGTTATATTATACTCACCTAGGGGCAGTCCCGCTGCGGTCTGGGTCCAATGGGCGCCGCAGTCCGGTGCCTCCAATCTTCTTATGAGGACGTCCAATTCTTCTGTTCCTCACACCACAGATCTGGCGCAGGCGTGCTTTGTTCTGTTGAGGGCAGAGCAAAGTACTGCAGTGCGCAGGCATCGGGGCTCTCTGAGTTTTCTTTTCCTCAATAGGGCAAAGTACGCCTGCGCCAAAGCTGTGGCATGAAGACAAGAAGAGGACGTCATCATATGAAGATAGGAGGCACCGAACCGGGACACCCATCGGACCGGACCGCAGTGGGACCGCCCCTGGGTGAGTATAATATAACCTCTTATTCTCATCTTTCAGGTGACATCGGGGGCTTATCTACAGCATTACAGAATGCTGTAGATAAGCCTCTGATGCCGGTGGCAACAGTTCATCTAGGATTTTTGGGGTGACAGGTTCCCTTTAACAGCAGCTATCGGATCTCTATACACAACGATATCTGCTACTGCGCAGGCGCCATTTTCAATTATTTTTTTCTTTTTTTTTTTTTTAAAAAGGTTGTTCACTACTTTTACATTGATTAATTATCGTTAGGATAGGTCATCAATGTCTGATCGGCCAGGGTCCAACACCCGGCACCCCCGCTGATCAGCTGTTATCGGTGTTGGCAGTGGCAGGAAGTACACACTTGCCAAGCTGCTCCGACTACTTGTAGCGGCCGCTGTAGGGCACTACACATCTGCCTCCTATTTTTTGAATAGTGACGCTTCCATTTGGTTTAAAAAGTGAACCTGTCAGCACGATGTTGTAATATAGAATAACGCAATGGCTGTAATGGCGTGGTAATACTAAATTTATACCTTTAGTCAAGGAATTTGCTTTGATGTGCCATGTATCATATTTCACAAATATCCAGTGTCTTTTTAGCATGAGAATTATATAATCGCTGTCACATATTGCAGCTTATAAGAAAATTGTTTTTAAAGTGTGAAAAAAACATGCAGACAAACCATAAGCTCGCTAAATCATACTCGAGTTTAGTTTAAGAGCAAGTGGAAAGAATGATCTGCTGCACACATTTGAGATTATTCTGTTAAAAGGAGGAAATTATATTTAGAGTTCTTCGTAACTGTACAAGAATATGTTGTTAAGAAACAAAGTGTACTCATTACATTTGTTCTGTAACATGCAGCTGGACACAAATCAATTACTACTTCGCTAGTGTTGTCCAATTTAGTTTGAATTTCTTCTTTGCAGTCAATGAATATGCAAGTTAATGGTTTGGCCGATAAATAATACGTATTACCTAGCTTATTATGGACAGCGTGCCCATTGGAATAAAGTGGTGGTCACATTTCCTCTATTCAATGTCTATGGGAGACTGGCTGAGAAAGTGATCATGTATATCACCAAACCTGTGAATAGATAAATGCTGTTCATGGAACCAATCCTTTAGGACCCCATCGAGGTCTCCATATACATACCATGAAAGACATGTTTTCAAACTCTGAAAGATAATCCAGTTAATCATTTAAAGTTCACTAGAGTGGAAAGCATTAAAAGGTGCCTTGGACCAAGATAGCAAAATATTAAAATGTGACAAGCCATAGCACATGTGCAGTCTTACACCATAAAACCTAAATGAGGGCCTCTACATAGACCATTATTCCCCATGTGTCACCAACACATCAGGATTTCCTAACTATTGCCAAAGTAATAGGATCATCATCTGGTCAATACAAAGGAAATTCTGAAAACCTGATCTGTTGGTGACTCTTGAGGACTGGAGTTGGGGTAACACTTATACAGGCCACTGGAGGTCCAAAACAGAATCTGTGAGAAACTTGGAAAAACAATACCAAAAGGTAAATACGAAATTAACTTACCGTACTCTTATTCAGGCATTTACTAAGTTACATGCCGATAAGTGGAGAAACTACACGTTACCGGCTGAAGTGCCCTAGTTCAGCATGAGACTACAATACTAACGGTCTCTTGGACTATCTCACAGACTTCCCGTACATTTTATCTAAAGAACTTCTACAAAATGAGCACCTACGGAAAGATCAACGTCCATAGATTCATGTATCTCACCATTAAACTTTAGTTTCTTATTAATGTATATTTTTTTGCACATGTTCTATAAATTAGCAGCACCTCTATCGTTTTGGATTGACCGTAGTGAATATTTAGTTGGACTGATATTGTTTGCATTCTACAGAAAGCACAATATGGTTTTTACTTTATGATGGATATGATTGAGAATGGTTCTCACCGACTTCTATTCAATATGTCTGAAATCGGTATCTGGGCCATTTAGGAAAATTATATATAAGTATTGAGCGCAGAGGACATTTCCTATATTGTGCTTACATGCACAATCTTGTTATGAATAAGAAGAGAACTATCCAGGTTTGTTTCATTTGCAAGCGACATGAGTTTAAGAAGCAATTTCGGGGTCTGGTTTTATTTTGTTTTGTTTATGTTTTTTTTTAAACACCGCATACTCCAAGATTGAATTTTTTTTTCTTTTTGCAAATTCCTAAGGCTGGTTTCACATTTGCTTTTTTGCCGCTGCGTTTGTAACGCATATAAACGCATGCGTTCGATTTTCCTATATTTAATATTAAAAATGCATGCTTTTTTTGTACGCGTTTTGCCGCGTTTGACGACGCATGCGTCGTTTCGATGCTTGCGTCTTGGCGCGGAAATGCAACATGTAGTAATTTCTAGAGGCGTTTTTTGCCGCAAAAAAACGCATGCGTTCGATTGCATCAAAAAAACGTATTGCTGTCTACGTAAACGCATGCGTTTTAACACAGGCGTTTGGTTGAGTTTTTGAACGCATGCGTTTCCATAGAGAAAAACAAGTCTAGACACTGATAAGCCACCCCCACCATCAAGGTGATAAAGGGATCCAAACCCTAACCCTAGCCCTAAGCCACCATCAAGATGAAAAAGGGATCCCAACCCTAACCCCAAAGGGATCCAAACTCTAACAATAGCCCTAACCCACCATCAAGATGAAAAAGGGTTCCAAACCCTAGCCCTAACAGGATCCAAACCCTAACCCTAGCCCTAACCCCAAAGGGATCCAAACCCTAACCCTAGCCCTAACCCCAAAGGGATCCAAACCCTAACCCCAAAGGGATCCAAACCCTAACGGGAAAATGGAAATAAATATTTTTTTAATTTAATTTTTCCCTAACTAAGGAGTTGATGAAGGGGGTTTGATTTCTATTTATAAGGGGTTTTCTAGTGGATTTTTATGATTGGCAGCTGTCACACACTGAAAGACGCTTTTTATTCCAAAAAATATTTTTTGCGTTACCACATTTTGAGAGCTACAATTTTTCCATATTTTGGTCCACAGAGTCATGTGAGGTCTTGTTTTTTGCGGGACATTTTTATTGGTAACATTTTCGGGCACGTGACATTTTTGATTGCTTTTTATTCCGATTTTTGTGAAGCAGAATGAACAAAATCCAGCTTGTGAAATTTCTCATCATGCGTACCAAAAGCGCAAACGCAGGAAAAAACGCATGTAAACGCGTACAAACATGGAGTTTTTTTAACCGCATGCGAAAATGTATGCGTCTAAAAAAAAAAACGCAGCATTTGTACGCGCTTACATGCGTTTTTTTCACCACTTGCGGATGCGTTTAAATTGCTGCGGATTTAAACGCAAATATGAAACCAGCCTTAAATGTATAAAAAAAAATTAAAAAAAAAAAAAACACGTTGCCACCTGCTTTCAAAAGGTATGCGAACACCGCTTCATTCTCTCTTAATGGGCAGCACAAATCAGACACTGACTTATTTCAGCTATGTATGTTTTACTTTCAAATGCTGCACACTTTAAGAAAAAATATACATTTAAAGGCTAACCGAGTACTGTGACACTCTGGTGACAAGTCCAAGGGACCCTAGTGGCTTCTCCCCGCCCCGCTCTCCTGGAGTGGCAGGTGTCTCCTAAAACATACATGTATGGAGAGACCTAGGTCTCATGATGAGAAGGCCGTAGCAATCGGGGACCTACCTCTTGGACTAGTCACTAGTGTTAGGTTAGGCTTAGGTCAAGTAGTGTTAGATTAGGATTTAGGCTTTTTTTCTTAGGCAGGCATAAAAAAAATACCAATGGCCCACAGAACTTACAGTGCGGAGCAGGCGTATACCCTGCTTTGCTCCGTTAGTGAAACAATCTTCCTCTGAAGTGGAGCAATTTTCAGAGAGTGACAATGACTCTTCCTCCACGTGATCTCAAAGCCCAATGGTACTGGAGTCTGTCATAACTGCTGAAGTTTCAGAGGCAGGACCAAGTACTGCAGTCCCCCCACCGCTGTGGTATCACGACAGCTCATTTTCCCCAAAAATTCCCCCCTTTTTATCAGCCCTTGGTATAAAAGCTGATGTAGCCAGTTTTATCCCCTTTGATTATTTCCAAATTGTAATTATCCCTGAAGTACTACAATCGATTGCCCACCAAACCAATTCATATGCCCATCAATATATTTCCCAAAAACCCACTGTCTTTCATTCCAGTTGCTGGATCCCCACATATGTCCCCGAAATAAAAAAAAAATAAAAAAAATAGGCATTACCCTGAACATGGGTTTAGTAAATAAAAAAAAAAAATTTTAAAAGCACTCCGCTCCTACTGGGCAACTAAATCTGTCCACAGAACCCCTGTATTTGGGGGTGTCATGTCTCGAGCCAGTTATGAAGCCCTATTGAGATTTCTTCACTTTAGTCAATTTCCAAGCACACAAGAACTGATCTTAACTACGATCGGCTGAACAAATTGAGACCCCCAATTTCCTTCCTGAAAGAATTCTAAATTCATATACCCCAGAACAAAATCTGGCAGTAGGAAAGTCCTTGATGAGCTTCAAGGGCCATCTTTCATTCCACCAATTCCTCCCCTCCAAGAGCAAAATACGACAACAAGCTCTACACCAGGGGTGTCAAACTGCAATCCTCAAGGGCTGCAAACAGGTCATGCTTTCAGGATTTCCTTGTACTGCACAGGTGATAATTTAATCACCTACACACAATGATTGCAGCACCTTGTGCAAAGCTAAGGAAATCTTGAAAACACGCATGGTATGCGGCCCTCGAGGAATGCAGTTTGACACCCCTGCTCTACACAAAATGAGCGACGGCACATCAGGCTATACACCCACCTTTAAAATTTACAAAGGAAGGGACTGCCAAATTACGGTAGCTTTTAAACCAACTCCAGGCAATTGGCATTCCAGGTTAAAAAAAAAAAAATGTCATCAAGAGTACCACATGTATACGGACAACAAGCATCCCCCCCCTATACAAAATCCTATATGCTGAAAATACAGGGACCTGTGGGACAGGAGGAGGCAGTCTTCCAAGTCAGTTTCTGGACATCCTCTACCAGAGAGACACTTTATTCACCTTGTCCCTGCCACTCCCACCTAAAACCATGCACCAAAAAGAGGCAGTGTTTGTAGGAAACACGGTAGAAGGAGAAATTCCTGATATTATTGCTATATGTGCCCACCTCAACCAGGCCTTTGTGTCAGCCAGTTTTGAAATCTACCATACAACTTCCCATTAATTTCACATGAATAAGACCAAATTGTGCGGTAGAGCCTTTTTTTTTTTTACCAAGTAATTTATATTTTCTGCTTAAGCAACCCCAGTAGAGAGGATTTTTTATTGGACAAGTATTTCTTTGGGTCAGTAAAACACATTTTACCCCATTTCACAATTCCAGGATTTGTACATCACATACCAAACTTATTATTTCAGACAAATCCTCATCCACATACCCACGTGTATACTCCAAAAGGTGGACCCCACAAATGTTCTTGAAAAGTAAGGTCATCTGAATTAATTCCAGGACCTGATTACTCAAACATTTTTGACCATTCATTTTAGTATGACTGATTTTACGACTAGGTCTTGATACACTAAACTTTTGTTTCCCTTGTGACAGGGTAACTTTAACGGTATATGAGAGGAGATATGTGCAACTGCGCATAATGGCATCAGTGATGGGAAACCAGAGTATTTTCCTCCAGCACACTACATAGTAACATAGTAACATAGTAAGGCCGAAAAAAGACATTTGTCCATCCATTTCAGCCTACATTCCATCATAATAAATCCCCAGATCTACGTCCTTCTACAGAAACTAATACCGTAATTGTATGATACAATATTGTTCTGTTGTGAGGGTTAAATTAAAGTAGCATATATGGGCTTGTTTTAGGTGGACATCTATAGAGTGGGTGGGAAGATGTTCACCACATCTCCAGCGTCGGCACAGGACATGTGTGATGTCAGAGTCATGTGATCAGTCACATGGTCTGGGTTTAAATGGATAGACTTGAGAGGCAGTCTGTGTGTTGTGTTTCGAGAGGAAAGACTCCAAACGGTGGTCTAGGTGGAGCTGAAAACACATGGTGGTCTGAGCGGGCGAATCTCTCAGACATATGGACTTTGCTATATGTTATCTTTTTGTTTTGCTGTGATGCCAGAAAGTCTTTGTTTACTTTGCTGAACCCGGTTATGGCTTTGCTATTCCACAATAAGCCAGCAGGTGATTTACCACAAGAAGCGTTCCAGTGTCTACCTTGTGAAGCAGCTGAGTCAGTCAACCCCTCACACCCTCTATATTACTTGTTCATTATATTGGTGATTTGGGCATGTTCATTTTACAGGAGGATCTCCAATAATGAAGCTGTTCTGTACTTCTAAACTGTGGGCTTTACTGCATGGTTCTCGACGAACCTCCTGCACCAGACAATACTTTCAGGATTCTGTAGGCAAAAAGACGTTTGTGCATATAGCGGTTCCCAGATTAGAGGGCAGGAGCCTGCTATGGTGTACCAGGTCTATTGGCACATTCATCTCTCATATAGGGATTGATGGAGCTAAAATGGACGTTGTAAGACCAGTCTCTGATAGGCTGTCATTATAGCCCTGCTGGTGTTCTTTCATCTTTGGAACAAACTCTGGTTTGCCAAATAGTTGGCTGCAATTTTCCTCCACATTTTGCCCTTCATTCCAGTACAGTTTATTCTATCTTAAATTTGCAACTGCGAGATAACTTGTTAGCAAGACCAAGTTTAACCCCAGCTTTTTTCGGTTTTGCGCTTTCGTTTTTCGCTCCCCTCCTTCCCAGAGCCATAATTCTTTTATTTTTCCATCAATATGGCCATGTGAGGGCTTATTTTTTGCGGGACAAGTTGTACTTTTGAACGACATCATTGGTTTTTGTATGTCATGTACTACAAAATGGGAAAAAAATTCCAAGTGTGGTGAAATTGCAAAAAAAAGTGCAATCCAACGCTTGTTTTTTGTTTGGCTTTTTTTCCTAAGTTTACTAAATGCTAAAACTGAGCTGCCATTTTGATTCTCCAGGCCATTATGAGTTCACAGACACCAAACATGTCTTGGTTATTTTTTATCTAAGTGGTAAAAAAAAAATCCAAACTTTGCTAAAAAAATAAAATAAAAAAAATTAAATTGTGCCATTTTACGATACCGGTAGCATCTCCATTTTTTGAGATCTGGGGTCGGATGAGGCTTATTCTGTGTGTGCCAGGCTGACGTTTTTAATGATACCATTTTGGTGCAGATCCGTTCTTTTGATCACCCATTAATGCATTTTAATGCAATGTCGCGGCAACCAAAAAAACGTAATTCTGGAGTTTCAAATTTTTTTCTTTCTACACTGTTTAGCGATCAGATTAATCCTTTTTTTACTGATAGATCAGGCGATTCTGAACGTGGCGATACCATTTGTGTGTATATTTTATATTTTTATTGTTTTATTTTGAATGGGATGAAAGGGGGGTGACAAACTTATTTTTCATTAATTTTTATTTTTTTTTATTTTTTATTTTGCCATGCTTCAATAGCCTCCATGTGAGGCTAAAAGCTGGCAAAGCCTGATCGGCTCTGCTACATAGGAGCAATCTGAGCATCTCTCCTATGTAGTGGAATTGCTGCACAGCAATCCGGCATCAACAACCATAGAGGTCTTCAATAGACCTCTGGTTGTCATGCCGACTTATCGCTGACCCCCAATCACGTGACGTGGGTCAGTGGTGCACTCATTTCCGGCCCGACAGCCGGAACAGCTAGTTAAAAGCCACAGTCAGAATTCGACAGCAGCATTTAGCTAGTTAATAACGGTAGGTGGATTGCGATTCCACCCGCCACTATTGCGGGCACATGTCAGCTGTACAAAACAGCTGACATGTCTGGGCTTTGAGGCGGGCTCACTGCTGGAGCCCACATCAAAGAAGGGGAACTGACCTCGGACGTACTAATCCGTCCGAGCTCAGAAAGGGGTTTAGAAAAAGCTTTTTTTTTTCTTTTTTTCCTTTTTTTTTTTTTTTTTTTTTAAGGGGCATGCCTCCCTTTGAGTAACAATGCCTGGAAGGATTTTTCTTGTTTGATCGTTCAATGGTTCTGTAAGCTTTGAATGGGTCCTGGAATTCCCTCAATTTTACCCTAAAGACCAAATGGTGTGCCATCTATTATAGGCACAGCCATGTGTCCAGTACTCATATTGGATGGATTTTTGAAAACTGAACATCTAATGCAATACAATTTGAGGTGTGCCTCAGAACGTACAAAAAAAGATTCATATAAGACCGTGGAAAAAAAAATGCCAACTGTAAATTTTCAAAATTGTGTTGCATCAACTGCATAAAAAATGGTGGTATCAAAATACTCACTACCTCCCTAGATAAATAAATTACAGGATTTAATTAACAAAAAAGACATTTATTGGGGATTTGATTTCTGTTGCTCTTGAAACACACACTCTGCAAATATGACAATCTATTCCAAACAGAGCAAAATTTGTGTTCCAAAATTCACATTGTGCCCCTTCTGTTCCGAGCCCTACAGTTTGTCAAAACAGAACTTTTTGACTACACCACGCTCGTAAGAAAGTGGGTAACAAATTGTGGGGTCCACTTTTTGGTGTTATCTCATGCAAAAGTGAGAAATTTGGGGCTAAAGCAAGATTGTGGGGAAAAAAATGAACTTTTTCAATATGACGACCTAATGTTATCAAATTTTATGTCGTTACCAGTGAGTTTAAAATGTTCAGTATACCCCTGGATAAAATCCTGGAGGATGTAGTTTCCAAAATGGGGTCCGTTGTGTGAAGGGGGTTCCAGTGTTTAGGCACATCAGGGTGTCTCCAAACAAGACATGGCATCCGCTCTCGATGCCAGTCAATTTTGCGTTCAAGAGGTCAAACGGCGATTCTTCCCTTCAGAGCTCTGATGTGTCTAAACAGTGGTATTACCTCACATATGGTATATCGCCGTACTCACAAAAAATTACACAAATTTGGTGATCCATTTTCTATTCTTACCTTTGTAAAAATAAAATTGGGATCTGGTGTAAAATTTCTGTGAAAGAAAAAATGTAATTATTCATTTTTTCCCTCCATGTTGCTTCAGTTCCTGAGAAGCACCTGAAGGGTTAATAAACTTCTTGGATGTGGTTTGAGCACCTTGATGGATACAGTTTTTAGAATGGCGTCACTTTTGGGTATTTTCTGTCATATAGGCCATTCAAGGTCACTTCAAATGTGATGCGGTCTTGCAAATTTTATTGGAGAAATCGCTGGTCTACGTTTAACCCTTATAACTTCCCATTACAAAAAAAAAAAAAAAAATTTTAAATTGTGCTGATGTAAAGTACGCATGTGGGAAATGTTATTTCCCTTCTGTGTTTTTTAAGCAGCATTTCACACATTAGTAAACAGATGCTCTAAATGTAATAGCCTCAAAGTCTTGCCAGATAAAAATAGCAGGTGTAATCTAAGCGATAAGAGCAGTTCTTAAGCTTGCATGCACATCTCTACTGAAACTAAAGCCAGCTTCTTCGCCCAAGTCTCCTGGTAGATTTGCCCATAATAGCTAAAGACATAATATTTGGTCAGAAAACCAGATTCTCCGTGGCCACTAGAGGTCATGATGAATCCAAGCTCTCCTAGATAACGGCTGATTGGAGGGCACCTGCAGATAGGCAAGGCGGGAATGGGTTTATTCACATGATGCAGAAAGTGGACCATCTTGAAGCTAGTGATGTCACAGAAGACCAGCATTAATCCTACTCCAGCTGCTTCATAGTAACAATCTACACTGACTTCATTCCACCAGCTGGGCACACAGGGTGAGCAGACTTCAACAGTTACACTTTTCAGCAAAATAGCTGTGAAACTGCTAGTTGCCAGCAAACACAAAGAAATTGAGTATATATAAAATAAAGTTAGTGATGTTAAGATGACATCATTGATCAATCTTCTGTGGTTTGAGTAGTTTTACAGTACGGATCAGATGGCCAGTAGAATCAGGATTTGCAAGCTCATCACAAGAGTCACTGATGGCTAGAGAGGCCTTTTAGGTGTTCGACCGCTAGAACCTCCATGGATTCTTGCATGAATGAAGCAGTTAAGTGTATGATTGTCCAGCACTTTATACACTTCTATGGGAATGAAAACTGTAATTTAACAAGTAAATTAAGTGCTGGTCATGCATTCACACAATTTTGGGACTACCTTTTAACCAGATGGGCATAGGTCCCAGTTGTCTGCAAGCCAATCTTACATAACCTATTCCTACAAGTTGAGCAAAAACATTAGCACGACCCTAGTCCAGTGGTGGTGTCAGCTAGTCCATGGCTTCTGGTCCAGAGTCCTTAAAACCTAACTGCCAACATCCTAGGTGCCTCTAGGTGAAGGCCCGGCATAACGTCAAGCCTGGATCACACCCCAATGATGGGGTCATGCCAAATCAATTAGAACAGAGGTCCTGGGGTCACCAGCGGGTAGCAGGTTCACAGGGCTCTGGTCCAGCAGCCATGGACTACAGCTTTGGCTGCTTGTCCAGGGTCCTATAAGCTTTTTGCTCAACTCAAATTGAATGTTTATATAATGTATTTAGTAGGTGGGGAAACTTTAATCCAGATCAGGTTAAATTGTTAATATTTCTTCAACTGGCCATCAATAAAATTACTCTCAAAATAATCAGATTTTTATGAAGATAGACAGGCTCCACACCAGAACTGCAACTTGGAATACAGTTATCAGAGCTGGGTCTTATGAAAAGACCATATAGCAGAGTAACAACCACAGTGATAAAACAGATTTTCAATCCTGGGAATCCGACCATACCGACTTCCACTTAACTACAGCAAAAATAAATCTTTGTAGAAATGTATTACGAAGCCAAGTTTATGGAAATCTTCACTAGCTTTCTCTTGTATTAATTCTATTTACTAAGACTTTCTCACAAAAAAGACCTACAATTAAGAAGTCAAGAAGAAGCCAGGGCGAAACGTGCGTTGGGGCGATGAGGGTCTCCGCGGCAGTTCTGAGCATCCACGCAGACATTGGCACTTTTTCACAGCATTCATGACAGGTAATATAACCATGATTTATGCTATTCAGCGGACACTGCATGTCCTCAGTACACTGGTCTATGGTGTTTCCGGGCCCATTGTTTGGACATTATAGTATGATTTATAGCGTTATTTATCCTTACTCATTTCGTCATAGCGCTGTGCGGATTTTTTAGTGTTCTGTGTCTGCGTGTTTTCCTTTTTTTCAGCTCTAGGCCATTCTTTATAGGTAAATTGGGTACTATATATTACCCCTGAGAATGTCTCAAATACCTAAATTATGTTGAATGGGTATTTATGCCATATGATACTATGGTGGAGCTATATATTTACCATCTTTAATGTAGTATATTGCTATGCTGTCTGGAGCCGCTCTTGTTGAATATCTTTAAATTATATTTTTTTGTCTTTTTTTTATATAAAAAAAATGTGTCTTTAATAAATATGGATTATTTTAATAATTTGGTTCGCTTCATTTTGACTACTTAATTGTAGGTCTTTTTTGCGAGAATGTATGGTCAAAGTGCCATTGTGGTAACATATTGGGAATCTTCTTGATACACTATTTACTAAGACTGTTGCAAAACAGTCACTGCCTTACAAAGACACAAGGTGATGACATCACAGGAAGTAAGGGAAGATTACACAGAGGGAAGTTTCACTTTCACACGAACCTTCGACACCCTGAACTGATGGGAAAGAAAACATTACAGCACTCCTGCTTAAACTTTGCACAAATGCCGGTTCTGAGGTCATTGTACCAGGAAAATGCATCAATGTACGGTACTATGCAATATGAGTACATAAGAAATAAAAAGTTACTTTAACCGTAACCTAAATATCCATTAAACGGGTAGTCTCATCTCCTAGATATTATGTGAATAAGGATGCTTCAGGGTGCTTCCTTCAGAGGATCCTTAACTCAGTTTAGAATAAGAAGGTTATATAGCCAAAGAACCAAGTATCTGTTGTTGAATCAGATGACATTTTATTGGCCATGTACAGCAAATACAAAGCATTACATAACAAAAAACTTTAAAAAACACGCGTTTTGGCCTTTATCAGGTGTACACATTATCCACATGGAGGAATTATTTCTCTGTGCGGGAAATCACCTCCATGTTATTACAGATGGCAGCACACCAGTGGAAGGATGACATTGTTTGCAAACGTTTCCCAGTGTTGTGCCTCCTTGCACAACTACACCAGGTGGGCAAGATTCAAGTTGTACTTTTCTCACCAAGTAAGCGTCACTCATTTACTACATTTAGATAGCGCTCTCCCTCGCTTTCCCCTCATCCTCTTTCCCAGGACCTCATTCTCCTAGATATTACTACATCTACTACATATTGGGATAGTAACCAGGGCTGTGGAGTCGGAGTCGTGGAGTCGGAAGTAGTTTTGGTTGGAGTCGGAGTCGGTAGAAATGTACCGACTCCAGCTTTAAAAAAAAAATTATTAATATTTCATAATTGAACTTTCATATGAATTTTATAAATGTTACTCAAATATATATGTTCTATCTAACTATGAACAACAGGGATAAGCAGTTCTGCTGGAGATAGAGACATTTCTTAAGGTACCTTCACACTAAGCGACGCTGCAGCGATACCGACAACGATGTCGATCGCTGCAGCGTCGCTGTTTGGTCGCTGGAGAGCTGTCACACAGACAGCTCTCCAGCGACCAACGATGCCGAGGTCCCCGGCAACCAGGGTAAACATCGGGTTACTAAGCGCAGGGCCGCGCTTAGTAACCCGATGTTTACCCTGGTTACCATCGTAAAAGTAAAAAAAAAACAAACTACATACTTACCTTCAGCTGTCTGTCCCCGGCGCTCTGCTTCCCGCACTGACTGTGAGCACAGCGGCTGGAAAGCAGAGTGGTGACGTCACCGCTCTGCTTTCCGGCTGACCGGCGCTGACACAGGATGCAGGAGGAGTGCAGAGAAGCAGAGCGCCGGGGACAAACAGCGGAAGGTAAGTATGTAGTGTTTGTTTTTTTTTACTTTTACGATGGTAACCAGGGTAAACATCGGGTTACTAAGGCGCAGCCCTGCGCTTAGTAATCCGATGTTTACCCTGGTTACCAGTGAAAACATCGCTGAATCTGTGTCACACACGCCGATTCAGCGATGTCTGCAGGGAGTCCAGCGACAAAATAAAGTTCTGGCCTTCTAGCTCCGACCAACGACATCACACCAGGATCCTGATCGCTGCTGCGTGTCAAACTGAACGATATCGCTATCCAGGACGCTGCAACGTCACGGATCGCTATCGTTGTGAAGTTGTTTAGTGTGAAGGTACCTTTACTTCTTGTGTGTCATGGTTCTCCACTGCCCTTATCTAATCTTATACTTGGTTAACCTCATGCTGCCCCAACCCCCCTACTTACAATGTATGAAACTGAAAGTGAAAATGTGTTGCAAATTCTTAGTAGTAAAGCTCCTCTTCTAGACTAGATGTTTGGTGTGCGTCTTCCAAGCATCTCACAGCTGCTACTCAGAAGAGGAAGACTAAGTAGTATTATCCTTTCAACAAACTCTGCATCAGTTAACTGTGAGTACATGAGGAATAACAGAATTTAATTTCGAAAACTATTTGGATCACAAGGACCGTGCAAAGCGAGAGTCATCCCCATCAAAGAACACAGCCAGTACATTTCAGCAGAATTTTTCATGTGCACTAAAAGAAATTGAGAAATTTGACCGTTCATCAAAAACAGTGCAACAAGCGATTCCTCTGTATCCCGACATTCTCAGAGATGTTGCCCGAGTGGTTACTGCTTTGCCACCAACCCAAGTTAGTGTAGAGAGGTTGTTCTCTGCTCTCAAAATAATTAGATCATATTTGAGGGCATCCATGAAGGAGGATCTGACAGAGGCAATACTTTTTCTGAGGACAAATGTATAGATTTCTTCTTATAACTGCATAATAGTGTTTATTGCATATTTACTTACAAGAGTTTAGAAAAGTTATTTGCTATATTCTAATTGTATTCTAATAAATATAGTTTTTTGCTCTACGTAGTCTGATTACTTATATGATGGTGAGAAACTGAATAAGCACAATGTTAATATTTGACAACAGTAAATTTATTGTTACGAATTGGCCATTTATGAAGGAGTCGTAGTCTGAGTGGGAACCTGATAAAATCCAGGAGTCGGAGTCGCAACTCTGGCTTACCGACTCCACAGCCCTGATAGTAACAACAACATTAGCAAGTACCTCCAATTAGAAGTGTAGTATAGTTCTTCTGATTCCCTATGTTGCTTACCCTATGTGCAAGGCACTGCAACAGCTTAGGCATCAATGGTTACAACCACTAACAGTTAAATGTGACTTTATATGATTGATACTAACCATGGATACCTAAGCTACTACAATGCGCTGCACATGGGCAAGCACCATGGCGAATCAGAAGATCTTTATACATTTGTAATTGGAGGTATATGCTATTATCACTCCTACTCCATATTGGGATCCTGGAGATGGGGATAGCCCTTTAAGGAAAGAAGGTGAAATAGTTACACAAAAGAAATGTACTCAATGCAAAGATTTCCTCTGGTGATGCAATGCAGCGTCCATTGGGCTCATCCTCCATGTAATCTGACATATCAGACTGCCGTAGCCCACAGGTGACTCCATATAAATAGCTAGGGTGGGGGGGGGGGGGGGAGAAAAAAAAAAAAAAAAAGCGTTTCCAAAGCACTTCACTTCAGAGCGTGCAGCTGGCCTGCAGAGATATCAGGCTGATGAGCCGAGACAGATTGCGTACATGAGAACAGCACTGTACGAGCTTGTGTTTATTTGGAAAGTTACACAAGAGGGGAAAAGTGCAGCGATTAATGAAAATGTTCATTAAAACTGGAAAACTGAGGTTCAGTTATGGGAATTGAGACACTGAGCTTACACTGGGAAATCGAAAAAAGGTGAATTTAGAATTGAATCTTACTGGTAAAGGCTTGACAACCTGCCTAAAGTATGCAAATTCTAGGCAAACACGGACTATAAAAATAAGCGGCCAATTTATCAAAGCACTTTACAACCTAATGTTAAAAACATTTGCCAATTTTGAGACTTCAAAAGTTAGCGGGGCTGATATAAAGTGGCTGCATCTTAGCATAAAGGTGCAGAGAGGGGGCGGATTGACTCGAATACATTTTCTGACTTCATTCCATAGTGTTTAAAGCCCAGCAGGAAATAAACTACTGAAAATAGGAATCTAGATTTCCTTCCAAACACTAGAATTCGATTGCTCTTGAAGAAATTGTTCATTTAAACCAAGATACACACACCACTATACACATTAGTATGTGCATCTGCATCGTATGCCTATATTAAATAGACAAGCCCGTTATAATAAGTTATATATATAGTCCCTGCATGAATTATATTTTAATAAAAATTAGTACAAAAACATACCCATTCACTTTCTGTATTGAAAATGTGGACAGGCTGTGAGCATCCCCTGACGTGATCGCACTCGCACAACTCCCAAATCAATGGAACCCATATAAGTCCCAAGAACCAAGCCAAGCATGTGCAGTCAAGAGGGTCTCAAGAAGTGAAAGTGATTGAGCATGTGCAAAGCTACAGAACAGTGGCTCTGAACTGCGCTGACTCAATCAGCTGATAGACCTCAAGCAGGATGATAAATGATCATGGATTACGCTTTGTAATGAGATTCTGTGTCCATCAAATACCATCAGTACACCATTAAACCCATTTACTTGAAGCCAGCCATGTTCCATCGTGGGGCCAGTTTTTGGGACAAATCTGAGAAGACCGTTTATGTAGCACAGGTCAATGTGAACCTCTCCCATCATCTCTTCTTCCCACAACCGCATACAAGACTTCTCCCGAGCTTCCGCCATACTCTGGAACTCTCTACCCCAACACATCAGACTCTCTCCTACCACGGAAACCTTCAAGAAGAACCTGAAGACCCACCTCTTCTGACAATCCTACAACCTGCAGAGATCCTCAGTCTATTGAACCACCACACGACCAGCTCTACCCTCTCCTAGTGTATTCTCACCCATCGCGGGCAGGGTCCTCTCCTTCTGTACTTGTGTGTCTTGTATTGGTCTTGCTTATTGTATTTGTCTATGTATGCCCCTTTTCACATGTAAAGTGCCATGGAATTAATGGCGCTATATAAATGTCTAATAATAATAATAATAACACGTAGCAAGTCTATGTTCAACAGTACTGTCAAAGCCGCAATGAGTAAATATTCTTGCAATAATCCTCAATAGTTGTCATGCACTGTCATGGCTCCTCATTCATTAATTCCCCACAGGGATACCATGCCCCAACAAACATTTAGGGTATGTTATATTAACATGGACAGTGGACTTTCCATCTGGATATTTCAGAGAAAAATCTGACGCACATTACAGCACCAACATTGGAGATGAGAAAGATCTGTCAACTTCTGCTGCAGATTTTCACTGGGGATTTCACACTTTGCAAAGGATGACATCTGCGGTACAGCGACAGCATTTCCAGAGTAAAACCCTTTGTCCCTAGAGAACATGTTTGTGGTGTATTTTTTGCTAGGCAAACAAAATCTAAAATGAAAGTATCCAGGAGAATGGCAAAGCACCAGTTTTTTCAGGACAGAGCACAATTTGGCCATTATGACAAGTAGAAGGAAAGCATTAGACCTCCAGAAACGGTTTGACACCCAGCCGGAGTTGGCACAGACAGAAACCTGCTAATAGATTGGCTGGCATGCTGTAACTTTAAACGTGGCACCTGCTGAGTGACCAGATAAACTGGGGGTAGCAACAGAGATATTACCTCTAAGGAAGAACTAGTGAAATGCTACACCCAGGAATCTCAAGGGCAACAGTACAACATTTAGTGAAATTTTAAGAAATCATAGATAAGAGCAGTATGAGCACCATATAATAAGCAAGAACAGCTTGGGGAACTACATTACTAGAACACTAGATGACAACATCTTGGAGAAGCATTGTAATATAAGGAAATCCGATCAGGAGGATGAGGGATTAAGATTTTTGGATGATATACGAGGTACGATACACAAGGGTGAATTTACGCGGCAACATCCTTGCTCAACAGCTCTCTTGCATCATCTTCTCTTACTGCGCACTTCGCTACACAGTGGAATAAATTAAGAATTTTAAGACAGGCAAAGGGGAACCCCTGAAAAAGCCTTTACGTCTAAGCAGGAACCATAACCATGCAATGAAAATTAAATATAGCTATGACAAGAGAAGGCATTTGAAGGGCTTTCCAGTCAAATTCTAGGAAAAGGAAAGAAGAAAAAAAAAAGTCTATGGTGCCTTTATGTCCCTTTGAAGGAAATCATCTCTTGTCCCGGCCCTTCCTTTGTCCCAGGAAGGTGTGGTGGCCCACTCTTATCTAGTGTGGATGGGGAACAGCCCATGGGGAAAAAAAAACAAGACACATGATTGCTTTATAAAGACATATCACCAGGGCTCCGGAGAAGATGTGTGTGCTCACCATTCCGCTTCACAACTCTGTTAGGGCAACATCACATATCCTGGCAGGAAGTATTAGGAAGCATTTGTGACCAGATAAAGAAAAGAGTGAAATAAGTGGCTTTAAGCTCTAAGTATCATGGTAATAATTTTTTGTGTGTAAATCTTTCTGGTAATACAGAATGGTGATATTAACAAGAGAAACTAATGATCTAAATAATAATAAATATTTTAACCCCGTCACCTTGAAGACTTTGGAGGTATTCCAATATTCAAAATCAGACTTTTTCATGAAAGTTCATATCACATTTAGGTCAATATCAATTGCTTTGATAAAAGTATCAGAAATTTTGCAAAAAATTTTTAAACTGTTAACTTCTTCACGACATTAGTCATATGTGTACGGCACAAGTCGGAAATGAGGGTTCACAGGAGTGAGCCCAACCCATACCCAGCTGATCATGACTGTATATTACAGACAGGACATGCCTCTAACAATTGCAGGTGGAGCTCTAACCGCCATGTTTAACCCCTTTACCCCCAAGGGTGGTTTGCACGTCAATGACCAGGCCAATTTTTACAATTCTGACCACTGTCCCTTTATGAGGTTATAACTCTGGAACGCTTAAACGGATCCTGGTGATTCTGACATTGTTTTCTCGTGACATATTGTACTTCATGATAGTGGTAAAATTTATTTGATAGTACCTGCGTTTATTTGTGAAAAAAACGGAAATTTGGCGAAAATTTTGAAAATTTCGCAATTTTCAAACTTTGAATTTTTATGCAATTAAATCACAGAGATATGTCACACAAAATACTTAATAAGTAACATTTCCCACATGTCTTCTTTACATCAGCATAATTTTGGAACCAAATTTTTTTTTGTTAGGGAGTTATAAGGGTTAAAAGTTGACCAGCAATTTCTCATTTTTACAACACCATTTTTTCTTTAGGGACCACATCTCATTTGAAGTCATTTTGAGGGGTCTATATGATAGAAAATACCCAAGCGTGACACCATTCTAAAAACTACACCCCTCAAGGTGCTCAAAACCACATTCAAGAAGTTTATTAACCCTTCAGGTGTTTAATAGGAATTTTTGGAATGTTTAAATAAAAATGAACATTTAACTTTTTTACACAAAAAATTTACTTCAGCTCCAATTTGTTTTATTTTACCAAGGGTAACAGGAGAAAATGGACCCCAAAAGTTGTTGTCCAATTTGTTCTGAGTACGCTGATACCCCATATGTGGCAGTAAACCACTGTTTGGGCACATGGGAGAGCTCAGAAGGGAAGGAGCGCCGTTTGACTTTTCAATGCAAAATTGACAGAAATTGAGATGGGACGCCATGTTGCGTTTGGAGAGCCACTGATGTGCCTAAACATTGAAACCCCCCACAAGTGACACCATTTTGGAAAATAGACCCCCTAAGGAACTTATCTAGAGGTGTGGTGAGCACTTTGACCCACCAAGTGCTTCACAGAAGTTTATAAAGCAGAACCGTAAAAATAAAAAATCATATTTTTTCACAAAAATTATCTTTTTGCCCCCAATTTTTTATTTTTCCAAGGGTAAGAGAAGAAATTGGACCTCAAAAGTTGTTGTCCAATTTGTCCTGAGTATGCTGATACCCCATATGTGATACCCCATATGTGGCAGTAAACCACTGTTTGGGCGCATGGGAGAGCTCGGAAGGGAAGGAGTGCCGTTTGACTTTTCAATGCAAAATTGACAGGAATTGAGATGGGACGCCATGTTGCGTTTGGAGAGCCACTGATGTGCCTAAACATTGAAACCCCCCACAAGTGACACCATTTTGGAAAGTAGACCCCCTAAGGAACTTATCTGGATGTGTGGTAAGCACTTTGACCCACCAAGGGCTTCACAGAAGTTTATAATGCAGAGCCATAAAATAAAACAAAATTTTTTTCCCACAAAAATTATTTTTTAACCCCCAGTTTTGTATTTTCCCTAAGGTAACAGGAGAAATTGGACCCCAAAAGTTGTTGTCCAATTTGTCCTGAGTACGCTGATACCCCATATGTGGGGGAAGAACCACCGTTTGGGCACATGGGAGGGCTCGGAAGGGAAGGAGCATCATTTGGAATGCAGACTTAGATGGATTGGTCTGCAGGCGTCACATTGCGTTTGCAGAGCCCCTAATGTACCTAAACAGTAGAAACCCCCCACAAGTGACCCCATATTGGAAACTAGACCCCTCAATGAACTTATCTAGATTTGTTGTGAGAACTTTGAACCCCCAAGTGTTTCACTACAGTTTATAACGCAGAGCCGTGAAAATAAAAAATCTTTTTGTTTTCCCACAAAAATTATGTTTTAGCCCCCAGTTTTGTATTTTCCCAAGGGTAACAGGAGAAATTGGTCCACAAAAGTTGTTGTCCTATTTGTCCTGAGTACGCCGATACCCCATATGTTGGGGTAAACCCCTGTTTGGGCACATGGGAGAGCTCGGAAGGGAAGGAGCACTGTTTTACTTTTTCAACGCAGAATTGGCTGGAATTGAGATCGGACGCCATGTCGTGTTTGGAGAGCCCCTGATGTGCCGAAATAGTGGAAACCACCCAATTATAACTGAAACCCTAATCTAAACACACCCCTAACCCTAATTCCAACGGTAACCCTAACCACACCTCTAACCCTAATCCCAACCCTATTCCCAACCGTAAATGTAATCTAAACCCTAACCGTAACTTTAGCCCCAACCCTAACTGTAGCCCCAACCCTAACCCTAGCCCTAACCCTATTCCCAACTGTAAATGTAATCTAAACCCTAACCCTAACTTTAGCCCCAACCTTAACTGTAGCTCCAACCCTAACCCTAGCCCTAACCCTAACCATAGCCCTAGCCCTAACCCTAGCCCTAATGGGAAAATGGAAATAAATACATTTTTTTTTATTTTTCCCTTACTAAGGGGGTGATGAAGGGGGGTTTGATTTACTTTTATAGCGGGTTTTTTAGCGGATTTTTATGATTGGCAGCCGTCACACACTGAAAGACGCTTTTTATTGCAAAAAATATTTTTGCAATACCACATTTTGAGAGCTATAATTTTTCAATATTTTGGTCCACAGAGTCATGTGAGGTCTTGTTTTTTGCGGGACGAGTTGACGTTTTTATTGAAAACATTTTCGGGCATGTGACATTTTTTGATCGCTTTTTATTCCGATTTTTGTGAGGAAGAATGACCAAAAACCAGCTATTCATGAATTTCTTTTGGGGGAGGCGTTTATACCGTTCCGTGTTTGGTAAAATTGATAAAGCAGTTTTATTCTTCGGGTCAGTACGATTACAGCGATATCTCATTTATATCTTTTTTTATGTTTTGGCGCTTTTATACGATAAAAACTATTTTACAGAAAAAATAATTATTTTTGCATCGCTTTATTCTCAGGACTATAACTTTTTTATTTTTTTGCTGATGATGCTGTATGGCGGCTCTTTTTATGTGGGACAAGATGACGTTTGCAGCGGTACCATGGTTATTTATAACGGTCTTTTTGATCGTGTGTTATTCCACTTTTTGTTCGGCGGTATGATAATAAAGCGTGGTTTTTTGCCTCTTTTTTCTTACGGTGTTTACTGAAGGGGTTAACTAGTGGGACAGTTTTATAGGTCGGGTCGTTACGGACGCGACGATACTAAATATGTGTACTTTTATTGTTTTGTTTTTTTTTTATTTAGATGAAGAAATTTATTTATGGGAATAATATTTTTTTTTTTTCATTATTTTTGGAATTTTTTTTTTTTTTTTTTTTTTTTTTAACACATTTGGAAAAATTTTTTTTACTTTTTTACTTTGTCCCGGGGGGGACAATACAGATCAGTGATCTGACAGTTTGCACAGCACTCTGTCAGATCACTGATCTGACATGCAGCGCTGCAGCCTTCACAGTGCCTGCTCTGAGCAGGCTCTGTGAAGCCACCTCCCTCCCTGCAGGACCCGGATCCGCGGCCATCTTGGATCCGGGGCTGGAGCAGGGAGGGAGGGAGGTAAGACCCCCGCAGCAACGCGATCACATCGCGTTGCTCCGGGGGTCTCAGGGAAGCCCGCAGGGAGCCCCCTCCCTGCGCGGTGCTTCCCTCCACCGCCGGCACATCGCGATCATGTTTGATCGCGGTGTGCCAGGGGTTAATGTGCCGGGGGCGGTCCGTGACCGCTCCTGGCACATAGTGCCGGATGTCAGCTGCGATAGGCAGCTGACACCCGGCCACGATCGGCGGCGCTTCCCCCGTGAGCGCTGCCGATCGCTATGACGTACTATCCCGTCCAGGGTCAGATAAGCCCAGGGCACCTCGACGGGATAGTACGTCTAAGGTCACAGAGGGGTTAACACTCGGCACCATGGATGCACGTCATTCCTTGTGTCCATCGGTGCACTCGTGATGTGATCATGGGTCGCTATGACAGCCGGTGGTCTGCCGATGACCCTCATCTTTGTCATTACGGAGCTTCTTTGAAACCTTTGGTCGGGCTTCAAAGGAGACAGTGATTTCTGCTATATGCACCAAAGCTGTTGCACTGCTGTATATAATAGCATAAGCGATCAGACGATCACAGCTTCAAGTCCCCTAAGCGGGGTAACAAAAGAAAAAAAAGAAAAAAAAAAGTTTAAAAAAGAATTATGATACACTAATATACATTTTTTTTTTCGTGTATAAGCCAAGATATTCAGCACTTTCTTTTTTGAGCTGAAAAAGCCCTTCTCCCCCTCGGCTTATTATTATTATTATTTATTTATATAGCACCATTAATTCCATGGTGCTGTACATGAGAAAGGGGTTACATACAGGGTTATAGATATCGATTACAGTAAACAAGTTTACAATGACAGACTGGTACAGAGGGGAGAGGACCCTGTCCTTGCGGACTTACATTCTATGGGCTTATACACAAGTCATTGCCGGTGGGGAGGGGGGTGTGGGAGCAGAAAACATCATACTCACCGTCCGGGTCTCATCACTTCATATCAGTCCCTGCATCTTGGGTGCCGGCATCTCTCTTCCTGTCTTCCTTCCTGTGTGCAGTGGTCACGTAGGGAACCGCTCATTAAAGTAATGAAGATGCACGCGTCTCCACTCCCATAGGCGTAGAGCGCAAATACATTATTTTAATGAGCGGTATAACTAACCGCTCAGCACAGGAAGGAAGACCGGAAGAGAGATGCCGGCGCCCGAAATGCAGGGAATGATATGCAGCGATGACACCAGGAGGATGAGTAGGACTGGGGGAGGGTGAGCCATGCGCTATTCACCTCTCCTCGTTCCACTGCCATGCTGTGTCTTCTGGGTCCTCTGGCTATGACGTTCAGGTCAGAGGGTGCGATGACTTGTTTAGTGCATGCCCTCTGCCTGAACAGTCACTGCAGAAAGCCGGCGACGCTGAGGAGAAGCGACAAGGTGAGTTTTTTTTATTTTGTTTCAATCGAAGCAGCAGCATTATATGGGGCATATTTTAAAATGGAGCATCTTATGGGGCCATCATTAACCTTTGTGCAGCATTATATGGGGTATATTTTTCTATGGAGCATCTCATAGGGCCATCATTAACCTTTATGAGGCATTATATGGGGCATATTTTTGTATGGAGCATCTTATGGGGCTCCTGATTCAATATGGATGTTCAAAAACATTTAACCTACTAATGTCTCAATTTTACTTTTATTGGTATCTTTATTTTTTTTTATTTTTTTTTTTTTACCAGTAGCTGCTGCATTTCTTACCCTAGGCTTATACTAGAGTCAATAAGTTTCCCCATTTTTTGTGGTAAAATTTGGTGTCTCGGCTTCTACTCTATTATATACAGTACATATATACATAAAATAGAAAATTTGGCAGCACTACCCAAAAAAAATGGGTGCAATACACCTGTAAAGGTGATGTCCAAACATCCAAAGTAGAAAATCCGGGGGAAAAAAAAAAAAAAAACAGGCTACACTCCAAAAAAATCAGATTGAAAAAAATGTGGCTTTACTGATCCATTAGCAGCCACGTTCAGATTTCTCTACCCTTCCCAAGCAAGGACTTTTTTTCTGAATATATATATATATATATATATATATATATATATATATATATATATATATATATATATATATATATATATATATATACACACATATACATACACACACATATACATACACACACACATATACAGTACAGACCAAAAGTTCGGACACCTTCTCAATTAAAGATTTTTCTGTATTTTCATGACTATGAAAATTGTACATTCACACTAAAGGCATCAAAACTATGAATTAACACATGTGGAATTATATACTTAACAAAAAAGTGTGAAACAACTGAAATTATGTCTTATATCCTAGGTTTTTCAAAGTAGCCACCTTTTGCTTTGATGACTGCTTTGCACACTCTTGGCATTCTCTTGATGAGCTTCAAGAGGTAGTCACCGGGAATGGTCTTCCAACAATCTTGAAGTAGATCCCAGAGATGCTTAGCACTTGTTGGCCCTTTTGCCTTCACTCTGAGGTCCAGCTCACCCCAAACCATCTCGATTGGGTTCAGGTCTGATGATTGTGGAGGCTAGGTCATCTGGCGTAGCACCCCATCACTCTCCTTCTTGGTCAAATAGCCCTAACAGCCTGGAGTTGTGTTTGGGGTCATTGTCCTTTTGAAAAATAAATGATGGTGCAACTAAAAGCAAACCTGATGTAATAGCATGCCGCTGCAAGATGCTGTGGTAGTCATGCTGGTTCAGTATGCCTTCAATTTTCAATAAATCCCCAACAGTGTCACCAGCAAAGCACCCCCACACCATCACACCTCCTCCTCCATGCTTCATGGTGGGAACCAGGCATGTAGAGTCCATCCGTTCACCTTTTCTGCGTCGCACAAAGACACGGTGGCTGGAACCAAAGATCTCAAATTTAGACTCATCAGACCAAAGCACAGATTTCCACTGGTCTAATGTCCATTCCTTGGGTTCTTTAGCCCAAACAAGTCTCTTCTGCTTGTCGCCTATCCTTAGCAGTGGTATCCTAGCAGCTATTTTACCATGAAGGCCTGCGGCACAAAGTCTCCTCTTAACAGTTGTTGTAGAGATGTGTCTGCTGCTAGAACTCTATGTGGCATTGACCTGGTCTCTAATCTGAGCTGCTGTTAACCTGTGATTGCTGAGGCTGGTGACTCAGATAAACTTCTCCTCAGAAGCAGAGTTGGCTATGGGGTTTCCAATTGGATATGGAAGAGGAGTGAGGTGCTGCCGGAGGAGGCAACTATAAAAAGGAGAAAAGCTGTGCTTTATGTGCAATAACCATAATTTGTTATAACTAACCACAGCTAGCTACTATGCCTGGGCAACGCCGGGCTCTTCAACTAGTATATACAACCCCTGGCAAAAAATAGAATTATTCTTACCGTTAACTCGGTTTCTAGGAACCTTCCACGACGGCATATGGAGGTTGTCTCTTTGCCCTATTGGGGAACAGGAAACACAAGAGAGGTTAAAAGCACTTCCCACCTCCCATTCACCAGTGACTTATAACTGAAACCATAGCACCAGTTTACCTTCTGAGTCCCAGAATTAATCCAGGAAATATAGAGGGTGGGAAATTAGTGCCGTCGTGGAAGGTTCCTAGAAACCGAATTAACGGTAAGAATAATTCTATTTTCTCTAGTCACCTTCCACGACGGCATATGGAGGAATACCAACTAATTGGCACTAGGGAGGGACAACAGCCTGAAGAACCTTGCGGCCGAAGACTAAATCTCTGTTGGATAATACATCCAACCTATAATGTTTGGAGAAGGTATGGAGTGACGACCACGTAGCTGCCCTGCAGATCTGCTCTGGAGATGCGCCTGCTCTCTCTGCCCAGGAGACCGACGTAGATCTAGTTGAATGGGCCTTGATTCCTACTGGAGGTAGTTTATTTTGAGCAAGGTAAGCTTCTGTTATGGCTTTTTTAATCCATGTAGCGATGGTACTCTTGGCTACCTTCTTCCCCTTATTTTGTCCTGAAGAGTGGACAAAAAGGTTGTGATCAACTCTAAGAGCACTGGTTTGATCCAAATAATGTAGCAGGATACGTCTAACATCCAGAGTATTAAATTTTCTTTCCTCAGAGTTTGCAGGATTATTGCAAAAAGTTGGTAACACTATCTTTTGAGAACGATGAAATTCAGAGACCACTTTTGGGAGGAAAGAAGGATCAAGACGGAGTACTATTGAGTCCTCTCTAACCAGTAGATAAGGTTCTCTTATTGATAAGGCCTGTAATTCACCCACTCTTCTAGCTGAAGTTATAGCTAACAAGAAAACAGTCTTGTAGGCGAGATTTTGTAGGGAACAGGTAGACAAAGGTTCGAACGGTGGACCTGTAAGGCCTTGAAGCACAATATTGAGATCCCATGGAGGAACTATAACTTGCTTCCTAGGGTTAATTCTATTGGCTGAGGTCATGAACCTTCTAATCCAGCAATGTCCTGCTAGATCTTGATCAAAGATGGAAGTGAGCGCAGAGACCTGGACCTTCAGAGTACTGGGTTTCAGACCAATTTCTAGGCCTCTTTGTAAAAAGTCCAATATCTTAGGTATATCTGGCCTGAGAGGGTCTGGAGGGTTAGGCAGACAAAAAGATGAACATTTTTTCCAGATTTTATTATAAATAGCATTTGTTACCGGTTTTCTGGATTTTTGTAGAGTAGCTATAACAGGGTTTGATAACCCTTTCGCTCTCAGCACATTGGCTTCAGAAACCACGCCGCTAAATTCCACCTCTGAGGATCCGAGTGAAGAACTGGGCCCTGGGAAAGGAGATTGGCCTTCATCGGTAACATTATCGGTCCGTCCACCTGAAGTTGAATAATCAGGTTGAACCAACTTCTCTTGGGCCAAAATGGAGCAACCAAAATAGTTGGAGTCTTTTCTATCCGAATCTTCCGTAGCACTTTTGCAAGAATCGGAATGGGCGGAAAAGCGTACGCCAGATGAAAATGCCAATCTTGAACCAAGGCATCTATTGCTCTGGGATTTCTTCTTGGATCCAGGGAAAAAAATATTTCTACTTTCGCGTTCTGGTGAGAAGCAAAGAGGTCGACCTCCGGGAGACCCCATCTGTTTACCAGTAAGTTGAAAGTTTGCCGATCCAGACTCCATTCGCCTGGGTGAATATCCTGTCGGCTCAAATAATCTGCCTGAAAATTGGCAGTACCTTTTAGGTGAGTTGCCGTCAGGGACAGTAGGTGTTTCTCGGCCCAGGCAAAGATTCTGGCAGAGATCTTTTTTAGACTGGCGAATCTTGTACTGCCCTGATGCCTGATGTGAGCCACCGTGGTCATGTTGTCCGAGTATATCTGGACATGTTGTCCAGAGAGTTGATGATTTGTTGCAAGGAGAGCTTCTTCCACAGCCTTGAGTTCTCGGAAGTTTGACGATCTCTCTCTGATCGATGGGTCCCAAAGACCCTGATAAGTAACCTGATTAATCATGGCTCCCCAGCCTCTCTTGCTGGCATCTGATTTGATCGTGGTTAACGGGAATTGAATCCAACTCACACCCCTGCGAAGGTTTTCGGACTTCATCCACCACGTTAAGGATGCTTTCACTCGACCTGGAGTGTGAATCCTCTTGTTTAAAGAGCCAGGACGACCATCCCAATTGTCTAGCAAATGGGTCTGGAGAATTCTTGAGTGGGCTTGAGCCCAAGCCACCGACTGAATGCAGGCTGTCATGGAGCCTAATAGTGACATTCCTTCCCTTGTATTTCTTAACCTTTACTACTAATGGTAGTCTGATCTTCTGGAAGGAAGGACATCTGTTTTTCCGAGTCCAGGATTACTCCCAAAAACTTTCTGGTTTTTGAGGGTTGAAGCTGGGATTTCTTTATGTTCGGTATCCAACCCAGAGACTTCAATATCTCTAATGTGGTTGATACATGAGATACCAGGGTCATTTTGGTGGGAGCCACTATCAGCAGATCGTCCAGATAAGGCACTATACAAACCCCTTGTCTCCGAATGAATGACACGGCTTCCGCCATCACTTTGGAAAACACTCTCGGAGCTGATGAGATGCCGAAGGGAAGGACTCCAAACTGATAGTGCTCCACCTGATGATTCCCCTGAATCGCAAACCTGATATATTTTGTGTGTCTCGGGTGAATAGGGATATGAAAATACGCATCCTTCAGGTCGATTGTCGCCATAAAGGCGTGCTGATGTATTAAAGGAATGGCTGATTTTACAGACTCCATCTTGAATCTTCGATATTTTACATGTTGATTCAGACCTTTTAGATTTATGATGATACGTACTTCCCCTGATGGTTTTGGTACCATGAATAAACGGGAATAATGTCCCTGACCCCATTCTGATTGTGGAACTGGGGAGATCACATTTGATCTTAAAAGGTCTCTGAGACCCAGTGTTAGCAGTTTGTGATCCCTCATTGAGGGGGTGGTAATCTTTAGACCCTGAGGGGGGGGGAGAAGTTCACTCGATCAATAGGCCCTCCTTGATAACATTGAGGACCCAGTGGGAGCAGGTGATGTTTTTCCCACTGATCCACATAATTTGAGAGTCTTCCCCCCACCGGGTCGGAGTCATTGTTTATCTTGCTGAAATGACTGTTGCTGCTGCTGCTGCTGCTGCTGCTGTTGTTGAGGGACGAAGATATTTTTCCCTCTGCCTTTAGCATAGCTCCACCTGCCGGTCTTGCCTTTACCCCTCTGCTGAGAGGGCTGAGACAGTGGGGCACGAAAAAAACGTTTTCTTGGTTGTTTTTGCTCCGGGAGCGCCTTTTTCTTGTCGGTCGCTTTATCCAAAATGTCGTCTAAAGCTGGACCAAACACAGTCTCCCTTAAAGGGGATGGCACATAACTTGGCCTTAGACGTGATGTCACCACTCCATAATTTAAGCCAGAGGGCTCTTCTGGCAGAGTTAGAGAGCACTAAAGATCTGGCAGCAATTCTAACGGATTCCAGAGAAGCATCCGCCAGAAACCCAGTAGCCTTATGTAAGATCGGGAGGGAATCCAACATCTCACTTCTGGAGGTACCCTGAGAAATGTGCGATTCTAATTTCTCCAGCCAGCAGGAAAGGGTCCTCGCTACACAGGTAGAGGCAATATTAGCCTTGAGAACAGAAGAAGAAGACTCCCAGGATTTCTTCAGGAGACTCTCAATCTTTTTGTCCATAGGGTCTTTTAACTGCGACGCATCCTCAAAGGGGAGTGCAGTTCTTTTGGAGACTCTGGCCACCTGCACATCCACCTTGGGAATGTCAAGTTTGACAAGGTCGCCTTCTAGAGGAAATCTATGTTTCATCTCGGAAGACATACTAAGGCGCTTTTCAGGGAGTTCCCACTCTTGCTCAATCATATTAAGCACATTTGCATGAACGGGGAATCCTGCCTTTTTCTCCGATCTGAGCCCACCAAACATATGATCCTGTATGGACTGTGGTACAGGTTCCTCTTCAAGCCCCATGGTGTTACGAACAGCAGACACCAGGTCCTCAATATAATCTGAGGATCTTCCCAGCCAGCAGATGAAGAAAAAGAGTGGTCTGAATCCGAATCCGATTCTACGACCTGAATTATCCTCTTTTTAGCTGGGGAATGTGGTGGCGGAGGTGGGGGTGGAGGAGTGAAGGCTGCCAAGGAAGATTGTACCTCCTGTTTAACAAGAGAGCGAATCTCATCTAGAAGAGATGGTTGCTCTGCTTTAACTATCCTGTCAGTGCAAGGCTGACAGTTTTTTATCCCAAGTAGGAGGGAGCTTCGCAGAACAGACCGGACACTTCTTCCTAATAGCAGCTCTAGGGGCAGACTTTTCTCCCTGAAACAGATAGGGAGAGAAGAATGAGGAGCTACCCCTAAGAAAAAACTACCTCCCGGATCCAGACCCTGCATACTCACAGTAGCAGGGGCAGCGCTGGGCTCTGCAGATGCAGGGCACAAAGAACCATCCATACTGAAGAGATTATAGTCTTACCTTCAGTGGTGGTTCAGCAGGCTTTTATGGAGTAACTCTATAGCACCTGCCTCCAGCGTTAGAATTTCCCCTCCTCCTCCTCCTCCAGGATCCACGTGTGGGACGCCATTAGCACCGACACCGCCGCCGGCGAAACCCGGAAGAGCCGGCTTCAGGGTGATATGAAAACCGGAAGTGACGCGCGCGCGACCGCTGACGTCACTTCCGGAACGCCGACCAAGCAGCATGGAGGGAGGAAGCCGGGAAGCTTCGGAGAGGATCCCGGCTGGGGATCCCGGCCTGCTTTAACCTCGTGGGGGCGCAGGAAGGCCGGGAAGGGTCCCGAGATACCTGCCAAGCAGGACGACGGGAGCAGCCCACGGAGAGGCACAAGGCGACCCCAGCTGCCCGGCTGAAATACAGGTAAGACCTGAAAAATGACTGTAGTCACCGGCCACTACAGCATATGGAACCTCTCCCTGTCCCATGGGGAACAGGAAAGACACTGGTGAATGGGAGGTGGGAGGTGCTTTTAACCTCTCTTGTGTTTCCTGTTCCCCAATAGGGCAAAGAGACAACCTCCATGTGCCGTCGTGGAAGGTGACTAGAGAAATTATGGAATCACCGGCCTTGGAGGATGTTCATTCAGTTGTTTAATTTTGTAGAAAAAAAAGCAGATCACAGACATGGCACAAAACTAAAGTCACTTCTGTCACAGGGTCCTTCTCTGATACCACACAATCAACAGAGCAAAAGAATAGTGAATTCCAAAAGCTTTATTTAGGCAAAAACACGAAAGGTCCATATACGATCCACCACACAAAGGATAAGATAGTCCAGAAGCCGAGTGCAGTTCAGTAACCGGATAAATGTCCAAGGAGATGAGAGACCAAAAATTGGCTCTAATCTTTAGCGGACACCATGTCGCGTTTGGAGCCCCCCTGGGTGCCTAAAGATTGGAGCTCCCCCACAAGTGACCCAATTTTGGAAATTAGACCCCCCCCAAGAAACGTATCTAGATGCATAGTGAGCACATTAAACCCCGAGTTGCTTCACAAATTGATCCGTAAAAATGAAAAAGTCCTTTTTTCACAAAAAATTTCTTTTAGCCTCAATTTTTTTCATTTTCACATGGGCAACAGGATAAAATGAATCCTAAAATTTGTTGGGCAATTTCTCCTCAGTACATAGATACCTCATATGTGGGGGTAAACTACTGTTTGTGCACACGGCAAGGCTCGGAAGGGAAGGAGCGCCATTTGACTTTTTGAATGAACAATTAGCTCCAATCGTTAGAGGACACCATGTCGCGCGTGGAGAGCCCCTGTGTGCCTAAACATTGGAAACTAGACACCCCAAGGAATTTATCTAGATGTGTGGTGAGCACTTTTCACCCCCAAGTGCTTCACAGAAGCTCATAACGCAGAGCTGTGAAAATACAAAATAATTTTTCTTTCCTCAAAAATGATTTTTTAGTCCGCAATTTTTTATTTTCTCAAGGGCAACAGGAGAAATTGGACCCCAAAAGCTGTTGTCCAGTTTGTCCAGAGTACGCTGGTACCCCACATGTTGGTAAACCACTATTTGGGCACACATCGGGGCTCGGAAGGGAAAGTAGTGACGTTTTGAAATGCAGACTGATGGAATGGTCACGTTGCATTTGCAGAGCCCTTGATGTGCCTAAACAGTAGAAATCCCCAACAAATGACCCCATTTTAGAAACTAGACCCCCCAAGGAACTTATCTAGATGTGTGGTGAGCACTTTGAAACCCCAAGTGCTTCACAAAAGTTTATAACGTAGAGTCGTGAAAATAAAAAAAAATAAAAAAATTGCAGAGTAAAAAATCATTGAGGAAATTTTTTTATTTTCCCAGGAAAAATTGGACCCCCAAATTTGTTGTGCAGTTTTTACTGACTACACCGATACCCCATATGTTTGGGCGCACGTCGGGGCTCGGAAGGGAGGGAGCACCATTTGACTTTTTGAACGCAAGATTGGCTGGAATCAATGGTGGCGCCTTGTTGCGTTTGGAGACCCCTGATGTGCCTTAACAGTGAAAACCCTTCAATTCTAACTCCAACACTAACCCCAACACACTCCTAACCCTAATCTTATCCCTAATTCCAACCCTAACCCTAAGGCTACGTGCTTATGTTGCGGATTCGTGTGCGGATTTTTCAGCAGTTTTTGAAAAATCCACAGGTAAAACGCACTGCAACTTACCTGTGGATTTACCGCGGATTTCCTGCGTTTTTTGCGTGGATTTCACCTGCGGTTTTACACCTGCGGATTCTTATTGAGGAAAAGGTGTAAAACGCTGCGGAATCCACGCAAAGAATTCACATGCTGCGGAAAATACAACGCTGCGTTTCCGCGCTGTATTTTCCGCACCATGGGCACAGCGGATTTGGTTTTCCATATGTTTCCATGGTACTGTACACCACATGGAAAACTGCAGCCAAATCCGCACCGTGTGCACATACCCTAATTCCAACTGTAAAGCGCTGCGGAATATGTTGGCGCTATACAAAGATTATTATTATTCCAACCCTAATTCTAACCCTAGTTCTAACCTTAATTCTAACCCTAACACCCTAGATCTAACCTTGGTTCTAACCCTAACCCTAGTGGAAAAATAAACAAATATATTTTCTTTATTTTATGAGGTTGAGGTTCCCTACCTATGGGGGTGATTAAGGGGAGGGGGGGTATTTACTATTCTTTTTTTATTTTGATCACTGTGGTACCTATCACAATGATCAAAATGAATGAACGAATCTGCCGGCCAGCATATTCGGCAGGCACACTGCGCATGCGCCCGCCATTTTGGAAGATGTCGGCGCCCATCCTAGATGACGGACACCGGGAGGGACCCAGAGACTCCGGAGGTATGGGGGGGTGGGATCGGACAGCTGGGGGGGCGCTGGACAGGACGGAGGGGAAAGGAGGGTGCAGAGGACATGACAGAGGGGTAGGAAACACTGATGGCGGCTGCAGAACACCGCTGTCAGTCGGTGGGGGGGTCAGATCGGGGTCTCCAGCCATTGCCGATGATATTGCAGCATCGGCCATGGCTGGATTGTAATATTTCACAAAGTTTCATTGGTGAAATATTACAAATTGCTCTGATTGGCTGTTGAAAGTGAAACAGCCAATCAGAGCGATCGTAGCTACGTGGGGGCAAAGCCATCCCCCCTGGGCTGAAATACCACTCCCCCGGTCCCTGCAGCTCGGGTAAAATTGGAGTTAACCCCTTTCACCCGATCTACAGGGACACGATCCCTCCATGATGCCACATAGGTGTCACAGGTCGGATAGGCACCGACTTTCATGACACCTACGTGGTGTCACAGGTCGGGAAGGGGTTAAAGGCAAACATACCGGTGTAACAGGCCACATTAAACACCCCCTCCCCCCCAAAGTCAAGAATATACCCCAGCAAATGTAAATCAGGTTTCTCAGGCTTTTTAGAACCATTGAGTGATATACTCAATAACGGGGTCCTAGGCAGAACACAGGGCGCTAGGTAGCACATGGGGGGGCAGAGACAGTGCACAGGGGCCGCAGACAGCGCACAGGGGGTAAGAGACAGCGCACAGGGCCACTTTGCACTGTTCTCTGCCCCCGTACGCTGTCTGGGACTGCGTTCTTGAGTATATCACTCAATCCTGTGTGTTGTCTGCCTGGGGCCCCGGGCGCTGTCTGCCTGGGGCCCTGATGTACCACCTGGGACCCCTTTGCTGTCTCTGCCCCCCGTGTGCTACCTGGGGCCCGGTTCGGTGTCACTTCCTCCCTATGTGCTGCCTGGGGCCCTGCTCGCTGTCTCTGCCCCCCTGTGCGCTGCCAGGGGCCCGTTCATCAGTATATCACTCAATCCTGTGCAATGTCTGTGGCCCCTGTGCACTGCCTGGGGCCCAGTTAAGTATATCACTCAATGGTTCTCAAAAGCATGAAAAATCTGATCTACAGCAGCTGGGGTATATTCTGGCCCAGAGGGGTATAAACTGGCCTAATCCACTTTATACCCCAGGGTATAGTTTGGCCTAGACCAGAATATATCTAGGGTATAATGTGGTCTAGGCCACTTTAACCCAGGGTATATTCTGGGTGGGGGGTTAATCTGGCCTGTTACACCAGTAGACCAAGGAAGACAAAAGCATCAAGACCAAAGGCTTAAAGCAATATGTCTCCAAAACAGGAAATGCACAACAAAACAAATGAGGAACGCATTGGTGGAAACTGGAGACAACGTCTGTGACCGAACTGTTAGAAACAGCCTAAAGGAAATGGGATTTACATACAGAAAAGCTAAAAGAAAGCCATCATTAACACCTAAACAGAAAAAAACAAGATTACAATGGGCTAAGGAAAAGCAATCGTGGGCTGTGGATGACTGGATGAAAGTCATGTTCAGCAATGAATCACGAATCTGCATTGGGCAAGGTGATGATGCTGGAACTTTTGTTTGGTGCCTTTCCAATGAGATTTATAAAGATGACTGCCTGAAGAGAACATGCGAATTTCCACAGTCATTGAAGATATGGGGCTGCATGTCAGGTAAAGGCACTGGGTAGATGGCTGTCATTACATCTTCAATAAATGCACAAGTTTATGTTCATATTTCGGATACTTTTCTTATCCCATCAATTGAAAAGATGTTTGGGGATGATGAAATCATTTTTCAAGATGATAATGCATCCTGCCATAGAGCAAAAATTGTTAAAACTTTTCTTGAAATAAGACACATAAGGTCAATGTCATGGCCTGCAAATAGTCCGGATCTCAATCCAATTGAAAATCTTTGGTTGAAGGTGAAGAAAATGGTCCATGACAAGACTCCAACCTGCAAAGCTGATCTGGCAACAGCAATCAGAGAAAGTTGGAGCCAGATTGATGAAGAGTACTGTTTGACACTCATTAAGTCCATGCCTCAGAGACTGCAAGCTGTTATAAAAGCCAGAGGTGGTGCAACAATATATTAGTGATGTGTTGGAGTGTTTTTTGTTTGTTTTTCATGATTCCATAATTTTTCCCTCATAATTGAGTGACTCCATAATTTTTCCCCTATGCTTGGTTAAAAAAAAAAGTAACCATTAGTGACTACCACATTTTTTGTTCTTGATTTCTTTTAGTGTTTCTTAAAGCCAGAAAGTTGCCATTTGAAATGACTTGTTTTGTGCCATGTCTGATCTGCTTTTTTTCTACAAAATTAAACCACTGAATGAACATCCTCCAAGGCCGGCGATTCCATAATTTTTGCCAGGGGTTGTATATATACGTTTTTGAAGGGGATAATGACAAAATTTAGTAACACCACGCAATAGTTATTAAATTACATTATACATCAACCTTATATGTTGGCATAATTTTTAAAACATCCTTTTATTTTGATACAATGTGAAACTAAAGAATAATAACTGTACCTCATCAAAATTTGTAAACTTTCTTTTTAAAAGGACCATTTCGCTTGATGAAAATTTGAAAGGCCTATGTTATAAAACCCAAACAAGGCCCCAATTTAAAAACTGCACCAATTAAAGAATTAAAAACATATATGGGAAGTTTAACCCTACAGATACTTCACAGGACACGAAGGAATGTATGAATTACATTTTTTTTATCTTCAAAATTGTTGCTTTAGACTTAAAGTTGTCATTTTTACAAGGCTAATAGGATAAAAATCGACCTCACAAATTCTTACATAATTTAATTGCATTGCAAGACTTAAAAGTCTCCTCATCTTGGCATGTTAGGCTTGACATGTCACTCTCCGCCAAGGAGAAACGTTACCCTTCCGATTCCGGTCAGACACCTCTCACCCAGCCAAAACAGATCTCACACTTTGCACTGACGGGCAGTAACCGGAAAAACAGTGTCTGCAAATTGAGATTTTGCTTTGCATTTTATCCTAAGACATGTGACAAGGCTTGTTAAGAGTGGTGATATTGACTTTTAGGATAGCTGCTGTCGATAGGTGGTATTAGCGTTCTAGTCCTCTTCGTCTCTGAAGAGACCATTTACATAACTTCACAAATCCAACAATATCCTATATGTGATCAAAACTACTGCTTGGACATGACAAGATGCCAAAAAGGAGTGCTATTTAATTGCTGGAGTGCAAATTTTGCTAGGAGAGATTGTGTGTGCCATACCACATTCACAGAGCTCTTAAGATGCCAGAACAGTAGAAATCCCACACAAGTGATCCCATTTTGGAAACTACACCTCAAGCAATTCATCCAGGGCCTCTGTTAGACCTCAGTTTTGCATATCATGGCCCGCAGGAAGGATGGGGTCTGATAAAGGGTTTTTGCGACCTGAAGGCGTCTGCCAGAATCTCATCATGGCATCTGCACTACAGGTACTAAAGGGATGGGAACGAAACCAATAAGAAAAGATATCAATAAGGTACATGTATGTAAATGTTATTTGTGATACAGCTTGCGTCTCATCAGTTTAGTAGTTCCTGTATGCTCAGCCGCCTGACAATGGCTAGTAACAACTCTCAACATCTCCTTACCATTGTTAAGGACATACTGGGAATTGTGGGTTCATGCAACACAATTCTGTAAGGGGCTGACCTGACACTACAATTGATAGCTTAACTGAACTTGGTGTTGTATACATGTACCGACAGCAGTTCTTGGGATCCAGTCTCGCACCGACGGTGGTTCTGAAGCTACCCTCATTTGCTAATGGTGGTTCTGATCTTTCACACATTTAGCAATCCAGAATGTGCTTCATGGCCATGTTAAAGCTTAAAAATTCTCAATACTTTGAGATTATGATGAGAATTGAGAGTTTCTGCTTTAAAGATTGAGTTGTAATTAGCTTGTGATTTTTTTTGGAACAGAAGCCAAATATAAACACTTCAATTCCTCCTCAAATACTCAAAACGTGATTCTCCTGGTGTATTAATGTACTGATAGTGGCTCTGGTTATGTATTCATGTAAGTACCATTTATATTATTGTGGGGGGTACTTAGGCTTGATTTAATATGGCAATATAGACCTTGGACCAAAAAAAATGTTGCGCATTCCTGGTATAGGCAATGATCTGTACTCTATACATGCTCCTTTGGTTGTCTAGACATGCGAGTACTGCAGCCAACCACTGGCCACATTGATAGGTTAGTTCTGTGGGCAGTGACTACTGGCTGTGAGTTACATGCCTGTCCTTGCTGCAACAAGAAGAAAAACTGAAGACACCATTAACCCTTTAGTAGCCAATTAGGACTATAACCTGATACTTTATATAAGGATGGCTGGTTTTTACAATGGATACCTACCATAGAATACTCAATTGTACTAGCAAAGAGCAGCAAACAAAAGGAAACAAAAAAAAGATACACTCAGATGAAGAACACTGGCAGCTCACATCAACAGCAATGCTATGACTACAAGAAATCATTTCAAGACTTCCGAGCATAATAATTTCTATAGTTCTCTACAGAATGCTCATTGATAGAAAGCCATTGTGTTCTCGCCTTTCATGCAATGCCAGGTATTGTGATATGCTGACATTAGCAGTCAAACGTTTATTAATTCTCTTGTTTGGTCCCTTCAAGTAGAACATGGGACAATGTACTGTGAAGTAAATAAGGACAAACTGTGTAGCTATAATGGTTTGTGGCTCCTGCCTGACATTTCTAAAACCCTGGGTACTTCATCTTTTTTTTTTCCTGAAGTTCTGATTTTGCCAGGCCCATACGAAATTATATACAGTTTTTGGTAGTTTCCTTCAGCTATATTAGGATCTGTAAGATATAGTGATACGCAAAATAATAAGCCTGTTTAAAAACAGAGAATAAGCTCAAGCCTTGTAGTAGCATTTATTTCCATATAGACAATGGCACTGGGCAATGCACATTAAAGGGAACCTGTCACCCCGTTTTTTCAGATTGAGCTATAAATACTGTTAAATAGGGCCTGCGCTGTGCGTTACTATAGTGTATGTAGTGTACCCCGATTCCCCATGTATGCTGAGAAATACATTACCAAAGTCGCCGTTTTCGCCTGTCAATCAGGCTGGTCTGGTCAGGTGGGCGTGTTCACAGCGCTCTTTTCTTCCCCAGCTTTCCGTTGGTGGCGTAGTGGTGTGCGCATGTCCAAGGTCCGAATTCCCTGCGCCCACGTGAAGACACAGCGCGCGATCTGCGCTGTCATCCCTTGCATCGGTGGGGGCGGCCATCTTCCTGGGGCCGCGCGTGGGCAGATGGAATGCTCTGCCGCACGGGGCTTCAGGAAAATGGCCGCGGGATGCCGCGCGTGCGCATTAGAGATCGCGGCGGCCATTTTCCCAAAGCCGAGATGCAAACTCGGCTTTGGGAAAATGGCCGCCGCGATCTCTTGTGCGCACGCGCGGCATCCCACGGCCATTTTCCTGAAGCC
Source organism: Ranitomeya imitator (assembly GCF_032444005.1). Lineage (NCBI taxonomy): Eukaryota > Metazoa > Chordata > Amphibia > Anura > Dendrobatidae > Ranitomeya > Ranitomeya imitator. The sequence continues at coordinate 411,667,480 of NC_091286.1, read as the reverse complement.
CCGTGCGGCAGAGCATTCCATCTGCGCACGCGCGGCCCCAGGAAGATGGCCGCCCCCACCGATGCAAGGGATGACAGCGCAGATCGCGCGCTGTGTCTTCACGTGGGCGCAGGGAATTCGGACCTTGGACATGCGCACACCACTACGCCACCAACGGAAAGCTGGGGAAGAAAAGAGCGCTGTGAACACGCCCACCTGACCAGACCAGCCTGATTGACAGGCGAAAACGGCGACTTTGGTAATGTATTTCTCAGCATACATGGGGAATCAGGGTACACTACATACACTATAGTAACGCACAGCGCAGGCCCTATTTAACAGTATTTATAGCTCAATCTGAAAAAACGGGGTGACAGGTTCCCTTTAAATTATAACAAGCATGAAGATGTCAATTTTTAAATTGAAAAGGAAAGGATTAATATGCAGCTCAAAAAATAGTGTCTGCATCTTCTTTTGATTCACACATAGTAAAACCAACTAATATGTCTACTAGTGTCAGAATAAGCGGAGATGGATACCAACTGTACTACACAACTGCAAGAATCCAGAGAGGAAGTGGCTCATAAGTTAAAACCTATTTCTCCAAGATGACCGACATCAAACTATAGATGTACCGTGCAAGAAACCGCAACCAGGTAAAACAAAAAAAAAATGCTGGATCTTGGTAAAAGGGGTATTGGTTGTAATCAGATTGTCATCTTATAGTGAAAGACCCTTGTAACAAGTGTAGTCACTACTGACCTTCCATTGCTCACGTGGAAGCAGTTTAACAACCACAATATCACCATTCAGAGCTCTATTTCTGGAAACCACCCCATCAATAAAGATGTCCCTCAGACCATCCTAAAAGAGAAAAGAAAAAAAAAAGTTAATTGACAAACCAAATACAGTTTTCATTGAACAAAAGAAACAAACAAATAAGGTGTACGGAACAGATAGTGCCATGCAGTACAGTGTCACAGCAAAAAAATTCAAGTATCTGCCATTATTGATTTTCTAGGTTAGATTAGCGGTTGAACTTTCCTATACATGAAATGGCATTCGTAAGACCAACTATTTAACAGTTAATTAGGAATGGTCACAAATCTAGTCGATATGGAAAGTCATTACAGGAAACATTACAATGAAACACTCCCCTTCCACCTTCCTGTACGTCAAATCGCAAAAACCTAGAGCAACTAGAGCAACCAGATGACAAAATGTTGTTGACGAGAACCACTTAAAATATTATATATCTAGGTGCATAACTAACACATTTCGAATGGCACGAGTGTAACATAAAACTACGTGGTCAACCTGGAGTGTTGTATGTTATGTAGTGGAATTACAGTCAAAATTATTCTACCTTCAAAGCAAATTAGGTTTTGGCAAAATTTACTAGTATTCTGCTGTTTGTTAATGAACAAACAAGTAGGTTCACCCTACGCAACACAATATTCCACTTTTACGGGGGTTGTTCCCTTTCTGAAACCTCTCTAAATGCACAGCTTGTTTTATCCCCAAAAAAAAAAAAGGTAATAGTCCTACCGGTAATTATGTTTCCAGGAGTCCATACTGACAGCACCCTGGAGGACGTCCTTCTCCTCCTTGCTGGGACAGGAAACACACGAGAGTTCAAATATCCGGTAAAACCCACCAATCCTCAGTGTTGTAACAAGAACCAACTCATGGAATAATGCAAATAAAAACATTTAATGTCCAAATCACATTACAAAATAGTATATAGGCACAAAATTGAATATACCTGAGTTTATGACAAACATGGGGGGGAACTACCGGTGCTGTTAGTATGGACTCCTGGAAACAATTACCGGTAGGACTAATACCTATTTTCCAGGACGTCCCTCCTGACAGCACCCTGGAGAGTACCAAAGCACCTCCTTAGGGTGGGACTACCGCTTGGAGGACCTTCCTCCCGAAAGCCGTGTGCTGACAGGACGCAACATCAAGCTTATAATGTTTACAGAAAGTGTCAGCCCTAGCCCATGTTGCAGCCTTACAAATTTGTTCTACGGAAGCTCCTGCACGCTCCGCCCAGGAGGCAAACACCCCACAGGTGGAATGGGCTTTTAAGCCTGCAGGAGGAGACATACCCTCTGACTGATAAGCATCGGAGATCACGTCAGTGATCCAACGTGCAATTGAGGCCTTAGAGGCCTTCTTACCCCTATTCTTTCCCCCGAAAAGAATAAAAAGGTTTGGATCTGTACGCCAAGAGTCTGTGGCTATTAGATAGTCCTTGTCTAACATCCAGAGAGTGGAGGACCCTTTCTCTCTCGTTAGAAGGGTTATTACAAAAGGAAGGGAGTATTATTTATTATTTCCGGATTCCTATTTTTAATAGAGGCTACCTTCGGGAAAAAAGCTGGATCTAATTTCAGAATTAGGCTGTCATCCCAAATTTGTAGATAAGGATCCCTGATACATAGAGCCTGAATCTCTCCAACTCTCTTGGCTGTAGTGATCGCCACTAAGAAAGCAGTTTTTCGAGTGCGAATAGAGATAGGCATATCATCCCCCGGAGCGTAAACACCCTTACATAGGGCCCTAAGAACTAAGTTAAGGTCCCAGGATGGGGACAACTGTCTAATGGTGGGACCCATTCTCTGAGTGGCCCGAATAAACCTTATTATCCATGGGTGAGATGCCAAAGGATAGTCCAGAAATGAGCTTAGTGCGGACACCTGGACCTTTAATGTGCTAGGTCTAAGACCCATGTTAAACCCTTTCTACAGAAAGTCTAAGATACCAGGGATGTCCGGAGAACCTGACACAACATCGGACCTGCCACCTTCTAGACAAAGTTTCCAAATATTTTGGTAAATGGCTGAATTAACAGGTTTTCTACTACCTTGGATAGTAGATCTGACCTGGTTTGACAAGCCTTTTGACTTCAGGATGTCCCTTTCAGGATCCAGGCTGAAAGAGTCTGCTTTGGTCTGGATGATACACTGGACCCTGGTGAATGACTTTCCCCTTGATGGGCAATTTGACTGGATTGTCGATTGCTAAAGTCCCCAGAACAGGAGACCAGCTTCTTCTTGGCCAATACAGGATGACTAGGATGACCGTTGCCTGATCCTCCTTGATCTTCCGAAGAACAGCTGGATTTAATGCCAGTGGTGGGAATGCATATGAGAGGGGTTGATCCCATTTCTGGCTCAGAGCATCTACCCCCTCTGGAAGATCCGAGGGGTTCAGGGAGAAGAATCTTGAGGTCTTCGAGTTTCTCCTGTTTGCGAATAGGTCAATGTTGGGGGTTCCCCACCGGTGACAAACTCCGGAAGATGCTCTGCTTCAATTCCCACTCTGTTGGACACAGTTCCCGTCTGCTTAAGTAATCTGCAATCACATTCTGAGATCCTTCTAGGTGGATAGCCGTTATAGATAGCACAGTGTCCTCTGCCCAGCTGAAGATCATCTCTGCTAGATCCTGCAGTGGTTGATATCTTGGTCCTCCCTGATGGTTCAGGAATGAGACTGTCGTTAAATTGTCGGAGAAGATTCTTACGTGGCGATCTAAGAGCATGGGCTGATTGTGCCTCAACGCTTGACATATGGCGTAGAGCTCTTTGAAGTTGGACGATCTGTTTCTTATGCTTTCTGGCCACTTGCCTTGCAAGATTCTGCCTTGTAAATGAGCTCCCTAGCCCCATGCACTGGCGTCCGTAGTGATAACTACGTAGGGGGAGGTGGTCCATAGGACACCCACCTTTAGGTTTTCTGTTGGAGCCCACCAAAGGAGAGATCTCCGCATTGGGCCTGTCAGCCTCAATGGAGCCTCTAGGGAAGACTGACGGCGATCCCAGACCGACAGGATTTGCCTTTGTAGATGTCTTGAGTGCGACTGCGCCCACTTGACACATGGTATGCAGGCTGTCATTAGGCCGAGAACTTTCATAGCCATCCTTAGGGTAACTCGATGTTCCAATAGATACCTGACTCGAGTTTGAATTATCCCTCGTTTGACATCCGGTAAGCAGGATATTCTGCGTCTGGAGTCCAGATGCACTCCCATGAAGGTTTTTCTTTGTTCTGGTAGAAGATCTGATTTCTGCCGGTTTAGTACCCATCCGAGATGTTCCATCACTGCGATTGTCCGATCTCTGATCTTCCAGGAGCTTTACGGAATCTGCCACAAGAAGGAAATTGTCCAGGTATGGAATTATTATGATGCCCTGTTTCCTCAGGAAGGCCACCATCTCTGATACAAGTTTAGTAAAAAAACGAGGAGCAGAAGCTAGACCGAAGGGGAGGCCTTGAAATTGATAGTGGCAGGTCCGGGTTGGCAGAGCTACTGCAAACCTCAGCAGGTTGAGACAAGGGGTGCACTGGAACCTGGTAGTAGGCCTTCTTTAGGTCGATAGTACACATGACCGCATCTTGATTTATGAGCTGAATTGCTGAACGGATAGATTCCATGGGGAACCTTTTGTATCTCACCCAGGCATTCAAAGGCTTTAGATTTATTATTGTGCGAGTGTCGCCCGATGGCCGTGCGATAGTGAATAGGGAGGAATAGTGACCCCTTCCTATCTGAGTGAGGGACCGGAATTATTACCTCGGTCCTGAGCATGTCCTGTAAATCTTTTAGTATGGCCGAATCTGCTGTGACTATAGTAGGTACAATGTACCTTTCTGGGGGAGGAGTGTAAAGTTCTATGCTGCATCCCTCGGAGACAGTACTGAGAACCCACTGACTGAGTAATCTGAGCCCAGTTTCCTGCGAACCTCCGAAGCCTTCCCCCGATGCAAGTGGCGTCAGTGACTTATTCTTATAGGATGGGCTAAAGAAAGAACCTCTGTTCCCGTTACTCTGTCCACGGGAGCCTCTGTAGGATCCTCTGCTGGACCGACCCTGACCTTTAGAATCGAACTGCTGTCTGGAGAAGAAACCACTCCGAAATGGCTGGGAACGTTTAGGCCTGTCCTCAGGAAATCCTTTCTTTTTATATCACAAGCTGACTCAAGGATAGAGTCCAAAGCAGGTCCAAACACCCTCTGTCCCGAAAATGGAATAGAGCAGAGTTTGGATTTGGAGGCGTTGTCACCTGACCATGACCTCAGCCACAAAGCCCTCCTGGCCGCATTAGATGGTGAACTGTTACGGGCTGAAAATCTGACTGATTCAACTGTCATATCCGATAAAAATGCCATTGCTGACTTCATTATAGGAAGGGAATGTATAATATCTGATCTAGGGGTCTTATTGGATAATTGCTCTTCCAACTGCCCCATCCATAAGGACATAGACCTGGCCACCGAAGTGGCTGCAATGTTTGTTCTAATCAGGGCTGCACAAGCTTCCCAAGCCCTCTTAAGGAGGATGTCTGCCTTCCTATCCATAGGGTCACGAACACTAGAGGAGTCTTCGAAGGGTATAGCAGTCTTTTTAGTGACTTTTGCAACGGAAACGTCAATTTTTGGGACCTCTTCCCATAACTTGACTTCCTCAGAGTCAAACGGTACGTGACTTTTAAAGTCACGAGATAGCACCAATCGGCGCTCAGCCTCCTTCCATTCCTCTAGGACCATAGCTTTGATATGATCACTTATGGGAAACACGGTCAGGTTTCGTGCCATAAGTCTCCCGAACATCAAGTCCTGTCTGGACTGTGGTTTAGAAGCATCTTCGATCTGCATCGTATTCCTAACAGCCTGGACAAGTTCGTCTGTCTCTTCAGATTGGAAGAGATACTTCCTGGCTCGGTCCTGGTTTTCCACAGGAATTTCTCCCTCCTCTTCTGATAGCGAATCCCTGAGCTCAAAATCTTCAGAAGAATACTCAGGCTCCCCCTGGGTTTCCTCCCGCCTGGCACGCTTGCGACCAGCTATGGGACTGGCAGGCCGAGACTGCGAAAGGCTGGATATAGAAGCTTGCAACTCTTCCCGTATTAGGGATCTCATCTCAGAAAGCAGGGATGTCTGTTCATCTTTCATGACCCTAGAAGTGCAGGATGCACAGAGAGTCTTGCCATGGGAGTCTGGGAGCTTAGTATGGCATACAGGACATCTGATGCTCTTCGTCGTGACCTTCCCAGATTTTTTAACCGTGGCTGGGGGAGCAGCGGGGTTTCCCTTATCCTAAACGACATAAGATAGGGAGTAATAGGCTAGAAGGTACGAGGTAGTTTCTGAGTTTAAGGATGTACTTCCCGGGCAGACTTACCCCTTCCTCGTCGATTCTGTCTGCCATAGCCGGTCCTGAAGCAGACAATATGACCCCCCTGCAGGTGCTGGACGCTAATGCAGTAGCGACCGCTCTGTTCAGCGTACTCCTTAGTGGAGCATCTGCCTCCCCCGCTCAAAAGAACGCCACCGGGAGTGACGTCTCGCCGGCTCTGGTGAAGCCGGAAGTGACGCGGCTACCTTAGACCCGGAAGTGCCGGCTGGCTGTAGCGTCTCCAGGACTGCGCGCTCTGTAGAATTGAGTCTGGATCGTCGCCGCGTCTCAAACCGAGAGCCACCCCCCTCCCCCCCCCCCCCCACCGGGAGGAGCGGTTCAATCCCGGATCGTCCCACTCCGGGCCTCTGGGGTAGAGGGACTCCCCTCTGGGGAGTTTCGACCCTGAGCCGCTTGACAGGGGGATGGATTGGATGACTGCCCGATCCCCTTCAGCTCGGTAAGCATGCGCTGCTTCTCTACGTGTGTCCCTCCATGCAGGGACCGGAAAAACACTGAGGATTGGTGGGTGGTACCGGATATTTGAACTCTCGTGTGTTTCCTGTCCAAGCAAGGAGGAGAAGGACGTCCTCCAGGGTGCTGTCAGGAGGGACGTCCTGGAAAAAATTCTTTACTTTCTCAAAGTCCAGTGTCTCCATTGTTTGGCTGAAAGGTGATCTGCTGCATAGCCAGACGGCAGCATCTGTCAGGGTTCCTGAGGAGTTTAAGCCTATTCTTAACGGCTTCCTATTCACAAATATTCTTGAAGCTCCATGTTGCAACCACCTTCAAACTCCAAAGATTTTCTGTTAGGTATCTCCTAATGCGAGAACTTCATCAACCGGTGCGGAAAGAAGCCAACCAGGGGCTGCACCAGTTTAGTCAGGTCTCTCGCTATGGCTCCCAGACATCTTATTAAATGTACTCTCTTAAACCTTCAAGTGAAATCTGGGCCTGGAGTAAGAATTAGAAAAGTATGTGTCGCCACGGCTTATCACATTCCATCAAAGTCCTGCCTCAGTCCCACATATTTTTATGGAGTTGGCAAAAACTAGCGTGAAAACATCAAAAAGCCCGATATTTTACTGCAACCTCAGGTTCTGCAAAAGCCTTGAGACCTTTAAAACGTTTTGGGCAAACACTGATGAATCTGGTTCAAAAAGTTTTTCCATGTAACATCTGGGTACTAGCTGAAATAGTTATGGACAACCCAAATTGAACACCCACAGCATTCTTATCTTCCATTGAAAATGGATTGCCCAGTAGTGGTCAACCCCTTTAAAAGCAAATTTAAAGTGCTATAAAAAGCAATGAGAAGACACCAAAATAAAACTAATTTAGTGAGAACTAGTTCTTTACCCAAACTTCATTAAAGATGGCACCTGCAAAACCATAGAGGAAGACTTCCATTGCTGCTCATTTTGTATCAAGAAGCTCTAAAGCTTTGTATTCACTTCTTCCCTCCCTGTTGTGCTCAAAGGAGTCTGAAAACAGACATAATTAGTTTTGTGGCGCCCCGAAAATGAAGGAAAATAAAAGCCAGATGCTACAAGTAATGACATGCAAATCACTTGCCAACACATGCTAGGATAAGTTGCTAGGAGGCCTATTTGAGGCCTTGTTAAACTTTCAGGTCTACTTTTTTTTTTAGCATAAGTATTAAAAGCAAAAATAAAAATAGAAAATGGATTTCACACAGCCTCACAAAGACCTTAATACAATAGAAAGCTCAGATTCATCAGTAACTTTTTTTTGTCTTGGGACATTCATTGCTTCTGGCTTTAAAAAGTCAAAACGGTGCACAAAAGTTTGATTAATTTTGCGCTAAATAAAAAAATGCCTTTAAAAGGCATAAAAGGACTAGAAATAGGAAAAACCCAATGTGGCTAAACAAAGAAGTAAGACAGGCAATTAACAGTAAAAAGAAAGCATTTGCACTACTAAAGCAGGATGGCACCATTGAAGCTCTAAAAAACTATAGGGAGAAAAATACTTTATCTAAAAAACTAATTAAAGCTGCCAAAAAGGAAACAGAGAAGCACATTGCTAAGGAGAGTAAAACTAATCCCAAACTGTTCTTCAACTATATCAATAGTAAAAGAATAAAAACTGAAAATGTAGGCCCCTTAAAAAATAGTGAGGAAAGAATGGTTGTAGATGACGAGGAAAAAGCTAACATATTAAACACCTTCTTCTCCACGGTATTCACGGTGGAAAATGAAATGCTAGGTGAAATCCCAAGAAACAATGAAAACCCTATATTGAGGGTCACCAATCTAACCCAAGAAGAGGTGCGAAACCGGCTAAATAAGATTAAAATAGATAAATCTCCGGGTCCGGATGGCATACACCCACGAGTACTAAGAGAACTAAGTAATGTAATAGATAAACCATTATTTCTTATTTTTAGGGACTCTATAGCGACAGGGTCTGTTCCGCAGGATTGGCGCATAGCAAATGTGGTGCCAATATTCAAAAAGGGCTCTAAAAGTGAACCTGGAAATTATAGGCCAGTAAGTCTAACCTCTATTGTTGGTAAAATATTTGAAGGGTTTCTGAGGGATGTTATTCTGGATTATCTCAATGAGAATAACTGTTTAACTCCATATCAGCATGGGTTTATGAGAAATCGCTCCTGTCAAACCAATCTAATCAGTTTTTATGAAGAGGTAAGCTATAGGCTGGACCACGGTGAGTCATTGGACGTGGTATATCTCGATTTTTCCAAAGCGTTTGATACCGTGCCGCACAAGAGGTTGGTACACAAAATGAGAATGCTTGGTCTGGGGGAAAATGTGTGTAAATGGGTTAGTAACTGGCTTAGTGATAGAAAGCAGAGGGTGGTTATAAATGGTATAGTCTCTAACTGGGTCGCTGTGACCAGTGGGGTACCGCAGGGGTCGGTATTGGGACCTGTTCTCTTCAACATATTCATTAATGATCTGGTAGAAGGTTTACACAGTAAAATATCGATATTTGCAGATGATACAAAACTATGTAAAGCAGTTAATACAAGAGAAGATAGTATTCTGCTACAGATGGATCTGGATAAATTGGAAACTTGGGCTGAAAGGTGGCAGATGAGGTTTAACAATGATAAATGTAAGGTTATACACATGGGAAGAAGGAATCAATGTCACCATTACACACTGAATGGGAAACCACTGGGTAAATCTGACAGGGAGAAGGACTTGGGGATCCTAGTTAATGATAAACTTACCTGGAGCAGCCAGTGCCAGGCAGCAGCTGCCAAGGCAAACAGGATCATGGGGTGCATTAAAAGAGGTCTGGATACACATGATGAGAGCATTATACTGCCTCTGTACAAATCCCTAGTTAGACCGCACATGGAGTACTGTGTCCAGTTTTGGGCACCGGTGCTCAGGAAGGATATAATGGAACTAGAGAGAGTACAAAGGAGGGCAACAAAATTAATAAAGGGGATGGGAGAACTACAATACCCAGATAGATTAGCGAAATTAGGATTATTTAGTCTAGAAAAAAAAGACGACTGAGGGGCGATCTAATAACCATGTATAAGTATATAAGGGGACAATACAAATATCTCGCTAAGGACTGTTTATACCAAAGAAGGTGACGGGCACAAGGGGGCATTCTTTGCGTCTGGAGGAGAGAAGGTTTTTCCACCAACATAGAAGAGGATTCTTTACTGTTAGGGCAGTGAGAATCTGGAATTGCTTGCCTGAGGAGGTGGTGATGGCGAACTCAGTCGGGGGGTTCAAGAGAGGCCTGGATGTCTTCCTGGAGCAGAACAATATTGTATCATACAATTAGGTTCTGTAGAAGGACGTAGATCTGGGGATTTATTATGATGGAATATAGGCTGAACTGGATGGACAAATGTCTTTTTTCGGCCTTACTAACTATGTTACTATGTTACTATGTTACATGAACTTTACCTACTTCCTGATATGGCTAATATCAGGGTTTTTTTCTCCTGACTTAGTTTTTCCTCCCCTTTGGAGAGCCATAACATTTGTATTTTTCTGTCCATACAAACGTATGAGGATTTGTACTTTTGAATGCAAAAGTGCTGTGAACACACAATTATGACTTTTTGGCAATTTGTTTTGGCAACTAGACTAGTTTTTTTTATTATTATTATTTAATGGTACAAATTCAGAATAAAAAAAAACAAAAAAACACTGGTTGTGCCCCCCATGCCAATGCATTGTTAATGCAGCTGTTCGATATTGACAGCTGCATTTACCTGGTTAATAGCCTGTTCGAGGCAGATATTCTGGACTGCATACAGACGTAACTTCTGGCAGTGCACACTTGACAGTGCACTGATGTTTTAAAATGTCGATGCAGAGTTAACTTCCACAAGATCATACAGCTGTGAGGGCAAAGCAGTGGCTGTTGCACATCCAGACTCCACACAGAGTAGAGAAACATGGTTTATTATCGTGTTTACCCTCTCCTATTGCTGCATACACAAATAAACCAGAGCTACTGTATACAGATTATGAAGCACTGACAGTGCTTCCTCCCCCAAACCCAGGGTTACGGTAATTTACCATAATTGGCTAGGTGCTGCTGATTCTTAGGAGATGCAATCAGCTCTGCTACACAGGCGGGAGGCTGAAATACCCCCTGTAACTAGGGATAATATGCAGGCTCCAGGACAAGGTAAATCATCAATAGAAAGAATTAATTACTATGGATATGTGCTGGCGAGGGCAGGGGGACCTTTTGCATGCTCTGCAGGATTTTAATCCATGGTGCCATAGTGTATTACTAATGGTAATGTTTGAGACTCTGGTCCCAGGTCTCTTTAGGTCATTGAGCAGGTCCTCCTGTGTAGTTATGTGCCGTTTCCTGCCCTCTCAGAATCATCCTTACTCCACGTGGAGAGATCCTGCATGGAGACCCAGACCGAGAAAGATAGTCATCTTGTGTTTCTTCCATTTTTTAATTGTGCCAGCAGTTGTTGCCTTCTCACAAAGCTGTTGCTTACTGTCCCGTAGCTCATACCATCGTTGAGCAGGTCTACAAATTTGTCCCCGATGTCCTTAGACCGCTCTTTGATCTTGGCCATGGTGGAGAGGTTGGAGTGTGATTGTGCGTGTGGACAGGTGTCTTTTACACAGGTAATGATTAGTGATGAGCAAATGTGCGAGTGAAGGGGGGGGTGGGGGGGCAGGAAAAAGGCCCAGGGTGAAGGAGTTAAGCAATTGGTCATTTTCACTTCAACAGAGGAAGCAGTAATTCCGAAATCCATATTGGATAGGCACAACCTATCAAATGGGACCTGTTACTCAGTTCATGGTTCCTAAAACATTCAGGATAAATATCAGCCAGGTATGTTCTTCTCTGGATTGATCCAGTGTTTCAGATTAAACAGTTTGAAGAGCTGCCTGGGGACTATGGGTCTATACCTGATTAGTCCAGTGTGGCCTCCAGATGACTTCTCCTTGCCCCTCTCGTTGATTGCAATGACTTTCCTATATATCTACATAAGGACAAATCTGTCAGTCACCTAGAGCGGAGAGAGAAGTCAGGAAGGGGCCACACCAGACTAAGTCAGGTCTCTCCCTATAGTCCTCAGCCGGCCCAATTGGTTAATGTTGTAGCTTTTCAGAGAAAACATACCAGGCTCTGATGAATGCAGCATGAATTGAGTGACTGTCCCCTGTGAGTTAAAATGTGATCACCTAAATAGCTTATTTCAGGATAAAATAGGCAAGTGTAAACTACAGATCTCTATTAAATGCAGGTGTTTTTTACCATCAGCCTAATTGATCCTGCATTACAGTCTGGAAAAGCATCTAACTACTGTCTTGAAGAGGAACATTTACAAGTCACTGACATTACCAGGTATGTATCAGTTATAGGACAGATTTTGGCACTTTGCATTGGTCAGGCATGGAAGCAGACTGTTCAAAAGACAAGTTATAGACCATTTCAGTGAGCTTTAGAAACAGAATGTTCCTTGAGACTCTGGAAAGCAGAAACAATCAAATTGGGACAAGAGCAGCAGCTGCCTCCCATGACTTGATGCAGAAAGACTGCAGGCCTGTTTTTAGGGGGAGAGGGCCACCACAGGGAACAGATTTTTGCACATGTTTAATTTTTTTTCCTCTTCACAGCCATGTAAGGTTAGACCGGTAAGCTTTGCAGACTAGCCAGCAACAGTGTCAGACAGAAAATATAAGTAATCATTTAAGCAACACAAAAAACAGCAAGTTTAAAGAGTCCTGTTACCAGATCGGATGACCTGTCCAGATCAAGAGTCAATTGACAATATGGGACATCAAAATAGACCATGATTTTACATGGTAAAATCCTCACGATTAATCGTCACTTATAATTTAGACGGCTATAGGCAGAACAATCCCTGTTTCCACAGGAAGATGAACTGCTGATCAATTATGATTTTTAAGACAAACACAGTCAATATTTGCCATCATTGCAAATCATTTAGTCATTGGCTAGGTTTACACAGGGAAAAGAAAAACCCTTCGAGAGGGAATTTTCATGTCCTTATTAAAGGATCTAATCAAATGATTATTGCTTTGTGAGTAATGCTTCAGCGAGATACAAGCAGAGACACAATATGTCCAATAGAGATGAACAGGTTGATCCGCTGAGAATAGAGTTCGGAGTTAAATTTCCTGAAATTGGCAGTTTCACACAAATCAACATTTTGAGATTCACCAAAAGGAAAAAAAAAAGGCTTGGGCACAGTGCTGAAGCATCAGAGGTCAGACTAATGTCATTGTGTTGCCGTGTGGGATTTCCCATAATGCTCTGCAGGTATAACATCTTAAGGATCATCATACTTGTACAGTGGTGGTCAGTATCTAGCCATCACAGATTACTGGTTCATAGTGGAGAAGTTTATAAATGGGTAGCTTTCCATGTCCAGAATCACTGGGTAAGTCTCTCACATGCAGAGTTCTTATGGTAAGTGGGGTCCCCTCTTTCCTGGAGAGTGGGAACGCTTATAACCAGCAGGATCCTCTCGCTCTTGCACAGTGTAAGCTCTTCTAGTCAACCGGATCCTCTCTCTTGCACAGTGTAAGCTCTTCTAGTCAGCGGGATCCTCTCCCTTTTGTATAGTCTAAGCTCTTCTGGTCAGCGGGATCCTCTCTCGCTCTTGAACAGTATAAGTTCTTAAAGTCAGTGGAGTTCTCGCTCCTGTACTATAAGATCTTATAGTCAGAAGGGTCCACTCTCTCCCTCCTATATAGTGTAAGCTGTTATGATCAACAGGGATCTCACACTCCTGCAGAGTGTAAGTTCTTGTGCTCAGCAAGATCCCCTCTCCTGTAGAGTGTAAGCTTTTGTGATCACAGCAGGATCCCCTCTCCTGTAGAGTGGAAGCTCTTGTGGTCACAGCAGGATCCCCTCTCCTGCAGAGTGGAAGCTCTTGTGGTCAGCAGGATCCTCTCTCCTGCAGAGTGGAAGCTCTTGTGGTCAGCAGGATCCTCTCTCCTGCAGAGTGGAAGCTCTTGTGGTCAGCAGGATCCTCTCTCCTGCAGAGTGGAAGCTCTTGTGGTCAGCAGGATCCACTCTCCTGCAGAGTGGAAGCTCTTGGTGGTTAGCAGGATCCTCTCTCCTGCAGAGTGGAAGCTCTTGTGGTCAGCAGGATCCCCTCTCCTGCAGAGTGAGCTCTTGTGGTCAGCAGGATCCTCTCTCCTGCAGAGTGAGCTCTTGTAGTCAGCAAAGTTATCTCTCCACTTTCCCATGTGTATTTTCCAAGCAATAAAATGCTTTCCAGTATTAAGATTTAAGCAAGTATGTTTGAGGCAAATTGAATTTTTGGCTGAAATTTGGAAAACTCAAGTTTCAAAAGACACACATCTTTAATGGCCAATGTGTTAACACATGCCATATAATAATTTGTGCAACAGATCCAGTGCTTGGATATTTTGTAGTACGCGAGTCATCTGCTTTTTCGCTCCCATGTATGAACCCTGATGGAGTCTGTGGGAACTAGTGATACTATCTTGTATAAATTAGACATGACAATTAAATAGGTCTTGTACTTTATCTGAATAAACACTGTAAATTGGCTACTGAAACAGAGCAGAAATAGATGGCAAAATTGCTTCAAGGGAGCTTATTTTAATTCACTGGAAAATGAAGACATCTCAGCAGGGATACATGAAGAGAGTCCTGTTACACTAAGTGGTGGTCCCAAATCAGATGCTAAAAAAACCCTGTATGCACGGACACGAGCATATTTATGACACCATTGTATGCAACAAAAGAAGAACTGCGCGTCTTAAAATTATTGACTAGAATATGCAACATTAGTCACCTGCAGGGGCAATTGTAGATCAGTGTTTTTATATACATATTTTTAAAAGGGACAGGGATATTCTTACCGGTGATGGCAGGAATGCTTCATGGAATTTCTTCGGATTAATCCTCAAGGAGCCCTAAAGAGTAAGAAAACCGAAAATCATACCCCTATCTCCAAAACAATGGGACAGTAGCATTAATATAATCTCCTACATTTTTAACGGCATATAATTGGACAAGCCCTACCAAATTTATCATAGTTGTACAGGCCACATCTTCCTCGGTGTGGTAGATCATTTTCTCCTTACTCCACTTGTTGGCCAGCTAACTTTACACTGCTGTTTTGGCCCAAAATAATAGAGCAATTAATAAATGTGGTAATTTCACAACTCATCAGTTATCTTTTCTAGACACAATCTAAGACTTCATTTACATATCCATGAGTCACAAGTGTTCTGTGTTTTTCACCAATGAAAGCAATACCCATTGGATTCTACAGGGCTGTTAACATCTCCGCAAAAAATCATGGAGACATTGCGAGTTTTGATCAGAATCATGTCTCTAAATTACCCACACAGGTCTATGGGTCCTTGGTAATCACTGACAGCACACAGTGTTCTGTTTGTGATTAACATTGTAATGAATAGGAGAAGCTTGGTCATTTTTTTTCATCTATCTACCATATAATTGTCTATCGGCCACTTCCGTCTGTCTGTCACGGATATTCATTGGTCGCGGCCTCTGTCTGTCATAGAAATCCAAGTCGCTGATTGGTCGTGGCAAAACGCCCACGACCAATCAGCAACGGGCACAGTCCGGCAGCAAAATGGCCGCTCTTTCCTACCCGCAGTCAGTGCCCGCTCCATACTCCCCTCCAGTCAGCCCCCACACAGGGTTAATGCCAGCGTCACCGAAGCGCGGTGTAATGCACTTCGGTTACGCAGCTATTAACCCTGTGTGACCAACTTTTTACTATTGATGCTGCGTATGCAGCATCAATAGTAAAGATCTAATGTTACAAATAATAATAAAAAAATTTTTAAAAAAAAGGTTATTCTCACCCTCTGACGTGGCGCTGTCCTTGGCAGTGCAAGCGGCAGGTTCCGGTGCCAAGGATGCTATGCGAGAAGGACCTGCCATGACTTCATGGTCATGTGACCGCAATGTCATCACAGGTCCTGCCTGCATACCAACCCTGGGACGGTAACCTCTCCATGCATTGCGATCTCGCGAGATGATGACGTACGGTCTCGCGAGACCGCAATGCACTCTTGAGACCGGAGCGCGCGAGGAGCATCAGTGCGAAGCGGGGGCCAACGGAAGGTGAGTATATAACTATCTTTAATTTTAATTATTTTTTTTTTTTTTTTTTTTTTTTAACAGGGATATGATGTCGGCTGCGCTATACACTGCGTGGGCTGCGCTATACACTACGTGGGCTGCCATACACTACGTGGGCTGTTATATACACTATGTGGGCTGTTATATACTACATGGCTGGCCGTGAAAAATCAGTGACAGGCGCTAATTGGTCGCGGCCGGTTGAATCCTGTGTATTCAATGTATTATTCTAAAATCTTCATAAACTACATACATATTCTTGTATTCTTGAATACCCGATGCGTTAGAATTGGGCTACCATCTAGTGTATATATATATATATATATATATATATATATATATATACATATACACACATACATATATCTCTCTGTGTGTGTGTGTGTGTGTGTGTGTGTGTGTGTGTGTGTGTGTGTGTGTGTGTGTGTGTGTGTGTGTGTGTGTATATATATATATATATATATATTCTCATCTAAGGTCCACTTCATCTGTCTGTCACGGAAATCCCGCGTCGGCTGGGCGCGACCAATCGGCTGCAGGCACAGTCCGGCGGCAAATTGGCCCCTCCCTACTCCCCTCCAATTAGTGCCCCCTCCAGTCAGCGCCCACATAGTGGTTTAGCAGTCCGTTAACGCTGCCATTAACCCTGTAAGTGTGATCAACTTTTTACTATTGATGCTGCCTATGCAGCATCAATAGTAAAAACATATGTTAAAAATAATAAAAAAATAAAAAATTATTATATTCTCACCTTCCGGCGTCCGCGGCAGCCTTTCCTGCTCTTTGTGACGCTCTGGTCCCAAGAATGAATTGCGGCAATGACACCAGATGACGTAGCGGTCTCGCAAGACCGCTACATCATCATGGGTTGTTACCGCAAAGCATCACTGTGAACGGACATGGCGGGAGCATCGCTACAGGCCTGGCCTGGATCCGGGGGCCGCCAGAAGGTGAGTATAACTTTTTTAATTTTAATTCTTTTTTTTAACAGGGATATGGTGCCCACACTGCTATACGCTACGTGGGCTGTGCTATACGCTACGTGGGCTGCGCTATACGCTACGTGGGCTGCGCTATACACTACGTGGGCTACGCTATACGCTACGTGGGCTGCGCTATACGCTACGTGGTATTTGTTAAAGAAGGTGGCCCACTGAGACTTTCACCAGGGGCCCTCAAAAGCCTGGAGATGGCCCTGGCTTCACTGATTAGTCGCGCCTGGCAGCGAACAATCAGCAACAGGTGCAGTCCGGATGCGAATTGGCGTGGGATTTGAACCACGCTTCGCTAATTGGTCACGCCCGGCCAGCCGAATCCTGTGTATTCATTGCATTATTCTTAAATCTTCATAAATAAACTACATACATATTCTAGAATACCCGATGCGTTAGAATCGGGCCACCATCTAGTATTTGAATAATCACTGATGAAACCCTGGAGATTAAAACGGATAATGACCAATCACCCATGAAATGCGGATCCAACATAACTAATAGTCAATGGCCTGATTTCAATGAACCTTTCACACCAGAATTCTGACAAACATTGCAAAAAATTGGCGCAATGCAAGTCAGTTTTAGAATTTTGCGACCGTTTTCACGTTCTTTTCGCCCAGCTTCGTCAAAGTGTGGAACTGGGGCAAAGTAACTGTAGCTCGTCAAATTTATGACAAGTAGCGACGTTCCTTGCTTTAGTTCTCAACTGGAGTACAATTTGTAGCAAGGCGCACGTCACTTTCCAGGTGTGCTGGATTCATGACGGGCATGCGCCTGCTGATGAATCAGGAGTGTGACTGCTGCACGCCCCATCAAGACTGTAAAGACAGGTCATGTCGAACCCAGGGTTTATGTTCATACGCATGATAAAAATCACAGATGTCCCGGAGGTCTTAAAATTGTCTAATAAGGAAGGGACTAAAACATTTAACTTTAGCGCTTCTTGTTTACGCAAGTTTTGCCAAGTCTGGGCACGGGTCTAGTGCATTTTACCTAGTATGCCTTCTTACCGTTTACATATCATGCATATGGGGTCTCAGTCCAGGAGTTATTTTAGCATGTAGTGCTAAATGCATACCCAATGCAGACTTGCGTTTCTGATACAGGTTACATTCCATCACACACCCAAGTTGCAAGGTATGACAAGAATAAAAAGAACGCTTTAGGTAAGCCGGTCACAGCATCCAAAAGACATTTCTTTTATTTAGGCTATTGCACTATGAGATCATGTTTTAAGCAAGAAAAAAAAAATATTCAGGTGCCGAGTTCCCACCAGATCAAGCTCTATATTCCTAGAGTGGTTATTTTATCCTGGCTGTTTGACACATGTTTCACTTCAACCCATCTGCGGGTTCAGTGTTTCCAAGACAGCAAACAGAAGTTCGCCCAAGATTTGACAGACCACATGCCTGCAGCTGCTTGTTTGACTTGCTAGATTTGGTCTTTGAGCAGATTTGTAGGCTCAAGGCCACGAAAAATCAACATGCTGTAATATAAAAATACAGAGTACACCCAAAAGGCTTCCAAATACTCAGATCCACAGAACGGTAGACACCTTATCCATTCCACCTACGGGATATTAGGATACATAGGTTATAGAACACTATATAACACATCAGTAAAAATCACAATAGAAGTGCACAAGGAAACACAGAACTTCAATGCAGTGAGAATGACAGATACGGCAGCGGCACCATGAGCCAGTGTATCATTAACTCCATAGCCTCCATCAGAAATATGTATCAGATGCATCATCCCTGGCCCCTCTAACAGCCAATTAACGCACTTAAACTTTATATATCTGAGAGCAGATGGGCCCGATATCCTTCCCGACCGAAAACCTATTTACCATGTTACTCATTTCACGCTGTGATCTCATATTTGGAAAGAGCAGCATTTCCCATCTGGGGAGGACAGATGTTTTCGTGTAGAGGGACGGGGTGGTGTTGAGTGGAGGTCTGTCCAGAGAGGACTAGGGGGTCGTCATGTCAAATAACTGGATTCACTTACAATACAAACTTAGGGCTAAATTAAACTGCTACTGCACAGTGCTGACATTTTCCAATGGCTCCTGATGCTACAAGGCTCACAATGGGGGCGGAAGCCATTCCTAGAAGCACTGCAAATAACGACACCGTGAGGCTACCAACACATACAGTCGCTAGGAAGCTTATTCAACCGCATTGCAAATTAGATTTGTTTCTGAGGTTTGCAAAAAAAAAAAAATACAACTCAAACAAGAATAATTTTAATACGTCAACAGCCAAAATAACGTTTCTGCAAATTCAATGCATAATGCTATTTTTACTTATACTGTAAATATAACACCAAAAAAAAAAAAAAAGCTTTATATGCCACCACGTATCGATTAACCCCTCTGTGACCTTAGACGTACTATCCCGTCGAGGTGCCCTGGGCTTATCTGACCCTGGACGGGATAGTACGTCATAGCCGATCGGCCGCGCTCACGGGGGGAGCGCGGCCGATCGCGGCCGGGTGTCAGCTGCTTATCGCAGCTGACATCCGGCACTATGTGCCAGGAGCGGTCACGGACCGCCCCCGGCACATTAACCCCTGGCACACCGCGATCAAAGATGATCGCGATGTGCCGGCGGTACAGGGAAGCACCGCGCAGGGAGGGGGCTCCCTGCGGGCTTCCCTGAGCCCCCCGCAGCAACGCGATGTGATCGCGTTGCTGCGAGGGTCTCCTCACCTCCCTCCCTGCTCGAGCCCCGGATCCAAGATGGCCGCGGATCCGGGTCCTGCAGGGAGGGAGGTGGCTTCACAGAGCCTGCTTAGAGCAGGCACTGTGAAGCCTGCAGCGCTGCATGTCAGATCAGTGATCTGACAGAGTGCTGTGCAAACTGTCAGATCACTGATCTGTGATGTCCCCCCCTGGGACAAAGTAAAAAAGTAAAAAAAAAAATTTCCAAATGTGTAAAAAAAATAAAAAAAAATATTCCAAAATAATGAAAAAAAAAAAAAATATTATTCCCATAAATACATTTCTTCATCTAAATAAAAAAAAAAAACCAATAAAAGTACACATATTTAGTATCGCCGCGTCCGTAACGGCCCGACCTATAAAACTGGCCCACTAGTTAACCCCTTCAGTAAACACCGTAAGAAAAAAAAAAAAAAAACGAGGCAAAAAACAACGCTTTATTATCATACCGCCGAACAAAAAGTGGAATAACACGCGATCAAAAGGACAGATATAAATAACCATGGTACCGCTGAAAGCGTCATATTGTCCCGCAAAAAAAGAGCCGCCATACAGCATCATCAGCAAAAAAATAAAAAAGTTATAGTCCTGAGAATAAAGCGATGCAAAAATAATTATTTTTTCTGTAAAATAGTTTTTATCGTATAAAAGCACCAAACCATAAAAAAATGATATAAATGAGGTATCGCTGTAATCGTACTGACCCGAAGAATAAAACTGATTTATCAATTTTACCAAACGCGGAACGGTATAAACGCCTCCCCCAATAGAAATTCATGAATAGCTGGCTTTTGGTCATTCTTCCTCACAAAAATCGGAATAAAAAGCGATAAAAAAATGTCACGTGCCCAAAAATGTTTTCAATAAAAACGTCAACTCGTCCCGCAAAAAACAAGACCTCACATGACTCTGTGGACCAAAATATGGAAAAATTATAGCTCTCAAAATGTGGTATTGCAAAAAATATTTTTTGCAATAAAAAGGGTCTTTCAGTGTGTGACGGCTGCCAATCATAAAAATCCGCTAAAAAACTCGCTATAAAAGTAAATCAAACCCCCCTTCATCACCCCCTTAGTTAGGGAAAAATAAAAAAAAATGTATTTATTTCCATTTTCCCATTAGGGCTAGGGTTAGGGCTAGGGTTAGGGCTAGGGCTAGGGTTAGGGCTAGGGTTAGGGCTAGGGTTAGGGCTAGGGTTAGGGTTAGGGCTAGGGTTAGGGCTAGGGTTAGGGCTAGGGCTAGGGCTAGGGTTAGGGCTAGGGTTAGGGCTAGGGTTAGGGCTAGGGTTAGGGCTAGGGTTAGGGTTAGGGCTAGGATTAGGGTTAGGGTTAGGGTTGGGGCTACAGTTAGGGTTGGGGCTAAAGTTAGGGTTAGGGTTTAGATTACATTTACAGTTGGGAATAGGGTTGGGATTAGGGTTAGGGGTGTGTCAGGGTTAGAGGTGTGGTTAGGGTTACCGTTGGAATTAGGGTTAGGGGTGTGTTTAGATTAGGGTTTCAGTTATAATTGGGGGGTTTCCACTGTTTCGGCACATCAGGGGCTCTCCAAACACGACATGGCGTCCGATCTCAATTCCAGCCAATTCTGCGTTGAAAAAGTAAAACAGTGCTCCTTCCCTTCCGAGCTCTCCTGTGTGCCCAAACAGGGGTTTACCCCAACATATGGGGTATCAGCGTACTCAGGACAAATTGGACAACAACTTTTGTGGACCAATTTCTCCTGTTACCCTTGGGAAAATACAAAACTGGGGGCTAAAAAATAATTTTTGTGGGAAAACAAAAAGATTTTTTATTTTCACGGCTCTGCGTTATAAACTGTAGTGAAACACTTGGGGGTTCAAAGTTCTCACAACACATCTAGATAAGTTCATTGAGGGGTCTAGTTTCCAATATGGGGTCACTTGTGGGGGGTTTCTACTGTTTAGGTACATTAGGGGCTCTGCAAACGCAATGTGATGCCTGCAGACCAATCCATCTAAGTCTGCATTCCAAATGATGCTCCTTCCCTTCCGAGCCCTCCCATGCGCCCAAACGGTGGTTCCCCCCCACATATCGGGTATCAGCGTACTCAGGACAAATTGGACAACAACTTTTGTGGACCAATTTCTCCTGTTACCCTTGGGAAAATACAAAACTGGGGGCTAAAAAATAATTTTTGTGGGAAAACAAAAAGATTTTTTATTTTCACGGCTCTGCGTTATAAACTGTAGTGAAACACTTGGGGGTTCAAAGTTCTCACAACACATCTAGATAAGTTCATTGAGGGGTCTAGTTTCCAATATGGGGTCACTTGTGGGGGGTTTCTACTGTTTAGGTACATTAGGGGCTCTGCAAACGCAATGTGACGCCTGCAGACCAATCCATCTAAGTCTGCATTCCAAATGATGCTCCTTCCCTTCCGAGCCCTCCCATGCGCCCAAACGGTGGTTCCCCCCCACATATCGGGTATCAGCGTACTCAGGACAAATTGGACAACAACATTTAGGGTCCAATTTCTCCTGCTAACCTTGGAAAAATACAAAACTGGGGGCTAAAATATAATTTTTGTGGAAAAAAAAATATTTTTTATTTGCATGGCTCTGCGTTATAAACTGTAGTGAAATACTTGGGGGTTCAAAGCTCTCACAACACATCAAGATGAGTTCCTTAGGGGGTCTACTTTCCAAAATGGTGTCAATTGTGGGGGGTTTCTACTGTTTAGGTACATTAGGGGCTCTGCAAACGCAATGTGACGCCTGCAGACCATTCCATCTAAGTCTGCATTCCAAATGGCGCTCCTTCCCTTCCGAACCCTCCCATGCGCCCAAACGGTGGTTCCCCCCCACATATGGGGTATCAGCGTACTCAGGACAAATTGGACAACAACTTTTGTGGTCCAATTTCTTCTCTTACCCTAGGGAAAATACAAAACTGGGGGCTAAAAAATAATTTTTGTGGGAAAAAAATTTTGTTTTATTTTTATGGCTCTGCATTATAAACTTCTGTGAAGCCCTTGGTGGGTCAAAGTGCTCACCACACATCCAGATAAGTTCCTTAGGGGGTCTACTTTCCAAAATGGTGTCACTTGTGGGGGTTTCAATGTTTAGGCACATCAGTGGCTCTCCAAACGCAACATGGCGTCCCATCTCAATTCCTGTCAATTTTGCATTGAAAAGTCAAACGGCGCTCCTTCCCTTCCGAGCTCTCCCATGCGCCCAAACAGTGGTTTACTGCCACATATGGGGTATCAGCGTACTCGGGACAAATTGGACAACAACTTTTGAGGTCCAATTTCTTCTCTTACCCTTGGAAAAATAAAAAATTGGGGGCAAAAATATAATTTTTGTGAAAAAATATGATTTTTTATTTTTACGGTTCTGCATTATAAACTTCTGTGAAGCACTTGGTGGGTCAAAGTGCTCACCACACCTCTAGATAAGTTCCTTAGGGGGTCTACTTTCCAAAATGGTGTCACTTGTGGGGGGTTTCAATGTTTAGGCACATCAGTGGCTCTCCAAACGCAACATGGCGTCCCATCTCAATTTCTGTCAATTTTGCATTGAAAAGTCAAACTGCGCTCCTTCCCTTCCGAGCTCTCCCATGCGCCCAAACAGTGGTTTACTGCCACATATGGGTTATCAGCGTACTCAGGACAAATTGGACAACAACTTTTGAGGTCCAATTTCTTCTCTTACCCTTGGAAAAATAAAAAATTGGGGGCAAAAATATAATTTTTGTGAAAAAATATGATTTTTTATTTTTACGGTTCTGCATTATAAACTTCTGTGAAGCACTTGGTGGGTCAAAGTGCTCACCACACATCCAGATAAGTTCCTTAGGGGGTCTACTTTCCAAAATGGTGTCACTTGTGGGGGGTTTCAATGTTTAGGCACATCAGTGGCTCTCCAAACGCAACATGGCGTCCCATCTCAATTCCTGTCAAGTTTGCATTGAAAAGTCAAATAGCGCTCCTTCCCTTCCGAGCTCTCCCATGCGCCCAAACAGTGGTTTACTGCCACATATGGGGTATCAGCGTACTCAGGACAAATTGGACAACAACTTTTTGGGTCCAATTTCTCCTGTTACCCTTGGTAAAATAAAACAAATTGGAGCTGAAGTAAATTTTTTGTGTAAAAAAGTTAAATGTTCATTTTTATTTAAACATTCCAAAAATTCCTATTAAACACCTGAAGGGTTAATAAACTTCTTGAATGTGGTTTTGAGCACCTTGAGGGGTGCAGTTTTTAGAATGGTGTCACACTTGGGCATTTTCTATCATATAGACCCCTCAAAATGACTTCAAATGAGACGTGGTCCCTAAAAAAAAATGGTGTTGTAAAAATGAGAAATTGCTGGTCAACTTTTAACCCTTATAACTCCCTAACAAAAAAAAAAATTGGTTCCAAAATTATGCTGATGTAAAGGAGACATGTGGGAAATGTTACTTATTAAGTATTTTGTGTGACATATCTCTGTGATTTAATTGCATAAAAATTCAAAGTTTGAAAATTGCGAAATTTTCAAAATTTTCGCCAAATTTCCGTTTTTTTCACAAATAAACGCAGGTACTATCAAAGAAATTTTACCACTATCATGAAGTACAATATGTCACGAGAAAACAATGTCAGAATCACCAGGATCCGTTGAAGCGTTTCGGAGTTATAACCTCATAAAGGGACAGTGGTCAGAATTGTAAAAATTGGCCTGGTCATTAACGTGCAAACCACCCTTGGGGGTAAAGGGGTTAAGATAATATTTTTTTTTTTATCAACTTAAAAGATATGTTAAAAAGGTAGAGCGAAATACCACAGGTACAATATAATTTTAGGTGGGAAACCCGGGGGGTACAAATAGTCAATACATAATAGTACTACACAGGCAGGTAAACACAGACCATGGCTTGATAATATTGCAATGTCCACAGTATCATTTATAATTAGTGATTCAGAAATGAGGATAAGAAGTCCTCAATACATTCAGGAACAAAAAAAGGAAAGCTAGGATGATACCATGTCGCATACTTTAGTATAATAAGATAAATGATAGAATTCCACAACATAAGGTATATATACCATGTATACTTGAGTATAAGCCAAGATTTTCAGCCCATTTTTTTGGGCTGAAAGTCCCCTTCTCGGCTTATACTCGAGTCATACCCAGGGGTCGGCAGGGGAGGGGGAGCGGGAGCTGTCTAATTATACTCACCTACTCCTGGTGCGGTCCCTGCAGGTCCCTGCTTCCCCGGCAGCTTCCTCCTGTACTGAGCGGTCACATGGTACCGCTCATTACAATAATAAATATGCGTCTCCACCTCCCATAGGGGTGGAGCCGCATATTCATTACTGTAATGAGCAGTAACGGTGACCGCTCAGTACAGGAAGAAGCTGCAGCGTCGGGGAAGCAGGGACCTGCAGGGACCGCGCCAGGAGTGAGTATAACGAGGAGGGGAGCGCTGCGCTGCGTGATATTCACCTGTTCCTCGTTCCAGCCGCAGCTCCGTCTTCAGCAGTGACGCTCATATCAGAGGGCACGGTGACGTGGTTAGTGCACGCTCTCTGTCTGACCGTCAGTGCAGAAGACATTGAAGATGGAGCGGCGCTGGAACGAAGTCAGGTGAATATTGAAAGTGCCGGGGGCCTGAGTGACAGAGGTGAGTATGTGATTTTTTTTTATCTCAGCAACAGCAAATGGGGCAAGTGTCTGTATGGAGCATCTATGGGGCCATAAGAATTGTGCAGCACTTTTTGGAGGCCATAACATTTGTACAGCACTATGTGGGGCCATAACGTTTGTGCAGCACCATATGGGGCCATAACGTCTGTGCAGCACTATATGGGGCCATAACGTTTGTGCAGCACTATATGGGGCCATAATGTTTATGCAGCACTATATAGGGCAAGTGTCTGTATGGAGCATCTTGTGGGGCCATAACGTTTGTGCAGCACTATATGGCGCAAATATCTTTATGGCGCATCTTATGGGGCCATTATTAACCTTTATGCAGGATTATATGGGGCATATTTTAATATGGAGCATCTTATGGGGCCATCATAAACTTTATGGAGCATTATATGGGGCTCCTGATTCAATATGGATATTCAAAAACACTTAACCTACTGATGTCTCAATTTTACTTTTACTGGTATCTATTTTTACTTTTAACATTTACCGGTAGCCGCTGCATTTCCCACCCTAGGCTTATACTCGAGTCATTAAGTTTTCCAGGTTTTTGTGGCAAAATTAGGGGGGTCGGCTTATACTCGAGTATATATCCAGTGATTATAACGTAGCACTATGGGTTACTGATAGCAGCATAAGATATGCACAAAAAAACAAAACAAAATTGTACCACAGTGAGGAATGCCCGCATGAGAAACCAACAGCATAAAAAGGTATAGTTACCTGAAACACCAGGGACCCACCACACCCGACGCGCGTTACGCTTAGAAATGCTTCATCCTAATAAATAGTCTCAGAATTACTCATGCTTGTCAAAGGGGTTGACATTCTTTGTACAGCACCTTTGGCTGTTATGACCTGCAACAAACGTGATGTACAGCCAGACATCAGCTTCAGGTAGTGTTCCTGAGGAGTCTTAGCCCGTACCTCATGGGAAATAACCTTCAGTTAACTAAATTTATTAGGCTTGTGGGCTGCAACTTTTCAAATACCAATAAAGATTTTCTATGGGGTTGAAATTAAGCAACAGAAGCTTGCAGAAATTTCTGGAAGGTTTCTGTATCTCTTGGCAGCGAAAAACGCTGCGGCTAAAACACCCGTTTTGCCACGATTTTTTGTATTATTTTTGCTGCATTTTTTACATGTGCTTTTGCACAGCTATGACTGCTTTTTTAGCTAAATAAAAGATATTAAAAAAAAAGTTTTGTCATGTTGAACCAAGAAATTACACCATCTTTTTAATACTAATGCAGTAGCATCAGGGCAATGGGAGTAGGGCTTGCTGTCAGAAGGTACCATTCACACAAAGTCCTAGGCTTATTAATGAAAAGGTGTCAGCCAGACACCCTCATTACCCTCAAACACACACAGTCACCAGCCTATTTAAGAGAGTTACCAGAATGAACCTACCTACATAGGCTGTAACCAACACCAACTCTTAACTTTAATTAACCCGACCGTTGAGGGCTGATGTTAATATTCTGGGAGGGAGCCAATAGCCATAAAGGTTCCCAGGCTATTAATGTCAGCTGTCGGCTTTGACTTTTATTGGCTAGTTTACAGGGGGATCCCAGAAAAAACAGACATACGGTCTCCTTATTAAATCTAACTAGAAAGGGCTAGGCAGACAGATGCAGGATGATATTAATAGCCTGGGAAGGGCCCATCGATATTTGTCCCCTCCAAGGGTAAAAACATCAACTCACAGCCGCCCCAGAAAAGTCATATCTATATAATGCGCCAAATCTGGCTCTTAGCATCGCTCTTCCCACTTGCCCTTTAGGGGTGGCAAGTAGGGTAATGGTTGCGGGGTGAGGGGGTTGATGTCACCTTTGTATTATCAGATGACATCAAGCCCACAGGATAGTAATGGAAAGGTGTCTATAAGACTCCTCCATTACTAACCCCATAGTGATATTATAAAAACACTCAACCCAGAGTAAAGGCCTTTATTTGAAATAATGACAGACTCATTTATTGAAACTAAATTAAACCATAATCACCGAATGCCTAATCCTCTGAAGCCAACATCTCCTGCAACAAAAATAAAATAATAAACATTTGTTTTTTGGATTGAGGTCTAAGGGTTAAGGTTTCTCCATGTGGAGAGTGACATACCAGCTCTGGTTTGTCAAGGTAAGGAGGCTTAATCGCCGTGCAATGCTCCTCTGGGAAATGTAATATGCAAATTGCCTCTTCAGAGAATAAGAGGACTTAAACTCTATAGCGTCAACTGTTGGAAGTAGTGATGCTACAAGACACAATCAACCCTTTAACGAGTCTTGCAATATGACTTCGGATAAAAGCCAAATCAGTATCTCAATTTGCAGACATTGTACTGCATTCAACTGTAAAGCGCTGCGAAATATGTTGGTGCTATATGAGATTATTATTATTTATTATTATTATTGTACATGCTCATCCTATGCAGTGAAGTAAAGACTGAGTATGCCAGGAATATAGTGTCAGACTGGGTATGCTCGCAGCAGCAAGTTCTCTTGTTATTCCAGGTGAATAGACACCAAGTATTATACATGATTAGCTGTCTAATTAGGACTCGAGACAGGCTATCCGATAAAAAGGGTTGGTCTCACATGGATATGATATAAAAGAAATCATCTGTATGGCTATGTTTTAAAGGGAGTTTTTGCAGCCAAATCTTTCACTCTTACAATACAAATTGCTGTGTAAAAAAATATCGCAAGTAGCTACTTTTTTGCAGCACTTTTCAGGCAGATTACATATGTGATTTAGCTATACTACAGGTTTCTATGGATAAAAAATGCTGCAAAAATGCCATACTGACATGCTACAGGTTTTCAAAAACACTGTGCACATGAGATTTCTGACATCAGCTTTTGGTAGTACTGTAAAATATAGCTTCTGTTCTGCAGAAAAAAAAGCCACTGTAAAAATGCCACGTGTGAACATAGCTTGAGGATCCTCACTGCTCGGTCACATATCAACCAGATAAAAAGTTTATGGCATCAACACAAAAGAAAATAGTGTCAAAGCAATAATGGATAAGGTGCAAAAAGTGTTTCTACAGAAGTAACTACAAGCCATGGAGAATGTATCTAAGGGTTCGCGCACACTGGTGTATAACTCGGACGAGTGCTATCCAATGTTTTATCGAATGCCCCTCGGCCCAATGTTATACTATGAGCAGTACAGATCTGCGATTTTTTTCTCATGCCAATCGCAGCATGCTGCAAGTGCATCAGATGATCGGATCACGTGCTCCTACACAAAAGTCTCTGAGGCCATCCAAGTACAGTCCGACGTACATGCATAGAAAATATAAGGAAGATGGAGAGATTAAGCTCTCCATCTTATCTGCGCCTGTACTGCGACTCTTTAATAATAATAATCTTTATTTTTATATAGCACATATAAGGCTACGTTCACATTAGCGTTGCGCGCCGGTGCGTCGGCGACGCAACGCGCGACGCACCAAAAACGCGCGCAAAAACGCTGCGTTTTGCGACGCGTGCGTCGTTTTTTGACGAAAATCGGACGCATGAAAAATGCAACTTGTTGCATTTTCGTGCGTCCGACGCTAGCGTCGAAAACGACGCACATGTCGAAAAACGCAAACAAAAAAACGCACGCGTCCCCTATGTTAAACATAGGGGGCGCGTCGCCGCTGCGTCGCCGACGCAACAGCGACGCACATTAGCGTAACGCTAATGTGAACGTAGCCCAACATATTCCGCAGCGCTTTACAGTTTTCCACACATTATCATCGCTGTCCCCAATGTCCTTGGAAAGTGGGAGGAAACCGGAGTACCTGGAGGAAATCTACGCAAACACGGGGAGAACATACAAACTTTTTGCAGATGTTGTCCTTGGTGGGATTTGAACCCAGGACTCCAGCGCTGCAAGGCTGCTGGGCTATCAACTGAGCCACCATGCCGCCCGGGGAGAGGGAATCGGATTACACTCTGATAAAATTCGCACAGAATTTGAAGGAGTGTGATTAGTATAATCGGCCCAATTCTCCTGCACTGGAGAATATATGGCAGTATGAGCAAACCCTTAGAGGTATTTCTACATCTATTCCCACACCAAAATATTGGCATTTTATGATCAGAGTTATTTTCCCCCCCATCAATAGCATAAGCTGGGACCACATGTAAGGCGTAACTTAGTATAAAATTACGCACTACCAATAACCCCTATTGTATGCACTGGCCAAGCATTTATGTGCCAATCAGCGATGAGAGCAAGTGCTCTGGCATTGAGTAGCGCAGGTGCTCAATAGAGACTTTCACGTCCCCGCGTTTTGCGGCCGTTAGCCAGGACTGCATGTTTGCAAGGCAATCTCCGCATGTTTTGGGTTGTCTAAAATCTACGAAACATGCGGCCGCGGGGACACGAACATATCACACTGACTGCAGACTTGTGAATGATCCCAGCATACGCACTGTGCAATGCAAGGATTCAGTGTTGTCTGCTGTTTCTTCGGCAGACAAGTATGTGATATGCATATTCCCAGGCAGAAACTGTCTAGTGGGCAAGGCCTCAGTCAAAACACTTATTGAGCGATGCCGTGCCCACTATTCAGATTCTGCCCAGGATTGTGCATATCGTATACTTGACCGCTGTTCCAGCGGAAGACAACGCCAAATCCTTGTGGCGCACAGTGAGCGCACTGGGAGCATTCACAAGTCTGCAGTTACACAGAGTGACAACATACTTAGATTTTAAAGCGGTTTTCTCATTTAAAATACAGTCTGAAAACCATCCGCAATGATTACCTCAGTTATGCATGCTTGGATTGGCCAAAGCTGAATGATTATTTCAAAGGAAAGGGGGAAGTGAAAGAGGATACAAAATGTTATCTGCACAACACAAATTTTAGGTGTCAGCTTTACATGTCCTTTTTCAAAGTTGAATGCAAGATGCTGATGACTGATGAGAAAGAAAGGGGTTGTTTTTAAAGTGCAAATAAGCATTTTCTAGAATGAGTTTTGTGGCCATTGTTTCACAATTCTTATCCGAACCTCAAAGCCTGAAACGGCGACGGTTGACCTAAACTAATAGGCTCGTAGGAATATATCTGGCTGTTAGTTCAGGTTATGACACCTAGGGCCAGCCCGCTCACGGAGGTCCTTAAACGGACCATGAAATATACATGCCTGAATTAAGACTTGGGCTGACAATCTACAGAAAGTAAACCTGAATAGTCCCTGTTTATTTCATGTCATTCACGGACCTGAATCAGTTCTCCTCTCTTCAATCCTGCGGACACTTCTTCTCTGGACAGATAGGCTTCAAATATGTTTCTTTTCCTTTGTTTGTTGTGTTTTCTATCATTGGGTGTGTAAGCGGGGCTGTGACTTAATCCTATGGAATAAAGAAAAAAAAAATCATACAACGTTACTAGTAAATTTAAATTTTATTTCTCATCTTTTTAGCACACAGATAAAAATCACTAAGTGTCAACTTTTTTTTTTTTTTTTTTTAACTGTTTAACATCCTCTTTACAGAGTTTCTCATCAGCAACTGTTTTTTAAAAATGTATCAGAAGAAATCTGTTACAGACAAAAAAAAACTGAAATGTTGTAGCCTTCACCAGCCTGATAATTAGGAGCGTGGCCAGGTCTATGACAGCTGTATTGTGGATGTTGAGGGAATAAAGGTTTGGGTATGTTAAATGTCAACTCAAAATCTTTTTGTTTACAAGGAAGGTAAGCCACAGTCGAGTCGTTTGACAGCGACCCACAGCAGTTTTTTTAGTGGACTTTTAAGTGGATCCGCTTTAAAATCTACATCAAAGATTATTCAAAAGAGGTTTTCGATGTGGATTTTAAAGAAAATCCATTTAAAAATCCATGTAAAAAAAAAAAACCAACATGTGAACATATCTTTAAACAGACGTTATATTGAAAAAGCCAAGTAGAGTACAGCAGTTAGAAGGGCTTCTGAAAAGGGGAGACCAAATTCTTATCCGCAAAGCCTGGTCACCACTTCCACGCAACATTTTCATCAATTATTTAGAATACATCAGCACTAAAATAATGCGTGCAAATACCTCTTGCTACCCCGGTCTGTCCCGAGATAACTATGGTCTGCTTGTTGGACATGCTTTCAATGTGAGACTCTGGTAGTGGTCGCTTCTTATCGACACTTGGCGGTGAGCTGGAACACTCAGACTTGTTCCTGATCCTGGAAAATCCTCTCCTGTCAGCACCTGTAGTCACATTAAAGAAAATAAATTAACAGACTGTACATCTAAGCCTTAGTTTAAGTGAAATAAATATGAAGAATATCAAAAATATTCCTGTACATCTTTTACTACAATTCTTTAGCATTATAGCAGATGTATAAGAGGTACAAGTAATAAACCGGAATCACTAACGGAATTATATGTGTTGTCTCGCCTTGATGGGACCATAGCACTGCCCAGCCTGCTACTTACCGGGGTCAGTGCGCTCGTGCTTAATTGAAAAGTCAGACAAATGGCATGGTCCCAAACTATGCACTTACCGATAATGCAGGGGCAAAGCTGCCTCCCCTTGCAGCTTCAGAGGAGTGCACCTGCACTCAAACAGGCTGGATCATGCCATCTCTCAAGCAGTGCAGACAAACATTCGGCACTACTCATTCCTCACACGAATAGTACGATATTCGTTACTCGGAGAGTAATTTGGTATTTGCCTCTGTATAGTCGGGTGACCTGCTCAGCCTGTTTGGCGCTTTATTTGCATGCCAATCACAGTAATGTCGGCACCATCTTTGGTGTGGCACTACTGTGACCGGCTGCCTTAACATTGGGTGTTTGTTGTGCTTTTATGTGCATGACAGCACGGCAAACACTTTCTGACTGGTGGGGATGATTTCACAGCCGATTAGAGTCACGGTTCCCATGCTGACAGAAGACAGCGTGAGGGTGCAGCTGTGATCGGAGGTATAAAGTTTACCTCTGGTCACTGGTGTCAGCTGATGGTACTAGAGAACCCATCAGCCAACGCCTGGTGCTGCTAATATCATTTAGAGCCGGAGCGGTTGAGGGGTATATTCATCAGCCGGCTCCTGCGCTGTAATTTAAAAAAAAAAAAAAAAAAACACAGTGGCATGGGTTCCCTTGTATTTTTGATAACCAGCCAGGCAAAACTCACAGGTGGGGGGCTGCAACCATCAGCTGTCAGCTTCAGCAAAGCTGGTTATCAAGAATAGAGGGGTCCCCCCATGCCATATTTTTTTAATTATTTAAATAATTAAAAAAAAAAAAAAAAACAGCATGGGGTTCCCCCATTTTTGACAACCAGCCTTGCTAAAGCAGATAACTGGGGATTGGTATGGGGCCATGGATATTGGGCCCCCCAGCCTAAAAATAGCAGCCTGCAGAGGCCCGGAAAAGGCACATCTATTAGATTCGCCAATACTGGCGCTTTGCCTGGCTCTTCCCACTTGCCCTGTAGCGG
The DNA here is from genome assembly GCF_032444005.1 of Ranitomeya imitator. Taxonomy (NCBI): domain Eukaryota; kingdom Metazoa; phylum Chordata; class Amphibia; order Anura; family Dendrobatidae; genus Ranitomeya; species Ranitomeya imitator. Next base: position 411,634,895 of record NC_091286.1, on the reverse strand, counting down.
TGGCAAGTGGGGTTCATATTGTGGTTGATGTCACTTTTGCATTGTCAGGTGACATCAAGCCCACGGCTTAGTAGCAGAGAGGTGTCTATACATAACTAATCCGATAGTTATATGGTAAATAAAGACATAGCAAAAGTAAAGTCCTTTATTTGAAACAATACACACTTCCATTTTTATTTAAAAATAACAAAACACAGTTCTACTCCCCTAAAGCCTTATTCCACCAAAACCCCCATCTCCTGTAAGAAAACAAAATTAAAAACAATATCCCTCACCTATAAGCCGTTCTGTCCCACGCCATAATCCATGTCTAGGGTATAAACAGTTTTCAACCTGGACGGTGCCAAAATGCAACCATCCAGGCTGAGAACCACTGGTGACTTAACTTAACAGCGAGCGCAGCCTCAGTGACTAGCTGTGATGTCAACGAGGTTACCGCGGGTCACGGAAGCTGCGTTCCCAGCCGGGCTGAACTGCAGTGACCGCAGCACCGTGGAAAAAGTCAAAGATAAGGTCACCATAGTTCAAACTCAGGGACTTCACAGCAGATCACAGGGAGAATTTCTCACCGTGATTTGTGGTGAAGTGACTGAGCTTGAATTGAGGTGACCTCATCACTGGCTTTTTTTTCCCATGATACTGAGGTCATAGCAGTTCAGCCTGGCTGGGAACGCAGCCTCACTGACTGACTAACCTCGATGACGTCACCGCTAGTCACTGAGGCTGCGCTCACAGCGGCTCATTCACCAGTGGTTGGTTCTCAGCCTGGATGGTCGCATGTTGGCACCATCCAGGTTGAAAACAATTTGTCTCTCCAACATGGACTACGGAGTGGGACAGAATGACTGATAGGTGAGGGATATTGTTTTTTATTTTTGTTTTCTTACAGGAGATGAGGGATTCAGTCAAATTAGGCAAGCAGGTTTGTTGTTTTTAAATAAAAATGGAAGTGTTCGGTTTTAATTCTAATAAAGGAGTTTATTCTTGCTGTGTCTTTATTTACCATATAACTATGGGATTAGTGAGGTATAGACATCTCTCCATTACTAAGACATAGCTTGATGTCACCTGACAATACAAAGGTGACATCAACCCCACAAATATGAACCCCACTTGCCACTGCTACAGGGCAAGTGGGAAGAGACCGGCAAAGCACGAGTATTGGCACATCTTAGGGTATGTTTCCACGGTCTGTATTAGGCAGCACTTTGGAAGCAGCACATGTCCGGTCCGTCCAAAGCGCTGACGGCTTTTGTACGCTCTGATTCCGCATGTGTTCATTGAACCATGCGGAATCACCGCATCCTATACATTGGACAGTGATATTTAGCTTGCGGAGACTGAGCGTCTCCGCAAGATAAATTGACATGCTGCGTTCTAGAAAGATGCGCCGCATGTGCATATACGCAGAGAAATCAGAGGCGTCCCTGCATGGATAGTGGAGATGGGATTTCATAAAATCCCATCCACTATGTTGTAACATCTGGCCGCTGCGGATTGGACGCTGCGGCTGTATGCAGTGTCCAATCCGCAGAGTTTACTTCCGTGGAAACATACCCTAATAGATGTGCCTTATCTGGGCAGCTACGGGCTGCTATTTTTAAGCTGGTTGTGGGGGGGGGGGCAATGTCCATGGCCGCTTACCAGCCTGAGAATATCAGCCCCCAGCCATCTGCTTTAGCGAGGCAGGTTGACGATGGGGGGACCCCATGCAGTTTTTATTAATTATCTGTTTAAATAAAAAAAAATACAGTGTGGGGACCCCTCTATTCTTGACAGCCAGCCTTGCTAAATGCCGACAGCTGAGGGTTGAAGTCCCCAGCTGCGAGTTTTGTCTGGCTGGTTATAGAAAATACAGGGGGACTAACACCATTTTTTTCATTCATTTATTTATTTATAAGCGCAGGAGCTGGCTGATGGCCCATCAGCAGCTCCTGCTTTCACTGTTCTTAGCGGCAGCAGATGTCAGATAATGGAGTCCCAAAAGCCACCGCCTGCCGTCATTGTTCTCACTTGAATACAACGCTCCTCATTTTCCCCTGCTCGTGCTGGTCACTGGAAGAGCAGGGGAGAATGATGAGAGTTGCCTTCAGCAACCAGCGCCGGAGAACAGCACTTACTGTACCACTGCTTCCCTGGTACCCACCGTGTGGTACTGATGATGGCAGTTGCCACACGTATTACACACACGGACTGACATCTCCGGTACAGATTTGACGTTAGCACGAGCGCATTGGGAAAATTTCTAACGGCGCTCATGCTACCGTCAGAAAGGTGAAATGAGTTCATGGGTTGTGAACTCCCAGGTCCTTTCTGAAGGCATCAGGAGTGTGAGAACTTTCTCACACTTGCAGTGACATCAGACAGGTCCTATCAGTTCACCACGAGACACTAGGCAGCGGTAGCAGACGCTGCTCGGTGTCTCTGCTGCATGGCAGGTTGTATGGTCACATCATGCAACCATGCAGGCTGTCATCTACATGTAGCAGAGCTAGACTCATCGTGGACAAATGGATCATCTTCTCTGCGGAAAGGTGAAGAACATTATTGTTTTTTATTTTAAGTGATCATTATATAGCGTCATTACAAACAGTGATCTTTTTCAAGTGTTCATGTCTGCTAATGTTGATGATTATAGCTTACAGCCAATGAAAACCCTAAAGTAATTAAAGGTACCTACACACATAACGATATCCTTAACGATATCGTTGCTTTTTGTGACGTAGCAACGATATCGTTAAGGAAATCGTTCTGTGTGACAGCGACCAACGATCAGGCCCCTGCTGGGAGATCGTTGGTCGCTGAGGAAAGTCCAGAACTTTATTTCGTCGCTGGACTCCCTGCAGACATCGCTGGATCGGCGTGTGTGACACTGATCCAGCGATGTCTTCACTGGTAACCAGGGTAAACATCGGGTTACTAAGCGCAGGGCCGCGCTTAGTAACCCGATGTTTACCCTGGTTACCAGCGTAAAAGTAAAAAAAACAAACACTACATACTTACCTACCGCTGTCTGTGCCCGGCGCTCTGCTTCTCTGCACTCCTCCTGCACTGACTGAGCACAGCGGCCGGAAAGCAGAGCGGTGACGTCACCGCTCTGCTTTCCGGCTGACCGACGCTCACAGCCAGTGCAGGAGGAGTGCAGAGAAGCTGAGCGCCGGGGACAGACAGCGGTAGGTAAGTATGTAGTGTTTGTTTTTTTACTTTTACGCTGGTAACAAGGGTAAACATCGGGTTACTAAGCGCGGCCCTGCGCTTAGTAACCCGATGTTTACCCTGGTTACCCGGGGACCTTGGGATCGTTGGTCGCTGGAGAGCTGTCTGTGTGACAGCTCTCCAGCGACCAAACAGCGACGCTGCAGCGATCGACATCGTTGTCGGTATCGCTGCAGTGTCGCTGAGTGTGAAGGTACCTTTACTCAGTAAATTAGAATAATTAACAAAAAAAACCCTGCTTCCTAAGCATTTAAAAAGGTCCCTTAGTCTGTTTCTGTAGGCTCCACAATAATGGAGAATATTGCTGACTTGACAGATGTCCAGACGTCAGTCATTGTCACCTTCCACAAGGAGGGTAAACCACAAGGAGTGGACTGCTGTTGAGTCATTGCTTCAAGAGCAACTCATGGACATGGGCTACAAGTGTCACATTCCTTGTGTCAAGCCACTCAACCATTAGACAATGCCAGAAGCATCTTCTCTGGGCCAAGGAGAAGAAAAAGACCTGGACTTTTGCTCAGCTGTCCAAGGTGTTTTCAGATGAAAGTAAATCTTGCATATCATTTGTAAGTCAAGGTCCCAGAGTCTGGAGGAAGAATGGAGAGCCACACAATCCAAGCTGCTTGAGATCTAGTGTGAAGTTTCCACAATCAGTGATGGTTTGGGGAGCCATGTCATCCACTGGTGTAGGTTCACTGTTATATCAAGACCAAAGTTTGCTCAGCCGTCTGCCAGGAAATTTAAGAGCACTTCATGCTTCCCTCTGCCGACAAGCTTTTTGTAGATGGAAATGCAATTCTCCTGCAGGACTTGGCACCTGTCTACACTGCCAAAAGTACCAATACCTGGTTTAAGAACAACGGTATCACTGGCCAGCAAGCTCTCCTGACCTGAACCCCACGGAGAATCTATGGGGTATTGTCAAGAGGAAGATGAGAGACATTAGACCCAACAATGCAGACGAGCTGAAGGCTGCTATCAAAGCAACCTAGGCTTCCATAACACCTCAGCAGTGCCACAGGCTGATCACCTCCATGCCACACCACACTGATGCAGTAACTCCAAGCTGGTGTTATAAAGTATTCTAGATTTACTGAGATAATGACTTTTAGGTTTTCATTGGCTGTAAGCCATAATCATCAACATTAACAGAAAAACACTTAATACCGTATATACTCGAGTATAAGCTGACCCAAGTATAAGCAGAGACCCCTAGTTTTGCCACAAAAAACTGGGAAAACTTAATGAATCGAATATAAGCCTAGGGTGGAAAATGCAGCAGCTACTGGTAAATTTCAAAAATAAAAATAGATACCAATAAAAGTAAAAGTGAGACATCAGTAGTTTAAGTGTTTTTGAATATCCATATTGAATCAGGAGCCCCATATAATGCTCCATACAGTTCATGATGGGCCCCATAAGATGCTCCATACAAAAAACGCCCCATATAATTCTCCATGCAGTTTATGATGGGCCCCATAAGATGCTCCATATTAAAATATGCCCCATACAATGCTGCACAAATGTTGATTATGGCCCCATAAGATGCTCCATACAGACATTTGCCCAATATAATGCTGCACATGGCCCCATACAGATATTTGCCCCATATAATGCTGCACATGGCCCCATATGCTGTTGCTGCGATTAAAAAAAAAAAAATTACATACTCACCTCTCAGGCCCTCAGTACTTGCTATATTCATCTGCTCCCCGTTCCACCACTGAGCGCCGCTGTGTCTTGCCAGTCCTCTGCACTGACTGTTCTGGCAGAGGGCGGCGCACACTAATCGCGTCATCGTGCCCTCTGACCTAAGCGTCACTGCAGAGGATGGGGAAGACGCAGCGGCGGCCATCAGTGGAATGGGGAACAGGTGAAAATTGCGCACTGCGTTATACTCACCTGCTCCTGGCGCGGTGCAGTCCCTGGTTCTCCGGCAGCTTCTTCCTGTAGTGAGCGGTCACATGGTACCGCTCATTACAGTAACGAATATGTGGCTCCACCCCTACGGGAGTGGAGTCAGGTCCATATACATTACTTTAATGAGCGGTACCATGTGACTGATCACTACAGGAATAAGCTGCCGGCGCCCGGGAACCAGGGACGTGCAGGGACCGCGCCAGAGCAGGCGAGTATTACACAGCTGCAGCTCCCCCTCCCCTGCCGACCCCTGGGAATGACTCGAGTATAAGCAGAGAGGGGAAATAGCCTAAAAAAATGGGCTCAAATTCTCGGCTTATACTCGAGTACATACGGTAATAATCTTTATTTATATAGCGCCAACATAAAGCGCTGCGGAATAACAGTTTCAAAAAACAGTCATAAGTAACAATGTTAACAATACAATAATTAAAGCAACATAAGACGACCCTGCTCATGAGAGCTTACAATCTACAATGAGGTGGGGGAGATACAAAGCGCAGATGTGTATTTAAAATGATGTATTTACAATGATGGTCCAGTCATCTTCAGGGAGTGGGGGATAGATGGAAGTAGTGAATGGGCTACACACAAACAAAATGACTGATTAGGGAACGTGATAGGCCGCTCTGAACAAATGTGTTTTGAGGGAGCGCCTAAAACTATGTAAATTGTGGATGGTTTTAATATCTTGGGTAGAGCATTCCAGAGGATTGGCGCAGCGCGGGAGAAGTCTTGGAGTCGGGAGAGGGAAGTACGGATGAGTGCAGAGGTTAGTCGAAAGTCATTTGCAGAGCGCCGAGGTCGGTTAGGCCGATAGACAAATGAAATACATCACTGTTTGTAAGGACTGTATAATATACGAGTTTCCCTTTTTAAAAAGAAGAACTGAAATAAATTAACTTTTTGATGATAGTCTAATTTTGGGAGAAGCACCTGTCTATGTAACCCATTTCAGCTTTTTTTTTGTCATGACCCCAGACCTGTTTGATGCGTCCAGCAGAAAAATATTAGGTTTTCCCATTGACTTACATTGGATTTGTTATTCGGTACGAATACACGGATATTGCAAATTATTTGTGCAGATTTTTCCAAATATTTAACTTTTCGCTCATCACTAGAAATAGTGTCACCTCAATAATTGCGCGCACACACAAGCAAATTCCACACACTTTTTAAACAGCTGTCTCTTAGATAATACAAGAAGGGGTTCAATAGCAGATAAAACACCTGGCAGTATCTTACTGCACACCATTTTCTAAACTGCTCATTTTTAGTCCACAGAAAGCAGAAAAAGAAAAAGTTACAAAAAATGTTTTTGTCCAAAAACCAAGGGGTCCCGTTTACCACGGTAAAGCACCAGGACACTTAAAATGGTCACAAGGAACAAGTAAGATTCTAGAAAATCATTAATTGGGAACCCCTGCAGTTCAATATATTCACAGGAATGAAGCTCCGGATATTGACATCCGCCAAACACACATGGGGGTACGTACTTGTATTACAACCTCCCCCTCCTCCAAATACACTATACAGATACAGAATTGGTTAATTCTCAAGTTATGTTAACGAGTTAGCGAGTCGTTCGCAAGCCACACTTCTGTGACCTCTCATAGTTTGCATTTAGAAAAGCATTTTGCAAACTCACATGATAAGCCAAGTCCCAAATAGCACTTCATCATTAATCTAAGTTAAGGCTGGGCTATGCAGAGAACTTTGCAAAACTCATCAAAAGTGAACATCCTTGAAAAGGCCATTGAAGACAAGCCCATCTTGTAAATGTCAGTTCAAATAAACCGTTCAATAATTATGGCTGCTCTAATTACAAACTTATAAAAGCATCAACACGTGGGGATATATTTATCAAAGACATTACAGGGGTATTCTAGTCTAAGCAAGTTATCACCAAACCACTGGATAGGCAATTACCGCTTGATCTTTGTGGGTATGTAACAAGCACCAGAGGCGACTTGTGTTCTCTGTTGAATTATTTTTGTGTTCCTGTAGGTTGGAATAAAAAAATAAAGAAATTAAAAAAGGACACGGGTGCCATCCTCTGCCGAACTGGGCGAGTCCAAGCAATGGGACGCATACAGATCTAAGGCACACGTTGAGTAAATGGATGCAAACATTTCTGCATCTCTTGGCAGGAAAAATGCAGCTGCAAAAACACTGGTTTTTGACCTGCGTTTTCTGATTGATGCGAGTGAGGTCAATGAAGAAAAACGCAGGGCAAAACCGCACGGAGAATTCACGGGCAGCAGATTATTTTCTGTACCAAATCTTCAAGTCAAAAATACTCAACGTGTGAATGACACTTCAGGTTTCTCATTCACTGCTGGCACCCGGGTTGCTTCAAGTCTTGCTAGAAAATCTACATGACAAAAACACCAAAAAGGCACCAAATCTGCAACGTGTGCACTTAGGGCAAGTTCACACTAGGCGTTTTCAGCCGCGTACCAGCAAAGTCTATGAGATACCAGAAATCTCATGCACACAGCTTGTTTTTTTGTCATCAGGATTTTTTGCACAATGGAGCGTAACACTTTTTTCAGTATTTTTCACCGACTGAAATTACCGTAATTGGTGGTGAAAAAAACACTGAATAAACACAGGTATCAAGTTTTGCTGAGTTTTTTGTGCTAAATCCTAAGGGTAAATTCACACAGGGTGTTTTTATGCTGCTTTTTTATGCTAATTTTCAGCTGCTTTTTACAGTACCAGCAAAGCCTATGAGATTTTAGAAATCTCATGCACACACATTGGTTTTTTGTGTCATCAGGATTTTGTGCTTTGTTGCTTTTTTTGGACATGGAGCATGTCACTTTCAGCGTTTTTCACCCATTGGCTTGAAAGGGTGTTGAAAAAACCCTGCAAAAACGCAGGTACCATTATTTGCAAAGTTTTTACTTTACTTTTACAATGGACATTAGCATGGGCAAAGAAAAATAAAAACCGCACTAAAAAACACACCTAAACCTGCGTTTTTTCCGCAGCTTCTTTCCTGCCAAGATGAGATTTTGCTGCAGAAAAAAAAAGGCAGCAAAAATGCCCTGTGTGAACTTACCCTAATTCTATAGAATGGGACACTAAAATATCAGCATGCATTTGACAAATCTAGCATACAAAAGCCGTAAGAAAAAAAAAAAACACAAAGAACACAAGCAAAAAAAAACAAGGAAAGCATGTTTTTTTCTGCAGTTTGAAAAAAAAAAAAAAGTGTCTTTCCGATGTCACATTCCCTTTAAGAAATGGTTGTTTATTAGTGAACAAACCCAAAGGCCGGGTGCACACAATCCGGAAGCAGCAGCACTATGGACGATGTGTCCAAAGCGCTGCCTTCTATTTAACAAGGGTGAATCCGCATGTTTATACTGAACCATGCGGATTCACCACATCCAATACATTTTATTGGCGACACTAGTCCACGCAAGAGAAGCATACATGCTGCAGTCTGGAAAGACGCACCACATGTCAGTCTCCACGGGTGAGCAGAGGGCGTATATGGATGTCTAGAGGACATGGGATTTCTAGAAATCCAATCCACTATGCTGTAACATCTGGACAATGCTGGTTTGACGCATAAACCGCAGCAATTCCAGAGTGTGGACACGTACCCTTAAAGGGAACCTGTCACCCCAAAAATCGCGGGTGAGGTAAGCCCACCGGCATCAGGGGCTTATCTACAGCATTCTGTAATGCTGTAGATAAGCCCCCGATGTTACCTGAAAAAGGAGAAAAAGACGTTATATACTCACCCAGGGGCGGTCCCGCTGCTGGTCAGGTCAGATGGGCATCTCTGGTCCGCTGCGGCACCTCCCATCTTCATTACAAGACGTCCTCTTCTGATCTTCAGCCACGGCTCCGGCGCAGGCGTACTTTGCTCTGCCCTGTTGAGGGCAGAGGATAGTACTGCAGTGCGCAGGCGCCGGAAAGGTCAGAGGCCCGGCGCCTGCCCACTGCAGTACTTTGTCTGCCCTCAACTTATTCTTGGTTCTGACATTTCAACCTGCAATAGGCTTACAAGAAAAACAGACAGCTACACCAGTGATTTTCATCAGAATCTGGTCAGTTTCATCAGTGTATTTTCTGATGTGGGGAAAAATAAAATAAAAATCATACATTTTCTCAACCTTCACCCATCTGTTATTTAACCCCTTTACCCCCAAGGGTGGTTTGCACGTTAATGACCGGGCCAATTTTTACAATTCTGACCACTGTCCCTTTATGAGGTTATAACTCTGGAACGCTTCAATGGATCCTGGTGATTCTGACACTGTTTTCTCGTGACATATTGTACTTCATGACAATGGTAAAAATTATTTGATAGTACCTGCGTTTATTTGTGAAAAAAAACGGAAATTTGGCGAAAATTATGAAAATTTCGCAATTTTCCAACTTTGAATTTTTATGCAATTAAATCACAGAGATATGTCACACAAAATACTTAATAAGTAACATTTCCCACATGTCTACTTTACATCAGCACAATTTTGGAACCAAAATTTTTTTTTGTTAGGGAGTTATAAGGGTTAAAAGTTGACCAGCAATTTCTCATTTCTACAACACCATTTTATTTTAGGGACCACATCTCATTTGAAGTCATTTTGAGGGGTCTATATGATAGAAAATACCCAAGTGTGACACCATTCTAAAAACTACACCCCTCAAGGTGCTCAAAACCATATTCAAGAAGTTTATTAACCCTTCTGGTGCTTCACAGGAATTTTTTGAATGTTTAAATAAAAATGAACATTTAACTTTTTTTCACAAAAAATGTAATTCAGCTCCAATTTGTTTTATTTTACCAAGGGTAACAGGAGAAAATGGACCCCAAACATTGTTGTACAATTTGTCCTGAGTATGCCAATACCCCACATGTGGGGGTAAACCACTGTTTGGGCGCATGGCAGAGCTCGGAAGCGAAGGAGTGCCATTTGACTTTTCAATGCAAAATTGACTGGAATTGAGATGGGACGCCATGTTTCGTTTGGAGAGCCCCTGATGTGGCTAAACATTGAAACCCCCCACAAGTGACACCATTTTGGAAAGTAGACCCCCTAAGGAACTTATCTAGAGGTGTGGTGAGCACTTTGACCCAACAAGTGCTTCACAGAAGTTTATAATGTAGAACCGTAAAAATAAAAAATCATATTTTTTCACAAAAATTATCTTTTCGCCCCCAATTTTTTATTTTCCCAAGGGTAAGAGAAGAAATTGGACCCCAAAAGTTGTTGTACAATTTGTCCTGAGTACGCTGATAGCCCATATGTGGGGGTAAACCACTGTTTGGGCGGATGGGAGAGCTCGGAAGGGAAGGAGCGCCGTTTGACTTTTCAATGCAAAATTGACAGGAATTGAGATGGGACGTCATGTTGCGTTTGAAGAGCCACTGATGTGCCTAAACATTGAAACCCCCCACAAGTGACACCATTTTGGAAAGTAGACCCCCTAAGGAACTTATCTAGAGGTGTGGTGAGCACTTTGACCCACCAAGTGCTTCACAGAAGTTTATAATGTAGAACCGTAAAAATAAAAAATCATATTTTTTCACAAAAATTATCTTTTTGCCCCCAATTTTTTATTTTCCCAAGGGTAAGAGAAGAAATTGGACCCCAAAAGTTGTTGTACAATTTGTCCTGAGTACGCGGATACCCCATATGTGGGGGTAAACCACTGTTTGGGTGGATGGGAGAGCTCGGAAGGGAAGGAGCGCCGTTTGACTTTTCAAAGCAAAATTGACAGGAATTGAGATGGGACGCCATGTTGCGTTTGAAGAGCCACTGATGTGCCTAAACATTGAAACCCCCCACAAATGACACCATTTTGGAAAGTAGACCCCCTAAGGAACTTATCTAGAGGTGTGGTGAGCACTTTGACCCACCAAGTGCTTCACAGAAGTTTATAATGCAGAGCCGTAAAAATAAAACAAAATTTTTTTCCCACAAAAATTATTTTTTTAGCCCCCAGTTTTGTATTTTCCTGAGGGTAACAGGAGAAATTGGACCCCAAAATTTGTTGCCCAATTTGTCCTGAGTGCGATGATACACCATATGTGGGGGGAACCACTGTTTGGGCACATGGGAGGGCTCAGAAGGGAAGGAGTGCCATTTGAATGCAGACTTAGATGGAATGGTCTGCAGGTGTCACATTGCGTTTGCAGAGCCCCTAATGTACCTAAACAGTAGAAACCCCCCACAAGTGACACCATTTTGGAAAGTAGACCCCCTTAGGAACTTATCTAGATGTGTGCTGAGCGCTTTGACCCACCAAGGGCTTCACAGAAGTTTATAATGGAGAGCCGTAAAAATAAAACAAAAATTTTTTCCCACAAAAATTATTTTTTAGCCCCCAGTTTTGTATTTTCCCGAGGGTAAAAGGAGAAATTCGACCCCACAATTTGTTGTCCAATTTGTCCTGAGTGCGCTGATACCCCATATGTGGGGGGGAACCACTGTTTGGGCGCATGGGAGGGCTCGGAAGGGAAGAAGCTCCATTTGGAATGAGGACTTAGATGGAATGGTCTGCAGGTGTCACATTGCATTTGCAGAGCCCCTAATGTACCTAAACAGTAGAAACCTCCCACAAGTGACACCATTTTGGAAACTAGACCCCCTAAGGAACTCATCTAGATGTGTTGTGATAGCTTTGAACCCCCAAGTGTTTCACTACAGTTTGTAACGCAGAGCCGTGAAAATTAAAAAAAAAAATCTTTCCCCCCAAAATTATTTTTTAGCCCCCAGTTTTGTATTTTCCCAAGGGTAAGAGGAGAAATTCGACCCCAAAAGTTGTTGTCCAATTTGTCCTGAGTACGCTGATACCCCGTATGTTGGGGGAAACCAACGTTTGAGCGTATGGCAGAGCTCGGAAGGGAAGGAGCGCCATTTGGAATGCAGACTTAGATGGAATGGTCTGCAGACGTCACATTGCGTTTGCAGAACCCCTAATGTACCTAAACAGTAGAAACCCCCCACAAGTGACCCCATATTGGAAACTAGACCCCCCAGGGAACTAATCTAGATGTGTTGTGAGAACTTTGAACCCCCAAGTGTTTCACTACAGTTTATAACGCAGAGCCGTGAAAATAAAAAATCTTTTTTTTTCCCACAAAAAATATGTTTTAGCCCCGAGTTTTGTATTTTCCCAAGGGTAGCAGGAGAAATTGGACCCCAAAAGTTGTTGTCCTATTTGTCCTGAGTACGCTGATACCCCATATGTTGGGGTAAACCCCTGTTTGGGCACACGGGAGAGCTCGGAAGGGAAGAAGCACTGTTTTACTTTTTCAACGCAGAATTGGCTGGAATTGAGATCGGACGCCATGTCGCGTTTGGAGAGCCCCTGATGTGCCTAAACAGTGGAAACCCCCCAATTATAACTGAAACCCTAATCCAAACACATCCCTAACCCTAATCCCAACAGTAACCCTAACCACACCTCTAACCCTGACACACCCCTAACCCTAATCCCAACCCTATTCCCAACCGTAAATGTAATCTAAACCCTAACTGTAACTTTAGCCCCAACCCAAACTGTAGCCCTAGCCCTAACCCTAGCCCTAACCCTAATCCTAACCCTAGCCCTAACCCTAGCCCTAACCCTAGCCCTAACCCTAGCCCTAACCCTAGCCCTAATGGGAAAATGGAAATAAATACATTTTTTTAATTTTTCCCTAACTAAGGGGGTGATGAAGGGGGGTTTGATTTACTTTTATAGCGGGTTTTTTAGCGGATTTTTATGATTGGCAGCCGTCACACACTGAAAGACGCTTTTTATTGCAAAAATATTTTTTGCGTTACCACATTTTGAGAGCTATAATTTTTCTATATTCTGGTCCACAGAGTCATGTGAGGTCTTGGTTTTTGCGGGACGAGTTGATGTTTTTATTGGTAACATTTTCGGGCACGTGACATTTTTTGATCGCTTTTTATTCCGATATTTGTGAGGCAGAATGACCAAAAACCAGCTATTCATGAATTTCTTTTGGGGGAGGCGTTTATACCGTTCCGCGTTTGGTAAAATTGATGAAGCAGTTTTATTCTTCGGGTCAGTACGATTACAGCGACACCTCATTTATATCATTTTTTTATGTTTTGGCGCTTTTATACGATAAAAACTATTTTATAGAAAAAATAATTATTTTTGCATCGCTTTATTCTCAGGACTATAACTTTTTTATTTTTTTGCTGATGATGCTGTATGGCGGCTCATTTTTTGCGGGACAAGATGACGTTTTCAGCGGTACCATGGTTAGTTATATCTGTCTTTTTGATCGCGTGTTATTCCACTTTTTGTTCGGCGGTATGATAATAAAGCGTTGTTTTTTGCCTCGTTTTTTTTTTTTTTTTCTTACGGTGTTTACTGAAGGGGTTAACTAGTGGGTCAGTTTTATAGGTCGGGCCGTTGCGGACGCGGCGATACTAAATATGTGTACTTTTATTGTTTTTTTTTTTTTATTTAGATAAAGAAATGTATTTATGGGAATAATATTTTTTTTTTTTTTCATTATTTTGGAATATTTTTTTTTTTTTTTTTTACACATTTGAAATTTTTTTTTTTTACTTTTTTACTTTGTCCCAGGGGGGGACATCACAGATCAGTGATCTGACAGTTTGCACAGCACTCTGTCAGATCACTGATCTGATAGGAGTGCAGGCTGCTTCACAGTGCCTGCTCTGAGCAGGCTCTGTGAAGCCACCTCCCTCCCTGCAGGACCCTCATCCGCGGCCATCTTGGATCCGGGGCTGGAGGGAGCAGGGAGGGAGGTGAGACCCTCGCAGCAACGCGATCACATCGCGTTGCTGCGGGGGGCTCAGGGAAGCCCGCAGGGAGCCCCCTCCCTGCGCGGTGCTTCCCTGTACCGCCGGCACATCGCGATCATCTTTGATCGCGGTGTGCCGGGGGTTAATGTGCCGGGGGCGGTCCGTGACCGCTCCTGGCACATAGTGCCGGATGTCAGCTGCGATAAACAGCTGACACCCGGCCGCGATCGGCGGCGCTCCCCCCGTGAGCGCTGCCGATCGCATATGACGTACTATTGCGTCCTTGGGAAGTAAAGCCCACCCCACATGGACGCAATAGTACGTCTAATGGCAGAAAGGGGTTAAAGACAGACAGTACATGGATGGCATCCGAATGCTGATGGATTTTTACAATGACCCAGTGACTTGCATTGTTGATTTTCATCCAACTCTCGAATCCATATCTGGCAGGTCTCTGGGATTTGCACAGACACATTTGTCCAAGGACTAAATCTGACATGTGAACAACCCAGATAGATATTAATGCTATCAGTGAAGAAAATAATCAATTAAAAGGATGGCACTTAAACATGAAAAACTGACATTTGAATGATCCCTTAGAGAGAAGACATCCAACAAAGCTAACACAACAGGTGATGGTAGTCTAACAAGAAAGTGTAAGGCTATGTACACACGTTGCAGAAATTGCTGCGGGTCCGCAGCAGTTTCCCATGAGTTTACAGTAAAATGAAAACCTATGGGAAACCGAAAACGCTGTGCCCATGCTGCAGAAAAAAAAACACACGGAAACGCAGCGGTTTACATTCCGCAGCATGTCAATTCTTTGTGCAGAATCCGCAGCGGCTTTACATCTGCTCCATAATAGAAAACCGCAGGTGTAAAACCGCAGTGGAATCCACACAAAAACCGCTGTAAATCCACAGGAAAAACGCAGGAAAAACGCGGATCAAATCCGCTGCAGAAAAATCCACAGAGGACCATTCTACGTTTGCACATAGCCTAAAGGAATTTGTGCTCATATCCCAAATTGGGTGACACTAATTGGGAGTTTTTTTTATTTGTTTTTTGTAGGTGTTCAAAAACTGCGCTCTCCAAGTGAAACCGCTTTAGGAAGCACTGCTACTATGGGATATTGGGATATGTGCACTCAGGGTTTTTTTTCTTGTGGGGGGGGATGTAGGGGTTAAGAAGTTTTGGAGAAGAAACAGTGAACTAAATTCTCCTCCAAATCTCAAAACTCCTCAATACCAGCTTCTAGCTCAGTTTTTGCTCCACAGACTCAGCAAAAAGACTGTGCATAAAGCTTTCGTGAGGTTGGGTTTTTTTGCTTTTTTTAATCAAAGTTTTGCATTTTCTGATGCCATTTGTGTTTTTTTTCCTTAAACTTTCTTTTTTGCAGGCTTTTGCTTGAGAAGTGCCTAATTTTGCCACAAAAACTGGGAAAACTTAATGACTCGAGTATAAGCCTAGGGTGGGAAATGCAGCAGCTACCGGTAAATGTCAAAAGTAAAAATAGATACCAATAAAAGTAAAATTAATTGAGACATCAGTAGGTTAAGTATTTTTTAATATCCATATTGAATCAGGAGCCCCATATAATGCTCCATAAAGTTTATGATGGTCCCATAAGATGCTCCATATACACATTTGGCCAAGATAATGCTGCACAAACGTTGATTATGGCCCCATAAGATGCTCCATAGAGATATTTGCGCCATATAATGCTGCACAAACATTGATTATGGCCCATAAGATGCTCCATACAGATACTTGCTCCATATAGTGCTGCACAAACGTTATGGCCCCATAAGATGCCCCATACAGACACTTGCCCCATTTGCTGTTGCTGCGATAAAAAATAAAATAAAAATCACACTCACCTCTCCGTCGCTCAGGCCCCCGGCACTTTCAATATTCACCCGACTTCGTTTCGGCGCCGCTCCATCTTCAGCACTGACGTTCAGGCAGAGGGCACGCACTAACCACGTCATCACGCCCTCTGACCTGCGCGTCACTGCAGAAGACGCTGAAGACGGAGCGGCGCCTGGAACGGGGAGCAGGTGAATATCGCGCAGCGCTCCCCTCCCCATTATACTCACCTGCTCCTGGCACTGTGCAGTCCCTGGTTCCCGGCGCAGCAGCTTCTTCCTGTACTGAGCGGTCAGTTACCGCTCATTACAATAATGAATATGTGGCTCTGCCCCATGGGAGGTGGAGCCGCATATTCATTACTGTAATGAGCGGTACCATGTGACCGCTCAGTACAGGAAGAAGCTGGGGCGCCGGGAACCAGGGACCTGCAGGGACCACGCCAGGAGCAGGTGAGTATAATTAGACAGCCCCCGCTCCCCCTCCCCTGCTGACCCCTGGGTAGGACTCTAGTATAAGCCGAGAGGGAGACTTTCAGCCCAAATAAATGGGCTGAATATCTCGGCTTATACTCGAGTATATACGGTAAATTTTGTGTGAAAAAAAGTTAATTTTTTTTATTTTTTTTTAAACATTCCAAAAATTCCTGTGAAACACCTGAAGGGTTAATAAACTTCTTGAATGTGGTTTTTATCACCTTGAGGGGTGCAGTTTTTAGAATGGTGTCACACTTGGTTATTTTCTATCATATAGACCCCTTAAAATGACTTCAAATGTAATGTGGTGCCTAAAAAAAATTGCTGGTCAACTTTTAAACCTTAGAACTCCCTAACAAAAAAAAATTTGGTTCCAAAATTGTGCTGATGTAAAGTAGACATGTGGGAAATGTTACTTATTAAGTATTTTGTGTGACATATCTTCTGTGGTTTAAGGGCATAAAAATTCAAAGTTGGAAAAATGCGAAATTTTAAAGAATTTCGCCAAATTTCCGTTTTTTCACAAATAAACGCAGGTAATATCAAAGAAATTTTACCACTATCATGAAGCCCAATATGTCACGAGAAAACAGAATCACCAGGATCCGTTGAAGCGTTCCAGAGTTATAACCTCATAAAAGGACATGGGTCAGAATTGTAAAAATTGGCCCAGTCATTAACGTGCAAACCACCCTTGGGGCTTAAGGGGTTAACCACTCATGGCTGGTACATGTGTATACCAGTAATCTGCCAGAATGTTGCACATAGGAACTCCACTTTTTATTCCGTTTGAGATACACTTTTTGTGTATTTTGTGTTAAATCTCTGACAAGTAGGATTAGAACCATTTTCACTTCTTTGAGATTTTGGAGCCCTAAAACTTTTCTTCTTACATTATCAGGCATGATTACAGATAGAAGATGGCACAAGTAAATATAAGGCCATGTTCACACGTTGAGTGCTTGGTGAGTTTTTTACCTCAGTATCTGTAAGCCAAAACCAGGAGTGGGGGATAAATGCAGAAGTGGTGCATATGTTTCTATTATACTTTTTCTCTGATTGTTCCACTCCTGGTTTTGGCTTACAAATACTGAGGTAAAATACTGACCAAATACTGAACCTTACAGGGACAGCCGAGAAAATCCCAGGAGAAAACCTAGTTATGGACCAAAACCTGGCCGCATGAGAGATACACTTACAGTGGGTATGTAAAGTATTCAGACCCCTTTAAATTTTTCACTCTGTTTCATTGCAGCCATGTTGTAAAGTCAAAAAATGTAGCTACTTACTAGTAATGAGCGAATATACTCGTTACTCGAGATTTCCTGAACACGCTCAAGTGTCCTCAGAGTATTTTTTTGGTGCTCGGAAATTTAGTTTTTATTGCCACAGCTGAATGATTTACATCTGTTAGCCAGCAAAGTACATGTGGGGATTCCCTAGCAACCAGGCAACCCCCACATGTACTTATGCTGGCTAACAGATGTAAATCATTCAGCTGCGGCAAGAAAAACAATCTCCAAACACTAAAAAATACTCAGAGGTCACCCGAGCATAACCGTATTTCTCTGAGCCCATGACGGCCACACAGAGAGAGGGTTCTGCCCATCAAGGATAGGAAACCTACAGATAAAAGGGTTGTACCTCTCTCCTGCATCAGTTTACAGAGCATGAGGGGAACGTTTGATTAACAGAAAAATATTCAACATCACTGAAAAATGTAACAGATACCGCTTGACTATTTCTTAAGTAATAGCGTAATTTAAACTAAGTGTGCACACCCACACGTGAAGGGAGGGAATGTACGGGTGCAGTCACGGGCTCAGAGAAATACAGTTATCCTCAAGTAACTACATTTCTCTCTGTCCCCCATGACGACACCACAGAGAGAATTGCAGAGACTATACATCTGGGGGGGGGGGGGAGGGGGCGACTACCGCTTCCAGAACCCTTTTCCCAAAAGTAAGGTCTGAAGAAGAGGCTTGGTCCAGCCGATAGCGATTACCAAAATGTAGACGGGGAAGACCAAGCAGCAGCTCTACGTATCTGGTCAATTGAAGCACCGGCTCTTTCCGCCCAAAAGGCTTCTACTGCTCTCGTTGAATGAGCTCTTATTTTCTCCAGAGTAGACACCCTACGAGAGGTATATGACAGGTTGATAGTGTCTCTGATCCAATGTGCTTTTAGAAGCTTTTTTCCCCTTCCGAAAACCCTGAAAACACACAAAGATCTATCTTTCATACACTCCCTAGTGGCCTCTAGGTAATGGATCAGGCATCTTCTGATGTCTACCGTATGTAAGATTTTTTTTTTCCTTATTTTTGGGATTGTGACAAAAGGAAGGAAGGGAAATCTCCTGTGATCTGTGGAACCGAGAAGCTACTTTTGGAAGGTAGGCTGGGTCCATTTTGAGAACAACCCTATCATCCAAGATCTGTGTGAAAGGGGGATTAGCCGACAATGCCTGGATGTCACTGATCCTGCGCACTGAAGTGAGAGCTACCATCAGAGATGTTTTGAGGGACAGGATTCTCAAGGGAGCTTCTGCCAGGGGTTTGAAGGGAGGCTTAGTTAGGGCCATAAGGACTAAATTTAAATCCCACTGTGGAGCACTCCGGGAGGGAAGGGGTCTAGACCTTTCTGCAGCTTTAATGAATCTGGAAATCCATTGATTCCCTACTAAATCATAATTGAACAGTGCCCCTAAGGCAGCGACCTAAACCTTTAGGGTACTTGTAGCCAGGCGTTCTTCCAAGCCCTTCTGCAGGAACTCTAATATGGCACTAAGTGGAACCCCCCTCATCTACTTTAGAGCCGGACGCTGAGAGGAATTGTTTCCAGATTTTACAGTACTGTTTGGTGGTTATCGGTTTCCTGCTTTTAGTAAGGTCGAGACTAGGCTTTGGGAAAACCGTTTATCCCTTAGTAGCCCCCTTTCAAATTCCAGGCTGTCATATGTAACCTTGCTACATGTTGGTGTACCACTGGTTCCGGGGAGAGAAGGTCTGGAAGATCCGGGAGTACCCAAGGGTCGGAAATGGACATCCTCCTCACCCATGAAAACCATATCGTATTTGGCCAGAAGGGGGCTATTAAGGCTACACGAGCTCTGTCTTCCCGTATTTTTCTCAGAACTGCCGGGATTAGTGCGATTGGGGGAAAGGCGTATGCTATTCGATAGTTCCATGGAATCGGGACTGCATCCCGCGCGACAGGGTTCCCCGAGGGATTTACAGAGCAGAAGGTATCTATCTTCCGTTCCGATTGTTTGCGAACAGATCTATGTCCATACCCCCATCTTTCTGTGATCTGATGGAACTCTGCCTGGCTTAATTCCCACTCCCCCTGTCTGAGACGAGACCGACTCAGGAAATCTGCCCTGTAATTGTCCACCCCCTTTATGTGAAGAGTAGTCAATGACACCCCAGGTTGTTCTCGGCTAGTTGAAAAATGGATCTTGTTACTTCCATGAGAGACTGGGATAGGGTAACCCCTTGGTAATTTAAGTATGCTACCACGAACCGGTTGTCTGAGAATACCCTGACATGATGTGAGTGAAGGGTGTTGAAGAACTCTAGGCGTGCAAATTTCACCGCCAGTTGTTCTTTCATATTGGAAGATGCTGTTCTTGGGTCATCTGTCCTGACCCACTGTGCTAAGAGGTCGCTCAGGTGAGCCCCCCAACCCTTGGGACTTGCTTCCACAGTTACAACTTTGGAGACTGGAACCACCCACGGGAAACCCCAGGTTAAATTGTATGTCATCATCTACCATTTCAGCAAGAGTGCTGTCTTCGACAATATATTAAACTGACCGTCTAAATATCCTCTTGAGAAATTTCCGCTGACAAAACCTCCCATTGCCATTCCCTGGTGTGTATCTGAGCCCACTGAACAGCCGGGATGCACACTGTCATGGACCCCAGGAGGGACATTGCCTCCCGCAAAGATATGGAGGGGAGATCCCTCACTCAAGATACCAATCCCACCATCCTCTGGACCTTCGCCAAGGGTAGACGACACTCCTGATTGATCGAATCTAGTATCATGCCCAGATATTCCTGTACCTGGCTTGGTACTATTTTGGACTTTGCTAGATTCAAAAGACCGCCTAAGTTGGTTAACCCCTTACTGACCTCCGCCGTACTATTACTGCAGAGGTAGGATCCCCTGCTTTGATGTGGGCTCCGGCACTGAGCCCACCTCAAAGCCAGGACATGTCATTTTTTTTGAAATTGTGATCCACCCGCCGCTATTAACTAGTTAAATGCCGCTGTCAAATGCAGACAGCGGCATTTAACCGGCGCTTCTGGCCGCGCGGCCAGAAATGAGCGCATCGCCGACCCCTGTCACATGATCGGGAGTCAGCGATGCGTCAGCATAGCAACCAGAGGTCTCCTTGAGACCTATGGTTGCTGATGCCGGCTTGCTGTGAGCGCCACCCTGTGGTCGGCGCTCATAGCAAGCCTGCTATTCAGCTACATAGGAGCAATCTGATGATCGCTGATATGCAGCAGGGCCGATCAGGCTATGCCAGCTTGTAGCCTCCCATGGAGGCTATTGAAGCATGGCAAAAGTTAAAAAAAAGTTATAAAAAAATATGAAAAAAAAAATATAAAAGTTTAAATCACCCCCCTTTCGCCCCATTCAAAACAAAAAAAAAAAAAAAATCAAACCTACACATTTGGTATCGCCGTGTTCAGAATCGCCCAATCAAAAAAAGGATTAACCTGATCGCTAAACAGCCTAACGAGAAAAATTTGAAACGCCAGAATTACCCTTTTTGGTCGCCGCAACATTGCATTAAAATGTAATAACGGGTGATCAAAAGAACGTATCTTGTTGTGAATTCTGTGGCTGAATTCACTCCTGTGGTCACAAGTGGTACTGCAGCTTCTGAGCTTCCTCCCTCAGGTGTTCTGGTGAGCTCGTTAACTGCTTCATTACTTAACTCCGCCTGATGCTGCTATCCTTGCTCCTTGTCAATGTTTCAGTGTTGGATCTGAGCTTCTCCTGATTGTTCCTGTGACCTGCTGCTCTGTATAGCTAAGTGCTTTTTGCTTTTTTGTTGCTTTTTTTCTGTCCAGCTTGTCTTTTGTTTTGCTGGAAGCTCTGAGACGCAAAGGGTGTACCGCCGTGCCGTTAGTTCGGCACGGTGGGTTTTTTTTGCCCCCTTTGCGTGGTTTTGCTTTAGGGTTTTTTGTAGACTGCAAAGTTCGCTTTACTGTCCTCGCTCTGTCCTAGAATATCGGGCCCCACTTTGCTGAATCTATTTCATCCCTACGTTTTGTCTTTTCATCTTACTCACAGTCATTATATGTGGGGGGCTGCCTTTTCCTTTGGGGAATTTCTCTGGGGCAAGTCAGGCCTATTTTTCTATCTTCAGGCTAGCTAGTTTCTTAGGCTGTGCCGAGTTGCCTAGGTAGTTGTTAGGCGCAATCCACAGCCGCTTTTAGTTGTGTTTAGGATAGGATCAGGTGTGCAGTCTACAGAGTTTCCACGTCTCAGAGCTCGTTCTTGTATTTTTGGGTATTTGTCAGATCACTGTGTGCGCTCTGATCGTTAAGCACACTGTTTCTGGATTGCCTTCATAACACCTGTCATTAGCAAACATAACAGTATCTGCACCAAAATAGTATCATTAAAAACGGCAGCTTGGCATGCAAAAAAATAAGCCCTCACCTGACCCCAGATCACAAAAAATGGAGACGTTACAGGTATTGGAAAATTGCGCTATTTTTTAATTTATTTTTTTAACAAAGTTTGGAATTGTTTTTTATTACTTAGATAAAAAGTAACCTAAACATGTCTGGTGTCTATGAACTCGTAATGACCTGGAGAAAATGGCAGGTCAGTTTTAGCATTTAGTGAATCTAGCAAAAAAAGCCAAAGAAAAAACAAGTGTGTTTTTTTGCAATTTCACCGCACTTGGAATTTTTTTCCTGTTTTCTAGTACACGACATGCTAAAACCAATGATGTCATTGAAAAGTGCAATGGTTTTGCAATGTTGGGGGGGGTGGGGCGTTGCCGATTATCAGAAAGTCATCTTGATATGGAACGATTAAGGTGTCCTGTTCTCTTAGATGAGCCATTATCTCTGCCACTAGTTTGGTGAATACTCGAGGTGCTATGGCCAGTCCAAAAGGAAGAGCTGCAAATAGATAATGCTTCATTATCCCCCTGATTGGGACTGCCACCCTGAGAAATCTTTGATAGTCTCTGAATGGGGACGTGCATCCTTTAGGTCTAGCACAGTCATAAAACAAAGTGGGAACAACATTTTTACTGACGTTTTTGTCTCCATTTTGAATGACTGCACTCTTAGGCATTTGTTCAGTCGCTTTAAATTCTTAATTGTCCTGAAGGAATCATCCGGTTTCCTCCCGAGGAAAAGGGTAGACTAAAATCCTTCTCTTTCTTGGAGAGGAACCTTCTGAAGAACTCCCTTCCCCAACAGTCCCATAATTTCTTGCTCTAAAGCCAGTTGTTCCTCCCCTGAGGATCTCCAAGGCATTATTAGAAATGATGGTTGGGGGGGGGGGGGGTGGCATTTGAGCTTTAGGCCTGATATTATCTAATCCAGTGGGGAATAACTTCATTGGGAGGGTTTTTTTTTTTTTTTTATCATCAGCGGGGCCTTTGCTGAACATAAACCCCTTGCTCTTATTCCTTTTGTCTTCCCATCTATCTTGTGTTCTTGGTGGCTTTCTTCGGATAAACCTCATACTCCGAAAGGGCGGGCCACTTGTAGGATGGGTTAGAAAGGATAGGGATGTGCTTTTTCTTTAAAACAGGAACTCTCCTTTACAGGGGATGGCACATAGCTTTGATTTAGTCTGGAGATCTCCCGGCCAACATTTAAGCCAAAGGGCTCATCTGGCCGCATTAGAAAAAGATGCCGATCTGGCGGCTAGCCTGACTGAATCAGCCAATGCGTCCGCCAGAAAGTCAGCAGCCCCCCTTATTACTGGTTAAGTATTTAACATGTCTCTAGAAGTTTTCCCCTTAGGGCTTGTTTCCATTTGCGAGAAACACGTCCATGTCTCGCATGTGAAAACCAAGCTCTGGCGCCGGCTTTTGGGAGCAGAGCGTGCAACTCCATGTGCTGCTATGCAGCCGCACGCTCCGCTCTGGAGTGCCGGCGCCAGAACTTGGTTTTTTGACATGCGAGACACGGATGTGTTTCTCGCAAATGAAAACAAGCCCTTAAGCGGAGATTCCAGTTTATCCAACCAGACCATTAGGGAGCAGGATGTACAAGTGGCAGCTACTGCTGGCTTTTGCCCACTCCCGGCTTCCTCCCATGAGCCTTTCAGGAAAGCATCTGCCTTCTTTTCCATGGGGTCTTTTAAGACTCCCATATCCGCAAACAGGAGGGCAAACTTTTTGGATGCCTTGGCGATTGCTACATCTAATTTTGTTGCCTTTTCCCAAAAGGAGCATGATGTAGTAATTTTTGCAAATTTATTAAAGAAAATCTGAAATCACATGGTCATCAGTATTCAGACCCTTTGCTCCGTATTGAGTAGCAGCACCCTTTTGAGCTAGTACAGCCATGAGTCTTCTTGGGAATGATGCAAGTTTTTCACACCTGGATTTGGGGATCCTCTGCCATTCTTCCTTGCAGATCCTCTCCAGTTCCGTCAGGTTGGAAGGTGAACAGCCATTTTCAGGTCTCTCCAGAGGTGCTCAATTGGGTTTAGGTCGGGTCTCTGGCTGGGCCAGTCAATGGTCACAGAGTTGTTCTGAAGCCACTCCTTTGTTATTTTAGCTGTGTGGGATTGAATTGGGCAGGTGATGAGCAGGTAATGAGCAGTGACTGGTTTTCTCCACATATACCGCTTAGAATTATCACCATCACTATCTTCGTCTCATCAGACCAGAGAAGCTTATTTCTCACTAGATGGTGGCCCGATTCTAACGCATTGGGTATTCTAGAATATGTATGTAGTTTATTTATGAAGATTTCAGAATAATGCAATGAACACAGGATTCGGCCGGCCGGGCATGACCTATTAGCAAAGCGTGGCTCAAATCTCGCACCAATTCACGGCCGGACTGCGTCTGTCACGACCAATCAGCAACGCACTATTTCCGTGACAGAGAAACAGACAAACAGACGGACGTGGACCTTAGACAATTAGAAATATAGATAGTCTGGGAGTCCTTCCTATTCCGTCAGGCCACTTTGCCATAAAGGTCAGACTGGTGGAGGGCTGCAGTGATAGTTGACTTTGTGGAACTTTCTCCCATCTCCCTACTGCATCTCTGAAGCTCAGTCACAGTGATATTGGGGTTCTTTACTTCTCTCACCAAGGCTCTTCTCCCATGATTGCGGAGTTTGGCTGGACAGCCAGGTCTAGGAAGACTTCTGGTGGTCACAAACTTCTTTCATTTAAGGATTATGGAGGCCACTGTGCTCTCAGGAACCTTGAGTACTGCAGAAATTCTGTTGTAACCTTGGCCAGATCTGTGGTTTGCAATAATTCCGTCTCTGAGCTCCTTGGCCAGTTCCTTTGACCGACATGCACTGTGAGGTCTTACATAGACAGGTGTGTGCCTTTCCAAATCAAGTCCTATCAGTTTAATTAAACACAGCTGGACTCCAATGAAGCAGTAGAACCATCTCAAGGAGGAACACAAGGAAATAGACAGCATGTGACAAATAAGGCTCCTTTCACACTAGCGTCGGAATCTCCCCGTCGCAATGCGTCAGGGAGAGATTCCGACGCTAGCGTTTGCTGCATTGCACAATGGGTGCAGCGGATGCATTTTTCCGGCGCATCCGCTGCCCCATTGTATGGTGCGGGGAGGTGGGGGCGGAGTTCCGGCCGCGCATGCGCGGTCGGAAAAAGCAGTCCGTCCGGAGAAAAAAAACGTTACATGTAGCGTTTTTTCTCCCGACGGTCCGCAAAAGCACGACGCATCCGTCGCTCGACGGATGCGACGTGTGGCAATCCGTCGCAAATGCGTCGTCAATGCAAGTCTATGGGGAAAAAAAACGCATCCTGCAAGCACTTTTGCAGGATGCGTTTTTTCTGCAAAACGACGCATTGTGACGGATTGCAGAAAACGCTAGTGTGAAAGTAGCCTAAGGCTATGTGCACACTTTGCGGATTCCACTGCGGATTTTTCCGCAGCAGAATTCCAAAATCCACAGTGAAAACCCGTAGCGGTTTTAACTGCGGATTTATCGCAGTTTTTACTGCGGTTTCTTATGCGGATTTTCATCCGCGTGTTTTTTTCCGCAGCATGTGCACAGCGTTTTTTGTTTCCCATAGGTTTACATTGTACTGTAAACTCATGGGAAACTGATGCGGATCCGCAGCGGTCAAATCCGCTGCGGATCCGCAGCAAAATCCGCAAAGTGTGAACATAGCCTTAGTGTCTGCGCAAAGGGTCTCAATACTTATGATCATGTGATATTTCCGTTTTCTTTATTAATATGCAAAAATTACTACATTTCTTTTTTTCCAGTCAAGATAGGGTGCAGTGTACATTAATGAGAAAAAAAAAACCTTTTTTTTAATTCACCAAATGGTTGCAATGAAAATGAAACAGTGAAAAATTTAAAGGGGTCTGAAAACTTTCCGTACCCACTGTACATGTACATGAGGGACTACCCAGTATTTAATACAAGATCCCACAAAGTGATAGCTCTACCTTCTATTACAGCTGGCTTGGGCAATGTACAAAGACATTCGACCTCCGATTTTTTTTCTCAGTGCAGGGTCACACAAGCTGGAGTCGCGTCAGCAGTGGTGCAGGGTCACACACAAGCTGCAGTTTGGTCAGCAGCGGTGCAGGGTCACTCACACAAGCTGCAGTCGTGTCAGCAGCGGTGCAGGGTCACTCACACAAGCTGCAGTCGTGCCAGCAGCAGCAGTGCAGGGTCACACAAGCTCCAGTTGCGCCAGCAGCGGTGCAGGGTCACTCACACAAGCTGCAGTCGCGTCAGCAGCGGCGCAGGGTCACACAAGCTGCTGTCGCGCCAGCAGCGGCGCAGGGTCACACAAGCTGCTGTCGCGCCAGCAGCGGCGCAGGGTCACTCTCACACAAGCTGCTGTCGCGTCAGCAGCGGTGCAGGGTCACACACACAAGCTGCATTTGTGTCCGCAGTAGTGCACAGTCACTCAAGCTGCAGTCGTGTCAGCAGCAGTGCAGGGTCACACAAGCTGCAGTTGTGTCAGCAGCAGTGCAGGGTCACACATACAATCTGCAGTTGTGTCCGCAGTAGTGCACAGTCACTCACAAGCTGCAATCGTGTCAGCAGCAGTGCAGGGTCACACACAAGCTGCAGTCGTGTCAGCAACGATTCAGTGCCCATCTCACCAGCTGCAGCCCACCCTATGACATTTTATCCAATATAAATAAAAACTTTGCTGCACTCATTGAATATTAGGATGATTACAGTCTCAATCTGTACACTCCTTTTTTAAGCATGTAGAAAAGCCGCGGAGACACCATCACGTGTTTCTCAACGCAAGCAATGAATAGCCAGGTCTTTCACCGGGAAGGAACAACCACGGGAAGGGCAGCATCCAATAAAGGAAAACCACCTATGCCAAAACATGGTATCCATCCACAGACAGCTGTTTCGGGGTATTTGCCCCTCATCAGTGTGGAGTAGGAACCTGGCTATTAGGAGCAGTGCCTAGTAAAAGGACTACAAACATAAGGATGAATGACCTCGGGGAGATCAAAACATCCAACACCGCGGAGACACCATCACGTGTTTCTCAACGCAGTGATCCAGAACACTGCCCCCATCCCTTATGGGAAATATGCAAATGCATGTAGAAAAGCCGCGGAGACACCATCACATGTTTCTCAACGCAAGCAATGAATAGCCAGGTCTTTCATTGGGAAGGAACAACCACGGGAAGGGCAGCATCCAATAAAGGAAAACCTGCGTTGCGTTGAGAAACATGTGATGGTGTCTCCGCGGCTTTTCTACATGCATTTGCATATTTCCCATAAGGGATGGGGGCAGTGTTCTGGATCACTGCGTTGAGAAACACGTGATGGTGTCTCCGCGGTGTTGGATGTTTTGATCTCCTCGAGGTCATTCATCCTTCTGTTTACACTTTTTTACGGACAGTCCAGGAATTTCTGGATAGTTGGCAGTCTGTTGATGACCATAAACATACGGTACATTCCTTGCTCCTTACTTACTGAATATGAATAGTAATTTAAGCCTGATATGGTGAAATAAAGGAATTACAGGACTACATACAGGAATTGTACATTTTGAAATATGGCTGGAAGCAAAGAGCTGGGAAACCATGAGAACGATACTGGAGATTTTTACTTTTATCATACAATAAAATTTTCTGAAATCTGAATAACTTAATGTAACAGGAAAAAAATTATTTCTCCACGAAACTTCTGATAACTTTCAGACATATGGCCAAAATGTGATTGAAAACTAAAGGGAATTTTGAAATCCCTTATAGGCACATAGGCCGAATTCATTACCGCATGTGCGACTGGTTATTGTGGAATTTGGCGTTTTATGCCTTTTTTGTTTGCACCCAATTCATTTTTTAGCCAGTTTTATAAGTGTTTGCCTGTTTTTATAGTGTGCCACTATGGACAGAGTTTAGGGTTTTCCATATACCTGGACACTTGGTCCAATGGTTAAGACCACCCCAAAAAAAGCTTGATAAACTGTTGTATTTTCTCTGAATCGTTGGGCAACGAGACACAACTTCTAACAGCAAAAGGACCATTACACCGACTGCAGCATTTGTTCATCTTTTTTCAGTTACTGCATTTTACACTACAAAGTCTCCTTCTGCGCAATACTAAGGACAAACACTGACCTGCAGCGCATGATTCCTGTGCACAAAGATTGCATGGGCACCCCATTATGACAATGCCAAAAAATAGAATTAGTCTTACAGGTATTTCGCTTTCTAAGAACCTTCCACGACAGCAGTATCGGAGGATGTCTCCCTGCCCTAATAGGGGACAGGAAACAAAGAGGTTAAATACCCCTCCCCTTCCTGCAACCACCAGTGTTTTTTCTGGACACAGTAGCATGTATAGTTACCACTTAAGTGCAGGAATCATCCAATAAGAGTATCAGATAGGGAGGGAAATTAGTGCTGTCGTGGAAGGTTCCTAGAAACCGAATTAATGGTAAGTCTAATTCTATTTTCTCCAGTCACCTTCCACGACAGCAGTATCGGAGTGATACCAACACCTAATTTCTTTAGGGAGGGACAACTGCCTGCAGAACGCATCTGCCAAACGATAGGTCCCTATTGAAATTTAGCCTGTAATGCCTGGTGAATGTATGGACTGACGACCAGGTGGCAGCTCTGCATATCTGCTCAGACGATACGTTCCCTCTCTCTGCCCAGGAAGTCGAGACTGAACGGGTGAAGTGAGCTTTCAGCGATGCCGGGGGTGCAAGCTTCCGGGATCAATATGCAAGGCAAATGGCCAGTTTGATCCAGTTAGCGATCATACTTTTAGCTGCTTTTTTTGTCTTTATTCCGTTCTGAGAACTGGACGAATAGGTTTTGGTCTATCCTCCAACCTTCCGTTTGTTGAAGGTGGAAGAGGATCACTCTGTGGATATCCAGTATCCAGAGTGTGAAAGGCTTCTTCCTTTGGATTATAGGGATTTGGACAGAATGAGGGTAGAACAATATCCTGACCTCTGTGGAAGTCCGAGACCACCTTGGGCATAAAGGAAGGGTCTAGCTTAAGGATTATGCTATCCATTGTTATGGTTAAGTATGGCTCCTGTACTGACAAGGCCTGCAGCTCTCCTATACACCTAGCGGTAATGATTGCTACTAGGAAGACGGTCTTGAGGGTCAGAATGTTTAAGCTGATGGCGGATAAGGGTTCAAAGAGGTCCCCGGTCAGACTATTTAGGACAAGGTTCAAATCCCAAGGAGGGGATTGGACATGGAGCCTAGGGCGAATCCTAGTTGCTGATGTCCTGAAACGTCTAACCCAACGGTGGCCTGCTAAATCCTGATCAAAAAGAACAGAGTGTCAACACCTGAACCTTTAGGGTGCTAGGCGAGAGCCCTAACTCCAGTCCCTTCTGGAGAAATTCCAAGATTTGTGCAATATTGAGATGGAATGGATCGGGTTTGTTTGGGAAACACCAGGATGACTTTTTTCCAAACCTTGCCATAGATGGCGTTCGTTATTAGTGTCCTACTTTTTTGTAGGGTTTGAGTTACGTCATCTGAGAGACCTCTGGCTCTCAGAATCTCGGCCTCAGTAACCAGGCTGCCAATTTCAGTCTGGGTGTAGCAGGGGACCCTGCTGAAGAAGGTCGACTATCTGAGGTAGACTGAGGTAGAAGTATCGGGCCTTCCAGAGACATGTCTGTTAATGCGCCGTACCAGCTTCTTCCTGGCCACATCGGTGCTACCAGAATCGTTGTGACTGTCTGCCCGTATCTTTTGTAGCGTTCTTGGTAACATAGGAATCGGTGGGAAGACGCATGCCAGAGCAAAACTTACAAGGATGGGAGAAGGCATCCAGTACCTGTGCTTCACTTGAGGGGTTGAGGGAGAAGAAAGTGCTCGATTTCGTGTTTTGACTGTTGGCAAACAGATCCACGTTGGGACTTCCCCATCTACAGACCAGGGATAGGAATTCCTCTTGGTTTAGAGACCATTCTCTAGGATGGAAATCTCTTCTGCTGAGGAAATCCGCCTGGGCATTGTCTGATCCCTTTATGTGCACTGCCGTGATGGACAGGAGGTGTTTTTATGCCCCAGAAAAAAAATCCTTGCAGCGGTTAACTTCAGGTTGGTGTATTTCGTGCCTCCCTGGTGTCAGAAGTAGGCCACTGTAGTCATGTTGTCAGACATTACACGTACATGGTGACCTTGGATGAAGATAGATGCAGCTTTTAGCGCCTCCTCCACCACTTTTAGTTCCCTCAGATTTGAGGAGCTGGACCTGAGGTTAAGGGGTCAAAACCCCTGGAAGTGGGAACCTTCTATCATGGCGCCCCAACCTCTCTGGCTTGCATCTGTTGTGAGCACCTTCAGAGGAATTTTGTCCCAGCTGACTCCTCCTTGAAGGTTCTGGGAGTTCAGCCACCATGAGGAGGAGGATTTTACATGAGTGGGAAGAGGAATCCTTCTGGCTAATGCATTCTAGCGTCCTTTTGAATGCATCAGGATGTGGGACTGAGAGCCTCTTGTGTGGGCCTGGGCGCAGGAGACTGCTTGGATGCAAGACGTCAATGAACCCAGGATTGACATCGAGTCTCTTAAGGTCGGAGTACTCTGACTCCTCAACCTGGAGTTCCTGTGGACGAGATCGACTTGACGGTCCCTGGGTAAGAAGGATATTCTTTTCCTTGAGTCCAGAAGAACTCCTAGGAATATTTTCCTCGTTGATGGATGGAGGTCCGACTTCTCCAAGTTCGGAATCCACCCCAGTGATCTCAGGATATCCAGGACCTTCGTCACATCCTGATTCAGACGAGGAATGGATGGAGAGACAATAAGAAAATCATCTAGTACGGGAGGATACAGATCCCTTGTCGTCAGATGAAGATCAATGCTTCTGACATGATCTTGGTAAAGACCCGTGGAGCTGATGAGACTCTGAATGGAAGGACATTGAATTGAAAGTGGCTGACTCTGGTTTTGGGCCACTGCAAATCTGAGGAACTTCCTGTGGTCGGGATGTATCGACACATAATAGTATGCGTCCCTCAGATCTAACGTAGCAATTACCAAGTCCTGACCAATCAGCAGGATTGCTGATCTGATTGATTCCAATTTGAATCTTCGATATTTGATCACCTGATTTAGGGGTTTCAAGTTTATGATAACCCTGTGTTTCCCAGAGGGCTTTATTACCAAAAATAGGTGAGAATAGTGACCCTCTCCCATTTCCTGATGAGGTACCCGGGAGATTAGTCCTGCCTGCCTGAAGCAGACCGATAATATCTGCATTTAGGGATTCCCGAAGGTGTGGAGACCGTAGGGAGGTAATTGTTAAACGGTGAGGAGGAGGACTCTCGAATTCTAACCTTAGGCCTTCCTGTATGGTACGCAGGACCCACTGATTTGTGATGATGGCCTGCCATTGGGAGAGAAAACCTGAGAATCGGCCCCCGACCGGAGAGCAGTCATTGTTTCTCAGGGGTCTGCTGGGGGTGGGGGACAAGGATATTCCTGGCTTTACCCCCTTTGGGGTAGCTGCACTGACCCGTTTTACCTTTAACCCTGTAATCTCTCTGGGGTACTTGCTCACGGGAGGGACGAAAAATAGGTATTAAGCTTACCGTTAATTATGTTTCCAGGAGTCCATCCTGACAGCACCCTGGAGGACGTCCTCCTCCCCTTGCTGGGACAGGAAACACACGAGTTTAAAAGGTCAAGTCCCACCCACAGTCCTCAGTGTTGTAACAAGAACCGCCTCAAGGAAATGCAGAAAAAATCTTTGTTTAATGGTAGCAAACATATCACATTATAACCAGGAACATATTACATCATATGCTAGGAATAGGTTACAAACATGCTAGAATACCATGCATCATATAATAATACAGGGAGGGAACTACCCATGCTGTCAGGATGGACTCCTGGAAACATAATTAACGGTAAGCTTAATACCTATTTTCCAGGACGTCATCCTGACAACACCCTGGAGAGTACCAAAGCACCTCCTCAGGGTGGGATAACCGCTTGGAGAACCTTTCTCCCAAATGCAGTATGCTGACCAGACAAAACATCAAGTTTATAGTGTTTGCAAAAGGTATTGCCACTAGCCCATGTCGCGGCCTTACAAATCTGTTCTAGAGAGGCGCCTGCCCTCTCTGCCCAAGAAGTAGCTATCCCTCTAGTCGAATGTACAGGTCCTTCTCAAAAAATTAGCATATAGTGTTAAATTTCATTATTTACCATAATGTAATGATTACAATTAAACTTTCATATATTATAGATTCATTATCCACCAACTGAAATTTGTCAGGTCTTTTATTGTTTTAATACTGATGATTTTGGCATACAACTCCTGATAACCCAAAAAACCTGTCTCAATAAATTAGCATATTTCACCCATCCAATCAAATAAAAGTGTTTTTTAATAACAAACAAAAAAACCATCAAATAATAATGTTCAGTTATGCAGTCAATACTTGGTCGGGAATCCTTTGGCAGAAATGACTGCTTCAATGCGGCGTGGCATGGAGGCAATCAGCCTGTGACACTGCTGAGATGTTATGGAGGCCCAGGATGCTTCAATAGCGGCCTTAAGCTCATCCAGAGTGTTGGGTCTTGCGTCTCTCAACTTTCTCTTCACAATATCCCACAGATTCTCTATGGGGTTCAGGTCAGGAGAGTTGGCAGGCCAATTGAGCACAGTAATACCATGGTCAGTAAACCATTTACCAGTGGTTTTGGCACTGTGAGCAGGTGCCAGGTCGTGCTGAAAAATGAAATCCTCATCTCCATAAAGCATTTCAGCCGATGGAAGCATGAAGTGCTCCAAAATCTCCTGATAGCTAGCTGCATTGACCCTGCCCTTGAAGAAACACAGTGGACCAACACCAGCAGCTGACATGGCACCCCACACCATCACTGACTGTGGGTACTTGACACTGGACTTCAGGCATTTTGGCATTTCCTTCTCCCCAGTCTTCCTCCAGACTCTGGCACCTTGATTTCCGAATGACATGCAAAATTTGCTTTAATCAGAAAAAAGTACTTGGGACCACTTAGCAACAGTCAAGTGCTGCTTCTCTGTAGCCCAGGTCAGGCGCCTCTGCCGCTGTTTATGGTTCAAAAGTGGCTTTACCTGGGGAATGCGGCACCTGTAGCCCATTTCCTGCACACGCCTGTGCACGGTGGCTCT
The DNA here is from genome assembly GCF_032444005.1 of Ranitomeya imitator. Taxonomy (NCBI): domain Eukaryota; kingdom Metazoa; phylum Chordata; class Amphibia; order Anura; family Dendrobatidae; genus Ranitomeya; species Ranitomeya imitator. The sequence goes on along the minus strand of NC_091286.1, from coordinate 411,601,804 downwards.
GGATGTTTCCACACCAGACTCAGTCCACTGCTTCCTCAGGTTCCCCAAGGTCTGGAATCGGTCCTTCTCCACAATCTTCCTCAGGGTCCGGTCTCCTCTTCTCGTTGTACAGCGTTTTCTGCCACATTGTTTCCTTCCAACAGACTTACCATTGAGGTGCCTTGATACAGCACTCTGGGAACAGCCTATTTGTTGAGAAATTTCTTTCTGGGTCTTACCCTCTTGCTTGAGGGTGTCAATGATGGCCTTCTTGACATCTGTCAGGTCGCTAGTCTTACCCATGATGGGGGTTTTGAGTAATGAACCAGGCAGGGAGTTTATAAAAGCCTCAGGTATCTTTTGCATGTGTTTAGAGTTAATTAGTTGATTCAGAAGATTAGGGTAATAGGTCGTTTAGAGAACCTTTTCTTGATATGCTAATTTATTGAGACAGGTTTTTTGGGTTATCAGGAGTTGTATGCCAAAATCATCAGTATTAAAACAATAAAAGACCTGACAAATTTCAGTTGGTGGATAATGAATCTATAATATATGAAAGTTTAATTGTAATCATTACATTATGGTAAATAATGAAATTTAACACTATATGCTAATTTTTTGAGAAGGACCTGTACATGGAGACCCTCCGGAGGAGAGAGCCCTTCAGATTGGTAGGCCTCAGAGATCACGGACGTGATCCACCGAGCAATAGAGGCCTTAGAGGCCTTTTTACCCCTATTCTTGCCTCCATACAAAATGAATAGGTTTGGGTCGATGCGCCAAGTGTTGGTGGCTGCCAGGTAGTCAAGAACTGCCTGCCTGACGTCCAGAGAATGAAGGACCTTTTCTTTAGCATTAGCCGGGTTATTGCAGAAAGATGGTAACACAATCTCTTGATTTCTATTTTTAGTTGTTCCTACTTTTGGAATAAAAGAGGGGTCGAGTTTAAGAATTATACAATCCTCTCTAATTTGAAGGTATGGGTCCCTAGTACACAGGGCCTGAATTTCCCCCACTCTTTTAGCCGTAGTCACTGCCACAAGAAACGCCGTTTTACGTGTAAGAATGGAAATGGGCATATTATCCACTGACGCATAGAGGTCTTTGCAGAGAAATCTGAGGACCAAGTTAAGGTCCCAAGAAGGAGACATATGTCTGATAGAGGGGCGCAACCTCTGGGTAGCTCTGATGAATCTAACTATCCACGGGTGTGACGCTAGGGGATAGTCGAGGAAAGAACTAAGTGCCGAGATCTGCACCTTCAACGTGCTTGGTTTAAGACCTTTGTCAAACCCAGCCTGCAAGAAATCTAAAATTCTGGGTAAGTCGGGAGTGCCTGCCGTAACCTCAGACCTGCCACCCTCCAGACAGAACCGTCTCCAAATTTTTAAGTAAATTGCTGACGTAGCAGGCTTCCTACTAGACTTCATAGTAGATATTACTTGGCTTGATAGACCCTTAGCCTTCAAGATGGACCCTTCAGGATCCATGCCGAGAGATGGAGCTTCTCTGGGTTTGGGTGGAATACCGGACCCTGGTGGATTATATCCGCTCTGAGAGGGAGCTCTACTGGATTCTCGATTGCTAGCTCTAGTAGAAGGGAAAACCAACTCCTTCTTGGCCAGTATGGAACGATCAATATGACGAGAGCTCGATCCTCCTTGATCTTTCTGAGAACAGCCGGAACCAACGCCAGAGGAAAAGCATACGAGAGAAGTTCCGTCCAATCCTGGCTCAGAGCATCTATCCCTTCTGGAAGATCCCGCGGGTTCAGAGAGAAGAATTTTGAGACCTTTGAATTTCTCCTGCTTGCGAATAGGTCTATACAGGGGGTTCCCCAGCGAAGACATAAGTCCTGGAAGACGTCCTGGTTGAGTTCCCACTCTGTTGCAGACACCTCCCTTCTGCTGAGATAGTCTGCTATAACGTTCTGGGAGCCTTCCAGGTGAACCGCTGAAATAGAAAGGACCGATCTTTCTGCCCAACGAAATATCTTCTCTGTCAGTTCCTGAAGCGCATGGTGTTTCGCACCTCCTTGATGTTTCAGGAAAGAGACTGTTGTCACATTGTCGGACATTATCCTGACATGACGATTTTCCAGGATGTGTCGGTTCCTTCTCAAAGCTTCCCAGACCGCGTATAGTTCCTTGAAGTTGGAGGAGCTGTGGATGACGTCTTCCGGCCATCTCCCCTGAAGGATCCTGTCTTCTAGGTGAGCTCCCCAGCCCCAAGCGCTGGCGTCTGTAGTAACCACTACGTAGGGATCTGCGGACCATAACACTCCTTTTCTTAATTTCTCTGGCTTTGTCCACCATAGGAGAGTCCTTCTTACACGATGTGATAGGTGTAAAGTACTGTCCAGAGAAGACAGACTCCTGTCCCATCTGGAAAGAATCAATTTCTGTAGTGGTCTTGAATGGAACTGAGCCCATCTTACACACGGAATACAGGCCGTCATCAGGCCGAGGACTCGCATGGCCGTCCTTGTCGTCACCCTGTGCTCCAGCAGGAGCCAAACCTGAGACTGTACTGCAATCAGCTTGGACTCGGGTAAGAGGGATATTCTGTTCATTGAATCCAGACATACTCCCAGAAACGTCTTCTTGCACTCTGGAGTCAAATCGGATTTTCGCCAATTTATGACCCAACCGAGTTCTTCCATCACTGAAATAGTTCGGTTCCTGTGGTCTGATAGAATTTCTGGCGTTCTTGCCACCAGGAGAAAGTCGTCGAGATAAGGGATTATTCTGATCCCTTGATTTCTTAGGAAAGCGACAATCTCCGACACCAGTTTTGTGAAGATACGAGGTGCTGAGGCAAGACCAAATGGAAGGCACTGAAACTGGAAGTGACAGGTCCCGGACGGCAGAACTACCGCAAACCTCAGAAGCTTCTGAGAAGAAGGGTGGACGGGAACCTGATAATAGGCACTCTTTAGATCTAGAGTGCACATCACAGCATTCTGATCTATTAGGAGTATTGCCGAATGGATGGATTCCATACGAAACCTCTTGTACCTGACCCAGGCATTTAGAGGTTTCAGATTTATTATAGTGCGAGATTCGCCGGACGGTTTCATTATGGAAAAAAGGGAGGAGTAATGTCCTAAACCTATTTCCAGAGATGGTACCGGAATTATGACCTCTGAGGAGAGCATTTCCATCAGGTCTGCCAACATGGGAGAGTCTCGCAAAACTACCGTAGGACTGATGAATCTGTCTGGTGGGGGGGGGGGGGGGGGGGGAGTAGAGCTCTATACTGTAGCCTTCTGAGATGGTCCGAAGGACCCACTGATTTTGAGTGATCCGAGCCCAATTGTGTGAAAATTGGCGGAGCCGACCCCCTATGAGACTGGCGTCATTGTGATTTAGATTTTGAGGAAGGGCTGAAGAAGAAACCTCTGTTTCTATTGCCCTGGCTACGGGAGCCCCTATAAGATCCTCTATTGGATCTGCCTCCTCTAAACTCAGACTGCCTTCTGAAGGGGAATCCTCTCCGAAAGGACTGGGGCTTCTTAGATTTCTCCTCTGGAAACCCCTTCTTTTTGTCGGAGGCTGACTCCAAAATGGTATCCAGGGAGGGTCCAAAAACCCTTTCACCTGAGAAGGGAATTGAACAAAGTTTAGATTTGGAAGCATTATCCCCCGACCAGGACCTTAGCCAGACCGCCCTCCTAGCCGCGTTAGATAAGGAACTACATCTGGCCGAAAACCTGACTGACTCAGCAGTCATATCAGACAGATAAGCCGTGGCAGATTTCATCATAGGGAGGGAATTTATGATTTCCGATCTCGGGGTCTTACTGGATAGGTGCTCCTCCAATTGACCCATCCATAGATACACAGACCGAGCCACCGAAGTAGCCGCTATATTTGTTTTTATTAGAGCCGCAGAAGATTCCCAGGCTCTTTTTAACAATATGTCAGCCTTCCTATCCATAGGATCGCGCAGGTTTGATGAGTCCTCAAAGGGTATGGCCGTTTTCTTGGCCATCTTTGCCACAGGAACGTCAATTTTGAGAACTTCGTCCCATAGTTTTATGTCATCAGGCTCATAAGGTAGACGAGCTTTAAAGTCCTTGGATAACACCAGCCTGCGTTCTGCCTCTTTCCACTCTTCCAAAATCATGGCCTTAATGTGCTCGCTAACCGGAAATACTGTCTGCTGACGTGACATAAGTCCACCAAACATCAAGTCCTGCCTGGTTTGTGGTTTAGATGTCTCGTCTATTTGCATAGTGCATCGCACCGCCTGCACCAGATCATTTGTGTCTTCTGCCTGGAAGAGGTATTTTCTCTTCCTGACGGAAGCTCTCCCTCTTCCTCTGAGACGAAGTCCTCTGAGTTAGACTTATCCTCAGAAGTAACCTCCTGTTCTCTTAAGTCCTGCTCCCGTCTGGCCCGCTTACGGGTGGGGATAGGACTGGATTTCTGCACCATGGTAGACAAAGAAGCTTGTACTTCTTCGCGTATAAGGGATCTCATCTCAGCCAGCAGTGTGGGTTGTTCATCCCTTACGACCTTAGCTGTGCAGTCCCCGCATAAAGATTTCCCATGGGAGTCCGGGAGCTTCATATTACAAAGTGGACATCTAAAGGATTTCCCAGATGCCTTGCCGGATTTCTTAATCTGAACAGGAGGACCCGCGGGGTTTCCCTTATCCTTAAATGACATAAGAAGGGATAAGCACTGGGGTGAGCCTGCTTCTGCATATAGATAGGGGAACTTGCGCCATGCGCACTTACCCCCTCCTCGGTTGGAGTGCTTGTGTCCATGATGAGGGTAGCAGGTCCCCGCAGCTCTCAGCGCCGGATCAGGAGCGCTTCTGCCGCTGTGCAATTCACTGCACGCTTTCCCCCGCACATACAGCGTTACCGGAAGTAGCGGTAACGAAATGCCGACGGACCGGAAGTGACGCGTTCTGACGACTTCCTGCCGGGAGACGCCGTTCTGGATACCACGCTGCCCAGGATGGCCGCACACCGCGTGGATAGCGTCCGCAGCAGAGAGCCTCCCACCGGGAGGAGCGGCTGCCACCAGGAGCCTCGTCCACTCCTGGTCTTTGGAGCAGAGGGACCCCCCACCGGAGGGTTTCTGCCCTGAGCCTCTTGACAGGGGGAAGGGTATTGGCAAGCCGCACGATCCCCCTGAGCTCCGGTAAGTCCTGCGCAGCTTCTCACTCGTGCGTCCCTTCCTTGCAGGGACAGGAAATACACTGAGGACTGTGGGTGGGACTTGACCTTTTAAACTCGTGTGTTTCCTGTCCCAGCAAGGGGAGGAGGACGTCCTCCAGGGTGCTGTCAGGATGACGTCCTGGAAAAAGCAATTCCTAGAGCTTCTCTAATCCGGAAGAGCTTTTTTTTGTCTGTAGCCTTGTCTAAGATGTCATCGAGGGCTGGCCCGAACATATAATGTTCCTGAAAGGGAATACCACACAGTTTGGACTAAGAAGTTATGTCACCTCCCCAGGATTTAAGCCATAGAGCTCTCCTAGCGGAATTGGAGAGAACTGCAGACCTAGCGGCTACCCGTACAGATTCAGCGGAAGCATCCACAAGGAACCCTGTTGCCTTCTGAAGAAGTGGTAGGGAGTTCAGAATCTCTTCCCTTGATGTCCCCTAAGAAAGGTGATTTTCTAAGGTACATAACCAGAGAAACCGGGATCTGGCAAAACATGTTGAGGCGACATTTGTATTCAGTAGATTAGTAGATGTGTCCCAAGATTTCCTTAGTAAGCTCTCGATTTTTCGATCCATAAGATCTTTGACCTGAGAGGAATCCTCGAAGGGTAGAGCCGTTTTTTTGGTTACCCTGGACATCTGTACATCCACTTTCGGCATTTCCCCATAAAGAACAGTCCCCATCAAGAGGGAAACGATTCTTTAATTCTGATGGGACACAAACCTTTCTCAGATAGGCCCCACTCATGAAGGACAAGATTTTCAATATTTTCATGTATAGGGAACCCCTTTGGGGTCCTAGGCATTAACCCCCAAACATATCATCCTGAACGGAGTGGCTCGCTACCTACTCCTCCACCCCCATGGTGCCCCTCACTATGGAAATGAGCTCTTCCATATCTTCAGAAGAGAAGAGATATTTTTTATTATCAGATTTGGGGGTGGAAGTAGAACCCTCATTCTCCCATATGTCCTCTGAACCTGAGGAATGGATTTCGCCCGAGTCAGAATCAATAGGAGCCATCTTGCTCTTCTTAGAAGGAGGCGGCTGTGGTGTCAGGGCCTGAGACAGGGCCGACCTTAGAGGACTGAACCTCCTGTCTGATGAGGGTTCTGATGCTGTACAGAAGAGAGGGCTGTTCACTACACAGCACTTCATCCGTGCATGGTTGGCAGAGCTTTTTCTTATAAATGGAGGGAAGCTTGGACACATGCACCACACTTACAGCTGGGCATCTTATTCCTTTTTAGGGGCAGAGACCTTGTCTCCCTAAAATGAGAGAGAAAGGTGGACTAAGTCACTTCATAATTAACTGGACAGCAAGGGACCTCATCCACTACTTACAGAAGGAGGGTGAACGCTGGGCTCTGCAGAAGCAGAGTGCAGGGGTTTGTCGCCGTCCATAAGGTCAGACAGTCACCAAGGGACATAGGCCTTACCTGGAGGCTTCCCCCTGACCAGGAATATATAGGTATCGAGGTCGCCAGCGAGTTTATTGCTCCTCCTCCCTAGGATCTGTAGGGGGTTATGTCAGCAACGCCCGTCATGGCTGCCGCAGGATCAGGACGCCGGCCAGCGCGAGCGTGTGCTCCAGCGCATGGGGACGAAACCGGAAGTTCGGGCGCGTCACTTCCGCTGCGCGCGCTCCAGCACCAGCGAGGAGGGAGGAGAGAGCCGGGGAGCTACAGAAGGACCCCGATGCACTTCACTGCCCTGCTTTACCCCACAAGGAGGCACAGGAAGGGCGTGATAGAGGTCCCAAGTCACGTGGCGAACGAGGAGATGGGAACAGTCACAGGAGGAGGGGAGCAGAGCCCCCGACTTTGACTGCCCGGCACATGAAGGTAACAGCGCTCCTGATCGCCAGCCACGGCAGCACCATCAGCGAACCTCTTCATGCCCCATAGGGGACAGGAAAAACACTGGTGGTTGCAGGAAGGGGAGGGGTATTTACCTCTTTGTTTCCTGTCCCCTATTAGGGCGGGGAGACATCCTCCGATACTGCTGTCGTGGAAGGTGACTGGAGAGACACAAGAGGGAACATTTTATTCCTCACAATTTACAATGTATCACACAAAATGCACATGTGCCACTCTGTGTGGCATGTATTCAACAAGTGGGCGCACAAACCCACAGCATGCACCACTGATACATGGTACCAATGCCTCAAATGTAATCCCACACAGTATAAATCTGCTTACTGGACCCAGGGGCCACCCACAGCCTGGACCCATAAGGCCACATGTGCCACCCACAGCCTGGACCCATGGGGCCACATGTGCCACCCACAGCCTGGACCCATGGGGCCACATGTGCCACCCACAGCCTGGACCCATGGGGCCACCAATAAGCAAGACAAAACACTGACAATATACCACCTATTTATGTCAATTATTCAAAAAAATCGAGTTACAGAACTGCCTGTTTGGTACTGCATTCTTTTCTGGCATTTTATACGTTTTAACCCAATTCAGACATGACCAATTGTTTTTATTCCCCTCACCACCCCGACAACCATACAAGGGCTTGTTTTTTGCTGGACAAGTTTTACTTTTCAATGACAATTCATGTTACCATGTGATGTACTGGTAAATGGGAAAAAAATTGCAATAGACTGTAAAATTGCAAACAAAAACCTACACAATTTTGCCATTTGTTTTTGCTTTTATGACATTCATCATCCAGTTAAATAATAAAAAAATCTGGCAATATAACTGTCGCAAGACGGGCAATACCAAACTGGAATAGGATTTTCCTTTCTTTAGTGGAGGAAAACAAAATTGTTCGTTTTTAAAAAATAGAAAACTTTTTTGCTTCTGTTAACATTTTCCAAGACCTGTAATGTATTCATTTTTTTTGGTCGATGGAGTTGTATTATGACTATTGAGTGGAGAGTTAACGCTTTCACTGATACCATTTTGGGATAGATTTGACGTTTTGATCGCTTCTTATTGCATTTTCTTGAGATTTTGTGGCAGTCACAAAACTGCAATTCCGACCCATCAGCTTTTTTCAATTTATGGTGTTTAATTCGTTTTATATTTTGATAGGTCAGACTTTCACGTACACAGTGATATCACATGTTTATTTTTAATGGGAGAAAAAAAAACAAACTTAGAACTTCCCTGCACTTTGCATTCATTAGGGAGCTTGGAGCTGCAGTATAAAGCATGGTTTCCTCTGAAGTCCAGCCAAAGGCTGGTTGTCCATACAGCATTGTCATGACAGGCACTGGGGTCTTTAGCAGACATCTGGCTGTCATGGCAACCCATAGGCATCCCACAATCTGGTTGCAGGGAGAGGTGGGTAGGTGGATAGCCAAGAGCAGGCCGTGCACTGTAAATTCCACTGTCAGATTAACAGTGGCATTTAATGGGTTATCATAAGGGATCAGAGCTCAGCTCCACCAACAGCTGTTAGAGGCAGATAAAGTCTGAACAAAACTGCTTCCAGCGGGGAAAGATGCGGGCTCCAATCCTGAGCCTGCATGACTGAACCCAACATGTGATACGTAGGAAAAGGGTTAAAAACATGTAACTAGAGGACAAAGGACATCTGCTTGCAGTGAACAGCGGCAATGGGACAGATTTCAGTTTACAGAAAACCACTCAACTTGATATTACAACTATTAGGAGGATAAAAAGTAACATATCTAAAAGGCACATAAAGCGTAGAAACTGAAAAACTTTACCTTGGTCAACTATTAAATACTTTCAAGTCAGAGAAAAACTTTCATTCACAAAAAAAAAGACAATCACATTGCATTACTCATGTCAGCCACAACAAGGAAGACCCTACCATCAGATGGTCAGATCAGATCACAAGTGAGGGGTTGGGGATTGCACTGAAGCCATACCTTCAATCAAACAAGTCTGAGACTTTGGCGTCTGCTTCTCAGTCTGGGATTCCTTTCTCTCAAAGTCACAATTGCCTTTGGAAAACTGAAGCTTTGCGCTGAGTAAACTAGGTTTACTTTGAGTAGGCGCCTTCTCCTTTGGGTCAAAATCTGCATCTTCATTGCCAAGTGTGCCAAGACGATGCATCTCTGATTCACTTTTCCTATTGGCGTGTCCTCCAGCAAATCCCTTTTCAAATCTTGGGACACTACTTCTCTCAGAGAACACTGCATTAGAATACACAACGTTTCTACCAGAACCTCCTTGAAGGCCTTCTACGGTAGAGTCTTTGTCACAGACCATGTCCCCATGGCTGGCTTCTTCCAGCTGCAGTTTCTGAGCTATATAGTTCAAGTAGAATGTAAAGCGTCCACTGTGGTGCTGTTGGACCAGTCTAGCATACGCATTTTTTTGTTGGACGCCTGTCCAGTTTGAACCTTCTTTTCCCGACAAACCATGATTAGCTTTTGAATGCTCCATACTGTATCTTTACACTCAGACTTGGTGGAGAAGAGGGAAAACAAAGAAAAAAGTTACTTAATTTATAATAAATCAGACAAAAAAGCGTGTTTGGCTTTTGTTTCAGTGTAAAGTAGTTTTAAGTCAAAAAATTGCAATGAGTTGTAGAGTACAGGTAAAGAATCTCAGTGAGTGACCCACTCGGTCAGTAAGGTCGCTTACCAGTCAAAATTGGGGATTGTGTGACACCTACTCTGGAGATGTGTGGTCTTAGATCAGGGGTGGGGAATCTTTCTGCCAAGGGCCATTTGGATATTTATACCATCCTTCGAAGGCCGTACAAACTCCGCCCACAAAGTACATCCTTACTCTGGCACTGGTTTCAGGACGTAATCTTTCATTGCATGCCCTTCAGTGTTCAGTAGTGAACACTGCATGTGTGTGCCAGCAGGGCAAAAGAAATTAATGAGCTGTGGCATTCAAAATACAGCTCCTTGCTCAATGTGGTCCTTTAGAATCCACTCGGGGACCTTATAAAAGGTCATCGAGGGCCGTAAATGACCCTGGGGCCAGAGGCTCCCCACCCGTCTTAGAGGATGAACCCGCATCTATTAGACATCGGTGGAGTTTTCTATGGATATGTCATAAATGTCTATAGTAAGAACCCCATTAAAGCAAACACTGACAAAGATTGTAAGTTTACCCTTGTATCAAAATGACCTTAGGAACTAGGCTTCCCAAACTGAACACATGACCGCTTGGTGAAGTATAAACATAAGTGAATGCCAATGATATTTATTATGATCCCATCCAGCAGTGCTCTCCGAGGTTACACTCTTGGGCTATCCAAACCTGAATGCAAATAGTAAACCCTAAAAATAAGAGGTAATCACATGCAGCAAGCTAATCCTGCCGATGCTGAAGGAGGAATCAAAAGTGTCAAGAACCAGAAATGTAAGTCAAAAGATTGGACGCTGCGTACTTGTGCAGTGTCCAACCCACAGCAGCCAGATGTTACAGAACAGCAGATGGGATTTCAAGAAATTCCACTATGCATCCACAGACGCCCACTCACCTGTGGAGAATGACATGCAACGCGTCTTTTTAGACCGCAGCATGTCTATTTCTAGCATCTCCGCAAGAGAAATTTCACCAATAGAATATATTGGACACTGTGAATCCGCACAGTTCATTGATCACATGCGTTTTCACCTGCGCTCAATAGACGGCAGCACTTTGGAGGCAATGAACATGTGCTGTGTCCAAAGCGCTGCTACTTCCGGATCATCTACACCCAGCCTAAGTCCACAGACACATAAACCTAAGTGTTTGGCAAAACTGGGAATATATTAACTGGTTAACGATATTGGATATGCCAAAAATGCCTGAAACTCCAGTTCTGCCACAGGAACCCCCCAACAATTAGCTGAACGAGAGTGAAATGCGACCCACCAACCATCCATATTTGCTGAATATCCACAGCATCAATATTATTCCATAGAAGGGGCTGGTTGCTGGTTTCCCTTTGTAAGTCCCATACACATCCATGGAGAAGGATGCATGTGCGGCTACCACGCTTTGAATGCTGTCAAGACTTACCAAGGCCGTGTTCACATCACATTATTGCCAAACATCGGAGGCTCTGAAAGGGCTTCAGTCTGAAACCATGAAAAACAGGACACAGGTGTATCTGGCGAGGGGGCCATTTACTTTAATACAGCATTATTGTGCTTTGCTTATGTAGAACCATTATTTCCACAGCGCTTTACAGACCTTACCACTGTCGCCATTGGGGCTCACAATCTAAATTCCCAATCAGTATGTCAGTGGAGTGTAGGAGAAAACCAGATGAACTTGAGGAAACCCACACATACACAGGGAGAACATACAAACTCCTTACAGAGGTTTCCTTGATGGGATCTGAACCCAGGACCCCAACGCTGCAAAAGAAGAGTACAAACCACTGAGCCACCGTGCTGCCCAGACTGCATCAACTTGTGATTTCTGACCTAATTTCCAACAATGTCTGCCTATCTGAGGCAGGCAGAAAAGTGCAGCTGGCCACATAATTCCCACCTAAAAAAAGCCAGACATTGCCGAAAATTAGCTTAGAAAGCACAAAGTGACACCATCTGCTTTATTAAAAATGGCCACATTGGCAGATCCACCTAAATCCTGTTTTCAGGGTTTGGACAGAGAAACCTGACGGAGCCACAGATGTGGCATGTAAACTAAGTGGGGTGGGGGGTATCTTTCAAAATGAGGCCCTTGGGGCAATAGGTCCTGTTCCAGATACTTAGTCAGGCTGCCAAAAGTGTCCAAGCATTTATATGTTTCATCACCTAAGATGGTCAAGCTTAATAGTTTCAGACAGGCATATCACAAACTGAACCCCTTAAAGGGAACCTGTCACCTGAATTTGGTGGGCTCTGTTTATTGTCCGATGGGCAGTGTTTTCTCTCCTTTCATGCATCCCTTCCTTTCCCGCTGGCCGCAATATTGTATTGAATCTTGCCTTGCGCACGCGCAGTATGCTTTGCCCAACTGCAGCCAAAGCCGAAAAGCATTAGTGTGCATGCGCACTATGTCCCGCAACACTGCAAAATACTTCCGGGACATAGTGCGCCGGCGCATGCGCACTAATGCTTTTCAGCTTTGCCCGCAGTTGGGCAAAGCATACTGCGCGTGCGCAAGGCAAGATTCAATACAATATTGTGGCCAGCGGGAAAGGAAGGGATGCATAAAAGGAGAGAAAACACCGCCCATCGGACAGTAAACAGAGCCCGCCAAATTCAGGTGACAGAGTCCCTTTAAGGACCGAGCAATTTTTGGCACTTTTGCTTTTTTCCTCCTTTCATTCCAACTTTCCAAGAGCCATAACTTTTTTTTTTTTTTTTTCCATCGATACAGGGGTGAGGCGCTTGGTTTTTGCAGAACGAGTTGTACTTTTGAATGACACCATTCATTTTATTACATTATGTATTATGGAAAGTGGGAAAAAATTCCAAAAGCATAAAAAAAAAATCATAATTATTTAATTTACAGCGCTTATTTTACAGTAAAACCAACCTGGCAATATGATCCCATAGGTCAGTACAATTACGCAGATACCAAACATGTATAGCTTTTGTTTAATTTAAGTAATGAAATAAAATTCAGAAATCAGTAAAAATAAATACAAATTCTGATTGTTTTAAGTGATATAATGTTTTCAATTTTCAGGATAGGGGGCCTTGTGTTTCTGCGCCCCAAGTTTAAGTTTTATTCATATTACTTTGGGGTACTTATGACGTTTTAATTGCCCATTACATTTTTTCTGTTGTGGCGACCGAAAAAAAAACCGTATTTCTGGCATTTTTTTTTTCTCTCGTTACGCCGTTTACCGATCAAAATAATTTCAGAATTTGATGTGGACATTAAGAACGCAGCACTGCCAAATGTGTATTTTTGGGGGAGACTCGGCTTCAGGAAAATGACCGCCGCGATGTCCATCTGCGCACGCGCGGCATCCCGCGGCCATTTTCCTGAAGCCCCGGGAAGCAGGAGACTCCATCTGCGCACGCCCGGCCTCAGGAAGATGGCCGCGCCCACCGAGAAACCGCTGAATAGCGGCAAGCGCGCTCTTTTTCTACAGCTGCGCAGTGCATTCGGCACTAGCGCATGCGAGAAGCACTACGCCACCAACGGGAACATAAGATCTGGGGGAAGAAACAACGCTGTGACCACGCCCATCCGACCTGACCAGCCTGATTGACAGGAGAAAAAGGCCACTTTTGTAAGGTATTTCGGCAGCATAGGTAGGGAATCAGGGGACAAAAAATACCCTATTGTAAAGCACAGCTCAGGCCCTATTTAACGGTATTTTTATCTCCTACTGAAAAAACGGGGTGACAGGTTCCCTTTAACCCCTTTACCCCCAAGGGTGGTTTGCACGTCAATGACCAGGCCAATTTTTACAATTCTGACCACTGTCCCTTTATGAGGTTATAAGTCCGAAACGCTTCAACGGATCCTGGTGATTCTGACATTGTTTTCTCGTGACATATTGTACTTCATGATAGTGGTAAAATTTCTTTGATAGTACCTGCGTTTATTTGTGAAAAAAATGGAAATTTGGCGAAAATTTTGAAAATTTCGCAATTTTCAAACTTTGAATTTTTATGCAATTAAATCACAGATATGTCACACAAAATACTTAATAAGTAACATTTCCCACATGTCTCCTTTACATCAGCATAATTTTGGAACCAATTTTTTTTTTTGTTAGGGAGTTATAAGGGTTAAAAGTTGACCAGCAATTTCTCATTTTTACAACACCATTTTTTTTTTAGGGACCACGTCTCATTTGAAGTCATTTTGAGGGGTCTATATGATAGAAAATGCCCAAGTGTGACACCATTCTAAAAACTGCACCCCTCAAGGTGCTCAAAACCACATTCAAGAAGTTTATTAACCCTTCAGGTGTTTAATAGGAATTTTTGGAATGTTTAAATAAAAATGAACATTTAACTTTTTTACACAAAAAATTTACTTCAGCTCCAATTTGTTTTATTTTACCAAGGGTAACAGGAGAAATTGGACCCAAAAAGTTGTTGTCCAATTTGTCCTGAGTACGCTGATACCCCATATGTGGCAGTAAACCACTGTTTGGGCACATGGGAGAGCTCGGAAGGGAAGGAGCGCTATTTGACTTTTCAATGCAAAATTGACAGGAATTGAGATGGGACGCCATGTTGCGTTTGGAGAGCCACTGATGTGCCTAAACATTGAAACCCCCCACAAGTGACACCATTTTGGAAAGTAGACCCCCTAAGGAACTTATCTGGATGTGTGGTAAGCACTTTGACCCACCAAGTGCTTCACAGAAGTTTATAATGCAGAACCGTAAAAATAAAAAATCATATTTTTTCACAAAAATTATATTTTTGCCCCCAATTTTTTATTTTTCCAAGGGTAAGAGAAGAAATTGGACCTCAAAAGTTGTTGTCCAATTTGTCCTGAGTACGCTGATACCCCATATGTGGCAGTAAACCACTGTTTGGGCGCATGGGAGAGCTCGGAAGGGAAGGAGCGCAGTTTGACTTTTCAATGCAAAATTGACAGAAATTGAGATGGGACGCCATGTTGCGTTTGGAGAGCCACTGATGTGCCTAAACATTGAAACCCCCCACAAGTGACACCATTTTGGAAAGTAGACCCCCTAAGGAACTTATCTAGAGGTGTGGTGAGCACTTTGACCCACCAAGTGCTTCACAGAAGTTTATAATGCAGAACCGTAAAAATAAAAACTCATTTTTTCACAAATTATATTTTTGCCCCCAATTTTTTATTTTTCCAAGGGTAAGAGAAGAAATCGGACCTCAAAAGTTGTTGTCCAATTTGTCCCGAGTACGCTGATACCCCATATGTGGCAGTAAACCACTGTTTGGGCGCATGGGAGAGCTCGGAAGGGAAGGAGCGCCGTTTGACTTTTCAATGCAAAATTGACAGGAATTGAGATGGGACGCCATGTTGCGTTTGGAGAGCCACTGATGTGCCTAAACATTGAAACCCCCCACAAGTGACACCATTTTGGAAAGTAGACCCCCTAAGGAACTTATCTGGATGTGTGGTGAGCACTTTGACCCACCAAGGGCTTCACAGAAGTTTATAATGCAGAGCCATAAAAATAAAACAAAATTTTTTTCCCACAAAAATTATTTTTTAGCCCCCAGTTTTGTATTTTCCCTAGGGTAACAGGAGAAATTGGACCCCAAAAGTTGTTGTCCAATTTGTCCTGAGTACGCTGATACCCCATATGTGGGGGGAACCACCGTTTGGGCGCATGGGAGGGCTCGGAAGGGAAGGAGCGCCATTTGGAATGCAGACTTAGATGGAATGGTCTGCAGGCGTCACATTGCGTTTGCAGAGCCCCTAATGTACCTAAACAGTAGAAACCCCCCACAAGTGACACCATTTTGGAAAGTAGACCCCCTAAGGAACTCATCTTGATGTGTTGTGAGAGCTTTGAACCCCCAAGTATTTCACTACAGTTTATAACGCAGAGCCATGCAAATAAAAAAAAATTTTTTTTCCACAAAAATTATATTTTAGCCCCCAGTTTTGTATTTTCCCAAGGGTAACAGGAGAAATTGGTCCACAAAAGTTGTTGTCCAATTTGTCCTGAGTACGCTGATACCCCATATGTTGGGGTAAACCCCTGTTTGGGCACACGGGAGAGCTCGGAAGGGAAGGAGCACTGTTTTACTTTTTCAACGCAGAATTGGCTGGAATTGAGATCGGACGCCATGTCGTGTTTGGAGAGCCCCTGATGTGCCGAAACAGTGGAAACCCCCCAATTATAACTGAAACCCTAATCTAAACACACTCCTAACCCTAATTCCAACGGTAACCCTAACCACACCTCTAACCCTGACACACCCCTAACCCTAATCCCAACCCTATTCCCAACTGTAAATGTAATCTAAACCCTAACCCTAGCCCTAACCCTAGCCCTAGCCCTAACCCTAGCCCTAGCCCTAGCCCTAACCCTAACCCTAACCCTAGCCGGAAAATGGAAATAAATACATTTTTTTTTATTTTTCCCTAACTAAGGGGGTGATGAAGGGGGGTTTGATTTACTTTTATAGCGAGTTTTTTAGCGGATTTTTATGATTGGCAGCCGTCACACACTGAAAGACCCTTTTTATTGCAAAAAATATTTTTTGCAATACCACATTTTGAGAGCTATAATTTTTCCATATTTTGGTCCACAGAGTCATGTGAGGTCTTGTTTTTTGCGGGACGAGTTGACGTTTTTATTGAAAACATTTTTGGGCACGTGACATTTTTTGATCGCTTTTTATTCCAATTTTTGTGAGGAAGAATGACCAAAAGCCAGCTATTCATGAATTTCTATTGGGGGAGGCGTTTATACCGTTCAGTGTTTGGTAAAATTGATAAATCAGTTTTATTCTTCGGGTCAGTACGATTACAGCGATACCTCATTTATATCATTTTTTTATGGTTTGGCGCTTTTATACGATAAAAACTATTTTACAGAAAAAATAATTATTTTTGCATCGCTTTATTCTCAGGACTATAACTTTTTTATTTTTTTGCTGATGATGCTGTATGGCGGCTCTTTTTTTGCGGGACAATATGACGCTTTCAGCGGTACCATGGTTATTTATATCTGTCCTTTTGATCGCCTGTTATTCCACTTTTTGTTCGGCGGTATGATAATAAAGCGTTGTTTTTTGCCTCGTTTTTCTTTTTTTTCTTACGGTGTTTACTGAAGGGGTTAACTAGTGGGACAGTTTTATAGGTCGGGTCGTTACGGACGCGGCGATACTAAATATGTGTACTTTTATTGGTTTTTTTTTTTTATTTAGATGAAGAAATGTATTTATGGGAATAATATTTTTTTTTTTTTCATTATTTTGGAATATTTTTTTTTATTTTTTTTTACACATTTGGAAAAATTTTTTTTTACTTTTTTACTTTGTCCCAGGAGGGGACATCACAGATCAGTGATCTGACAGTTTGCACAGCACTCTGTCAGATCACTGATCTGACATGCAGCGCTGCAGCCTTCACAGTGCCTGCTCTGAGCAGGCTCTGTGAAGCCACCTCCCTCCCTGCAGGACCTGGATCCGCGGCCATCTTGGATCCGGGGCTGGAGGGAGCAGGGAGGGAGGTGAGACCCTCGCAGCAACGCGATCACATCGCGTTGCTCCGGGGGTCTCAGGGAAGCCCGCAGGGAGCCCCCTCCCTGCGCGGTGCTTCCCTGCACCGCCGGCACATCGCGATCATCTTTGATCGCGGTGTGCCAGGGGTTAATGTGGCGGGGGCGGTCCGTGACCGCTCCTGGCACATAGTGCCGGATGTCAACTGCGATAAGCAGCTGACACCCAGCCGCGCTCCCCCCGTGAGCGCGGCCGATCGGCTATGACGTACTATCCCGTCCAGGGTCAGATAAGCCCAGGGCACCTCGACGGGATAGTACGTCTAAGGTCACAGAGGGGTTAAATATTTTTCATATTTTAACATTATTCTACTGTCCACTGTACTTGGCTTGTGCTATATACTGCAGTGCTGTACATAGAAGAATTCATGGTGTTCAGAATGCCAACCACAGGCTGGTTTTCACAGGAGTACCGTGGTGACAGACACAGGGGTCTTCAGCAGACCCCTAGTTGTCATGACAACTCATTGGCATCCCCTAATTGCATCACAAGTGCGTCCATGAGGTGTTAGAACAGTGCAGCCCCCTGCCAATGCACGTTAAGTGCCGCTCTCAGATTGACAACGGTATTTAACAGGTTAACAGCTTCGCTCCACCCATGGCTGTTAGAGGCAGGTGATTGCTCAATAACAGGCATCATCTGCTGGGAAAGATGCAGGCTCTGTGTGCAAGCCCGCATCAAAGGCAACAAGACCACTTATACCGGACATAGTACATCATAAGTTGCTAAGGAGTTAAACGGAATACATCACCAGGTTTTCCCACCTAATTTGAAAGCAACATGACCTAGGGGCAGAGACTCAGATCCCAATGATGTGTCACTTACTGGGCTGCATGCTATAACTGATAAAAATCACTTTTATCAGCAGGAGATCATCACTAGAGGAACAATAAACCTACTGCCATCTAGTTACCCACATTAATGAGTTCAGTATAACATCACCCAAGGTTGGCAGCTGTCTGTGTACTGTGCATAGGCAGAAAACTGCCAGTGGTGTGGACGGGGTTATGCTGAGCTCAGCATTTAGAGAACTGCTAGATCTGCAGCAGATCAAAGATTTTATGAAAACTGTAACCAGCCAAGTAGCTGACATTGCTGGAATCAGGGTCTCTGCCCCTAAATCATGCTGCTCTCAGATGGGGTTGGTGTCAAATTACCTTTAAGGCCCTCAAAATCATATGACTAATGTCAGCCGCCAACAGTGTAATGTGTATGAGGGCATGAACAGATGTGGGCAATGGCCAGCCTCAGAGAGCCAGTCATTTAGGCTATGTGCACACATTGCGGATTAGGCTTAGGCATTTCTGGTGCGGATTCTGCCTCTCCTGGCAGAAAACGCACCTGCAGATTTGTTGCGTTTTTTGTGCGGTTCCGCAGCATTTTTTGTGCGTTTTTGCTGCGGTTTTCTTGCGGATTTGCTACAGTTTTCTATAATGGAATGGGTACAAAAACACTGCAGATTCACAAAAAAGTAGTGACATGCTACTTCTTTTAAAAGCAGCGGATTTTCCGCAAAGTGTGCACAGCATTTTTTTTTCTCATTGATTTACATTGTACTGTAAATCAATTGCAGATCCGCAGCGTTTCTGCACCTCAAAAAATGCTGCAGATCCACAAAGAATCCACAACGTGTGCACATACCCTTACGGTACGCGCACACTGCGATATTCCACCACAAACCATTACTAACGAGGGTCCCAGTATGGGATCGCGTGCTGCTCAGGCCTGTCAGAGGCAAGTGATGGAAGTGACGGACAGTCTTCAGAGGTCTACCGGGAAGCAGCTCCACACCGGGCAGCCGAGCCTGCTGTGCGCCGAACCACAAAAACGCACCGGTAATACTGCTGACAACAAGCTTCCAAAAATGCTCAGAACAGGACCAAAAACCAGGAAAAAAAACAGCTTTACGATTACAAGACACCAAGGAAGAGGAGCGACTGCAGGAGAGGGTTTTGCTTCAAAGACTGAGGCTTGTGACCGCAGATCAAAGCTGCAGTGTGAACATGCCCCAAGAGGTACGCTGCGTGTATGGGGCTTATTACACAGCATCGCAGGGGCCCGCACAGCCGGGGTCTCCGGTCCCCTCACACTGCAGAACGTCTTCCCGGGCCACAAGCCGCGCCCGCACCTCCGCACACCACCTCACCTACCCGCACTGTCTCCTACAGCCGCGGACCCCTTTGTCGCGATTTAAATCCCCCCGGGTCGCTGCGACTGCTCCTGGGATTCCTCTTCCGGGTCAGACCGAGGGCTGTGGGCGGGGCTAGTCCCTGGCGAGTCGACTACCTGACGGGATGGCGGGAGCTGCGCGCAGTGCGCACTGCGTCTCTCACCTGACGGCAGCATGCTGTGGCGCTTGCGGGCTCCGTGCTGCTTGTGGCGTGCTGGGTGTGCGGGCTGCGTGTGCGGGCTCCGTGCTGCTTGTGGCGTGCTGGGTGTGCGGGCTGCGTGTGCGGGCTGCGTGTGCGGGCTGCGTGTGCGTGCTGCGTGTGCGGGCTCCGTGCTGCGTGTGCGGGCTCCGTGCTCTGTGGCGCTGGTGTGCGACCACTACTGCGCCATGTTTCACAGTGGCGGCATGTCTTCCTGCGCCATAATTCTATTAGGTTGCCAGCTGTCCAAAAGAATGAAAACTCAAGTTGTCGGCTGAGTGCTGGTCGTGGAAGGCGATTTCCTGCCAACAAAGTCAATTTTAAATTTCATTTTATTCACTAGAGCTTAATAATTTCCACAATTGGATGTGATTATATAAAATGTTCCTGTGCTGAGATAATCTTATAAATGTGCCCCTACTGTGTAATGGCTGTGTCTGACCGTACAGGGACATGGTGTGATCGTACCTCAGCTCCTGGGCGGGGGCGGCTCAGGTCTATTCCACATCTACTGAGGCGCTTGTCCACCGCCACTAAACTGCTGCTGAGTCGCTGTTCTCACCTACGTTTTTTATTTTAGTTAAAAACGTAAAAACAAATATATTGGACTTGAGTTTTACAAAAAGCTGAGGAGGCGTATGAGATGCTGAGCTCAGAGATGTACACAGCCAGCAGCGAAAGTTAAGACCAATTAGCACATTCATCTTCCTCCACATCATGTGCAGCCACTGTCACAGCAGAGGGCCGGCGGTCACAGCAGAGGGCCGACGGTCACAGCAGAGGGCCGACGGTCACAGCAGAGGGCTGACTCTCCCGCTCTGCCCCAACTGCCATGGCAGGCTGCTAAGGCTATCGCCCAAAGGTGCCTGATTTTATGGCTCCTCAGGCTTTCAGATTGATGCCAGGGGCCATTGATTTTTTTCCCCTTTTTTTTTTAATTCAACCCCCAAATAAATGTAATGGTGGAGCAGGCAAATTTACACCTCTGCCAATTTAATTATGGTACACTTTGGCCTATTCAGCCTGCAGCTGAGAATTGATCTTCCTGAGTAAAACTGTCAGGTCTCCTACAATGCACTCATGTGTAGCGCACTGTCTGAGACCAGTGATCACACAAATAAAAATTGAAGTCTCATACAGGGACTAAGTAAAAAAAAAAAAGTTTTAAAACTATTAAAAAAATCACAAAATAAAAGAAAAAATATTAAGCCAATAAATGCGGTACATATATTTATGAAAAAAAACAAAAAAGTACGCATATTTGGTATCGCCATGTCCGGAACGAGCTAACCTACAAAACATTCACACTTGTTAACTCATTCACTGCACATTGTAAAAAAAACGGAACAAAAACCTTTGCCTTTTCATCATCCCGCCAAACAAAAAGTAAAACGCGATCAAAAAGTCAAATCAAAATGGTAGCGATGAAAACATCATCTTGTCCCACAAAAACAAGCTGCCATACAGCTCCAACAGCGGAAAAATAAAAGTTAATAGCTCTTACAAAGGGATGCAGACAATTTTTTTTCTATAAAATTGTTTTTATTGTGAGAAAGTGGCATAACAAAAAAACTATAAATGCGGTATCACTGTACTCGTACTGACCCGAAGAATAAAGCTGCCTTATTAATTTTACTACGCACGGAACGGCATTGTAAAAAAAAATTCCTGAATTCCTGGTGTTTGATCATTCTGTCTCCCAAAACTCAGAATAAAAAGCGATCAAAATGGAATCCAGAGTATCTATGTCTGCTGCCTCATTATAGTGAATGGGTCCCTTGGGAGTTTTATCTGAATCACGTCACTCATGAGATTTAGATGGAAACCCCAAAGTAAGTGCTCAGCGTAGAGCGCTGGATAAATGTGATCCCAAACGTTATGTAAAATGTTGCCAATAAAAGCTTCAACTCAATCCACAAAAATGCAAGCCCCCTCTTAGATCTGTCATCTGTTAACGGAAAGATAGGGGGCTTTGCACATTACTGCTAGTACCAAAGGCTCTGGAAAAGCGTTATGGCTACTCCCCCCCCCCCCCCCCCCCCCTAAAAGAATTTCTGTGCTCCCAAATTAAAATGCCCCCCTCCCTTCTGAGCCCCACAGTGTACCTAAACCACATATATTGTCCACATGCTTGTTATTTCTGTAGTGATGAGAGCCCGCCTAATTCACAGGTTCGTGTCTCCAGAAGAGCGGGCTGGGCATAACGTACTGGTGACTGCAACATTCTGGTCACTACAACGGCAGTTTGCAATTTTCACTCATCAACATCCACTGCTGCTTGTTTCTGGAAAACACTTAAGGAGTCAAAACCAACACTACACTTGTAGATAAATTCCCAAAGGGGTTTAATTTCCAAACTGGGGTCACTTGAGGGGAGATTCTGCTTTTCTGGCATTTAGGGGCTCTGCATTGTATTGTGCGTCCGCAAACTATTCTATAATAATTTGTTCTCCAAGAGTCAAATAGTGCTCTGTCCCTCCAGAGTCTCATTGTTTGGCTAAGGCTACTTTCACACTAGCGTTAACTGCAATCCGTCACAATGCGTCGTTTTGCAGAAAAAACGCATCCTGCAAAAGTGTTTGCAGGATGCGTTTTTTCTCCATTGACTAACATTACGCGACGCATTGCGACGGATTGCCACACGTCGCAACCGTCGCGCGACGGTTGCGCCGTTTTTCGGCCGACCGTCGGCCGCAAAAAACGTTCCATGTAACATTTTTTGCAGCCGACGGACCGTCTTTTCCGACCGCGCATGCGCGGCCGGAACTCCTCCCCCACCTCCCCGCACCTCACAATGGGGCAGCGGATGCGCTGAAAAGCAGCATCCGCTGCACCCGTTGTGCGGCGGAGGCAACGCTAGCGTCGGTAACCTCGGCCCGACGCACTGCGACGGGCCGGGCCCGACGCTAGTGTGAAAGAAGCCTAAGCAGTATTGCCAAGTTCAGCAGAAATTGTGTGACACAGTTTGGAACAATTTTAACCATTTCCCAGTGTGAAAATGTAGAGTAAAATCTGGGGCTAAAACATTTTTTTTTTTGTGGTAGAAGTGTAATTATTTTTTTCTTCACTGCCTAATGGTATAAAATTATGTGAGGCATTTGTAGTGTCAATTTGATCAATGCACCCCTAGATGAACTCATTGAGAGGTGTATTTTTTAAACTGGGGTCACTTACGGGGATTCTGCTGTTCTGGCACCTCAGGGGCTCTGCTAATGTGACATGGCCCCCTCAAACCAATGCAGGAAAATCTGCACTGTAATATGCTCCTTCCCTTTTGAACTTTGCACTGTGCCTCAAAAGTAGTATTGATGTACTCAGGAGAAATTGCATAACAAATTGTACTGTTCGTTTTCTCCTATTACCCCTTTTAAAAATGGCACACTTGGGGTCAAAACGACATTTTTGTGGAAAAAATAATATTTCATTTACTCAGCCCAATTTTATACAAGATAGTGAATTGCCTGAGGGTTAAACATACTCCCTACTCCCCTAGATGAATTCCTTGAGAGGTATAGTTTACGAAATAGGATAAACTGGGGGTTTCTGCTGTTTTGGTATGTCAGGGGCACATCAAATGGGACATGGTATCTGTAACCTATTGCAGCCAAAATAAAGCTCATTCTCTTTCCAGGCCTACCATGCACCCAAGCAGTCGTTTTTCAACAAATATGGGGTACCTGCGTACTGTGGAAAAATTGCACAACAAATTTTGTCATCCGCTTTCTCCTACCATTGTGAATATTAAGAAAATGGGGGGCGTGTCCTAGCTGGCCATGTGAGTGGAAGCAGGGAAGAGTGCTCCTGCTGCCATAAGGACAAAAATCCTGCTTTAACCCCGATTTTCGGGTAAACTCACCTAAATCCGGCTGGCTGAAGGTCCGGAGAGTGCAGCAGTGCGGAGCAGCAGGTCCGGAGTCGGCAGCGATGACCAGGAGGTGGCAGAAAGACGCTGGCACCAGCGATGCAGGAGCCAGCCAAGATGGCTCCGATGCTAGGGAGGACGCCGAGAAGGAGAACGCCGCATGTCAGCAACGCATGGAGGTGGCCGCAAAGCTGCAGCAGTATGCCAGAGTGGAGGCTGCTGAGGAGGCAGAACCAGGATCTGGAGCTGGAGCTGACCAGGAGGAGGAAGCAAGCACAGCCGAGCAGCATGAGGTACAGAGGGGGAAGGAGAGAGGCAGCATGGCTGGGGCTAGTGGGGGACCTGAAGCCATATCACAGGGAGAGGAGCCGACTCTTAGAGATGTTATCACACTGATCTCTTCATGTCAGCAATCCCTGAACTCCTTGACCCAGCAGATGCAGGAAGTTAAAGGGGACACGGCACAGATTAATGCGGCTCTGCAGAAAATGGACAAACGTATAGGAGTGGTGGAGGAGAGGGTGAGCACGGCAGAAGATCACATAGTTAAGCTACAAAAAGCTGAAAAGAAGTTCGCCCAAGCAATAGCCGAGCTTGCTGCCAAAAATGAGGATCTGGAAAATAGATCCAGAAGAAATAATATACGTATAGTGGGGCTGCCTGAAAAGACTGAGGGGAGAAATCTCACTGAGTTTGTGGAGAACTGGCTGCTGGAGAAGATTGGGAGCACAGTGTTGACAAAAGTCTTTGCTGTTGAACGGGCTCATAGGGTCCCGCCGCAGCCCCCTGCCCCAGGAGCTAATCCCCGTACCATGCTTGCTAAAATACTCAATTACAGAGACAGAGACATTATCCTTAGAAAGGCTAGAGAGATGGAGGATCTGACGGCTGGAGGTCAGAAAATCGCCATTTATCCGGATTATTCCGCTGCAGTTCAGAAGCAGCGGATGAAGTTTACTGGAGTCAAGCGGCGACTGAGGGAGCTGGGAGTGCAGTACTCAGTGATGTTTCCCGCCAAGCTGAGACTGGTGGCTTTTAATAAGACCCACTTTTTCCTGACACCGGAGGACGCTACCCAGTGGCTTGATACTCATGAGAAAAAACTTAAGGGAATGGGCGACTGACATTTCGGCGAGATCCAGTTGGGATTTGTTTTCTCTGTCGATGGAGGAGAGTTCTGCGCTCGTTAGCAATGGTTAAAGAGTTGAGCAACTGTTGGGGGTTTTGCTGGGCCATATTGAAGGAATGGCCGGAGGGGACAGTACCAACTAGTAAGTACGGGGGAGGAGGGTTATGCTGGGTACTGTGAACTGGTTTGGTACTTTTTCTATATGTTAATATAAGTTGAAATGTTAAGATACAATAAAGTGAAAGTTGGGGGGGAAATTGTGATTGCTATGGCAGTGGGACGCGAATGGAGAGGGTTAAGTAAGGGAGAGTGTTCGCAGTGGGAAGTGGAGCCCCACTCTTGATGAGAGGAAGAATGCGTTATATTGGGGGGGTTAGGGGGGCAAGTTGGGAGGGGGCAGGGGGGTGGGAGGGTTGGGGCAGCTCATACTTGGGAAATTGGATACTTTAAGAAATGATGAGCCACATGATGGGAGATTGTATTAAAATATTGAGTTGGAATGTGAGAGGTCTGGCAGATAATACACGGCGGGCGGCAAGTCTGCAGTATGTCCGAGAACAGAAGGTCTCAATGATATGTTTGTTAGAGACACATTTAGTGCGGGAGAGGGTGAACGTACTGAATGGGCGCTGGATACAGAGGGCGTATCATTCTACTTTCTCGACGTATTCTAGGGGTGTGTCTGTGTTAATACCTGCGGGGGTGCAGTATGAGGAGGTAATGGTAAAAGAGGATGTCGATGGTCAGTATGTGGTGGTGAAATGTAAAATGAATGGAGTATTGATGTGTATAGTGGCAATGTATATTCCGCCCCCATACTCAAGCAAGAAGATAAGAGAGGTGCTGGAGAGGGTAGAGCGCTGGGGACCGTTACCATTACTAATTATCGGCGACCTTAATAATATATGTGATGACTTTTGGGATAAGAACAAAAACCCCCAGAATAGGACGGCGGGACATACCACTACGTTTGGGACTTATGTCGGGGAAGTGGGCATGGTTGATTTATGGAGAGTTAGGCATATCGGGGAAAGGGCGTATTCATGCTACTCACCAGCTCATGGTACGCTGTCTAGGATTGATCTGGCACTGGGTAACCGATTACTAGATACGATGGTAAGGGACGTGAGATATTTACCTAGGGCTCTCTCAGACCATAGTCCAGTTGAAGTGGAATTTCGATCAGTGGGGACACGGAACGGGAGCAGAAGGGAGTGGAAAATTCACCCTAATTGGCTACACAGTATAGACTTGGAGAAGATTAAGAAGGAATTGGTGGAATTTTTTGAGATAAATGAGGGTAGCGTAGATGTGCTTACTGTGTGGGAAGCCATGAAAGCGTACTTGAGAGGGCTGTTGTTTAGGGATATTAGCAGGTGTAAGCGGAAATCGAGAGAGGCAGAGAGGCTGGCGATAGATGGGCTGAGGGTGGCTGAAGATGAGATGGTAATAATGGGTACTTTGGAGGTTGGGAGGAGGTTAAAGGCAGCTCAAAGCCAGCTAGAGGCGGTCTTGCTGAGTAAGGCTGAAAGGAAGAGGGAATTCATGAATTTGGCCTATTACCAGGAGGGTGAATCAGTGGGTCATTTGCTGTCGCTGGTGGCATCTGCCCAGAGAAATACTTCCTTTGTTCACTCTTTGGTGACTGGGAGTGGTGTTGCTGTTTCTGAGACTTCAGAGATTTTGGAGACTTTTGCAGATTTTTACGCAGACTTATACTCCTCTCGGGTAGATGGGTCAATGGAGGACACGGTGGCGTTCCTTGAGGAGTTGGAGCTCCCGAGGCTGAGTGACACAGCTAGGGAGGATTTGGAGGCTCCCATTACGGAGGAGGAACTGGGACGGGCATTGCAGTCGATGGTTAATGGGAAAGCGCCTGGCGTAGACGGATTTCCTGCCGAAATTTATAAAAGCTTGGGGGAAGTGTTGATCCCTAAATTGAAGGCGGTCTTGGAAGAGGCTACGAATGGTGGAAGGCTACCGGCATCTATGCGGGAGGCCACAATAGTGGTGATTCCAAAGGAGGGGAAAGACCCGACACAGCCGGATTCATATCGGCCAATTTCTTTGCTTACTATCGACGTTAAACTCCTGGCTAAGGTGTTGGCGATGAGGTTTACAAGTGTTATTTCTGGCCTGATACACTCAGACCAGTCTGGCTTTATGCCTGATAGGTCAACTGCGATTAATCTACGAAGGCTGTATATGAACTTGCAACTGAAAGCCGATAGCTGTGGCCAGAGAGTTATTGCATCTTTAGACGCTCACAAGGCGTTCGATAGTGTGGAGTGGGGGTATCTCTGGCAGGTGTTGCGAAGAATGGGGTTTGGACCGCAGTTCATATCATGGATTCAATTAATGTACTCGATGCCGATGGCCAGGGTTAGGGTAAACGGGGAGTTGTCACGGACCATACAATTGGCTAAAGGGACGAGACAGGGGTGTCCGCTTTCCCCCCTTTTGTTTGCTCTGGCGGTGGAACCACTGGCCGCTACGCTTCGACAGTCTGATGAGATGACGGGGTTTAAATATGGGGTGATTGAAGAAAGGGTGGCGTTGTATGCGGATGACATTCTGATATTTCTGGCTGACCCGGTTGCATCCTTGGAGGGAGCCATTGGGATTATTGAACGATTCGGATCAGTGTCGGGACTTAGGGTAAATTGGAGTTAGTCTATCTTGTTTAAGGTGGACGATGTGGATGGGGAGCCATTGGAGGACGGGCGACTGGAGGTGACGAGTAAATTTAAGTACCTGGGAATATGGGTATCTATGCCGGTCACTGACTATATACATGAGAATCTGACTCCAATCTTGGGTGCCCTCAAGGCAAAAGCGGATGCATGGCTTAAGCTACATTTGTCTGTGGTAGGCAGGGTGAATCTTATCAAAATGATTCTGATGCCGAAAATACTGTATATTCTTCACAATGCGCCGGTTTGGATACCACGTGGGAAATTTAGACAGATCAACTCTCTGTTTAGGAATCTAATTTGGGGGAGGCAGCATCCGCGTATCAAACTGGAGACACTTCAGCGACCCAAGGATGATGGGGGTCTGGCATTGCCTAACCCTGAGTTGTACTTTCTTGCAGCCCAGAGTCAGCATTTAAGGGGCTGGGCGCATGAGGGGTCATCTGGGGCAGTACAGCGGTTGATGGAGGTGGTGACAAAAAGAAGGCCAGTGGTGCGATGTTTGCAGGATGGATCCTTGGAGAGTTTGGGGAAGCTATATCCGACTTTGCTGTTGATACGCAAGCTGTGGAGTAGATTGAGGCACATACGTGGGATCACGGACTTGACTAGATACTCGCCGCTATGGCATAATAACAATCTGAAAGAATTTGGGGCATTGGGGGTACTGATAGAGTGGTTGGGCAAAGGGATTCAGTATGTGTATCAAATAATTGAACAAGGTGAACTGAAATCATTTTCCCAATTGCAGGCGGAATTTGGTCTTGGGTCTGCAGGGGAGTATCAATATTTGCGGATGAGGCATGCCTTTGGAGCTCAGAGTAGAAACGGAGGTATTAGGATTCAAAGGGATATAGTACTGGAGTATGTGTGTAATGATGGGACGACTGGAGGAGTCATATCCACTCTGTACAGGGATCTGTTGCACACTTTTCTATTGGGGTTTCCAATAATGGCAAGAGCTAAATGGGAAAGGGATTTGGGCCCAATAGATAACGAGACTTGGGAGTCGGTGTTGGAATGGATCCCAAGACTGTCGCTGAGTGAACCGTATAGACTGTCACAGCTCTATGTGATACACAGAGTTTATAGGTCTCCGATGGTGCTATATAAGGCAGGATTGCGTAATGATTCTGAATGTCCGAGGTGTAAGTCTACAGATGCAGACATTTTCCATATGATGTGGACATGTCCGAGGTTGGCTGCCTTCTGGGTGGTAGTTTTGAGTCGTATGGAAGGTGCGTATGGATGTAAGGTGCCAAGGGATCCAGTTGTCTGTTTGTTGGGATGCGTGGATGAGATTGGAGTGGATAAACACCTAAAGATAGCTATAGCCAGATTGTTGTATATGGCTAGGAAGGTGATAGCTAGAAACTGGATTAGGGAAGAGCCGCCGTCAAGAGGAGAGTTCCTCCAGTATGTGAAACAGGGCCTGACACTAGAAAAAGGGATTTATAAGAAGAAAGGGAAAACTGAAACGTTCAATAAAATGTGGTCTCCATGGATTGCTATGGGATAGTAATGTGAAGTGTGGCTTATACGAATGGTTGAGGGATTAGATACTCTATTGTTTTAATGATGGTAGTAATTAACAAGATGAGCTGCTTTGTGGGGTGGGGGTGGGGGGCTTTGGGATCGAAGGGGGCTGTTTGAAGGGGGAGGGGGGGAAATACTCTATATTGAAAATGTAAATGTAACATGTTAATTGCCTTGTTATTCTTAATAAAAATTTATTTGAATTAAAAAAAAAAAGAAAATTAAGAAAATGGGACTGAAACATTTATGTTGGGAAAATGTGTTTTTTTTTATTTTCACAGCTCAACATCATAAAATTCTGTGAAGCCCCTGAGGTTTCAAGGTGCTCACCACACATCTCAATAAAGTCCTTAAGGGGTCTAGTTTTCAAAATTGAGTCATTTGTGGGGGGGGGGGTTTCTACTGTTTAGGCACCTCAGGGGCTTTCCAATCGCGACATGGCATCGGCTATTGATTTAAGCCAATTTTGTATTCCAAAAGTTAAATGGCACTTCCAAGTCCTGCCGTGCGCCCAAACAATAGTTTCCCTCCACATATGTGGTATTGACATACTCAGGAGAAATTGCACAACAAATTTAGGGGACCATATTTTCTTGCTACGCTTGTGAAAATAAAAAATGAGGTTAAAATAACATTTTTGTGGAAAAAATGTGTTTTCTAATTTTCACGGCTCAACATTATAAAATTCTGTGAAGCCCATGAGGTTTCAAGGTGCTCATCACACATCTAGATAAAGTCCTTCAGGGGTCTAGTTTTGAAAATGGACTCGCTTGTGCGGGGGTTTCTACTGTTTAGGCACCTCAGGGGCTCTCCAAACACGGCATGGCATCGGCTATTGATTTAAGCCAATTTTGTATTCCAAAAGTCAAATGGCGCTCCTTCCCTTCCAAGCCCTGCTGTGCGCCCAAAGATTAGTTTTCCTCCACATATGTGGTATTGGCGTACTCAGGAGAAATCGCACAACAAATTTTATGGTGCATTTTCTTATGTTACCCTTGTGAAAATGGAAAATATGGCGATAAATAAACCTTTTTGTGGGCAAAAGTTAAATGTTCATTTTTCCTTCCACATTCCATTAATTCTTGTGAAGCACCTGAAGGGTTAATAAACTTCTTGAATGTGTTTTTGAGGGGTGCAGTTTTTAGAATGGGGTCACTTTTGGGTATTTTATGTCATATGGGCCCCTCAAAGTCACTTCAAATGTGAGGTGGCCCCTAAAAAAATGGTTTTGTAACTTTTATGGAAAAATGAGAAATCGCTGGTCAATTTTTAACCCTTATAACTTCATAACAAAAAAATTATGTTTCAAAAATTGCACTGATGTGAAGTAGACATGTGGGAAATGTTATGTATTAACTATTTTTGTCTGACATACAATAACTCTGGTTTAAGGGAATAAAGATTTAAAATTTGAAAATTGTGAATTTTTCAAAAGTATTGCCAAATTTCCGATATTTTCAGAAAAAAATGCAAGTCATATTGAACAAATTTTACCACTATCATGAAGTACAATGTCACAAAAAAACAGTCTCAGAATCAGTGGGATACGTTGAAGCGTTGCAGAATTTTAACCTCATAAAGTGACAGTGGTCAGAATTGTAAAAAATGGCCTGGTCACGAAGGCAAAAACAGGCTGTGGCGTGAAAGGGTTAATCACTTTTGCCAAATGTTTTCCAATTTTATGCCAACAAACAAAATACTGTTGTAGAGAAGTTCCTAGTAAGTGTTAGGGGTAGACTCAGATTAAGGCCACGTTTAGACGTTCGGTATTTGGTCAGTATTTCACATCAGTGGGTGATAAATACATTGGGGACCTGTTTCTATTAAACTTTTGCTTTGATTGTTCCACTCCAGATTTTGGCTTACAAATACTAAAAAATACTGAAAGTATGAATGTGGCCTTAGACAATATCTCTCAAACAAGAGAACCTGGTATGGCAGCAAAAAATAAAAGCTCTGGGAAAGCACCACAGGGTCCAGCTATTCTTTTAGAATTAATGAGGGAAAGGACCCTATAATAGATCACCCAGAATGCTCTTCCATACTAGGTGGCAGTGACAAACTTTTCTGTGTCCTACTCCTTATACATACACTTTACACTTGTATCCCTTTGCTAAAAGTCTTTGCATCATGTTCCACAGTGGCCCGTGTGGAATACATAAAAAAGTGGGCTCCCCAAAACTTTGCTGGCTCAGACATTAAGACTGGGAAAGAACATGGCTGCCTATAGCGAAGACCTGCTGCTTGTTAAATAAAAAGATAAAAGGGGTGTCCTGACCCTAAGCATATCCATGATGGAAGCAGCAATCCTGTTCTGTGCAGGGATTCATCACTCAAGCCCACAAACCGCTGTGCGTACAAGTGTACACCATGTTCCAAATTATTATGCAAATTATATTTTTCTCGGATTTTCCTAAATGGTCGGTGCAAATGACAGTCAGTCTAATAAACGTCATCACCCGTTAGATTATACATCGAATTTTATTAAAGAAACCTCCCAATGATAACAGTATAATCTCCAAAATGAATAAAAACTCAAAATGCACTGTTCCAAATTATTAGGCACAGTAGGATTTCTAAACATTTGATATGTTTTAAAGAACTGAAAATGCTCATTTGTGGTATTGCAGCATTAGGAGGTCACATTCACTGAACAAAAAAGCTATTTAACTCCTAACAGACCAAGTTACATTACATAGGACCCCTTCTTTGATATCACCTTCACAATTCTTGCATCCATTGAACTTGTGAGTTTTTGGAGAGTTTCTGCTTGTATTTCTTAGCATGAAGTCAGATTCGCCTCCCAGAGCTGCTGTTTTGATGTGAACTGCCACTCACCCTCATAGATCTTTTGCTTGGTGATACTCCAAAGGTTCTCTATAGGGTTGAGGTCAGGGGAAGATGGTGGCCACACCATGAGTTTATCTCCTTTTATGCCAATATCTGCCAATGACACAGAGGTATTCTTTGCAGCATGAGATGGTGCATTGTCATGCATGAAGATGATTTTGCTCCTGAAGGCTCGTTTCTGCATTTTATACCATGGAAGAAAGTTCTAGAATCTAAAATTATGCCCCAAAACTAACACATAGTAGGGGACATATAACAATAACCACTATTATCAATGTGTTTGTTTAAAAAAATAACAATTTATTGAAAATATATTTAAAAAACACATGTATATAAAATTCAACAAGGTGCCTTTTCGTGTGAGAGAAGCAGCATCAGTCACTGCAGATATACAGTGCCTACAAGTAGTATTCAACCCCCTGCAGATTTAGCAGGTTTAATAAGATGCAAATAAGTTAGAGACTTCAAACAAGAGCAGCATTTATTAACAGATGCATAAATCTTACAAACCAAAAAGTTTTGTTGCTCAGTTAAATTTTTATAAATTTTAAACATAAAAGTGTGGGTCAATTATTATTCAACCCCTAGGTTTAATATTTTGTGGAATAACCTTTGTTTGCAATTACAGCTAATAATCGTCTTTTATAAGACCTGATCAGGCCGGCACAGGTCTCTGGAGTTATCTTGGCCCACTCCTCCATGCAGATCTTCTCCAAGTTATCTAGGTTCTTTGGGTGTCTCATGTGGACTTTAATCTTGAGCTCCTTCCACAAGTTTTCAATTGGGTTAAGGTCAGGAGACTGACTAGGCCACTGCAACACCTTGATTTTTTGCCTCTTGAACCAGGCCTTGGTTTTCTTGGCTGTGTGCTTTGGGTCGTTGTCTTGTTGGAAGATGAAATGACGACCCATCTTAAGATCCTTGATGGAGGAGCGGAGGTTCTTGGCCAAAATCTCCAGGTAGGCCATGCTATCCATCTTCCCATGGATGCGGACCAGATGGCCAGGCCCCTTGGCTGAGAAACAGCCCCACAACATGATGCTGCCACCACCATGCTTGACTGTAGGGATGGTATTCTTGGGGTCGTATGCAGTGCCATCCAGTCTCCAAACGTCACGTGTGTGGTTGGCACCAAAGATCTCGATCTTGGTCTCATCAGACGAGAGAACCTTGAACCAGTCAGTCTCAGAGTCCTCCAAGTGATCATGAGCAAACTGTAGACGAGCCTTGACATGACGCTTTGAAAGTAAAGGTACCTTACGGGCTCGTCTGGAACGGAGACCATTGCGGTGGAGTACGTTACTTATGGTATTGACTGAAACCAATGTCCCCACTGCCATGAGATCTTCCCGGAGCTCCTTCCTTGTTGTCCGTGGGTTAGCCTTGACTCTTCGGACAAGCCTGGCCTCGGCACGGGAGGAAACTTTCAAAGGCTGTCCAGGCCGTGGAAGGCTAACAGTAGTTCCATAAGCCTTCCACTTCCGGATGATGCTCCCAACAGTGGAGACAGGTAGGCCCAACTCCTTGGAAAGGGTTTTGTACCCCTTGCCAGCCTTGTGACCCTCCACGATCTTGTCTCTGATGGCCTTGGAATGCTCCTTTGTCTTTCCCATGTTGACCATGTATGAGTGCTGTTCACAAGTTTGGGGAGGGTCTTAAATAGTCAGAAAAGGCTGGAAAAAGAGATAATTAATCCAAACATGTGAAGCTCATTGTTCTTTGTGCCTGAACTACTTCTTAATACTTTAGGGGAACCAAACAGAATTCTGGTGGGTTGAGGGGTTAAATAATAAATGACCCTCTGAAAAGACTTTTCACAATTTAAAAAAAAAAAAAACAAAGAAATAACATTCTTTTTTGCTGCAGTCCATTTCACATTTCCAGGCTGATCTACAGTCCAAATGTCACAATGCCAAGTTAATTCCAAATGTGTAAACCTGCTAAATCTGCAGGGGGTTGAATACTACTTGTAGGCACTGTAATATCAACAACAAGTGTGCAAATAGTTTTAGCTGGATAGTGTCCAGTCATAAACAGCAGGTTTATCCACCATGGAAGTATATGGATTAAATTGCCACACTACCTGTTCTAATTTAAGGCAAGATGCCAGAAGAACAAAAGGTACAAGTGCCTATGTTAAATGAATAATAAAGACCATAACATAACGTAGTGCAGGTAAAAGTTTGTAAAGAGGGCAGATTTACCTACAGCAGTAAGTGTTCAGGTGTGGAATCCAGCTTATTAATGCGGAGCTGATGGTGTTTCCCTCCACCCCAACGCACGTTTCATGTATTCTTCAGGGGGGGTGTGAAGGAGAATGCACGAAACGTGCGTTGGGGTGAAGGGAAACACCATCAGCTCCGCATTAATAAGCTGGATTCCACACCTGAACACTTACTGCTATAGGTAAATCTGCCCTCTTTACAAACTTTTACCTGCACTACGTTATGTTATGGTCTTTATTATTAATTTATCATAGGCACTTGTACCTTTTGTTCTTCTGGCATCTTGCCTTAAATTAGAACAGGTAGTGTGGCAATTTAATCCATATACTTCCATGGTGGATAAACCTGCTGTTTATGACTGGACACTATCCAGCTAAAACTATTTGCACACTTGTTGTTGATATTATATCTGCAGTGACTGATGCTGCTTCTCTCACACGAAAAGGCACCTTGTTGAATTTTGTGAATTTTATATACATGTGTTTTTTAAATATATTTTCAATAAAATGTTATTTTTTTTTAAACAAACACATTGACAATAGTGGTTATTGCTATATGTCCCCTACTATGTGCTAGTTTTGGGGCATATTTTTGGATTGTAGATGTTTATTTTACACCACAAGCTTATTTTGGACTATATTGGTTGATAATTTCATGGAAGAAAGTTGTCAGCCAGAAACTCTATATACTTTGCAGAGGTCATTTTCACACCTTCAGGAACCTTAAAGGGCCCTATCAGCTGTTTCCACATGAATTTGGCCCAAAACATGACCCCTCCACCTCCTTGCTGACGTGGCAGCCTTGTTGGGACATGGTCGCCATGCACCAACCATCCACTACTCCATCCATCTGGACCATCCAGGGTTGCTCGACACTCATCAGTAAACAGGACTGTTTGAAAATTAGTCTTCATGTATGTCTGGGCCCACTGCAACCCTTTCTGCTTGTGAACACTGTTCAGGGGTGGCTGAATAGTAGGTTTATGCACCTCAGCAAGCCTTTGAAGGATCCTACACCTAGAGGTTCGAGGGACTCCAGAGGCTCCAGCAGCTTCAAATAACTGCTGCTTTGTAATGGTATTTTGGCAGCTGCTCTCTTAATCCAATGAATTTGTCTGGCAGAAACCTTCCTAATTATGCCTTTATCTGCATGAACTCTGTCTTTTCTCTGTTTCAGTCACAAATCTCTTCACAGTATGATGATCACTCTTACGTTTTTGGGAAATATCTAATGTTTTCATACCTTGTCCAAGGCATTGCACTATTTAACGCTTTTCAGCAGCAGAGAGATCCTTTTTATTTCCCATATTGCTTGAAACCTGTGGCCTGCTTAATAATGTGGAACATCATTTTTAAGTAGTTTTCCTTTAATTAGAATCACCTGGAAAACCTATTATTACATGTGTTTAAGATTGATTTCAGTGATCCATTGAACCCTGAGACACAATACCATCCGTGAGTTTATTTGAAAAACAAAACAATTAAATCTTTATGACACTTAAATCCAATTTGCATAATAATTTGGAACACGGTGTACAATAAATTCATAGGAGGAGCTGTCTGTCCATTTAGTCCAAATAGTATTATACCATACTTTTCTCTATGCTGGCATTGAAGACAGTGCACTTCAATTTCAGAAAAAAACTAAGGTTGTTGTCCTGTCTAAAAAACAATTCTGCAGTCACTCAATACACTTGAATGGAGCGAGGCTGCACCCACTAGACGGCTTCTTTCCAGGAGTATGCATATCGCATACTTCACGGCCATCCGGCACAGAAACCGACAAATCCTTGCAGCACACGTGGCGTGCACTGGAGAGATTCTAAGTCTGCAGTCACACAGAGTAACTGCAGTCTTTTTATTTTAGACTGGACAACCCCTTTAAATCTCTGATATTTGCTGACAAGGAGGAAGAGGGCACTGCATCTAGCAGTGATGTCAGTGTAAGGCGATGACCAGTTTGGACGATAACATGATATCGGGCTGCGCTGCTATAATAAAGAATCGTTGGGACGAAGATGAGTTAAACGGGTTTTAATTCCACAACGCGTTTCAGCCGTGGACTAGCATCTTTTTCACGTAAAAAAAAATTGCATTTTTCACTTGAAAAAACACTACTCCAGCGTAGAAACACAATGTGGAAATTTTAAAAAAATGTTTAACGCATCTTGGTCTCAATGATTCTTTATTACAGCAGTGCAGCCTGATATTGTGGAGGTCATCTGATCAGCTATCCTGGAGGAGATCGTCCCCCAGCCACGAGGCAACAGCTGATATCATTAGGTGTTCATAGGAGTTGTGCCTGGACACAAGCTGCTCAAGTGAACATCTTCCTTTTACTTTCCTTTGCAGCGAAAAGGGTATCACCCAATGGTCTTGTGTGCTTTTTGTTCACCCACAGTTTTTATACTAGTGTACGTAGATGGACATAAAAGTATTGTGACACGCATTATTAGTGACAATGTTCTATGCAAATTGCCTCTTCTGAGAAAAAGAGGACTTAAACTCTATAGCGCCACCTGTTGGAAGTAGCTATCCTACAAGTCACAATCGACTCTTTAACGAGTCGTGCAATATGACTTAGGATAAAAGCCAAATTAGTATCTCAATTTGCAGACACGGTGTTTCGGGCTGTTGGCCCTCGTCAGTACGAAGCATGAGAACTAATTTGGCTAGGTGAGAGGCTCTGGACTGGGGTCTAAGGGGTATCGTTTCTCCTTATGGAGAGTGACATACCATTTCTGGCTTGTCAAGGTAAGGAGGCTTATTCGCCGTGCAATGCTCCTCTGGGAAATATAATATGCAAATTGCCTCTTCTGAGAAAAAGAGGACTTAAACTCTGTGACAATGTTGTAATTTGACCAAGCATTAGGGAGAGTTAGGGTTAATGATTGGGACTAGCCGAGAGTGGGAGGAATGAAAGCAACGGAACATAGACCGTTTCCTGTCAGGAGGTCAGATAGGGCTCAGCCTGCAGTGTAAGCAGACTTAGGATCCGACTAGTCAGCATAGCCACGTGACGTGGGTATCCCTGATCTGAGTGGAGACCAAGACAGTGGATAGCAAGATCTGGAGTAGAGACGAGCAAAAGTGACAGAAATACAGAGCGACACATTGGAGACGGTTCTTGGGAAAGGATGCCTAGCAGTACGGTCTCGAGTATGCAAGACAGAAAGGTAAACGACCAAGGTGGACCAGGAAACATGAGATGAAGAGAGTGCCCCAGCCAGAAGTTCCAAGGAGTCAGCAAGTAGAGAAGCTAAGTAGCAGCCATAGTAACAAGCTAGCTCCCTGGGGGAAAAGGATGCGAAAACTCAGGTTGAAGTACAGGACTCTCACTTACTGGGACTGTAGTACTGTGCTGGGTTTTGTTGAAGGCAGAGGAACATGAGGCAGACACAATGTGTAATAATGCTCCTTGTAAAGGAAACAATTGTGAAGTTATGCACTCGCTATCTATTATACATAATTCCCAACAAGTTCAGTAAAAGGCTGTATATTGTTCACCAGTAGCTTCCCTCATTGAATATCTGGTCTTGACCAGCCAAAGTCACCAGCATCATGAGACCTGCACCCCCATAGACAAAGTCCACACATCCAGCCAGGGCCCCTATTTTTATGTAGTGTGCAAAACATGAGTACTTCACTCACGGCTACCACCCTGTGCCACATTACATCAGTAGGATAATTCCTGGCCAGTATTTTCCCAGAGTAGTGCTCCCATACTGAAAAAAAGCCCCAAAAAAGATGCTGAATGTGCTTAAAATTAAGAATTAGGATAAAATATATCAGTGTTTAACCCACCCCACAAAATCTGGCCTATGATATCATGTCCTCTAGATAAATATACTCCTCTAAAACAAAGAACACGTTTCAGACACTTTTGAGAAAAATTGCACTTGAGGTTTAATTAAAATGTATTTTCCATTAAAATTCATTTTTTTCGGTGCATTTACCTTACCAAAAAAAGTGTCGTGAACATATTGATAAATTTGCCAATTGTGCAGATTGATGAGCAACAGAAGCAGTTTTATCATTAGTTTGTTCATTCTAATAGGACTTATATATCCTACACAAGTGAACTGTGAGGCTCCAAATGAACCATGAGGTTCCAAGTGAAACGTGAGGTACAAGTGAACTGTGAGGGTACAAGTGAACTGTGACAGTACAAGTGAACCGTGAGGGTACAAATGAACTGTGAGGATACAAGTGAACCATGACAGTACAAGTGAACCATGAGGGTACAAATGAACTGTGAGGGTACAAGTGAACCGTGAGGTTCCACGTGAACCGTGAGGTTCCACGTGAAATGTGAGGGTACAAGGGGACCGTGAGGGTACAAGTAAACCGTGAGGGGACACTAACGCATTTCAAGTGAGAAATGTATAAGGATACATTATACAATTTGCATTGCCGATACTGGCGTTGAGGTTTTGTGGGTGAAACACATTTATTTGATATGTTTCCATTGTAAAAATTGTTTTCCGTAAGTGTATTTTCTGTATTGTTGCCAATATCTGTCTCAGCCACACCTCAACAACGTGTGAATGTACCCTAACCTTTGGTTGTGTGTGTATCTTAATAGGAGTTCATCACCCATAACAAAAAAGCACAACAGAAATGACGTTATTCTCCTGAGATTTCTATAGACAACAATCTTTAAAGTACACACAGAATATTGCATACGAATCCAGTGAGTGCCAGTTCCTTGGGTTAGACTGTCTTATTGATAAGATAGAGGTCAGAGACTAACACCAGACTGGTTGAAATTACAGGTATGCAAGAGCAACTGACGTAAACCTTTATTAAAACAGTGATATGTAGTAGAACATCTCTGGACTTACAGCACAGGAGGATAGGATGCAATCTATCTGAATCTCCCCGAGCTTCCTGGAATATTCATATATTTATAGGCTTCATGAATATACGCATTCCGTAATTATTCATGTTCAGCCAAGCGTGCATGTGCTTTTGTATTTTTTATGTGGAGAGTGGAGTAAGCCTCTGCCAGACACATCTGATCGCATCTAATCTTTTGGAAAAACAAAATTTAACACGCTCAATCCTCCTCTTCCCTTCATCATACGTCAGATTTAAAAAGTGAGGCCCTCAAATACATTATATAGTTTGCCAGTCCCACCAAAATAGGCAGGTTAGGAACACTTTTATATGATATGTATGGTGACAAATACTCTGACCTCACTTTTTGTGGGTCCCATTCCAAGATTGGCACTACCACAGCTCCATTACAGTTTCATCTTGCTGACACCAAAATGGATGGTTGTGCACCTGTGACATGACCTAAAGGCTATATTTCCCAGATTCAGTGTCCCATCTATGGCGCAAATATAGGATACTCTGCAATCACAGTTCAGTAGCACTGCTGTAGTGAGGTTTTGAGGCCACTTAGGGAAATTATCAATTATCAGGTACTGTAGACCTGATCATGCTAATCCTCTGGTTGGGTGTTTATATTGTAAATAGGGTAGGAAATGGGGGTTTGCACTGTGTTTTTTTTAGTGGCAGAGTAAAGGTACCGTCAAACATAACGATATCGTTAACGATATTGTTGCTTTTTGTGACGTAGCAACGATATCGTTACCGAAATCGTTATGCGTGACAGCGACCAACGATCAGGCCCCTTCTGGGAGATCGTTGGTCGCTGGGAAATGATCAGAACTATATTTTGGTCTCTGATCTCCCGCTGACATCGCTGAATCGGCGTGTGACGCCAATTCAGCGATGTCTTCACTGGTAACCAGGGTAAACATCGGGTTACTAAGCGCAGGGCCGCGCTTAGTAACCCGATGTTTACCCTGGTTACCATTGTAAATGTAAAAAAAAAAAACAGTACATACTTACGTTCCGGTGTCTGGTCACGTCCCTGGCCTTCAGCTTCCCGCACTGACTGTGAGCGCCGGCCGTAAAGCAGATCACAGCGGTGACGTCACTGCTCTGCTTTACGGCCGGCCGGCGCGCCGCTCACAGTCAGTGCGGGAAGCTGAAGGCGAGGGACGTGACCAGACACCGGAACGTAAGTATGTACTGTTTTTTTTTTTACATTTACAATGGTAACCAGGGTAAACATCGGGTTACTAAGCGCGGCCCTGCGCTTAGTAACCCGATGTTTACCCTGGTTACCCGGGGACTTCGGCATCGTTGGTCGCTGGAGAGCTGTCTGTGACAGCTCTCCAGCGACCAAACAGCGACGCTGCAGCGATCGTCATCGTTGTCTATATCGCTGCAGCGTCACTTAATGTGACGGTACCTTAACAGTTCACCAATTATGGTCTAATCAGAAGAAAGCATTAGAAGATAAA
This sequence comes from Ranitomeya imitator, assembly GCF_032444005.1. NCBI lineage: Eukaryota > Metazoa > Chordata > Amphibia > Anura > Dendrobatidae > Ranitomeya > Ranitomeya imitator. The sequence continues at coordinate 411,561,580 of NC_091286.1, read as the reverse complement.
AGGGGTGTTAGGACTGGCGGAACGCACCAAGAGAGATGATATAGCTGCGTTCGCAGTCCGGGGTCCACCGTGCAGGTGAAACCTGCTGCTAGGAAATGACAGACAATATGGCGGTATTCAAAAGTATACACGCGTGGGTTAAACCTCACCCAGCGTGAAGAAAGCGATCCTGTTGCGTCACAGGACCGCGGTACCGCACATAGAGCGCGAGCAAGTGGTCAGCGAACTAAACCCCAACAGGGATTGTAGTCCGATTAGACCCTTGCTGGCACTACACCACTACTGGGTGTGAAAGGAATTATATAATTAAGGCACCGAAGTGCGAACTGTGCCGTGCTGGCAGGCACCACTAAGCACCCAGACGTGGGTCAGGAAGCGCACACTGGCGCGTGGCACCGCACTGGCGGTCACAGCAGTAGACGCTGACACGTGTGGGACACGTTGAGTGATAAGTCGGGCGCTAGATAGCAGCCATACTCCATACGCGAACAATCATACAATAGGGTAGGGGTATTTAAAGAACGACTTGCACTCACAACAAACACACGTATTAAATTGTACACTAGCGCATGGCCGTGCGGTCATGCGCAGTTTATATAGTTGCAGGACAGGAAGCGGCCACAGAAACTTTGCCCTTCCAAGACCTGCCAAGAGGACCAATAGAATGCGCTGCAGAGTCTGAGCACATGACCCTCGATCTCCAACGGGAGATCTTGCCCTGGGCATGCTCAGTGTGCGCAGACAAGGACTTAGTCCCAGAGAAGTCCACTCGCTGCTGACCAGTATAGGCTTTACAGGCAGAAGCTGGAGAAGCAGCAGTAACTCTTCTCACAGAGTCAGACTGAGCGAGACGCTGGGATCGACGTCCCTGCTGAGCAGGCTCCACTGCGGCTGGAGGAGAATGGGAGACCGCAGCGGAGACGGATCGAGATTCCCCCTGTGCAGCAGAGGAAACTCGACTCCTAAGGGTACCGTCACACTATACAATTTACCTACGATCACGACCAGCGATATGACCTGGCCGTGATCGTAGGTAAATCGTAGTGTGGTCGCTGGGGAGCTGTCACACAGACAGCTCTCCAGCGACCAACGATGCCGAGGTCCCTGGGTAACCAGGGTAAACATCGGGTAACTAAGCGCAGGACCGCGCTTAGTTTACCCTGGTTACAAGCGTTAAACTAAAAAAAACAAACAGCACATACTTACATTCTGGTGTCCGTCAGGTCCCTTGCAGTCTGCTTCCCGCACTCAGTGACTGCCGGCCGTAAAGTGAAAGTGAAAGCACAGCCGCTGTGCTCTGCTTTCACTTTACGGCCGGCAGTCACAGTGCGGGAAGCAGAGACGGCAAGGGACCTGACGGACACCAGAATGTAAGTATGTGCTGTTTGTTTTTTTTAAGTTTAACGCTTGTAACCAGGGTAAACATCGGGTAACTAAGCGCGGTCCTGCGCTTAGTTACCCGATGTTTACCCTGGTTACAAGCGAACGCATCGCTGGATCGCATCGCTAGATCGGTGTCACACACACCGATCTAGCGATGACAGCGGGAGATCCAGCGATGAAAGAAAGTTCCATACGATCTGCTACGACGTACAATTCTCAGCAGGATCCCTGATCGCTGCTGCGTGTCAGACACAGCGATATCGTAACGATATCGCTGGAACGTCACGAATCGTACCGTCGTAGCGATCGAAATAGTGTGACGGTACCCTAACAAGGGGCTTATCACTCCGGTCTTCTCTTTTGCAGTCTAGAGGCTGCATCAATGCTGCTGACTATAGTGAACCTCATGATAAAGTAATTGATGGATGGTTCCCCACATGACAGAGTTTCTCGGTCACTTATCAGACTCAATTCAGCTCTGCTAGTGGAGCTCCTGTGAATACCTTAGTTACTGTGTAAGACTGCAAAAAAGGTCCACATTGCTGTCAGTCTTGTGAGCATATGATTGGATTTACAAATGAAATTTGAAGATCACTTTCCACATTCACCACTTGTCTGGCTGTGTTCAGTTGGTGGAAGGAGAATGACACTACAGACCCAGTCAGACGGCCATACAACACGGATGATGTTTGCGTTGCAATGCTTGGACTGACCGGCGCCTCTCCTGACCCAATCATGACAGCATGTACAGGTGCTTCTAACAAAATGAGAATATCATCAATTTTATTTCAGTTCTTCTATACAAAAAGTGAAACTCATATATAGAGTCATTACAGAGTGATCTATTTCAAGTGTTTATTTCTGTTAATGTTGATGACTATGGCTTGCAGCCAATGAACACCCACAAGTCATTATCTCAGTAAATGAGAATACTTTATAACAACAGCTTGAAAAATTATTTTAAAATCCGAAATTTTGGCCTACTGAAATGTATGTTCAGTAAATGCACTCAATACTTGGTCGGGGCTCCTTTTTTGCATCAATTATTGCATCAGTGCAGCATGGCATGGAGGCAATAAGCCTTTGGCACTGCTGAGGTGTTATGGAAGCCCAGGTTGCTTTGATAGCAGCCTTCAGCTTGTCTGCATTGTTGGATCCAGTGTCTCTCATCTTCCTCTTGACAATACAATCTATGGGGGTTAAGGTGAGGCGAATTTGCTGGCCAATCAGGCACAGTGATACTGTTGTTTTAAAACCAGGTATTCGATGTGAATATTTTTCTGCCCAATGATGACAGAAGTATTCTAGGAGTGATACCATTATTGGCTAAACAGAAAATAATGCTAAAATAATAAATAATGAAAATAAAGAAAAAATTGATTATTTTCTGGTTAGCCAATAAAGGTATCACTCCTAGAATACTTCTGTCATCATTGGACAGAAAAATATTCACATCGATTTTTCTGGCTAACACAGTACCACAATACAATTTGTTATTGTACATCATAAACCAGGTATTGGAACTTTTGGCAGTGTTGACAGGTGCCAAGTCCTGCTGGAGAATGAAAATTCCATCTCCAAAAAGCTTGTTGGCAGAGGGAAGCATGAAGTGCTCTAAAATTTCTTGGTAGACAGATGCGCTGACTTTGGTCTTGATGAAACACAGTGGACCTACACCAGCAGATGACATGGCTCCCCAAACCGTCACTGATTGTGGAAACTTCACACTAGACCTCAAGCAGCTTGGATTGTGGCCTCTCCACTCTTCCTCCAGACTCTAGGACCTTGATTTCCAAATGAAATGGAAAATTTACTTTCATTTGAAGACAACACCTTGGACCACTGAGCAACAGTCCAGTTCTTTTTCTCCTTGGCCCAGGTAAGATACTTCTGGCATTGTCTATTGGTCATGAGTGACTTGACACAAGGAATGTGACACTTGTAGCCCATGTCCTGGATACGTCTATGTGTGGTGGCTCTTGAAGCAATGACTCCATCAGCAGTCCACTCCTTGTGAATCTCCCCCAAATTTTTTAATGTTTTTTTCTTAATAATCCTGTCAAGGCTGCGGTTATCCCGGTTGCTTGTGCACCTTTTTCTACCACACTTTTTCCTTCCACTCAACTTTCCATTAATATACTTGGATACAGCACTCTGAACAGCCAGCTTCTTTAGCAATGACCTTTTGGAGTGTGTCAGTGACTTCCTTCTGGACATCTGCAAGTCAGCTAGTCTTCCCCATGATTGAGGAACCTACAAAACAGCCTAATGGACCTTTTTAAATATTTAGGAAGCCTTTGCAGGTGTTTTTTGTTCATTCTAATTTATTGAGATAAAGACTTTTGGGTTTTCATTGGCTGTAAGCCATAATCATCAACATTAACAGAAATAAACACTTGAAATAGATGACTATGTTTATAATGACTCTATATAATATATGCGTTTCACTTTTTGTATTAAACAACTGAAATAAATTAAATTTTTGATGATATTCTAATTTTGTGAGAAGCACCTGTATACAGTGCCTTGCGAAAGTATTCGGCCACCTGGAACTTTTCAACCTTTTTCCACATATCATGCTTCAAACATAAAGATGGGCAGATATAAGAAAGAAATGCGGCACTCACCATCTGTCTTCAGCTAAAAATGTCCTTTATTTAGCACTTAAGTCTTCACAAACATGATGCGGCATCGACAGGAGTATACAAGGGAGCGGGGGAGTGACAGGGGAGGACAACGGCCGTTTCGCGCACAGGCGCTTCTACGGGTCCATGTGTGTTGCAACGGTGATGTCATTTCCTTTTATAGAAAGAGACTCACCACAAAAAAAAAAAACATTTTTTTCCTTTTTTTTTTCTTTCCCTTTTTTTATCTTCTCTTTCTTTATACAGTGTTAAAAACAACAAACTCTGATTACAGACTGCTTCCTACACACGAGTTAGATAAAGATCGCCATGTCTAGCTTATCCTTTAGTCCTAAGGGACCTTGCGCAATAGTTTTTAGAATCCACTTAGCTTCACGCTGCAAAAGTAACTTGCCATGATTACCACTCTGCTCAGGGAAATTAACCATCTCAAGCCCAGCAAACCGTAGGAGATTGGGGTCACCGCAGTGTTCCTCCTGCATGTGCTTCACAAAACGCACCCGCCCCTTAGAGGTCTTATGGTTTTTCCGATATAAAATCGGTTGCATGGGCAAAAAATAAGGTATACAATAAATTTACTTTTGCATGTTATAAAATCCCTTACTAAGTGCTCTGTAGATCCCAGTTTTAGGGGGAAAGAAAAAAAAAAAAAAGGAAGAAAATGTTGTTTTTTTTTGTGTGGTGAGTCTGTTTCTATAAAAGGAAATGACATCACCGTTGCAACACACATGGACCCGTAGAAGCGCCTGTGCGCGAAACGGCCGTCGTCCTCCCCTGTCACTCCCCCGCTCCCTCGTATACTCCTGCCGATGCCGCATCATGTGTGTGAAGGCTTAAGTGCTAAATAAAGGACATTTTTAGCTGAAGACAGATGGTGAGTGCCGCATTTCTTTCTTAGGCTACGTTCAGATTTGCGTTGTGCGCCGCTGCGTCGGCGACGCAACGCACAACGCAAATAAAAACGCACCAAAACGCATGCAAAAACGCTGCATTTTGCGACGCATGCGTCCTTTTTTGCCGAAATTTGGACGCAAGAAAAATGCAACTTGTTGCATTTTCCGCGCCCGACGCTTGCGGCCAAAAAAACGCATGCGTCGCACAACGCAGCACAACGCATGTCCATGCGCCCCCCATGTTAAATATAGGGGCGCATGACGCATGCGTTGCCGCAGCGTTTCCCGACGCAGCGTCGGGAAACGCTAATGTGAACGTTGCTTTATACCTGCTCACTTTGATTCCTGGATTCTGTATGCAGAGCACCACCTGGATCTCATCAGAGGCCAGTAGCGTCCACTCCATGTAAGATCACATGTAAAATTGCTTTGATACACAGCTTTTCAGTGCCGGTCACATTTTCTCTCTATCAAACATAAAGATGCCAAATGTAAATTTTTGGTGAAGAATCAACAACAAGTGGAACACAATTGTGAAGTTGAACAACATTTATTGGTTATTTTAAATTTTTGTGGAAATTCAAAAACTGAAAAGTGGAGCGTGCAATATTATTCTGCCCCTTTAACTTAATGCTTTGTTGCGCCACCTTTTGCTGCGATTCCAGCTGCAAGTCGCTTGGGGTATATCTCTATCAGTTTTGTGCATCGAGAGACTGAAATTCTTGCCCATTCTTTCTTGACAAACAGCTCGAGCTCAGTGAGGTTTGATGAAGATCGTTTGTGAACAGCAGTTTTCAGATCTTTCCACAGATTCTCGATTGGATTGAGGTCTGGACTTTGACTTGGCCATTCTAACACCTGGATACGTTTATTTGTGAACTGTTCCATTGTAGATTTTGCTTTATGTTTGGGATCATTGTCTTGTTGGAAGACAAATCTCCGTCCCAGTCTCAGGTCCTTTGCATACTCCCAACAGGTTAACTTCAAGAATGGTCCTGTATTTGGCTCCATCCATCTTCCCATCAATTTTAACCATCTTCCCTGTCCCTGCTGAAGAAAAGCAGGCCCAAACCATGATGATGCCACCACCATGTTTGACATTGGGGATGGTGTGTTGAGGGTGATGAGCTGTGTTGCCTTTACACCAAACATATCGTTTGGCATTGTTGCCAAAAAGTTCGATTTTGATTTCATCTGACCAGAGCACCTTCTTCCCAATTTTTATTGTGTCTTCCATGTGGCTTGTTGCAAACTTTAAACAACACTTTTTATGGATATCTTTTAGAAATGGCTTTCTTCTTGCCACTCTTCCATAAAGGCCAGATTTGTGCAGTGTACGACTGATTGTTGTCCTATGGACAGACTGTCCCACCTCAGCTGTAGATCTCTGCAGTTCATCCAGAGTGATCATGGGGCTCTTGGCTGCATCTCTGATCAGTCTTCTCCTTGTTTGAGATGAAAGTTTAGAGAGATTTGCAGTGGTATGATACTCCTTCTATTTCAATATGATCGCTTGCACAGTGCTCCTTGGGATGTTTAAAGTTTTGAAAATAATTTTGTATCCAAATCTGGCTTTAAACTTCTCAACAGTATCACAAACCTGCTTGTTGTGTTCCTTGGTCTTCATGATGCTCTCTGTGCTTCAAACAGAACCCTGAGACTATTACAGAGCAGATGCATTTATACGAAGACTTGATTACACACAGGTGGATTATATTTATCATCATTAGGTATTTAGGACAACATTGGATCATTCAGAGATCCACAATGAACTGCTACAGTGAGTTTGCTGCACTGAAAGTAAAGGGGCTGAATAATATTGCATGCCCCACTTTTTACATTTGGTATCTTTATGTTGGAAGAATGATATGTGGGAAAAGGTTGAAAAGTTCCATGGGGCCGAATACTTTCGCAAGGCACTGTATCTATTCAGCAATCATGTTTGGGTAAGGAGAGCTGCCGGCCAGTTCATGCACATCTATGCGATCATTGTCCGTGTTATTTGGCCATCTGACCGCACTCTACTACCTGTCTTTCATATCAATGGCATCAGGGAGCTGGATAAAGTAAAAAAAAAATACTTCCACCCTCCTCCCCGTTTTGCAAAACCATCTCGGTATAATGGGGATCCCAAATGGTGTCAGGGTTTTTTGAACCAATGTCACTTCTATGTTAAGTTCCTGCCTCTGCAGTACCCTACTGATCGGGCTAAAGTGGCCTTCTTGATTTCCCACCTGGAAAGGGACGCCTTGGCATGGGTTAATCCACTCTGGGAGCACGATGATACTGTGGTCTCACAGTTGTCAGTTTTTCTGGAGACTTCGTCGAGTATTCGGTGAGCCGGGACGCCTAGCTTTTACTACAGAAGCCCTGTTTAACCTCCACCAGGGGACTCTAACTGTAGGTCAGTATGCTATCCAGTTTCGTACTTTATCGTCCGATTTGGGTTGGGATAATGAGGCCTTGGTGGGAGCCTTCTGGCGGAGTCTCTTCGGGAAAATTAAAGGTGAGTTGGCAAAGCAACTGCTTTGGAGGATTTGATTTCCCTGGCTTCTCGTATTGACCTTTGTTTCCAGGAGCGAGCCCGTGAGAGAAGACTTCTTCTTCCTTCTCCGTCCACTCGTAGACCACCCAGTCCTCCACACGGAACGTCCTCCACTTCGTCTGCGCCCGAGCCGATGCAAGTCGATCAGATCAAGATGTCTGAACAACGTCGTAAGGAGAGAGGTGCTCAGGGTCATCTACTGCGGGCTTGTCAAGAACAACCGGGAAACTTCTCCACCTAGGTCAGGTAAGAGAGGCCTCCTTAGGTGTATTTGATACCTCTCTACCCCTTACTCTGTCTATTCCTTTGCATGTTGGTACTAAAAGTTTTTCATCAGCCGCCTATGTAGACTCGGGCGCAGCGGGGAATTTTATTAGGCTCGAGGAGGTCATTACATTTTCTGTCCCTGTGAGAACCTTAGAATATCCCCGGATACTTGCATCCATGGATGGTAAACCCCTGCAAGAGGCCTTTACTCAGTTTACGCAAGAGGTGGAACTTCAGGTAGGGGCCCTGCATAAGGAGAAAATTGCTTTTTATGTTTTAGCCGGAATTTGTTATCCAGTATTTCTTGGCCTTCCTTGGTTACGAGCCCACCTTGGATTGGTATTCTGGTAATTTTTTTGCGCTGGGTAGAGTCCTGTCGGGCACGTTGTCTGCTGCCGGTGCATCCTGTAGGTCTTCCTTGTCCTCTCTCTCGCATCCCTGGGTTGCCTCCTGTTTATAGTTCCTTTTCGGACATCTTTGACAACAAAGAAGCGGAGAGTCTTCCTCCGCACCGACTCTACGACTGCCCTATTGACCTCGTTCCTGGAGCCATTCCTCCTAGAGGAAGGATCTATCCTCTCTTGCCTGCGGAGACCCTAGCCATGTCAGAGTACGTTCAGGAGAACCTGGCCAAAGGCTTCATTCGGAAATCCTCTTCTCCTGCCGGAGCTGTCTTCTTCGTAAAGAAAAAGGATGGTTCCATTCAAAGACCTAAACAACATCACGGTGAAGAGCAAATACCCGCTGCCACTTATCCCAGAGCTCTTTGATTGCCTGAGGGGAGCACAAATATTTACCAAACTTGACCTGCGAGGAGCCTATAACCTGGTTCGAATTTATGCTGGGGACGGGTGGAAGACCACATTCAACACACATGACGGTCACTATGAGTATTTGGTTATGCCGTTTGGTCTCTGCAACGCTCCTGCGGTATTCCAAGAATTCGTTAATGACGTATTCCGGGATCTTCTCTACTCCTGTGTCGTGGTCTACCTTGACGATATTCTCATCTCTTCTCCGAGTTTATCCTCCCATCGACGAGACGTTCGTCAAGTTTTGCAATGTCTAAGGGAGAATCATCTATTCGCTAAGATCGAGAAGTGCTTCTTCGAGCAGTCATCTTTGCCCTTCCTTGGTTACATAGTGTCGAAGTTCGGTCTGAAGATGGATCCCAAGAAGGTTTCCGCTGTCCTCAGTTGGTCACGTCCCCTTGGAATAAAAGCAATACAATGGTTTTTTGGCTTTGCCAATTACTATAGACAATTTATCCCTCATTTTTCCTCCATAACCAAACCAATTTATGCTCTTGTTCGCAAAGGGGTCAACCCCAATCATTGGACCTCTGAAGCTGTGAACGCCTTCCAGACTCTGAAACAAAGGTTTGCTACAGCTCCTGTGCTCCATAGCTCTGATGCTAATAGGCCGTTTATTCTCGAGGTTGACGCATCTTCTGTTGGAGCTGGAGCGGTCCTTTTGCAAAAAAAACACCTCTGGTCGCTTAGTCTCTTGTGGCTTTTTTTCCAAAGCTTTCTCCTCTTCCGAGCGAAACTATTCCATTCTAGACAAAGAATTACTGGCTATTAAACTGGCCTTAGAGGAGTGGCTTTATCTCCTTGAAGGAGCCGTTCATCCTTTTATTATATTCACTGACCATAAGAATTTAGCCTTCATTCAGTCTGCTCAAAGACTGAACCCGCGGCAAGCCAGATGGTGCTTGTTCTTTGGACGTTTTGACTTTGAACTCCACTTTCGTCCTGGTAATAAGAACGTCAAAGCGGATGCCCTGTCTAGATCCTTCCAGCCAGCAGACGTGGAAGAGAGTCCAGCACATATCATCGATCCCGCTAGGATCATTACCCTGACTCCTCTTAGAGTGATCACTCCACCACCTGGCTAAACTTTGGTATTGGATCATGGCAAAGAAAGAGTTTTACATTGGGGACATTCCTCCAAGATTTCTGGTCATGTCAGAGTCAAGAAAACCTTGTCTCTTATCTCCCGCCATTATTGATGGACATCGCTTCGACAAGACGTCTTGGAGTTCATTGCTTCCTGTTCTTCCTGGGCTAGAAACTAGGTTCCCAGGTATCTTCCTTCTGGACTTCTACTTCCGCTGCCTGTGCCTTCCGTTTCTTGTAGACATATTGCTATGGACTTTGTTACTGATTTACCTCCATCCTCAAATTGTACTGTCATCCTAGTGATAGTGGATCGATTCTCCAAGATGGCTTACTTTGTTTCTTTGCCTGGTCTGCCTTCTGCTCCCAAGTTAGCGAAGATTTTTGTACATCATGTCTTCCGACTTCACGGCTTTCCACAACATATTGTGTCTGACCGAGGTGTCCAATTCACCTCTCGTTTCTAGACAGCTCTTTGCGAACTAATGAAGGTAAAACTGGAATTCTCTTCTGCCTATCATCCACAGTCTAACGGTCAAGTGGAATGGGTCAATCAAGTTTTAACCTCCTACCTTCGGCATTTCTCCAACGCTCATCAGAATGATTGGAGAAAACAAACTTCCCCTGACGAAGCCCTATTTGGAGGGCAGTACGCGTGGGGTCGCGTTATCTTGGTTCCTTCTTGCCTGCATACGGGGATTTTGTCCCCTGTTACTCCTTTGGGTAATATTGCATTCCTCGGCTCAACTATGGGTTATTTAACCCATTAATTATACATACTCTTGGCACTGCCTGGCCTGCCTATTTGTTGGGGGGTTTCCCCCCAAGTGTTTTCACCAGTGGTCTTTTATGGGTCACTATGTTATACTGCAGCTAGGTACTTTTACCACTCCTTGCGGATACGTCTCCATCAGTTTGGTGGTTTAGGGCGGTCTGCGTCTGTGTCTAGGTCATGGTATGTTCTTATTCTAGTCCCATGAGCCAGGTGATAGGTTTTCTTTCAAGTTTTATCTTTCATGTTTCATGCAGGCATGTGATTGTGTATTGAAATACTATATGTCTATATTCATACATGGACCAAGTTGTTTATATGTATTGTTTTTAATTATGTTTTAAACTTTTTGTGTGGTTTGCCAATAAAAATAATGATTCATTGTCGTCTCATACGCCTGTAGTGTGCATGTATATAGTGGCTTATCTTTCTCTTTTTTTTTCCATCAGAATGATTGGGTCTCTCTTCTTCCGTGGGCAGAGTTCGCTTACAACAATCATCCCAGTGAATCCTCTTCTAAGTTTTCTTTCTTTGTGGTCTTTGGGCAACATCCTGGCATTCCACTTCCCATTTCCCCCCGCCTTGGGTGTACCAGCGGCAGACTCCTTGTCCTTGGAATTCTCTGAAATTTGTAGGGAGACTAAAGAGGCTCTTGAAAAGGCCAGTTGCAGAATGAAGCTGTACGCCGATAAGAAACACCTGGACGCTCCTCCATTTCTTCCGGGCGATAAGGTTTGGCTTTCTTCACGCTATATTGGACTTAAGATACCCTCTCATAAACTAGGTCCACACTACATTGGTCCCTTTGAGGTCTTAAGTCACATCAATGATGTGGCCTACTAATTGAAATTGCCTGCCTCGTTACGAATTCCCAATTGTTTTCATGTCTCATTTCTTAAACCCGCAGTGTTTAATCGCTTTCATTCTTCTACACCTCACGCGCCCCCAACCCTGCACTTCAGATGATGTCTTTGATGTAAAAGATATTCTAGCAAAAAAGGTTGTTAGAGGGCGGACCTTTTTTCTGATTGATTGGAAGAGATTTGGTCCTGAGGAGAGATCATGGGAGCCCCGGGAGAACATCAATGCTCCTCATATCATGAGGAAGTTCCTCTCTAGTCTTAAAAGGAGGGGGAGTAAGGAGGGGGTACTGTCACATCGGTGAATACTCACCCATCCGGCGTGCCTCCGACGGGGTCCCTCGCCGCTTTCCGCCTGTCCTCTCAGGCTCGCATCAGCGCTTCGCGCATGTGCAGTCGTGTTTTTCCCGCCGCTAAGCCCTCTGGGAGGTCGTGACCCACAACCACCCATATTCCATAGAGCCTGTTTGTTCTCTGTTCTCATCCACCGTCTTCATACCCAAGTCTCTTCCCTCTCTTTATTTATCCTTAGTCGCCCCTTTGGCTCCATCTGTTGTGGTTCCATCCCCCTTGGGCCTGCCCCTAACGCTCCCTGTATAGGGAGTGGTCCCATCTGGTCCGCTCGCCCTTGGGGGCTCTAGAACTATAACCCAGAAGGTCCACTTTCGGGTCTTTCCTTCGAGTCCTGATACATTGTTGGATGTCGTCATTTGTTCTTTGGGTTGATGCACTTTTATTATACATGAATAAGTAGTATATATGATTACTTCTCTCATTTGATCATCCCATGAGTATAATAATAATAATCTTTATTTTTTATATAGCGCTAACATATTCCACAGTGCTTTACAGACATTATCATTGCTGTCCCCAATGGTGCACACAATCTAAATTCCCTATCAGTATGTCTTTGGAATATTAAACTCTATTTGATTCCTAGGTCCCATCTGGTGTAATCACTGTTTCCCTGCCCTGTGGGGTGTTATTGCCAATGTGGCTTTAATATATCTAGCGTTATCTGTTTGATGGTTTACAATATTGCATATTTTGAATGGTTTGTAAAACCTTCAACTTCCTTTGTTAGTTTTTTTTAATTAAAAAGGATAGCAATTAACAGGATCTAGCAGGGTCAGTTGTCAGGGCCATTTTTGTTCAAGTTAGGGTGCCAACCTCGCGGCAAGGTAGGGATACGTGAGAGAGGAAACAGGTATATTTATCTCCGATTCTTTGGGCATAAAAATTTTTGTTTGTTGTTGTGGCATTTGTACATGAGTTACCATATAGCATCAAGGACACATCCAATTAGGGGGTGTCTTCTCCAAAGTGTACCATATCCATTACTAGTCACATTTTCTGTATCTTCCCTTTTTGGGGTCATTTTTTCTAATTTCTATTATTGGGATTGTTTTTAAACAAATGACAGATTAAAAGTTAAATCTTAACAGTATTTCTTCCAGCGATTATTTATTAACCCAGTACTTCTGTAAGTATATGCTCCAATATCAACCCTTACCTGTCCCCTCCCGTGGAAAGTTGAAGTGTATAGGATAACACTAACCAGACAAGAAGATGGACAGATATAAATGAAAATAACAATCATACAAAGTACACTCACCAAATAAGAGAGTGGAACAAAGGGGAGTAAAAGGAAGTAGAAACCAAATCGGAGAGGATGAGGATGTGCACACAAACAATCTCCTGAACAAATCTCCAAATCCCAATTCCAACCACGAACTATAACTCCAGCTCTTTAACCAGGCAGTAAGAACTAACACTGGCAATTCCTAAGTTCCAGAAGTAAGCATATATAGCAGAGGGGAGTGGCCAACACTGAACAGCTGAGACAATCCAGGTAGGAAAGCTCCAGGAGCTTCAAAACCCTTGTACTGACAGCAAGGAAAAACCTTGCACTGTTTAATAAGATGGTGAACCAGAGCAGGAGTTTGTGAAACCAGAGGCCACAATCATCAGGCCCCTCTTTGTCGCACACCCTGTCCTTAGGGATGAGAAGGGCGTGTGCTGTTGTGAATTCTGTGGCAGAGCTCCCTCCTGTGGTCACAAGTGGTACTTCGGCTGATTCTCTCTGTGAGCTTCTGTTGGTGGAGGGAAGTGGTACTGCGGCTTCTGAGTTTCCTCCCTCAGGTGATCTGGTGAGGTCGTTAGGTGCTTCTCTACTTAACTCCACCTAATGCTTTGATCCTGGCTTCCTGTCAATGTTCCAGTGTTGGACTTGCTTTTCCCTGGATCATTCCTGTGGCCAGCTGCTCTGCATAGCTAAGTTCTTCTTTGCTATTTGTTTGCTATTTTTTCTGTCCAGCTTGTCTCTTTTGTTGCTGGAAGCTCTGGGACGCAAAGGGTGTACCTCCGTGCCGTTAGTTCGGTACGGAGGGTTTTTTGCCCCCTTTGCGTGGTTTTCTTTAGGGTTTTGTGTAGACCGCAAAGTTACCTTTTCTATCCTCGATCTGTTAAGAAAGTCGGGCCTCACTTTGCTGAATCTATTTCATCTCTACGTTTGTCTTTTCATCTTAAATCACAGTCATTATATGTGGGGGGCTGCCTTTTCCTTTGGGGTATTTCTCTGAGGCAAGGTAGGCTTATTTTCTATCTTCAGGCTAGTTAGTTTCTCAGGCTGTGCCGAGTTGCATAGGCAGAGTTAGGCGCAATCCACGGCTGCCTCTAGTGTTGTTTGGAGAGGATTAGGGATTGCGGTCTGCAGAGTTCCCACGTCTCAGAACTCGTTCTATGATTTTGGGTTATTGTCAGATCACTGTATGTGCTCTGACCGCTATGTCCATTGTAGTACTGAATTGCCTTTTATAACAGTACAGGAAGCCAAAAGTACTAATGATTCTCAATAGAGGGGAAAAAAGAAGTTCTGAGACCATTTTTTTTTCTTTGCACTGTGTTTTGCCTTTTTTTTCCCCTAGACATTTGGATGGTTCAGGACACAGGTGTAGCGATGGACATTAGAAGTCTGTCTTCATTTGTGGATCAGCTCTCGGCAAGAGTACAAAAGATTCAAGACACTATTGATCAGAAAGCTATGTTGGAACCAAGAATTCCTATTCCTGATTTGTTTTTTTGGAGATAGAACTAAGTTTCTGAGTTTCAAAAATAATTGTAAATTGTTTCTGGCCTTGAAACCTCGCTCCTCTGGTGATCCAGTTCAACAGGTTTTGATTGTTATTTCTTTTTTGCGCGGCGACCCTCAGGACTGGGCATTTTCTCTTGCGCCAGGAGATCCTGCATTGAGTAATATCGATGCGTTTTTCCTGGCGCTCGGATTGCTGTATGATGAACCTAATTCAGTGGATCAGGCAGAGAAAAATTTGCTGGCTCTTTGTCAGGGTCAGGATGAGATAGAGGTATATTGTCAGAAATTTAGAAAGTGGTCCGTGCTCACTCAATGGAATGAATCTGCGCTGGCAGCTATGTTCAGAAAGGGTCTCTCTGAAGCCCTTAAGGATGTCATGGTGGGATTTCCTATGCCTGCTGGTTTGAATGAGTCTATGTCTTTGGCCATTCAGAACGGTCGACGCTTGCGTGAGCGTAAATCTGTGCACCATTTGGCGGTATTACCTGAGCTTAAACCTGAGCCTATGCAGTGCGATAGGACTTTGACCAGAGTTAAACGGCAAGAACACAGACGTCTGAATGGTGTTATGTTTGCTAATGACAGGTGTTATGAAGGCAATCCAGAAACACAGTGTGCTTAGCGATCAGAGCGCACACAGTGATCTGACAAATACCCAAAAATACAAGAACGAGCTCTGAGACGTGGAAACTCTGTAGACTGCACACCTGATCCTATCCTAAACACAACTAAAAGTGGCTGTGGATTGCGCCTAACAACTACCTAGGCAACTCGGCACAGCCTAAGAAACTAGCTAGCCTGAAGATAGAAAAATAGGCCTGACTTGCCCCAGAGAAATTCCCCAAAGGAAAAGGCAGCCCCCCACATATAATGACTGTGAGTAAGATGAAAAGACAAAACGTAGGGATGAAATAGATTCAGCAAAGTGGGGCCCGATATTCTAGGACAGAGCGAGGACAGTAAAGCGAACTTTGCAGTCTACAAAAAACCCTAAAGCAAAACCACGCAAAGGGGGCAAAAAAAAACCACCGTGCCGAACTAACGGCACGGCGGTACACCCTTTGCGTCTCAGAGCTTCCAGCAAAACAAAAGACAAGCTGGACAGAAAAAAAGCAACAAAAAAGCAAAAAGCACTTAGCTATACAGAGCAGCAGGTCACAGGAACAATCAGGAGAAGCTCAGATCCAACACTGAAACATTGACAAGGAGCAAGGATAGCAGCATCAGGCGGAGTTAAGTAATGAAGCAGTTAACGAGCTCACCAGAACACCTGAGGGAGGAAGCTCAGAAGCTGCAGTACCACTTGTGACCACAGGAGTGAATTCAGCCACAGAATTCACAACAGTACCCCCCCCCTTGAGGAGGGGTCACCGAACCCTCACCAGAGCCCCCAGGCCGACCAGGATGAGCCGCATGAAAGGCACGAACAAGATCGGAAGCATGAACATCAGAGGCAAAAACCCAGGAATTATCTTCCTGAGCATAACCCTTCCATTTAACCAGATACTGGAGTTTCCGTCTAGAAACACGAGAATCCAAAATCTTCTCCACAATATACTCCAATTCCCCCTCCACCAAAACCGGGGCAGGAGGCTCAACAGATGGAACCATAGGTGCCACGTATCTCCGCAACAACGACCTATGGAATACATTATGTATGGAAAAGGAGTCTGGGAGGGTCAAACGAAAAGACACAGGATTGAGAACCTCAGAAATCCTATACGGACCAATAAAACGAGGTTTAAATTTAGGAGAGGAAACCTTCATAGGAATATGACGAGAAGATAGCCAAACCAGATCCCCAACACGAAGTCGGGGACCCACACGGCGTCTGCGATTAGCGAAAAGTTGAGCTTTCTCCTGGGACAAGATCAAATTGTCCACTACCTGAGTCCAGATCTGCTGCAACCTATCCACCACAGAATCCACACCAGGACAGTCCGAAGACTCAACCTGTCCTGAAGAGAAACGAGGATGGAACCCAGAATTGCAAAAAAATGGAGAAACCAAGGTAGCCGAGCTGGCCCGATTATTAAGGGCGAACTCAGCCAACGGCAAAAAGGACACCCAATCATCCTGGTCTGCAGAAACAAAACATCTCAGATATGTTTCCAAGGTCTGATTGGTTCGTTCGGTCTGGCCATTAGTCTGAGGATGGAAAGCCGAGGAAAAGGATAGGTCAATGCCCATCCTACCACAAAAGGCTCGCCAGAACCTTGAAACAAACTGGGAGCCTCTGTCAGAAACAATATTCTCAGGAATGCCATGCAACCGAACCACATGCTGAAAGAACAAAGGTACCAAATCAGAGGAGGAAGGCAATTTAGCCAAGGGCACCAGATGGACCATTTTAGAAAAGCGATCACAGACCACCCAAATGACTGACATCTTTTGAGAAACGGGAAGGTCAGAAATGAAATCCATCGAAATATGTGTCCAAGGCCTCTTTGGGACCGGCAAGGGCAAAAGCAACCCACTGGCACGAGAACAGCAGGGCTTAGCCCTAGCACAAATCCCACAGGACTGCACAAAAGTACGTACATCCCGTGACAGAGATGGCCACCAGAAGGATCTAGCCACTAACTCTCTGGTACCAAAGATTCCAGGATGACCAGCCAACACCGAACAATGAAGTTCAGAGATAAGTTTATTAGTCCACCTATCAGGGACGAACAGTTTCTCTGCTGGACAACGATCAGGTTTATTCGCCTGAAATTTTTGCAGCATCCGCCGCAAATCAGGGGAGATGGCAGACACAATGACTCCTTCCTTGAGGATACCCGCTGGCTCAGATAAACCCGGAGAGTCGGGCACAAAACTCCTAGACAGAGCATCCGCCTTCACATTTTTAGAGCCCGGAAGGTACGAAATCACAAAGTCGAAGCGGGCAAAAAATAACGACCAACGGGCCTGTCTAGGATTCAAGCGCTTGGCAGACTCGAGATAAGTCAAGTTCTTATGATCAGTCAATACCACCACGCGATGCTTAGCTCCTTCAAGCCAATGACGCCACTCCTCGAATGCCCACTTCATGGCCAGCAACTCTCGATTGCCCACATCATAATTACGCTCAGCGGGCGAAAACTTCCTGGAAAAGAAAGCACATGGTTTCATCACTGAGCAATCAGAACCTCTCTGTGACAAAACCACCCCTGCTCCAATCTCAGAAGCATCAACCTCGACCTGGAACGGAAGAGAAACATCTGGCTGACACAACACAGGGGCAGAACAAAAACGACGCTTCAACTCCTGAAAAGCTTCCACAGCAGCAGAAGACCAATTAACCAAATCAGCACCCTTCTTGGTCAAATCGGTCAATGGTTTGGCAATGCTAGAAAAATTACAGATGAAGCGACGATAAAAATTAGCAAAGCCCAGGAACTTTTGCAGACTTTTCAGAGATGTCGGCTGAATCCAATCCTGGATGGCTTGGACCTTAACTGGATCCATCTTGATAGTAGAAGGGGTAAAGATGAACCCCAAAAATGAAACTTTCTGCACACCGAAGAGACACTTTGATCCCTTCACAAACAAAGAGTTAGCACGCAGGACCTGAAAAACCATTCTGACCTGCTTCACATGAGACTCCCAATCATCTGAGAAGATCAAAATGTCATCCAAGTAAACAATCAGGAATTTATCCAGATACTCACGGAAGATGTCATGCATAAAAGACTGAAACACAGATGGAGCATTGGCAAGTCCGAACGGCATCACTAGATACTCAAAATGACCCTCGGGCGTATTGAATGCAGTTTTCCATTCATCTCCTTGCCTGATTCTCACCAGATTATACGCACCACGAAGATCTATCTTAGTGAACCAACTAGCCCCCTTAATCCGAGCAAACAAGTCAGATAACAATGGCAAGGGATACTGAAATTTAACAGTGATCTTATTAAGAAGGCGGTAATCAATACACGGTCTCAGCGAACCATCCTTCTTGGCTACAAAGAAGAACCCTGATCCCAGTGGTGATGACGATGGGCGAATATGTCCCTTCTCCAGGGATTCCTTCACATAACTGCGCATAGCGGCGTGTTCGGGCACGGATAAATTAAATAATCGACCTTTAGGGAATTTACTACCAGGAATCAAATTGATAGCACAATCACAATCCCTATGCGGAGGTAGAGCATCGGACTTGGGCTCTTCAAATATATCCTGATAATCAGACAAGAACTCTGGGACCTCAGAAGGGGTGGATGACGAAATCGACAAAAATGGAACATCACCATGTACCCCCTGACAACCCCAGCTGGATACCGACATGGAATTCCAATCCAATACTGGATTATGGGTTTGTAGCCATGGCAACCCCAACACGACCACATCATGCAGATTATGCAACACCAGAAAGCGAATAACTTCCTGATGTGCAGGAGCCATGCACATGGTCAGCTGGGCCCAGTATTGAGGTTTATTCTTGGCCAAAGGTGTAGCATCAATTCCTCTCAATGGAATAGGACACCGCAAAGGCTCCAAGAAAAACCCACAACGTTTAGCATAATCCAAATCCATCAGATTCAGGGCAGCGCCCGAATCCACAAACGCCATGACAGAAAACGACGACAAAGAGCATATCAAGGTAATGGACAGAAGGAATTTGGACTGTACAGTACCAATGACGGCAGACCTAGCGGACCGCTTAGTGCGCTTAGGACAATCAGAAATAGCATGAGTGGAATCACCACAGTAGAAACACAGACCATTCAGACGTCTGTATTCCTGCCGTTCAACTCTAGTCATAGTCCTATCGCACTGCATAGGCTCAGGTTTAACCTCAGGCAGTACCGCCAAATGGTGCACAGATTTACGATCGCGCAAGCGTCGGCCGATCTGAATGGCCAAAGACAAAGACTCATTCAAACCAGCAGGCATAGGAAATCCCACCATGACATCCTTAAGAGCCTCAGAGAGACCCTTTCTGAACAAAGCTGCCAGCGCAGATTCATTCCACTGAGTGAGTACTGACCATTTCCTAAATTTCTGACAATATACTTCTATATCATCCTGACCCTGGCACAAAGCCAGCAAATTTTTCTCAGCCTGATCAACTGAATTAGGCTCATCGTACAGCAATCCGAGCGCCAGGAAAAACGCATCGACACTACTCAATGCAGGGTCTCCTGGCGCAAGAGAAAATGCCCAGTCTTGAGGGTCGCCGCGCAAAAAAGAAATAATAATCAAAACCTGTTGAATAGGATTACCAGAAGAATGAGGTTTCAAGGCCAGAAATAGCTTACAATTATTTTTGAAACTTAGAAACTTAGTTCTATCTCCAAAAAACAAATCAGGAATAGGAATTCTTGGTTCTAACATAGATTTCTGATCAATAGTATCTTGAATTTTTTGTACATTTATAACGAGATTATCCATTGAAGAGCACAGACCCTGAATATCCATGTCCACACCTGTGTCCAGAATCACCCAAATGTCTAGGGGAAAAAAAAAAAAATGAACACAGAGCAGAAAAAAAAAAATGATGTCAGAACTTTTTCTTTCCCTCTATTGAGAATCATTAGTTTGGCTCCTTGTACTGTTATGTTTGCTAATGACAGGTGTTATGAAGGCAATCCAGAAACACAGTGTGCTTAGCGATCAGAGCGCACACAGTGATCTGACAAATACCCAAAAATACAAGAACGAGCTCTGAGACGTGGAAACTCTGTAGACTGCACACCTGATCCTATCCTAAACACAACTAAAAGCGGCTGTGGATTGCGCCTAACAACTACCTAGGCAACTCGGCACAGCCTAAGAAACTAGCTAGCCTGAAGATAGAAAAATAGGCCTGACTTGCCCCAGAGAAATTCCCCAAAGGAAAAGGCAGCCCCCCACATATAATGACTGTGAGTAAGATGAAAAGACAAAACGTAGGGATGAAATAGATTCAGCAAAGTGGGGCCCGATATTCTAGGACAGAGCGAGGACAGTAAAGCGAACTTTGCAGTCTACAAAAAACCCTAAAGCAAAACCACGCAAAGGGGGCAAAAAAAAACCCACCGTGCCGAACTAACGGCACGGCGGTACACCCTTTGCGTCTCAGAGCTTCCAGCAAAACAAAAGACAAGCTGGACAGAAAAAAAGCAACAAAAAAACAAAAAGCACTTAGCTATACAGAGCAGCAGGTCACAGGAACAATCAGGAGAAGCTCAGATCCAACACTGAAACATTGACAAGGAGCAAGGATAGCAGCATCAGGCGGAGTTAAGTAATGAAGCAGTTAACGAGCTCACCAGAACACCTGAGGGAGGAAGCTCAGAAGCTGCAGTACCACTTGTGACCACAGGAGTGAATTCAGCCACAGAATTCACAACAGAATGGGCTGTGTTTCTACTGTGGTGATTCCACTCATGCTATCTCTGATTGTCCTAAACGCACTAAGCGGTTCGCTAGGTCTGCCACCATTGGTACGGTACAGTCAAAATTTCTTCTGTCCGTTACCTTGACCTGCTCTTTGTCATCGTATTCTGTCATGGCATTTGTGGATTCAGGCGCTGCCCTGAATTTGATGGACTTGGAGTATGCTAAGCGTTGTGGGTTTCTCTTAGAGCCCTTGCAGTGTCCTATTCCATTGAGAGGAATTGATGCCACGCCTTTGGCCAAGAATAAGCCTCAATACTGGACCCAGCTGACCATGTGCATGGCTCCTGCACATCAGGAGGTTATTCGCTTTCTGGTGTTGCATAATCTGCATGATGTGGTCGTGTTGGGGTTGCCATGGCTACAAGCCCATAATCCAGTATTAGATTGGAAATCCATGTCGGTGTCCAGCTGGGGTTGTCAGGGGGTACATGGTGATGTTCCATTTCTGTCAATTTCGTCATCCACCCCTTCTGAGGTTCCAGAGTTCTTGTCTGATTACCGGGATGTATTTGATGAGCCCAAGTCCGATGCCCTACCTCCGCATAGGGATTGTGATTGTGCTATCAATTTGATTCCTGGTAGTAAATTCCCAAAAGATCGACTGTTTAATTTATCCGTGCCTGTGCACGCCGCTATGCGCAGTTATGTGAAGGAATCCCTGGAGAAGGGGCATATTCGCCCGTCATCGTCACCATTAGGAGCAGGGTTCTTTTTTGTAGCCAAGAAGGATGGTTCGCTGAGACCTTGTATAGATTACCGCCTTCTAAATAAGATCACGGTTAAATTTCAGTACCCCTTGCCATTGTTATCTGATTTGTTTGCTCGGATTAAGGGGGCTAGTTGGTTCACCAAGATAGATCTTCGTGGTGCGTATAATCTGGTGCGAATCAGGCGAGGAGATGAATGGAAAACTGCATTTAATACGCCCGAGGGTCATTTTGAGTATCTAGTGATGCCATTCGGACTTGCCAATGCTCCATCAGTGTTTCAGCCCTTTATGCATGACATCTTCCGAGAGTACCTGGATAAATTCCTGATTGTGTACTTGGATGACATTTTGATCTTCTCGGATGATTGGGAGTCTCATGTGAAGCAGGTCAGAACAGTTTTTCAGGTCCTGCGTGCTAATTCTTTGTTCGTGAAGGGATCAAAGTGTCTCTTTGGTGTGCAGAAGGTTTCATTTTTGGGGTTCATCTTTTCCCCTTCTACTATCGAGATGGATCCTGTTAAGGTCCAAGCCATCCATGATTGGACTCAGCCGACATCTCTGAAAAGTCTGCAAAAGTTCCTGGGCTTTGCTAATTTTTATCGTCGCTTCATCTGCAATTTTTCTAGTATTGCCAAACCATTGACCGATTTGACCAAGAAGGGTGCTGATTTGGTCAATTGGTCTTCTGCTGCTGTGGAAGCTTTTCAAGACTTGAAGCGTCGTTTTTCTTCTGCCCCTGTGTTGTGTCAACCAGATGTTTCTCTTCCGTTCCAGGTCGAGGTTGATGCTTCTGAGATTGGAGCAGGGGCTGTTTTGTCGCAGAGAGGTTCTGATTGCTCAGTGATGAAACCATGCGCTTTTTTTTCCAGGAAGTTTTCGCCTGCTGAGCGAAATTATGATGTGGGCAACCGAGAGTTGCTGGCCATGAAGTGGGCATTCGAGGAGTGGCGTCATTGGCTTGAAGGAGCTAAGCAGCGCGTGGTGGTATTGACTGATCATAAGAACTTGACTTATCTTGAGTCTGCTAAGCGGTTGAATCCTAGACAGGCTCGTTGGTCGCTGTTTTTTGCCCGTTTTGACTTTGTGATTTCGTACCTTCCGGGCTCTAAAAATGTGAAGGCGGATGCTCTGTCTAGGAGTTTTGTGCCCGACTCTCCGGGTTTGTCTGAGCCGGCGGGTATCCTCAAGGAAGGAGTAATTGTGTCTGCCATCTCCCCTGATTTGCGGCGGGTGCTGCAAAAATTTCAGGCTAATAAACCTGATCGTTGTCCAGCGGAGAGACTGTTTGTCCCTGATAGGTGGACCAATAAAGTTATCTCTGAGGTTCATTGTTCAGTGTTGGCTGGTCATCCTGGAATCTTTGGTACCAGAGAGTTGGTGGCTAGATCCTTTTGGTGGCCGTCTCTGTCGCGGGATGTGCGTGTTTTTGTGCAGTCCTGTGGGATTTGTGCTCGGGCTAAGCCCTGCTGTTCTCGTGCCAGTGGGTTGCTTTTGCCCTTGCCGGTCCCGAAGAGGCCTTGGACACATATCTCTATGGATTTTATTTCTGATCTTCCCGTTTCTCAAAAGATGTCAGTCATTTGGGTGGTCTGTGATCGCTTTTCTAAGATGGTCCATCTGGTACCCTTGTCTAAATTGCCTTCCTCCTCTGATTTGGTGCCATTGTTCTTCCAGCATGTGGTTCGTTTACATGGCATTCCAGAGAATATCGTTTCTGACAGAGGTTCCCAGTTTGTTTCGAGGTTTTGGCGAGCCTTTTGTGGTAGGATGGGCATTGACTTGTCTTTTTCCTCGGCTTTCCATCCTCAGACTAATGGCCAGACCGAACGAACCAATCAGACCTTGGAAACATATCTGAGATGCTTTGTTTCTGCCGATCAGGATGACTGGGTGTCCTTTTTGCCTTTGGCTGAGTTCGCCCTTAATAATCGGGCCAGCTCAGCTACCTTGGTTTCGCCATTTTTCTACAATTCTGGGTTCCATCCTCGTTTCTCTTCAGGACAGGTTGAGTCTTCGGACTGTCCTGGTGTGGGTACTGTGGTGGACAGGTTGCAGCAGATTTGGACTCATGTAGTGGACAATTTGACCTTGTCCCAGGAGAAGGCTCAACGTTTCGCTAATCGCAGACGCCGTGTGGGTCCCCGACTTCGTGTTGGGGATCTGGTTTGGTTATCTTCTCGTCATATTCCTATGAAGGTTTCCTCTCCTAAGTTTAAACCTCGTTTCATTGGTCCGTATAGGATTTCTGAGGTTCTTAATCCTGTGTCTTTTCGTCTGACCCTTCCAGATTCTTTTTCCATACATAACGTATTCCATAGGTCATTGTTGCGGAGACACGTGGCACCTATGGTTCCATCTGTTGATCCTCCTGCCCCGGTTTTGGTGGAGGGGGAATTGGAGTATATTGTGGAGAAGATTTTGGATTCTCGTGTTTCTAGACGGAAACTCCAGTATCTGGTTAAATGGAAGGGTTATGCTCAGGAAGATAATTCCTGGGTTTTTGCCTCTGATGTCCATGCTCCCGATCTTGTTCGTGCCTTTCATGTGGCTCATCCTGGTCGGCCTGGGGGCTCTGGTGAGGGTTCGGTGACCCCTCCTCAAGGGGGGGTACTGTTGTGAATTCTGTGGCAGAGCTCCCTCCTGTGGTCACAAGTGGTACTTCGGCTGATTCTCTCTGTGAGCTTCTGTTGGTGGAGGGAAGTGGTACTGCGGCTTCTGAGTTTCCTCCCTCAGGTGATCTGGTGAGGTCGTTAGGTGCTTCTCTACTTAACTCCACCTAATGGTTTGATCCTGGCTTCCTTTAAATTTTCCAGTGTTGGACTTGCTTTTCCCTGGATCATTCCTGTGGCCTGCTGCTCTGCATAGCTAAGTTCTTCTTTGCTATTTGTTTGCTATTTTTTCTGTCCAGCTTGTCTCTTTTGTTGCTGGAAGCTCTGGGACGCAAAGGGTGTACCTCCGTGCCGTTAGTTCGGTACGGAGGGTTTTTTGCCCCCTTTGCGTGGTTTTCTTCAGGGTTTTGTGTAGACCGCAAAGTTACCTTTTCTATCCTCGATCTGTTAAGAAAGTCGGGCCTCACTTTGCTGAATCTATTTAATCTCTACGTTTGTCTTTTCATCTTAACTCACAGTCATTATGTGTGGGGGGCTGCCTTTTCCTTTGGGGTATTTCTCTGAGGCAAGGTAGGCTTATTTTCTATCTTCAGGCTAGTTAGTTTCTCATAGGCATAGGCAGAGTTAGGCGCAATCCACGGCTGCCTCTAGTGTTGTTTGGAGAGGATTAGGGATTGCAGTCTGCAGAGTTCCCACGTCTCAGAGCTCGTTCTATGATTTTGGGTTATTGTCAGATCACTGTATGTGCTCTGACCGCTATGTCCATTGTAGTACTGAATTGCCTTTCATAACAGTGTGCCCCTGAGATGGCTCAACTGCATTTGCGCTTGCTGAATGTGTTCCCAGTGGCGTCTCCATGTGAAACTTAGTTACTTTACTACATATAGTGTATACATACACGATGCATCAGCACGCTGCGATCGATGAGTACATGAATTCTAATATGACTGTAAACGTTAAAAATGTTAGCTACTTAGCATTTTACAATAAAAGAGTGCAAAAGCCATCCAGCTACGTCAAGGTATACATTAAATATGGATGGTCCCTAACCACTATATGTCCTACCTCTCCATTTGCCAAAGCAGGTCTTATCTGAAATGGTGAGTGAAAGGAAACTAGGTATAGCTCAGAATTAAAACCTTGTGTGCATAAAGATAGGTGGAAAATGTTGCTGAACCCTAGAGGGTGCCAACACACTTTAAGTATTAAAATAACGTATAAGTTCACAAACCCGCTATGTGGTCAATATACATTCATGATGCTTCATGAGCGTCAATATTACTGTAAACATGAAAAACATAAGGTATTTATCCAGACCAAGACCTGCAACACCCATCGGACCGTACCGCTTCCCTGGATGAGTATAATATAACTTATTTTTCTTCACTTGCAGGTTGGACCGGGGGCTTATCTGTCATGATCCCAATGGCAGGGGATCACAAAAGGACAAGCACAAAAACAAAACAAGCTCTAGGGTGATGGAACCTGAGCTGACCGCGATCCTGAACCTAAACACACAACTAGCAGTAGCCGGGGAACGTGCCTACGATGATTCCTAGACGTCTCGCGCCAGCCGAAGGATTAACTTCCCCTATAAGAAGAAACACAGACCTCACTTGCCTCCAGAGAAACACCCCACAGAAATAGCAGCCCCCCACATGTAATAACGGTGAAATGAGAGGAAAGCACATACGTAGTTATGAAAAATAGAATCAGCAAAAATGAGGCCCGCTAAAGCTAGATAGCAGAGGATACAAAAGTGAACTGCGCAGTCAGCGAAAAACCCTTCAAAAAACCATCCTGAAATTACTTGTACTCATGTGCCAACTCATGGAACATGAGGAGTAATTTCAGCCCACTAGAGCAACCAGCAGCAAGGAATCACATCTCTGCAAGCTGGACTAAGACAAAAATTAAGCAAAACGTGGAAAAGGAAAATCAAAACTTAGCTTGTCCTGAAGATAACAGACGCAGGGAGCAGAGGTAAAAAGACACGCTGATTACATTGATAGCCGGCGAGGAAATGACAAAAAAGCCAGGTTAAATAGGAAACTCCCATAACCTGATGGAACAGGTGGACACCAGAGACCGCAGAGAACACAAGTCACCCAGTACCATCAGTAACCACCAGAGGGAGCCCAAAAACAGAACTCACAACAGTACCCCCCCCTTGAGGAGGGGTCACCGAACCCTCACGAGAACCACCAGGGCGACCAGGATGAGCCCTATGAAAAGCACGGTCCAAATCGGCAGCATGAACATCAGAGGCAATCACTCAAGAATTATCCTCCTGACCATAACCCTTCCACTTGACCAAATACTGGAGTTTCCGTCTGGAAACACGAGAATCCAAGATCTTCTCCACAACATACTCCAATTCACCCTCCACCAGCACCGGAGCAGGAGGCTCAAGCGAAGGAACGACAGGTACCTCATACTTCCGCAACAACGACCGATGGAACACATTATGAATAGCAAAGGATGCCGGGAGATCCAAACGAAACGACACAGGGTTAAGAATTTCCAAGATCCTATAGGGACCGATGAACCGAGGCTTGAACTTAGGAGAAGAGACCTTCATAGGAACAAAACGAGAAGACAACCACACCAAGTCCCCAACCAGAAGTCGAGGACCCACGCGGCGACGGCGATTAGCAAACTGCTGAGCCCTCTCCTGGGACAACTTCAAATTGTCCACCACATGACTCCAAATCCGATGCAACCTATCCACCACCATGTCCACTCCAGGACAATCAGAAGGCTCCACCTGACCAGAGGAAAAACGAGGATGAAACCCTGAATTACAAAAGAAAGGAGACACCAAGGTAGCAGAACTAGCCCGATTATTAAGGGCAAACTCGGCAAGCGGCAAAAAGGAAACCCAGTCATCTTGATCAGCAGAAACAAAACACCTTAAATAAGTTTCTAAAGTCTGATTAGTTCGTTCCGTCTGGCTATTCGTCTGAGGATGAAATGCAGACGAAAAGGACAAATCAATGCCCATCTTAGCACAGAACGTCCGCCAAAATCTAGACACAAACTGGGATCCCCTGTCAGAAACGATGTTCTCCGGAATGCCATGCAGACGGACCACGTTTTGAAAAAACAGAGGGACCAACTCAGAGGAGGAAGGTAACTTAGGCAAGGGTACCAGATGAACCATTTTAGAAAAGCGGTCACACACAACCCAAATGACGGACATTTTTTGAGAGACAGGGAGATCCGAAATAAAGTCCATGGAAATGTGCGTCCAAGGCCTCTTCGGGATAGGCAAAGGTAACAACAATCCACTGGCCCGAGAACAGCAAGGCTTAGCCCGAGCGCAAACTCCACAAGTCTGCACGAAAGAACGCACATCCCTCGACAAGGAAGGCCACCAAAAAGACCTGGCCACCAAGTCTCTAGTACCAAATATTCCAGGATGACCTGCCAACACAGAAGAATGGACCTCGGAGATGACTCTACTGGTCCAATTATCCGGAACAAAGTCTTTCCGGCGGACAACGATCAGGTTTATCCGCCTGAAACTCCTGCAAAGCACGTCGCAAGTCTGGGGAGACAGCCGACAAAATCACCCCATCCCTAAGGATACCAGTGGGCTCAGAATTTCCAGGGGAGTCAGGCACAAAACTCCTAGAAAGAGCATCCGCCTTCACATTCTTTGAACCTGGCAGGTATGAAACCACAAAATTGAAACGGGAGAAAAACAGTGACCAACGAGCCTGTCTAGGATTCAGACGCTTGGCAGACTCAAGGTACATCAGATTTTTGTGATCAGTCAAGACCACCACACGATGTCTGGCACCCTCAAGCCAATGACGCCACTCCTCAAATGCCCACTTCATGGCCAAAAGCTCCCGATTACCAACATCATAATTCCGTTCAGCGGGCGAAAATTTTCTAGAAAAGAACGCACATGGCTTCATCACTGAGCCATCGGAGCTTCTCTGTGACAAAACCGCCCCCGCTCCGATCTCGGAAGCATCGACCTCAACCTGAAAAGGAAGCGACGTATCTGGCTGACACAACACAGGAGCAGAAGAAAACCGGCGCTTAAGTTCCTGAAAGGCCTCCACAGCCGCAGGAGACCAATCAGTAACATCAGCACCCTTTTTAGTCAGATCCGTCAAAGGCTTAACAACACTAGAAAAATTAGTTATGAAGCGACGATAAAAATTAGCAAAGCCCAAGAACTTCTGTAGACTCTTAAGAGATGTAGGCTGCGTCCAGTCACAAATAGCCTGAACCTTGACGGGATCCATCTCAATAGTAGAAGGGGAAAAAATATACCCCAAAAAAGAAATCTTCTGGACTCCAAAGAGACATTTAGAACCCTTTACAAACAAAGAATTGGCCCGCAGGACCTGAAACACCTTCCTGACCTGCTGAACATGAGACTCCCAGTCATCAGAAAAAAACAAAACATCATCCAAATACACGATAATAAATTTATCCAGATATTCACGGAAAATATCGTGCATAAAAGACTGGAAGACAGAAGGAGCATTAGAAAGTCCAAAAGGCATCACCAAATACTCGAAATGGCCCTCAGGCGTATTAAATGCGGTTTTCCACTCATCACCCTGCCTTACCCGCACAAGATTATACGCACCCCGAAGATCAATCTTAGTGAACCATTTAGCCCCCTTAATGCGAGCGAACAAATCAGTCAACAATGGCAAAGGATACTGATATTTGACTGTAATCTTATTCAAAAGACGATAATCTATGCAAGGCCTCAAGGAACCATCTTTTTTGGCCACAAAAAAAAAACCTGCTCCCAAAGGGGACGAAGATGGACGGATATGTCCCTTTTCCAAGGACTCCTTAACATAATTCCGCATAGCAGTATGCTCTGGCACTGACAGATTGAACAAACGACCTTTAGGGAATTTACTGCCGGGAATCAAATCTATAGCACAATCGCAATCCCTGTGAGGAGGAAGCGAACTGAGCTTAGGCTCCTCAAAAACCTCCCGATAATCAGACAAAAATACCGGAACCTCAGAAGGAGTAGATGAAGCGATAGAAATCAGAGATGCATCATCATGAACCCCCTGACATCCCCAGCTTAACACAGACATTGTTTTCCAGTCCAGGACTGGGTTATGAGTTTGTAACCATGGCAGACCAAGCACTAAGACATCATGTAAATTATACAGTACCAGGAAGCGAATCACCTCCTGATGAACGGGAGTCATACGCATGGTCACTTGTGTCCAGTACTGAGGTTTATTCATAGCCAAAGGTGTAGAGTCAATTCCTTTCAAAGGAATAGGAACTTCCAGAGGCTCCAGACTAAACCCACAGCGATTGGCAAATGACCAATCCATAAGACTCAGGGCAGCGCCTGAATCCACATAGGCATCGACGGAAATGGATGATAATGAACAAATCAGCGTCACAGACAGAATGAACTTAGACTGTAAAGTACCAATGGCAACAGACTTCTCAACCTTTTTTGTGCGTTTAGAGCATGCTGATATAACATGAGCTGAATCACCACAATAAAAACACAATCCATTTTTTTCCGCCTATAATTTTGCCGTTCACTTCTGGACTGAATTCTATCACATTGCATTATCTCAGGTGCCTGTTCAGAAGACACCGCCAAATGGTGCACAGGTTTGCGCTCCCGTAAACGCCGATCAATCTGAATAGCCATAGTCATGGACTCATTCAGACCTGTAGGCGCCGGGAACCCCACCATAACATCTTTAATGGCCTCAGAAAGGCCATCTCTGAATTTTGCAGCCAGAGCGTACTCATTCCACTGAGTAAGCACCGACCACTTCTGAAATTTCTGACAATATATTTCTGCTTCATCTTGCCCCTGAGAGAGAGCCAATAAAGCTTTTTCAGCCTGAATCTCTAGGTTAGGTTCCTCATAGAGCAAACCCAATGCCAGAAAAAACGCATCCACATTGAGCAACGCAGGATCCCCTGGTGCCAATGCAAATGCCCAATTCTGAGGGTCACCCCGCAGGAAATATATAACAATCTTGACCTGCTGAGCAGGGTCTCCAGAGGAGCGAGATTTCAAGGAAAGAAACAACTTGCAATTGTTCCTAAAATTCAGAAAACTAAATCTATCTCCAGAAAAAAACTCTGGGACAGGAATTCTAGGTTCAGACATAGGCGTATGTACAACAAAATCTTGTATATTTTGAACCTTAGCAGCAAGATTATTCAGGCTGGAAGCCAAACTCTGGACGTCCATGATAAACAGCTGAGGTCAGAGCCATTCAAGGATTAAGAGGAGGAAAGAAGCAGTCAAGCTGCAATTAAGGCTAGGCAGCAAACACTGAGGAGGAGAAAAAAAAAAAAAAAACTTCCTCAGACTACTTTTCCTCCTACTTCAGCCAAAACGATGACCAATTTTTTCAGGCCGGCTATACTGTCATGATCCCAATGGCAGGGGATCACAAAAGGACAAGCACAAAAACAAAACAAGCTCTAGGGTGATGGAACCTGAGCTGACCGCGATCCTGAACCTAAACACACAACTAGCAGTAGCCGGGGAACGTGCCTACGATGATTCCTAGACGTCTCGCGCCAGCCGAAGGATTAACTTCCCCTATAAGAAGAAACACAGACCTCACTTGCCTCCAGAGAAACACCCCACAGAAATAGCAGCCCCCCACATGTAATAACGGTGAAATGAGAGGAAAGCACATACGTAGTTATGAAAAATAGAATCAGCAAAAATGAGGCCCGCTAAAGCTAGATAGCAGAGGATACAAAAGTGAACTGCGCGGTCAGCGAAAAACCCTTCAAAAAACCATCCTGAAATTACTTGTACTCATGTGCCAACTCATGGAACATGAGGAGTAATTTCAGCCCACTAGAGCAACCAGCAGCAAGGAATCACATCTCTGCAAGCTGGACTAAGACAAAAATTAAGCAAAACATGGAACAGGAAAATCAAAACTTAGCTTGTCCTGAAGATAACAGACGCAGGGAGCAGAGGTAAAAAGACACGCTGATTACATTGATAGCCGGCGAGGAAATGACAAAAAAGCCAGGTTAAATAGGAAACTCCCATAACCTGATGGAACAGGTGGACACCAGAGACCGCAGAGAACACAAGTCACCCAGTACCATCAGTAACCACCAGAGGGAGCCCAAAACAGAACTCACAACACTTATCTACAGCATTATAGAATGCTGTAGATGAGCCCTGAAAGGCAGTAGCGGCATCTTATAGCGGCAAAATCTGCTGACAGGTCCCCTTTAGTACTAAAGGTGTTACATTTTTTTCTTTGTTTTCTTTTTTCTTACAAGTTAAGCTGAGCACTAGTTCTCGATGTCAAGCAGCAGCTGCAAAAGCAAACAAGCAAACAAGATTTTGGGATATATAAAAAGGGAGATAGAATCTCGCGATCCCAACTTATTATTACCCCTTTATAAATCACTTGTGAGGCCACATCTAGAATGTGGGATCCAGTTTTGGGCTCTACATTTAAAAAAGGATATTCCGAAATTAGATGGAAGACCTCTCAAATGATGAGAGGCTGGAAAAGTTGGGCTTGCTTAGCTTAGAAAAAGGATGCCTCAGAGAGGATGTCATTTATATTTATAAACTAGCTGAAGAGCCCGGCGTTGCCTGGGCATAGTAAATATCTGTGGTTAGTTATAGCACGTCACTTCTCTTATTTTCCCATCACGCCCCTCATTTTCCCAATCACATCTTTAATTTTCCCCCTCACATCTCTCATTTTCTCCCTCACACCTCTCATTTTCTCCCTCACTCCTCTCATTCCCGCCTAACACTTGCCATTTCGACCTCACATCTGTCATTTTCCGATCACTACACTATTTTCCCTCACTCCTCTCATTTTGCACTCACACCTTTTCATTTTCACCTCACACCTCTCATTTTCACCTCAGTATATACATGTTTGTCATCTCCCCTGTATATAGTATATATCTGTGTGTCATCTCCTCCTGTATATAGTATATACCTGTATGTCATCTTCTATATATAGCATATACCTGTATGTCATCTCCTCCTGTATATAGTATATACCTGTAGGTAATCTGCTCCTGTATATAGTATATACCTGTGTGTCATCTCCTCCTGTATATAGTATATACCTGTATGTCATCTCCTCCTGTATATAGTATGTACCTGTATGTCATCTCCTCCTCTATATAGTATATACCTGTGTGTCATCTCTCCTGTATATAGTATATATCTGTGTGTCATCTCCCCTGTATATAGTATATACCTGTGTGATCTCCTGTATTAGACCTCGTTCACACGTTATTTGCTCAGTATTTTTACCTCAGTATTTGTAAGATAAATTGGCAGCCTGATCCCCAGCCAACAGGAAGCCCTCCCCCCTGGCAGTATATATTAGCTCACACATACACATAATAGACAGGTCATGTGACTGACAGCTGCCGTATTTCCTATATGGTACATTTGTTGCTCTTGTAGTTTGTCTGCTTATTAATCAGATTTTTATTTTTGAAGGCTAATACCAGACTTGTGTGTGTTTTAGGGCGAGTTTCGTTTGTCAAGTTGTGTGTGTTGAGTTGTGTGTGGCGACATGCATGTAGCGACTTTTGTAAGATGAGTTTTGTGTGGCAACATGCGTGTAGCAACTTTTTGTGTGTCGAGTTGCATGTGACAGGTTAGTGTAGCAAGTTGTGTGCAGCAAGTTTTGCGCATGGCGAGTTTTGCGCGTGGTGAGTTTTATGTCTGGTGCCTTTTGAGTATGTGCAAGTTTTGTGTGAGGCAACTTTTGCATGTGTTGCAAATTTTGTGCATGTGGCAATTTTTCCGCGTGTGCAAATTTTGCGTGTGGCGAGTTTTCCATGAGGTGAGTTTTGCACTTGTGGCGAGTTTTGCGTGAGCCTAGTTTTTGCATGTGGCGAGTTTTGCGCGTGGTGAGTTTTGAGCGGCGACTTTTGTGTTTCGACTTTTATGTGGCGAGGTTGGTGTATGTGTGGTGAAATGTGTGCTGAGGGTGGTATATGTGTTCAAGCACGTGGTAGTGTGTGGCGCATTTTGTGTGTGTTCATATGCCATGTGTGGTGAGTATCTCATGTCGGGGCCCCACCTTAGCAACTGTACGGTATATACTCTTTGGCGCCATCGCTCTCATTCTTTAAGTCCCCCTTGTTCACATCTGGCAGCTGTCAATTTGCCTCCTACACTTTTCCTTTCACTTTTCCCCATTATGTAGATAGGGGAAAAATGGTTTGGTGAATTGGAAAGCGCAGGGTTAAAATTTCACCTCACAACGTAGCCTATGACGCTCTCAGGGTCCAGACGTGTGACTGTGCAAAATTTTGTTTCTGTAGCTGCGACGCCTCCAACACTTTTCCTTTCACTTTTTTCCCCATTATATAGATAGGGGCAAAATTGTTTGGTGAATTGGAAAGCACGGGGTTAAAATTTCACCTCACAACGTAGCCTATGACGCTCTCAGGGTCCAGACGTGTGACTGTGCAAAATTTTGTTGCTGTAGCTGCGACGCCTCCAACATTTTTCCTTTCACTTTTTTCCCCATTATGTAGATAGGGGCAAAATTGTTTGGTGAATTGGAACGCGCGGGGTTAAAATTTCGCCTCACAATATAGCCTATGACGCTCTCGGGGTCCAGACGTGTGACTGTGCAAAATTTTGTGGCTGTAGCTGCGACGGGTGCAGATGCCAATCCCGGACATACACACATACACACACACACACACACACACACACATTCAGCTTTATATAGTAGATATATGTACAGTTATATAAAAAGTTTGGGCACCCCTAATAATCTTAAGCTTAATGTTTTATAAAAATTGTTTTTTTGCAACAGCTATTTCAGTTTCAGATATCTAATAACTGTTGGACACAGTAATGTTTCTGCCTTGAGATGAGGTTTATTGTACTAACAGAAAATGTGCAATCTGCATTCAAACAAAATTTGACAGGTGCATAAGTATGGGCACCCTTATCATTTTCTTGTTTTAAATACTCCTACCTACTTTTTACTGACTTACTAAAGCACTTTTTTTGGTTTTCTAACCTCATTGAGCTTTGAAATTCATAGCCAGGTGTATGCAATCATGAGAAAAGCTACTTAAAGTGGCCACTTGCAAGTTGTTCTCCTGTTTGAATCTCCTCTGAATAGTTGCATCATGGGCTCCTCAAAACAACTGTCTAATGATCTGAAAACAAAGATTATTCAACATAGTTGTTCAGGGGAAGGATACAAAAAGCTGTCTCAGAGATTTAACCTGTCAATTTCCACTGTGAGGAACATAGTAAGGAAATGGAAGAACACAGGTACAGTTCTTGTTAAGGCCAGAAGTGGCAGGCCAAGAAAAACATCAGAAAGGCAGAGAAGAAGAATGGTGAGATCAGTCAAGGACAATCCTCAGACCTCCTCCAGAGAGCTGCAGCATCAACTTGCTGCAGATGGTGTCACTGTGCATCGGTCAACTATACAACGCACTTTGCACAAGGAGAAGCTGTATAGGAGAGTGATTCGAAAGAAGCCATTTCTGCAAGCACGCCACAAACAGAGTCGGCTGAGGTATGCAAAAGCACATTTGGATAAGCCAATTTCTTTTTGGAAGAAGGTCCTGTGGACTGATGAAACCAAGTTTGAATTGTTTTGTTATACAAAAAGGCGTTATGCATGGCAGCCAAAAAACACCTCATTCCAAGAAAAACACTTGCTACCCACAGTAAAATTTGGTGGCGGTTCCATCATGCTTTGGGGCTGTGTGGCCAATCCCAGCACCGGGAATCTTGTTAAAGTTTAAGGACGCATGGATTCCTCTCAGTATCAGCTGATTCTTGACAATAATGTTCATGAATCAGTGACAAAGTTGAAGTTACACAGGGGATGGATCTTTCAGCAAGACAATGATCCAAAACACCGCTCCAAATCTACTCAGGCATTCATGCAGAGGAACAATTACACTGTTCTGGAATGGCCATCCCAGTCCCCACACATGAATATCATTGAACATCTGTGGGATCATTCGAAGAGGGCTGTCCATGCTCGGTGACCATCAAACTTAACTGAACTGGAATTGTTTTGTAAAGAGGAATGGTCAAAAATACCTTCATCCAGGATCCAGAAACTCATTAAAAGCTACAGGAAGCGACGAGAGGCTGTTATTTTTGCAAAAGGAAGATCTACTAAATATTAATGTCACTTTTCTGGTGGGTGCCCATACTTATGCACTTGTCAAATTTTGTTTGAATGCAGATTGCACATTTTCTGTTAGTACAATAAACCTCATTTCAAGGCAGAAACATTACTGTGTCCAACAGTTATTAGATATATAAAACTGAAATGGCTGTTGCAAAAAAAGAATTTTTATAAAACATTAAGCTTAAGATTAATGGGGTGCCCAAACTTTTTCATATAACTGTATAGTCAGTACAAAGGACTGGAGCATGACTTATTCCTTCCAATGACCATATTCAGGACCAGGGGGCTACCTTTATGGCTGGAAGAAAAGCGATTCTGACAGCTAAATAGTTAAGGGTTCTTTACAGTCAGAGCAGTCAGAATGTGGAATGCCCTACCACAAGAGGTAGTAATGGCAGACATTATAACAGCTTTTAAAAAAGGGCTGGACGATTTCCTCAGTACACATAACATTGCTGGCTATAGTTAATTTAGTGACAAAATGTCCAATTGGTGGAGAAAGGTTGGCTTGATGGGCATAGGTCTTTTTTCAATCTATGTAACTATGTACACTGCTCAAAAAATAAAGGGAACACTAAAAGCCCACATCCTAGATATCACTGAATTAAATATTCCAGTTGCAAATCTTTATTCATTACATAGTGGAATGCGTTGAAAAGAGTAAAACATAAAAATGATCAATGTAAATCAAAATTAATATACCATGAGAAGTCTGAATTTGGAATGATACTCAAAATCAAAGTGGAAAACCAAATTACAGGCTGATCCAACTTCAGTATAAATGCCTGAAGACAAGGAAATGATTGTTAGGGGTCGAGTTCCCGCCTCTGCATAGGGGGAGTCTCGAACCATCTCTGCTTCGGTCTCCCATTCTCCTCCAGCCGCAGTGGAGCCTGCTCAGCAGAGACATCGGTCTCAGCATCTGGCTCAGCCTGATACTGTGCGGATGGTTACTGCTGCCTTTCCAGGCTCAGCCATTGTAGCCAGTACTGGTCAGCGGCGAGCAGATGTCTCTGTAACTAAGTTTTTCCCCTTCTGAGCATGCCCAAGGTAAGACCTCTCATTGGAGGTCAGGGGTCACATGCTCAGGTACTACAGCAGCTCCCATTGGTCCTCTAGGAAGGTCCTGAAGTTGTTCAGGTACTGTGGCAGCTTCCATTGGTCCTCTAGGAAGGTCCTAAAGTTGCTGCAGCTATAAATGGTTTGCATGGCCGCATAACCATGCGCTAGGATCAGCTTATGTCATGAGCTTTTGCTATTCAGTGGTCTTGTCTGATTGTGGTCAGTGTCTAGGCTGAAATAAGCCACCAAAATACCTGCACCTCCGGTGAGGAGTTTTGTATGGTGAATTCAGGGCTGGCGTAAAGCCATTAGAATTCTGGCTCCACCGGAGAGGAGGTGTTTGTGTGCTTGCTACTCCCTGACCACTGATTGCTTTTGCTGTTAGGCAGCTGTGTTCACCTGTGACGCTAACAGGGCACAGCGTTTTCCCTTTTGTGCGACTCTGAAGTAACAGAGTTCACATATCCCCTCATATTGTGCCGCCATTTGCTAGCAATAGGTTCGTCTCCTGCACTGTGGACCCGGGCTGCTTACTCAGTGCGTTCTGCCAGCCCTAACATAATTGTAGCGCCAGGGTCTGGCTAGGATTGGCGGACAAATAGCAATCTTTGTGGTATATCCAGAAGCTGGAGGACAGGTTTGCGGCTCTCAAGCACACAACCTCAGCTGTGGATGTTACTGCAGTAGCTGTTCAGGCTGCTAGCGTGGCTGCAGCAACTTTGTCCACTGCCACCCCTGCTCCGACTCTATCTCGCCTCCCTCTGCCAGAAAAATTTTCTGGTGATGGCAAATCTTGTAGGGGTTTCGTGAGCCAGTGCTCTATACACCTCGAGCTCCTAGCTGCACGTTTCCCTACAGAGCGTGCAAAGGTGGGATTCATTATGTCTCGCCTGTCGGACAGGGCGTTAGAGTGGGCTACGCCGCTGTGGCAGCGTGGCAATCATGTGGTGCAGAGTGCTCCGCTGTTCTGGAGCACTCTGAAACAGGTCTTCTTAGGACCTCGAGTCACCCATGATACGGCGCTCCAACTGTTGGAATTGACTCAGGATTCGTCCTTGGTCAGCCATTTTGCCGTCCACTTCCGCACCTTAGCATCTGAGCTGGAGTGGTCAGATAAAGCCCTCATTCCTATATTTTGGAGGGGGCTGGCTGACCATGTTAAAGACTCTCTGGCCACTAGGGAGATTCCCGCCACACTGGAGGAGCTAATAGCAGTGTCTACTCGTATTGATCTCCGTTTTAACGAGCAGAGGTTAGAGCGAGCCCAGTGTAGGCAGAGGTTTTAGCTGGCTCCCACCTTCACAAAACCTTTGGAATCTCCGATCCAGGCACCCAAGTCACATGAGGCCTTGGAGGTGTCACGAGCGGGATCTAAGTCCCGGACCGCTCGTGCACTTAGAGTCTGTCATGTTTGCCGGCAGTCAGGACATCTTGCCACCAGATGTTCCCAGCAGTCGGGGAAACAGCGTCTAGTGGTAGTAGGTGGAGGTACACTAGACATGGCGATGTTTGCCTCCAAATTGTCCTTTAAGATGACAATTACCATTGACCTATCCACTCATTCGGTAGAGCTTTGCGTGGATTCTGGGGCGGAGGGCAATTTTATGTCTTCTCCCTTCTCCCAAAGACACGCAATACCTCTGGTGATGCTCGCCCAACCAGTGACTGTACGAGTGGTGAATAGGTCGACACTGCCCTCACAGATTACACGCCTGACCATCCCATTTACTCAATCCATGTCGCCATCTCATCAAATGATAATATCTCTGTTCGTCATGCCTGAGGGAATTGATAAGTTCCTGTTAGGGATACCTTGGATACGGTACCACTCTCTTCATATTGAGTGGTCCACAGGCAGGATTTTGGGATGGAGTGAATCTTGTGGGGGTAGATGTCAGAGGGAATGCGTTCTGGTTGCTACTACTGAGGTACCCGCAGATCTTTCCTCTCTCCCCAAGCACTATTGGTCCTATGCGGATGTGTTCTCCAAAAGGTCTGCGGAGACCCTTCCGCTTCACCGCCCCTATGACTGTCCTATTGACCTCTTGCCTGGTGCTGAGCCTACCTACTCGGGGTCGAATCTATCCGTTATCTCTCCCGGAGACGGAGGCAATGTCCCAGTACATTCAAGAGAATCTGGCAAGAGGATTCATTAGGAAGTCAGTGTCACCTGCAGGGGCTGGGTTCTTCTTCGTGCAGAAGAAGAATGGAGAACTACGTCCATGCATAGACTACAGTGGTCTTAACGCCATCACCATTAAGAATAAATACCCACTACCCCTGATATCTGAGCTTTTTGATAGGCTACGTGGAGCAAGGGTATTTACTAAGTTCAGGAGGCTAATTTGCATATTCCAGGTGCCTTCTGGGAGAAGCGAAGTCTCCCTAAGCTAGAAGATCGTTGGGTACAGTCGGGACCAGCTGCTTCGAAAGCATCACCAAACCAGGGATTCAAGCTTCAGGAGGCTAATTTGCATATTCCAGGTGCCTTCTGGGAGAAGCGAAGTCTCCCTAAGCTAGAAGATCGTTGGGTACAGTCGGGACCAGCTGCTTCGAAAGCATCACCAAACCAGGGATTCAAGCTTCAGGAGGCTAATTTGCATATTCCAGGTGCCTTCTGGGAGAAGCGAAGTCTCCCTAAGCTAGAAGATCGTTGGGTACAGCCGGGACCAGCTGCTTCGAAAGCATCACCAAACCTTTGCCTGTAGGACATTATTGCAAGAGAGCTTGGCTGAGTAGATTACACAAGAAGGAAAACACACAGCAAGTCAACAGGATCTAGGAGCAACATGGCAGATGTGACAACCTACATGGTGAGCTGCAGCATGTGCTACATGTTCACAGATCGACCAGAAGAAGAATCCAATTTCACCTGTCAGAAGTGTAGACTAGTGGCCCTTTTAGAAGAAAAGGTGCGGGGTCTGGAAGAAAGAATAGCAACTTTGAAACTCATCAAAGAGAATGAAGACTTTCTAGACAGAACAGAAGCATCTCTACTGGTCACAGAAGGTGCAAAAAGTGTCAGAGAACCTCCAAAAGCAGATGAGTGGAAGCATGTGACCAAAAGAAGCAAGAAGACCATGGAGAAATCACCAACCACACAACTGAAGAACCGATATCAAATCTTTGTAGAGGATGAAGATGGCACACCTAAGAATGAAGCAATACCAGCAAGCAAAAAAGAAAAGGGCACACAGCAACAAGTGACAGCAAAAAGTACAGCCAAGAAGCAACGAAGAGTGGTGGTGGTGGGAGACTCACTACTGAGAGGCACCGAAGCAGCCATCTGCAGACCGGACATAACTGCAAGAGAAGTATGCTGCCTTCCAGGTGCGATGATCAAGGATGTGACCGATAGGATACCAAAGCTCTTCAGCTCCAAGGACGTCCACCCATTTCTTCTGATACATGTTGGCACCAATGACACGGCAAGGAAGGACCTACCGACAATCTGCAAGGACTTTGAAGAGTTGGGGAAGAAAGTAAAGGAACTGGATGCACAGGTAGTTTTTTCTTCTATCCTTCCAGTAGACGGGCATGGCACCAGGAGATGGAACAGGATCCTTGATGCAAACAACTGGCTAAGACGATGGTGCAGACAACAAGGATTTGGATTCCTGGACCACGGTGTGAATTACTGGTATGATGGACTCCTCGCCAGAGACGGACTACACCTCAACAAACCTGGGAAACACACATTCGCCAGAAGACTCGCTACACTCATCAGGAGGGCGTTAAACTAGAAGAAGAGGGGACGGGAAGAAAAACATTAGACTCGAACAAAGACGACCCAGGAAAACATACTCAGAAGGGAGGTAAGAACATTTCTAAAACAATCCACAGTGAGGAGATTGGAACAAAACAAAATCCTCTAAACTGCATGCTCGCAAACGCCAGAAGCCTGACAAACAAGATGGAAGAACTAGAAGCAGAAATATCTACAGGTAACTTTGACATAGTGGGAATAACCGAGACATGGTTAGATGAAAGCTATGACTGGGCAGTTAACTTACAGGGTTACAGTCTGTTTAGAAAGGATCGTAAAAATCGGAGAGGAGGAGGGGTTTGTCTCTATGTAAAGTCTTGTCTAAAGTCCACTTTAAGGGAGGATATTAGCGAAGGGAATGAGGATGTCGAGTCCATATGGGTTGAAATTCATGGAGGGAAAAATGGTAACAAAATTCTCATTGGGGTCTGTTAAAAACCCCCAAATATAACAGAAAGCATGGAAAGTCTACTTCTAAAGCAGATAGATGAAGCTGCAACCCATAATGAGGTCCTGGTTATGGGGGACTTTAACTACCCGGATATTAACTGGGAAACAGAAACCTGTGAAACCCATAAAGGCAACAGGTTTCTGCTAATAACCTAGAAAAATTATCTTTCACAATTGGTGCAGAATCCAACCAGAGGAGCAGCACTTTTAGACCTAATACTATCTAATAGACCTGACAGAATAACAAATCTGCAGGTGGTTGGGCATTTAGGAAATAGCGACCACAATATTGTGCAGTTTCACCTGTCTTTCACTAGGGGGACTTGTCAGGGAGTCACAAAAACATTGAACTTTAGGAAGGCAAAGTTTGAACAGCTTAGAGATGCCCTTAATCTGGTAGACTGGGACAATATCCTCAGAAATGAGAATACAGATAATAAATGGGAAATGTTTAAGAACATCCTAAATAGGCAGTGTAAGCGGTTTATACCTTGTGGGAATAAAAGGACTAGAAATAGGAAAAACCCAATGTGGCTAAACAAAGAAGTAAGACAGGCAATTAACAGTAAAAAGAAAGCATTTGCACTACTAAAGCAGGATGGCACCATTGAAGCTCTAAAAAACTATAGGGAGAAAAATACTTTATCTAAAAAACTAATTAAAGCTGCCAAAAAGGAAACAGAGAAGCACATTGCTAAGGAGAGTAAAACTAATCCCAAACTGTTCTTCAACTATATCAATAGTAAAAGAATAAAAACTGAAAATGTAGGCCCCTTAAAAAATAGTGAGGAAAGAATGGTTGTAGATGACGAGGAAAAAGCTAACATATTAAACACCTTCTTCTCCACGGTATTCACGGTGGAAAATGAAATGCTAGGTGAAATCCCAAGAAACAATGAAAACCCTATATTAAGGGTCACCAATCTAACCCAAGAAGAGGTGCGAAACCGGCTAAATAAGATTAAAATAGATAAATCTCCGGGTCCGGATGGCATACACCCACGAGTACTAAGAGAACTAAGTAATGTAATAGATAAACCATTATTTCTTATTTTTAGTGACTCTATAGCGACAGGGTCTGTTCCGCAGGACTGGCGCATAGCAAATGTGGTGCCAATATTCAAAAAGGGCTCTAAAAGTGAACCTGGAAATTATAGGCCAGTAAGTCTAACCTCTATTGTTGGTAAAATATTTGAAGGGTTTCTGAGGGATGTTATTCTGGATTATCTCAATGAGAATAACTGTTTAACTCCATATCAGCATGGGTTTATGAGAAATCGCTCCTGTCAAACCAATCTAATCAGTTTTTATGAAGAGGTAAGCTATAGACTGGACCACGGTGAGTCATTGGACGTGGTATATCTTGATTTTTCCAAAGCGTTTGATACCGTGCCGCACAAGAGGTTGGTACACAAAATGAGAATGCTTGGTCTGGGGGAAAATGTGTGTAAATGGGTTAGTAACTGGCTTAGTGATAGAAAGCAGAGGGTGGTTATAAATGGTATAGTCTCTAACTGGGTCGCTGTGACCAGTGGGGTACCGCAGGGGTCAGTATTGGGACCTGTTCTCTTCAACATATTCATTAATGATCTGGTAGAAGGTTTACACAGTAAAATATCGATATTTGCAGATGATACAAAACTATGTAAAGCAGTTAATACAAGAGAAGATAGTATTCTGCTACAGATGGATCTGGATAAGTTGGAAACTTGGGCTGAAAGGTGGCAGATGAGGTTTAACAATGATAAATGTAAGGTTATACACATGGGAAGAGGGAATCAATATCACCATTACACACTGAACGGGAAACCACTGGGTAAATCTGACAGGGAGAAGGACTTGGGGATCCTAGTTAATGATAAACTTACCTGGAGCAGCCAGTGCCAGGCAGCAGCTGCCAAGGCAAACAGGATCATGGGGTGCATTAAAAGAGGTCTGGATACACATGATGAGAGCATTATACTGCCTCTGTACAAATCCCTAGTTAGACCGCACATGGAGTACTGTGTCCAGTTTTGGGCACCGGTGCTCAGGAAGGATATAATGGAACTAGAGAGAGTACAAAGGAGGGCAACAAAATTAATAAAGGGGATGGGAGAACTACAATACCCAGATAGATTAGCGAAATTAGGATTATTTAGTCTAGAAAAAAGACGACTGAGGGGCGATCTAATAACCATGTATAAGTATATAAGGGGACAATACAAATATCTCGCTGAGGATCTGTTTATACCAAGGAAGGTGACGGGCACAAGGGGGCATTCTTTGCGTCTGGAGGAGAGAAGGTTTTTCCACCAACATAGAAGAGGATTCTTTACTGTTAGGGCAGTGAGAATCTGGAATTGCTTGCCTGAGGAGGTGGTGATGGCGAACTCAGTCGAGGGGTTCAAGAGAGGCCTGGATGTCTTCCTGGAGCAGAACAATATTGTATCATACAATTATTAGGTTCTGTAGAAGGACGTAGATCTGGGTATTTATTATGATGGAATATAGGCTGAACTGGATGGACAAATGTCTTTTTTCGGCCTTACTAACTATGTTACTATGTTACTATGTAGATCTGCGGGGTGCTTACAACCTGATTTGCATCCGTGAGGGGGACAAATGGAAGACGGCTTTTAACACCAGGGAATTATGAATATCTGGTGATGCCCTTCGGACTAATGCCCCAACCGTTTTCCAAGACTTTGTAAACGACATCTTCCGGGAGATGCTCACCACCTCGGTCGTAGTCTTATCTGGATGATATTCTCATCTACTCTCCAGATATTGACTCCCATCGGAGAGATGTTTGCAAAGCCTTCGACCTCTTACAGGCAAACTCCCTCTACGCCAAGTTGGAGAAGTGTGTGTTTGAGCAGGAGTC
Source organism: Ranitomeya imitator (assembly GCF_032444005.1). Classification (NCBI taxonomy): domain Eukaryota; kingdom Metazoa; phylum Chordata; class Amphibia; order Anura; family Dendrobatidae; genus Ranitomeya; species Ranitomeya imitator. The sequence continues at coordinate 411,518,227 of NC_091286.1, read as the reverse complement.
CTTGCCTTTCCTTGGCTATATCATCTCTGTTCAGGGATTGGCTATGGATCCTGCCAAGCTGCAGGCTGTGATGGACTGGCAAGAACCCCATTCTCTTAAAGCGATGCAGCACTTTATGGGGTTCATTAATTACTATCGCCAGTTCATTCCACACTTCTCAACTTTGGTAGCTCCTTTGGTTGCTTTCACCAAGAAGGGAGCAAATCCCAAGTTGTGGTCGGAGGAGGTCTCCAAGGCCTTTCTCTCAAGTCACACTTCACTAGCGCTCCCGTCCTACATCGCCCCAATGTAGATAAGTAATTTTTATTATGGAGGTGGATGCCTCATCCGTTGGTGCTGGAGAAGTCCTCTTCCAAAAGGATGCTCAAGTTCGGAAGTATCCTTGCTTCTTCTCCAAGACCTTTTCACCAGCGGAGAGGAATTATTCCATCGGGGACAGGGAGTTGCTAGCCATGAAGTTGGCTTTCTCAGAGTGGATACACCTCTTGGAGGGAGTTCGCTTTCCCTTCCAAGTGTTCACAGACCACAAGAACTTGGTGTACTTACAGACGGCCCAGCGGCTGAATTCTCGCCAGGCTAGATGGTCCCTGCCCATCTCCTGATTCCGTTTTACTCTCTATTTTCTCTCTGGGGAGAAGAACATTTGTGCCGACGCTCTCTCTCGTTCCGTAGTGTTATCTGAGGAGGAGGAGGAACCTCGGCTTATTGTCTCTTCTGAGAGCCTGAGAACTGTGGCTCCGGTTTCGTTAGAGTCTGTGCCCCCAGGCAAGACTTTCATTCCATCTAATTTGCGACCGGAGGTTCTCTTTTAGGCTCACTCGTCCAGGGTGGGTGGACATTTTGGGACCAAGAGGACATCTGAGCTTTTGGCTAGGACATACTAGTGGCCGCATATGGCCCGTGACGTCGGGGACTATATTCGGGCGTGTGTCTCCGTCAAGAATCAGTCTCCTCGGCAACGGCCTGCTGGGCAACTTTACCCCCTGCCGGTGGCAGACAGGCCCTGGGAGATGGTCGGGATGGACTTCGTGGTGGGCTTACCCAAGTCTCGTAACTGCACCGTTATCTGGGTTGTCACCGATCATTTCTCTAAGATGGTGCACTTGGTGCTGCTTCAACTGTTACCTTCTGCACGGGCCTTGGCGGCGTTGTTCATTAAGCATATTTTCCGTTTACATGGCATGCCTGATAAAATTGTCAGTGACCGGGGTTCCCAGTTCGCGTCTCGGTTTTGGAGAGAGCTCTGTTGTTTACTCAGCATAGAACTAAATCTCTCCTCTGCATATCATCCCGAGACAAATGGGTTGGTAGAGAGGGCCAACCAGACTCTGGTGACATATTTGCGACATTTTATCTCTGCTAGGCAGGATGACTGGTCATCTTTGCTACCTCGGGCAGAATTTGCTCTGAACAACGCCTTAGCCGATTCCACTGGGCAGACTCCTTTTCTCCTTAATTACGGCCAGCATCCGCGTGTCCCTGTGCCCATTCCCGTGTCATCCACTGATTCCAGGGTGGCAGATTGGGCAGTGGAGGCACGTGACATATGGGACCGCACACAGGATGCCATTCGGGCTTCCAAGGAGAGAATGAGGGTTTCTGCTGATGCTCACCGGCGCCCCGCTCCGACCTTTGCTCCTGGCGACTTAGTGTGGCTCTCTACCCGTAACATCAGGCTGCAAGTTAAATCCACTAAGTTTGCGCCTCGCTACATTGGTCCTTTCAAGGTTCTGGAACAGGTTAACCCTGTGGTACCGTTTGGCTATTCCTCCGCGCCCTGGTATCACCGACACCTTCCGCGTCTCACTCTTCAAGCCTGTCTATATGTCCCAGATTTCTGAGTCATCTGCCGTGACATCGAGTTCGTCCACGGATGAGTACGAGGTGAATGCTATCGTGGGGTGCAAGGTAGTACGTGGCAAAAATACTATCTGGGGGACTGGAAGGGCCACGGTCCTGAGGACAGAACCTGGGAACCTGTAGATCACATTCGGGCTCCGCTGCTCATTGTAGCCTTTGAGCGTAGTGAGGCCCAAGGTGGGGTGGGTCCCTAGGAGGGGGGGGGTAATGTTAGGAGTCGAGTTCCCGCCACTGCACAGGGGGAATTTCGAACGAACCTTGTCTGCTGTGGTCTCTCATTCTGCATCAGCCGCAGTGGAGCCTGCTCAGCGGAGACGTCTGTCCCAGCGTCTTGCTCAGTCTGGTTCTGTGCAAAGGGTTACTGCTGCCTTTCCAGGCTCTGCCATTGTAGCCTGTACTGATCAGCGGCGAGCAGACGTCTCTGGGACTAAGTCCTGCTTTTCCCCTTCTGAGCATGCCCAAAGGAAGACCTCTCAGTGGAGGTCTGGGGTCACATGCTCAGGTACTGCAGTAGCTCCTATTGGTCCTCCAAGAAAGTCCTGAAGTTGCTCAGTTACTGTAGCAGTTCTCATTGGTCCTCTAGGAAGGTCCTGGACTTGCTGCAGCTATAAAAGGTTCGTGCTAGTATACACTTGTTTATGTGTGTGTGTTGTGAGTGAAAGTCGCTCTTTAATCATCCCCTCCCTTGTGTTTGAATGCTCGCGTAAGGAGGATGATTGTATTCCAGCACCTGACTTTACCAACATAATACACAAACAGCGTCTATTGCTGTGACCGGCAGTGCGGCACCGCATGCACTCTCGTGCTACTTTATTATTATTTCCGTTAGGTGCAGTACTGCGGCCCTGTGACGCAACAGGGTTTGCTTCTTTCACACAGGGTGAAGCTAACCCGTGTGTGTATTCTCATTGTACCGCCATGTAGTCCGTCATTGTTTAGCAGCAGGGTCCATCTCTGCACAGTGGACCCTGGGCTGCGAACGCACCTTATTCCTTTTCTCTCATTATTTGGTGCGTTCCGCTAGCCCTAACACCTTTTTGCCACAGCTCACATTGATGTGCCATCCTGGATGAGCTGCACTACCTGAGCCCCTTGTGTGGGTTGTAGAGTCCGTCTTATGCTACCACGAGTGTGATAGCACAACCAACATTCAAAAGTGACCAAAACATCAGCCAGAAAGCATTGGTACTGAGATGTGGTCTGTGGTCCCCACCTGCAGAACCACTCCTTTATTGAGTGTGTCTTGATAATTGCCAATAATTTCCATCTGTTATCTATTCCATTTGCACAACAGCCTGTGAAATTGATTGTCAAACGGTGTTGCTTCCTAAGTGGACAGTTTGATTTCACAGAAGTTTGATTTACTTGGAGTTATATTCTGTTGTTTACGTGTTCCCTTTATTTTTTTGAGCAGTGTATACAGCGAACATTTACACTTATAAGGTTAATATGTAATTTAAAATCACAGGATAAAAACAGCCTTACCAACTCCCAGTCAGATTATCAATGCACTAGCAGGATGCATGAGACCCTTATGATAAAGGCGGGGGCAGCACAAGTGCAAAATAGTGATGAAGCAATCACTCACAAACCTATCAATTCATGGAGGGGTTGGTTGCCCAGTGTTAAAAATGCACATGGATGAGGCCTGTAAGCATTTTTCTGTGAATAGTCTTGAATTCACGTCCTTCTGTGAGCCGTCAATATCTAATGTACAAAAATCTTTGTCACATGCTTTGTCATTGTAGAAAGTTGTATGATGCGGCTGCTAATCAGGATACTTGGAAGATAAAGAATGTAAGGCCCGGGTCACACTTGCGAGTGTAATGCAAGAAACTCACGCAAGTCTCTCGCATCAATACCCGGCACTGTCACCGGCTCTCAGGACCGGAGCGTTCAGCTGCATAGAAATAGATGTAGCCGCACATTCCAGTCCCGAGTGCCGGCGGTAGTGTCGGATATTGATGCGAGTTTTTCGCATTGCACGTGCAAGTGTGACCCCGGCCTAAGAAGCAAACTCTGTGATCTGTTCACATTTCAATTATTGAGTCCTAAATTCAATTCCATCCAAGATCAACAACTGCATGAAAGCTGCATGTTCTTTCCATGGTTGCATGTGCATCTTAATGGTACGCCAGTTTTAATTCACACACCAGAAACCTGCTGTGAGTGACAAAACTTCTGTACAGCACTGCAATATAAAATACATAATAAGCAAAAGAATAAATGAATGAACATGCTCTGTGTCACCTAATGTGAAGAACTAGTAAGCTGTAATGTAATGCAATGATATAATGGGATCCCAGGGGTACCTTTTCTCTTTGTGGAGAGTGACATGTCAAGCCTGACATGCCAAGGTGAGGAGACTTTTAAGACACTATGGTTCTCTGGAAAATATGCAAATTGTCTCTTCAGAGAGGGAGAGCATTAAGCCCCCGTCACACATAGCGAGATCGCTAGCGAGATCGCTGCTGAGTCACAAGTTTTGTGACGCAACAGCGACCTCAGTAGTGATCTCGCTATGTCTGACACGTAGCAGCGACCAGGCCCCTGCTGTGAGATCGCTGGTCGTGTCGGAATGGCCTGGACCGTTTTTTGATCGTTGAGGTCCCGCTGGGTAGCACACATCGCTGTGTTTGACACCTTACCAACGACCTCGTTGACAGGACGTCCCATTGAATCGTCATGAAATAGCATCGTTGTACAGGTCGCTACAGGTTGCCGCATCGCTGCGGCGTCGTTGGGGAGATCTCACTGTGTGACATCTCACCAGCGACCACATAGCGACGCAGCAACGATCCCTGACAGGTCGTATCGTTGTTGGGATCGCTTAAGCGTCGCTAAGTGTGACGGGGCCTTTAGAACCACCTATAGGAAGTAGCAATCCTAAAAGTCAATATCGACTCTCCTATGAGCCTTGTCACCTGACTTAGGTGATTGGGGCACCAAACATACATCATGATTTTCAGGAGTGGTTGCTGATGTTAGTTTATGTACACGTGTACACATAAGAGCGTACATGAGCATAATAAGAGATCACTGTGTATTTAGTTCATACAGGCTAAGGGTAGGTTCACACAAGAATCGTTCAGTTTCATCCAGAAAAGTGGGACAATTCTTTTCTCACTTGTTATCCTTTTTTTTACAGCAGCAGCTATTAATCATTTACAGGACCATTTACAATTTCCTATGTTCTAGAATTGCAATGTATCTGTACAAATCGGATTCCATACTGTGGCTCAGTATGGTATTTTATTCATTTTTGCGCACCTATAGACTTGAATGGCCAAGTCTCATCTGATTTACGAAAAGAAACTATTGCATGCTGCAATTATTATCACACGCAGATTCGATTAGTGAAAAACATCGCCCATCTGCACCGCCCCATTGATTTTTTTTCACTGACTGCAGTACAATTATGTGCATGAGCCCTGACACAGACTTTCATAAGGAAATCTGTTGCTGTAGTTCCAGAAATCTGCTCTCTTTGCAATTTCACTGAGATCATATTTAGTGCTCCCATGTCATCCACTGTGTTACTATGTGGATGTCTGGTTACATTTATCACCTATATGTATGTATGTAAAATAACACTTGTGTGAAGAAAAACAAAAAGATAATAATGGGTTAAATCAGGCTGAAATGCAATTATATCAGATGTCATTTTTGGCTTTTATCTAACTGGGAGTCCACTGTCATTGTACATGGACTCAAGCAGACGGGATGTGTTCCCTGCGACCTATCTGTCACCAGTCAGTGCTAAGGTCCTACTAAGGAACTTATCATTATTATCTCATGTGAAAGGGCAGGGCTTGTGTGTCTCAAGCAAACATTTAAAACTATATCCTAAGGAGAGCACATATTGTTATTTTACTGGAAGCTAAGATCGGCTCTGTGGTGTAGAGCACGTCCACATGTGCACTAAACTTTTGTGTAACTAATGTCACTCCAAAGTGTCTAGCCAAACGAAACTGTACCAGTATTGTTTCATGATTTCCCCCTGGTCATTGACTTTGCTGGCATAAGGATTCCATGGCATTTTTAGGCCAATTCCGCGTAGGAAAAAACGCATCGTATGCACACAGCCGCTACGTTCTCACAATGAGTTTTTAGTGAATTTTTGACGTTGTGTATTGTTAAAAAAATGCAAGGAAACCATTTTAAAAATGTTTCACTATATTTGCAACATCAAAAACTAACCAAAAACTCATCGCGGGAACATAGTCTTACTTAACATTGAGTATAAGGCTATGTGCACATGTTGCGGATTTGCCTGCGGATTCGCAGCAGTTTTCCATCCGGTTTATAGTACCATGTAAACCTATGGAAAACCAAATCCTTAGTGCACATGCTGCGGAAAATACCGCACGGAAACGCAGCGCTGTATTCTCCGCAGCATGTCAATTCTTTGTGCAGATTCCGCAGCGTTTTACACCTATTCCTCAATAGGAATCCGCAGGTGTAAAAACGCAGGTGAAATCTGCACAAAAAAACGCAAATCTGCAGTAAATCCGCAGGCAAAACGCAGTGCGTTGTACCTGCGGATTTTTAAAAAACTTGAGCGGAAAAATCCGTACAGAAATCCGCAATGTGGGCACATAGCCTTAAATTCAGTAAATAGCTTCATTTTGCAGCATTTTTTTGCTATGGAGGATTACATGTGTGATTTGTCTGCAGTACAAGCTAAAAAAGTTTGTTTTATTCACCAAAAACGTTGCTAAGATCTTTTCAAAAATGTAGCACACATGCTATGCTGTATTTTCTTGCAGCATTTTTACACTTTCCTGGGCTGCTTTCACACATCAGGTTTTTGCTGTCAGGCACAATCCGGCGAATTTGGAAAAAAACGGATCCGTCGCAAATTTTGAAAAACTTTCATACGTTTTCGCCGGATCCATCGCCGGATAAAGCTAGTCAGAACAGGCGAAAAACGGATGAAACGTGAGGCCATCCGTCGCAATCCGTTGCTAATACAAGTCTATGAGAAAAAAAGTGTAATAACATGAAACTTGGCAATCAACTTGATTTTGAAATCCAGTGATATTTTTAATGCAGTCCTGTCACAGTAACATGAGACGTTTCGGTCCTATATGGACCTTCATCAGTCTGTTTACAAATAGGAAAAAAGTGGACCATAGACAAATAAACAATAAGCATAAAGTAATAGTCATCTTAGTTAAGTATATCAAATGTGACAAAATTATATACATGATATAATACATCAAGAATATCCTTATTAGGTGCTTAAGGTGAGGATAAAACAGGGGAATAATAGGAATGGGTTAGGGTACCTACCCGACTGCTATGGTGATATGGATATATACAGTAGAGGATAATATATAGCTGAAAGTAAGAATAATGAGAATAAGGTATATTGTGAGTCAAGGGGAAAGCAAAAGAATTGTCAATGGATCTGTGGGAAAAGGTAGTTGAACTGTATAAAACAGGAACGGGATACAAAAAGATATACAAGGAAGTGATAATGCCAATCAGCAGCATTCAAACTGTGATTAACAAATGGAAAATCAGGGGTTCTGTAAAAACAAGACCACGGTCAGGTAGACCAACAAAAATGTCATCCACAACTGCCAGGAAAATTGTTCGGGATGCAAAGAAAAACCCACAAATAACATCAGCTGAAATACAGGACTCTGAAAACTAGCGGTGTGGCTGTTTCAAGATGCACAATAAGGAGGCACTTGAAGAAAAATGGCCTGCATGGCTGAGTTGCCAGAAGAAAGCCATTACTGCGCTAATGCCACAAAGTATCTTGCTTACAATATGCTAAACAGCACAGAGACAAGCCTCAAAACTTCTGGAACAAGGTAATTTGGAGTGATGAGACCAAAATTGAACTTTTTGGTCACAACCATAAACATTACATTTGGAGGCCTATGATGAAAGGAACACCATTCTTACTATAAAGCACGGAGGTGGATCGCTAATGTTTTGGAGATGTGTGAGCTACAAAGGCACAGGAAACTTGGTCAAAGTTGAAGGAAAGATGAATGCAGCACGTTATCAGCAAATATTGGAGGCAACTTTGCACTCATCAGCTCGGAAGCTGCGCAAGGGACCTACTTGGACATGACAACGATCCAAAACTCAAGCCAAGTCGATCTGTCATTGGCTACAGCAGATCAAAGTGAAGGTTCTGGAGTGGCCATCTCAGTCCCCTGACCTCAATATCATTGAGCCACTCTGGAGAGATCTCAATCGCGCAGTTCATGCTAGACAGCCCAGGAATTTACAGGAACTGGAGGCTTTTTGCCAAGAAGAGTGAGGAGCTTTACTATCTGGGAAAAGAAAGAACCTCATGCCCATCTACCACAAAACACTTCAAACTGTCATTGTTGTTAGTGGGGGCAATACACGGTATTAAGAAATGGGGTATGTGAACTTTTGATCAGGGTCATTTGGATGTTTTAGGTTGTCATTATGATTTAAAAAGAGAAAACAGTAGTTTGACAATAAATTGAGCTTCACCCAACCACTAACAATGAGTGGAGAAAAAGTTTTGGTGTTAATTATATTCTCAGAAAAAAAGGACAAGAAAGCAAAAATTCTGCACAGGGTATGTAAACTTTTGAGCACAACTGTAACTAAAAAATATAGTTACTATTGAAATTAAGTAAACAATACCATCAGTTTAGGGTTTGCGAGAGAAAGATGCTGGACAATCGGAGGAAAAATGTCAGGAAAGTGTGAGACTGTGGTAGCTGATACAGTAAGTGTGTTCTCTGTGACAGCAAAGTTAGATTATTTTTTTTCCATTCAGTTGTTTTTCAGTGCCATTTTGTTGGTCTGTAACATTTAAGAATAATTCCTCAATTAAGGGCAGCAACATTACACATCTTTTGCCTGTATATTCTAGTGCCACTTGTCTCCTGACACAGAAGTGAGTGGCCCCCACACAACCCATTATTAAGTTAAAGGGTAATGCTTGAAGAAAAACAACATTAATTTTTTGGACTAGCTTATTATTGATTCATGCTTTGTCAGGGGAAAGTAGTTGCTAAATAAAGATAGTACAAAAGCATTGTATGGACATATGGACTTAAAGAGTTTTCATTGTTATTGCATAAATCAATAGCACATGTGAAATAAAAAACTTTGTAATATATCTTATCAGAGATATCTGCTTTTTGCTCCATAAGGACTGATCATTCATCTTCAAAATTCTCAATCCACAGGTAAAATCTATATTCAGGGAATGCAGATTTTTACATTAGTGAGAGCAGAGCCAGCGTCGCCACCAGGCACAACCAGGCAAGTGTTGGGACCCTGGACAAACAGTGGGTCCACTCTCTGTCGGGGACACCGTCGGCGTCGCTTGTCACTTGATAGTTACCACGTGTCGTCATCCATCTTCTGGGACCGGTCCTGCTCTGGGGGACCCATCCTGCTGCTGCCGCCCAACACTTCCTCCTTACGGATGTGCAGCAGCAGCATGGAGGTGGAGCCTTCACCGTGAGATTCCAACATGGACAACTTCATGCCTCACCTCAGGTAGTAGCGCGTCATCGTCCTGGTGTTGTGGTGGCTATAAGTTCCTCTGCCAGTGTTCCCACCTTTTCTGGCTGTAAGCAAAAGGATGAAGTGGGGATAATATATATGAAGGAGGGGGCAGGCAAGGCCCTGGGGGGTAATATATGTGAAAGATGAGAGAGCAGGGTGATCCCTGAGGGGCTGCTATATGTGAAGCATAAAAGGGGGCAGACTGGGCTCTAGGAGAGGTGATATATGTGAAGGATGAAATGGCTGGCTGAGCCCTAGGGGTTTCTATATGTGAAGAATGAGGGGGCAGGCTGGGCACTGAGGGGTAATATATGTGAAGGATCAGAGGGCAGACTGAGCCCTGGGGGCTGCTATATGTGGAGGGGACAAGTTGGCCTCTGGGGGGTGATATATGTTAAGGATTAGGGAGCAGGCTGGGTAGTGGGTGCCTGCTATATGTGAGTAATGAGACAGGCTGGGCACTGGGTGGTAATATATGTGAAGGATGAGAGGGCAGAATGTACCCTGGGGGCAGTCTGGGCCCTGGGGGTTTATGTATGTGAAGGATGAGGGGGCAGGCTGGGCCCTGGGGGGGGGTTATGTATGGGAAGGATGAGGAGGCGGGTCGGGCCCTGGGGGCTGTTTTATATGAAGGATGAGGGGGCAGGCTGGTCCCTGGGGTGGGTGATATACATTTGTGGCCAAAAGTATTGACACACCTGCAATTCTGTCAGATAATACTCAGTTTCTTCCTGAAAATGATTGCAATCACCTGTTAGGTGCCACAGGTAAGTTACAGGTGCTGTTAATTACACAAATTAAAGAAGCATCACATGATTTTTCGAACAGTGCCAATACTTTTGTCCACCCCCTTTTTTATGTTTGGTGTGGAATTATATCCAATTTGGCTTTAGGACAATTCTTTTTGTGTTTTTTCATTTAAGACAAATTAAATGAAGATAATAATAACAAAGATTTTGTGTTTTCAGTCATTTTCAGGAAGAAACTGAGTATTATCTGACAGAATTACAGGGGTGTCAATACTTTTGGCCACAACTGTATGTGAAGGATGAGGTGTCCATATTTTTTTCTGCAGTATCTGTGCATCATGAATTGTTGTATGTGTTAAAGGATCCCACAGAGACTCTTTTTGCCAGGGGACCACGAAAACCTGGAGCCCCGCCCTGACTGAGAGGTATAATTTCAGGAGTAACTGTCATCTTCCATGTGGCGGGTAGGGGGAGGAACTACAGGGTGGAGCGCGGTAATTTGCTTTTTTGCACTGCATGCTGTGGCGGCACTGTCGGTCGAAGAGAGGGGAGAGTGGGTGTGGCTTACAGTGGCTGATGGGAGATTTGTATTCCTCTGCCTTTCAGTTGCCATAATGCAGTGGACACGTGAGGAGAGGTCATTTTGTGTTGAAGCGTATTTTTCAAATGCCCACTCGATCATTGCAGTGCAGCGTGCTTTTCGTTTACAATTCGCTGTTCCTCCACGCGGACGTGTTCCTGGACGGCAATCAATTGTAAATTGGGTGAATGCATTCAGAACAGCAGGGAATGTGTCATGTGTACGAAGGGGACCTGAGAGAAGGATTACAACACCACAAAACATCGAGAGAGTTAGAGCAGCAGTACTGCAATCTCCGAAACGCTCTGCTCGGAAGCAATCATTTGCTCTTGGCATTTCAAGACGTTCTCTCCACCGGATTCTTCATGATGAACTGAATTTTCACCCGTATAAAATGTGCGTGGTCCAACATTTGTCAGCATGGGACTATTTGACACGGCGGACCTCTTGTGAAGACATGTTAGCAACGATACCCCGTGACGCAATTGTGTTTTTTTCTGATGAGGCACATTTTCACCTCAGTGGGTGTGTAAACAAACAAAATATGCGTTACTGGAGTGAAACAAACCCCAGAGAAGTTCACGAGAGACCTCTGCATTCGGACCGCGTCACTGTGTGGTGCGCCATATCACGAGTAGGCATCATTGGTCCTTACTTTTTTCAGGATAATGGTCGTGCCATAACTGTGAACTCCGAACGGTACTTGTCTATGATACAGGATTATTTTCAGCCGGCTCTTGAGGCAATGGAACTAGAGGATACATGGTTCCAACAGGATGGTGCCACTGCACACACAGCGAGGGTTACCATGAATTGTTTGAGGCAAATGTTTCCTGGACGGCTTATCTCTTTGAGGGGAGATGTGAACTGGCCAGCACGCTCACCAGATTTAGCCCCATGCGATTTTTTCCTTTGGGGTTACCTGAAGTCTAAGGTGTATATCAACCGTCCCAACACCTTGGAAGACCTAAGGAACAATATTGAAGCTGAAATTGGCAGAATACCAGTGGACATGCTTGTTAGAGTTCATGAAAACTTCAGAAAACGTATGCAGCAGTGTGTGGATAGCAAAGGTCGACATTTGCCAGATACACTATTTAAAACCATGTAATTTAAAAATTCCATTACTGTTCAGTATAATTAAAATATAAAATAAATTTTTCTAATGATCATAATTTTTTTATTTCATTCCCAAATCAGCAAATTACCGCGCTCCAGGAGCAAGAAGTGCTCCTGCCTCCTTCTCACCTCTCCCATCTCTAAAGAATCATGCCAGTGGTAGCTGCCATCTCCTATCTTAATAATGTAAAGATCTGTCTTCAATGAATATAGATTTTACCCATCAATTGAGAATTGTGAGAATGAAAGATCAGTACAAAAGGAGAAGGACGCAAATTTCTCCGAAAAGATATATATTACAAAGATTTGGGTTTTTTTTCACTTGTACTATTAATTTATGAAATGAAAATTAAAACAATGATTATTTTGCTCAGTGCTCTGAACAATTTTCTGGTTGACACAGCCTACACTAAGGGACAGAGTTTAAAGAACTACTGGTATTTACGAGGGTCTCCTGTTCTAGTAATCGATGGCTGTCAGAGTCCAATAAGACATCTAATATTTATCACATGTCCTGTTGAGGAAAGAATATTGAAAGTCCAGTATTAAGGGATGAATTAGAATAAAGCCAAGGAACGCTGCCAGGTCAAATCACAGACAGGAAGGCACAGTAGTCACTTTAATAAGTCAGTCGGAAGTATGGCACAATGGGTAGTCCAGTTTAAGAACACTGAAACTCAGGAAGTGCCTGAACACAATTGGTTGAAAGAGCCAACTGTCCACTGATGTAATTTTGTAACAAAACTAAGGATGAAGGGAAACCCAGTGATAGATTAAGGACTGATGCAGATCACAATGATATGAGTAACCAATGTTAAGGGCATAGCCAAAGGAGATACTAGATATGGTTTTTCATTTTTGTTTTCTTAATGGAAACTTAAAACTCTATTAGACAGCCCACCAACACTGCCATGACTAAGTAGTGTTAAGACAAATGCCAGATCAATACTATAAATATAAAACAGTTTTATAAAAGGCCATCTATTTAACTTTCTGCACCACAGCTATGAATGAATACAGAGATTTTAACCCCTTTACCCCCGAGGCTGGTTGGCATGTTAATGACCAAGCCAATTTTTCTATTCTGACCACTGTCCCTGTATGAGGTAATAACTCCGGAACGCTTCAATGGATCCTGGTGATTCTAACATTGTTTTTTCATGGCATATTGTACTTTATGTTAGTGGTAAAATTTCTTTGATATGACTTGCGATTATTTGTGAAAAAAAAATGGAAATTTGGCAAACATTTCACAATTTTCCAACTTTGAATTTTCATGCCCTTAAATCAGAGTGTGGTGTCACACAAAATACTTAATAAGTAACATTTTCCACATGTCTACTTTACACCAGCACAATTTTGGAACCAAATTTTTTTTGTTAGAAAGTTATAAGGGTTAAAAGTTAAACAGCGATTTCTCATTTTTACAGCACCATTTTTTTTTAGGGACCACATCACATTTGAAGTCACATTGAGGGGTCGGTATGATAGAAAATACCCAAAAGCGACACCATTCTAAAAACTGCACCCCTCAAGGTGCTCAAAACCACATTCAAAACGTTTAGGCTACGTGCCCACGTTGCGGATTTCTGTGGGGATTTTTCTGCTCAGTTTTTGATAAATCCGCAGGTAAAACCCGCGGATTTACTGCGAATTTCCAGCTTTTTTTGTGCGGATTTCACCTGCGGTTTTACACCTGATGATTCCTATTGAGAAGCACTTGTAAAACGCTGCGGAATCAGCACAAAGAATTGACATGCTGCCGAAAATGAACTGCAGTGTTTCCACGCTGAATTTTCCACAGCATATGCGCTGCGGATTTTGTTTTCCATAGGTTTATTGTTGTGAATTCTGTGGCTGAATTCACTCCTGTGGTCACAAGTGGTACTGCAGCTTCTGAGCTTCCTCCCTCAGGTGTTCTGGTGAGCTCGTTAACTGCTTCATTACTTAACTCCGCCTGATGCTGCTATCCTTGCTCCTTGTCAATGTTTCAGTGTTGGATCTGAGCTTCTCCTGATTGTTCCTGTGACCTGCTGCTCTGTATAGCTAAGTGCTTTTGCTTTTTTGTTGCTTTTTTCTGTCCAGCTTGTCTTTTGTTTTGCTGGAAGCTCTGAGACGCAAAGGGTGTACCGCCGTGCCGTTAGTTCGGCACGGTGGGGTTTTTTTTTGCCCCCTTTGCGTGGTTTTGCTTTAGGGTTTTTTGTAGACTGCAAAGTTCGCTTTACTGTCCTCGCTCTGTCCTAGAATATCGGGCCCCACTTTGCTGAATCTATTTCATCCCTACGTTTTGTCTTTTCATCTTACTCACAGTCATTATATGTGGGGGGCTACCTTTTCCTTTGGGGAATTTCTCTGGGGCAAGTCAGGCCTATTTTTCTATCTTCAGGCTAGCTAGTTTCTTAGGCTGTGCCGAGTTGCCTAGGTAGTTGTTAGGCGCAATCCACAGCCGCTTTTAGTTGTGTTTAGGATAGGATCAGGTGTGCAGTCTACAGAGTTTCCACGTCTCAGAGCTCGTTCTTGTATTTTTGGGTATCTGTCAGATCACTGTGTGCGCTCTGATCGCTAAGCACACTGTGTTTCTGGATTGCCTTCATAACACCTGTCATTAGCAAACATAACAGTACAAGGAGCCTAACTAATGATTCTCAATAGAGGGAAAGAAAAAGTTCTGACATCATTTTTTTTTTTTTTCTGCTCTGTGTTCACTTTTTTTTTTTCCCCTAGACATTTGGGTGATTCTGGACACAGGTGTGGACATGGATATTCAGGGTCTGTGCTCTTCAATGGATAATCTCGTTATAAATGTACAAAAAATTCAAGATACTATTGATCAGAAATCTATGTTAGAACCAAGAATTCCTATTCCTGATTTGTTTTTTGGAGATAGAACTAAGTTTCTAAGTTTCAAAAATAATTGTAAGCTATTTCTGGCCTTGAAACCTCATTCTTCTGGTAATCCTATTCAACAGGTTTTGATTATTATTTCTTTTTTGCGCGGTGACCCTCAAGACTGGGCATTTTCTCTTGCGCCAGGAGACCCTGCATTGAGTAGTGTCGATGCGTTTTTCCTGGCGCTCGGATTGCTGTACGATGAGCCTAATTCAGTGGATCAGGCTGAGAAAAATTTGCTGGCTTTGTGCCAGGGTCAGGATGATATAGAAGTATATTGTCAGAAATTTAGGAAATGGTCAGTACTCACTCAGTGGAATGAATCTGCGCTGGCAGCTTTGTTCAGAAAGGGTCTCTCTGAGGCTCTTAAGGATGTCATGGTGGGATTTCCTATGCCTGCTGGTTTGAATGAGTCTTTGTCTTTGGCCATTCGGATCGGTCGACGCTTGCGCGAGCGTAAATCTGTGCACCATTTGGCGGTACTGCCTGAGGTTAAACCTGAGCCTATGCAGTGCGATAGGACTATGACTAGAGTTGAACGGCAGGAATACAGACGTCTGAATGGTCTGTGTTTCTACTGTGGTGATTCCACTCATGCTATTTCTGATTGTCCTAAGCGCACTAAGCGGTCCGCTAGGTCTGCCGTCATTGGTACTGTACAGTCCAAATTCCTTCTGTCCATTACCTTGATATGCTCTTTGTCGTCGTTTTCTGTCATGGCGTTTGTGGATTCGGGCGCTGCCCTGAATCTGATGGATTTGGATTATGCTAAACGTTGTGGGTTTTTCTTGGAGCCTTTGCGGTGTCCTATTCCATTGAGAGGAATTGATGCTACACCTTTGGCCAAGAATAAACCTCAATACTGGGCCCAGCTGACCATGTGCATGACTCCTGCACATCAGGAAGTTATTCGCTTTCTGTTGTTGCATAATCTGCATGATGTGGTCGTGTTAGGGTTGCCATGGCTACAAACCCATAATCCAGTATTGAATTGGAATTCCATGTCGGTATCCAGCTGGGGTTGTCAGGGGGTACATGGTGATGTTCCATTTTTGTCGATTTCGTCATCCACCCCTTCTGAGGTCCCAGAGTTCTTGTCTGACTATCAGGATGTATTTGAAGAGCCCAAGTCCGATGCTCTACCTCCGCATAGGGATTGTGATTGTGCTATCAATTTGATTCCTGGTAGTAAATTCCCTAAAGGTCGATTATTTAATTTATCCGTGCCCGAACACGCCGCTATGCGCAGTTATGTGAAGGAATCCCTGGAGAAGGGACATATTCGCCCATCGTCATCACCACTGGGAGCAGGGTTCTTCTTTGTAGCCAAGAAGGATGGTTCGCTGAGACCGTGTATTGATTACCGCCTTCTTAATAAGATCACTGTTAAATTTCAGTACCCCTTGCCATTGTTATCTGATTTGTTTGCTCGGATTAAGGGGGCTAGTTGGTTCACTAAGATAGATCTTCGTGGTGCGTATAATCTGGTGAGAATCAGGCAAGGAGATGAATGGAACACTGCATTCAATACGCCCGAGGGTCATTTTGAGTATCTAGTGATGCCGTTCGGACTTGCCAATGCTCCATCTGTGTTTCAGTCTTTTATGCATGACATCTTCCGTGAGTATCTGGATAAATTCCTGATTGTTTACTTGGATGACATTTTGATCTTCTCAGATGATTGGGAGTCTCATGTGAAGCAGGTCAGAATGGTTTTTCAGGTCCTGCGTGCTAACTCTTTGTTTGTGAAGGGATCAAAGTGTCTCTTCGGTGTGCAGAAAGTTTCATTTTTGGGGTTCATCTTTACCCCTTCTACTATCGAGATGGATCCAGTTAAGGTCCAAGCCATCCAGGATTGGATTCAGCCGACATCTCTGAAAAGTCTGCAAAAGTTCCTGGGCTTTGCTAATTTTTATCGTCGCTTCATCTGTAATTTTTCTAGCATTGCCAAACCATTGACCGATTTGACCAGGAAGGGTGCTGATTTGGTTAATTGGTCTTCTGCTGCTGTGGAAGCTTTTCAGGAGTTGAAGCGTCGTTTTTGTTCTGCCGCTGTGTTGTGTCAGCCAGATGTTTCTCTTCCGTTCCAGGTCGAGGTTGATGCTTCTGAGATTGGAGCAGGGGCGGTTTTGTCACAGAGAGGTTCTGATTGCTCAGTGATGAAACCATGTGCTTTCTTTTCCAGGAAGTTTTCGCCCGCTTAGCGTAATTATGATGTGGGCAATTGAGAGTTGCTGGCCATGAAGTGGGCAATCGAGGAGTGGCGTCATTGGCTTGAAGGAGCTAAGCATCGCGTGGTGGTATTGACTGATCATAAGAACTTGACTTATCTCGAGTCTGCCAAGCGCTTGAATCCTAGACAGGCCCGTTGGTCGTTATTTTTTGCCCGCTTCGACTTTGTGATTTCGTACCTTCCGGGCTCTAAAAATGTGAAGGCGGATGCTCTGTCTAGGAGTTTTGTGCCCGACTCTCCGGGTTTATCTAAGCCAGCGGGTATCCTCAAGGAAGGAGTCATTGTGTCTGCCATCTCCCCTGATTTGCGGCGGGTGCTGCAAAAATTTCAGGCGAATAAACCTGATCGTTGTCCAGCAGAGAAACTGTTCGTCCCTGATAGGTGGACTAATAAACTTATCTCTGAACTTCATTGTTCGGTGTTGGCTGGTCATCCTGGAATCTTTGGTACCAGAGAGTTAGTGGCTAGATCCTTCTGGTGGCCATCTCTGTCACGGGATGTACGTACTTTTGTGCAGTCCTGTGGGATTTGTGCTAGGGCTAAGCCCTGCTGTTCTCGTGCCAGTGGGTTGCTTTTGCCCTTGCCGGTCCCAAAGAGGCCTTGGACACATATTTCGATGGATTTCATTTCTGACCTTCCCGTTTCTCAAAAGATGTCAGTCATTTGGGTGGTCTGTGATCGCTTTTCTAAAATGGTCCATCTGGTGCCCTTGGCTAAATTGCCTTCCTCCTCTGATTTGGTACCTTTGTTCTTTCAGCATGTGGTTCGGTTGCATGGCATTCCTGAGAATATTGTTTCTGACAGAGGTTCCCAGTTTGTTTCAAGGTTTTGGCGAGCCTTTTGTGGTAGGATGGGCATTGACCTATCCTTTTCCTCGGCTTTCCATCCTCAGACTAATGGCCAGACCGAACGAACCAATCAGACCTTGGAAACATATCTGAGATGTTTTGTTTCTGCAGACCAGGATGATTGGGTGTCCTTTTTGCCGTTGGCTGAGTTCGCCCTTAATAATCGGGCCAGCTTGGCTACCTTGGTTTCTCCATTTTTTTGCAATTCTGGGTTCCATCCTCGTTTCTCTTCAGGACAGGTTGAGTCTTCGGACTGTCCTGGTGTGGATTCTGTGGTGGATAGGTTGCAGCAGATCTGGACTCAGGTAGTGGACAATTTGATCTTGTCCCAGGAGAAAGCTCAACTTTTCGCTAATCGCAGACGCCGTGTGGGTCCCCGACTTCGTGTTGGGGATCTGGTTTGGTTATCTTCTCGTCATATTCCTATGAAGGTTTCCTCTCCTAAATTTAAACCTCGTTTTATTGGTCCGTATAGGATTTCTGAGGTTCTCAATCCTGTGTCTTTTCATTTGACCCTCCCAGACTCCTTTTCCATACATAATGTATTCCATAGGTCGTTGTTGCGGAGATACGTGGCACCTATGGTTCCATCTGTTGAGCCTCCTGCCCCGGTTTTGGTGGAGGGGGAATTGGAGTATATTGTGGAGAAGATTTTGGATTCTCGTGTTTCTAGACGGAAACTCCAGTATCTGGTTAAATGGAAGGGTTATGCTCAGGAAGATAATTCCTGGGTTTTTGCCTCTGATGTTCATGCTTCCGATCTTGTTCGTGCCTTTCATGCGGCTCATCCTGGTCGGCCTGGGGGCTCTGGTGAGGGTTCGGTGACCCCTCCTCAAGGGGGGGGTACTGTTGTGAATTCTGTGGCTGAATTCACTCCTGTGGTCACAAGTGGTACTGCAGCTTCTGAGCTTCCTCCCTCAGGTGTTCTGGTGAGCTCGTTAACTGCTTCATTACTTAACTCCGCCTGATGCTGCTATCCTTGCTCCTTGTCAATGTTTCAGTGTTGGATCTGAGCTTCTCCTGATTGTTCCTGTGACCTGCTGCTCTGTATAGCTAAGTGCTTTTGCTTTTTTGTTGCTTTTTTTCTGTCCAGCTTGTCTTTTGTTTTGCTGGAAGCTCTGAGACGCAAAGGGTGTACCACCGTGCCGTTAGTTCGGCACGGTGGGTTTTTTTTTTGCCCCCTTTGCGTGGTTTTGCTTTAGGGTTTTTTGTAGACTGCAAAGTTCGCTTTACTGTCCTCGCTCTGTCCTAGAATATCGGGCCCCACTTTGCTGAATCTATTTCATCCCTACGTTTTGTCTTTTCATCTTACTCACAGTCATTATATGTGGGGGGCTGCCTTTTCCTTTGGGGAATTTCTCTGGGGCAAGTCAGGCCTATTTTTCTATCTTCAGGTTAGCTAGTTTCTTAGGCTGTGCCGAGTTGCCTAGGTAGTTGTTAGGCGCAATCCACAGCCGCTTTTAGTTGTGTTTAGGATAGGATCAGGTGTGCAGTCTACAGAGTTTCCACGTCTCAGAGCTCGTTCTTGTATTTTTGGGTATCTGTCAGATCACTGTGTGCGCTCTGATCGCTAAGCACACTGTGTTTCTGGATTGCCTTCATAACACCTGTCATTAGCAAACATAACAGTTTATATGGCACTGTAAACCGGATGGAAAACTGCTGCGAATCCGCAGCGGCCAATCTGCTGCGGATTCGCAGGCAAATTCTCAACGTGTGCACATACCCTTATTAATCATTCAGGTGCTGCACAGGAATTTTTGTAGTGTTTAAAAATATGAACATTTAACTTTTTTTCACCAAAAATTTACTTCATATCCAAATTATATTAATTTTACCAAGGGTAACAGGAGAAATTGGATCGCAATTTGTGCTGAGTACACTGATACCCCTTATGTGGGAGTAAACCACTGTTTGTGCGCATGGCAGAGCTTGGAAGGGAAGGAGCGCCATTTTACTTTTTTAATGCAAAATTAGCTGCAATTAAGATCGGATACCATGTTGCGTTTGGAGAGCCCCTGATGTGCCTAAACAGTGGAATCCTCCCATAAGTGACACCATTTTGAAAACTAGATCCCCCAAGGAACTTATCTAAATGTGTGGTGAGCACTTTGAACCACAATGTGTTTCACAAAAGTTTATAACATAGAGCCGTAAAAATAAAAAATCATATTTTTTCCACAAAAATGAACTTTTTGGCCCAATTTTTTATTTTTCCAAGAGTAACAGGAGAAATTGGACCCCAAAAGTTATTGTGCAATTTATCCTAAGTACGCTGATAACCCATATGTGGGGTTAAACCACTGATGGGCCCATGGCAGAGCTCGGAAGGAAATTGCAAAATTGGCTGGAATTGAGATCGGATGCCATGTCGCGTTTGGAGAGCCCCTTATGTGCCTAAACAGCAGAAACCCCCCCACAAGTGACATCATTTTGAAAAGTAGGCCCCCCCAAGGAACTTATCTACATGTGCTGTGAGCACTTTGAACCCCAAGTGCTTCACAAAATTTTATAACGTAAAGCCGTAAAAATAAAACAAATCATATTTTTTCCACAAAAACAAACTTTTCACCCCCAATTTTTTATTTTATCAAGGGTAACAGGATAAACTGTACCCCAAAAGTTGTTGTGCAATTTTTATTGAGTACACCGATACCCCATATATAGGGGAATACTACATTTCAGGCACAGTGAAAAGCCCAGAAGGGAAGAGGCGCCACATTGGAGCTCAGATTTTGCTGGAATGATTTGAGGATGCCATGTTACATTGGCAGATCCCATGAGGTGTCAAAACAACAGAAACCCCCTATATGTGAACTCATTTTACAAATTACACTCCCAATGAATTAATCTAGGGGTGCAGTGATCATATTAACACTACATGTGCCTCACAGAATTTTATACCACTGAGTGGTGAAGAAAAAGTAAGTTACCGTACATTTCTACCGCTACAATGTTGTTTATTCCCAAGATTGTAATTTTTCTAAGGGCTAATAGGAATTTTTTTTTACAACAAACTGAGGTCATTTTTTCCTGAGTGTGCCAATACCCTACATGTAATCAGGAAATATGTTTCAGGCACAGTGCAAAGCTCAGAAGGCAAGGAGCGCCAGATTTTACTGTTATGGTTTGCAGGTGCCATAACCCACTGGGAGAGCCCATGAGGTGCCAGAACAACAGAACTCCCCCGTAAATGACCCCATTTTAGGAACTACACCTCTCACTGAATTCATCTACGGATGCAGTGATCATATTGACACCATGGGTGTGTCACAGAATTTTATACCACTGGGAAGTGAAAACAAAATAACTACATTTTTACTACCAAACTTTTGTTTTACCCAAAGATTTTACATAAAAAGTGGGTAAAAATGGCACCAAAATTTGTCCCACAATTTCTACTGAACGTGGCAATACCCCATATGTGCCTATAACAGTACTACTTAGCCATACGGGGAGACTCGGGAGGAACAGAGCACTATTTGCCTATTCAAGTGAATGGGTCTGTGCACATGTCCCTTTTTATAATGTCAGCACGGGCCACAAAATGTCCCGCACATATGCATACGTATAACACACATGGATGTAATCTGTGTGACATGCATTTGCGCTGGGGAAGAAGTGTTACGCGGCTGATCCCCATCGCCGGGTGCTGAACATGGCTCTCATCATTCTCCCCTGCTCTGCTGGCGATCGGCGCGAGCAGGCGAGAATGATGAGCGTTACATTTAAGTGATAAAAGAGCAGGCGGCGGCTGATGGGACTATTACTCCCATCAGCCTATCCCTGCTGCTGCTAATAGCCGTGACAGCAGGATGGAGGTATTCATCAGCCGCTGACTGCGCTATAAATAAATGAAAAAAACTGTGGGTTTCCCTATATTTTCTATAACCAGCTAGACAAAACTCACAGCTGGGGGCTGCAACCCCCAGCTGTCGGCTTCAGCAAGTCTGGTTATCAAGAAGAGGGGTCTCCACGCTGTTTTTTTAAAATTATTTAAATAATTAATTTAAAAAAACGGCGTGGGGTCCCCCCCATTTTTGACAACCAGGCTTGCTTAAGCTCACAGCTGGGGGCTGTCTCAGGCTGGTAAGGGGCCATGGATATTGACCCCCCGGCCCAAAAATAGCAGCCCGCAACTGCCCAGAAAAGGCACATCTATTAGATGTGCCAATTCTGGTGCTTTGCCCGACTCTTCCCACTTGCAGTGTAGCGGTGGTAAGTGGGGTTCATATTTGTTGGGTTGATGTCACCTTTGTATTGTCAGTTGACATCAAGCCCACAGCTTAGTAATGCTTAGTACTACTAACTCTATAGTTATATGTTAAATAAAGACACAGCCAGAATAAAGTCCTTTAATTAAAGAAAATTACACAGACTCCTTTTATTATTCTCAATTAAACCATACTTACTGCAACACCTAATTCCTGCGAAGCCCTAGAACTCCTGTAACAGGAGTAAAATTAAAAAAACAACAACATGCCATACCTGTCGGTCGTTGTGTCCCATGCCGTAATCCATGTCTGGGGGATAATTAGTTTTCAACCTGGACGGTTCCAAGATGCGACCGTCCCAGCTGAAAACTACTGGTGAATGAGCTGCTGAGAACGCAGTGTCAGTGACGTCATAGAGGTTACCTCCGGTCACTGGGATGCGTTCCCAGCCGTCAGCGCTCAGTGACAGGGGGTGACGTCATAGAGGTTACCTCTGGTCACTGGGCTCACCCCCAATGCTTCACGAGAACAAAAGTAATGTGGAAGGAAAAATTTAACATTTAACTTTTTTGACAAAAAATTTACTTTAGACCCAAACTTTTTTGTGCAATTTCTCCAATTGAAAATCGGACTTTTTTGGTGTGTGTGAACTCAGATTGATCCCTCCATATGTTCTTTAAAGCATCCACCATCCTTTCTAGCCTTCTTGAATCTATAGATTTTCTTCTGTTCTTCCCACTTCTCTGCCTCTCCTTTAACTACTTTTCTTACTGCAATTTCCTTGTTGTGTACTTTATGCCATTTAATCTGGCAAAGCGTTAAACCATGGCCACCAAAGTGTCAGCTGTCACGGTTTCACCCCTCAGTGTGTCTGGGAGTTACTGACAGCTCAGCCATCCAATCTGGTATAGAGGTGGCTGAGGCTGTCAGTACTTTGATTGACAGCTTGGTCACTGAATCTGGTAAAGCGGCGTGCTGAACTGTTAGTGTGTTGATTGACAGCTCGACCATCCAATCTGAAACTGTGAGGTGCCAGCTGTCTCCAAGTGTTCATTATTCCAGGTGATTTGCATGCTACTTAACTGAGCTGTGTCCCCCAGACCTCTGCCAGACAAACATTCAGCTAGTGAGGTTGGTTCTCTCTCTCCCTTGAGTTCTGTATGCTTGATCTTTTGTTGCCTGTCCTTGGACTTCGTACTGACCATCCGTCTGTTTAATCCCTTCAGCTCTGATCCGTTTTCCTCCCGGTACTCTGACCTTGGCACGTTAACTGACCACGCTTTTGTCTTTTCCTTCTGTTTATGACGTACCCTCCTGGATTCTGACCTTGGACTCCTTGACTATTCTGACTCACAGTCTTAACTTTCAAGGCCTGCTTTCATTTAATCTCCCCCCAACATTTTCTACAACTCTTTTGCGTAATTCCCTTTTAACAGATTAATCATAAACTGAATTCATATTTAGATGCAAAAACCAAATAGGGCCCGGTTGCCTATTCTCATAACTCACTTCTGATAAGTGCCATAAGTTCATTGTCATGCACAAACACTGCCATTACTTTGTGGTATCAGTGACTGTGAGAGTGGAAGGCTGTGGTATTGTTTCCCACCATCCCAAAAACCCAGGAAATAATGAGCTACTGGACTGAAACAAAGGTTAGTGGGAGAGCCACTGGACAGACACATGCTTGGGGGATACAGTGGGCTTGTGACAAGTGTATTAAAAAGGCTGGAGAATGTGGTGGCAACCTGAAGACATGTTCCCTTTAGGCCTCTTTCAGACGTCCAGATAATTCCGGTGCCGGAGAAATCGGTACCGGAATTATCTGTGTCCGTGTGCTCACGTAGCACATTAGTGTGGCACACGTGCGGCATCCGTGTGCCGCCTGAGGACATCAAGGACCGTGCAGGAGAGACAGCGCTACACTAAGCGCTGTCCCCCCTGTGCGGTGCTGAAGCAGGAGAGAAGAGATGAAAGATCATTTTTTCTTTTTTTTTGTTAAAAATAAAGTTTGCGTGTGTCTCCCGCCTCCCATCCCCCGTGCGCCGCTCGGCCCCTTGCATAGAAATACTCACCTAGCTCCCGCGATGTCTCTTCTCAGCGCTGGCAGCTTCTCCTGTGTGAGCGGTCACGTGGGACCGCTAATTACAGTGAGGAATATGTGCATATTCCCCCACTGTAATGAGCGGTCCCACGTGACCGCTCACACAGCACAGGCTGCAGCCGCTGAGAGGAGACATCGCTGGAGCTGGGTGAGTATTTCCTGGCCAGCCGGGGGAGCGCACAGGGGATGGGAGGCGGGAGGGGACGCATTAACTTTATTTTTAAGGGGAAAGAAAAAAAAAAAAGATGATTCATCCCTTCTTTCCAGCAAATGCTGCTGGGAAGAAGGGATGAATTCTGGATTCAGCACCGCACGCGGGGGGGACAGCGCTTAACTGTAGCGCTGTCTCTCCTGCAGGCGGTACGTGCACACGGAGGAGAGTGCACACTGTTCTCCGTGTGCGGCACGTATTGCGGTACGTGCTGCCGGCGAAAAACGGACATGTCTCCATGTTTTCAACACGGACACACGGTCCGTGAAAACACGGAGACATGTGCATAGACCCATTCTTTTGAATGGGTCTACGTGTGTCAGTGTCTCCGGTACGTGAGAAAACTGTCACTACACCGGAGACACTGACGTCTGAAAGAGGCCTTAAACAGTATTTTAATCTTGTAATCATCTATTAACCTGACCATACCTCTAGACAGAACCTACTATTCTTCAGCTTCTGTCTTTGCTCCTTCAATTTAAACAATCAACCACAATGTGATCCTTCATCCTGTCTACTAATCTACAACTAAGAAATGTTTGATCAACTACTACTTTACCACACAATTTGATACATCACTAAATATAGTTCTGTTTTTTTTGCTATTGCTTATATGGTGCCATGCTGAGAGCTGTGACCAAATGCCCTGTGCTTTTTTTGTGGGATTTCAGCAGTCATTTACTGACCTGTTTAGACAGGCTGCGAGACATGATCATTCTGTGTGTACAAAATATAATTATCCGCATATCAGTAGCACATTTCAAGTTCATATGGGGCGATACTCACAAATATTGATGATTTCTAAGCCAGCTTAAAAATCATAGCACCATGCAAATTAACATGTTCTTTGTCGATCAGGTGATTGCTGGACTGTGTAGATGGCTACATAGTCCTACAAACTCTCATTTCCTGATTACTAGCCTGTCTAAATGGATCATTTGTCTGTGTAAATCAGTGAAATTATTGGAAACAGCAGATCTCCTCATGTAAAAGGGGATGTGCTGATACAAATATAGAAACTGAATGGATGAGGAACAATCATATTAAAGGGGTATTCAAAAAAAATCACACGTTTTCTAATAATATTTTTTAATCTGCCTTGTTTTGCATATATCACCCCCATGAGGTTGCCTCTCTAAGGCCCTATTTACTTTTTCAATTGCCATTGGATCCCTCTTGTAGTTCCAGGGGCCCTGGTCGATCATGCTCATTGCAGTCTCTTTCTCAACTGGCATTCTTCCAGCATAATGGTAGTTTAACTAGAATGGAGCTTTCATTGTGAGTGATGGTGTCATGGAAAGGGATGGAGGCTTCTTCATTGCAATGTACAGATCATACCAGGAAGCATCGGTGCCTTTGTGCCAGTTACTAAGCAGCAATGTACTACTTGATTGGCTGTATGATATAATACAGGAGGGGGCTATGTGTGCAATGGACAGAAATGAGAGATGTACTGCAGGATGGCCTGTATATAGAGGGGACAGAAAAGAAAGATGTACTGCATGATGGGCTTATGCAGGGGGTTGAGAGGAGAGATATACTGCAGTATGGGGTGTTGTGGACAGGGGTTGAGAGAAGAGCTATACTGCATGTTAGGCTTCGTACAAGAGCCAAGAGGAGAGATATGCTAGAGCCTGAGGCTCTATGTACAGGGTCTGGGAGAGTAGGTATGCTGCAGGATAGGCTAAATACAGGAGCTTAGAGCACAGATATAATGCAAGATGGGCTGAGATATATTCTGCATGAGTATACAGGGACTGGATTAGTTGAGCTATTTGTTACCTGCTGCTGAGAGTTCAGTGATCTGAAACTAAATTCTGCTCTAGCGATACATATGTCAGAGGATTATCTTCTGCTATATGTATCCATTGAGCAACAGTTCCAGTTTGAAATCACTGATCTGTATGCAGCCGGCAACAAACACAACTTTGCACTGCTGTTGTGGGGAAGTGCAGAACAGTTGATCACTGCTAAAACCAAGTAATGATGTAATATCACACAGGCAGTTATACTGATTTTGATGGCTGAATACTGTACAGGAGCAGTGTTATACTTAGATTAGTTCAGAGATGGGGATTCTTAGGAGCATGTAATTGATAGAGGGAGGGGTCTGCAACACTGGAGAAGCAATTGCTGTAGTTTTACGAGATAATTATAAGACCATCCCTTCTGGTATGTGAACCTGGAAATACAGAAAGGCAGATAGATGAAAAAAGAAACAAGAAAGAAACTATGTTAGGGTTAGTCTATAAATGATGAATAAGTATGCATTTACTGTGTCTTTAAAAAAAAATACTATTCTAGGAATAACCCTTTAATGATTATTTGTTCGCATGCAGATTGTATTAGCCAATCAAAAGTACAAGTGTCAATTAAAAGTAATAGTACTATCCAATACTCAATGGCCTAAAGAGTCATTCATTGCGGAACCAAGTGGAATAACGAGAGAGACACCAGCTGATGTATCGACCCATCTGTTCACTGGTCTGTAAGAACCTGTCTACATAAATATGTTTTTTCATGCTTAATGTGTTTTATTACCAACTTCCATGATGCTAAAATAGGAATTGGGCATAAATCAATATTCTATAACCCATAGAACAGTGAGGCTGTAGCAAGACTACATTTGGGTCATTGCCATAATTCAGTATATAATTTTCCAAAGGTGTATAATTCTTTACCTACAAGACACAAAACGACTTCCCTCAGAGTTTCAGGCAATATAATGTTAATAAATAATAATAATTTTATTTATATAGCGCCAACATATTCCGCAGCGCTTTACAAATTATAGAGGGGATTTGTACAGACAATAGACATTACAGCATAACAAAAATCACAGTTAAAAATAGATACCAATAGGAGTGAGGGCCCTGCTCGCAAGCTTACAATCTATAGGAAAAAGGGAGACACGAGAAGTGGATGGTAACAATTGCTTTCGTTGTTCGGACCAGCCATAGTGTCAGGATCGGGTGTTCATGTAAAGCTGCATGAACCAGTTAACAGCCTAAGTATGTAACAGTACAAACACAGAGGGCTATTAACTGCATGAAATATATGAGAACATGATGTGAGGAACCTGATTAAGGTTTAAGTATTTTAGTTTTTTTTGTTTGTTTGTTTGTTTTTTGAACGGGCCATACAGGGATAGTTAGGTTAATGCGTTAAGGCGGTAGGCCAGTCTGAACAAATGTGTTTTTAGGGCACGCTTAAAACTGTGGGGATTGGGGATTAATGTTATTAACCTGGGTAGTGCATTCCAAAGAATTGGCGAAGCATGTGAAAAGTCTTGGAGACGGGAGTGGGTGGTTCTGATTATTGAAGATGTTAACCTCAGGTCATTAGCAAAACGGAGAGCACGGGTAGGGTGGTAGACTGAGACCTGAGATGTAGGGTGGTGCTGAGCCATGGAGTGCTTTGTGGATGAGGGTAATAGTTTTGTACTGGATTCTTGAGTGGATGGGTAACCAGTGTAATGACTGGCACAGGGTAGAGGCATCGGTGTAACAGTTGGTGAGGAATATAATCCTGGCAGCAGTATTCAGGACAGATTGGAGCGGGGAGAGTTTGTTAAGAGGGAGGCCAATTAAGAGAAAGTTACAATAGTCAAGACGAGAATGAATGAGTGAAACAGTAATAGTTTTTGCAGTGTCGAGAGTAAAAAAAGGGCGAATTCTAGAAATGTTTTTGAGATGCAGATAAGAAAAGCGAGCCAATGATTGGATGTGGGGGGTGAAAGAAAGCTCAGAATCAAGGATGACCCCAATGCAGCGGGCATGTTGCTTGGGAGTAATGGTGGAACCACACACAGAGATGGCAATGTCAGACATAGGTAGGTTAAAGGGAGAGAACACGAGGTGTTCAGTTTTTGACAGGTTCAGTTTCAGATAGAGGGAGGACATGATGTTAGAGACAGCAGTAAGACAATCACTGGTGTTTTCTAAAAAGGCAGGCGTGATATCAGGAGAAAGAAGTGCATAATTGGGTGTCATCAGCATAGAGATGGTACTGGAACCCAAATCTACTGATTGTTTGTCCAATAGGGGCAGTATAAAATGTTCCACATTTTTACAACACCTGCCAGCAGTCTAAAAGACACTTTTTTTTTTTTAAGGAAAAACCTGAATCTAAAATGGTTCATCATACGTCGGCTGACTCCAAAACTCAGTGCTTGAAGGATAATCCAGAAGATTTGGATAATGAAGTAGTCAATACACTTGTCAAAGCCAAAGGGGTGAGAGCACTTATTTTCAATCAAGGCTTGACCGTTAAAAGAGGACATTTTTGTGAAATTGAAGGAATGAGCAGATAGGATAAAAAATACCTTTTGTATATTGGCAAAAAATTGGGTTTATCACTATGAATTGCAAAAATGTCTAGATTTCCCTAAAATAAGAGGCTAGTCCCTTAACCCAAATATTGTACACAAACACTTGAGTGCCTCAGTCGTCTAATACTCTTAGTGCCCCAATACCATCTCCGTATGTGGTTCCCTCTTACCTCTCTCTAAACCATTTCTACATACTGTTCCCATTACCTTACTACAAGATAGACCCCCTTACCTCTACATATAGTAATTCTGCCTACTATTACCCTGCTACTTCATATACTTCTATAATATACAGTGTGTCCGTAAAGTCATGGTGCACTTTTGACCAGCGCAGCGCTTTACAGTTTGCACACATTATCATCGCTGTCCCCAATGGGGCTCACAATCTAAATTCCCTATCAGCATGTCTTTGGAATGTGGGAGGAAATCGGAGTACCCGGAGGAAACCCACGCAAACACGGAGAGAGCATACAAACTCTTTGCAGATGTTGTCCTGGGTGGGATTAGAACCCATGACTCCAACGCTGCGGTGCTAACAACTGAGCCACTATGCCACCATTGTTCATGAGTTTCTGGATAGAACATTCCCCCGGCAGTGGATAGGCAGGGGTTCTGTCAAGCCATGGCCACCACAATCCCTGGATCTGACACCCTTAGACTTTTACTTTTGGGGTTATGTGAAGCAGCATGTGTACATTGAACATATCAATGACCTTAATCACTTAAAACAGAGAATCACAGACGTTATTCACTCTGTTACACCAGACGTCCTTACCTGTGTGTGGCAAGAACTTCACTATCGTTTGGATGTGTGTAGGGAAACAAATGGAGCCCACATCGAACTGCACTGAATAGGTATGAAACTGGGAGAGTTTTTCTTTTATTTGGAGCAGATTTCACATTTCTATCGTTTTTTGGTTGCTTTCTAGTGACTGGTCAAGAGTGCACCATTACTTTACGGACACACTGCATATGTTCCCAATACATCTCTTCCATTCATATCCCAAAACCCAACCTGGATGCTCTATCTCTTTTATCCAAAACATCCCCTCCCCCTTTCTCTCATCTTCTCTCACCCTTTATTTGTTTCTGCATATGCTCGTGCAGATGACCATAGTTTCTGTCAAATTGAGATTTGTCAAAACATTGGATCACACTCGGACCAATGTTATTCAATCAGGCAGTGCATGTGGCTGATTTTTTCCTCAGACTGATTGGTCAGAGGAAAAAAAATTGCAGCAAAAATCGGATGGCACTCGTCCATTCATGTCTATGGATCCGTAGAAAACATCGGACCTCACTGGAATGATACTGGACAAATTGAATGGAGAAACTTTTTTAATTGAAGCCAAACAGAAGGAAGCATTGTCCCCAGCATTGATATAGAAATAAAACATCAACTTTATCTTCTTATAAAAACAGATGGACAGGCATACTATTGATAACCTAAAGAATAAACCGACGTGTTTCGACTAGAACGTATTATTCATGGTCTAACATTTTTTTTAATTCTCCACATCCGAACAAAAATTGGATTACAGTTTGATCAAACTCCGATAAGAGTGTGATTAGCATAATCGGACCAATTTTCTCAGATAAAGAACATATGGTCGTGTGAGCCTAGCCTTACCCAGGTATCTGGACTTCGCTACAAGGAATCAACCTGGTCACTTTTCCCAAAAAAGTCAGCATCTGATGACAGAAGATTGGTGATTGGTGGCACAACCAAGATGAACGATGAACTGCATAGTCACCAGGAGAGCAGTCCAGAAAAAATAGCTTAAATTGCAGAGTGTGGCAGAGTAAAATAATCTAGCAATTAGTCAGAAATATTAACAGATGAACAGTGGTGGTGCTGTGTCCAGGTGACCCATTTAACTTATGGCATTGACCACAGTGATTCTAAACTTTGATTTTCTTTCCATATGTAGTAATGTTTTGGGTTTTTGTGTATTAACATGCTACATAATATAATTATGCTTCACTCCACATAATAATTATTGCAGAATTTTCTTCATTGCACCTTACATGAACAAATTATGAGGTCAGTCAGAATGTGCAGGTAAAGGTCCAGACGTTCAAAGATCTAAACCTAGTCTTTGCACGTACTAGGATCAGGAGCTTCTGAGTCATGACATGGAATACTAATACCCCAGGCGATCAATCCTCCTTTAAGAGCAGAAACATTTCAGAGTGGTAGATATGTAATTATAGGAGACATCTGAAACAATGGTCTTTATATTATGTTTGTTTCTACCTTCAGCATATTTCCAGATTTTGTCATACTGGTCCACATCATTTCTGGCAGCTCTCTGGAATTGTCTACTCTGCTTTTCTTTTAGAAGACCTTCATGATGTTGGCTTCTTGTTTTCTCTTATCTGCAGTTTCCATTGCATTTTCTGTTATTCAATTTGATTCCTTTGTTTTATTTCTCAGTTTTTCTTCCAGTCATCTTGGATTATCATAGGTTCTAACCACAGTTTTCCTATAAAACAATGGGTATGTTTTTCATCTGCTTTATTTTTATAGGCTGTCTACTTTACGTTTTATGCTCCTTAAGGAAAATGTAATTAGACCGTAAACTTTCTCAAGTTCTTGCAAAGTATGGAAAGTTTTACCTAGATATATACCTTATATATTAATAATAACCAATTAAATAGAGAAATTAGGTGGCATTTCATGGTCATTTTAGTTTCCCATCTAGTGGGTGTTCCAGTGTGGGAGTTATAGGGGTGCAGCAAAGGTCATTGAATGACTCATAGAAAACATTGCACAATTTATCGATTGTCTTTCTTCTCACGGATGTTTCATTCAAAAAGGAAGGAAAAAGGGCTAGTTACCAGCCACAATGATGTGATGCTGCTTCCATGATAAGGGAGAGCAGTCCTGAAGATTGGATTGTCTGTTATCACATGTTAGACTGATGACCACTATCACATGAACCGTGCTTAGGATATACTGTGGCATTGATATGTATGCTGTCCCTGAGATCCATGTCACTACTTAACTCCCATGTGAATGTAGATGATTTTTAGGAGCTCTGGTGTACCTGATGGTAACCATACTGTGCTCAGCACATACATGGGACACGCACATACTTGAGCTAGTAATCGTGAATTGTCCAGTATAACCCAGTAACGATCTCTGTGTTCTATGCATGAAGTTGCAGCCTAATAGAAATACGGTAGAAAGTCTATACTAGACTGCAATTGTGGCCCTATAATCATCCATCCTGCTGTTATCTGCTCAGAGCAGGAGACTTCTGTCTTCTTTAGGCGCCTATTATGTCATATAAATAGGGAGATACAGTACTTATGATTTATGAGCTCGTGCTGCCATACATCCCTCAAGTTTTGCCCGTCCACCAGTAATGGGCATAAGGATGTTTTACTGGAGAAGTGTCATTCTGATTAGATACTGCTTGTGCTATGATAATAAAGCACCGGTGCCCTGATATCATCTCACAGTGCACAAGTTACAAGTGTGTAATCCTGGCAATGAGAAAAATTGTCCTGCACTTGGCAGTACCAGTGTCTGTATCATTATATGATACTCTCACCAGTACTACAACTGGCAGTGTCAGTGTTAATATCAATTCTGCATTCTCCCCACTAGTTTTTCACTTGGCAATGCCAATGTTTGTATCAGGATAGGATACCTACCAGTCCTGCACTTGGCAGTATCCATATCAGTTCTGCATATTCTCCACCAATTTGGCTCTTGCCAGTGCCAGTATTTATATTAACATGGGATGCTCGCTACCAGTCCTGCACTTGGCCGTGCCAGTGTCTGTATCAGTGCAAGGTACTCCCCACCAGTCCTGAACTTGGCACTGCTAGTGTCTGTGTCAGTACAAGGTACCAGTCCTGCGCTTGGCACTGCTAGTTTCTGTATCAGAACAAGGTACTCCCCACCAGTCCTGCACTTGACACTGCTAGTGTCTGTATCAGTACAAGGTACTCCCCACCAGTCCTGCACTTGGCACTGTTAGTGTCTGTGTCAGAACAAGGTACTCCCCACCAGTCCCGCACTTGACACTGCTAGTGTCTGTATCAGTACAAGGTACTCCCCACCAGTCCTGCACTTGGCACTGTTAGTGTCTGTGTCAGAACAAGGTACTCGCCACCAGTCCCGCACTTGACACTGCTAGTGTCTGTATCAGTACAAGGTACTCCCCACCAGTTGTGCACTTGGCACTGTTAGTGTCTGTGTCAATACAAGGTACTCCCCACCAGTCCTGCACCTGGCACTGTTGGTGTCTGTGTCAGTACAAGGTACTCCCCACCAGGCCTGCACTTGGCACTGTTAGTGTCTGTGTCAGTACAAAGTACTCCCCACCAGTCTTGCACTTGGCACCGTTAGTGTCTGTGACAGTGCAAGGTACTCCCCACCAGTCCTGCACTTGGCAATGCAAGTATCAGTTCTGCATACTCTCCATTAGTTCTGAAAGTGTCTGCATCAGTGCAGGGTACCCCCACCAGTCCTTCACTACACTTAGCAGTGCCTATATCAGAGCTGCATACTACCCACCAGTCCTGCACTTGGCATTCCAATGTTAGTATCAGTACTTCATAGTCCCCACCAGTACTGCACTGCCAATGCCACTATCTGTATCAATACTATATACTCTCCACCAGTTCAGCACTTGGCAATGCTAGCACCTGTATTTCTACAGGGAAATATCCATCTGTTGTGCACTTGGCATTGCCAGTGCCTGTATCAGCTTGCATACTCTCTATCAGTCCTTCCCATGGCAATGAAAGTATCTGTAGATGGTACTTTCTACCAGTTCTGCACTTGGAACTCCAGATGCCTATATTAGTATAAGGTACTTCCCACCAATTTTCAATTTGGCATTGCCAGTGTCTACATCAGTACAGTATTGGGTGCTCGCACTAGTTCTTCATGTGACAGTGACAGTGCCTGTATTGGTACAGGGTGCGCCTCACCCTTGTATTATGTCTACAGCCAATAGCTAGGAGACATTTACTACTTAAGGCATCTCCACCTTTTGGGATGTACCTGAGCAACATTCTAGTTAGTGTGTTTCTAGCCTGCCTGTTGTTAGGTGCTTTTTATCCGCATTGTCTGATATAGTTTCAGTCAGGGGCGTAACTACCTCTGCAGCTACTGGGCCTGGCAAGTGATTAGCCGCCAAAGCCAACCCCTACTTCAGGTGGTTGTGCGTCCTCGGACACACATGCAGCTAAAGTGTATTGCAGCGTACAGACTCATCAGGTCCGTGCACTGCAATACACGCTGCCGGCCAATCAGAGACCAGCAGCTAATGTTGACATGCATGTGACCGGGGTGCATGGCAGTGATCTCATGCTCTACTGTCGCACGCCGAAGTCAGCTGTTGGCTTGCCATATACCAGGATAGGGGCCACATGCCATGATGGGGGCAATATACCAGGATGGGGCCGTATACCAGGATGGGGACATATACCAGGATGAGGGTCATATACCTGAATGGGGTGACAGACACCTGGTGTATATCGCCCAGGATGGGGCGATATACACCAGGATGGGGCGACATGTACCAGAATCACACCATGTACCAGGATGGGGCACATGTACCAGCATGGGGCGCATGTAGCAGGATGGGGGACATGTACCAGGATGGGGACCATGTACCAGGATGGGGACCATATACAAGTATGGGACAACATGTACCAGGATGGGGGCCATGTACGAGGATAGGGTACATGTACCAGGATGGGGGACATGTACCAGGATGGGGGCCATATACCAGGATGGGGCCCATATACCAGGATGGGGAACATATACAAGGATGAGCTGTGCATTATACTATATGGAGGTCTATGAGCTGTGCATTATACTACATGGATGTCTATGGGCTCAGTATTATACAACATGAGTGACTATAGTTTGTGCATTTTGTTGTATGGAGGACTATGGGGGCACATTACACTGTATTGAGGATTATGGAAGGAGCATTCTATTATTTGGAGGACTACTGGGAGCGCATTATACTATATGGAGGACTATGAGGGTGCATTATACTATATGGAGGGCTATGGGGAGTGCATTATACTATATGGAGGACTATGGAGAGTACATTATACTTCTGCTACGGGGGCCCCAATACTTCTATGTTCACACCTTTTAAGCATAATGATTTACTTTTTTTCTATACATTAAAGAACAGAAAAAGAACGGGGCCCATAAGTCTCTAGTGAGTTAACCTGCATCCTGTCTGCTATACAGAGTCGCACTGAGCCAGTGCCAAGTGGCTGTCCTGTCTGCTATCCAGAGCTGCACAGTTTATACCTATTGCAAGTGGCTGTCCTGTCCTTTATACAGAACAACACAGTATGAACCAGTACCAAGTAGCCATCATGTCTGCTATCAAGGCCTGCACAATCTGAACCAATACCAAGTGGCCGAACTGTCTGCTATCTAGGGCCGCACAGTTTGTACCTCTTTCAAGTGGCCGTCCTGTCTGCTATCCCCAGCCACACAGTCTGTACCTGTTCCAAGTGGCCGTCCTGCCCTGTCTAGGATTCAGTATCCAAACTAACATCTAAGACTCTTGGGGTCAGCTGCTACTGCTGGACACTGCCCTAGAGAGATATTTGGCAGGTACCTGCCTCACAAACCCTACCTTCCCATCAGAGGCTCCAGTGAGCCTGGTCCGTAGCGCAGTGTGCCCACTATTCACCAGCATTACATTCTGCATACTCATCATTAGTTCTGCAATTGCCAGTGCTAGTGTCCATATCAGCATAGAGTACTCCTCTCTAGTCCTACATTTGGCAGTGCCACTATATATTCCCTACCAGTCCTCCAGGATACTTCCTAAAATATACATATATCATCATAACTTGTAAATTAAAAGGGGGTATAAGAAATAAAAAGCAGAAAAGAAAGCTAAAACCATAAACACAGATTCACACAAAGGGGAATGGGATGAGTTTTAAGCATAGAAACTGTAGATAGGTATAACCAGAGAGTGGTTATTAGAGGGATATTTGTAAAACTTTTTCTAGATCCATTCCTACACCAATCCAGAACTCTAGAAAGGTGAGAGGCAATATAGTATGATCTGAAATCAGGTAGAGTTATACCCTCTGAGGACTTTGGATGGTATAGTGTAGTTCTAACGATACGTGGAGGTTTGCTAGACAATATAAATTTAGTTTGGACGGTAGCAAGACTCCTAAAGAAGGACTATGAAATGCCTATTAGAAGACCTTCAGTCTTGTCCTTGGACAAAGGCACATTAAATGTTGTCATGATGAAATGAGTTCAATAACCTTCTCACAGACCTCAGTATCAGCTTGAACCAAATAATTAAAAATTGTCAAGGTAGTGCAATATGGAATTAAAACCTATTTCATACTTGATAACCTACTTCAGAATTTAGTAGAATATTTCAAAATATTTTCAGTAAATTGAGCAGTCCACTGGTAGTCAAAGGTCTACGTACAGCTCTGGCAAAAATTAAGAGACCACCACATCAAAACCCTGTCATGGGCAGCCCAATCTCCAGACCTAAACCCCATTGAAAACCTCTGGAATGTAATCAAGAGGATGATGGATAGTCACAAGCCATCAAACAAAGAAGAACTGCTTACATTTTTGTGCCAGAAGCAGTGTGGAAAGCATGCCAAGACACATGAAAGCTGGGATTAAAAATCATGGTTATTCCAGAAAATATTGATTTCTGAACTCTTCCTGACTTAAAACATTAGTATTGTTGTTTCTAAATGATTATGAACTTGTTTTCTTTGCATTATTTGAGGTCTGAAAGCACTGTTTTAATTTTGACCATTTCTCCTTTTCAGAGAAAAATACAAGATTTATTGCTTGGAAATTCGGAGACATGTTGTCAGAAGTTTATAGAATAAATGAACAATTTACATTTTACTTAAAAATATACCTATAAAGAGAAAAATCAGACAAACTGAACATTTTGTAGTGGTCTCTTAATTTTTGCCAGAGCTGTATATCTGACCCAATTACTGGCATCCCAAAAAAGTGAAAGCATGATGGATGAATAGGTGAGAGGTGGAAAGCGTATTCAATGTCTGATTTGATTAAAAAGGCGCCAGGCAAGGCCTCAGTCACCGACCATACTGCCCTGTCAAAGGACACATAGTAACATAGTAACATAGTAACATAGTTAGTAAGGCCGAAAAAAGACATTTGTCCATCCAGTTCAGCCTATATTCCATCATAATAAATCCCCAGATCTACGTCCTTCTACAGAACCTAATTGTATGATACAATATTGTTCTGCTCCAGGAAGACATCCAGGCCTCTCTTGAACCCCTCGACTGAGTTCGCCATCACCACCTCCTCAGGCAAGCAATTCCAGATTCTCACTGCCCTAACAGTAAAGAATCCTCTTCTATGTTGGTGGAAAAACCTTCTCTCCTCCAGACGCAAAGAATGCCCTCATAATTCTGTGCCACCTCTTCTTTTGCTAATAACATCATTAATTGACTTGTCAGGAGAATAAGAGAGGTGGTGCATGAGTCTGTATTCCCCTGCTTCTTTTTGGGAACCACAAATGATGGTGATTTTCTTAAGTTATGAAATGGAGACCCTTGGAAAGGACCAGCCATTTGACACAAGCTTAACTTTTTGTCCAATTTGTCTTTAACCACCTTTTGCAAACTTTGTACCTATTTTAATTTACGAGAGAAAAAAGTTGCAGTATTTTCCACATATGGAACAAAGACCTCTAAAAACCTTTAGCTATTAACTCTACGTCCCCCTTTTTAGGGTCCTAACTTAGCCATGGTCGCATTGCGACCACATTCACTAGCGTTCTCCTGCCACCCACCACATATTAGATATTCATTCTTGACGCGGCATGAAGCAAAAAAATCTGCAGTGTCCCTCATTGAAAAGGCAGCTTTGGGAGCGCTGTGACATCATGAGCCATATCCAAATATCTGTCACTTTACATGCCCCACGACTTCCAGGTGAAAGGCTAGGTGATGGCGAAATTGTTCATCATAATGCCACCATTCCGATCCCCCATGTAGCTCGTGCGCAGAATAAATTGTCTAATTAAAAAAACAATTCTGAACAAAACTCATGGTGCTTTTTGCTTAAGACACTAATTCTGCAAAAGCTTGCAACCAATTACCAAAAGTTTTTGCAACTTTAGGTTTTTCATCATTCCCGTTTTTTCAAACCTTTTTTTAATGAATAAATCATCTGAGGGAGCTAAAACCCATATATCCACATATTCATTTTGTACCAAGGGGAGAAACAATGCAAACATATTCTTATATAATATTCCCATCGCCATCTTAGGCTGGGACAAAAGCCCATCTGGACATTCAACACCCTCTATTATCCAATTTTTCTAATACTTTACTTAAATCCTCCAAAATTTCTTCTCATTTATCCACAGAATTGTTTCTTGATAATGCAGAAATACAACACAAGCCACGCTCTACATGAGTTTGAAACACTGAAGCTGGTCCTGAAGTAACGGCTTCAGCAGAGGGAGCAATCCTGATTATCGTGTCACCCCTTAGCTTCTTCATCCTGGTCCTTATGATTCGTTGATCGCCTGCCTCGCAGACTGCCAGATTGACTGGAGCTGCTGTATGGTGCGCTTACTGAGCGAGGAGAACCCAACCGCTCTCTCTTGGAACGCCCACCTTGCCGCTTATGACCATGTCATGTACTAACAGTGTGGCTATCTCATTTAGCGTCAGAGTTAGTGTACCGACAACTGGTGTGTGACCTCCTCACATAGTGAGCTGATGCCCTGCAACTACGTGTTCTGGAAGGGAATTACTATAATGGTACAAGGGCAAACTATAACCTTTATCCCTGGGATCATTATCTTGCTCATCTTTTTCAGAGGATTCATGAATTTCAATACGTCTATGAGTGGACGGGAATATGATTAGGGCTGTATTTGCCACTAGGTACTTGAGGGCTGGTGAATAGGGTGATTGGTTTCAGGAACAGAGATGGTTGGACAGAGTACAAATATATATATATTACCCCCTCCACCGCACCAAGTAGCCAAACCAGCATATTTGCATAGAGGAGAGGAGGTTCGAGGTATGTGGCAGCCATTTGTATTTGCACCTGTAGGCCTGTAAGAAGATTATTTCATCATGCTGTAGATATCGTAACATCTATGAAGAGGGGGAGAAGATGCCGAAGCTGAGAGTGGTTAAGCACTCCTAGAGCTGAAGATACAGGGGGACTTATACTGTAGACTGTGAGTTAAAGGAGCTTACAGAGTGAGGAATAGTGTGAGGAACAGTATGGAAGGGGAACAGTGTTAAGATGTAGCAGTGTGGGGGGCTTAGTATGGAGAAGGAGCACCATGTGGGAGGCTCAGTATGAAGAAGGGTAACAAAAGTGCTCAGTGTAGAGAAGAAGCAGCATGGAAGTTCATCATAGGCTGTGAAAGATCATCATGGTTTAAAGACCAGTTGAAAACAAAATGGATGAGAGCAACTCCGATCAGTGAAGATGTCAACTATAAAGTACCTGCCTTTAAGAGTGAATTTACACTGAAAAATCACAGTCTTTAAAGGACTGGGTATGAAGCCAATCGGCAATCTCTAATAGCCTGTTTAGGCAGGACGACCATACTTTCATGTGCACAGAACAAGCGTAAACATCATCGTGTTCATAGAATAGCATTGTTCCCAGCAGCACATTTTTACACAGGATCAGAATGATGATATTTAATCAAGCTTAAAAATCATTTCCCCCAACGAACAAAAGTTTTGTTTGTGCATTGGATGATTGACAGTCTGTTCGGATATCCCGAAATCCGGTTCTTGATTATCAGCAAGTGTAAATGCACATTAAAGAGTAACTAAACTCTAAGGACTTTTTTTAATATGTTTTAGGTCCCTCAGTGTCTTTTGTGCTTTTTTTGTCATTTTTTTCTGACATCTTTTTGCTGCCAGCTTCTTATATAAATTGTATTGGATAAACACTAGTGAGCAGCTTTCAGGAAGGATCAGTCACTTCATTTAAGAGCTTCACGTCTTTGGAAAACTGAGGTGGTTAAAAGTAGCTCCCAAGACTGAATATATGCGTTTGACATTGCAGAACATTTGTTCATTCTTTTTAACTTTTATTTAACACTTTTTCAAGTGAGTTCTGGAGTGACCTGCCTGAAAAAGACATGATACCCTTAAATATGTGAACAGTATATACCGTAACTATCTGTATCGTATTTTAAAAAGAGACGCTTCAGTAAACGCCAGGGGTGTTCCCCTCAAGCATCTTTTATGATAACTTTTAGAAAATATTTTGCAGGTTGTTTTTTTTTTTCATATATAACAAATTGTCTGCTTCCAAGCCACCTGAAGAATGGTCAGATCGCTTCACAGTTTTCGAAGCCTGAAGCTATGAAAAGTTACAAAATAAGGAACATATGCACAGCAAGTCGTCATTTTGACATAGCTATAAATATGTGAATTTTCTCTTTTTCAGCCATTTCAGACAGAATCCACCTGAAAAAGAGGCTGTGTATACGCCTAGTATGACTTTCCAATGTGGTTGTGACCACGTAAAAGTGCCTAGGTCAGCATGAACGGCCCTGGGTATGATGTGAGTATCATGTACACCTCTCTGCTGGGTGTGATCTACCACTACAGCAGGCACTGTGGGGGTCCTCACAGATTTGGACCCTCTGTTCTCACTGGACAGGTCATTTACTGATTGCACAGGCTGAGGAGGAATCTCCTGACCCTGGAGCATGATGTAGCAGTGCTGTCTGTGTGCTGATTACGTTACTCTCTGTAGGGAGCACCCGCTGTGCCATGTCTGGCTGTGTAGGGTCGGGCACACAGGGATTGAGTTATCAGATTCCTGCAGACCAGCAGCATCCCTGAAGGACCGCAGGTGAGGGCTCACTGCTGTGAATTGTTTGTCTTGCTCCCATTGACAGGAGGGGGGCAAGGGCTCAGATGGTCTGGGGGAGCACATCTGCACCTTGGCCCACAGGTTCTTGTGTCCGCCACCCTGGGAGCAGGGCTAGGTTGTCAGCCCCAGTACTGATCAGCCAAGCTGCCCCCTCCTGAGCCATCTTTTCTCTTATTATGCACATTGGTAAGGATTCCTCAGCCGTAGTGAAGTTTTCTTTTCACAGCTCCTCAGACAAGGCACTGACTGGATGAGGAGAGCAGGGCAGCCAGAAATTTATAACCTCGCCTCCCTTCCCGCCCAGAGCCCCAGGGCCAATGAGGAAACAAACAAAGCCTGGGAACAAGTTGCAGCTGGTCCTGCCCCATTAACCCCTTCTGCACTTCGAGGCACCTTCACTATACACTATGATGCCAATCAAGATCCTCCTATCAGTACGGTGATGTCACCTCCCCGGGTTTATAAAATGAATGGGCTGCTGATAGGAGAGTTAGAGAACGAACAGGAGGAGGCACCTCTGCCACTTGTAACACTGCAGGATTTCTGACCCTGAGGAGACTGAGTGCCACAGTTAGGATGCACTTCTGTAATATTGTAGGCTGGGGACTGGTGCTGGCTGTGCTGTGCTGCAGGACGGAGGCGAAGCCTGTGGTACAGGCACATCAGAAGGTCAGTGATCACCTGAAGTTCTCTCTCCCATTTATTTCATCCTTTGTGTCTGTGATTCATCCCATTTTTCTGACTTTCTTCGACTGCAGTCCAAATTTCCCCGGCAGTATTCACCCCTCTGTACATTCAGGGTCCTAATACCCTAAGACTCCAGGATGCTGCACTGGGTGACAGGTGGCATAGACAAGGGGGCACATATTTTCCATTGATACCAATCACACAGCTCTCGTCTACATTGGGGTTAGTTTATGACATACAGAAGGGGCATTAACTTGTACATCCCTGGTTTCTGGGATTCAATGATTATTGTGTCCCGTATACTAATCTTTATAGTCAGTTTCTAGAGGTAACATAGTGCCGTACAAATTACTGATAGGGCTTTCTTCTGTGCCAGGTGCATTCACGGATACAGACAGACTCTGACCCCAGTCATACCTACGTGCATATTGGGCACCAAGCTGGTCATACATCGGGATATTAGTGTAGGCTTCATTCAGACTCGTGTAAGTTTATTCTTCTGGGATCTGATCCCATCTTTGGTACCAAATATACAGTTCATACATTGATCCACAACAGCCCATAAAATTAAAGTCTTGCCCTCCCAGAAACCTGAAATCCTGCCATAATGGTGTTGTGTATGACAGTGTGGCTTAATTTCTACAATCCTAATGATAATGGCGATTAGTAAAACAGTTTCTATTCAGGTCAGATACATTTTTCTTTTGTGAGATTGATCCCTATGAGATTGATTGACCATGTTAGTACAGATCTGGTTAGGGAGTAATCTTTGTGTAAGCCATCCATTCATTCCTCCTATAAA
This sequence comes from Ranitomeya imitator, assembly GCF_032444005.1. NCBI lineage: Eukaryota > Metazoa > Chordata > Amphibia > Anura > Dendrobatidae > Ranitomeya > Ranitomeya imitator. The sequence goes on along the minus strand of NC_091286.1, from coordinate 411,476,193 downwards.
ATCAGCAACTCAACATAAATGCAATCGCCAGGGTAAGGCTAAGTTCACACTAGGCATTTATTTTTTCTGCAGCAAAACCTAGGTGCTTGGCAGGAAAGAAACTGCGACAAAAATGCAGGTTTTGATGCTGTTTTGGTGTGTTTTTTTTCCTTTCAATTCAATGGGTGAAAAACGCTGAAAGAAGTGACATGCTCTATGTCCGAAAAAACCATGCAAAGCACAAAATCCTGATGACAAAAAACTAAGCTGTGTGCATGAGATTTCTGAAATATCAGAAAAATGCAGCTGAAAATTTGCATTAAAAAAGCTGCAAAAACGCCCAGTGTAAACTTAGCCTAAGACTTTTTTTTTTATATTTTGCCGTTGTACTTTCTGTTGTGCTCCAGAGATTTTTCTTCATCAGATTCCACTGAAATATCATGGGATCTGCCAAAAGAACTAATTCCTATGGGCAGCTATCTGTGAAAGTACTGGGAGACCACACATTTAGGACACTATCTCCACCCAGCCAACTCTGCACAGACAACTGTGATATTTCATTCCTGTAGACTCCAGGTGTCTGGCTGGGTACCAGAAGATGCTCTGATTGTGGATGGATAACAGAAGAGAACAGAGGGTTCGTAGAAATAACCCTTTTGGTACTAAACCATCAGTACTGAAACGATGCCTAACAGAAAACAAAACAATTTACGGTTATTAATAGAGGTCACGGTGCGCTCTGTCCATGCGTGGCCTCATATAACCCCAGGGAAAATCTCAAATTCAGGCACAGGTTCTTAATACATGTCGTGTGCAGCAGATGCAGCTGAAAAAAAATTGTAAGATGGGACAAATGAGAATAGAATGTATGTTACAGCTACCCCCGATATCAGAATATGTTTTTTGTGGTCATACATAGAGCTGCGGGAAAAGCTACTGTAATGTAGCCTAAAGTTAAATGACGCTTGACTCTGACGATGAAGGAGAGATTCACTTCTGCTGCGCTAAAAGAAAGACTGAAAAGAGCAACATTTAGCTGAAGAGTATTGTAGACCCTCTGCCTGCTGAAAATGCCAAGTTTGCCCTTTGTCATTGATGAGATCTATAGAGATCTGTTTGCTGACAGAGGTATGTGTGCACGAGTGTGTTTATATATATACAGGAATATATTTAAATACACAGCCATATAAATGATATTCCTTAACGAGCCTCCCAAATTAGATTAGCAGGTGGTCGTCTGACATTATATTTAAATCAAGGGTCAACCCGCATCGTAGATGCGACTGCCAGGCATGGAAAATGTCTGGAGCGTTAACTCTTTTGTCTCCTAGATGAGAATCGTTTCCAGCACTACTTGGAAAAAGTAAGAGGGGGAGGAGAAGTGTTATGATAGAATTACAGAATAATGTATAATAGGACTTTGAGAGTAAGGGAACGAGCTGAGCTCTGGGCATTGTTTGTGCAAATGTTACCTCCTCGAGTCCAGAACGGGTTACTGAACAGGTGAACACGACGACATGACATAATGCAGTAAGAGGCAATCTCCGGCACAGAGTCCACTATGTAGTCAGCACAATGCTCCTCGAGGCAATCTACAAATAAAACCCTTTATTGCACTTTATACACCTTTTTATAAGCAGTGGATGTGACTGACGTGACTAGCTCACCCCAAGAGAAGCCACCTTGTTGTTGAATGGTGGATGCCAAGGAGCAGAAGACAACCTCAAGGGCAGCTGATCTTATCGGGTTATCTCTTGTTATCCCATTATGATGGCTGATATTACCAATTAAAAGTGTGTTATCTTGAAAAGCAAGTCTGATAGTTGTTGTCAGTGACGGCCAAGACATCACTCATATCATTTGACAACATCATCACAGATGGATCATAGTTCCCAATCTACCATGCAATGTAGACCTGATATTTAGACCCCTCTTTCTTGGTACCTGCAGGCACTCTATTTCTACTCTCAAGTTCAGGGTGAATTGTAATTGATGGTCACAAACAAATGAAATATTTGATCCACGCAAAATCTTGTATTAAATTGAAATAAATGTCATTTTTGAAGATTTCTTTTTGTCAAATATCCAATAATATTTAATGGTCAGTCAATGTAATCCATAAATACATTGACTAATGAATTTCCGTATTTTGCCTTTTTATTCTGCAGTCACTGCGCACATTGCTAGGAGAAGAACTGGCTGAATATTTGGCCTCTGGAGAAAGGGGAGAAAGAAATATTGACCCCAAGACTCGTGCTCGACTTCTCAGAGATCTACGTGCAGATACACGATCAAGGGCAGCGTGGACCAGACTGCTCAACGAATACCCCAACACCCGCAAATTTAAAGGCGTGAATAAAAAGGGGCTATCCAAAGGCTGTTTTGGTCTCAAACTGGACCGCATCGGAGCCATGAGTGGCTTGGGGTGCTAGAAGTTGGAGCACCATCTTGTGGTGGTCAGTATGAACTACTCTAACATTTTTTTCCCCTACCTTGATAGTCCTCTAGTAAATTTCTGACTTTAATATTCTCCTGCATAGTCTTATGTGGTTACTCAATGTCTGTCACTTGTTTCTAATGACACTTAGTCAAGTGAATTCAGACTCCCATTATTCAGTCCTGGTTTACGCCTTTTCTGGCAGTTACTCCAGTTCATCCTTGACTTGTAACCTTTATTCAGTTATGCATGGTTAACTCGTTACTCGCATATTTTTCAGAGATGTCACTTTCATACATAACACAGCATACAACTCCATTCTTGGAAATTGACTTTCAAAAAAGATAACATTCAAAAACCTAAAATACAGTAAATAATGGTAGGCGTCAAGACAGGAAGGCAAGATTGCACTTGAATAAGTCTGTGTTTGTTCTCCAGAACCACAAGCATGAGACTAAAAGGAATTACAAATTGTGAAGCATTTAAAGGGATCCAGACCTTTACAATTGCTAACAAATATTAGGAAAAGCTAATGGGGGAACAAGCCCCCTACCCTCTTCATATGTTTGTAAGTGTTGCTGAGTTCTCTTGTCCTACAGAAATGTGAGGTTCAAATTTCAGCTCCTTCCAGCTGCAGCCAATGAAGGAGCAATACACGCACGGTGTGCAATGTCCCACCATGAGGGTGAGCCCACGCAGACGGGTTTTGTTCAGGTTTTTTATGCAGGTGTTGTAGATAAAACCAGGATCAGGTTGAAAAAAGAGGAGCGATCGTGTCCGTCCTTTATACTTTCTTTTCCTTTATGACTCACTACTGGTTTTGGCTCAGAAAACAAGAACAAAACCTGAGTTTTAAGTTCCCACAATGAGTATTTAGTGCGTTTTTAATGTTGCAGATTTTCCGCACCTATTAGCTAAATTAGGGTACGTACTGTTGTAGCACGATTTTTCAGTTTTTGTCTCCTTTTGGTAGGTCATGTTTTAAAATTGCTTTGATTTGGATACTTCTTCCTTCTTGGCTATGATAAGTCTTTATTGTATGTGCAGATTATATGTGCAGAAACATACTAAAAACGCATATGCTGTTTGTAACTGTGCAGAAAATCTGCAAATAAAACAATATTTATTGCAAGTGAAATTGACATGCTGCAGGTTTCAAAGTCTCACCGTGGCTCATTCTATGCAGCGTTAACAAAAAAAGCACAGAGGGCATGAGATTTCTATAAATCCCATTAATTTTGTTGAAACTCTAAGATGGTGCGATTTTTAAGCAATAAAAATACACAGCGCAAAAAAGGGTAAGGGTGACGTGTGCTAGTATATGCGTATATGGTGGCGTAAGACGGAGGCTGATCTGTAGGGTGACGTGTGCTAGTGTATGCGTATACGGTGACGTAAGACGGAGCCTGATCTGTAGGGTGACGTGTGCTAGTGTATGCGTATAAGGTGGCGTAAGACGGAGGCTGATCTGTAGGGTGACGTGTGCTAGTGTATGCGTATAAGGTGGCGTAAGACGGAGGCTGATCTGTAGGGTGACGTGTGCTAGTGTATGTGTATACAGTGGTGTAAGACGGAGGCTGATCTGTAGGGTGATGTGTGCTAGTGTATGCGTATATGGTGGCGTAAGACGAAGGCTGATCTGTAGGGTGATGTGTGCTAGTGTATGCGTATATGGTGGCGTAAGACGGAGGCTGATCTATAGGGTGACGTGTGCTAGTGTATGCGTATATGGTGACGTAAGACGGAGGCTGATCTGTAGGGTGACGTGTGCTAGTGTATGCGTATACGTTGACGTAAGACGGAGCCTGATCTGTAGGGTGACGTGTGCTAGTATATGTGTACACAGTGGTGTAAGACGGAGGCTGATCTGTAGGGTGACGTGCTAGTGTATGCGTATATGGTGGCGTAAGACGGAGGCTGATCTGTAGGGTGACGTGTGCTAGTGTATGCGTATATGGTGGCGTAAGACGGAGGCTGATCTGTAGGGTGACGTGTGCTAGTGTATGTGTATACAGTGGTGTAAGACGGAGGCTGATCTGTAGTGTGACGTGTGCTAGTGTATGCGTATATGGTGGCGTAAGATGGAGCCTGATCTGTAGGGTGACGTGTGCTAGTGTATGTGTATATGGTGACATAAGACGGAGGCTGATCTGAAGGGTGACATGTGCTAGTGTATGCGTATACTGTGGCATAAGATGGAGCCTGATCTATAAGGGTAATGTGTGCTAGTGTATGCGTATATGGTGACATAAGACGGAGGCTGACCTGTAGGGTGACATGTGCTAGTGTATGCGTATACGGTGGCATAAGACGGAGCCTGATCTATAAGGGTAATGTGTGCTAGTGTATGTGTATACAGTGGCGTAAGTTGGAGCCTGTTATGTAAGGGTAACGTGCGGTGGTATATGGATATACGGTGGCGTAAGACGGATCCTGATCTCTAGGGTGACGTGTGGCAGTATATGCATGTACGGTGGCGTGAGACTAATCTGTAAGGGTGATATGTGTTTTTGTATGCATATACAGTGGCGTAAGATGGAGCCTGATCTGGAAGGGTGAAGTGTGGTAGTATATGCGTATACGGTGGCGTAAGACTGAGCCTAATCTGTAAGGGTGATGTGTGCTAGTGTATGCCTATACAATGGCGTAAGTCGGAGCCTGATCTGTAAGGGTGACATGTGCTAGTGTATGCGTATATGGTGGCATAAGTCGGAGCCTGATCAATAAGGGTGACGTGTGGTAGTGTGTGTGTGTGTATACGGTGGTATGAGACGGAGCCTGATCTGTAAGGATGACGTGCTGGTGTATGGCTGTACGGTGGTGCAAGGCAGAGCATAACCTGTAAGGGTGACGTACTCTGATGTTTGCCTATACAGTGGCGTAACACGGAGCCTGATCTGTAAACTGATGAACACCAGTGGTGTCCGACTGAATCTATTGAGCTATAATGAGATCCTTTCGGGTTCCGCCATGATGTCTAGCATTTTTCACAGGAAACTGTGGAAAATGTTAGTGGCACGGTGATTGTGAGGTGATTTTGAAGTGCAATGTTTGTTTGTAAGGTTGTGAAGCCCAACATAGATCAATTTATACTCGGGTACGAGGTGCAGGGTTTGCCTGTGCACAGAAATGTTCAGCCTGTGGAAGGAATACAGTGACAACTCGAGGAAAATGAATGATTTGAGGCCAGAGTAGCGCTTCCCAGGCTTCTGGCACTGAAAATCCCGGGGCTGTGTTATTAATAACTAGGATCATAATTCCATCTGCATTTTCCATGTGCTGTTACAAGCCTCGAAGTGCTGTATGAGAGAAGTCAGAAACCTGGCTTGCCATATGCTAATAACAACATTAATCCACAGTCTTTTTCTCTTCCAGGCTCCTAACATTGACAACGGTTTTCTGATCACTGGTCATTATCCTGTCTTAGTGTAGACGCCCAGCGGAGAGTCTTGCGTTTCCAGAAGATTCTACAGCGAAGGGACAGGCCGGTACGATGGGACATTGGACCTGCTGTTACCACATGTCTGTCATCATTTTGTTGCCAGCGCACAAGAGCCACGAATGTGCGTTTTGTATACACATGTGTAATGAGGGCTGCCTAGATGTTTACATATCAGTGTTCAGACACGTGTTCACCTTTTAGGTGGCCAAGCGGACTGTCCCGTGTGCTCTCCACGTGCAAGAGCAAAACCATTCCTAATTCATGGACTGTCATCATTTGAGCTACAAGGAAATCTTCCCCAGGTTACAATTAAAACAATCGTCACATGCCTGACTTTAATTCTACCCTGAGATTTAACCCTTGACAGCTCATTATCCACAGAATGTATTAAGCTACTGTTTGCGCTGTAATGAGGCACCGGAGTTCAGTTACCAACCTGCCATGATCATAATTATGACCTGCCTCTACCAGAGAGGTTCGTAAAATGCTTGTCCAACTTCTGCAAAATAATAGGGTAAGACTGCAGCGCTTTCTGGGAGAAGAGGTCGGTCTCGAAACCTTAGTAGCTGCTTAATTGTTTTTAAACCTTTTTTTTTTCTCGTTAGTCTAATGTCAGTTTTACGCTGATCTTATGGCCAAGTAAATAAGCTCCAATGCTACAAATGACATGAACTTAACGTTTCATTTTGTGTTTCTACTTTTTAGACGTCTAGCGTTGTTACAAAGCTGCACAAAATAATAGGAAAACAGGGAATTTACTATTTTATTAAGGATTTCTCACAGATCTGGGAAATTAATTTGTAGAAGTTCCAGCCAACATATACGATACTTGATACGATGCTAGCATGATGATGTGTGACTTTGCAGAAATGGTCTACAAGAGCGGTATGAATTCAGACACGAGTCCTTGCACATCTCAGCTTCACATATATTACTAAATGTATCCAACAATATAACTTCTCAGTCATTTTTTTTTTACTCCTGACACCGAGGGCTCCTTATCTCTACTACGATATAGTTAGTTGCATGATCAAGTATTCTGAGAATTGGACAAATTCAGGTAATCTGTATGCAGTGGGTTTCACTGAAGTTGTGCCATATGCACTAGACCGACCGGACTAAGCACACAAAGTCTTCATTTGCCCCATCAGTTCCATTGGAAAGCTGCAAGCTTTGTCGGAGAGGCTCAATCCAGCAGTGCAAGGAGGAAGTCTCTTGGGGTACTCATGTAGACGGAGGGAGGGGGATCTGACAGAGCTATATGTAAATTCTCACCTTGCATCAATGTATTTATGTTGTAAAGCTATTTATATTGTTTATGAAGAGATATTTATAAAGAACTTTTATTTATGTAATGAACCAGGTCAAACAATGTAACATTTTGTCCTGAATAGTTGGAACGTTTTAAGATAAAAAAAAAAAAAAATTGAGAAAAAAAAAAAGACTTCATTCCATGTACATCTGTAATCTGTCTTTATTTCTGACGTTCTGTGATCAAATTCATTCTGGAGAAATCTATTGAACACACATAATCTATTGATTACACACGTGAATGAAGAATCGCTGTATAAGAATAGTTTACAGGTTGCCATTTACACTGGAACTGTTTTTAATTATGGCTTCTCATTAGATGGGTAAACTAAAGCGCCTGGGACACCATGCAAAAGCGGTAGTGGAGCCATCAACTCTCAAAACATTGTCTATAGTACTGATCCCCTCAAAGAGAGACCTTTTAGTTAAAGAAGTTATCCATTACTTTTACATTGATGGCCTACCCTTAGGATAGGTCATCAATGTCTGATTGTCCGACACCCGGCACCTTGACTGATCAGCTGTAATCCATCTCAGCGCCTGCCGGTCAGAAGTGCTCACTTGCCAAGCTGTTCTGTCTACTTGTAGTGGTTGCCGCAGGGTACTGCAAATCCGCCTCCTATTAATAATAATAATAATCTTTATTTTTATATAGCGCTAACATATTCCGCAGCGCTTTACAGTTTTGCACACATTATCATCACTGTCCCCAATGGGGCTCACAATCTAGAATCCCTGTCAGTATGTCTTTGGAATGTGGGAGGAAACCGGAGTGCCCGGAGGAAACCCACGCAAACACGGAGAAAGCATACAAACTCTTTACAGATGTTGTCCTGGGTGGGATTAGAACCCAGGACCCCAGCGCTGCAAGGCTGCTGTGCTAACCACTGCGCCACCGTGCTGCCCGTATTGATTTGAATAGGAGATGGATGTGCAGTACCAAGCCCCTGCCACTACCAGAAGATGCGGGTGGCAGACCCTGACTGATCAGATATTGATGATTTATCCTATGGATAGTTCATCAATGTAAAAGTAGTGGACAACAACTTTAACTTCAGGCATCGGGTCCTGGAAGAGTATATAATCTCTGCCATTGTGATAGTTACTGGTTCTCTTGCTATAGAGGTGAAACCTAGTATTTTAACGTAATATTGAACAGTTCTGATTTGTTTTATCACAGCTCAGTTGTATTCATACCGCTGTGTTTTGTGATTTCCAATCTTAGCACCAGTTCAGGAAATGCTCTCATGCATGAACAGAAGGTCTGTCTATGACATCTTCACTTATCATATCCCTCTTGACACCATTACAGTTATAAAACCACCGATGCCCAAATATTTACCAACTCTGTAGAAGGTCCGTTTTCACAGACCGTACAGCAGTTTTTTAGTATCCCTGATAGGTCTGTGTAAAGGGACCTTACATAGAGTTGGTAAACATTTAGCCATTAGTGGTTGTTAAATGGCCGGTTTATACAGGCAGACAACAGTAAACGATGCACATTCAACAATCTGTAGTAGATTGTTCAGTGCACATAGGCTGCCATTGTTCTCAGCAGGGCGAATCCTCATTACACAGGATGATGCAATGCCAAAGATGATTTTTTTTTGTGCTGCACAAAAAATAAATTCTCCCAATGAAAGAGTGATTTGCTCAATCATTGAATGCTCAGCGGCCTGTTTACACTTTAAGATTAGTATGAAACAAGCATTCTTAAGAACACTTGTTCATGATAATCTTTGAGAGTAAATGCTGCATTAGTCACACTGATTATCTACCATCATTTTGAGCTTTCTGCATAATCTTCACTGCATCCTATCAAATTTTGCTTCCACCTGTCTCTCTGTCTCCTGCTTGTAAGAGCCAGCTGACAGGGAGAAACATATTACAACAAGGAAGCAGGGAAGGCAAGGCTACAGCTACATCGTATAGGATACACTAAATGTGTATGCACACTGCATCATCATTATGAAGGAGAATTCCTAGGAATGCTTGATTTACGATAATTGTGAAGTCAAAACAGGCTGCTGATCATTCGATGAACGAGCAAAACACTCGTTCATCAGGTAAAATTACAAGGTGCTTAGTGGCACCTTGTCCTATGTAAACAGAACCTGTGCTGCCAAGAACAGTAGCAGCCTATATGTACAGAATGATCCCTTACTGATTGTTCAGTTAGCTTCAGAAGTGGCGTGAGTTTGTGTAATCAGGCAATTAAATGACCAGCAACCAGCAAAATATGTTGCTGGTCATTGAATGCTGCAGACTGTAAATGGACCATTGGACTTTGCAGTGTGGGTCAGGACACTTCAGTTGTATATCACTTATCTGTCGTTGTCCTTTGATATGGCTCGGAGCGAACCCCATCTGCAAAGCCATCATGACAAATGTGATCTGCACTACGGAAACCTTATTACAGGGAAGAAGACATCAACAAGGCGCAGATATGCACAAAAGTCTCTAGATTACGCTGCATTGTATGGGCAAAACATGCTTTACTGCTGCAATAGGTTTGCAGTCTTGAATCGTGGTTGCTGTATTTATTTGTGTACAAAGATATAATAACATTTATTTTTATTCACTACACATACTCTATAGTTTAAATGGCATCTCACAAAGTGGCTCAAGATTATAAACGTTATTAAAGGGTGGCAGCTACAGATTCTGTATGTGTCCCTCAGGCGATGTCTCTGAATAGGTTTTATAGAGCACAGCTATTGCTCTGCATTCAAGCATGAGTGTGATGGGAAATGCAGTTAACTACTATCATTAGTATTATAGAACTAGCAGCAATACAATTACAAGTTCAGTCTTAATGACTAGATGGCCTATATGTGTGAAAGGCATATAAAACGCTTTAGTTATCTACTTAACATGGCCTATTTGGGTGTATATTACTGAATTCTCCTTTAACTTCTGCAAATATGGCTTACAAAGATTTAGTCATTATTGACTCCCATTGAAGTTGTATTTCTTTTTTTTAAGCGTTCACAACAACAGCAATATTATAACATATACAAAGACCGAAGGTAAAAAGAAAAAAAGGAAGATAAAATGTTTTATCTATGTGAACTTAAATAGGAGTCAATAAATACAGCTAATTAGGCTCAGTGGATGTCAGTAACATACAAGGTTATTTCCATATTCAAGGAAAGATTATATAGTTGTTGACAGAACACACCTGGTTTAACCTCGTGCTAGACATGAAACTGTATGTGATATCATGTACAACAGACCTAGGTAACATGATACTTCATTCCTTCAGAGCTTCCAGTAAATGGGACAAAACTTCATCCATCAGCAAATGTTTAGTTCCTATAGATGAGCATTCCAACAGTTTTAGAAGGTTATATAAACGTGTTAAAACTTTAGCATTGCTCATCTATGGGGACTAAACATTTGCTTAAACTTTCTAAAACTTTAACCTCCATAAAAGTAAATAACTGTGTAGGCAATATTGCAGATCCATATCATCCATATTTCTAATATGGCCGGGTACATGAGACATTACATGGATTGCGGACCATCAAGTTAACTAAGTGTCTAACTTGAATCAATTAATAGTGTCTAATTATAATGAAATAGTAGTGTCTTGTGGTGATGAGTGAACATGCTCAGATAAGGTGTTATCCGAGCATGTTCGTGTACTAATCAAGTGACTTCGGCATCCTCAAAAAATATGTTGAGCATGCTCATGGGCTAAGGCTAGGTTCACACTTGCGTTGTGCAGTCCGTTCAACAAATCCGTTAAACAGACTGCACTAACGCAAGTGCCGACTTTGGCACTGCGATAACGCAGATGGAGCATCTGCTAGCTCCATCTGCGCTAGCAGTGACGGACCCGGAAACGCTGCAGCCCGCGTCTCGGGTCCGTCACTCAATGACGGCACATCGCTAGCGCACGCCCATTGTGGGCGTGCGCTAGCGATGCGTTTGCCATTGCACGTAATGGCGGCATTAACGGACTACGTTACACCGCGTTATGCCGCGGTGTAACGTAGTCCGTTAAACGGGTTCACACAACGCAGTGTGAACCCAGCCTAACCGAGTGACTTCGACGTGCCCGAAAAATATGTTTGAGTCTCCGCAACTGTTAGACAGCCGCAGCACATGCAGGAATTGCCTGTTTGATAGTCTGTGTCTAACTTTAACCAAATAGTAGAGTAACTTTGATTTAACTGAAAAATTGTCCTTTGTAAGACCAGATTTACTGTAGGTGGTGGCCCAGGACAATAGACGCAGCATCATTTTTCTGTGTCTGCTGCATGAATACGATTATGTTGTGGACATTTTTAGCTGCGGAATGCTAAGTGTAATACTTTTTTACACTTTGTTTAAACCTGTCTTTCGAAACTTTTCCAAACTATTTGCCTGTGGGTCACATATCTCACCACTTTCTATTACACAAATGTGTAGAAGTATCTCAGAAACAGGCATGGGTGAATGTGACATATATGATATTTATTGTGGCATTATCAAGGGCATAAGAAGTCTTAAGCAATTTTATGCTGGCTTTACACATATTGGTTGAACAGCCGAATTCATCAAGACCAGCCAAGCATCTAATGTATATGGGGGCCACACAATTCTGCTGTGGTGGCAGCTGTCAGGGGAGATAGGGACCAAGCAATTGGATTACAACTGCTCAATCATTTTGTTTTTGGAAACCATCTGGCAGCGACCTACACTATAAGGAGAATGTGCATGCTTATGGGACTGTCAGGATATGTGTATGGCCGCTGATCTTGGATTTTGTTCTTTATATATAAAACTATTAACACCTTTTACAATTAGCGCAGTATTTAAAAAAAACAATAATTCTCCTAGAGCATAAATTATCAGGTAGCACACAAATGGAATGGGGTGATTATTAGGGTGCCAAGGAAATGCATGGTAAAATAAAGTAGCAAGTTTTTGAAGGTCTTACCTCCTAATTTTGTTCCTTTTTGGTCATAGATATTTTATAATTTTATTTTTTTAAGATTAGTTATCATTTACTGGTTGCTCAATGGCACATCATATTTCAGTTTTAAATGTTTGTTTAGTATTTATCGTCATACATATCCCGTGTTATGTATGGTATGTTATGCCGTTTACCGATCAGATTAATTGATTTTATATTTTGATAGATCGGGCGTTTCTGAACGCGGCAATACCAAATGTGTGTATATGTATATACCGTATTTTCCTGCATATAAGACGCCTTTTTAACCCCTGAAAATCTTCTTAAAAGTCGGGGGTCGTCTTATACGCCGGGTGCAGACCAATGTGCATATGGTGGGTGGAGGGGAGTGGTCCCGATGATGAAGAGAGGGGGCGTCTCACAGGAAAGTGTGAGTGGAGAATCCCCCTATTACCTCATTGTGGCAGCGTGGGGTTTCTGTGCTGTGTGCGGCGGCTCCTCTTTGTGCCGCGTGGGTGCTCTGTGCTGTGGGGCGGCAGCGGTGTTTCTTCGTGCAGCGTCGGGGCTCTGCCGGCATTTCCTTACAGCCTGGAGGCCCGGCAGCTCCATTGCTGCGATGCGGTGGCCTCCGGGAAAATGGCTGCTGTGGGCTGCGCATGCTCAGATTCATATCTCGTCTCCCGATGCCCATGCGCAGCCCACAGTGGCCATTTTCCCGGAGGCCACCGCATCGCAGCAATGGAACTGCCGGTGCCTCCAGGCTGTGAGGAAATGCCGGCGGAGTCCCGACGCTGCACGAAGATACGCCGCCGCCCCACAGCACAGAGCCCCGACGCTGCACAAAGATACACCGCCGCCGCCCCACAGCACAGAGCACCCACGCGGCACAAAGAGGAGCCACTGCTCCCCAGTAGAGAGACCCCATGCTGCCACAATGAGATAATCGGGGGATACTCCACTCACACTTCCCTGTGAGACGTCCCCTCTCTCCGTCATCGGGACCACTCCCCCCCAAAAGGCACATTAGTCACCCGCCCTATAAGACGACACATGGCATATAAGAAGACCCCCGACTTTTAAGATTTTATATTTTAACTGGAAAAGTTGGGGGTCGTCTTATATGCCCAATCGTCTTATATGCCGGAAACTACGGTGTATATATATATATATATATATATATATATATATATATACGGTGTATATATATATATACAGTGTATATATATATATATATATACAATGTATATACCTTGAGCAAGTGGTAAATCTAAATTTAATGTCAACATATTTTACATGGTGAATCCTTTATGCCAAAAGGAACAAATTTGAGGGGTATGACTTACCAATTTGCAAAGTTCATTTTTCCTTGGCACCCTAGTGATTATCTTAAAAATTAGATTTTAAAGCTTTACGTTTTAGCTACAATACAGTGAATTTAAAGGCGTGATCTGCATCACCCAGGAGCAACCATTACCAACAGCGTACAGAAAGCTCTGTTTACATCCGACCACAACCAGACCATATAACAACTGATCATGGGGGTCTTTTCTGCCCAAATTGATCTGATAGGTCATCAATATGTTAGTCCTCGACAATCTCTTTAAAATTACTTTTGCCATTTCCAAATAGGCTTTATTATTGCATAGTAAATGGTTCAAATATCAGTATCTTTGCACAGAGGCAAAAACCTAAGAACCCACATAGCAGCTTTTACAAACAAATACAAAAACATACACTAACATGCACTGCTCAAAACATTAAAGGGAACACTTAAACACAAAGTAACTCCAATTCATTCACAGTTCTGTGAAATCAACCAGTTCAGTTATGAAGCAACACCGATTGTGAATCAATTTCTCCTGCTGTTGTACAAATAGAACAGATAACAGGTAGAAATGATAGGCAATTAGCAAGACAACCCCTATAAAGGAGTGGTTCTTCAGGGGGTGACCACAGACCATTTCTCTGTTCTTATCCTATTTGGCTGCTGTTTTGGTCACTTTAGCATTTTTGTCATTGCTATCACCCTTAGAGGTACTGTATAGTAGCATGAGGCGGTGTCTACAACCCACAGAAGTTGCTCAGGTAGTGCAGCTCATCCAAGATAAAAGAATAATGCAAGCTGTGGCAAGAAGGGGAGCTGTGTCTGTAAGCACAGTGTCCAGAGCATGGAGCAGATACTGGGAGACAGGCCAGTAAACCAGGAGATGGGGAGGGGCCGTAGGAGGGCAACAACCCAGCAGCAGGACCGCTACGTCCTCCTTTGTGCAAGGAGGAACAGGAAGAGCATTGCCAGAGCCCTGCAAAATGACCTACAGCAGGCCCCAAACATCCATGTGTGTGCTCAAACTGTCAGAAACAGACTCCATGAGGGTGGTATGAGGGGGGCTTTACTTCCGCAAGTGGGTGTTGTGCTTACAGCCAAACTGTGAAGGGCAATCTGCATTTGTCAGCGAACACCAAGATTGGCAGATTCGACATTGGCGCCCTGTTCTCTTCACAGATGAGAGCAGGTTCACACTGAGCACATGTGACAAATGTGACAGAGTCTGAAGACGCCATGGAAAACGTTCTGCTGCCTGCAATATCCTCCAGCATTACTGGTTTGACAGTAGGGTAGTAATTGTGTGGAGAGATATTTGGTGGACCGCACAGCCTTCCATGTGCTAGCCAGATGTACCCTGAGTGCCACTAGTTACCGGGATAAGATCCTCTGACCCATTATGAGACCATATGCAGGTGCTGTGGGCCCTTGGTTCCTTCTGATGCATGACAATAATAGGCCTCTTGTGGCTGAAGTGTGTCAGCACTTCCTGCATGATGGAGGTATTGATATTATGAACTGGCCCGCCCTTTCCCCAGACCTGAATCCAATCGAGCACATCTGGGACATCATGTTTCATTCCATCCACCAATGTCACATTGCACCACAGACTCTCCAGCAGTTGACTGATCCTTTAATCCAGGTTTGGAGGGAGATCCCTCCGAAGAACATCTGCCGCCTCATCAAGAGCATGTCCAGACATTGTAGAGAGGTCATACAGACACGTGGAGTCGGCACACACTACTGAGCATTTCCTTGTCTTAAGGCATTTCCACCGAAGTTGTATCAGCCTGTAATTTGATTTTCCATTTTGATTTTTTTTTTTGTAAATCTGTTTATTAAATTTTACAATATGTCAAACAAACATTTGGTAACAGCAAAATGGTTTGGAAATCAAAAAACACAACCCAATCCCAAGGACGTCATCAGCGAAGGCCGAGATCTTTAAAGATGCAGCTCCCACTCTTACCCCTTCAAATGTTGCCTCGTTCTGTAACGTTCTCAAGAATGGATCTAGTGCCAAATTAAACAAAAGGGGAGACAAAGGGCAACCTTGGCGCGTCCCTCGTTGGACTTCAAAGGGCTTAGATAATGTGTTATTTACCGACATCCTAGATAACGGGTTTTCATAAATTGATTTAACTGCCTCACAGAACCATGAGCCAAACCCTCTGAATGATAACAAATCGAATAGGTACCCCTACGCCACCCTATCGAACGCCTTATCGGCGTCTAGGCTAACCACAATAGATTTCATATGACGTTTCACTCTACTGTAGGATATGGCTCCCAGTGCTGTTCTGATGTTGTATGTGATGGATTTCCCATGTACAAATCCAGTTTGCTACAGCGTTATTAGATTAGGGATGATTCTTTGTAATCTGTCAGCGAGAATTTTTGTGAATATCTTGAAATCTGAATTAAGTAGCGATATTGGTCTATATCCTTCAACCTGCAAGTGATCTTTGCCTGGCTTTGGAAGAACTATGACAACCGCTTCGTTGAATCGGTCAGGGAGGTGGCCATATTTAACTATGTTGTTATACAACTCACATAGGTGTGAGGTCAAGCTAGATCCCAGAATTTTATAGTGCTCGTTGCTGAACCCATCTGGGCCCGGTGCCTTAGATAATTTCAGTTTATTTATAACTTGTAAAATCTCTGAGGGTGTTATAGGGGAATTGATGGCCTCCCTTTCTTCTTCTGTAAGTGTTGGTGCCAGGTAATCTCTGAGAAACTCCCCTCTCACCTCCTCCCCTCCCGACTCCGAGCTGTACAACTCGCTGAAAAATGCTCTAAATTCATCTACTATCTCAACATTATTTGCCAAGATGTGACCATCGCGTCGTTGAATTTTATGTATTTTCGTCGCTTTCCTATATGGACGTGTAAGGGACGCCAACACCCTCCCCGGTTTATTGCCCCATTTAAAATATTTATGTTTTTGGTAGTCTAAGTTGAACATAGCCGTCTCATGTGCCAACGCGTCCGCCTCCTCCTTAGCCCTTAAGAACTTTTCCTTTGTCGGTGGAGTATTGTTTTGTTTAAAGTCCTTGTAGGCCTGAGTTAGTGATTTTTGTGTTTCCATCATTCGTTTCTTTATGTCTTTTTTTTTGTGACTGACAAAGGAGATAATTTGGCCCCTCAACACGGCCTTAGAGGACATCCAAAACAAATGAACGTTTTTGCAATGAACGCTGTTGTCACCCTTATAGACCTCCCATGACATCTGCAAATACTTTTTGAAATCATCCGACTGATAGAGGTACGAGGGAAAACGCCACCTCCTCTCCTGATGTATTGAGGTTGTTAGATTAGATTTGAACATTACTGGGGCATGATCCGATATATGGATATTTTGTATATTTGACTGTGTTATTAGGGGTATTAGTGATGAGTGCAATAACCAACAATCAATCCTAGCGTGGGAATCATGTACATGAGAGTAGTGGGAGTAGTCCCTTTCCAGGGGGTGCTGTATTCTCCACACGTCAACCAGATCGAGGTGGTCCAAGAGTGATTGGATGCCATTCCCCCGCCCCAGTCTATGAGCCATACTAGAACCGGATCTATCCATGGACATGTCTGCTACTTCGTTAAAGTCACCGCCCATAACTACCCGAGACGTATCCCACCCCGCCAGACTTTCCAACAACTTAGCTTGAAATTGTGCTTCAGGAGTATTAGGGGCATATATATTAACCAGGCTAAAGTGCATACCCTCAATTACGATTTTGACCAAGAGAAATTACCCTGTGGGTCTTCCAATGTGTCAATTATCTCATATTTAAGGCCATTATGTATTAATATGGCTACACCTCGCTGTTTTTTGGAATATGAAGCCTCAGCACAAAGCGTATATATTTCCTACTAAGCAGAGAGGGGTGATTGTTTTTAATCCAATGTGTTTCTTGTAGGAAGATGATGTGGAAATTTTGTTTTTGTAAAAAATTTAAAACCTTTTTCCTCTTAATTGGAGTGTTTAACCCGTTAACATTCCATGAGCACCAATGTAAAGAGCGGATTGTGGCATCTTTAGAGCTAGACTGATCCGCCATTAACCTATACCTGTACGAACAGCCATGTAGCCTATGAATAAATACTGTGTGTGAGACCCCCACCCATCCCAGCGAGTGAGTGTAAGGTCCCCCAGAACCAGAACATTATGTTTGTGCATGCAGAGACCCACCCCCCCCCACACAAACCCCCATACCATTCAAACTTATTAACTGTAATCAAGGTGCTCAGCCACAGAGTGAGCATTACATGAAAAATTAACATGCCTACTAAGGGCAAAAGAGTATTAACATAAACGCGACATCACTGAAAAATGACAAATTGTGACAGCTCTGCTCGTTTAGGTTTTGTCGGAGCTAGCAAGTGCCTGGGATTCCTCCTGCAGAAATTTCAAAGCCTTCTCTGGATCACTAAAGGACCAGTTTTTCCCCCCAATGTCAAAGCGCAAGGTTGAAGGATACTGCAAGCCAAAGCGAATATTCTTATCCACCAAAAGTTTGCATGCGGGATTGAAGGCTTTACGTCTGGCAGCCAAGGCAGCCGAGTAATCCTGGAACAGGAGTAGTTTGTGATTCTCATATAACAGGGAACGTTGTTTCCTAAATGCTGCAAGGATGCGAACTTTGTCCTGAAAATCCAATACTTTAAAAATGACTGGTCTTGGTCTGTCGCCACCCCCTCCCCTCGGAGGTCCCAACCTGTGTGCTCTCTCAATGGCTATCGCACCTGACGTTGGTAACACCCCAAGAGATTTTGGCAGCCATATTGATGTTATTTTGACCAATTCGAGGGGGGGGACAGATTCTGGAAGGCCTATGAGTCTCAAATTGTTGCGTCGGGACCTATTTTCAAGGTCATCCACTTTATCCATAAGGTCTAAAGGTACCTTCACACTCAGCGACGCTGCAGCGATACCGACAACGATGCCGATCGCTGCAGCGTCGCTGTTTGGTCAATGGAGAGCTGTCACACAGACAGCTCTCCAGCGACCAACGATCCCGAGGTCCCCGGTAACCAGGGTAAACATCGGGTTACTAAGCGCAGGGCCGCGCTTAGTAACCCGATGTTTACCATGGTTACCAGCGTAAACGTTAAAAAAACAAACACTACATACTTACCTTCCGCTGTCTGTCCTCCGGCGCTCTGCTTTCCTCTGCACTGTCAGCGCCGGTCAGCCGGAAAGCAGAGCGGTGACGTCACCGCTGTGCTTTCCGGCTGGCCGGCGCTGACACAGGATGCAGGAGGAGTGCAGAGAAGCAGAGCGCCGGGGACAGACAGCTGAAGGTAAGTATGTAGCGTTTGTTTTTTTAACGTTTACGCTGGTAACCAGGGTAAACATCGGGTTACTAAGCGCGGCCCTGCGCTTAGTAACCCGATGTTTACCCTGGTTACCAGTGAAGACATCGCTGGATCGGCGTCACACACGCCGATCCAGCGATGTCAGCAGGAGATCCAGCGACGAAATAAAGTTCTGGACTTTCCTCAGCGACCAACGATCTCCCAGCAGGGGCCTGACCGTAGGTCGCTGTCACACATAACGATTTCCTTAACGATATCGTTGCTACGTCACAAAAAGCAACAATATCGTTAGCGATATCATTATGTGTGACGGTGTTATGACCTGGTGGTAAGGACAATAATGGACCTAGTGGTTAAGAGCACACGGAATGACCTGATAGTTACTAATAATATAGGACGAGCTCTGAGACGTGGGAACTCTGCTGACCGCAATCCCTAATCCTATCACACACACTAGAAATATCCGTGGATTGCTCCTAACGCTCCCTATGCAACTCGACACAGCCTAAGAAACTAGCTAGCCCTAGAGATAGAAAAATAAAGCCTACCTTGCCTCAGAGAAATTCCCCAAAGGAAAAGGCAGCCCCCCACATATAATGACTGTGAGTAAAGATGAAAATTACAAACACAGAGATGAAATAGATTTAGCACAGTGAGGCCCGACTTACTGAACAGACAGAGGATAGGAAAGGTAACTTTGCGGTCAGCACAAAAACCTACAAAAAGACCACGCAGAGGGTGCAAAAAGACCCTCCGCACCGACTCACGGTGCGGAGGCGCTCCCTGTTATGACCTGGTGGTAAGGACAATAATGGACCTGGTGGTTAAGAGCACACGGAATGACCTGATAGTTACTAATAATATAGGACGAGCTCTGAGACGTGGGAACTCTGCTGACCGCAATCCCTAATCCTATCACACACACTAGAAATAGCCGTGGATTGCTCCTAACGCTCCCTATGCAACTCGACACAGCCTAAGAAACTAGCTAGCCCTAGAGATAGAAAAATAAAGCCTACCTTGCCTCAGAGAAATTCCCCAAAGGAAAAGGCAGCCCCCCACATATAATGACTGTGAGTAAAGATGAAAATTACAAACACAGAGATGAAATAGATTTAGCAAAGTGAGGCCCGACTTACTGAACAGACAGAGGATAGGAAAGGAAACTTTGCGGTCAGCACAAAAAACTATAAAAAGACCACGCAGAGGGCGCAAAAAAGACCCTTCGCACCGACTCACGGTGCGGAGGCGCTCCCTCTGCGTCCCAGAGCTTCCAGCAAGCAAGACAAAATCAAAATAGCAAGCTGGACAGAAAAATAGCAAACCAGAGAAAAACAAGCAGGAACTTAGCTTCTGCTGGGAAGACAGGTCACAAGAACGATCCAGGAGAGAACAAGACCAATACTGGAACATTGACAGGTGGCATGGAGCAATGATCTAAGTGGAGTTAAATAGAGCAGCCAGCTAACGAATTAACCTCATCACCTGTGGAAGGAAACTCAGAAGCAGCAGCTCCACTCACAACCACCAGAGAAAGCCCATGGACAGAACCAGCCGAAGTACCATTCATGACCACAGGAGGGAGCTTGACAACAGAATTCACAACAGTACCCCCCCCTGAGGAGGGGTCACCGAACCCTCACCAGAGCCCCCAGGCCGACCAGAACGAGCCAAATGAAAGGCACGAACCAGATCGGCAGCATGAACATCGGAGGCAAAGACCCAGGAATTATCTTCCTGACCATAACCCTTCCACTTGAACAGGTACTGGAGTTTCCGTCTCGAAATACGAGAATCCAAAATCTTCTCCACCACATTATCCAACTCCCCCTCAACCAACACCGGGGCAGGAGGATCAACGGATGGAGCCACAGGCGCCACGTATCTTCGCAACAATGACCTATGGAACACATTATGGATGGCAAAAGAAGCTGGAAGGGTCAAACGAAACGACACAGGATTGAGAACCTCAGAAATCTTATACGGACCAATGAAACGAGGCTTAAACTTAGGAGAGGAAACCTTCATAGGAACATAACGAGACGACAACCAAACCAAATCCCCAACATGAAGTCGGGGACCCACACAGCGCCGGCGGTTAGCGAAACGTTGAGCCTTCTCCTGGGACAATGTCAAATTGTCCACCACATGAGTCCAAATCTGCTGCAACCTATCCACCACAGTATCTACCCCAGGACAGTCAAGACTCAACCTGCCCTGAAGAGAAATGAGGATGGAAACCAGAATTGCAGAAAAACGGCGAAACCAAAGTAGCCGAGCTGGCCCGATTATGAAGGGCGAACTCAGCCAAAGGCAAAAAGGACACCGAATCATCCTGATCAGCAGAAACAAAGCATCTCAGATATGTTTCCAAAGTCTGATTAGTTCGTTCGGTTTCGCCATTTGTCTGAGGATGGAAAGCCGAGGAAAAAGACAAATCAATGCCCATCCTAGCACAAAAGGCTCGCCAAAACCTCGAAACAAACTGGGAACCTCTGTCCGAAACGATGTTCTCCGGAATGCCATGTAAACGAACCACATGCTGGAAAAACAATGGCACCAAATCAGAGGAGGAAGGCAATTTAGACAAGGGTACCAAATGGACCATCTTAGAGAAGCGATCACAAACCACCCAAATGACCGACATCATTTGAGAGACAGGGAGATCCGAAATAAAATCCATAGAGATATGCGTCCAGGGCCTCTTCGGGACCGGCAAGGGCAAAAGCAACC
Organism: Ranitomeya imitator; assembly: GCF_032444005.1. Taxonomy (NCBI): domain Eukaryota; kingdom Metazoa; phylum Chordata; class Amphibia; order Anura; family Dendrobatidae; genus Ranitomeya; species Ranitomeya imitator. The sequence continues at coordinate 411,454,748 of NC_091286.1, read as the reverse complement.
CACTGGCACGAGAACAGCAGGGCTTAGCCCGAGCACAAGTCCCACAGGACTGCACAAAAGAACGCACATCCTGCGACAAAGACGGCCACCAAAAGGATCTAGCCACCAAATCTCTGGTACCAAAGATTCCAGGATGACCAGCCAACACCGAACAATGAACCTCAGAGATGACTCTACTAGTCCATTTATCAGGGACAAACAGTTTCTCCGCTGGGCAACAGTCAGGTCTATCAGCCTGAAATTTTTGCAGCACCCGCCGCAAATCAGGGGAGATGGCAGACAAAATTACCCCCTCTTTGAGAATACCCGCCGGCTCAGGAACACCCGGAGAGTCGGGCACAAAACTCCTTGACAGGGCATCAGCCTTCACATTCTTAGAACCTGGAAGGTACGAAACCACAAAATCAAAACGGGAGAAAAATAGCGACCAACGAGCCTGTCTAGGATTCAACCGTTTGGCAGACTCGAGATAAGTCAAATTCTTGTGATCCGTCAAGACCACCACGCGATGCCTGGCTCCTTCAAGCCAATGACGCCACTCCTCGAATGCCCACTTCATGGCCAACAACTCTCGATTGCCAACATCATAATTACGCTCAGCAGGCGAATACTTTCTAGAAAAGAAGGCACATGGTTTCATCACCGAGCCATCAGAACTTCTTTGCGACAAAACAGCCCCTGCTCTAATCTCAGAAGCATCAACCTCGACCTGAAACGGAAGCGTAACATCTGGCTGGCACAACACAGGGGAAGAAGAAAAACGACGCTTCAACTCCTGAAAAGCCTCCACAGCCGCAGAAGACCAATTAACCACATCAGCACCCTTCTTGGTCAAATCAGTCAACGGTTTAGCAACACTAGAAAAATTACTGATGAAGCGACGATAAAAATTAGCAAAGCCCAGGAACTTTTGCAGACTCTTCACAGATGTCGGCTGAGTCCAATCATAAATGGCCTGGACTTTAACAGGGTCCATCTCGATAGTAGAAGGGGAAAAAATGAAACCCAAAAATGAAACCTTCTGAACTCCAAAGAGACACTTTGACCCCTTCACAAACAAAGAATTCGCATGAAGGACCTGGAACACCATTCTGACCTGCTTCACGTGAGACTCCCAATCATCCGAGAAGACCAAAATATCATCCAAATATACAATCAGGAATTTATCCAGGTACTCTCGGAAGATGTCATGCATAAAGGACTGAAATACTGATGGAGCATTGGAAAGCCCGAATGGCATAACCAGGTACTCAAAATGGCCCTCGGCGTATTAAATGCTGTTTTCCATTCATCGCCCTGTTTAATACGCACAAGATTATACGCACCATGAAGATCTATCTTGGTGAACCAACTAGCCCCCTTAATCCGAGCAAATAAATCCGACAGCAGCGGCAAAGGGTACTGAAATTTGACTGTGATCTTATTAAGAAGGCGGTAATCAATACAAGGTCTCAAAGAACCATCCTTCTTGGCCACAAAAAAGAACCCTGCTCCTAATGGTGACGACGACGGGAGAATATAACCCTTCTCCAAGGATTCCTTTACATAACTCCGCATAGCGGCGTGCTCTGGCACAGATAAATTGAACAGTCGGCCCTTAGGAAACTTACTACCAGGAATCAAATTGATGGCACAATCGCAATCCCTATGAGGAGGTAGGGCACTGGATTTGAGCTCATCAAATACATCCCGGTAATCCGACAAAAACTCTGGGACTTCAGAAGGGGTGGATGACGAAATAGACAAAAATGGAACATCACCATGTACCCCCTGACAACCCCAGCTGGACACAGACATAGATTTCCAATCCAATACTGGATTATGGACCTGTAGCCATGGCAACCCCAAAACGACCACATCATGCAGATTATGCAACACCAAAAAGCGAATATCCTCCTGATGTGCAGGAGCCATGCACATGGTCAATTGGGTCCAGTACTGAGGCTTATTCTTGGACAAAGGTGTAGCATCAATTCCTCTCAATGGAATAGGATACTGCAAGGGCTCCAAGAAAAAACCACAGCGCCTAGCAAACTCCAAGTCCATCAAATTCAGGGCAGCGCCTGAATCCACAAATGCCATAACAGAATAGGATGACAAAGAGCAAATCAGAGTAATGGACAAAAGAAATTTCGACTGTACCGTACCAATGGTGGCAGACCTAGCGAAACGCTTAGTGCGCTTAGGACAATCGGAGATAGCATGAGTGGAATCACCACAGTAAAAACACAGCCCATTCCGACGTCTGTGTTCTTGCCGTTCAGCACTGATTAAAGTCCTATCACATTGCATAGGCTCAAGTCTATGCTCAGATAATACCGCCAAATGGTGCACAGCTTTACGCTCACGCAAGCGTCGATCGATCTGAATGGCCAAAGACATAGACTCATTCAGACCAGCAGGCATGGGAAATCCCACCATGACATCCTTAAGGGCTTCAGAGAGACCCTTTCTGAAAATTGCTGCCAGGGCACTTTCATTCCACTGAGTGAGTACAGACCACTTCCTAAACTTCTGACAATACATCTCTACCTCATCCTGACCCTGACACAGAGCCAGCAAGATTTTCTCTGCCTGATCCACTGAATTAGGTTCATCATAAAGCAATCCGAGCGCCAGAAAAAACGCATCAACATCACGCAATGCCGGATCTCCTGGCGCAAGGGAAAATGCCCAGTCTTGAGGGTCGCCACGTAACAAAGAAATAATGATTTTCACTTGTTGAACAGGGTCACCTGAGGAGCGAGGTTTCAAAGCAAGAAACAATTTACAATTATTTTTGAAATTCAGAAACTTAGATCTATCCCCAAAAAACAAATCAGGAATTGGAATCCTAGGCTCTGACATTGGATTCTGAACCACAAAATCTTGAATGTTTTGTACCCTTGCAGTGAGATTATCCATACAAGAGGACAGACCTTGAATGTCCATATCGACACCTGTATCATGAACCACCCAGAAGTAAAGGGGAAAAGAGAGACAAAACACACTGCAAAGAAAAAAAAATGGTCTCAGCACTTCTCTTATCCCTCTATTGAGATGCATTAATACTTTGGGCCACCTGTACTGTTATGACCTGGTGGTAAGGACAATAATGGACCTGGTGGTTAAGAGCACACGGAATGACCTGATAGTTACTAATAATATAGGACGAGCTCTGAGACGTGGGAACTCTGCTGACCGCAATCCCTAATCCTATCACACACACTAGAAATAGCCGTGGATTGCTCCTAATGCTCCCTATGCAACTCGACACAGCCTAAGAAACTAGCTAGCCCTAGAGATAGAAAAATAAAGCCTACCTTGCCTCAGAGAAATTCCCCAAAGGAAAAGGCAGCCCCCCACATATAATGACTGTGAGTAAAGATGAAAATTACAAACACAGAGATGAAATAGATTTAGCAAAGTGAGGCCCGACTTACTGAACAGACAGAGGATAGGAAAGGAAACTTTGCGGTCAGCACAAAAAACTACAAAAAGACCACGCAGAGGGCACAAAAAGACCCTCCGCACCGACTCATGGTGCGGAGGAGCTCCCTCTGCGTCCCAGAGCTTCCAGCAAGCAAGACAAAATCAAAATAGCAAGCTGAACAGAAAAATAGCAAACCAGAGAAAAGCAAGCAGGAACTTAGCTTCTGCTGGGAAGACAGGTCACAAGAACGATCCAGGAGAGAACAAGACCAATACTGGAACATTGACAGGTGGCATGTAGCAATGATCTAAGTGGAGTTAAATAGAGCAGCCAGCTAACGAATTAACCTCATCACCTGTGGAAGGAAACTCAGAAGCAGCAGCTCCATACCAGCCAAAGTACCATTCATGACCACAGGAGGGAGCTTGACAACAGAATTCACAACAGCTCCCTCTGCGTCCTAGAGCTTCCAGCAAGCAAGACAAAAATCAAAATAGCAAGCTGGACTGAAAAATAGCAAACCAGAGAAAAACAAGCAGGAACTTAGCTTCAGCTGGGAAGACAGGTCACAAGAACGATCCAGGAGAGAACTAGACCAATAGTGGAACATTGACAGGTGGCATGGAGCAATGATCTAAGTGGAGTTAAATAGAGCAGCCAGCTAACGAATTAACCTCGTCACCTGTAGAAGGAAACTCAGAAGCCGCAGCTCCACTCACAACCACCAGAGGAAGCCCATGGACAGAACCAGCCGAAGTACCATTCATGACCACAGGAGGGAGCTTGACAACAGAATTCACAACAGTACCCCCCCCTTGAGGAGGGGTCACCGAACCCTCACCAGAGCCCCCAGGCCGACCAGGACGAGCCAAATGAAAGGCACAAACCAGATCGGCAGCATGAACATCGGAGGCAAAAACCCAGGAATTATCTTACATAGTTACATAGTTATTAAGGTTGAAGGAAGACTATATGTCCATCTAGTTCAACCCATAGCCTAACCTAACATGCCCTAACATGTTGATCCAGAGGAAGGCAAAAAAAACCCATGTGGCAAAGAGTAAGCTCCACATTGGGGAAAAAAATTCCTTCCCGACTCCACATACGGCAATCAGACTAGTTCCCTGGATCAACGCCCTATCAAGGAATCTAGTGTATATACCCTGTAACATTATACTTTTCCAGAAAGGTATCCAGTCCCCTCTTAAATTTAAGTAATGAATCACTCATTACAACATCATACGGCAGAGAGTTCCATAGTCTCACTGCTCTTACAGTAAAGAATCCGCGTCTGTTATTATGCTTAAACCTTTTTTCCTCCAACCTCCAACCCCCTTGTCCCTGTTTCAGGTCTATGATTAAAAAGATCATCAGAAAGGTCTTTGTACTGTCCCCTCATATATTTATACATTAAAATAAGATCACCCCTTAGTCTTCGTTTTTCCAAACTAAATAGCCCCAAGTGTAATAACCTATCTTGGTATTGCAGACCCCCCAGTCCTCTAATAACCTTGGTCGCTCTTCTCTGCACCCGCTCCAGTTCAGCTATTTCTTTCTTAAACACCGGAGACCAGAACTGTGCACAGTATTCTAAGTGTGGTCGAACTAGTGACTTGTATAGAGGTAAAATTATATTCTCCTCATGAGCATCTATGCCTCTTTTAATGCATCCCATTATTTTATTTGCCTTTGTAGCCGCTGCCTGACACTGGCCACTGAATTTAAGTTTGTCATCCACCCATACACCCAGGTCTTTTTCATTGACGGTTTTGCCCAGAGTTTTAGAATTAAGCACATAATTATACATCTTATTACTTCTACCCAAGTGCATGACCTTACATTTATCCCCATTAAAGCTCATTTGCCATTTATCAGCCCAAGCTTCTAGTTTACATAAATCATCCTGTAATATAAAATTGTCCTCCTCTGTATTGATTACCCTGCAGAGTTTAGTGTCATCTGCAAATATTGAAATTCTACTCTGAATGCCCCCTACAAGGTCATTAATAAATATGTTAAAAAGTAGAGGGCCCAATACTGACCCCTGTGGTACCCCACTGCTAACCGCTACCCAGTCCGAGTGTGCTCCATTAATAACCACCCTTTGTTTCCTATCCCTGAGCCAGCTCTCAACCCACTTGCACATATTTTCCCCTATCCCCATTATTCTCATTTTATGTATCAACCTTTTGTGTGGCACCGTATCAAAAGCTTTTGAAAAGTCCATATACACTACATCCACTGGGTTCCCTTGGTCCAATCCGGAACTTACCTCTTCATAGAAACTGATCAAATTAGTCTGACATGAACGGTCCCTAGTAAACCCGTGCTGATACTGGGTCATGAGGTTATTCCTCTTCAGATACTCCAGTAGAGCATCCCTTAGAATGCCCTCCAGGATTTTACCCACAGTAGAGGTTAAGCTTACTGGCCTATAATTTCCGAGTTCAGTTTTTGTTCCCTTTTTGAATATTGGCACCACATTTGCTATACGCCAGTCCTGCGGCACAGACCCTGTTATTATGGAGTCTTTAAAGATTAAAAATAATGGTCTATCAATGACTGTACTTAATTCCTGCAGTACTCGAGGGTGTATCCCATCCGGGCCAGGAGATTTGTCAATTTTAGTGATTTTTATACGCCGCCGCACTTCCTGCTGGGTTAAGCAGGTGACATTTAATTGGGAATTTTTATCACTAGACATTTTGTCTGCCATGGGATTTTCTTGTGTAAATACTGATTAAAAAAAGTCATTTAGCATATTGGCTTTTTCCTCATCCTCATCCACCATCTCACCCAGACTATTTTTAAGGGGGCCAACACTATCATTTTTTAGTTTCTTACTATTTATGTAGTTAAAGAATATTTTAGGATTATTTTTACTCTCTCTGGCAATGAGTCTCTCTGTCTCAATCTTTGCTGCCTTGATTTGCTTTTTACAGAATTTATTTAATTTTCTGTATTTATTTAATGCCTCCTCACTACCTACTTCCTTTAATTCTCTAAATGCTTTCTTTTTGTCACTTATTGCGCCCCTTACAACTCTATTTAGCCATATTGGTTTCCTCCTATTTCTAGTATGTTTATTCCCATACGGTATATACTGTGCACAGGTCCTATCCAGGATGCTAATAAACGTCTCCCATTTTCTTTGTGTATTTTTGTGTCTCAGGATATCGTCCCAGTTAATTGCACCAAGATCCTCTCTCATCCGTTGGAAATTTGCCCTCCTGAAGTTTAGTGTCCTTGTAACCCCTCTACTACACATCTTTTTAAAGGATACATGAAAACTTATTATTTTGTGATCGCTATTTCCCAAGTGACCCCCAACCCTTATATTTGATATGCGGTCTGGCCTGTTGGTTAATATTAGGTCTAGCAGTGCCCCCCTTCTTGTTGGGTCCTGAACCAGTTGTGAAAGGTAATTGTCTCTCATAATTGTCAAAAACCGATTACCTTTGCTGGAACTGCAGGTTTCTGTTCCCCAATCTATTTCAGGTTAGTTGAAGTCCCCCATAATAATGACTTCTCCTTGAGTCGCAGCTTCATCTATTTGCTTTACGAGGATATTCTCCATTGCTTCCATTATTTTTGGAGATTTGTAACAAACCCCTATCAGTAATTTATTATTTTTTCCCCCTCCCCTTATCTCCACCCACAGGGATTCTACATTTTCATTAAATTCACCTATATTATTGCGCAGGATGGGTTTTAAGGATGATTTTACATATAGTCACACCCCTCCCCCTCGCTTATCTGTACGGTCATTTCTGAACAGGCTATAGCCCTGCAAGTTAACAGCCCAGTCATGGCTCTCATCCAGCCACGTTTCAGATATCCCCACCATGTCATAATTATGCTCCAACAACATTAGTTCTAATTCGTCCATTTTGTTGGCGAGGCTTCTGGCATTAGTATACATGCACTTTATGTTCCTCTCTGTACTTCTATCTCTTAAATTATTAACTGTTCTGACCCCACCCCCCATGCCACCGCCACCCCCAACTTCCTTATTTGTGCCCAGGTCTCTGTCTGCACTATCTTCCCCTCCTATAAAATGAATACCCTCCCCCCCAATTCCTAGTTTAAACACTCCTCCAACCTTCTAGCCATTCTCTCCCCCAGCACAGCTGCACCCTCCCCATTGAGGTGCAGCCCGTCCCTAGCGTAGAGCCTGTAGCCAACTGAGAAGTCGGCCCAGTTCTGCAGGAACCCAAACCCCTCTTTCCTACACCAATTCTTGAGCCACTTATTAACCTCCCTAATCTCCCGTTGCCTCTCTGGCGTGGCACGTGGTACCGGCAGTATTTCGGAAAATACCACGTTGGAGGTCCTTGCTTTCAGCTTGCAGCCTAATTCCCTGAAATCATCTTTAAGGACCTTCCACCTACCTCTAACTTTGTCATTAGTGCCAATGTGCACCATGACCGCTGGGTCCTCACCAGCCCCTCCCAATAATCTGTCCACCCGATCAGCGATGTGTCGGACTCGAGCGCCAGGTAGGCAGCACACCGTTCGACGATCCCTGTCTTTGTGACAGATTGCCCTATCTGTTCCCCTAATAAATGAGTCGCCCACTACCAGCACCTGTCTGGCCTGCCCTGCTCTCCTATTTCCCTCCTTACTGGAGCAGTCACTCCTCCGGCTTTCAGAGGACATGCCTGGCTGCAGCAGTGCTACCCCTGTACTGGCACCCCCCTCATCTGCCAACTTAGCAAACTTATTGGGGTGTTCCAGATCAGAATACATTATGGATGGCAAAAGAAGCTGGAAGGGTCAAACGAAACGACACAGGATTGAGAACCTCAGAAATCTTATACGGACCAATGAAACGAGGCTTAAACTTAGGAGAGGAAACCTTCGTAGGAACATAACGAGACGACAACCAAACCAAATCCCCAACACGAAGTCGGGGACCCACACAGCGCCGGCGGTTAGTGAAACGTTGAGCCTTCTCCTGGGACAATGTCAAATTGTCCACCACATGAGTCCAAATCTGCTGCAACCTATCCACCACAGTATCTACACCAGGACTGTCCGAAGACTCAACCTGCCCTGAAGAGAAACGAGGATGGAAACCAGAATTGCAGAAAAACGGTGAAACCAAAGTGGCCAAGCTGGCCCGATTATTAAGGGCGAACTCAGCCAAAGGCAAAAAGGACACCCAATCATCCTGATCAGCAGAAACAAAGCATCTCAGATATGTTTCCAAAGTCTGATTAGTTCGTTCGGTTTGGCCATTTGTCTGAGAATGGAAAGCCGCGGAAAAAGACAAATCAATGCCCATCCTAGCACAAAAGACTCGCCAAAACCTCGAAACAAACTGGGAACCTCTGTCCAAAACGATGTTCTCCGGAATGCCATGTAAACGAACCACATGCTGGAAAAACAATGGCAACAAATCAGAGGAGGAAGGCAATTTAGACAAGGGTACCAAATGGACCATCTTAGAGAAGCGATCACAAACCACCCAAATGACCGACATCTTTTGAGAGACAGGGAGATCCGAAATAAAATCCATAGAGATATGCGTCCAGGGCCTCTTCGGGACCGGCAAGGGCAAAAGCAACCCACTGGCACGAGAACAGCAGGGCTTAGCCTGAGCACAAGTCCCACAGGACTGCACAAAAGAACGCACATCCCGCGACAAAGACGGCCACCAAAAGGATCTAGCCACCAAATCTCTGGTACCAAAGATTCCAGGATGACCAGCCAACACCGAACAATGAACCTCAGAGATAACTCTACTAGTCCATTTATCAGGGACAAACAGTTTCTCCGCTGGGCAACGGTCAGGTCTATCAGCCTGAAATTTTTGCAGCACCCGCCGCAAATCAGGGGAGATGGCAGACAAAATTACCCCCTCTTTGAGAATACCCGCCGGCTCAGGAACACCCGGAGAGTCGGGCACAAAACTCCTTGACAGGGCATCAGCCTTCACATTCTTAGAGCCTGGAAGGTACGAAACTACAAAATCAAAACGGGAGAAAAATAGCGACCAACGAGCCTGTCTAGGATTCAACCGTTTGGCAGACTCGAGATAAGTCAAATTCTTGTGATCCGTCAAGACCACCACGCGATGCTTGGCTCCTTCAAGCCAATGACGCCATTCCTCGAATGCCCACTTCATGGCCAACAACTCTCGATTGCCAACATCATAATTGCGCTCAGCAGGCGAAAACTTTCTAGAAAAGAAGGCACATGGTTTCATCACCGAGCCATCAGAACTTCTTTGCGACAAAACAGCCCCTGCTCCAATCTCAGAAGCATCAACCTCGACCTGAAACGGAAGCGAAACATCTGGCTGGCACAACACGGGCAGAAGAAAAACGACGCTTCAACTCCTGAAAAGCTTCCACAGCCGCAGAAGACGAATTGACCACATCAGCACCCTTCTTGGTCAAATCAGTCAACGGTTTAGCAACACTAGAAAAATTACTGATGAAGCGACGATAAAAATTAGCAAAGCCCAGGAACTTTTGCAGACTCTTCACAGAAGTCGGCTGAGTCCAATCATAAATGGCCTGGACTTTAACAGGGTCCATCTCGATAGTAGAAGGGGAAAAAATGAAACCCAAAAATGAAACCTTCTGAACTCCAAAGAGACACTTTGACCCCTTCACAAACAAAGAATTCGCACGAAGGACCTGGAACACCATTCTGACCTGCTTCACTTGAGACTCCCAATCATCCGAGAAGACCAAAATATCATCCAAATATACAATCATGAATCTATCCAGGTACTCTCGGAAGATGTCATGCATAAAGGACTGAAACACAGATGGAGTATTAGAAAGCCCGAATGGCATAACCAGGTACTCAAAATGGCCCTCGGGCATATTAAATGCTGTTTTCCATTCATCGCCCTGTTTAATACGCACAAGATTATACGCACCACGAAGATCTATCTTGGTGAACCAACTAGCCCCCTTAATCCGAGCAAATAAATCCGACAGCAGCGGCAAAGGGTACTGAAATTTGACTGTGATCTTATTAAGAAGGCGGTAATCAATACAAGGTCTCAAAGAACCATCCTTCTTGGCCACAAAAAAGAACCCTGCTCCCAATGGTGACGACGACGGGCGAATATGACCCTTCTCCAAGGATTCCTTTACATAACTCCGCATAGCGGCGTGCTCTGGCACAGATAAATTGAACAGTCGGCCCTTAGGAAACTTACTACCAGGAATCAAATTGATAGCACAATCGCAATCCCTGTGAGGAGGCAGGGCACTGGATTTGGGCTCATCAAACACATCTCGGTAATCCGACAAAAACTCCGGGACTTCAGAAGGGGTGGATGACGAAATAGACAAAAATGGAACATCACCATGTACCCCCTGACAACCCCAGCTGGACACAGACATAGATTTCCAATCCAATACTGGATTATGGACCTGTAGCCATGGCAACCCCAAAACGACCACATCATGCAGATTATGCAACACCAAAATGCGAATATCCTCCTGATGTGCAGGAGCCATGCACATGGTCAATTGGGTCCAGTACTGAGGCTTATTCTTGGCCAAAGGTGTAGCATCAATTCCTCTCAATGGAATAGGATACTGCAAGGGCTCCAAGAAAAAACCACAGCGCCTAGCAAACTCCAAGTCCATCAAATTCAGGGCAGCGCCTCAATCCACAAATGCCATAACAGAATAGGATGACAAAGAGCAAATCAGAGTAACGGACAAAAGAAATTTCGACTGTACCGTACCAATGGTAGCAGACCTAGCGAAACGCTTAGTGCGCTTAGGACAATCGGAGATAGCATGAGTGGAATCACCACAGTAAAAACACAGCCCATTCCGACGTCTGTGTTCTTGCCGTTCAGCTCTGGTCAAAGTCCTATCACATTGCATAGGCTCAGTTCTATGCTCAGATAATACCGCCAAATGGTGCACAGCTTTACGCTCACGCAAGCGTCGATCGATCTGAATGGCCAAAGACATAGACTCATTCAGACCAGTAGGCATGGGAAATCCCACCATGACATCCTTAAGGGCTTCAGAGAGACCCTTTCTGAAAATTGCTGCCAGGGCACATTCATTCCACTGAGTGAGTACAGACCACTTCCTAAACTTCTGACAATATATTTCTACCTCATCCTGACCCTGACACAGAGCCAGCAAGATTTTCTCTGCCTGATCCACTGAATTAGGTTCATCATAAAGCAATCCGAGCGCCAGAAAAAACGCATCAACATCACGCAATGCCGGATCTCCTGGCGCAAGGGAAAATGCCCAGTCTTGAGGGTCGCCACGTAACAAAGAAATAATGATTTTCACTTGTTGCACAGGGTCACCTGAGGAACGAGGTTTCAAAGCAAGAAACAATTTACAATTATTTTTGAAATTCAGAAACTTAGATCTATCCCCCAAAAATAAATCAGGAATTGGAATCCTAGGCTCTAACATCGGATTCTGAACCACAAAATCTTGAATGTTTTGTACCCTTGCAGTGAGATTATTCATACAAGAGGACAGACCTTGAATGTCCATATCTACACCTGTATCCTGAACCACCCAGAGGTAAAGGGGAAAAGAGAGACAAAACACACTGCAAAGAAAAAAAAATGGTCTCAGAACTTCTCTTATCCCTCTATTGAGATGCATTAATACTTTGGCCCACCTGTGCTGTTATGACCTGGTGGTAATGACAATAATGGACCTAGTGGTTAAGAGCACACGGAATGACCTGATAGTTACTAATAATATAGGACGAGCTCTGAGACGTGGGAACTCTGCTGTCCGCAATCCCTAATCCTATCACACACACTAGAAATAGCCGTGGATTGCTCCTAACGTTCCCTATGCAACTCGACACAGCCTAAGAAACTAGCTAGCCCTAGAGATAGAAAAATAAAGCCTACTTTGCCTCAGAGAAATTCCCCAAAGGAAAAGGCAGCCCCCCACATATAATGACTGTGAGTAAAGATGAAAATTACAAACACAGAGATGAAATAGATTTAGCACAGTGAGGCCCGACTTACTGAACAGACAGAGGATAGGAAAGGTAACTTTGCGGTCAGCACAAAAACCTACAAAAAGACCACGCAGAGGGCGCAAAAAGACCCTCCGCACCGACTCACGGTGCGGAGGCGCTCCCTCTGCGTCCCAGAGCTTCCAGCAAGCAAGACAAAAATCAAAATAGCAAGCTGGACTGAAAAATAGCAAACCAGAGAAAAACAAGCAGGAACTTAGCTTCAGCTGGGAAGACAGGTCACAAGAACGATCCAGGAGAGAGCTAGACCAATACTGGAACATTGACAGGTGGCATGGAGTAATGATCTAAGTGGAGTTAAATAGAGCAGCCAGCTAACGAATTAACCTCGTCACCTGTAGAAGGAAACTCAGAAGCCGCAGCTCCACTCACAACCACCAGAGGAAGCCCATGGACAGAACCAGCCGAAGTACCATTCATGACCACAGGAGGGAGCTTGACAACAGAATTCACAACATGACGGTACCTTAAGATGTCCTTATCCTTGCCATCCAGTTTGTCCTTAAGGGGTTTAGCAGAGTCCTCTAGATCTGAGATTCTTTGTTCAGCTTCTGCTATTCGCGTACCCTGAGTATTGACTTGTGAGACAATTGTGTCCAATGAGGTTTGAAAAGCTGCTAGTCTATTATCAATCTCAGGCATCAACCGTTCTATGATAGCATTTGCAATGGACTGTGGGTCCTGGGCCTCAACTTCAACGATTTTTGACGAAGGAGATGTGCCTGCCTGGTTACGTGTGGAGCTTCTGCCAGGTTTAGAGTTTTTACCCACAAATGTATCCATGGTGAAGTAGGTGCCTGAGGTTTAAAAGAGGTTGTCAGTGATATCGCTAGATGTGCCTATTACATTTTAAGATAAGTTGAGAATTCTGATGAACTACTGCAACCTTGCTGCCAAGCTCCACTCTGTGTGAGCCTTCCCCACAGCATTTCACAGTTTCTGTGCTGGAGGGGGTCACAGTGCCCTCCTGTAAGTAAGCAGTAGCCCGAATCAATATGGGTCAGTGTCTGTGAGGGTTAATAATCCACCTAGTGGGGGCTTAACAAAGCCCTGTGCCCTTGCCTGAGAAATGGCTCCTGGCCGTCCCCTGCACCCACTCCTCTTTCCACAGTTACCTTCACTGGCACTGATAACTGGGGCCAGAGACACCGCTGTCCTCCTCTGGTGGAGCTGCTCACACTCCTCCAGCCGCAGCTGCAGGTCGGCTCCCTCTCCTGGACTTAACCGCCGTTGCGTTCTAGTGTGGCCGGCTGTATGGTGTCTGGCGCGCTTTTAGCAAGATGGCTCCTGGCCGCCTCCTCTCCCACGCCGTCTCCTTCCTTCTCCTCCTTCAACGCCTGCGTGCCGGGGATGCCGCGGATCTTCGCCGGTTCCCTCACCTTCTTACCGCAGCCGTCCGGTGAGTTTGCTCAGCTCAGCTGAGCTGTCAGATGGAGCGTTCGGCTCGCTCTTCCCCAGCAGTTTCTTCTCCCGCCACTGGCCTCCAGCCGTGAGAGGGTATGCTGCGGTGTTTGCGGCGCTATCTGCGCCTTGAGAATCCGGGATAACCGGAGAGCTGGGCCCACACCTGCCGACCCTTGTCCGCAGGGCCGCCATCAGGGCATTACAGCCGTGACTGGCGTATGGGGCCCGGTGAGCAGAGGGGGCCCGCATCGGGCCCGGTCTCATCTGCTCACCGGGCCCCCCCTGCAGGCGCTGCGGCACACTATTGACGTGCGGGCCCGCGCCCGCACGTCAATAGTTAACAGCCGCCAGCCAGTCTGAGGCTGGCGGCTGATTAGGGCCGCAGTGCGCACTCGCCGGCGTCGCCGGCGTCTGACGTCATTGTCAGCCGCCGGGCCCGGCAAGTGCGTCTGTGTGGAGCCTGGAGGGAGCTTCACCCGGCGCAGGAGCATGGCCAGGTAAGAACTCTTGTTTTTTTTTTTTCTTTGCGAGCTGCGATCCAGGGGGGCCCGGAGGGGATGGCAGAAATGCTGGCCTCAGTGGGGCAGAAATGCTGGATTCAGTGGGGCAGAAATGCTGGACTCAGTGGGGCAGAAATGCTGGACACAGTGGGGCAGAAATGCTGGACACAGTGGGGCAGAAATGCTGGACTCAGTGGGGCAGAAATGCTGGACTCAGTGGGGCAGAAATGCTGGACTCAGTGGGGCAGAAATGCTGGACACAGTGGGGCAGAAATGCTGGACACAGTGGGGCAGAAATGCTGGACTCAGTGGGGCAGAAATGCTGGACACAGTGGGGCAGAAATGCTGGACTCAGTGGGGCAGAAATGCTGGACACAGTGGGGCAGAAATGCTGGACTCAGTGGGGCAGAAATGCTGGACTCAGTGGGGCAGAAATGCTGGACACAGTGGGGCAGAAATGCTGGACTCAGTGGGGCAGAAATGCTGGACTCAGTGGGGCAGAAATGCTGGACACAGTGGGGCAGAAATGCTGGACACAGTGGGGCAGAAATGCTGGACTCAGAAGGGCAGAAATGCTGGACACAGTGGGGCAGAAATTCTGGACTCAGTGGGGCAGAAATGCTGGACTCAGTGGGGCAGAAATGCTGGACACAGTGGGGCAGAAATGCTGGACTCAGTGGGGCAGAAATGCTGGACTCAGTGGGGCAGAAATGCTGGACACAGTGGGGCAGAAATGCTGGACTCAGTGGGGCAGAAATGCTGGACTCAGTGGGGCAGAAATGCTGGACACAGTGGGGCAGAAATGCTGGACTCTGGGGCAGAAATGCTGGACACAGTGGGGCAGAAATGCTGGACACAGTGGGGCAGAAATGTTGGACACACAGGGGCAGAATGCTGGACACAGTGGGGCAGAATGCTATGGACACAGTTGGGCAGAATGCTATGGACACAGTGGGGCAGAATGCTATGGACACAGTGGGGCAGAATGCTATGGACACAGTGGGGCAGAATGCTATAGACAGTGGGGCAGAATGCTATAGACACTGGGGCAGAATGCTATGGACACAGTGGGGCAGAAATGCTGGACACAGTGGGGCAGAAATGCTGGTCACAGTGGGGCAGAAATTCTGGACTCTGGGGCAGAAATGCTGGACTCAGTGGGGCAGAAATGCTGGACACAGTGGGGCAGAAATGCTGGACTCAGTGGGGCAGAAATGCTGGACTCAGTGGGGCAGAAATGCTGGACACAGTGGGGCAGAAATGCTGGACTCAGTGGGGCAGAAATGCTGGACACTGGGGCAGAAATGCTGGACTCAGTGGGGCAGAAATGCTGGACACAGTGGGGCAGAAATGCTGGACACAGTGGGGCAGAAATGCTGGACACAGTGGGGCAGAAATGCTGGACACAGTGGGGCAGAAATGCTGGACTCAGTGGGGCAGAAATGCTGGACACAGTGGGGCAGAAATGCTGGACTCAGTGGGGCAGAAATGCTGGACACAGTGGGGCAGAAATGCTGGACACAGTGGGGCAGAAATGCTGGACACACAGGGGCAGAATGCTGGACACAGTGACAGGGGCAGAATGCTGGACACATTGACAGGGGCAGAATGCTGGACACAGGGGCAGACTGTGAGACCCGGGGCAGAATGCTGGACATTGGGGCAGAATGCTGGACACAGTGGGGCAGAAATGCTGGACACAGTGGGGCAGAAATGCTGGACTCAGTGGGGCAGAAATGCTGGACTCAGTGGGGCAGAAATGCTGGACACAGTGGGGCAGAAATGCTGGACTCAGTGGGGCAGAAATGCTGGACACAGTGGGGCAGAAATGTTGGACACACAGGGGCAGAATGCTGGACACAGTGGGGCAGAATGCTATGGACACAGTGGGGCAGAATGCTATGGACACAGTGGGGCAGAATGCTATGGACACAGTGGGGCAGAATGCTATGGACACAGTGGGGCAGAATGCTATAGACAGTGGGGCAGAATGCTATAGACACTGGGGCAGAATGCTATGGACACAGTGGGGCAGAAATGCTGGACACAGTGGGGCAGAAATGCTGGACACAGTGGGGCAGAAATGCTGGATACAGTGGGGCAGAAATGCTATGGACACAGTGGAGCAGAATGCTGGACACAGTGACAGGGGCAGAATGCTGGACACAGTGACAGGGGCAGAATGCTGGACACAGGGCCAGACTGTGAGACCCGGGGGCAGAATGCTGGACATTGGGGCAGAATGCGAGACACTGGGCAGAATGGAGATACAGGGCATGATTGGAGACACGGGGCAGGATGAAAGACATGGGGGCATGACTGGAGACAGATGGGGGAGGATTGGAGACAGATGGGGCAGAATGGAGAGACAGGGGGCATGATTGGAGACAAGTGGCTGGATTTCAGACATGGGGGCATGGTTGGAGACATGGGGCATGATTGGAGACAGATCGTGCAGGATCATGGGGCAGGATGGATATGATGGAGAAAGATGGGGCAGGATGGAGAGATCACATGGGGCGATCATATGGGGCAGGATGGGGAGATCATATGGGGCAGGATGGGGAGATCATATGGGGCAGAATGGATACTCATGAGGGCAGGATGGGAGAAGATGTGGCTGACGCCAGGAATGAGACACACGGTGGCCAGGATGGGGAATATTATTACCATAGGGGCTAATTTAGGGATATTATTACTGCAGTGATGTATTTATTTTATTTTTTGAGGACACGGTTTTAAATGGGGGGGCGGTCCTGTTACTGTGTAGAGTGACACTATGTCGCCTCTTTTTCTTCATGTGATGTAATGTAGAAGGTGGGAAAAATTAAGTAATGTATTCTACAAGCGGAGCTCGAGATAACTGTGTTATTTCCTGCAGAGAGAAGTCCTGGCTGGATGAAATGATGGCGGTCTGTGCTGGATGAAAGATGAAGGACTTCACCTAGAGACGTCACTCGTGAGTCAGTGTGTTACCTATACACTGACACTATACACTGTATACTGTATACAGAGCTCCTGTGTATAATTTCACTAGTGATCACTGTATTATCTGTACACAGACACTGCATACTAAGTACAGATCTCCTGTGTATAATGGCACTTATGGTGATAGTATGGTGCTTTTTTTAATTACTGATCAGAATTGTAGTATTCAGTCTGGACATGGTGTTGCGGTATTTGTTCCTTGTATGTGATATTATTCGATCACTGTGGTGGTAATATGTCATCTGGTCATGGTGTAGCGGTATTTGTTCCTTGTATGTGATATTATTGGTCATTTTAAAAATTGAAAAATAAATAAAAATATACCTAAATTGTATTGCATATTTTAACAAATATTTAATAGGTTACAGTAGAGTAGGGCCCGGCCAAAAGTGTCTACCGTGTTATGGTGGCGGCTTAAAAAATCTTTTGGCCAAAACAAAAGCTGCTGGCTATATTTATGATCTGGTGATGGGAAATGTGTGATAGGTGAGAAGTGGAGTTTTTCCAAGAGAGAGCGGTGGGACTGTGGACAGTTCGAGGGGTGGAGCGTGGAGGCGGGGCTGGGGTGGAGCCTGGGCGGAGTCTCAAGGGGGCCCCGAAAATTTTGCCAGTATGGGGCCCCAAAATTTCTAGTGGCAGCCCTGCTTGTCCGGTCCTTATCCCGACCTTTGGGGGGTTTTTAAGGGCGCTATTTCAGTCCTATTTCCCCTTCTGATCAGGAGCCCTTGTAAGTTGCGGCCATCTTCAGGCTCCGCCTCCCGGAAGTCCCCCATTTTGATTTTTAATATCATTCCAAATCCAGACCTTCATAGGATATTAATTTTCATTTGCATTGATCATTTTTATGTTTTATTGTTCTGAACGCAATCCACTATGTAGTGAATAAAGATTTGCAACTGGAATATTTTGTTCAGTGATATCTAGGATGTGGTATTTTAATGTTCCCTTTATTTTTTTGAGCAGTGTACTTACCTTTCATAGACTTACAAAATGAGAGAAGTAAAATGTAGTTAATGGATAAAGATTCGGCTCACGAGCACGGAACGTATCTTTATTCACATAAGTGCGTAACAGAGGTTAAAACGAGGAATTTCATGGTAGCAGTAGCATCTGCACGTTTACGGTGGCCAGGTCCCTTAGTCATGACTAATGGATCTTTCTCCATTGACTTTTCTAATGCTGTTGTGTCCCATGAATGGGAACAGCTTGTTGTGTATTTTTCTGTGTTATGCATTTAATTCTGCTATTGCTATGGAGAAGCTCTGCCCTCTGATGTTTGTACCTTTGTCTCCAATGTAGTTGATGATGTTAACTCTTGCCCCTCCCTTCTATTATCAGTTTGGCATTACTCTTTCCAACTGCTGCACTGTACTTAATACAAGATTTCTGAGAATTTCAACACTTTCTCCTGGACTCTTATTACAAGTCTGTATGGCTGAGTTGGCACTGTCTGAGGAAGCCTGGCATGTGAGTACAACAATCATACAGTTATCTAAGGGATTGATGGCTAAGGATTTAGAGACTTATACTGCCTTGAAGAGTGAGAATAAATGCTAAGATTGAGTGTTTTCCGCGCTCAAAGCCACAAGGATTTATTAATGATGAGCTGGATCATATACTCTCCTCTAATAAAAACCTGCCTTGAACATATGAAGAGGAGAGCACAACCAAGACCAAGCTACGTATCCCAATATAATTTTTACACATGCATTACTCTACATTTATCTACATTAAACCTCATTTGTCAAGTATTTGCCCATTCAGACATCTTATCCAGATTGTTTTGCAAAATTGTACTGTCAAGATCAGATATTAGTATCCTACAGTTTCATGTCGTCAGCAACAGCTGACACTTTATGCTCAATCCCATACAAAAGGTCATTAATAAAGAGGTTAAAAAGAATCGGTTCTAGCACAGATCCCCACGGTACCACACTGCTGACTATATCCCATTTAAATAACGTACCATTTATGTCGACTCTATGTTTCCTGTCATTTAGACAATTCCTTACCCATCTGCATATAGTTTTCCCCCCAGTCCTTGCTTATGTAGCTTCCGTAAAAGGCTGTTATTTGGAACAATATCAAATCCCTTTGCAAAGTCCAAATAAATCACATCAGCCGCATTAAAAACATCAAGATTTGCACTTTCCTGGTCACAGAAACCCAACGTTTGTTAGACACAACCTATCTTTCTTGAATCCATGCTGGTTGTCAGTTATATTATTCTCTATAATATATTTCTGCAGGTCATCTTTTATAATGCCCTCAAAAATTTAGCACACTACTGATGTCAGGCTTACCAGACCGTAGTTGCCAGTACCCACCTTCTTACCATTCTTAAATATCATTACCACATCAGCCATCCTTCAATCCTGTGGCACCACCCCTGTTACAAGAGAATATAAGATAAAGCGGTCTGTCAATTACTGAGCTCAATTCCCTTAGTATCCGTGGATGAATGCCATCTGAGCCACGAGATTTTTCAATGTTTAATTTGCTCAGACGCAGGCATACGTCATCTTGTGTTAAACTAGTTATATCAGGTGGTGAGATTTGATTTTTGCCTTGTCGGATGATCCCTGGAACAGTTAGTTCATTGATGAACACAGATGAAAAGTGCCTGTTTTTTTCTTTTCTTTTCTTTGTCCTCTATTATTATCTTGCTATTATCATCTTTTAAGGGGCCTATACCATCTTTTTTTTCCTTTTCTTTTTGCCATTGATGTATTTATAAAAAAGTGTAGGATTTATTTTAATGTCGCTGGTGATTTGCTTCTCTGTGGATAACTTTGCTAGTTTGATTTCTTTTTTACATTTCTTACTTACCCATATATACTCGAGTATAAGCCGACCCAAGTATAAGCCGAGACCCATCATTTTGCCGCAAAACACTGGAAAAACTTATTGACTCTAGTATAAGCTTAGGGTGGGAAATGCAGCAGCTACTGGTAAATTTCAAAAATAAAAATACCGTATATACTCGAGAATAAGCTGAGATTTTCAGCCCATTTTTTTGGGCTGAAAGTCCCCCTCTGGGCTTATACTCGAGTCATACCCAGGGGTCGGCAGAGGAGGGGGAGCGGGGGCTGTCTAATTATACTCACCTGCTACCGGCACGGTCCCTGCACGTCCCTGGCTCCCCGGCGCCCCAGCTTCTTCCTGTACTGAGCGGTCACATGGTACCGCTCATTACAGTAAAGAATATGCGGCTCCACCCCCCATAGGCTACTTTCACACTGGCGTTTTTTGCAATACGTCGCAATGCGTTGTTTATGGGAAAAAAACGTATCCAAAGTTGTTTGCAGGATGCGTTTTTGCCCCATAGATTAATATTAGCGACGCATTGCCACACGTAGCAACCGTCGTGCGACGGTTGAGCCGTGTTGTGGCGGACCACCGGGAGCAAAAAACGTTAAATGTAACGTTTTTTGCTGCCGACGGACCGCTTTTTCCGACCGCGCATGCGCGGCCGGAACTCCGCCCCCACCTCCCCGCACCTCACAATGGGGCAGCGGATGCGCCAGAGAAATGCATCCGCTGCACCCATTGTGCAGCGCATCAAATGCTAGCATCGGAATCTCAGCCCGACGCACTGCGACGGGAAGATTCCGACGCTAGTGTGAAAGTAGCCTAATGAGCGGTAACGGTGGCCGCTCAGTACAGGTGCCAGGAAAGCAGGGACTGCACAGTGCCAGGAGCAGGTGAGTATAACGGGGAGGGGGAGCACAGCGCTGCGCGATATTTACCTGCTCCCCGTTCCAGGCGCCACTCCGTCTTCAGCCTCTTCAGCGACTTCCCCTGACGAAGCTGCTGTTGCAGCGATATGCGTGGGGCTCTTGCCTCACCCCTTATTCTTGTCTCTCCTGGGCGCCTCTATCCGCTGCACTCCTCTGCAGCTCGAGTGGTATTTATATACCAAGAGTGGGCTAATTTTTCTCCACTTTGCTTTCTCTAGGCACAATTGCACTTTATTTGTTATCAGTTGCTGCCTATTTCTGTTGGACTAGGTCCACATAGGTATTTGGACATACATCTTTGTGGGGTTTATGCTTATGTGTCAGCCTAATATTGTAATGTGAACATTGGGACTCAGGCTTTCCAGGTACCTAGCATGCTCAGACAATACTGTTATTTAATGTATAGCCATATATATCATTGTGGGGTCTGTGCCTACATTCAAGCCTAACATTGTGATATGAATATTGGTATTTGGGCTTTTCAGGCATGGAGCATGCTTAGATAACACTGTTTCTCATTATAGTCATGCCTATTTTATAGGGTTTCAATTATGTGTGTATATGTTTCAAGCACATTGTGTGTCATGACATTCTTTTTGTTTTGGTTCAATATTAGGACACTTTACTTATTCAACCTAGGAGCAAGAGACATTTTGTTATTTATATCTGTACAGCCTATTATATTATGCATAATTGCTTATAATTACAACGTTTCTTTGGATGTACTATACTTTATTTGTGATATATAGGGGTGTCGCTCATCGGTCCTTTATCTTAGGCCCTTTTAAATGGTTTTATCTGTGTCTGTCTTTTTTGAGGTGTAATAATTAAAGTTTTCTAAAAAAAAATTATTATTTTCGGGTGTGCATACCATCATTGGTCTAGTCTTTTCTCTTTTTTGCTGCATCTAGTTTGCCTTACAGACTTGGTTTTTGCACCCTGTATCATCATCAGTATAGGGGTGCACCCCTTTTACATATATTTACATTTTTAAGGGTTCTTCCCCGCCTGAGAATTTGTTGAGTCCTTCCAAAACACTTGGGAAGCAGGACTGGTCAAATGCTCATTATTGCTTATGGACATGCTTATAGCAGACGACCAGGCCCTATTAGCTAAGCTGAAAGAAGATATTAAGACCAGGGAAAATAAGCTTATGACCTTTGATGATACAACCTTGGTCACCCTTCAAACAACAACTCAAAACCATCATTGACAAGTTTGAGGGGGATATTATCAACGGCAAGAGGCATAAATTTCAGAGGGATAAATCGGATTTCAGTAACGGATGAGCGTTAAAATGGAGCCATCATGGCAATAAGCACCCTGTCAACTTAGAGCCAAAAATACACAGTGACATCAGTACCAGACATGAGTTATCCTCAAGCAATTTTTTATCCTCAGATCCATGCGATCTAGAAGGAACTGTAGGAGGGGTAGACGCAAGGCTAGGGGGCATAAAGAAACGGGTCAGAGGATACAAAAATGTGTCTCCGTTACACAAACTAGAAACCAGATGCAACCACAGGAAATGTTAACCATTACCCATCCACCTTCCTGTGAACATCCGGTGACACAGGAGCCGGATAATCTACAAATGATAAATTTAACTACACATGTGTTGATACCAACAGAAACGATGGTCTTAGAACGTGGGCTCTCCTTTGCCCCCATGAATACTCTTGATAAGTTCACTCTACCTAAAGATGTGTATTTATTTTGCCGTCAGTTGACATTTAAACTTCTATACCATCATCCCTCTCTAGTTGATCAGCTTCCCAATGATGAAAGGCAAGCTTTTCGGGACCTTGTGGGCCTCCTTCAGGAGAATGAGACACCCTCTACCAGATGAAGGTTTACTAGACGATTACCTTCGCAAGCCACCCCCTCTTTTTCTTTATTTCCAGAGGTCCAGATATTTTTTAACAGCGTATGCAGGGATATTCAGGATCTCCATCTTGATAGCAACAGGTGTAACAACTTGAGCACCATGGAACGCAAGGCCCTCATGGATCTGCAGAGCAACAAGGAGTTTATTGTCCGTGAGGCGGACAAAGGAGGTAACATAGTTTTGTGGCCTAATTCCCTTTATTTACAGGAAGCTAAACGCCAATTACGGGATTCTTCCTTTTACCTCCTCCGTGAAGATCCTACCGCGGTTTTCAAGGGTTAACTGGACTTGTTAATCGGACGAGCAGCACGACATAGCATTCTCAGCAAGAAAGAGGTTGATTTTTTGACTACGGACAATTCAGTGGTACCGACCTTCTACCTTTTGCCCAAAGTGTACAAGTCTCTGGTGGATCCGCCAGGTAGGCCCATAGTCTTTAAGATTGCTGGTTTGTTTGAAAAACCTTGCATTTACCTAGACTTCTTCTTACAACCGATGGCTAGGGCCCTCAAATCGTTTGTAAGGGACTCAACACATCTTAGTCAACTTCTCAGTGACGTGTTTGTACCATCACAAACTGTCCTAGTGACGCTTAATGTCGAATCCCTATATACAAGCATTAACCATGGAATGGGCCTGGATGCAGTCTCCTTTTTCCTTGACCACAATGCCACAAGGTATAGGGACCATGACTCTTTTCTACTCGACTTGTTACACTTTGTTCTAGACAAAAATTATTTTGTCTTTGATAGAAGTTTCTACAGACAGACCACTGGTTCCACTATGGGGGCATGTTGTGCACCTTCATATGCAAATCTTTTCTTCGGGTGGTGGGAGGAGACGGTGGTCTATAAGCATAAGGATTTTGACACGTACTCTCTCAAATGGCTCCGGCATATTGATGACATTGTGTTGTTTTGTACAGGCACTGTGGAGGATTGCAAGCAATTCATTGCGGGTTTGAATAACAACTCTTAACATCAAGCTTACCTCCAATATCTCGTATACTTCAGTGGAATTTTTGGACCTGAAGCTTATGGCCATTTTGAAGTTGGCCATTTTGGATCCAACTTAATTTTTTTCAATGGGAAGAGGGTCATGCGACACATCAAACATATTGAGAATTTCACAAGAAAAACAATGGTGTTCTTGGTTTTAACGTAACTTTATTCTTTCATGAGTTATTTACCAGTTTATGACCACTTATAAAATGTGTTCAAAGTGCTGCCCGTTGTGTTGGATTGTCAATGCAACCCTCTTCTCCCACTCTTGACACACTGATAGCAACACCGCAGAAGAAATGCTAGCACAGACTTCCAGTATCCGTTGTTTCAGATGCTGCACATCTCGTATCTTCACAGCATAGACAATATCTCGTATACTTGAGTGGAATTTTTGGACCTGAAACTTACCCTGGAGGGTTCGTATATCTCTACCACCCTATATCGTAAACCAGCAGCTACTAATAGCTTATTACATTACTCCAGTTTCCATCCTAAACACCTGAAAATGGTATCCCTACAGGCCAATTTCTCTGGCTGAAGCGCAATTGCAGTGCCACATCTGGATTCCAGTCGGAAGCCAAAAATTTGACGAATCGCTTTAAACATCGTGGCTATCCCAAAAGGATCATCTCTGCCTATCAAAGGGCCAGAACCAGCACACGTTCACAATTATTCCAGAGACATACACGTGAGTCCTCTAGGCCTCGGCATTATTAGAACCTATAATAATCAGTGGCAGGATATTTACAAGATCTTGGATCGCAGTTGGGGTATTTTGCTAAGTGAATCTAAATTGGCACCCAACATTTCTAAGATGCCAAGCATGATAGCTAGACGAGCAAAAATCCTCAATGACTTCCTATGTCATAGTCACTATGTTCGTCCAACAACTAAATTTGATAGAGGTACGAGAATTTTTGGCACCTATCCATGTGGGAGCTGCAACGTGTGCCAGTATACGATTGCCCAGGGCAGTCTATTGTTAACTATCTCTCCTTTTCAGATCCGTCCTAAGAGGGCCTTTTTCAACTGTAAGACTCATTGTTTGGCATATGCCCTAATCTACGACTGCCCCAAAGTGTACGTGGGACAGACCACACAGTAACTTCACAGAAGGACGCAACACCTCTCTAACATCTCTACAGCCAAATAGGACCGTGAAAAAGGTAAAAGCATAACATCAGTAGCTATGCATTTTTTGGCTGTTCACAATGGTCGCCCCACAGGACTAAAAGTGATGGGCTTGGAGGAAGTCCCGTTGAATATCAGAGGGGGGGGGAGTGGTCAGAAAACTTCTTAGATGTGAATCCAAATGGATTCACAACCTGAATAGCCTTACACCCCACGGCCTTAACGAGGAGATCCTTTTTACAGGGTTTTACAAACAAACTTAACTTAGTATCTATTTAGCATCTATTTAGCTTGTGTTATCGCTGTGATTTAGGTTGCATTGGCTTTTATCTATTTTTGCTTCTTTTCTTTTCCTGCAGATCTTTTTGCAAGGATCCAATGATTGCTTTTTGAAATACTGGAGTATCGACACACCATTTCATTCAGGTGTGATCTGTAATTTTTAAGCTTCAAGATATCCTGATATACCCTGCTGTGATCTGGACCACTCTCTTCAGTTCTTCTATCGCTGCTGAATTCCTAATTCAAATCTCATGTATTACCTATTTGACCATATGAAGTCCTATATATACAGGGTGGGCCATTTATATGGATACACCTAAATAAAATGGGAATGGTTGGTGATATCAACTTCCTGTTTGTGGCACATTAGTATATTGGAGGGGGAAAACTTTTCAAGATGGGTGGTGGCCATGGCAGCCATTTTGAAGTTGGCCATTTTGGATCCAACTTTATTTTTTCAATGGGAAGAGGGTCATGCGACACATCAAACGTATTGAGAATGTCACAAGAAAAACAATGGTGTTCTTGGTTTTAACGTATCTTTATTCTTTCATGAGTTATTTACCAGTTTATGGCCACTTATAAAATGTGTTCAGTGCTGCCCGTTGTGTTGGATTGTCAATTCAACCCTCTTCTCCCACTCTTGACACACTGATAGCAACACCACAGAAGAAATGCTAGCACAGGCTTCCAGTATCCGTTGTTTCAGATGCTGCACATCTCGTATCTTCACAGCATAGACAATTGCCTTCAGATGACCCCAAAGATAAAAGTCTAAGGGGGCCAGATCGGGAGACCTTGGTGGCCATTCAACTGGCCCATGACGACCAATCCACTTTCCAGGAAACTGTTCATGAAGGAATGCTAGGACTTGACACCCAAGATGGTGCACCACCACATTATGGGTGTCAGCACCTATCTAGGACTCCTTGTCTATCCCTCATATCCTTATTGTGGCTTTCATATCTTCATTTATATGAGTGTCACATTTATGCCATCTTGGTTGATGTCATCTTTTTGAGTTTGTCTCTGGCCATTCTTGACATCTTGGTTATATGCAAGTACTTGGGGAACCTCCATCTTCTCTTTGTGGGGTTGGATATGCTCTTTGTGATCCTATTTACAGTGGGGCAAAAAAGTATTTAGTCAGTCAGCAATAGTGCAAGTTCCACCACTTAAAAAGATGAGAGGCGTCTGTAATTTACATCATAGGTAGACCTCAACTATGGGAGACAAACTGAGAAAAAAAAATCCAGAAAATCACATTGTC
The DNA here is from genome assembly GCF_032444005.1 of Ranitomeya imitator. Classification (NCBI taxonomy): domain Eukaryota; kingdom Metazoa; phylum Chordata; class Amphibia; order Anura; family Dendrobatidae; genus Ranitomeya; species Ranitomeya imitator. The sequence goes on along the minus strand of NC_091286.1, from coordinate 411,428,126 downwards.
TGTTTTTTTAACATTTTATTTGCATATTATGGTGGAAAATAAGTATTTGGTCAGAAACAAAATTTCATCTCAATACTTTGTAATATATCCTTTGTTGGCAATGACAGAGATCAAACGTTTTCTGTAAGTCTTCACAAGGTTGCCACACACTGTTGTTGGTATGTTGGCCCATTCCTCCATGCAGATCTCCTCTAGAGCGGTGATGTTTTTGGCTTTTCGCTTGGCAACACGGACTTTCAACTCCCTCCAAAGGTTTTCTATAGGGTCGAGATCTGGAGACTGGCTAGCCAACTCCAAGACCTTGAAATGCTTCTTACGAAGCCACTCCTTCATTGCCCTGGCGGTGTGCTTTGGATCATTGTCATGTTGAAAGACCCAGCCACGTTTCATCTTCAATGCCCTTGCTGATGGAAGGAGGTTTGCACTCAAAATCTCACGATACATGGCCCCATTCATTCTTTCATGTACCCGGATCAGTCGTCCTGGCCCCTTTGCAGAGAAACAGCCCCAAAGCATGATGTTTCCACCACCATGCTTTACAGTAGGTATGGTGTTTGATGGATGCAACTCAGTATTCTTTTTCCTCCAAACACGACAAGTTGTGTTTCTACCAAACAGTTCCAGTTTGGTTTCATCAGACCATAGGACATTCTCCCAAAACTCCTCTGGATCATCCAAATGCTCTCTAGCAAACTTCAGACGGGCCCAGACATGTACTGGCTTAAGCAGTGGGACACGTCTGGCACTGCAGGATCTGAGTCCATGGTGGTGTAGTGTGTTACTTATGGTAGGCCTTGTTACATTGGTCCCAGCTCTCTGCAGTTCATTCACTAGGTCCCCCCGCGTGGTTCTGGGATTTTTGCTCACCGTTCTTGTGATCATTCTGACCCCACGGGGTGGGATTTTGCGTGGAGCCCCAGATCGAGGGAGATTATCAGTGGTCTTGTATGTCTTCCATTTTCTAATTATTGCTCCCACTGTTGATTTCTTCACTCCAAGCTGGTTGGCTATTGCAGATTCAGTCTTCCCAGCCTGGTGCAGGGCTACAATTTTGTTTCTGGTGTCCTTTGCCAGCTCTTTGGTCTTCACCATAGTGGAGTTTGGAGTCATACTGTTTGAGGGTGTGCACAGGTGTCTTTTTATACTGATAACAAGTTTAAACAGGTGCCATTATCACAGGTAATGAGTGGAGGAAAGAGGAGACTCTTAAAGAAAAAGTTACAGGTCTGTGAGAGCCAGAAATCTTGATTGTTTGTTTCTGACCAAATACTTATTTTCCACCATAATATGCAAAAAAAAATGATAAAAAAAACAGACAATGTGATTTTCTGGATTTTTTTTTCTCAGTTTGCCTCCCATAGTTGAGGTCTACCTATGATGTAAATTACAGACGCCTCTCATCTTTTTAAGTGGTGGAACTTGCACTATTGCTGACTGACTAAATACTTTTTTGCCCCACTGTATATACTTAACAATAAACCTACTTTTCAATCTTGCACACCTGATTTTTACCTTATTTTGTTTCTTCATGTATATGCTTTATATACTGTGTATTTTTTCCCAGGATTTAATCTCAGGTTTTGCCATTTTCTTCACTGACATTTGAATATATTTTGATGCTAGTATAGCAGATGAACTTGCTTCTTATCTGCTCTAGACCATGGGCTTTCTTATAATATCTGTACACAACTCATTACATCATATATTTGTATTTATATTTTTTGTGATAAGAACTCATTCTTGCATAAAAAGTTTGTTTCTTTTTTTTTCTTGATATTTTATTTTTCATTTTTTATATTTTATATATCATTTTTTCATTCTTATTTACATTATTCTTTTGAATATTTCTTACATTACTAATAGGTGGTTGTTATACGTACAGTATATATAACTTTATGTATGTTTATTTATTTTTTTCTCCTTCCCTTTTGTATATCATTATTTTATTTTCTCATCTATTCTCTCCACATTGCAGATTTGCCAGTTTCTTTGCATAAGTTTTCTGAGCATTGAGCTAGCGCTATTTCTGACTCCACTTTGAATCTCAGGCATCCTTGGTTACTATCGCCATGGATCGCAATTTCCCCGCTGTTACTATGAGGGTATGTGCACACGTTGCGGATTCTCTGTGGATCCGCAGCGTTTTTTTGCGGTGCAGAAACGCTGCAGATCCGCAATTGAAAATCAATGAGAAAAAAAAAGCTGTGCACACGTTGCGGAAAATCCGGTGCGGAAACGCTGCGGATTAAAAGAAGTAGCATGTCACTTCTTTTTTGCAGATCTGCAGCGTTTTTGTACCCATTCCATTATAGAAATCTGCAGGGGTAAAAAACGCAGTAAATCCGCAAAAAAAAACGCACAAAAAACACTGCGGATCCGCACAAAAAACGCAACAAATCCGCAGATGCGTTTTCTGCCAGGAGAGGCAGAATCCGCACCAGAAATTCCTAAGGCTAATCCGTAATGTGTGCATATAGCCTAACACTACTGGCATGAAAGACATTATCACCATTAACTGCGCACGCGCTAATTCGCGCATGCGCTTTGTGACTTTTGGCGGCCATATTTGTGCACCATTCTTAAAGGCTTCACTATATCTATAGCGCATGCGTGGATTCACTCATGCCCACTGATTGTTCTGGAACTCCAGCACGCTCTTGCCATTTCCAGGCTGATGCAGGCGCTAATGCATATGGAACTACAACTGCCAGCTGTTTCATGGCCATTTGATTACATACAGGTATTTAAGACACCTACGACTGCACTGCGGTCATTGTCCCTGAAGAAGCCAGGTTCTCTGGTGACACGCGTTGGGCATACCTGTGCCCTTGCCTCCTCCACTCCTTTCACCCACAGTACTATCTGTACCCCAGGCAGGATTCCTTCCATGTGGGTGATACTCTTCCCAGGTCCAGGTAGTATGAGACTTGTTAGCCCCTTTATTCAGGCCATTTGTATTGCTTTGTAAAAGCTCATCCTGGTTCCTGGGAGAGGTTATTGCTACATAGTGATGAGCAAATATACTCATTACTCAAGATTTCTCGAGCATGCTCGGGGGTCTTCTGAGTATTTTTTAGTGCTCGGAGATGTAGTTTTTCTTGCCGCAGCTGAATGATTTACATCTGTTAGCCATCATAAGTACATGTGGGGATTGCCTGGTTGCTAGGGAATCCCCACATGTACTTATGCTGGCTAACAGATGTAAATCATTCAGCTGCGGCAAAAAAAAAAAAATCTCCGAGCACTAAAAAATACTCAGAGGACCTCCGAGCATGCTCGAGAAATCTCGAGTAACGAGTATATTCGCTCATCACACTGTGCTTTTTGACATTAGACCTTATTTGGCCACTTTATTCTACTGTATTTATTACATTGGTTTCCTTTGCAGTACATATTCAACTGTACAGCTTTATTTATATGCAGTGGCGTAGGAAAAGGGGTGCGGGGGGGGCGGTCCGCCCCGGGCGGCACAATGCGGGGGGCGGCCGGCGCTGCAGGAGAAGAAAAAAAAAAAAAAAGACGCCCCTTTAAATCTTCGGGCGGCGCCGTCCGCCGCCACGACCAGGGACAGCTCCCCCCACCCCCGCCCCCCGCTCTAAGGCCGGCGTCACACTCGGCGTAAGACATTACGGAACGTATTATACGTCCGTAATACGCGCGTAATACGCCAAAATGTCTCCGTAATCTCTTTCCGTAGTTCTTGCGTAGCCTAGGTGTGGTCGCGTATTTTGCGCATGTACTGGTCCGTGTGTAATCCGTATGTGATCCGTATTGCGTTTTTGACACGCACCATCACAAAATGGACATTTAACGGTTTTCAGGCCTGCAAATCATTTAAACCATCATTACCAACACTATTTAAGCCCTCGACAACAGGTGTACCCCTCCCATATGCCCTATATGTTCTCTAGCATATTTTGGCTGTGTTACTTTGACCTTACAAACATGTCTGACCATGTGTATTTAAGCACAACTCAGCGGGTGTTGCTTCACTGGGTGTTGTCTCGTCGCTTTGGCCAGCCATATCCGGTCAATGCAGATCCGCGAAGGAGGAGACGAAGATTGTGGGTGCATCCTCTATTGACACAACGCCAGAGTAAAGGACATTTCCAGAGACTCTATTCAGCTTTGAGGGCCCATCCAGACAAATTTTACCTGTATACTCGCATGTCCATCAGGACTTTTGACATGTTGATGGAGATGTTACGTCCTGGCCTCACCTATCAGGACACCTGGATGAGAAAAGCCATCTCTGCTGAGGAGCGTCTGCTCCTAACCTTACGGTATGTATTTTGACCTTTTATATTTTTGTATGTTTGCCAATGTGTTTTGTCCTACTATGTTTCAGTTACTTTACTTAGACATGAAGCCACAAGCACATTTCTAAAAATGTGGGTAATATTAGAGTATAGTAATAATGTGAAATGACCCTTTTTGCTTAGTCAATAATGACTGCGAAAATTAAATAGACACTTGTGTTTCTTCCTGTTTTCATATTCCTCATGTTTTGTTTTTTTTCCTTGTTTTGCAGCTTCCTGTCCACAGGCTTGTCCTATGCGGGTCTACACCTGGAGTTTCTCATTGGGCGTTCTACCATTTCAGTCATTGTTAGGACAACCTGTTCCCAAATATGGCTGAAACTTAACGAAGTTGTGATGCCGGAGCCAAAAATGGAGGATTGGGTCAAAATCGCCACTGGTTTCCAAAATAATTGTGACTTCCCTAACTGCATTGGAGCTGTGGATGGGAAACATATCAGGGTGCGTAAGCCGCCGAACTCTGGTTCCCAATTCTACAATTATAAGCAGTTTTTCTCTGTAGTTCTGTTAGCAGTTGCTGACAGCAACTACAGGTTTATAATTGTAGACATTGGGGCCTATGGCCGAACTGGAGACTCTAGGGTCTTCAATTCGTCCATAATGGGTCGGCGGCTACGTGACAACCAGTTGAACCTCCCACCACCACAACAACTCCCAGGCTCCAATGCGGAAGCAGTGCCTTTTGTTTTGGTTGGAGATGAGGCCTTCCAACTGACGAGGCACGTCATGAGGCCTTACCCCAGGCGCAACCTTGACCACCGGCGGAGGGTGTTTAATTTGAGACTTTCCAGGGCACGGAGACTGGTTGAGTGCGCCTTTGGAATTCTTGTAGCCAAATGGCGGGTTCTTCAGTCTGCAATTCAGCTGAGTGAGGCTTCAATCAATGAAGTGATCAAAGCCTGTGTAATTCTACATAATTTCACCCGAATACATGATTGTTCGTCTACTAATTTGCATAATCACGTCATGAACAATCATAGTAGGCCTACCCCATATGTCCCTCCTCCGCGACGTCCCCTTTCTGGACTAAAAGTTCGTGATGTGTTCACAAATTATTTTGTGAGTCCTCAGGGTGCCACTCCCTGGCAAGACTAGGCAATTTTGCATGTGTAATTTGTTATTTGCTTAAATTTTGGCATTACCAATGTGGAAAATATGTCTGCTGTGTTTAATTTGTTCACATATGGTTATGATCATATCATGTGTGTGTGAGGTAATAAGAATGAACAGAGTGCATACATAGTTTTTTTGGTAGTAACGGCAAATTTTCTTTTTAAACTTGTTTTTAGATTTTGTTTTTTTTTTGGCATAACAAATCTTTGGCCAAAAAAAGTGCAACATTTTTTTTTGGGAACCAAAACACAAAGTAAAATAAAAACATTACAGCTTGCTTTTTAAGCCCAATCCAAACCTAATTTTGGAAAAAAAAAAAAAAGGTGTACCCAAAATTACAAGTCCTGGTACGTAGGAAGTGGAGAAGTGGATTGGTCTGTGTCAGCATCAGGTGGCCTTTGTAGGCCCAATTGTCCAGCAGCCTGTGCGGATGTTATAGTGGCCTGCGGGAAATTCTGCCTGCTCTGATGCTGGCCACTTTGATGAGTGGGGCCAGGATTTGGGAGATAACCCTGATGTTGCTGCCCATATGTGCGGGAATCATACCCCAACCCAAAATGACCATATTGTCCAAACCCCGGTTGGGACCAGCCTCCAGCACTGGGTCTGGACAAGTGGCCATATTGTGATGGGTGCTGATATCCTGCAATATGGTGCTGAGGTTGCCATTGTTGGTTAGTTGTGGGTTGGGGTGGAGGTGTTGGCTGACGTAGAGGGGGTGCTTCAGATCCTTGTTGTGCATGCAGGCCTTGTAATCTCTGAGGCCGCAGAATATTATCAGGTGACATCTGCCACTGTTCAATCATCTGCATCAGATTGTATGGGTTATTTGGGGGGGTGCATGCGTCAATAAGGATCTGAAAACACCCTCTCAAACGCAGCCTCAACTCCCGCTCTATGGAGCGTAAATACTGGGCAAGGCTCCGTGTGAATCCCTCCTCCCCATCATCCTCTCGAACCCGGGCCAAATAGTTCATGACCCCAGCATCCACATTTCTCCTGCTTTGGCGAAGCTCTCTCCTGCGTCGTGCACGCTGGGGTCTGACTGCAGCCTGTGGGGATTGGTCCAGGGCAACAGTTGGGCTGCTGCTATTCCCAGGGTCATCCTGGCTAGGTGCTGGTGCTGCTGCTGCAGAAGAGAACTGTGGGGCCTCTTGGTTTTCTTCAGCTGCAGCTGGAGCTGGGTGGCCAGATGAGGAAGATGCTGTAGGTCTTGCGCCGGAGGGAGCAGCAGATGGACCAGCCACCTCTTCACCTTCTCCAACTGGGTCAATGACCAGTTCTGAGTCAGACCCTGTCTCCCTGTCAGTGAGGTTAGACTGAGTTCTGCAAAAGATAAATTTGGACAGTTACTATGTTATTTGGAATTATCTCTCAGCATTAAAAAATTAACCCAGTTTGAGATGTTTTTACTTACGGCCTGAGGTCCATGCTGGGGTTGAGAAACGTAAGCCGATCAAAGTAAATGTATTTTTTTTTTTTAGGAGGGGCCCCGGCTCCACTTTTCTCCCGCTGCTGCCTCTCCCTCCTATACTGGTCACGGATACTCCGCCACCTTGTTGTTACATCATCCACTGAAACAACAAAAAATACACACATTGCTTAGACCATTATGCAGAGTGCTCACACAAGGTGTAATGGAGGACACAGATTTACGGGTAGCATAGAAAGAGGCTTTTGTGGCTCACATTAAGCAAGAAATTTAACAAAAAAACACAATTATGAAGCAAGGCCACAAGGACAGAGTCAGCTAACCTCTATCCCAGAAAAACAAATTACTGGAAAACAATGTTAGTAAGGGCACACCTGTTCTAAACCTTCATGAAATCCATTTATCATATCCAGCACCATGTATATACTGCTTGGATTTATATTACTTTCAGGAAGAATTAATAAATTAAGGTTTAGCAATTCAAAGTAGTAAGGGCCTGCTGTTTAGCAAGAACATTACATTGCAAACATGGGTGTACTTACTTATTTGTCGCTGGGCCGCACGTGGCTGCTGGTCATACTGGGGGAAGAGGGAGCCACACACGCTCCTCCATGCAGCTTGTTTTACTGCCCTGTTCGCATAGTTGGGGTCTCTTTGGTCCCAGATTTCTGGCCTCTCCTGTATCAAAATGATCAGCATGTCTACATTAATTATGCTGGCCATGCTCAATCTCTCACTCCGTGGAGGCGTGCAGCAGACTTCCGGGTTCACTGTCTGGCTTTTTCAGCTAATTAGCATGTCTCACCTGCCTGATTGAGGGCTTTAGACAGTTCAGGACATCTGCCAGTGAGTAGCGTATTTCTCGCAAGTCACACGCATGGTCCGTATGCATTCCGTATTATTCGCTCTCCCATAGACTTGCATTGGCGTATTTTTTGCGCAATACGCTGACAAACGCAGCATGCTGCGATTTTGTACGGCCGTAGAACGACGTATATTACGGATCCGTAATATACGGCTGATAGGACTAGACCCATTGAGAATCATTGTGCCGTATGTTTTGCGAGTTTTACGGACGTAGATTCTGCGCTCTTACGTCCGTAAAACTCGCATGTGTGACGCCGGCCTTATACTCACCTCTCCTGGTTCCTGCGGCTTCAGCGTCCTCTGACTCTGCGACGTCTCAGAGCAGAGGGCGCGATGACGTCACTACTGTGCGCGCCGCTCAGCCTCTCTGTCCTGAGCGTCGCAGAGCCGGAGAGACGCTGACTGGCTGCACCGCACCTGACCTGCGCTAGGAACGGGAGAGGTGAGGATTTTACTTTTTTTTTTTCTTTATGTCTGACTGTCTGGGGGCAATGCTGGACACACTGGGGCAATACTGGAGAGCATGGGGCAGATTGCTGGACACACTGGGGCAATACTGGAGACCATGGGGCAGAATGCTGGACACACTGGGGCAATACTGGAGACCCTGGGGCAGAATGCTGGACACACTGGGGCAATACTGGAGACCATGGGGCAGAATGCTGGACACACTGGGGCAATACAGGAGACCATGGGGCAGAATGCTGGACACACTGGGGCAGATTGCTGGACACACTGGGGCAATACTGGAGACCATGGGGCAGAATGCTGGACACACTGTGGCAATACTGGAGACCATGGGGCAGAATGCTGGACACACTGGGGCAATACTGGAGACCATGGGGCAGAATGCTGGACACACTGGGGCAATACAGGAGACCATGGGGCAGAATGCTGGACACACTGGGGCAGATTGCTGGACACACTGGGGCAATACTGGAGACCATGGGGCAGAATGCTGGACACACTGTGGCAATACTGGAGACCATGGGGCAGAATGCTGGACACACTGGGGCAATACAGGAGACCATGGGGCAGATTGCTGGACACACTGGGGCAATACAGGAGACTATGGGGCAGATTGCTGGACACACTGGGGCAATACAGGAGACTATGGGGCAGATTGCTGGACACACTGGGGCAATACTGGAGACCATGGGGCAGAATGCTGGACACACTGGGGCAATACTGGAGACCATGGGGCAGAATGCTGGACACACTGGGGCAATACAGGAGACCATGGGGCAGATTTCAGGACACATTGAGGCAATGCTGGAGACCCTGGGGCAGACTTCTGGACATACTGGGGCAATACTGGAGACCATGGGGCAGATTGCTGGACACACTGGGGCAATACTGGAGACCATGGGGCAGAATGCTGGACACACTGGGGCAATACTGGAGACCATGGGGCAGAATGCTGGACACACTGAATACTGGAGACCATGGGGCAGATTTCAGGACACATTGAGGCAATGCTGGAGACCCTGGGGCAGACTTCTGGACATACTGGGGCAATACTGGAGACCATGGGGCAGATTGCTGGACACACTGGGGCAATACTGGAGACCATGGGGCAGAATGCTGGACACACTGGGGCAATACTGGAGACCATGGGGCAGAATGCTGAACACACTGGGGCAATACAGGAGACCATAGGGCAGATTGCTGGACACACTGGGGCAATACAGGAGACTATGGGGCAGATTGCTGGACACACTGGGGCAATACTGGAGACCATGGGGCAGAATGCTGGACACACTGGGGCAATACTGGAGACCATGGGGCAGATTTCTGGACACATTGAGGCAATGCTGGAGACCCTGGGGCAGACTTCTGGACACACTGGGACAATGCTGGACACTGGGGCAGATTGCTGGACACACTGGGGGTAATATGCTGGACATACTGGGGCAATGCTGGACACTGGGGGTAATATGCTGGACACACTGGGGCAGACTGCTGGACACACTGGGGAAAGGCTGGACACTGGGGCAGATTGCTGGACACACTGGGGGCAGTGCTGGACACACTGGGGCAGATTGCTGGACAACATGGGGGTAATATGCTGGACACACGGGCAGATTGCTGGACAACATGGGGGTAATATGCTGGACACACTGGGGGCAGGACTTGAGGCATGGGCAGAATGTACATACGGGGCATGATTGGAGACACGGGGCAGGATTGGATCATGGGGCAGGATGGATACGATGGAGGCTGGTGGGGCAGGATGGGGAGATCATATGGGGTAGAATGGATACTCATGAGGGCAGGATGCGAGAACATATGGCTGGAGCCAGGAATGAGATAAACGGGGCCAGGGTGGGGAATAGTGTTACCATAGGGGCTAATTAAGGGATATTATTACTGCAGTGATGTATTTATTTTATTTTTTGAGTATACTGTTTTAAATGGGGGGGCGGTCCTGTTACTGTGCAGAGTGACACTATATCACCTTTTTTTCGTCATGTGATGTAATGTAGAAGTTGTGAAAAATTAAGTAATGTGTTCTGCAAGCGGAGCTCGAGATAACTGTGTTATTTCCTGCAGAAACGAGTCCTGGCTGGAAGGAATGATGGCGGTCTGTGCTGGATGAAAGATGAAGGACTTCACCTAGAGACGTCACTGGTGAGTCAGTGTTACCTATACACTGACACTATACACTGTATACTATATAGAGGTCCTGTGTATAATGTCAGCAGTGATCTCTGTATTACCTCTACACAGACACTGCATACTAAGGGTACCGTCACACAGTGCAATTTTGATCGCTACGACGGCACGATTCGTGACGTTCGAGCGATATAGTTACGAGATCGCAGTGTCTGACACGCTCCTGCGATCAGGGACCCCACTGAGAATCGTAAGTCGTAGCAGATCGTTTGAAACTTTCTTTCGTCGTCTAGTGTCCCGCTGTGGCGGCATGATCGCATGGTGTAACATATATCTATACGATGTGCGCATAGTAACCAACGGCTTCTACATCGCACATACGTCATGAAATTATCGCTCCAGCGTCGTAGATTGCAAAGTGTGACAGCAGTCTACGACGCTGGAGCGATATTGTTACGACGCTGGAGCGTCACGGATCGTACCGTCGTAGCGATGAAAATTGCACTGTGTGACGGTACCCTTAGTACAGATCTCCTGTGAATACTGGCACTTATGGTGATAGTATTGTGGTTTTTTTTTTATTACTGATCAGTATTGTAGTATTCAGTCACTATGTGGTGGTAATATGTGGTCTGGAAATGGTGTTGTGGTATTTGTCCCTTGTATGTAGTATTATTCGGTCACTATGTGGCCTGGTCATGGTGTGGTGGTATTAAGTCACAGGTGTGGCATGTGGGGGTGACACCATTAGGCCCAGTTTAAGTTCTACAAAACAGGAAAACCATTTTTGGTAACCTTTGTGTGTATTGAGCTGGGGGGGGGGCGCCAAACTCGGGAACAGCCCCGGGCGGCAAAAGCTCTAGCTACGCCTCTGTTTGTATGGTATCAGTTGGCACACTTTTATTTCATATATGTGCTGTATTTGATTGACTATGTCTTGCATAAAATGATATGTTCATGGTGTAGCCAGGAAGGACTACGGTACATATGGGGTTTGGCAAGGGCACGGCCCTATTGTGGGTCATTATGTGTTTCTTCTCTTTTTGAAATATGCATTTTTAAATGTTTTTGACTTTGCAGTGTTGTTGTGTTGTCACTTTAATAAAGACTTTGATATTTTTTGTTCAAATAGATTTTTATTAAGAATAACAAGGCAATTAACATGTTACATTCACATTTTCAATACAAAGTTCCCCCCCCTCCCCCTTCAAACAACCCCCTTCAATCCCAAGACCCCCCTGCCCCCACCCAACAAAGCAGCTCACCTTGCTAATTACTTCCATCATTAAAACAATAGAATATCCAATCCCTCAACCGATCGTATAAGCTGCACTTTACATTACTATCTCATAGCAATCCATGAAGACCATAATTTATTGAACGTTGCCTGAGGAGGTGGTGATGGCGAACTCAGTCGAGGGGTTCAAGAGAGGCCTGGATGTCTTCATGGAGCAGAACAATATTGTATCATACAATTATTAGGTTCTGTAGAAGGACATAGATCTGGGGATTTATTATGATGGAATATAGGCTGAACTGGATGGACAAATGTCTTTTTTCGGCCTTACTAACTATGTTACTATGTTACTATGTTTCAATTTTCCCTCTCTTCTTATAAATCCCCTTTTCCAGTGTCAGGCCCTGTTTCACATACTGGAGGAACTCTCCTCTTGACGGCGGCTCTTCCCTAATCCAGTTTCGAGCTATTACCTTCCTAGCCATGTATAACAATCTGGCAATAGCTATCTTTAGGTGTTTATCTACTCCAATCTCATCCACGCATCCCAACAAACAGACAACTGGATCCCTTGGCACCTTACATCCATACGCACCTTCCATACGACTCAAAACTACCACCCAGAAGGCAGCCAACCTCGGACATGTCCACATCATATGAAAAATATCAGCATCCGTAGATTTACACCTCGGACATTCAGAGTCATTACGCAATCCTGCCTTATATAGCACCATCGGAGACTTATAAACTCTGTGTATCACATAAAGCTGTGACAGTCTATTCGGTTCACTCAGCGACAGTCTTGGGACCCATTCTAACACCGACTCCCAAGTCTCGTTATCCATTGGACCCAGATCCCTTTCCCATTTAGCTCTCGCCATTGGAAACCCCAATAGGAAAGTGTGCAACAAATCTTTATACAGAGTGGATATGACCCCTCCAGTCGTCCCGTCATTACACACAGACTCCAGTACTATATCCCTTTGAATCCTAATCCCTCCGTCCCTACTCTGAGCTCCAAAGGCATGCCTCATCCGCAAATACTGATACTCCCCTGCAGCCCCAAGACCAAATTCCGCCTGCAATTGGGAAAATAATTTCAGTTCACCTTGCTCAATTATTTGATACACATACTGAATCCCTTTGCCCAGCCATTCTATCAGTACCCCCAGTGCCTCAAATTCCTTCATATTGTTGTTATGCCATAGCGGAGAGTATCTAGTCAAGTCTGTGATCCCACATATATGCCTCAATCTACTCCACAGCTTGCGTATCAACAGCACAGTCGGATGTAACTTCCCCAGAATCCACAGGGATCCATCCTCCAAACATTGTACCACTGGCCTTCTTTTTGTCACCACTTCCATCAACCGCTGTACCGCTCCAGATGACCCTTCAGCGCCCAGCCCTTTAAATGTTGACTCTGGGCTGCAAGAAAATACAATTCAGGGTTAGGCAATGCCAGGCCCCCATCATCCTTGGGTCACTGAAGTGTCTCCAGTCTGATACGCGGATGCTGTCTCCCCCATATCAAATTCCTAAACAGAGAGTTGATATGTCTAAATTTCCCGCGTGGTATCCAAACTGGCGCATTGTGGAGAATATACAGTATTTTCGGCATCAGAATCATTTTGAAAAGATTCACCCTACCTACCACAGATAGATGCAGCTTCAGCCAAGCATCCACTTTTGCCTTAAGGACACCTAAGATTGGAATCAGATTCTTATGTATATAGTCAGTGACCGGCATGGATACCCATATTCCAAGGTACTTAAATTTACTCGTCACCTCCAGTCGCCCATCCTCTAGTGGTTCCCCACCCATGTCGTCCACCTTAAACAAGATAGACTTACTCCAATTTATCCTAAGTCCCGACACTGATCCGAATCGTTCAATAATCCCAATGGCTCCCTCCAAGGATGCAACTGGATCAGCCAGAAATAACAAAATGTCATCCGCATACAGCGCCACCCTTTATTCAATCATCCCATATTTAAACCCCGTCATCTCATCAGACCGTCGAAGCGTAGCAGCCAGTGGTTCCACAGCCAGAGCAAACAAAAGGGGGGAGAGTGGACACCCCTGTCTCGTCCCTCTAGCCAATTGTATGGTCCGTGACAACTCTCCGTTCACCCTAACCCTGGCCATCGGCATCGAGTACATTAGTTGAATCCAGGATATGAACTGTGGTCCAAACCCCATTCTTCGCAACACCTGCCAGAGATACCCCCACTCCACACTATCGAACACCTTGTGAGCGTCTAAAGATGCAATAACTCTCTGGCCACAGTTATCGGATCTGAGTTGCAAGTTCATATACAGCCTTCGTAAGTTGATCGCAGTTGATCTATCAGGCATAAAGCCAGATTGATCAGAGTGTACTAGGCAGGAAATAACACTTGTCAACCTCATCGCCAACACCTTAGCCAAGAGTTTAACGTATATAGTAAGCAAAGAAATTGCCCGATATGAGTCTGGCTGTGTCGGGTCTTTCCCCTCCTTAGGAATCACCACTATTGTGGCCTCCCGCATAGATGCCGGTAGCCTTCCACCATTCCTAGCCTCCTCCATGACCGCCTTCAATTTAGGGATCAACACTTCCCCCAAGTTTTTATAAATTTCGGCAGGAAATCCGTCCACGCCAGGCACCTTCCCATTAGCCATCGACTGCAATGCCCGTCCCAATTCCTCCTCCATAATGGGAGCCTCCAAATCCTCCATATCCATGTCACTCAGCCTTGGGAGCTCCAACTCCTCAAGGAACGCCACCGTGTCCTCCATCGACCCATCTACCCGAGAGGAGTATAAATCTGCATAAAAATCTGCAAAAATCTCCAAAATCTCTGAAGTCTCAGAGACAGCAATACCGCTCCCAGACACCAGAGAATGAACAAAGGAAGTATTTCTCTGGGCAGACGCCACCAGCGATAGCAAATGACCCACCGATTCACCCTCCTGGTAATAGGCCAGATTCATGAATTCCCTCTTCCTTTCAGCCTTACTCAGCAAAACCGCCTCTAACTGACTCTGAGCTGCCTTTAACCTCCTCCCAGCCTCCAGAGTACCCGTTATTACCATCTCATCCTCCGCCACCCTCAGCCCATCAATCACCAACCTCTCTGCCTCTCTCGATTTCCGCTTACACCTACTAATATTCCTGAACAACAGCCCTCTCAAGTACGCTTTCATGGCTTCCTACACAGTAAGCACGTCTACACTTTCCTCATTTATCTCAAAAAATTCCACCAACTCCCTCTTAATCTTCTCCAAGTCTATACTGTGTAGCCAATTAGGGTGAATTTTCCACTCCCTCCTGCTCCCGGTCCGTGTCCCCAAAGGCCGAAATTCCACTTCAACTGGACTGAGAGAGCCCTAGGTAAATATCTCACGTCCCTTACCATCGTATCCAGTAAACGGTTACCCAGTGCCAGATCGATCCTAGACAAAGTACCTTGAGCTGGCGAGTAGCATGAGTACCCCCTTTCCCCGATATGCCTAACTCTCCATAAATCAATCATGCCCACTTCCCCGACATAGGTCCCGAATGTAGTGATATGTCCCACTGTCCTATTCTGGGGGTTTTTGTTCTTATCCCAAAAGTCATCACATACCGTATTTTCCGCTTTGTAAGACGCACTTTATTTCCCCCAAATTTGGGGGGGAAATGTGGGTGCGTCTAACAAAGCGGATATACCGCTTACCATTACAGGCTGGGAGGAGGGGGTGTCCGCCGCCGCTACCGCCTGCCGCCGCTGTCGTCCGCCGCCACTGCCGGGGTTGTCCGCTGCTGCCCCGGGTGATGCTGAAGGCTCCGGTGCTGCGGGGGGCTCTGGCGACATATTGTGAAAGACCAGAGCCCCCCGGCAGTTCTTCCATGCGTTCCAGTATGACTAATTCCAGGAAAATGGCCGCCGGAATCTCGGGAGATGAGATTTCAGCGCTGAGATCTCATCTCTCGAGATTCCGGCGGCCATTTTCCCGGAGTTAGTTCCAGTATGACTGACTCCGGGAAAATGGCCGCCGGAATCTCGGGAGATGAGATTTCAGCGCTGAGATCTCATCTCTCGAGATTCCGGCGGCCATTTTCCCGGAATTAGTCATACTGGAACGCATGGAAGAACTGCCGGGGGGCTCTGGTCTTTCACAAAATGTCGCCAGAGCCCCCCGCAGCACCGGAGACAGCCCTACAGCACAGGAGCCCCCTGCAGACCCCTCATCCCAGCCTGCAGCAAAGGAGCCCCCTGCAGACCCCTCATCCCAGCCTGCAGCAAAGGAGCCCCCTGCAGACCCCTCATCCCAGCCTGCAGCACAGGAGCCCCCCTGCAGCACAGGAGCCCCCTGCAGACCCCCTCATCCCAGCCTGCAGCAATGCTCCATTCCTGCCTCCGGCAACGAGCCTGGGACCCTGATCCACCACAACCCCCGGTAAGTAATAAGACGCATGGATTATAAGACGCCCCACCAATTTATTAAAAAATAGTTTTTTCCTATTTTTCTCCTCAAAATTTGGGGTGCGTCTTATAATCCGGAGCGTCTTACAAAGCGAAAAATACGGTATATTATTAAGGTCGCCGATAATTAGTAATGGTAACGGTCCCCAACGCTCTACCCTCTCCAGCACCTCTCTTATCTTCTTGCTTGAGTATGGGGGCGGAATATACATTGCCGCTATACACATCAATACTCCATTCATTTTACATTTCACCACCACATACTGACCATCCACATCTTCCTTTACCGCTACCTCCTCATACTGCACCCCCGCAGGAATCAACACAGACACACCCCTAGAGTACGTCAAGAAAGTAGAATGATACGCCCTCTGTATCAAGCGCCTATTCAATACGTTCACCCTCTCCCGCAGTAAATGTGTCTCCAGCAGACATATCATTGAGACCTTCTGCTCTCGAACATACTGTAGACTTGCCGCCCGCCGTGTTTTATCCGCCAGACCTCTCACATTCCAACTCAATATTTTAATATACTCTCCCCTCATGTGGCTCATCATTTCTCATAGTATCCAATTTCCCAAGTATGAGCTGCCCCACCCCTCCCGTCCCCTCTACCCCCTCCCAACTTGCCCCCCTACCCCACCCAGTGTAACGCATTCTTCCTCTCAGCAAGAGTGGGGCTCCACTGCCCACTGCGAACACTCTCCCTTACTTAACCCTCTCCATTCGCGTCCCGCTGCCATAACAAACATAATTTCCCCCAACTTTTCACTTTATTATATCTTAACCTTGCACTTATATGAACATATAAGAAAAGTACCAAACCAATTTACAGTACCCGCCATAGCCCTCCTCCCCCACATTTAATAGACGGTACTGTCCCTTCCGGCCAGTCCTCAACATGGGCCAGCAAAACCCTCAGCAGTTGCTCAACTTTTTAACCAACGCTAACAAGCGCAAAACCCTCCGCCAACGACAGAGAAAACAATTTACAGCCAAATCTCGCCGACATGTCAGTCGCCCATTCCTTTCAGCTTCTTCTCATTGGTGTCAAGCCACTGGGTAGCGTCCTCCGGTGTCAGGAAAAAGTGGGTCTTATTAAAAGCCACCAGTCTCAGCTTGGTGGGAAACATCACTGAGTACTGCACTACCAGCTCCCTCAGTCGCCGCTTGACTCCAGTAAACTTCATCCACTGCTTCTGAACCGCAGCGGAATAATCCGGATAAATGGCGATTTTCTGACCTCCAGCCGTCAGATCCTCCATCTCTCTAGCCTTCCTGAGGATAATGTCTCTGTCCCTGTAATTGAGTATTTTAGCTAGCATGGTACGGGAATTCGCTCCTGGGGCAGGGGGCTGCGGCGGGACCCTATGAGCCCGTTCAACAGCAAAGACTTTTGTCAACACTGTGCTCCCAATCTTCTCCAGTAGCCAGTTCTCAACAAATGCAGTGGGATTTCTCCCCTCAGTCTTTTCAGGCAGCCCCACTATATGTATATTATTCCTTCTGGATCTATTTTCCAGATCCTCATTTTTGGCAGCGAGCTCGGCTATTGCTTGGGCGAACTTCTTTTCAGCTTTTTGTAGTTTAACTATGTGATCTTCTGCCGTGCTCACCCTCTCCTCCACCACTCCTATACGTTTGTCCATTTTCTGCAGGGCCGCATTAATCTGTGCCGTGTTTCCCTTTTAACTTCCTGCATCTGCTGGGCTAGGGAATTTAGGGATTGCTGGCATGAGGAGATCAGGGTAATAACATCCCTAAGAGTCGGCTCCTCTCCCTGCGGTATGTCTCCAGGTCCCCCACTAGCCCCCGCCATATTGCCTCCTTCTGTCCCCTTCTGTACCTCGTGCTGCTCAGCTGTGCCTGCTTCCTCCACCTCCTGGTCAGCTCCGGATCCTGGTTCTGCCTCCTCAGCAGCCTCCACTCTGGCATACTGCTGCAGCTTTGCGGCCACCTCCATGCGCCGCTGACATGCGGCGTTCTCCTTCTCGGCGTGCCCCCTAGCATCGGCGCCATCTTGGCCGGCTCCTGCATCGCCGGTACCAGCGTCTTTCTGCCGCCTTCTTGTCATCGCAGCCGACTCCAGACCCGCCGCTCCACACCGCTGCCCTCTCCGGACCTTCAGCCAGCCGGAGGATTGTAAGTATCCCCGAAAATCGGGGTTAAAGCAGGATTATTAGTCCTTCTGGTAGCGGGAACGCTCTTCCCTGCGTCCGCTCACATAGCCAGCTAGGACAAGCGCCCAAAAGACTTTGATATTATTTATTTGTTGATCCCTATGATTTGCATGCTACTTTGCTTCTTTCTTGGTCATGTATTACCCTAGCATGTAACAGGAGATCCCTATTAGTGGTGCCCTCCAATTCTTGTTTGTGAAGCAAACCGCCAGGGCAATGAAAGAGTGGCTTCGTAAGAAGCATATGAAGGTCCTGGAGTAGCCTAATCAGTCTCCAGATCTCAACCCCATGGAAAACCTTTGCAGGGAGTTGAATGTTTGTGTTGCCGATCGTCAAGCACAAAACATCACTGCTCTAGAGGAGATCTGCATGGAGGAATGGGCCAACATACCACCAACAGTGTGTGCCAACCTTGTGAAGACTTCCAGAAAACGTAATAATAATAATAATTTTTATGTATATAGCGCCAACATATTCCGCAGCACTTTACAATTAAGCGGGGACATGTACAAAGAATAAATTCAGTACGAGTTAAGACAATTTAAACAGTGACATTAGGAGTGAGGTCCCTGCTCCCAAGCTTACAATCTACAAGGAAATGGGGGGACACAATAGGTGAAAAGTGATTGTTATTTCAGGTCTGGCAATTATAATAAATAGGGATTTCCATACAAAGCTGCATAATCCGGTCATCAGCCGTGTGTTTAAGTGCAATGGTGAAGTATCAAGTGCAGTTATCATGTGTATGGAGGGTGTGGAGACAGATGAAAAGTAGGGTGCAGATTCAGAGTAATATTTGGATGGAGGGAACAGGGCAAAGTTATTTTACTGAGTAGCTGATGTGGTAGGCTTGTTTGAAGAGATGGGTTTTCAAAGCGCGCTTGAATAGGTCGGGGCTAGGTATCAGTCTGATCGTCTGGGGAAGTGCATTCCAGAGAGCTGGCGCAGCACGAGAGAAGTCTTGGAGACGGAGGTGTGAGGTTCGGATTACAGGGGATGTTAGTCTTAGGTCATTTGTAGAACGGAGGGCACATGTAGGGCCATAGACAGAGATGAGAGAGGAGATATAAGGCGGTGCAGAACTGTGGAAAGCTTTGTGGGTGAGAGAGATGAGTTTATACTGGACCCTGTAGCGAATGGGTAGCCAGTGTAATGACTGGCACAAGATGGAGGCATCGGTAAAGCGGCTGGACAGAAATATGACTCTGGCTGCAGCATTCAAGATGGATTGGAGAGGAGAAAGTTTGGGAAGAGGGAGACCGATCAGAAGAGAGTTGCAGTAGTCCAGACGGGAATGAATAAGAGCGACAGTAAGAGTCTTAGCAGTTTCAACGGTGAGAAAAGGTCGGATTCTGGAGATGTTTTTAAGATGCAGGCGACAAGAGGGAGTGAGTGATCGGATATATAGGGAGTAAAGGAAAGTTCGGTGTCGAATATGACCCCAAGACAGCGGGCATGCTGCTTGGGAGTTATGGTTGAACCCTCCAGGGTAATTTCGATGTTGGGTAGAGTGAGGTTAGTAGAAGGGAGATACACAAGAAGTTCCATTTTGGAGAAATTTAGTTTCAGGTAGAGGGAGGACATGATGTTAGAGACAGCAGACAGACAATCCTTGGTATTTTGAATTTGGGTAGGGGTGATATCGGGGGAAGAAGTGTATAATTGGGTGTCATTAGCATAGAGATGATACTGGAACCCAAATCTGCTGATTGTCCAATAGGGGCCATGTAAAGAGAGAAGAGGAAGGGGCCTAGGACTGAGCCTTGCGGAACCCCGATAGTAAGGGGACGAGGAGAGGAAGAGGAGCCGGCAAAAGATACAGTGAAGGTGCGGTCAGAGAGGTAGGAAGAGAACCAGGAGAGGACTGTGTCCTTGAGGCCTATAGAGCGGAGCATAGTGAGGAGGAGCTGGTGATCCACAGTGTCAAATGCGGCAGAGAGATCCAGGAGAATCAGCAGAGAGCAATGACCTTTGGATTTAGCTGTTATTAGATCATTAGAGACTTTAGTGAGGGCAGTTTCAGTGGAGTGTAAAGAGCGGAAACCAGATTGTAAGGGGTCCAGAAGAGAGTTATTCGAGAGATAGCGGATTAGATGGGAGTGGACCAAGCGTTCCAGGAGTTTAGAGATGAAGGAAAGGTTAGAGACAGGTCTGTAGTTAGCAGTGCAGTTCTGGTCCAGGGATGGCTTTTTAAGTAAAGGGGTTATGGTGGTATGTTTAAATGAGGATGGAAAGATACCTGAAGAAAGAGAGAGGTTAAATATTTTAGTCAGGTGAGTGGTGACCACTGGTGAGAGAGACTGCAGGATATGTGAAGGAATGGGGTCACTGTTGTAGGTTGTAAGACGAGCAGAAGCGAGAAGCTTGGAAACTTCTTCTGAAACAGGCTCAAAGATGTCTAGTGAGCTTGAGGGGCGGCAGGGAAGGGGATCCAGGCACTGAGTAGATTGCTCTGAGATATTCTGATGGATGTGGTTGATTTTTTCTAAGAAATAAGTGGCCAGATCCTCACCGCTGAGGTTGGTGATGCGGGCCTATTCTTTAGGTTTCAGGAGGAAGTTTAAGGTTTCAAAAAGTCGTTTTGGGTTGTTGGATAGTGAGGTGATGAGGGTGGTGAAGTAGGATTGTTTGGCCAGATAAAGGGCAGAGTTATAGGTTTTGAGCATGAACTTATAGTGGATGAAGTCTTCTGCTAAGAGAGATTTTCTCCACTGCCGCTCTGCACACCTTGAGCAACGCTGAAGAAAGCGTGTTTGCATAGTGTGCCAGGGCTGCCATTGTCTGTGTCGGGTCTTTCTGCGTGTAGAAGGTGCTGCTTCATCTAGGGCATTCTTCAGTGTATTATTGAAGTGTGACAATGCTAAGTCTGGACAGGAGAGGGAGGAGATGGGGCTAGAGATGTGTGGAGAGTGTCCACAAGCTGCTGGGTATTAATGGTACGTGTATTCTGATAAGTGTGGTAAGTGGGGGTGTCCCGGGTGAGGAGACAATTCTTGACAGAGAAGCAAAGAAGGTTGTGGTCCGAGAGCGGGAGAGGGAAGTTAGTAAAGTCGTGCAGCGAGCCGGGACGAGAGAAAACCAGGTCCAGAGTATTCCCGTCCTCATGCGTAGGAGAATTAGTAAACTGTGAGAGGCCGAATGAAGAAGTTAGAGAAAGACGATGAGAGGCAGATTGGGAGAGGAGATCATTGATGGGGATGTTAAAGTCTCCCATGATGAGGGTGGGGATGTCACAGAATAGAAAGTGAGTAAGCCAGGTGGCAAAGTGGTCTAGAAACTGGCGGGAGGAGCCTGGAGGGCAATAAACAACCGCCACTCACAAGGAGAAGGGCTTAAAGAGTCTGACGGCGTGGACTTCAAAGGAAGGAAATGTGAGTGAGGGAACCGGGGGGATGACCTGGAAAGCACATTGTGATGAAAGGAGCAAACCAACACCTCCACCCTGTCTGTTCTCAGGTCTGGTGGTATGTGAAAATTTCAGCCTACCAAACAAGAGTGCGGCAGAGGCGGTGGTGTCTGAATGCTGGATCCAGGTTTCTGTAATAGCCAGAAGGTTAAGGGAATTAGAGAGGTAAAGATCATGAATGTATGTTAGTTTGTTACACACAGCGATATGAGAAGGCATGCACTGAATGTTAATATGATTAGCAGGGTTTCTATATGTAGCTGGAGAAGAGTAATGTATGCTGGTGGAGGAAGGCCCAGGGTTGGGGGAGATGTCACCTGCAAGTAGTAGAAGGAGAAAAAACAGAAAGCGCAGGTGGTGGTATGATTTGTATGAACGTTTTGAGTGCTGCATGGCGGTAGTGGCTGGTTTGGAGTGGGTAAGAAATGTAAGTAGAGCCTCAGAGTTATACATGGGGGAGGGGAGAAGGGAGGGGTGGATATAGAGAGAGTGCCCAGAATGTGTTAAAGGGCGGGCGAGTTGTGAGAAAGCAGAAGTAAAAATAAATAAGCAGATTGATATGATCAATGCATAATGTAGTATGACTGACCAAGAAGCATGATTGTTTGAAAAACTTATGCACCTTACCTGTCTCCTGCCCTATCCAACTGCCATTTTCTAACTGCCAAGCACTTTAAACTGTTGCACTTAAAATATGTTGCACACACGAACCCGCGCGCGTGCTATCCCAGCCAGACTAAATATATATGAAATGGAGTGACTGCTAGCATCAGGAACCAAATGGTCACCATCAGCAATTAACCAATTAGCATAAGGCCAGAGCAGGCATTACTATGGAGGGTAAACAACCAATGCTGAACAAGGCCATAAAGCAGTGGGACAAAAGGAAACAAAAATAGCTTTGAAAACTTTAAATCTGAAACCAAAAACAGAAAAAAAAAACAACAACACAGGAGTGATGGATAAAATATCATGTGCAAAGCTTGCTAAATATGGTTCAGTTCACACTTGCAGTCAGCACACAAATGGATGGATGGATGGATGGATGGATAAAATACCATGTGCAAAGCTTGCTAAATATGGTTCAGTTCACACTTCCAGTCAGCACACAAATGGATGGATGGAAAAAATACCTGTGTGAAGAAGAGAAGAGAGGAACATCAGCTTCAATGCCATTTTCTAACTGCCAAGCACTTTAAACTGTTGCATTTAAAATCTGTTGCACACGCGAACCCGCGCGCGTGCTATCCCAGCCAAACGTTTGACCACTGTCATTGCCAACAAAGGATATTTAACAAAATATTGAGATGAACTTTTGTTAATGACCAAATACTTATTTTCCACCATAATTTGCAAAATAAATCTTGCCAAATCAGACAAGGTGATTATCTGGATTTGTTTTCTCATTTTGACTCTCATAGTTGTGGTCTACCTATGATGTCAATTACAGGCCTCTCTCATCTTTTTAAGTGGAGAACTTGCACAATTGGTGGCTGACTAAATACTTTTTTCCCCACTGTAATAAATGTGATAAATATTTCTGCTTATCCAGGCAAATTGTGCATAAAAACAAAATAAACCAAGGAAATGCCATATACATTATGAGATAAAAATATGTAAATATATATATATATATATATATATATATATATACAGTGGGGCAAAAAAGTATTTAGTCAGTCAGCAATAGTGCAAGTTCCACCACTTAAAAAGATGAGAGGCGTCTGTAATTTACATCATAGGTAGACCTCAACTATGGGAGACAAACTGAGAAAAAAAAATCCAGAAAATCACATTGTCTGTTTTTTTAACATTTTATTTGCATATTATGGTGGAAAATAAGTATTTGGTCAGAAACAAAATTTCATCTCAATACTTTGTAATATATCCTTTGTTGGCAATGACAGAGGTCAAACGTTTTCTGTAAGTCTTCACAAGGTTGCCACACACTGTTGTTGGTATGTTGGCCCATTCCTCCATGCAGATCTCCTCTAGAGCAGTGATGTTCTTGGCTTTTCGCTTGGCAACACGGACTTTCAACTCCCTCCAAAGGTTTTCTATAGGGTTGAGATCTGGAGACTGGCTAGGCCACTCCAGGACCTTGAAATGCTTCTTACAAAGCCACTCCTTCGTTGCCCTGGCGGTGTGCTTTGGATCATTGTCATGTTGAAAGACCCAGCCACGTTTCATCTTCAATGCCCTTGCTGATGGAAGGAGGTTTGCACTCAAAATCTCACGATACATGGCCCCATTCATTCTTTCATGTACCCGGATCAGTCGTCCTGGCCCCTTTGCAGAGAAACAGCCCCAAAGCATGATGTTTCCACCACCATGCTTTACAGTAGGTATGGTGTTTGATGGATGCAACTCAGTATTCTTTTTCCTCCAAACACGACAAGTTGTGTTTCTACCAAACAGTTCCAGTTTGGTTTCATCAGACCATAGGACATTCTCCCAAAACTCCTCTGGATCATCCAAATGCTCTCTAGCAAACTTCAGACGGGCCCGGACATGTACTGGCTTAAGCAGTGGGACACGTCTGGCACTGCAGGATCTGAGTCCATGGTGGCGTAGTGTGTTACTTATGGTAGGCCTTGTTACATTGGTCCCAGCTCTCTGCAGTTCATTCACTAGGTCCCCCCGCGTGGTTCTGGGATTTTTGCTCACCGTTCTTGTGATCATTCTGACCCCACGGGGTGGGATTTTGCGTGCAGCCCCAGATCGAGGGAGATTATCAGTGGTCTTGTATGTCTTCCATTTTCTAATCATTGCTCCCACTGTTGATTTCTTCACTCCAAGCTGGTTGGCTATTGCAGATTCAGTCTTCCCAGCCTGGTGCAGGGCTACAATTTTGTTTCTGGTGTCCTTTGACAGCTCTTTGGTCTTCACCACAGTGGAGTTTGGAGTCAGACTGTTTGAGGGTGTGCACGGGTGTCTTTTTATACTGATAACAAGTTTAAACAGGTGCCATTACTACAGGTAATGAGTGGAGGAAAGAGGAGACTCTTAAAGAAGAAGTTACAGGTCTGTGAGAGCCAGAAATCTTGATTGTTTGTTTCTGACCAAATACTTATTTTCCACCATAATATGCAAAAAAAATGATAAAAAAACAGACAATGTGATTTTCTGGATTTTTTTTTCTCAGTTTGTCTCCCATAGTTGAGGTCTACCTATGATGTAAATTACAGACGCCTCTCATCTTTTTAAGTGGTGGAACTTGCACTATTGCTGACTGACTAAATACTTTTTTGCCCCACTGTATATATATATATATCACAGTAGCATTATATCACCCAAAGGTGAGTCCACAGTCCATAATAAGGTTCATCTTTTGCTCTTATATAGCGTTTCAGCTGCGTCTCAAGGAGTGTAAAGGTAAGTATCTTGAAACATGATGCATCATTTGGAGCCAAACTGAGGCCAAAGTCCATTGTTAAAGGCTACCGTATTACTGAATAAATAAACAAACAAATCAACATGAGTATATCTCAAATAATAATAATATTACAATTAAAACTAACATTGAAAAACTTAAATACCCGCAATAGAATAAAAAGATCCCAAACCCCTAAAATACATGATCCTCTCTGCAAAACCAAAACTCTCATTGTGACCCTGTGCCCAATCTATCAATATCCACTTACTTTCCATTTGGACTAGGAGCCTTGTCGTGTCACCACCTCGAAGGCGTAAATTAACCTGGTCAATCCCCTTAATTTTAAGACCTTTGGGATTACATCCATGAAAGGTCTTGAAATAATGTCTGGGTAGCATCTTTAGGAGAGAATTTCCCTGTACTGTGATGGCCTTTTCAATATCCCGGACATGTTCCCTAAATGTAATCTTGAGCTCACATGTTGTTAAACCCACATAAATTTTATCACATGGGCATTCAGCAATATAGATAACAGCTTTTGAGGAGCAAGTTAAATGTTTCCTAATAAGAAATGTACGTGACCCCTCATGGATATTGAATGTGGTAATTTTGACAAGATTTTGACAAGCTTTGCAACTTCCACAACGAAAGAAGCCATCTATAGATACATTCCTTCTGATGGAAAATGTATTGGGGTCATTATGACTGTGTACTAATTGATGTCTGAGATTGGCTGCACAAGAGGGAACAGTTAGTAGAATTTGTTTCATAATTGGATTCCTGTGGAGAATTTTCCAATATTTTTTGATAATGGAAATCAATTCCTGCCATTCAGTACAATAAGTAGAAATAAATCTGACTTGTCCCTTTTCATTTTCTTGGTTTTTCTATTATTACCATACAGGAATTCATTCCTATTGGTCTTAAGTGCTCTTTTGTAGCAATATAAAATCAGCCTGTTGATGTATCCTCGCTGTTAGAACCTGCAAACTAGTTCAGTGGACTGATGTTGGAAAGTGCAGTCATCTGAGCAAATGCGTTTTGCTCTAAGAAACTGTCCAATGGGTATGCCCCGTATCATAGATCGTGGATGCGGTGAGTCCGCCCTAAGAAATGAGTTATTTGCCGTTGGTTTTCGATAGATATGTGTGAAGATTTCCCTGAGCCGATGCAGTGATCTTGATGTCTAAAAATTCCAAGGATCTACCTGATTTAAATGTGAGCTTGATGTTCAGATCATTTGAATTTAGTTTGTTCATTAACTCCTCCAATTGTAGTTCTATTCCATCCCAAATGAAAAAATAATTGTCTATATATTTAACCCAATTGTGAACCATCTCAATCTCTGGGATAACATCATCTAGGAATATGTTTCTCTTCCAGGCTCCTAAAAACAAGTTTACATAAGAGGGGCACAAGTTTGCCCCCATTGCTGTCCCTTGTAACTGAAGAAAAATATTGGTGTTAAATGTAAATGGAAGAAAAGGAAGAAAATGTTCCAGCTTCCAATTAAAATATACAAGTTTAATCCAACATATTAAAATGAGGAGACAACTCCTGGGACGGCATCATACACATAGTAAAGCGAGCGACGCGTTTCGACCAAGCGGTCTTTATCACAGCTGATCTGCTAAATGACATATCTGGTATAAATGGAACATAGCACCAATCAATTAGCTGGAACATTTTCTTCCTTTTCTTGGATATCCCTTACGTCACGTCAGGATGGAGTTCCGGGCTTCCTGCATTTCCTCGGTGTGCTGGCTCCTCGCTTTGTATGTTAAATGTAAATACATTGTGGCTGAGAATGAATTCTATAAGGATGACAATTGGATCAATCAATGATTTATCTATGTTGCAAGATTGCAGAAACCAGGTTACTGCTCTAAGTCCATCTTCATGTCTGATTGAAGCATTTTTTTTAATTTGCTGCAGCTGTCATGATTCCACCAAGGGGTCAGTCAGCAGATGGCATGACATACACAGTGGGATGGAAATGTGGAGAGGAAGGCCCTACTGATAGGGAATGGAGGATGGGACACCTCCTGAGTGCCAACCTGAGCCTGTCCCTGTACTACCCTATCGCCCTAAGTGGGTCTGTCACCCCACCGCCGTCATCTCACTCTGCTCTGGCTAGTGCACTGGCCGACAAGGGCGCTAGTGTGGCACCCCTAGGGGTATTTGCCACAAAAATAGTTACTGACAGTAAATACAAATACTAAAATAGCAAGACTGCACTACCACCTCCGGCCAGAAGGGGGAGCTCCAGAGACTCCCCTTGATCCATTCTGGTCTGAGAGAAGAAATGGCAGTTGGGCCAAGGAGCTGAAAGTGAGAGGTCATACAGTTGAATCTCTAACAGCCCTGTGACTGTTACCAGGCCTAAATCACCGGCCTGAGGAGAAAAGGGATAGAGAAAAAGGACATTGTGAGAACCGGGTAGCATTAATCACTACCCAGAACAGGCGCAAAGACGGATACCAGATCCGTGGCTGTATTCATTATATATAATACAGCAACCGGAAAAACGTGAGGTGATATCAGCTTCACTAGGGCCGGATGCAGCAACAGACACAGAGTTCAGCGGTACTCCCAGAGGGGGTAAACCGATAAAAGGACTCGGGTTGCCCGTCGAACCAGGACCCGGAGGGGACAGATTGGGCCGGCAGCCAGTTCACATACAGCAGCAGGGCCACACAGAAATTGCGCACAATAAGAGGCGAAGACCCGGCAGGGTCAAAGTAACTCAGAGTTCCCATACAGACTCCGGTGACAGGACTGGTTGTAAATCCTTTTATGTTAAAGTAAACTGGTTAAACGTTTCAGTGCCTCAGTCTTTCATTTGGACAATAGCCATCTATCCAGGATCGGGATCGTCACCGCTGGGAGAACCTGCTGCTGATCAAGTAAGTGCCTGTTCCCTCACGATACCCCTTACACTGTGCATTGCCTGAGGCCACAGCACCAGGTCAAGCCACCCGTGACATCCCCCTCAAGAGACAGACTCCATTAGTCCGGTGCTGGGTATCCCAGTCTCCTGGGCGTCACAATTGGCGTCACGAACAGGATTCAGCCAGCCCGTATACCGGGTATTGTGTGCCATGATTGGAGTCCAAAATTGTGAAAACTTGGATGAAAAATCTTGAAAATTGACTTTATTAAAGAAAATTCCATTTCCCATTGAAAACTATTGAAAGTGACTTTTCCCCATTGGTTATAATGGAGTAAAGATGGCCGCCATCCCCTGAGGTAATCACCTCATAACCGTTAGGCACGAGACTGTTAATTGAGCTACGCCATCACCTGAGCCCCAGTCTAACTGAAAAACTTCAGAACCCGCCATTACAGAGCGCGCGGCGGGTGGGAGCAGCAGGGGGCGTGTCATTGTGGGCGGCACCAAGCTGAGCGCTCTGACGTCAGAGCAAGGGGAAAATCGATCCTGCTGCACAGCGGAACGAATCTACACTATCCCGACGGAAGCGGAGGACCGGAAGGGTCCGGATTAACTAAGGGGGCACAGTATGTCGCAGCACGGAGACGCCGCAGCACCCGGCGACGCTAATGCAGCTGAAAGACAGAGTGTCGATAGAGAGTCCGGTAGCGCAGCGGTGCAAGGAGTGGCGCCCATCATGCCGGTGCTGATGCCATATACCCCGGGTGGTCCATGGCTTCCAATGTATGAAGGTGAGCCTAATACCCTTGACGATTTCAGAGAAAAGATGCTGGCCCATTTTGACATGTTCCCCGTGGGTGAAGTTCAGCGTGTTAGTCTCCTGATGATGCAGTTAAGTGGCCATGCTAAGCGAGAAGTCACAGCATGGGCAGCTGATCTAAAAGGCACTGTTGAACGCATATTTGCTGGATTAAAAGCTACATTTGAAACCACTGCCAGCAGCAAAGCTAAAGTACGATTCTTTAATTGCAAACAAAAAGCTAATGAGTGCGTGAGAGACTTTGCCTTAAACCTGCAGGAAGCCCTTAAATCACTTACACTGGCTGAACCCATTTTTAACACCGGAGCGGATAAACTGCTAAGAGATCAATTTATTGAGGGACTCTACACCCCTTCTCACTGGGGGCATGTGAGCATGCTTGTTTTTAAGAACCCTGAATTGACATTTGCCCAATTAAAGGAGAGCGTTATACGTCTCCAGCTGGCAGAAGCACCTCGGGATCAGGAGCCTGCGCAACTCATGGCAGAGGCTCCTCAACAACATGGAGTACCAGTGACATCAGCTATGTCCGGGGCCATTGCTAAGCCCCTGGGGCCCAGTACTAATGAGGCTCTTCAACAAAAGCTTGACTCTTTAACTGATGTTGTTGCTTCAATGGCTAAAACCATGCAGGAGATGAGAGGACCCAAGATGGAGTTGGCAAACCGTAGAGAAGATGTTCCATGGATGAGACCCCGGAGATACCCGACATGGAGAGGATGACCCCGCGACCGCTACCAACTGGATGGACAGCCCATTTGCTGCCGTTGCCAGCAGCCAGGCCACTTTGCACGAGATTGTGATTTAAATGGGAATCCCCTGGGAATGCGGGCCGCTTCACAGGAATGAACTTTCAAGGCCCAACACCCTGGCACGACAGGTACATCGGAGGACGACCCATTATCCCTATCGTGCTGGACGGAATTCCTCTCAACGCTTTGCTGGACACAGGTTCCCAGATTTCATCTATACCGTATATCCTTTATAAGAGGTACTGGGCTGATGCAGATATTGATAAAGGGCCCTCTGATGTTGAACTAGATATATAAGCCAGTAATGGTAAGTTGGTACCAAAACTAGGATTCAGGGAGATGACCATAAAGATTGGTAAAGTAGAATTGAAGAAACAGGGTATAATTGTTGTTGATGTTGACCGGCGGAACTGTGAACCAACTGTATTGATAGGAATGAATGTGTTAGAGAACTGCTTTTCCGAAGTCATTTCTGTCTTACAGCAAATTGCTGAAACTGCCCAATCTTGCCAGCAGAGAGTTCTCCAGAGGGAAATAAAAGTATTGATGTTAAGGCAACAGGTAGAAGTTGCAGGTGGAGAAATCGGCAGTGTGAGGGTAAGTGATCCAACGTCTATTGTAATCCCACCAAAAACAGAAATGCTGGTATGGTGTAGAGCAGCCATTGGTACTAAGGGACGAGATTATCAAGCCTTAATAGAACCAGTGTACACCGACAGCAGGCCCACTATACTCACAGCACGAGGGATAGTCGAGGTACACCGGGGACGAGTGCCGGTACGACTTTTGAACTGTGGAGAGGAAGAGGTCACTTTGCCAAGGTATGCTACAATGGCAAAGCTATATACTGTTGACAACAATGCCATCACAACCATTGAGCCCTTAGAACCAACCTGTCAGGTGGAAGGCAATGGCTCAGATGGAGGATTGGTGCCAACAGCTACACGTGGGCATAAATTCAACACCTACCCATCAAAAACAAGGGGTGTATAGGCTAGTGATGGAATATGAACAAGTCTTCAGTAAACACCCATTGGACTTCGGACGGATAGAAGGGGTAGAACACACAATCACCACCGGTGACCATCCCCCAATAAAAGAAAGATATAGACCCATACCGCCCGCTCACTATCAATGTGCAAAAGATATGCTGAGGGAGATGAAACAGGCCGGGGTAATAAGAGACAGCTGTAGCCCCTGGGCGGCCCCTCTAGTGATTGTCAAAAAAAAAGACGGAACCATGAGAATGTGCATAGACTACCGGCAGATTAATAACATCACCCATAAAGACGCCTACCCCTTGCCTAGGATAGAAGAGTCCTTGACTGCTTTGAAATCTGCTAATTATTTTTCCACCTTAGACTTAACAAGCGGGTATTGGCAAGTCCCTGTGGCTGAGAGAGATAAGGAAAAGACGGCATTCACCACACCAATGGGTCTAAGTGAATTTAATCGCATGCCGTTCGGACTCTGCAATGCATCCGGTACCTTCCAGCGGCTGATGGAATGCTGCCTCGGACAAAAGAACTTCGAGACTGTCCTCCTGTACCTAGATGATGTGATCGTCTACTCAAAGACTTACGAACAACACTTAAAAGACTTGGCAGAAGTGTTCGAAGCCTTATCCAGGTATGGCATGAAAATCAAGCCATCCAAATGTCACCTTCTCAAGCCAAAGGTACAGTACCTGGGACACATCGTGAGTTCGGAGGGAGTAGCACCGGATCCCGAGAAAATAACCGCCATACGGGATTGGCCGAGACCTACCAGCGCAAAAGAAGTGAGGCAATTCCTGGGATTGGTGGGTTACTATCGCAGATTTATAAAAGGATTTACCAAGTTGGCAGCACCCTTGCAAGACGCCTTGGTAGGGCAGACGAAGAAACCTTCAAACCGAAACCCTCCTTTCCAGTGGAACGACGAAAGGGAAGACTCCTTTGAACAACTAAAGAAGGCACTAACCGGAGAAGAGGTTCTGGCATACCCAGATTACCATCAACCTTTCATCCTCTACACCGATGCCAGTAATGTGGGACTAGGAGCGGTGCTGTCACAAAAGCAAGAAGGTCGGGAGAAAGTCATCGCCTTTGCAAGTAGAAAGCTCCGGCCTACTGAAAGAAATCCAGAAAATTATAGCTCCTTCAAATTGGAACTACTGGCAGTAGTTTGGGCTGTGACTGAACGTTTCAAACACTATCTGGCCGCTGCAGAATTTATTGTCTATACTGACAACAATCCGTTGACCCACCTGGACACAGCCAAATTAGGTGCGTTAGAACAGCGATGGATAGCCCGGTTATCTAATTACAACTTCAAGATCAAGTATCGAGCAGGTCGCAAGAATGGAAATGCTGATGTCCTATCCCGGATGCCACACTTGAGAGATGTAGAAGAAGAAACGGGGGAGCTTGAAGAAATTGAACTACCAGCCTTCCATCATCCCAAGGCAAAACATCATCAGTCAAGTACCTATCAGAAACAACAAGAGGTGAATTTTAATCCGTTAGCACACCATAGATGGGCTGACACCCAAGACAGCAATCCGGCTGTGAAGTTGGTGAAGGAACTGTTAACTGACCAAAGTGCATATCCCGATGAGGATGCCCCAGAAGAGACGCATCAACTCTGGAAAGAGAGAGGCAAAATGTTCCTGTATCAAGAGAAGCTCTGTAGAAGGTACACCAATCCGAAAACACATGAATTGGTTTGGCAGATTATCGTGCCTAAACAAGATGTCAAGATGGTCCTCGAAGCTTACCATAATGGTGCTGGTCACTTCGGTTGGAAAAAGTTAGAAGTACTTCTAAGAGAAAGATTTTATTGGGTCGGGATGAGAAAATCAATCGAACAGTGGTTCTTTTGATCGTTTCTTCTGAGATTGCACGGGCCACAATTTCTGCACCAAAGAGCACCACTGCAGCCCATAATCACCAAACAACCACTTGAACTTGTAGCCATAGACCACGTGAAGTTAATACCAAGCCGGTCCGGCTATGTCTATGCCTTGACCATCGTGGACCATTATTCACGCTTCTTGGTAGTAGTACCCGTAAAAGATCTGACAGCAAAAACAGCAGCCAAAGCGTTCCAAACGTACTTTTGTAGACCCCATGGATATCCGGAACAGGTTCTCACCGACCAAGGTACAGCCTTTGAATCAGAGATCTTCAGAGAATTCTGTAATATGTATGGTTGCAAAAAGATCTGGACGACGGCCTATCATCCACAAACAAACGGCTTATGCGAGAAGATGAACCATATTGTAATAGACCTACTAAAGACTTTACCTGAGACAGAAAGGAATCAATGGCCAGAGAAATTGCCTGACTTGGTGGATCTGTATAATCATGTCCCGGTGAGCTCCACCAACTGCACCCCAGCTTACCTTATGCGTGCAAGACCCGGCCAATTACCAATCGATCTAGAAATGGGAATTCTGAAACCAGACGCAGAAGTTCAAGACTCCAATTGAGATATCATACGGCAAAAGCAGTATCGCCAAGTGCAAGAGAGTGTGGAAAGAAGCCTTCAGCAAACTAGAGAAAGACAAGAGCGAACTTTCAACCAGAATGCTCTAGCGACCCCATTAAGACCGGGTGACCAAGTGCTCAAGAGAAATCGTCGAACCAATAAACTGGACAATCAGTGGGAAGCCGTACCCTACACAGTTTTACCAACAAGAGTGGATAATCCTAAAATGTGTCTCATTAGCAAAAACGGAGGCTTAACATCTGGACTAGTGTCAAGAGACAATCTTAAATTATGTCCGGAAGCATTGAAAGAGCCAGACGTTGTCCAGCCAGAACCAGAAATTATTCAACCCATACAGGTTCAACCAGTAAAGGAAAAAGAAGAGGAAGTGTATCACACCTGTATAGGAGACTTTCCCAAAACCCTACTAACATACCATGGTGCAGTAGTGGTTCCCATGGTGGCCTTTTACCCAACACCGAACCCAATACCAGAAGTCCCAAGACAGGAAGAGGCTGACCCCGTACTACAGGAGGTTCCAGGCCAGGAAGAACAGATTCCTGGTCAGAGTAATCCCATTCACGGTGGACTTGCCAACTCCATAGGCGTGGAATTATCTTTAGCAGAGCGGGCAGATACTACATCCGCAGTAGACAGTAGTACACCACATGAAGAGACACCGCTATTACGTAGATCACAGCGTAGTACCCAGGGTCAATTACCGGCCAGGTATGCAGATTACCAACTATAAAGCTCATAATGTGAATTGTATATATGTTATGCCGTATATAGTTAAACAGAAAATGTAGTATAGTCATTGTTATCAGTCTGCAACGTTTAAGCCCAGTGCCTACAGAGACTTGTCTGTATGAACTTCTTGCATATTCTTGAACTTTTTATCAGCCCGGAGGCACTAAATCAAAGCTCCGGAAAGACTGCTTTTTGAACTTTGCTTTTTGCTCTTTTTGAACTTTCTTTAGACTTTATATTGATAACTCCGTTGGAAAAATGGAACTAAGTTCCTGGACACTAAGTACAGTGCCTTTCCTAATACCTTCAAGGATAGAACTGTATTAATGGACGCTATTTGAAGTGACTTTTTACAGAACTCTATTTTTGTTTCCTTGAGTGGTTTTTGTAACTTTTCATTTTTAAGAATCTGTACCTATTAATTGTTATTTCAAAATGTTATCGTCCCACAGTCCCGAAGTACTGTTCTTAACTAAGGGGGAATGTGGCACCCCTAGGGGTATTTGCCACAAAAATAGTTACTGACAGAAAATACAAATACTAAAATAGCAAGACTGCACTACCACCTCCGGCCAGAAGGGGGAGCTCCAGAGACTCCCCTTGATCCATTCTGGTCTGAGAGAAGAAATGGCAGTTGGGCCAAGGAGCTGAAAGTGAGAGGTCATACAGTTGAATCTCTAACAGCCCTGTGACTGTTACCAGGCCTAAATCACCGGCCTGAGGAGAAAAGGGATAGAGAAAAAGGACATTGTGAGAACCGGGTAGCATTAATCACTACCCAGAACAGGCGCAAAGACGGATACCGGATCCGTGGCTGTATTCATTATATATAATACAGCAACCGGAAAAACGTGAGGTGATATCAGCTTCACTAGGGCCGGACGCAGCAACAGACACAGAGTTCAGCGGTACTCCCAGAGGGGGTAAACCGATAAAAGGACTCGGGTTGCCCGTCGAACCAGGACCCGGAGGGGACAGATTGGGCCGGCAGCCAGTTCACATACAGCAGCAGGGCCACACAGAAATTGCGCACAATAAGAGGCGAAGACCCCGGCAGGGTCAAAGTAACTCAGAGTTCCCATACAGACTCCGGTGACAGGACTGGTTGTAAATCCTTTTATGTTAAAGTAAACTGGTTAAACGTTTCAGTGCCTCAGTCTTTCATTTGGACAATAGCCATCTATCCAGGATCGGGATCGTCACCGCTGGGAGAACCTGCTGCTGATCAAGTAAGTGCCTGTTCCCTCACGATACCCCTTACACTGTGCATTGCCTGAGGCCACAGCACCGGGTCAAGCCACCCGTGACATCCCCCTCAAGAGACAGACTCCATTGGTCCGGTGCTGGGTATCCCGGTCTCCTGGGCGTCACACTAGCCTCACCACTGCAGATGGTACAGCACAGGGGATGGTGACAAGCACGAGATAGACAAGGAAGAAACACCACACTTAGCTTCCAGACTCTGCTGCCAAGCTCTACACCGCAGATGACACAGAAACAGGACTCCAAACTCCAGAAGTAGCTGACACCAGAGAGCTGCAACTGCACGGCTGGTCTCCATAGAATAACTCTATCACCAACAGTCAGCTGATGCATCAGGTGACCATTTAAAGGATGGTGGGAGTGGTTAACACACACATCAGCTGACCTATCAACTCTGCAGTTGCAGTAGGATGCCAGCAAGGGAAACTGACATTAACCCCCTGCTGGCCTAAAAGGAAAAAAGCTACATTTAGAACATAGTGGAAACAGAACTATCACAAATTCAAAAATAGATTGTGACAGCAGCATTTCCCCTTCTACCTGATCAGCTATATTAGGAGGATTGTAGCAAAACTCCAATTAGCAGCTTTCCATTATTGCCATCTCCATGTACATTTACCCATACTCATTGAGCACTGGTCTTAAGTTAGATTTAATAAAAAATACACACACACACACACACACACCTTTTTTCTCTTTCCTGTCTTTTCTAAATGTAGTGTAACACTATGTTTGTCATTCAGTCATGGCTTTCATCCAGCCAGGTTTCTGTAATGTCCACCACATCTTAGTCTGTGGCTCACATAAGAGTCTCTAGTTCATTCATTTTGTTTGCAAGCCTTCTTGCATTTGCCAGCAGACATTTAATACTATTAACACATTTATTACTCCTTCTCACCTTCCTAAGTTCCTTTCATGTCCCAGCCCCCCAAAATCCTCATTGACCCCTACTGTCTCACTCCCTGTGTCTATTTAACCCCTTTATAGCCCATTTAACCTCCCTCCCCCCAGATCCTAGTTTAAAAGCGTCTCCTTCATCCATCTGACCATTTTATTCCCAAGCACAGCTGCACCCTCCCTATTGAGGTGCAACTCATCTCTACCAAAGAGCCTGTAGCCTACAGGGAAGTCGGCCCAGTTCTCCATGAACCCAAATTTTTCCTTTGTGCACCAATTTTTAAGCCACCTATTATCTCCCTAAGCTCCTGCTGTCTTTCTAGTGATATTCATGGCATTGGCAGTATTTCAGAAAACACCAACTTGGAGGTCCTGGCCTTCAGCTTTTCTCCTAGTTCCCTGATATAGTTTTTAAGAACCTTCCACCACCCTCTAACTGTCATTGGTAACAATTTGTACCATGACCGCTGGGTTTTCCCCAGCCCCTCCGTGCAATCTGTCTTCTGATCCGCAGTATGCTGAACCTGAGCACCCAGCAGACAACACACTGTTTGGCATTCATGGTCTCGGTGGCAAATAACCCTATCTGTCCTCATAATTATAGAGTCTCCTACCACCAACATCTGTCTGGCCTTTGCTGCACTTCTATCTCCCTTCTTCCTACATCAGTCGTTTCCCTAGTTTATAGGAGCAACTTCCTGCTGTAGTGATCCCAGTCCTGGGCTTGCATTCCTAATATCATCCAAACAGGCATATTTACTAGGTTGTGCCAGATCAGGACTGAGCTGCCTGACAATTTACCTCTACCTTTTCTTGTAACTGTTATCCAACTAGTTACTTCTGATTCCTGATCTTCCCCACCTCCACCCTCCTCCATATCACTGGCCAAAGGATTTGCAATGCTCCTGAGTGTTGCCATCAGAGCATTTAGATCCATTACCAGGGCTTCCAAACATGTAACTCGCTGGCATTGAGTGCAGATATATTTACCCTCAAACTGCTGTTCAAGGCATGCATACATCTCACAAGACGAACACCTGGTAGCATTGTCCATGGAGCACATATTAATGGGAATAAACCATAAAGATAAAAGCAGAAAAACACCATACTATGCTATTGTGTTTAACTATGCACTTACCTGCAGCCCTGTACTTAAAGGCAGCCCTTTAATAATCAATTGGCCATTGGGCTTCTGTTTAAATTTAAACTGCTCCAGTTGTCTCGTGTTTGAAGGTTGCCTTTTCCAGACGGCATGTTTCAGCTCTTTCCAAAGATGCTCAATAGGATTTAGGTCAGGGCTCATAGAAGGCCACTTCAGAATAGTCCAATGTTTTCCTCTTAGCCATTCTTGGGTGTTTTTAGCTGTGTTTTATGTCATTATCATGTTTCAAGACCCTTGACCTGCGATTGAGACCAAGCTTTCTGACACTGGGCAGCACATTTTTTTCTAGAATCCCTTGATAGTCTTGAGAATTCATTGTACCCTGCACAGATTCTCTACATCCTGTGCCAGATGCAGCAAAGCAGCCCCAGAACATAACAGAGCCTCCTCCATGTTTCACAGCAGGGACAGTGTTCTTTTCTTGATATGCTTCATTTTTCCATCTGTGAACATAGAGGTGATGTGCCTTGCCAAAAAGTTCCATTTTTGTCTCATCTATCCATAAGACATTCTCCCAGAAGCTTTGTGGCTTGTGAACATATAGTTTAGCAAATTCCAGTCTGGCTGTTTTATGATTTTTTTTCAACAATGGTGTCCTCCTTGGTCATCTTGGTCATTGTTGCGATCTGATACTGATGTTCCTTGAGCTTGAAGTTCACCTTTAATCTGTTTAGAAGTTTTTCTGGGCTCTTTTGTTACCTGTTACAGCTACGACCGCAGACGCGGCCGAGCCGACGCCACCTGACCATGACGACGTGGGCGAGCGTCCTAAAAAGGAACGCAATATGGACCCACTGGACCACATAGACTAACCTGGATTTACCCAGACTAGGGAAGGGCAGCGAGCAGGGTCAGTGGCAGCTGAACATGTGAACAAGATGTTGATATGCAGAACTAGATTACACTGCACAACTTCAGGTATGAAGAATCAAAGTTTACTTAAATGAAAGCACAGTACATAACAAAACATAATGATGTCAGGATCCCGATTCCACACATCTAGGAAGGGTACACGACTCAGGATAACAAACGAAGGCAGGAGGACATCACGGGTTGATGCAGTCCCGGGTTATCTGGCTCGGGCATACTAGGACGGCCTCGCTCTGGCATAGCACAGGCTCAGAAGGAGAACATCAGTCACCGACCTCGGACAGACGTCAGACGATGGCAGGAGTCATCACGGGTTGATGCAGTCCAGGATCATCTGGCACGGGCATACTAGGACGGCCTCTCTCTCAGGCCTCGGGCATAGCCCAGGTTCAGCAGGAGAACATCAGACACCAATCCCGGAAGGATGTCACTGGGTGGACCCCGGGGAACCGGTGGAACATCGGGTAACAGGCTAGACATCAGGACATCAGATACAAGCTGGACATCAGGACACAGTAAGGACATCAGGACACAGGCAGGACATCAGGGGTCATTGGGACACAGGCTGGACACCTTAGACAGACGTCAGATGATGGCAGGAGTCATCACAGGTTGATGTAGTCCAGTGTCATCTGGCACGGGCATACTAGGACTGCCTCTCTCTCAGGCCTCAGGCGTAGCACAGGCTCAGTAGGAGAACATCAGACACTGATCCTGGAAGGACGTCATCACAGGGTGGACTCCGGAGAACCGGTAGAACATCGGGTCACAGGAAAGATATCAGGACATTGGATACAGGCTGGACATCAGGACATTGGACACAGGCAGGACATCAGGACACAGGCAGGACATCTGGACATCAGGAAAACCGGATAGACATCTGAACACTGGCATGGCAGCCCAGGTCATCGGCTGGGACACAGATGGCACAGGACCAGGCAACAGTTCCTAGCTACAGCCGTCAGGCTCCGGGCATCGGACCTAGGAAGAAACTCAAGCATGATGGTGCAAGCACCGCCAGACTGAACCTGGGGTTAGCACCGCATAGCAGGCTGAGCACAGCATAGTATAAGTTCAGTAAGAACACTGGACTCAATCTCTAAAAGATGAGCCCAGAAAGTTCACAGTTACTGGGTACGGGGTGTCAGACAAAAGGACTTCAGGAACATAACACAGGATACAGTTTAGACAGGGTCAGGTACTGGATATGCAGCCTCCAGAATAGGCGGATCTGGGTACTCTGCCCCCAGAACAGGCGGAAAAACAAGACACAAACGAATCTGGGTATTCTGCCCCCAGAGCAGGCGGGATCTGGGTACTCTGCCCCCAGAACAGGCGGAAAAACAAGACACAAACGAATCTGGGTATTCTGCCCCCAGAGCAGGCGGGATATGGGTACTCTGCCCCCAGAACAGGAGGAAGACAGGTATCAGTTCTCCCAGAACAGACTGCAGACAGAATGGGAGCTGGATACCTTACACACAAGGCTAGTCTCAGAAACACAATGTAATGCTCTGGCCCCGCCCAAAAGGAAAGAGAGTTTATATAGGAGCTGCCCCTTAGCAATAAGCTGAGGGGGCAACACAGGTGCACTCTTAAACCCTAATAAAAGCAGGGTAGATGTGGCCGCGCGCACCCTAAGCACAAACAGAAACCATTAGAGCACAGGAACTGTGGCTTAGGGCACCTGGCAGTGACTGCTAGCCTGAACACAAATGGAAAGACATGCGCCAGCTGCAGAGGACCTCGCAACCCACTTATAGCTTCCATAGCGGCAGCCAGGGACCGCACATGCGGGTGGTCATGCAGCAAGGGAAACACATCACAGCACATGTACAGCTACGCAGCAGCACAGGGAACTGAGCAGCACCCATACAGGTAACAGACAACAGTATCCCTGCACATTAAGGGGAGAGGAGAAAGGGGTAAAGCAGAGACATGCAGAGTAACGCCGAAGTATCAAGGTATAAACCCACCGGCGTTACATTACCATTCGTATTATCTGTCTCTTTGATTTGTCATCAATTTCCCTCCTTCGGCCATGGGAGGTTGGCTACAGTCCGATGGATCTTAAATTTCTGAATAATATGTGCAACTGTAGTCCCAGGAACACCAAGCTGCTTGGAGATGGTCTTATAACTTTTACCTTTAACATGTTTGTCTATAATTTTCTTTCTAATCTCCTGAGACAACTCTTTCCTTCGCTTCCTATGGTCCATGTTGAGTGTGATACACACCATGTCACAGCACAGTGAGTATCTGTAGCCCTATATAGAGGCCCACTCACTGATTCCAAGATTGTAGACACCTGTGATACTATTTAGTGGACACAACTTTATTTAACATGTCCCTTTTGTCACATTATTTTCAGGAGTACCATCATTTCTGTCCAGGCCTATTTCATGAGTTTTATTTTTTTTTTTTAATTCTGTGGAAGCAAGGTTGAAAAGCAATGTCTGACTTTCATTTGCTCATTTTTATAAAGCTTTTATTTATTATTTTGTCAGATTCAAGTTATTTCTGTGACCATTGTGGGTTTTTCTGTCATTAAACGAGGGATACCAACAATTTTGACCACGTGTGTATGTGGTTGATCTGCAGGTTACGTTAATAGCAAGCCAAATCCGAACAGTCTGCTCAGGACTAGTCTGCCAAATATAAATACTCACTTATTAGCAAAGCCAACTCATATCTTTACTAAAACTTAACGTTTAATACATATACATAAAACTAAATGACAAGAAATAAAGTGCTCAAAATTACCAGTGGTACAATCTCACCCAGTTGTCTCCTGCTTCTCCCAGATTCCATGCAGGACCGGATAAGTAAGACCAGAATGAAGAGGGGGGGGGGGGAGGAGGGGGAGGGGTTCCAGGTCTAGTTTTTCCTGTTGTGCCCTCTGCAATTCACTCCCGCCCTGACAAGGGCAGTACCCAAGTATGGAACTACTTTGTGGTGCCCATGATACATGCAGCCTCCCTGGATAATGTGTCTTCCCTTCCCAATGCGTTTCCTCCCCTATTCAGGGGGATCATCAGAGGAAGTTGTCCAGGCGGAATGAGGACCCCTGCAGTGGCAGATCGGACCTCCTTGTGGTAAATGCAGTAAATACTGCAGGAGACCTACTGGAGCCCGTATGGATCCAAAATACACCCAGAAAATAGTTAAATTTGGTGGTCGAAAGACCATGGTCTGGGGTTACAATCAGTATGGGGGTGTGCGAAACATTAGCAAGGTAGAAAGCAATATCAATAGCCTAAAATATCAATAAGTATTAGCTACCTCTTATATTCTAAATCATAAAAGGGGTCAAATTCTGCAGCAGGATGTTCTCCATCTTATACATCCATCTCTACAACAAAGTTCCTCCAGGCAAAAAAGATCAAGGTGCTCAAGGACTGGCCAGCCCAGTCAACAGACGTGAACATCATTGACCATGTTTGGGGTAGGATGAAAGAGGAAGCTTGGACGAAAAAAACAAAGAATCTAGATGAACTCTGGGAGGCATGTAAGACTGCATTCTTTGCTATTCCTGATGACTTCATTAATAAATTGTATGAATCATTGTTGAACCGCATGTTGCAGTCCTTCAAGCTCATGGAAGTCACACAAAATATTAAATATGACTCTAATAGCACCATAACTTCATTCACCAATGTTATGCAACATATATTTGTATTTTAACTTTTGTCTTGCCAAAATCTGACCATTCTGTATCCATCAACTGATCAATATTTCTGCATTGATGCCAATTTATTTTCTTAACCTAAACCACATTTCGGAGGGTTTCAGCTTTCAAAAGAATAATTTATACAACCAATGGATGAATTTAACGTCAGGTTATCTACTATATAAAGCTGAATGTGTGTGTGTATGTGTGTATGTCCTGGATTGGCATCTGCACCGTCGCAGCTACAGCCACAAAATTTTGCACAGTCACATGTCTGGACCCCGAGAGCGTCATAGGCTATATTGTGAGGCGAAATTTTAACCCCCACGCGTTCCAATTCGCCAAACAATTTTGCCCCTATCTACATAATGGGGAAAAAAGTAAAAGTAAAAATGTTGGAGGCGTTGCAGCTACAGCAACAAAATTTTGCACAGTCACACATCTGGACCCTGAGAGCGTCATAGGCTACGTTGTGAGGTTAAATTTTAACCCCACGCTTTCCAATTCACCAAACAATTTTGCCCCTATCTACATAATGGGGAAAAAAGTGAAAGGAAAAGTGTTGGAGGCGTCGCAGCTACAGAAACAAAATTTTGCATAGTCACACGTCTGGACACTGAGAGCGTCATAGGCTACGTAGGTGAGGTGAAATTTTAACCCCGCTCTTTCCAATTCACCAAACAATTTTGCCCCTATCTACATAATGGGGAAAAAGTGAAATGAAAAGTGTTGGAGGCGTCGCAGCTACAGCCACAAAATTTTGCACAGTCACACTTCTGGACCCTGAGAGCGTCATAGGCTATGTTGTGAGGTGAAATTTTAACTCCGCGCTTTCCAATTCACCAAACTATTTTTCCCCTATCTACATAATGGGGAAAAAATGAAAGGAAAAGTGTTGGAGGCAAATTGACAGCTGCCAGATCTGAACAAGGGGGACTTATAGAATGAGAGCGATGGCGCAAAACAGTATATACCGATCAGTTGCTAAGGTGGGGCCCTGACATGAGATACTCACCACACATGGGGATATGAACACACACACAAAATGCGCCACACACTACCACGTGCTTGAACACATATACCACCCTCAGCACACATTTCACCACACATACACCAACCTCGCCACATAAAAGTCGAAACACAAAAGTCGCCGCTCAAAACTCGCCATGCGCAAAACTCACCACATGCAAAAACTAGGCTCACGCAAAACTCGCCACAAGTGCAAAACTCACCTCATGGAAAACTCGCCACATGCAAAACTTGCACACGCGGAAAAATTGCCACATGCACAAAATTTGCAACACATGCAAAAGTTGCCTCACACAAAACTTGCACATACTCAAAAGGCACCAGACATAAAACTCACCACGCGCAAAACTCGCCATGCGCAAAACTTGCTGCACACAACTTGCTACACTAACCTGTCACATGCAACTCGACACACAAAAAG
Organism: Ranitomeya imitator; assembly: GCF_032444005.1. Classification (NCBI taxonomy): domain Eukaryota; kingdom Metazoa; phylum Chordata; class Amphibia; order Anura; family Dendrobatidae; genus Ranitomeya; species Ranitomeya imitator. The sequence continues at coordinate 411,385,130 of NC_091286.1, read as the reverse complement.
TTGCTACACGCATGTTGCCACACAAAACTCATCTCACAAAAGTCGCTACATGCATGTCGCCACACACAACTCAACACACACAACTTGACACATGAAACTCGCCCTAAAACACACACAAGTCTGGTATTATCCTTCAAAAATAAAAATCTGATTAATAAGCAGACAAACTACAAGAGCAACAAATGTACCATATAGGAAATACGGCAGCTGTCAGTCACATGACCTGTCTATTATGTGTATGTGTGAGCTAATATATACTGCCAGGGGGAGGGCTTCCTGATGGCTGGGGATTTATCAGGCTGCCAATTTAGCTTACAAATACTGAGGTAAAAATACTGACCAAATAACGTGTGAACGAGGTCTAATACAGGAGGAGATGACACACAGGTATATACTATATACAGGAGGAGATGACACACAGGTATATACTATATACAGGAGGAGATGACACACAGGTATATACTATATACAGGAGGAGATGACACACAGGTATATACTATATACAGGAGGAGATGACACACAGATATATACTATATACAGGAGAGATGACACACAGGTATATACTATATAGAGGAGGAGATGACATACAGGTACATACTATATACAGGAGGAGATGACATACAGGTATAAACTATATACAGGAGGAGATGACACACAGGTATATACTATATACAGGAGCATATGACCTACAAGTATGTACTATATACAGGAGGAGATGACATACAGGTATATGCTATATATATAAGATGACATACAGGTATATACTATATACAGGAGGAGATGACACAGATATATACTATATACAGGAGGAGATGACATACAGGTATATACTATATATAGAAGGAGATGACATACAGGTATATACTATATATAGAAGATGAGATACAGGTATATGCTATATACAGGGGAGATGACATACAGGTATATACTATATACAGGAGATGACATACAGGTGTATACTATATATAAGGGAGATGCAAACATGTATATACTGAGGTGAAAATGAGGGGTGTGAGGTGAAAATGAAAAGATGTGAGTGCAAAATGAGAGGAGCGAGGGAAAATAGTGGAGTGATCGGAAAATGACAGATGTGAGGTCGAAATGACAAGTGTTAGGGGGGAATGAGAGGAGTGAGGGAGAAAATGAGAGGTGTGAGGGAGAAAATGAGAGATGTGAGGGGGAAAATGAAAGATGTGATTGGGAAAATGAGAGGTGTGATGGGAAAATAAGAGAAGTGAGGTGCTATAACTAACCACAGATATTTACTATGCCCAGGCAACGCCGGGCTCTTCAGCTAGTCTAATATATAAAGCTGAATGTGTGTGTGTGTATGTGTGTATGTCCGGGATTGGCATCTGCACCGTCGCAGCTACAGCCACAAAATTTTGCACGGCCACACGTCTGGACCCCGAGAGCGTCATTGGCTATGTTGTGAGGTGAAATTTTAACCCAGCGCGTTCCAATTCACCAAACAATTTTGCCCCTATCTACATAATGGGGAAAAAAGTGAAAGGACAAGTGTTGGAGGCGTGGCAGCTACAGCCACAAAATTTTGCACAGTCACACGTCTGGACCCCGAGAGCGTCATAGGCTATGTTGTGAGGCGAAATTTTAACCCCGCGCTTTCCAATTCACCAATTTTGCCCCTATCTACATAATGGGGAAAAAGTGAAAGGAAAAGTGTTGGAGGGGTCGCAGCTACAGCCACAAAATTTTGCACAGTCACACGACTGGACCCCGAGAGCGTCATAGGCTATGTTGTGAGGTGAAATTTTAACCCCGCGCTTTCCAATTCACCAAACAATTTTGCCCCTATCTACATAATGGGAAAAAGTGAAAGGAAAAGTGTTGGAGGCAAATTGACAGCTGCCAGATGTGAACAAGGGGGACTTAAAGAATGAGAGCGATGGCGCCAAAGAGTATATACCAGACAGTTGCTAAGGTGGGGCCCCGACATGGGATACTCACCACACACGGGGATATGAACACACACAAAATGCGCCACACACTACCAGATGCTTGAACACATATTACCCTCAGCACACATTTCACCACACATACACCAACCTCACCACATAAAAGTTGAAACACAAAAGTCGCCGCTCAAAACTCGCCATGCGCAAAACTCACCACATGCAAAAACTAGGCTCACGCAAAACTCGCCACAAGTGCAAAACTCACCTCATGGAAAACTCACCACACTCAAAACTTGCACACGCGCAAAAATTGCCACATGCACAAAAGTTGCAACACATGCAAAAGTTGCCTCACACAAAACTTGCACATACTCAAAAGGCACCACACATAAAACTCACCACGCGCAAAAACTCGCCATGCGCAAAACTTGCTGCACACAACTTGCTGCACTAACCTGTCACATGCAACTCGACACACAAAAAGTTGCTACATGCATGTTGCCACACAAAACTCATCTCACAAAAGTCGCTACATGCATGTCGCCACACGCAACTCAACACACACAACTTGACAAACGAAACTCGCCCTAAAACACACACAAGTCTGGTATTATCCTTCAAAAATAAAAATCTGATTAATGAGCAGACAAACTACAAGAGCAACACATGTACCATATAGGAAATATGGCAGCTATCAGTCACATGACCTGTCTATTATGTGTATGTGTGAGCTAATATATACTGCCAGGGGGAGGGCTTCCTGTTGGCTTGGGATTTATCAGGCTGCCAATTTAGCTTACAAATACTGAGGTAAAAATACTGAGTAAACAACGTGTGAACGAGGACTAATACAGGAGGAGATGACACACAGGTATATTCTATATACAGGGGAGATGACACACAGGTATATACTATATAGAGGAAGAGATGACATACAGGTACATACTATATACAGGAGGAGATGACATACAGGTATATATTATATAGAGGAGGAGATGACATACAGGTATATACTATATACAGGAGGAGATGACACACAGATATATACTATATATAGGGGAGAAGACACACAGGTATATACTATATACAGGAGGAGATGACATACAGGTATATACTATATATAGAAGGAGATGACATACAGGTATATACTATATATAGGAGGAGATGACATACAGGTATATACTATATACAGGGGAGATGACACACAGCAGGTATATACTATATACAGGGGAGATGACATACAGGTATATACTATATACAGGAGATGACATACAGGTGTATACTATATATAAGGGAGATGACAAACATGTATATACTGAGGTGAAAATGAGAGGTGTGAGGTGAAAATGAAAAGGTGTGAGTGCAAAATGAGAGGAGTGAGGGAAAATAGTGGAGTGATCGGAAAATGACAGATGTGAGGTCGAAATGACAAGTGTTAGGGGGGGAATGAGAGGCGTGAAGGGAAAATAAGAGAAGTGAGGTGCTATAACTAACCACAGATATTTACTATGCCCAGGCAACGCCGGGCTCTTCAGCTAGTAAGCTTTTATTTACATAACATTGATAAGCGACATAACTTCTGTCAGGGAGTGTAGAGAACTCTGTCAAACAGCAACATCTTACACAACCATATCAGAGGAGGGAAAGAAGCTTAGGCTAGGTTAACATTTGCGGTTGTGTCGACAGCGTTTCGGACGCAACCGCAAACGCAATGTAAACGCATTCAAACGCTGTTTTTTTCCTGCAACAACTTACGCATGACGGATAAAAAAATGCAATGTTTGCACGCATTTACATGCATTTTTGCATACATTTGCGTTTTTTATGCGCATGCATTTGAAAAGGAAACATTGTTTCAAGAAGAATTTCCTTGAAACAAGCCATGCCAAATGGACGTGGCTCATGGGATTTCTTTCTGTAAACCCTTGTACAGATGAAATTCTCACATTTTACTCCTGTATCCTGTGTCAAGATGGATCTTCGCATGGAGAGTTTCTATTGGAATCTGGATTTGGATGTCAACTTGTTTTTTCCTTTGCATTTGCTTGTGAACAAGAACAGAAAAGAGAAAAACATAGAAGACGGCGTCGGCGCTTTTGGCAGCACCCGATTCTTAAACTACGACAGAGCCGTGGAGCCTACCACTCCTTATTCAGTGAGCTCCGTAAAAACCCACAGAACTATTTCGAGTACACGAGGATGTCTCAAGACAGCGTTATGGAATTGCTGGACCGTGTACAAGGAGCCATCAGGAGGCAGGACACCCAGCTCTGTAGAGCAATTCCTGCTGAGGAACGTCTGCTGGTGACACTAAGGTACGTAATATTTAAACATTAGCGCCTGTCATAATTATTATTGCTCTGCAATGTACTTAATATTTTCCCCTTTTTTTGTTTAGCTTAAACACTGTCCTAAATATTATTGTTCTAAATGCCATGTTCTTTCTTTTTCTTTCTATCTTTCTTTCTTTCTTAACCCCAAGTCATAAATATTATTGTTCTGATTTATATTTTTCTTTCTCTTTTCGGCAGATTCCTGGCTACCGGAGAGAGCCTATCATCGCTCCATTTCCAGTTCCGGATAGGAATTTCCACACTCTCTGGGATTGTCGCAGACACCTGCTGGGCTTTCTGGGATGTTCTCCGTGCAGAATTTATCTTCCTACCCACCATGGAAATCTGGCAGCAAACTGCAGACCAATTTTTGGAAGTTTGTGATTTCCCCAACTGTTTGGGAGCAGTGGACGGAAAACATATCAGGATTACCAAAGTGGCTGGAACTAGATCAGAGTACTTTAATTATAAAAAATATTTTTCCATAGTGCTCATGGCAATTGCAGCTGCAAACTTTAGGTTTGTCGATGTGGACATTGGATCTTTTGGTCGTGGTAATGACTCCCAGACATTTAAAAACTCTGACATGGGCCAAAGGTTGTATGGGAATCATTTTAATTTCCCCCTGCCACAGCCTCTTCCCAACACTCAAGGCCCGCCAATGCCATTTGTTGTGGTTGGGGATGAGGCCTTTCAGATGTGTGGAAACCTCCTGAAACCATACTCCAGTCGGGACTTGAACTACACAAAAAGGATTTTTAATTACAGACTGACCAGGGCAAGAAGAACTGTTGAGTGTGCCTTTGGTATCCTTGTCTCAAAATGGCACATTTTAGAGACAGCCATTAATCTAAAAATTGAGACAGTCGATGAGGTGGTCAAGGCGTGTGTGGTGCTGCACAACTATATAATGGCTAAAGAGCAACCCAACATTGAACTTGATGAACCTGTTTCTAACCCATTGCCAGAATACCATCATCACCCTTTCAGGACAACCGTTGAAGTTGCCCAAATAAGGGATACATTTCCGTCCTACTTTGTTTCTGAGAGTGGATGTCTGTCCTGGCAAGACAATAAACATAAGGATGAATTACCTCGGGGAGATCAAAACATACAACACCGCGGAGACACGATCACGTGTTTCTCAACGCAGTGATCCAGAACACTGCTCCCATCCCTTATGGGAAATATGCAAATGCATGTAGAAAAGCCGCGGAGACACCATCATGTGTTTCTCAACGCAAGCAATAAATAGCAAGGTCTTTCACTGGGAAGGAACAACCACGGGAAGGGCAGTATCCAAAAAGGAAAACCACCTATGCCAAAACATGGTATCCATCCACAGACAGCTGTTTCGGGGTATTTGCCCCTCATCAGTGTGGAGTAGGAAACTGGCTATTAGGAATAGTGCCTAGTAAAAGGACTAAAAAAAAAGGATGAATGACCTCAGGGAGATCAAAACATCCAACACCGCGGAGACACCATCACGTGTTTCTCAACGCAGTGATCCAGAACACTGTTCCCATCAGTTATGGGAAATATGCAAATGCATGTAGAAAAGCCGCGGAGACACCATCATGTGTTTCTCAACGCAAGCAATAAATAGCCAGGTCTTTCATTGGGAAGGAACAACCACGGGAAGGGCAGTATCCAAAAAGGAAAACCACCTATGCCAAAACATGGTATCCATCCACAGATTTGCCGAAAAGACCTGGCTATTTATTGCTTGCGTTGAGAAACACGTGATGGTGTCTCCGCGGCTTTTCTACATGTCCTGGCAAGATGACATGGTTTAATGTGCTTGTACTGTTGTGCAATGTTATGAACCTGTAATTATTAAAATTTACTTTAATGTTTGCTGGCAATAAAACACCTATAGTTAAACATCTGTTCCAAGTGTCCTCTGTATTAGAATAATAATTTTTAGACGTTAATAAGGTGATCACCGGTTCACTACTACCGTTTTTATATAGTTCATTCGCTGGATCATGCAGATTGCATGAGACAGGGATTGGATTATAACCAAATTGAGTTATGTAACCCATGCTTTACACTACACCTCTTCTCTCTGAGGTCAGTGCTATGGTAGGAGACATTGGATTAGCTCGATCGTCTCTTCAGTATGCTTTGCTCTACTTATATATATTACTGCAGAACTAGTGCACTTAGGATGCAGAAAACACCGTATTTTGAGTGCACTAGTCTGACACCTGGGCAGGTGAGCATTGTTGACCACCTGACCTTTTTTTCTGTATTAATATATATTTTTTGAGGATGTTCATTTCTCTTTGTGTTTTTGCCACCTCATAGCTCCATTACACATACAAGAAGCAATGCTGCTGTGTAAAGCAAATACAAAAGAGGAGCTGTAGATTGTGTGTCAGGGAGATATGAGGTGGCAAAAACACAGTGTGTGTATATGGCGACATGTGTGTTGCCGGCGACGATAGAGACAAAGGTCAAGCAGTGATTTGGGGAAAACAACACAAATTTATTTACACAAAAAAAATGAACTTTTACGAACTGAGGGGGAAATGTTATGGACCTGGGGGGTGGGGTGTAGCTGGGAGGATTGGCTACGGGTGGACCATGAAGAGGTTCCAGGGGAAGGGGTAACTAAACTTGTGGGGACTGGGAAGTCAAGGTTGGAATTAGACACATTAGGAGTGGAAGCATGGGATGGGAGAGACACATTGGAAGGGAGAGAAAAACTGGACAACACAGACACATTGGGATGTGAGGGTGGAGGTAGCATGACACTTCTGCCGTTAGTTCTTTTTAATTTATGTCTACTTTTCTGTGACATCCTCCTTTTTTTGTTTCTCCTTGGGAGGGTGGGAATGGTGGGGTCAGCAGGGCGTGTATCTCCTCTACCCGGCCTGGTGGTGGCAGTGGACAGCCGTGCAGGAACTTCTGGCGGCCTACTGGTGGTGGCGGTGGGCAGCCATGCAGGTACTTCTTGCGGCCTATTGGTGGTGGCAGTGGGCAGCTGTGCAGGTACTTCTGGCAGGTTACTGGTGGTGGCGGTGGGCAGCTGTGCAGGTACTTCTGGCGGCCTAGTGGTGGTTGTGGTGGGCAGCCGTACAGGATCTTCCGGCGGCCTACTAGTGGTGGTGGTGGTCAGCCATGCAGGAGCAGGACTTGGCATGGTGGTGGTGGTGGAGTGGATTGCAGCAGCACCCGGCATGGTGGTGGCGGTGTAGTGGTGTGCGGCAGGAATGGCATGGTGGTGGCTGTAAAGTGATATGCAGCAGAACTCGGATAACTGAAGCGGGTTAGTGGTGGCACAGGCGGAAATGCCACCTGTGGCTGCTGTAAGTACCGAGTCTGCTGCATAGCCTGAACATAAGCGGCATTTCAGGCCTGCATCACATTGAGCTGGAGATCAGGCGTAAGGTGGTCCATCATGCCCCGCTCTATCTAATTAAAAAAATGGTGTGCTGGTCTCTGGAGGTCGGCTTCCAGACGATTAAGGCGTTAGTTGACATCCTGGAAAAGTGTGTTAATATGGGTCAGACCACTTTCCAGTCTATCTCCCAGCGCCTTTAAGCCATTCTGGAAAACCGAGCTCAAGTGAATAAACTCGGGCATGAGTGACCTGTCCGTGGCATTCTGCCGCTGGCAGAAGAGCCCCAAAAAAAGGAATAGGACTGGGACAGGGGAACACCTGAAGGACCAGCTGCCTGTTCCCCAGCCTGTGAAGCCGACCCACTTGCTGCTTCACTGGTGGATAGCTGGGACTGGTCAGTGGCAATTCGATGAGGGACTGCTCCAGAGGAAGATCCAGGTTCAAGAGTGCTGCTACAGGTTCTGTGAAAAGAAAAGAAAAACATTACTATCAAAAAATAACAATTGTAAAAGTGCTAACTCCTGTGGAATAGAAAAATTCAGATTAGGGAATACAATACAATGGAATACAACACAAAAATACTTACATTCTCTGAGCAAGGACAGGCCTCAGGAAAGCCAGCACACGGTGGTATTTATATTTCCTGAGCATTGCTGCAGCACCACTGCGAACTTGGATCTCCTGTCTCAGGTCCTTGTTGAAGCGATCCTTCATCAAACGCCAATGGGTTTTGAGGTGTACGGAGCGGAGCCACGTGTGTACGAGGTGTACAGAGCAGAGCCACGTGTGTATGAGGTGTGCGAAGCAGAGCCATGTGTGTACAAGGTATACGGAGCGGAGCAGCGTGTGCAATGTGTATGGAGCGGAGCCGTGTGTGTACGAGGTGTACGGAGTGGTGCCGTGTGTGTACGAGATGTATGGAGAGGAGCCATGTGTGTATGAGGTGTACGGAGCGGAGCCGTGTGTGTACAAGGTATACTGAGTGGAGCACTGTGTGAAATGTGTACGGAGCGGAGCCGTGTGTGTACGAGGTGTACGGAGCGGAGCCGTGTGTGTGCAAGGTATACGGAGCGGAGCAGCGTGTGCAATGTGTATGGAGCAGAGCCGTGTGTGTTCGAGGTGTATGGAGTGGTGCTGTGTGTGTACGAGATGTATGGAGAGGAGCCGTGTGTGCAAGATATACGGAGCAGAGCAGCGTGTGCAATGTGTATGGAGCGGAGCCGTGTGTGTACGAGGTGTACGGAGTGGAGCCGTGTGTGTACGAGATGTATGGAGAGGAACCGTGTGTGCATGAGGTGTACGGAGTGGTGCCATGTGTGTACGAGATGTATGGAGAGGAGCCGTGTGTGTACGAGGTGTACGGAGTGGTGCCGTGTGTGTACGAGATGTATGGAGAGGAGCCGTGTGTGTATGAGGTGTATGGAGAGGAGCCGTGTGTGCAAGGTATACGGAGCGGAGCAGCGTGTGCAATGTGTATGGAGCGGAGTCGTGTGTGTACGAGGTGTACGGAGTGGAGCCGTGTGTGTACGAGATGTATGGAGAGGAACCGTGTGTGTATGAGGTGTACGGAGCAGAGGCGTGTGTGTACGAGGTGTATGGAGCGGAGCCGTGTGTGTGTACGAGGTGTACAGAGTGGAGCCATGTGTGTACGAGATGTGCAGCGCCCCAGAGACCTGGTCGTTGCAGTATGGCCCCAAGGCGAGTAGCGGTACTGTTGTGAATTCTGTGGTCAAGCTCCCTCCTGTGGTCATGAGTGGTACTTCGGCTGGTTCTGTCTATGAGCTTCCTCTGGTGGATGTGAGTGGGGCTGCGGCTTCTGAGTTTCCTTCCTCAGGTGACGAGGTTAAGTCGTTAGGTGCTGCTCTATTTAACTCCACCTAGTTCTTTGTTCCTGGCCTCCAGTCAATGTTCCAGTATTGGTCTTGCTCTCTCCTGGATCGTTCTTGTGGCCTGTCTGCCCTGCATAAGCTAAGTTTTGCTTGTGTTTCTTTTGTTTGCTATATTTTCTGTCCAGCTTGCTATATTGGTTTTTCTTGCTTGCTGGAAGCTCTGAGACGCAGAGGGAGCACCTCCGTACCGTTAGTCGGTGCGGAGGGTCTTTTTGCCCCCTCTGCGTGGTTGTTTGTAGGTTTTCGTGCTGACCGCAAAGCTATCTTTCCTATCCTCGGTCTATTCAGTAAGTCGGGCCTCACTTTGCTAAAATCTATTTCATCTCTGTGTTTGTATTTTCATCTTAACTCACAGTCATTATATGTGGGGGGCTGCCTTTTCCTTTGGGGAATTTCTCTGAGGCAAGGTAGGCTTATTTTTCTCTCTTCAGGGCTAGCTAGTTTCTCAGGCTGTGCCGAGTTGCATAGGGAGCGTTAGGAGCAATCCACGGCTACCTCTAGTGTGGTATGATAGGATTAGGGATTGCGGTCAGCAGAGTTCCCACGTCTCAGAGCTCGTCCTATGTTAGTAACTATCAGGTCACTTTGTGTGGTCTTAACCACTAGGTCCATTGTGGTTCTGAATCACCTGTTCATAACACGGTACGTCCGATGGCACTAAAGAGTTCTCCTGACCAGGTATCACCAGAACACATTACACTTCACACTCCCGCCACTAGGGGGAGCAAAAGGCTTTATTTATTGGGCCACTCCTCACACTGGTAAAACCAGGGGCTGGGGAGGAAGTTAGTCAGAAGCTGACTGGGTTGGAACCAGGCAACATCCCGTGGCAGGGGGTGTTGCGGTGAGAAGACACAGGGGGGTCCCTGTCAGGCGTGGGAACCTGGCAGGTGCCTAGCGACAGAACAGAACGTTACGGAACCGCGCCTGCACACCTTGCGGCGGTATCCTAAGGAAGAGACAAGAGGGGAAGAATATTGTGGAACAGTGTAAACGATATCAGCACAAAGGAGAGCCAGTAAGAGTCGTGCCGAGAGAGGAAGGCAACATCTTACTGAGGCACGTAGTCGGTGGCTGGATCACCGTAGGAGTAACTGACTTCATGCATTACATCAAATTCCGCTGGACAGTCAATTATAGGTTGGCTGTCTACCTACTACACCTACGAAGACATAGGGGGCAACATTGGGAGAGGGGCGTCTCTAGGGTCCCGGAAGACCTCCAAGCCTTCCCGTCAAACGGGTGGCGTCCTAGCCATAACATATCTGGGGGACGTTAGAAACTAGCAACATCTGGAACCAAAGAAAGAGAGAGAGAGAGAGAAAGCTGTAGAGAATGAATGAAAGAGAACAGCAGTTGTGAGGACTATTCCGAATGCTCAGCAGGGTAGGACTACAACACACAGGCACTATTGGTAGGCAACGATTTCCATCTGCGAGGGAAACTCTGGATGTGCCCATCGGACCGGCCGGTCTCTGATAGCCCGGTTGAACGTGCTCTGGACTGAGTGTAACGTAGCCTTCAGTAAAAGGTAAAGAGGCTGCAACCCTGTGTCCTCGTTATTGCCTGCACCTCACACCATCACCATCCACCCTACTGGGAAGCCCTGGGGACATACTTCACCTGTGGGAAGGTATACCATCCAGCTGCCATTCCATCACCCCAGCGGACCCTACAGCAGCGTCGGTCACCCTGACCGAACACCACAGGTGGCGTCACGAACTCCTGACAGACTGTATTACCACCTTCATTGGACGCCCCTTAGCAAAGTCGCGGACCAGGTCTAGCCACCGTGACAGCCTCAGAACTGAACCAGAGAGGCCTGGTACCGAAACGTCGTGTGCCTGGGGGCGCTCCAACTTGGCGTCACGAACAGGATCGTACTAAAGCCTGAAGAATTGGGTCATGTGTGCCTTGGAACTGTGATTAAAACGTGTTGGACTGTGATTTGTTGCAAAGACTGTGTATTGCTATCTACCAAAAGATTCCCGCCAAAATCGCCACCATTGCCGCGCCACGAGGAGCGCAGGAGAAGAAGGAGGGCGTGCCATGGGTGGAGACTATCAAAGTGGTGCCAGAAGTGCTGACCGCCCCCTCCGATTGCTGTTGCGGGAGGATGATCTGCCCCGAAGCAGAGGAGAACCGCCCCCTGATTTGCAACGGCAGGAACCCAGACAAGAAGGAGCTCGACCCCCGGGAAATGGGAGTGCCATTACAGATCCCGGAGAGGGGATGACGACCAAAGGGTACCCGAGCGGCGAAGAAGTGATCCTGGCTTGTCCTCGCCAACCGGAGGAGGGCCCAGACTTTCCAGGGTCGCGGGCAGAGGAGTCGAGTCAGCCTATCCCGAGTGTGGAGCCGGCCGATGCGAAGCTATGGAGATCGGAGCCGCCACCGAGAGCCCTGTCGGGGAACCGCAGTGCGAGCCGCAGCCGATTCCAGCGGCCTTGTCAACGGAACTGATCGGCATCGGTGGAACCATATCAGACGGAGGTACGGAAAACGCCCCTGCCCTCATGACCGATCCGGTTCCCGCGACAACTCCCCGTCCTGACAGCGACCGACTCCCTGCCCCCGAACTGGTGGCTATAACCCCCGGCACCATGGAGAAGCTGGTGCCTCCGCTCCCAACAACTATGGGGGCACCACTGTGCGTGAGCTCCGAGGGGGTGATCTTCCAATGGGATAACCCGAGGGTAGGGCCAGACGGGACCAGACAGGAGGGTACTAGCATCGCTGTGTTCACCTGGGAACAGTATAAACAATGCCTGATTTTACACTGGAAAGACCGACAAGAGACAGAACAAAGTGACCCACCGAAAGTACAAGAACCAAAGACCAGACGCCATAAAGGAAGTCCGGTAAAGCGGAGAACTGTGGTAGCCTTTTACCCGAAGCGGGGTTGGAGCTATATACAGGAACCGGGGCTACTGACGGAAGTCTTCTTTACTAGCTACAACGTGAAGACCCCACGCCGCGATAGGTGGGATGACCAGTTACTGTATCACGGGGATCAGGTGACGTACACCCGCTATCGGAGCGCGCAGGGGTGGTGCGCCCGGAACATGCACCGATGCGAACCGGTAGTGGTGTCACCTGCAGTCCTGACTATGACTAACTCAGATTTGACGAATTCCACCCCTGTCACCACCGTGTGCATTATTGCCGCTATTGAACTTGCAACCCAAGCCGACATTCGGATTCATACACCGGGTGACCTGGCCGCACCCGAGCGACAAAACCACGACAATGACACTGCAACAGGCGAAAACACGGAACCGGGACTCCTGCGGCCGGGAAGAGTCCCCTACCGATGGATGCCTTGCACCCTATTATAGAAATAAACCTCGAAGACCCGATTTGTAAATTGTTAACTGTTCCTGCTGCTACCTCCAAACCCGTCCAGGGTTAACTCCTAGGGATCCCTTTGTTGACCCGGGATCCCTATTGTTTTCTATTGTTTGTCTTTTCCTACTGTTCATCACTGGTTAAAGACTGCCGAATCATGGACGGTGAATGATTCACAAACTGGTCTTGTAAATAGTTGCACCTTCTTAAAGGTGCCCCCTACTGGTTTTATAAGTCAAAGAAGACTTTGCGAAGACTTTATGAAGACCTGCTGCAGAAAGACTTGCTTGCCGAAAAGAGAATCTGCACAGAGACTTGGGTCCCTCTTAAAGGGAATGTTGATGATTGTTTTACTGAAACGTTAATAATGTTGAAGGATTTAGAAAGTTTCGATAATGTTAATAAAGATTGAGGACAGGAAAGTCTGAAGTGAGCCCGTAGGGGTTAGAGAGAGAGTCCTCCTGAGAAACGTAGAAAGATGGTCGGCGCAATGGCAGTAGGCTCAGCCAAAGGAGCTAGGCGGTCCTGCATTGGCGAAGTGAGAACGGAAAAGAAGGTTGAGTTGTTATAGTACTTGTTAGTAGGCCTTTAGTGGGTTCAGCTTATACGCCCTTAAAGGAAGAGTTAGCTGTTTGTTCGAAAAATGTTGCACTTAGTAGAATACCCGGCTGGGTACAGAGAGTTATTTATAGTCATAATGTTATTTAAAAATATTTAACTGTTATTTTTGTTTGTAACGTTCAAGTGTCCTCACCTCCCATAAAGGGAAGCACCTTTTCTATTTATTTGTTCTTAGCATCCAATAATTTTGTATGTCTTTCACTGCATTATATTGTTGTTCTTCTTCCCAGTCCAGGAGTACTGGATTTAACCGGGGGGGAGTGCAGCGCCCCAGAGACCTGGTCGTTGCAGTATGGCCCCAAGGCGAGTAGCGGTACGTCCGATGGCACTAAAGAGTTCTCCTGACCAGGTATCACCAGAACACATCACACTTCACACTCCGGCCACTAGGGGGAGCAAAAGGCTTTATTTATTGGGCCACTCCTCACACTGGTAAAACTAGGGGCTGGGGAGGAAGTTAGAAGCTGACTGGGTTGGAACCAGGCAACATCCCGTGGCAGGGGATGTTGCGGGGAGAAGACACAGGGGGGTCCCTGTCAGGCGTGGGAACCTGGCAGGTGCCTAGCGACAGAACAGAACGTTACGGAACCGCGCCTGCACACCTTGCAGCGGTATCCTAAGGAAGAGACAAGAGGGGAAGAATATTGTGGAACAGTGTAAACGAGATCAGCACAAAGGAGAGCCAGTAAGAGTCGTGCCGAGAGAGGAAGGCAACATCTTACTGAGGCGCGTATTCGGTGGCCGGATCACCATAGGAGTAACTGACTTCACGCATTACTTCAAATTCCGCTGGACAGTCAATTATAGGTTGGCTGTCTACCTTCTACACCTACGAAGACATAGGGGGCAACATTGGGAGAGGGGCATCTCTAGGGTCCCGGAAGACCTCCAAGCCTTCCCATCAAACGGGTGGCGTCCTAGCCATAACATATCTGGGGGACGTTAGAAACTAGCAACATCTGGAACCAAAGAAAGAGAGAGAGAGAGAAAGCTGTAGAGAACGAACGAAAGAGAACAGCAGTTGTGAGGACTATTCCGAATGCTCAGCAGGGTAGGACTACAACACACAGGCGCTGTTGGTAGGCAATGATTTCCATCTGCGAGGGAAACTCTGGATGTGCCCATTGGACCGGCCGGTCTCTGATAGCCCGGTTGAACGTGCTCTGGACTGAGTGTAACGAAGCCTTCAGTAAAAGGTAAAGAGACTGCAACCCTGTGTCCTCGTTATTGCCTGCACCCCACACCATCACCATCCACCCTACTGGGAAGCCCTGGGGACATACTTCACCTGTGGGAAGGTATACCATCCAGCTGCCATTCCATCACCCCAGCGGACCCTACAGCAGCGTCGGTCACCCTGACCGAACACCACAGGTGGCGTCACGAACTCCTGACAGACTGTACTACCACCTTCATTGGACGCCCCTCAGCAGGGTCGTGGACCGGGTCTAGCCACCGTGACAGCCTCAGAACCGAACCAGAGAGGCCTGGTACCGAAACGTCGTGGCCCTGTGCCTGGGGGCGCTCCAGATGTACAGAGAGGAGCCGTGTGTGTATGAGGTATACGGACTGGAGGCGTGTGTGTACGAGGTGTACGGAGTGGAGCCGTGTGTGTACGAGGTGTATGGAGCTGAGCCGTGTGTGTACTAGGTGTACAGAGCGGAGCCGTGTGTATACGAGGTGTACAGAGTGGAGCCGTGTGTGTATGAGGTGTACGGAGTGGAGCTGTGTGTGCATGAGGTGTACGGAGCGGAGCCGCATGTGCAAGGTGTATGGAGCGGAGTCGTGTGTGTACAAGGTGTATGGAGCAGAGTCACATGTGTACGAGGTGTACGGAGCAGACGCTGGCTGAGTCGGATCGGAGCAGATATTGCTCCTCACTCTGACAGTGACTGGCACAGGAGACATGGAGAGGTCTTTATCAGTGGCGTATCACAGCTGCAGCGATGTGAGCAGTCAGTGGTGCAGCTGGATGACACCAGTGCCGTGGGAGTGGAAGCTGCCGGCTGCTGCGAGGTTGCGCGGTGAAAGGTGTGTGTTTAGTGATGGAGAAGGCAATGATGGGGTGGGGGTAACCATGTGTGGCCATTATACTGTACCCAGCATTGTGTGGGGCCATTATACTGTACCCAGCATCGTGTGGCGCCATTATACTGTACAAAGCATCATGTGGGGCCATTATACGGTATGTGCCATCACGTGGCGCAAGTATACTGTACGCAGCATCATGTGGGGCCATTATACAGTATGGAGCATAATGTGACCATTATACAGTATGGAGCATTATGTGTGGCCATTATACAGTATAGGGCACTGTGTGGCCATTATACAGTAAGGAGCATCATGTGTGACCATTATACAGTAAGGAGCATCATGTGTGGCCATTATACAGTATGTAGGATCATGTGTGGCCATTATACAGTACGCAGCATCATGTGCGGCCATTATACAGTATGCAACATCATGTGGGCCCATTATATTGTATGGAGCATCACATGGAGCCAGTACACTGTACGCAGCATCATTTGGGGCCATTATACAGTATGGAGCGTCATGTGTGGCTATTATACAGTATGGAGCATCACGTGGGGCCAGTACACTGTATGCAGCATCATTTGGGGCCATTATACAGTATGGAGCGTCATGTCTGGCCAATATACAGTATGGAGCATCACGTGGGGCCAGTACACTGTATGCAGCATCATTTGGGGCCATTATACAGTATGGAGCATAATGTGGCCATTATACAGTATGGAGCATTATGTGTGGCCATTATACAGTATGGGGCACTGTGTGGCCATTATACAGTAAGGAGCATCATGTGTGGCCATTATACAGTATGCAGGATCATGTGTGGCCATTATACAGTACGCAGCATCATGTGTGGCCATTATACAGTATGCAACATCATGTGGGCCCATTCTACTGTATGGAGCATCACGTGGGGCCAGTACACTGTACGCAGCATCATTTGGGGCTATTATACAGTATGGAGTGTCATGTGTGGCTATTATACAGTATGGAGCATCACGTGGGGCCAGTACACTGTATGCAGCATCATTTGGGGCCATTATACAGTATGGAGCATCATGTGTGGCCATTATACAGTATGGAGCACTGTGTGGCCATATTTTTTGTTTATAATTATTGTTTACGAAACATTGAGATCAGAAATGCTAAATGGGTGTGGTTGGGGCGTGACTAGTTGTGAAATGGGTGTGGTCAGAGGTGTGGCTTAAAATTTGTCGCTGCGCGCGCCGCTAACTTTATCCCTCTTTCCCTTCCTCAAAAGTTGGGAGGTATGCCTACTTTTATAAGGTTTGTTTGGGGGTGGCTTAAAACAAGTTACTAGACATGTTTACTGAGAAAAGCGCATGTGTACGCAGACGCAAGCACTTGCTTATGCATGCATTCCCATTGACTGTAATGCGTTTTTTGATGCATTCTTTCCGCAAGCGTCCGCATGCATATGGCGGCAGAAATTTGCCGCCACAAAAATTCTAACATGCTGTGTCAGCCGTGCAAGCGCATGCTCCTGCATCTACAATGTTAAAGATAGGAATTCAAGACGCATGCGGATGTATGCGTCGAAATGCTGCGGACACAACCGCAAATGTGAAACCAGCCTTAGTGAGCAGGTACCGGTGAAGAGGCAGATCGGGCCCAATAAGGGGGCATGGAGAGGGGGGCAATAGAACAGGAAGATAAATTCCTTACTGATGTCCACATAGAATGCCTGTTGGGAGGATCCATTGGGAAGCAGACCACCCCTTGTTAAAGTCAGCAATCCCCTGGACCAGGATTTAAACCTACTCACACCAGCCATCAGGGGAAGGTGAGAGAGCAAGCAATGAGGTAGGGACGTTAACCTTTTGCCCTCTGAACACACAGGCTCTGCAGTCAGGGACCCCTTCCCTATTTGGCTTGTGATCCTAAAAAGTTCATTTTCTATCAGGAGCAGCATTTTCAGTACTGAAGAAAGGCACCTTCCTAAAACGATTCAACAGCAGATTAACCCATTATCGGCAAGGTTAGTAACGTTATCCAACATGACAGGTCCCCTTTAACACAGAAAATGAAAAAATTGAAACGTTGTAGGGATTCTCTCTCAGGCACTTGGGTAGAGTTCACACGGGCCAGTGGCGTATCTAGGGGGGGCAGCCGGGGCATGTGCCCCGGGCGCAGCTGGCAGGGGGCGCAGTTGGGCCGCCAAATGTCTCCCCTGGCAGCTGCATTCTGCCGCCCCTGCACTCGGAGTCAGCTTTTCTCTGTGTCGGACTATCAAGCTGACATCCGGCACAGAGACGCTGCAGCGCGCGGCTCCCAGTGTTCAATTGTACTCGTATCTTACGGACATGAGTACAATTGAACATCTGACTGCAGTGCCTGTCTAGAATGGAGCTGAGGTAAGATGTCACCGGAAGGGGCGGGCCTCCTTCAGTCCAGTGAAGACAGCAGGAACCAGGAAGCTGCTGGAGTCGTGTGAGGAGGACTGAGGGTCTGCAGCATGCAGCCATGTGAGGAGATTACCGAGGTGTGTGGGGATTGGAGGGATAATGATGAGGGGCTGTGTAGTGGATGATGAGAAGCTGTGGGGAATGGAGGGATAATGATGAGGGGCTGTGTAGTGGATGATGAGACGCTGTGGGGAATGGAGGGATAATGATGAGGGGCTGTGTAGTGGATGATGAGACGCTGTGGGGAATGGAGGGATAATGATGAGGGGCTGTGTAGTGGATGATGAGAAGCTGTGGGGATTGGAGGGATAATGATGAGGGGCTGTGTAGTGGATGATGAGAGGCTGTGGGGATTGGAGGGATAATGATGAGGGGCTGTGTAGTGGATGATGAGAAGCTGTGGGGAATGGAGGGATAATGATGAGGGGCTGTGTAGTGGATGATGAGACGCTGTGGGGAATGGAGGGATAATGATGAGGGGCTGTGTAGTGGATGATGAGAAGCTGTGGGGATTGGAGGGATAATGATGAGGGGCTGTGTAGTGGATGATGAGAGGCTGTGGGGATTGGAGGGATAATGATGAGGGGCTGTGTAGTGGATGATGAGAAGCTGTGGGGAATGGAGGGATAATGATGAGGGGCTGTGTAGTGGATGATGAGACGCTGTGGGGAATGGAGGGATAATGATGAGGGGCTGTGTAGTGGATGATGAGACGCTGTGGGGATTGGAGGGATAATGATGAGGGGCTGTGTAGTGGATGATGAGACGCTGTGGGGATTGGAGGGATAATGATGAGGGGCTGTGTAGTGGATGATGAGAAGCTGTGGGGAATGGAGGGATAATGATGAGGGGCTGTGTAGTGGATGATGAGAAGCTGTGGGGAATGGAGGGATAATGATGAGGGGCTGTGTAGTGGATGATGAGAAGCTGTGGGGAATGGAGGGATAATGATGAGGGGCTGTGTAGTGGATGATGAGAAGCTGTGGGGAATGGAGGGATAATGATGAGGGGCTGTGTAGTGGATGATGAGACGCTGTGGGGATTGGAGGGATAATGATGAGGGGCTGTGTAGTGGATGATGAGACGCTGTGGGGATTGGAGGGATAATGATGAGGGGCTGTGTAGTGGATGATGAGACGCTGTGGGGAATGGAGGGATAATGATGAGGGGCTGTGTAGTGGATGATGAGACGCTGTGGGGATTGGAGGGATAATGATGAGGGGCTGTGTAGTGGATGATGAGACGCTGTGGGGATTGGAGGGATAATGATGAGGGGCTGTGTAGTGGATGATGAGAAGCTGTGGGGAATGGAGGGATAATGATGAGGGGCTATGTAGTGGATGATGAGACGCTGTGGGGAATGGAGGGATAATGATGAGGGGCTGTGTAGTGGATGATGAGACGCTGTGGGGAATGGAGGGATAATGATGAGGGGCTGTGTAGTGGATGATGAGAAGCTGTGGGGATTGGAGGGATAATGATGAGGGGCTGTGTAGTGGATGATGAGAAGCTGTGGGGAATGGAGGGATAATGATGAGGGGCTGTGTAGTGGATGATGAGAAGCTGTGGGGATTGGAGGGATAATGATGAGGGGCTGTGTAGTGGATGATGAGAAGCTGTGGGGAATGGAGGGATAATGATGAGGGGCTGTGTAGTGGATGATGAGAAGCTGTGGGGATTGGAGGGATAATGATGAGGGGCTGTGTAGTGGATGATGAGAAGCTGTGGGGATTGGAGGGATAATGATGAGGGGCTGTGTAGTGGATGATGAGAGGCTGTGGGGATTGGAGGGATAATGATGAGGGGCTGTGTAGTGGATGATGAGAGGCTGTGGGGAATGGAGGGATAATGATGAGGGGCTGTGTAGTGGATGATGAGAAGCTGTGGGGAATGGAGGGATAATGATGAGGGGCTGTGTAGTGGATGATGAGAAGCTGTGGGGATTGGAGGGATAATGATGAGGGGCTGTGTAGTGGATGATGAGACGCTGTGGGGAATGGAGGGATAATGATGAGGGGCTGTGTAGTGGATGATGAGAAGCTGTGGTGAATGGAGGGATAATGATGAGGGGCTGTGTAGTGGATGATGAGAAGCTGTGGGGATTGGAGGGATAATGATGAGGGGCTGTGTAGTGGATGATGAGAAGCTGTGGGGATTGGAGGGATAATGATGAGGGGCTGTGTAGTGGATGATGAGAGGCTGTGGGGATTGGAGGGATAATGATGAGGGGCTGTGTAGTGGATGATGAGAGGCTGTGGGGAATGGAGGGATAATGATGAGGGGCTGTGTAGTGGATGATGAGACGCTGTGGGGATTGGAGGGATAATGATGAGGGGCTGTGTAGTGGATGATGAGAGGCTGTGGGGAATGGAGGGATAATGATGAGGGGCTGTGTAGTGGATGATGAGAAGCTGTGGGGAATGGAGGGATAATGATGAGGGGCTGTGTAGTGGATGATGAGAAGCTGTGGGGATTGGAGGGATAATGATGAGGGGCTGTGTAGTGGATGATGAGACGCTGTGGGGAATGGAGGGATAATGATGAGGGGCTGTGTAGTGGATGATGAGAGGCTGTGGGGAATGGAGGGATAATGATGAGGGGCTGTGTAGTGGATGATGAGAAGCTGTGTGGGGAATGATGATGGGCTGTGAAGTGGATGATGAGGGGCTGTGTGGGGAATAGAGCATGATGAGGGGCAGTGTGGAAAAAGAAGGAATGATGAAGGGCTGTGTGGGAGAAGGGGGGTGATGAGGGGCTTTGGGGGAGAAGGGGGGTGATGAGGGGCTGTATGGGGGTGATGGGCTGTGTGGGGAATGGGGGATGAGAGGCTGTGTGGGTGATAATGAGGGCCTGTGGGGAATGGGGGGATGATGAGGGGCTCTGTGGAGAAGCGGGGTGATGAGGGCCTTTTTGGGGAATGATGAGGGCCTGTGGGGAATGGGAGGATGATGAGGGACTGTGTAGGGGTGATGAGGGGGAGATGGGGTTGATGAGGGGCTGTGTGGGGGATCAGGAGATGGGGGTGATGAGGGGCTGTGTGGGTAATGGGGGGATTTATTGTGTGGGGTTGAATTGGAGTGGAGATGGGAGATTTGAGGACACAAAATGAACAGCAAAGGGGGTGATGGGGCACAGAATAGAAACTGAGTAGTGGGTTCGTAGCATGGGGGCAGTGTAAGGGCACAGCCAGGAGGGGACAGTATACCAAGGAGGGGGAGTGTGATGAGAGAGTACAGTATAAATACTGGGCCCTATATGGGGGACACAGTGTGAGAGGACAGTGTGAAGAGGGGACCGGTATGGAAAGGAGAGGTCAGTGTGAAGAGCATGTACCATAAGAGGGACAGTGTGGGGGTCATATTTTGTGAAGACAATATAGTGAGGGGCAATTTTTCATTCAGGAGCATTATAATGACACTTGTATCTTTAAGGGCATCGTGAAGATGAAGAAAAGAAGAACGACTCCAGAGACGACATCATCTATAAGGTATCTGGATGTAAATGTTAATTGTGATACTGACTAACTCTCATGTTTTTATTTATGTTAGGAGCATTAAAGGGGATGTCCAGGTTTGTAATGAGTCTGCAGTCATTCTTCGTGACTGCAGACTTCTGAGTTCTCACAGTGCTCATTGCACGCTGTCAGGATTCTCTCGTGCTGGCAATTTACATACATGTGGTCACGTGCTGACTAGACATGTGTGGCCTCCGTCAATGAAAATGAACTGAGCGAGGCCGGGCACGTCTAGTCGGAATGTGTTCAGAATTATACAAATCACATGCTTGTACTGACATGACCGTCCACCAGCAAGGGAGAATCCTAAAAGTGTCCAGTGCATTCGTTGTGAGAATTCAGAAGTCTGCGATGTCAGGATTCAGGTCAGCAGGTTCCAGTAGTCGTCACATGGACACTTCACTCATATGTGACTTTCACACTTATGGTCTGGTGACAACGAGCTTTTCTTCTGCTTCTCAGTTTTTCACTGAACATTGAGAGCATTAGGGAGAGGAGCTTGTGGGTACATGACTAAGTGCGCAAATCGCATATGTGCTGGGGGGGGAGATAGGGGGGGGGCGCCAAAATGAATTCTTGCCCCGGGTGCCAGAAACCCTAGATACGCCTCTGACACGGGCACAAAACTTCTTGGTGCAACGGAAGTTTAATTTGACTTCATAAAACTATCCAGGTAACGGAAAAAGAAACAAACAGAAATGTTCATACACCTGACATTCAGGCTTCGTAGGCTCTATCAGCCACATGCAAGGGCAACCACTTTCCTACAAGTCTTTCACCCAGACCTGAGATTCAGAAATGGTCACACTTCCACAGTCGGACAGTTATGAGCAGCTCTGCTGCCCTTTTAACTCCAGCTGAACCTCCTGGATTGTAGGATGGGAATGACTGGTCCCACCATCACTTACCAATCATTCCTGACACATGAACCCTTACTGCTTCCACGTGCCAGTAGTGCATAAATTGTACATGATCTGATTATGATTTCTAAATGACAAAATGTCCATTTGTGCTGCAGATTTTCTCTTTTGCAATGCACAAGGTGAAGAATGCAGAAAATCCAGAGTTTTAACATAGCTGATTTCACTACAGATTTTCCGTAGTTGAAATTCCACAGTGGATGCGACCTGCATGAATGAAAATTCTAGAGGGTCCTGCACCTAACACCTACAGAGATCAGATTATCAGAACTACAAAATTTGTTACCCCTACAGAGGTTATGAAAGGGAAATTAAGTCCTAAAAAGATCTTTTTAGCTAATGAGGAAAAAAGCCTACACAGTTCACCTCAACAGCTGATATGAATTGTTGATATGACTTATGTAGGCAATATTGGGTGGTCTGTATGTGCTGATATGATTTTTGTAGGGGTAAAAATAAACTCATGCAGAAATCAAGTCCTTCCTGGTCTTATTAGCCCTTGATGCAAGAGTTATATCAGTTCATTTGAAAGCCTTTACTATTAAAATCATGTCAGGGTTCATCAATGGTCACCGCCTTGGTGTTTAAAACATAAGGGCCAATAAATTGACTTGTGTGTCTGACAGGCAAACACTTTTTTTCACGGGTGGGGTCACTCACCCGATGACACAGATTGTAACCAAAGCTGACTTGGAGTGAGTTTGATCTGCTATGTTTCCACAAATCTACATCTAGGAGGAAGAAGCAGGACAGGGAGATGGTTCCAACTAAGTCAACGGTGGATCCAACATCGGCTAAGCCAATGTCAGTGGAAGACAGAGCCAAGAGCACCAGGAGGTGGAACCAACAGCATTAGACAGGTTTTATCTCCACCCACATAGAACATTGTGAATCTGGCCAATGTAACAGGATAAGGGATGGAGTCCGTGTGTTCTGCAGCTCAGAGTCTGTGTCACCCCGTAATAGTTAATTCACATTGCCAACAGAGGCAAGATGCTCAACTCAAATCATGGCAGATGCCACCCTGTACATATGCTGCCATCTTTGAAAGCTAGTTCTGTAATAGTTCCGTAGTTATTGTAAAGGTTGGACGCATGGCAATTTTAGTTAGTGAAAAATCATATCAACAAAGTTGGTCGTTTGGCCTCTGTCAGTGCTTTTCACTTTCTTGTTTTTTTGTAGATATAGCTTCAGGCACTCAGTGTATGAGTAAGGTCTAGGTGCACAATTTCTGTCATTAATTTTTTAATACTGTCAATAAGGAATTTGTTTATACTGTTTCCTGTCTGGAATAATGTAGTTTTGCAACTTATGGTGCCCTTACTATAACCTCAGTGGTGACATGGACTCAACATTTAGGCTATGTGCACACGTTCAGGAATTCATGCAGAAAATTCCTGTGAAAATCCGGACATTTCTGGGAGATTTCCGCATGAAATCCGCATGTGTTTTTTTGCGCGTTTTTGACGCGTTTTTTGCGCGTTTTTTTCCGGACATTTCCCAATGCATTAGACAGTGGGAAAACCGCGAAAAAAACGCAAAATTAATGAGCATGTTCATTATTTTTCCGCAATCCGATCTCATATCCGGTTAGCCAATATTATATAGAAGCCCTAGATAATATATATCATACATTTGTTTATGGCCTAGCAATCATCAAGGCAAACATGTGTATGCGGCTTGAGAAGAATAAAAAAAAAATAAATAGAATGATTAAAGCAAATAGAAAAACCAAGGAAACAAGAAAATAACTATTGCTGGTTAATACTGACTATTATGCTGCACATGAATACATCTGTGTCTATCAAATACCTCATGCAGTGTATCTCATATCAGGTTAACCGGTACATATAGGAACCCATACACATGAGACCAATCCCTCATGATCATCATACCGCAGGTAAAGCTATATTGCTCTAAGTAAATATTCTATACAGCCTGCCATGACAACAATAGACTTATCTGAATATGTGACGTAATATGTCCTGTTGTGAGTTCTGTTGTCGGGATCCCTCCTGTGGTCATGAATGGTACTTCGGCTGGTTCTGTCCATGGACTTTCTCTGGTGGCTGTGGGTGTTTCTGAGTTTCCTTCCTCAGGTGACGAGGTTAATTCGTTAGCTGGCTGCTCTATTTAACTCCACTTAGATCTTTGCTCCAGGCCACCTGTCAATGTTCCAGTATTGGTCTAGTTCACTCCTGGATCGTTCTTGTGACCTGTCTTCCCAGCTGAAGCTAAGTGACTGCTTGTTTTTCTCTGGTTTGCTATTTTTCTGTCCAGCTTGCTATTTCGATTGTTCTTGCTTGCTGGAAGCTCTGGGACGCAGAGGGAGCGCCTCCGCACCGTGAGTCGGTGCGGAGGGTCTTTTTACGCCCTCTGCGTGGTCTTTTTGTAGGTTTTTGTGCTGACCGCAAAGTAACCTTTCCTATCCTCGGTCTGTTCAGTAAGTCGGGCCTCACTTTGCTAAATCTATTTCATCTCTGTGTTTGTATTTTCATCTTTACTCACAGTCATTATATGTGGGGGCTGCCTTTTCCTTTGGGGAATTTCTCTGAGGCAAGGTAGGCTTAATTTTTCTATCTTCAGGGCTAGCTAGTTTCTCAGGCTGTGCCGAGTTGCATAGGGAGCGTTAGGCGCAATCGTTGGCTACCTCTAGTGTGGTTTGATAGGTTTAGGGATTGCGGTCAGCAGAGTTCCCACGTCTCAGAGCTCGTCCTATATTATCAGTAACTATCAGGTCTTTCCGTGTGCTCTTATCCACCAGGTCCATTATTGTCCTGACCACCAGGTCATAACAGTACAGGTGGCCGTCTTTGTCACGGGATGTGCGTTCTTTTATGCAGTCCTGTGGGACTTGTGCTCGGGCTAAGCCCTGCTGTTCTCGTGCCAGTGGGTTGCTTTTGCCCTTGCCGGTCCCGAAGAGGCCCTGGACGCATATTTCTATGGATTTTATTTCGGATCTCCCCGTCTCTCAAAAGATGTCGGTCATTTGGGTGGTTTGTGATCGCTTTTCTAAGATGGTCCATTTGGTACCCTTGTCTAAATTGCCTTCCTCCTCTGATTTGGTGCCACTATTTTTCCAGCATGTGGTTCGTTTACATGGTATCCCGGAGAACATCGTTTCTGACAGAGGTTCCCAGCTTGTTTTGAGGTTTTGGCTATCTTTTTGTGCTAGGATGGGCATTGATTTGTCTTTTTCCTCGGCTTTCCATCCTCAGACAAATGGCCAAACCGAACGAACTAATCAGACTTTGGAAACATATCTGAGATGCTTTGTTTCTGCTGATCAGGATGATTGGGTGTCCTTTTTGCCGTTGGCTGAGTTCGCCCTTAATAATCGGGCCAGCTCGGCTACTTTGGTTTCACCGTTTTTCTGCAATTCTGGTTTCCATCCGCGTTTCTCTTCAGGGCAGGTTGAGTGTTCGGACTGTCCTGGTGTAGATACTGTGGTGGATAGGTTGCAGCAGATTTGGACTCATGTGGTGGACAATTTGACATTGTCCCAGGAGAAGGCTCAACGTTTCGCTAACCGCCGGCGTTGTGTGGGTCCCCGACTTCGTGTTGGGGATTTGGTTTGGTTGTCGTCTCATTATGTTCCTATAAAGGTTTCCTCTCCTAAGTTTAAGCCTCGTTTCATTGGTCCGTATAAGATTTCTGAGGTTATCAATCCTGTGTCATTTCGTTTGGCCCTTCCTGCTTCTTTTGCCATCCATAATGTGTTCCATAGGTCATTGTTGCGGAGATACGTGGCGCCTGTGGTTCCATCCGTTGATCCTCCTGCCCCGGTGTTGGTTGAGGGGGAGTTGGAGTATGTGGTGGAAAAGATTTTGGATTCTCGTATTTCGAGATGGAAACTCCAGTACCTCGTCAAGTGGAAGGGTTATGGTCAGGAAGATAATTCCTGGGTTTTTGCCTCTGATGTTCATGCTGCCGATCTGGTTCGTGCCTTTCATTTGGCTCGTCCTGGTCGGCCTGGGGGCTCTGGTGAGGGTTCGGTGACCCCTCCTCAAGGGGGGGGTACTGTTGTGAGTTCTGTTGTCGGGCTCCCTCCTGTGGTCATGAATGGTACTTCGGCTGGTTCTGTCCATGGACTTTCTCTGGTAGCTGTGGGTGTTTCTGAGTTTCCTTCCTCAGGTGACGAGGTTAATTCGTTAGCTGGCTGCTCTATTTAACTCCACTTAGATCTTTGCTCCAGGCCACCTGTCA
This sequence comes from Ranitomeya imitator, assembly GCF_032444005.1. Classification (NCBI taxonomy): domain Eukaryota; kingdom Metazoa; phylum Chordata; class Amphibia; order Anura; family Dendrobatidae; genus Ranitomeya; species Ranitomeya imitator. The sequence continues at coordinate 411,358,577 of NC_091286.1, read as the reverse complement.
ATGTTCCAGTATTGGTCTAGTTCACTCCTGGATCGTTCTTGTGACCTGTCTTCCCAACTGAAGCTAAGTGACTGCTTGTTTTTCTCTGGTTTGCTATTTTTCTGTCCAGCTTGCTATTTCGATTGTTCTTGCTTGCTGGAAGCTCTGGGACGCAGAGGGAGCGCCTCCGCACCGTGAGTTGGTGCGGAGGGTCTTTTTGCGCCCTCTGCGTGGTCTTTTTGTAGGTTTTTGTGCTGACCGCAAAGTAACCTTTCCTATCCTCGGTCTGTTCAGTAAGTCGGGCCTCACTTTGCTAAATCTATTTCATCTCTGTGTTTGTATTTTCATCTTTACTCACAGTCATTATATGTGGGGGCTGCCTTTTCCTTTGGGGAATTTCTCTGAGGCAAGGTAGGCTTAATTTTTCTATCTTCAGGGCTAGCTAGTTTCTCAGGCTGTGCCGAGTTGCATAGGGAACGTTAGGCGCAATCGTCGGCTACCTCTAGTGTGGTTTGATAGGTTTAGGGATTGCGGTCAGCAGAGTTCCCACGTCTCAGAGCTCGTCCTATATTATCAGTAACTATCAGGTCTTTCCGTGTGCTCTTATCCACCAGGTCCATTATTGTCCTGACCACCAGGTCATAACAGTACAGGTGGCCGTCTTTGTCACGGGATGTGCGTTCTTTTGTGCAGTCCTGTGGGACTTGTGCTCGGGCTAAGCCCTGCTGTTCTCGTGCCAGTGGGTTGCTTTTGCCCTTGCCGGTCCCGAAGAGGCCCTGGACGCATATTTCTATGGATTTTATTTCGGATCTCCCCGTCTCTCAAAAGATGTCGGTCATTTGGGTGGTTTGTGATCGCTTTTCTAAGATGGTCCATTTGGTACCCTTGTCTAAATTGCCTTCCTCCTCTGATTTTGTGCCACTATTTTTCCAGCATGTGGTTCGTTTACATGGTATCCCGGAGAACATCGTTTCTGACAGAGGTTCCCAGTTTGTTTTGAGGTTTTGGCGATCTTTTTGTGCTAGGATGGGCATTGATTTGTCTTTTTCCTCGGCTTTCCATCCTCAGACAAATGGCCAAACCGAACGAACTAATCAGACTTTGGAAACATATCTGAGATGCTTTGTTTCTGCTGATCAGGATGATTGGGTGTCCTTTTTGCCATTGGCTGAGTTCGCCCTTAATAATCGGGCCAGCTCGGCTACTTTGGTTTCACCGTTTTTCTGCAATTCTGGTTTCCATCCGCGTTTCTCTTCAGGGCAGGTTGAGTGTTCGGACTGTCCTGGTGTAGATACTGTGGTGGATAGGTTGCAGCAGATTTGGACTCATGTGGTGGACAATTTGACATTGTCCCAGGAGAAGGCTCAACGTTTCGCTAACCGCCGGCGTTGTGTGGGTCCCCGACTTCGTGTTGGGGATTTGGTTTGGTTGTCGTCTCGTTATGTTCCTATAAAGGTTTCCTCTCCTAAGTTTAAGCCTCGTTTCATTGGTCCGTATAAGATTTCTGAGGTTATCAATCCTGTGTCATTTCGTTTGGCCCTTCCTGCTTCTTTTGCCATCCATAATGTGTTCCATAGGTCATTGTTGCGGAGATACGTGGCGCCTGTGGTTCCATCCGTTGATCCTCCTGCCCCGGTGTTGGTTGAGGGGGAGTTGGAGTATGTGGTGGAGAAGATTTTGGATTCTCGTATTTCGAGATGGAAACTCCAGTACCTGGTCAAGTGGAAGGGTTATGGTCAGGAAGATAATTCCTGGGTTTTTGCCTCTGATGTTCATGCTGCCGATCTGGTTTGTGCCTTTCATTTGGCTCGTCCTGGTCGGCCTGGGGGCTCTGGTGAGGGTTCGGTGACCCCTCCTCAAGGGGGGGGTACTGTTGTGAGTTCTGTTGTCGGGCTCCCTCCTGTGGTCATGAATGGTACTTCGGCTGGTTCTGTCCATGGACTTTCTCTGGTAGCTGTGGGTGTTTCTGAGTTTCCTTCCTCAGGTGACGAGGTTAATTCGTTAGCTGGCTGCTCTATTTAACTCCACTTAGATCTTTGCTCCAGGCCACCTGTCAATGTTCCAGTATTGGTCTAGTTCACTCCTGGATCGTTCTTGTGACCTGTCTTCCCAACTGAAGCTAAGTGACTGCTTGTTTTTCTCTGGTTTGCTATTTTTCTGTCCAGCTTGCTATTTCGATTGTTCTTGCTTGCTGGAAGCTCTGGGACGCAGAGGGAGCGCCTCCGCACTGTGAGTCGGTGCGGAGGGTCTTTTTGCGCCCTCTGCGTGGTCTTTTTGTAGGTTTTTGTGCTGACCGCAAAGTAACCTTTCCTATCCTCGGTCTGTTCAGTAAGTCGGGCCTCACTTTGCTAAATCTATTTCTTCTCTGTGTTTGTATTTTCATCTTTACTCACAGTCATTATATGTGGGGGGCTGCCTTTTCCTTTGGGGAATTTCTCTGAGGCAAGGTAGGCTTAATTTTTCTATCTTCAGGGCTAGCTAGTTTCTTAGGCTGTGCCGAGTTGCATAGGGAGCGTTAGGCGCAATCCACGGCTATTTCTAGTGTGGTTGATAGGATTAGGGCTTGCGGTCAGCAGAGTTCCCATGTCCCAGAGCTCGTCCTATATTATCAGTAACTATCAGGTCTTTCCGTGTGCTCTTATCCACCAGGTCCATTATTGTCCTGACCACCAGGTCATAACAGTACAGGTGGCCGTCTTTGTCACGGGATGTGCGTTCTTTTGTGCAGTCCTGTGGGACTTGTGCTCGGGCTAAGCCCTGCTGTTCTCGTGCCAGTGGGTTGCTTTTGCCCTTGCCGGTCCCGAAGAGGCCCTGGACGCATACTTCTATGGATTTTATTTCGGATCTCCCCGTCTCTCAAAAGATGTCGGTCTTTGGGTGGTTTGTGATCGCTTTTCTAAGATGGTCCATTTGGTACCCTTGTCTAAATTGCCTTCCTCCTCTGATTTGGTGCCACTATTTTTCCAGCATGTGGTTCGTTTACATGGTATCCCAGAGAACATCGTTTCTGACAGAGGTTCCCAGTTTGTTTTGAGGTTTTGGCGATCTTTTTGTGCTAGGATGGGCATTGATTTGTATTTTTCCTTGGCTTTCCATCTTCAGACAAATGGCCAAACCGAACGAACTAATCAGACTTTGGAAACATATCTGAGATGCTTTGTTTCTGCTGATCAGGATGATTGGGTGTCCTTTTTGCCGTTGGCTGAGTTCGCCCTTAATAATCGGGCCAGCTCGGCTACTTTGGTTTCGCCGTTTTTCTGCAATTCTGGTTTCCATCCGCGTTTCTCTTCAGGGCAGGTTGAGTCTTCGGACTGTCCTGGTGTAGATACTGTGGTGGATAGGTTGCAGCAGATTTGGACTCATGTGGTGGACAATTTGACATTGTCCCAGGAGAAGGCTCAACATTTCGCTAACCGCCGGCGTTGTGTGGGTCCCCGACTTCGTGTTGGGGATTTGGTTTGGTTGTCGTCTCGTTATGTTCCTATGAAGGTTTCCTCTCCTAAGTTTTAGCCTCATTTCATTGGTCCGTATAAGATTTCTGAGGTTATCAATCCTGTGTCATTTCGTTTGGCCCTTCCTGCTTCTTTTGCCATCCATAATGTGTTCCATAGGTCATTGTTGCGGAGATACGTGGCGCCTGTGGTTCCATCCGTTGATCCTCCTGCCCCGGTGTTGGTTGAGGGGGAGTTGGAGTATGTGGTGGAGAAGATTTTGGATTCTCGTATTTCGAGACGGAAACTCCAGTACCTGGTCAAGTGGAAGGGTTATGGTCAGGAAGATAATTCCTGGGTTTTTGCCTCTGATGTTCATGCTGCCGATCTGGTTCGTGCCTTTCATTTGGCTCATCCTGGTCGGCCTGTGGGCTCTGGTGAGGGTTCGGTGACCCCTCCTCAAAGGGGGGGGGTACTGTTGTGAGTTCTGTTGTCGGGCTCCCTCCTGTGGTCATGAATGGTACTTCGGCTGGTTCTGTCCATGGACTTTCTCTGGTAGCTGTGGGTGTTTCTGAGTTTCCTTCCTCAGGTGACGAGGTTAATTCGTTAGCTGGCTGCTCTATTTAACTCCACTTAGATCTTTGCTCCAGGCCACCTGTCAATGTTCCAGTATTGGTCTAGTTCACTCCTGGATCGTTCTTGTGACCTGTCTTCCCAGCTGAAGCTAAGTGACTGCTTGTTTTTCTCTGGTTTGCTATTTTTCTGTCCAGCTTGCTATTTCAATTGTTCTTGCTTGCTGGAAGCTCTGGGACGCAGAGGGAGCGCCTCCGCACCGTGAGTCGGTGCGGAGGGTCTTTTTGCGCCCTCTGCGTGGTCTTTTTGTAGGTTTTTGTGCTGACCGCAAAGTAACCTTTCCTATCCTCGGTCTGTTCAGTAAGTCGGGCCTCACTTTGCTAAATCTATTTCATCTCTGTGTTTGTATTTTCATCTTTACTCACAGTCATTATATGTGGGGGGCTGCCTTTTCCTTTGGGGAATTTCTCTGAGGCAAGGTAGGCTTAATTTTTCTATCTTCAGGGCTAGCTAGTTTCTTAGGCTGTGCCGAGTTGCATAGGGAGCGTTAGGCGCAATCCACGGCTATTTCTAGTGTGGTTGATAGGATTGGGGATTGCGGTCAGCAGAGTTCCCACGTCCCAGAGCTCGTCCTATATTATCAGTAACTATCAGGTCTTTCCGTGTGCTCTTATCCACCAGGTCCATTATTGTCCTGACCACCAGGTCATAACAATGTCCCATATCGCCATCCCTACGCGTTTCGCCCCCTCCCAGTATGGGGGCTCATCAGGGGATAATTTGGGATATAGCAGCAGTGGCTTGAATAGAAGATATGAGCATGTGGAGGTGACGATGCTATACTTATAGGTTCAAATTACCATAATTCATGTAAACTGTTGCCATTCGAAGAAGCTATATAGAGCCAATATAAGGGAAATGCCACTAGTCAGCGCTGCTATTACATTCAAAAGGTGCGCGCTTGTTTCACATCCTGTAGCGAGACATGGTCTCCATAGTTACATCCTGCCATCACATGACATTTCTAGCGCCAAATCACCCTCCGTAAGGTGGAGCACAGATGCGTCTCATTAACACAGACATGCGCAGTACACATTCCAAAGTCCTGCTTCAGCCATTCATCCCCTCGGCTGCATGTCATTTCCGGAGGTCGGATCTAATGATCCCCTGGTGGAACAATAATATGTCTCACCAGGAGGGGACATGCGCAGTGCGCGTTCCGCCAACCAATATGCACTCAGGCTGTGTGTGGAGCACCCGGCTCAGCTACATACCATCTATGAGGTCAGGTCCATTCCTACTTGGTGGAACACAGATGCGTCTCACCAAGGCGGACATGCGCAATGCACAGCGTTTCACCAGAGCGGACATGCGCAATGCACAGCCCACACAGCCCTATGCACACAAGCTATGCATAAGAATGACCGCCCACTAAGCTCAAGTATGTGTCATCTACGGAGGTGGCGTCTATTACTATCTGGTAGAACGCCAATACGTCTCACCAGGGCTGACAGGCACGGTGTGCAGTCCTCAGACAAATATACCCAGAGGCTGTATGTAAGAACAACACCGGAGCAGCCACCTCCCGACACTTAACCATGAGCGATCTTATATAATACAGGGCAGGACTATTTTGTAGCCGCCATAGACATACTGTATGTACAATGTTCTTTAAATAAGATATATATTAGGATGTTGCAACAGCCCTATAAGCATCAGATCCTAAACTGGTTCACCTCCACCAGGCATTTTTCTACTGTGTATCATGCTATACACTGAGGGACCTACATGCCCAGACTCATGAACGCCCTCAACCCTACATTGATGAAGGTACTACTACAGAGGTGAAGATACTCTGCAGTCTTTATAGACTAAAAGTTAGGCAGAAACTGGACTAAAAGAGTAGTCTACCGAAAAATAAAGCCCTTTACGTACAAACAGTCTATATGAAGCAGGTGTATGTCAATTGTTCATTAAGCCCACCAGGGCTCATACTCTCCATCCAAAAGATCCACCTGCATTCTCGCTGAAGGATCTTGTTATCCCAGTCACCCTGTCTGATTGAAGGGTAAACCACCTCAATGATCTTAAATGAGATACTGTCCATATCCCCGTTATGTACGGCGTTAACATGCCTTGCTAACGGGGAATCTCGTTTATGTCTTATGACTTCTAGATGTTCACCCATTCTGACCCTTAACTGTCGTTTGGTTTTACCCATGTAGTCCATGGGGCAGGGGCAAGTACAGACATATACAACACCTTCTGTTTTACAATTTCCAAATTGTCTATTTTTATATACCCTTTTTGTCACAGAGCTTTGAAAAGAACTAGATGGTGCAATGTACTTGCAAAAGCTACAGTGACCACATCTGAAGGTACCCAGTGATCTGTTGGCAAGCCATGTCTCTTTGGCTTTAGGTGGATTATAGTGGCTATTAACTACCATATCTCTAACAGATCTTCCTTTTCTATAGGTGACCGAGGGGTATGGGGAGATCCATTTATTCAAGTCCGGATCTGTTCTTAAGATCCCCCAGTGTTTTCTTAATATGCTCATGACCTTAACCTGCTGGTCATCGAATGTACCAATGAGTCTTGTTTTAGAGGTCTCATTCTCTCTTGCCCGCGGGTCAAGCAAAGTAGCTCTCTCCATAGTTCTAGCATATTTTGCTTGACGTTTTTGCAGCACTATTTTGCTGCCCTGTTTTTAGGTTTTTTGTTTTTTCACTTTTTTCACTTGTTAGTGTGACCTAGGTCTTTGTGTGTGTATGATGTTGGGGTTCGGGCATGGGTAGTTGGTAGGGCCCAGCGAGGGCAAGAAGGGACAGTCTACGTGGAGCGGGGGTGCCACATCGAATTTTAGGGTGCCAACCTCCGCTGTTAGGAAGGTGTGAGCTCTATTAGGGCCACTAACAGGGACTGTGTCAGGAATATTTTTTCTTCATCTAAAGAGTTCCTGTGGTATGTTTACTATTTTTTCTACCCCGTTCGGATCTAGGTGTTTTTGATGTCGGTGGTCATTACGTATTTAACTATTTATTAAGATTTTAATATTACTCATTAAAAATATATTTTTTAGGATATTGTTGTTTTTTTTGGTTGTTTGATATTCGGGAGAAGTCTTGGAGGCGATTGGGTGAGGAGCGAATAAGCGTGGAGGAGAGGAGGAGGTCTTGGGAGGACCGGAGATTACGTGAGGGAAGATATTGAGAGATTAGTGTGGAAATATACAGAGGAGAAAGGTTATGGATGGCTTTGTAGGTCAGTGTTAGCAGTTTACTGAAAAAATCCGGCACTCCAAAAAAGATAATTATATTTTATTGATTATAAATCCAGTTTTCAGCTATCACGTAACGTTTCGGCCAATTATGGCCTTCATCAGACTAGGATACAAATAAAAAATATAACAAAATTTTACAAACAACATCACTCCATAATGTATAAAATAAAAAAACAAAAAAACAAATACACAATAAGAGAACAATTTCTATCTCATACTGTACATATTTTATCATATAGCAAAAAAGGCCTTGTATCACCAAGGTGATAATGATGTCCATAATTAACAAAAAGAACAGTCAGCGGAAGTGGTTTTACATAATGAACACAGAAATACTATATGTGGCCAATTTTCTTCAATTACAATTATCCTTTTCCTGGAATCACTCCACTTTAATCACCTGTACTCTCAATAATGTACAAAATATCCAAGAAAAAATATATACAAGAAAGAAAAAACTTCATATGAAAACCAAAATATAAATATAAAAAGAAAAAAGTATTATTTCATACATTACACCTATGTAGAATCCTACTAAATACTAATAGTCCCTAAGGGAGACATATAAATGCTTACCGCAATATGCAGAGCTTGTATAGACCACCATAAGTGTACTAAATGTGACTCCGTCAGGAGTTCTATAAGAGAAAGACACAGCAGTCCAATCAGTAAAAGAAAAAGCGAAAGTGAAACTAAGAAAAATAAGAAAAATAAACCACCGGCCAGTATCCAAAGGTTGTGGACTAACTACATCAGAACCCAAAGAGGGGGCTTACCGCAAGTGTGTCCGGTGAATCACAGCAGTAATCCGCGGTGTGCGGTGAAAGGAATGTCTGTGCACCCTTCCTTGTGAATCCCCGCGTTAAGTAACCCTCAACCCGGAAATGACATCAGTGAAGAGCGGCTGAACCGCTTAATGGAACGCATAGAACGAGGCGGCGCTACCGGAAATACGTCACTGTAATGAAAAAAAGCCGTACTCCTCCCGGGGAACGAGAACCAGGAGAGCAATTAAACGGTGAATATAATAGTGCACTGCGGAAGTCCCCAGAGTAGGTGCAGCAATAAAACTAACGCTGGAACGTGCAGGCCAGGTAAGTATAATGTGAAAATAGGAAATCAAGCGGCAGCCTAGAAGAAAATAAAAAGAAAGAAGCAAATGAATAATAAGAATGAACATGAATAAACATTCAATACGAATCATATTATACATGGTTCCCTATATATCGATAACATATATCACCAACTGTAATGGTTCAATTAGTATTAATAGAGACAGGAGGGAATAAAGGACAAAAAAGAAAAAAAGAAAAAAGAAAAAATGCCACATTACATGTCTCCAAGTCAGAGTATCCAAATTAATTCTGTTCCTTACTATTATCCTGAATGGAAATATACCTTAATCATTAATTTTAATCATTAACTCCTAAGTTTTAAAAGAGACCTGAGAGATTATAATCCCTATTCAAGCCTTTAGGCTCCAAACTTTGTAACGAGTAAATCCAGAAGGCCTCCCTCTGCAATAATTTCTTACGTAAATTGCCCCCTCTCCTATTTAAAGACACCTGTTCCAGTACCAGAAATCGTAATTGAGCCACTGAGTGACCTGCTTCGCGGAAATGATTTGGAATAGGAAGATGATATTTCCCACAACGGATATCCGACTTATGATGTGAGATACGTTCTTTAATAGCTTGGGTGGTCTCACCCACATACATTTTGCCGCAAGGACATTTTATGGCATACACCACATCTTTAGAATTGCAAGTGAAAAATCCTTGAATCGGAATATCCGAACCTGTCTGAGGATGGGAAATTTTTGGTCCTTTCAATACATTCGCGCATTGTGCGCACTGCAAACAAGGAAAAGTACCTTTCTGTGAAGTTTGTAAAAAAAGCTTGTCGTGAAACCTTAAGACGTGAGCCAATGTCTGCTCTAACAATACTGTTTTTTAAATTGCTGGGCCGCCTAAAACAAGGTAAAAAAGGAGCCTGAAACTCCGGTATGTCTGGAAAACTCTCCTGTAATATGTGCCAATGTCTGCGGATCTTACTATGTAATTTATACATATAAGGGTGGAACGTATGTACTAGTGGGATTCTTACTGAAGATCTAGTATTACTATCCCTACTTACATTTCTGCGACTTTGATCTAAAATGCGATGTGGGTAGCCTCTCTGCAAGAACTTGGCCTCCATCTCGTCCAACCGTTGAGAACATAAGGTACTATCACTCACTATTCTACGTACTCTCTCAAATTGAGATTGAGGAATCGACCTCTTAACAGCTTTGGGGTGGCAACTTTGATATAACAAAAGATTATTGCGGTCCGTATCCTTCACATAGAGATCTATTATCAGAGTACCATCTGACTTTTGAATGACCTTGGTGTCCAAAAAGTTAATTTCCATGCGATCAAATTTTAAAGTAAAAGAAAGTTCAGGCCAGAACGAATTGATCTGGTCAAAAAACTCCTGTAAGCTCTCACCTGTACCTTTCCATAAACAGAACACATCGTCGATGTATCTACGCCATAATATACAATGGGACTTAAATAATGCATTACTGTATATGTAATCCGACTCAAAAACCGACATGAAGCAGTTAGCATAGGGTGGGGCCACATTGGACCCCATTGCCGAACCTTGGGTCTGCACATAGAAGGTGTCTTCAAAAATAAAGAAATTTTCTGTTAGAACTATTTCCAATAATTCCAATAAGAAAGAAATTACATTGGGTTCCATATGGGAATTGATAAGAACCTGCCTAGTCGCACTCATCCCTTTAGTGTGTTGAATGGAAGTATATAAATTATTTACATCTAATGTAACTAAAAGAGTATCTTCCGGTAATTTACCCAATTCACTAATGATTTGTAAGAAGGCTCCTGTGTCTAACAAAAAGGCTGGTGTTTTTTTGATAAGTGGTGTCAATACTTTTTCCAATAAAATAGACAATGGTGATAAAATTGAGTCCGTAGACGCCACTATTGGCCTACCAGGAGGTCTCTCTAAATTTTTATGAATTTTGGGTAAAACATAAAACACTGGGATAATTGGATATTCATTAGTCAAAAATTCTTTAGTTTTCTTATCTATAATCCCTGTCGATAATGCTTCGTCCAGTAGTATCATTATTTTATTTCTAATAGACGGAGTAGGATTATTAGTGAGTGGCTGATAAATATCTCTATTCGCTAGTTGTGATAAGATTTCTGAACGATAGAAAGCATGGTCCATAATGACAATTGCACCCCCCTTATCCGCAGCCTTTATCACTATATCTCTATCCTCCATTAATGTCTTGAGAGCCATTCGTTCCGTTTGTCCCAAATTGGATCTAAACATGAAATCTCCTCTTACAATCTGTTTACAAAAATTAGTAACTTCCTTATCAATCAATGTTATAAAAGTCTCTACTGGTGCACAGCTCTTAGGTGGTGAAAAATTACTACGTAGTTTTAAACCCAGATCTTTCAGATTAATAGGTGTAGCCTGAGTTACTACAGCCTGTGTAGTCATGGGTGTTTGTTCACAGAAGTATGCTTTTAATCTTAAATTTCTGTAAAACCTCTCTAGATCTACATTCAACTGAAAAGCATTAAATTTATACGTCGGACAGAATGATAACCCCTTTTCCAACAGACGTAATTGTGATGTGTTTAATGACTTATTGGATATATTAATCACTAAATTGGACTCATTACCTGAGACCTCGTGTTCATGGTGTGACGATTTGTCTCTGAAACATTGGCCACCCCTCCTCGCCCTTTTCGTGTGTTGTATCTCCGACCTTGGCCTAAAAAAGACCGCTGGAAGTCCATACGTTCATTATCTGAACTTGAGGCCGAAGAACCATCCGTATATCTGTATCCTCGGTAATTCGGACGGAAGGAGGGATTTTGCCATCTATACACTCGTTTTTGTAGATAATCCTGGGTGTCTCGTATAAATTTCTGTCGTTTACGTTTTTCTGTTTCCTTCCTGAAGTTATCCACGTTCTCCTTCGTACGAGTTTTTACTGAGTCAAATTCTTCTTTTGATAATGAGTCTTTCAGCTGAGTTTCGATACTGGAGACTTTATCCTGGCTATTTTTAATTTCTTTATTCAACTGATCCAAGGTCAAAGTCATTAGGTCTACTGAGCATTTATTTAGTATCTGCTCAAATCTAGAGCAGAAATCAGAATTGTCTTGAAATAAAGTGGGTCGCAATGATACTCGAAGACCTCTCGGAATTCGTTGAGTCTTAATGTATTCAGCTATAGTAATACTATGTAGCTCCAAACTCACCAAATGACGGGTTTCTCTCTCTAGGTCTCGTGATTTGAATTCACTGCCTGAGACTTGTAAAAAATCACTACTCGCAGTGACCTGTGAAACAATATTAGCCACTTCCGTTTCACTGTAAGAAAAACTGACTGCAGACATATTCCAATTTCTCCACTTCAATAAATCCAAGAAGAATTCCTTACAAACAGAAAAAAGGATCCAAAAATAAGGGTGCTCGTTTTTCTTACAGTGAAACGGAAGTGGCTAATATTGTTTCACAGGTCACTGCGAGTAGTGATTTTTTACAAGTCTCAGGCAGTGAATTCAAATCACGAGACCTAGAGAGAGAAACCCGTCATTTGGTGAGTTTGGAGCTACATAGTATTACTATAGCTGAATACATTAAGACTCAACGAATTCCGAGAGGTCTTCGAGTATCATTGCGACCCACTTTATTTCAAGACAATTCTGATTTCTGCTCTAGATTTGAGCAGATACTAAATAAATGCTCAGTAGACCTAATGACTTTGACCTTGGATCAGTTGAATAAAGAAATTAAAAATAGCCAGGATAAAGTCTCCAGTATCGAAACTCAGCTGAAAGACTCATTATCAAAAGAAGAATTTGACTCAGTAAAAACTCGTACGAAGGAGAACGTGGATAACTTCAGGAAGGAAACAGAAAAACGTAAACGACAGAAATTTATACGAGACACCCAGGATTATCTACAAAAACGAGTGTATAGATGGCAAAATCCCTCCTTCCGTCCGAATTACCGAGGATACAGATATACGGATGGTCCTTCGGCCTCAAGTTCAGATAATGAACGTATGGACTTCCAGCGGTCTTTTTTAGGCCAAGGTCGGAGATACAACACACGAAAAGGGCGAGGAGGGGTGGCCAATGTTTCAGAAACAAATCGTCACACCATGAACACGAGGTCTCAGGTAATGAGTCCAATTTAGTGATTAATATATCCAATAAGTCATTAAACACATCACAATTACGTCTGTTGGAAAAGGGGTTATCATTCTGTCCGACGTATAAATTTAATGCTTTTCAGTTGAATGTAGATCTAGAGAGGTTTTACAGAAATTTAAGATTAAAAGCATACTTCTGTGAACAAACACCCATGACTACACAGGCTGTAGTAACTCAGGCTACACCTATTAATCTGAAAGATCTGGGTTTAAAACTACGTAGTAATTTTTCACCACCTAAGAGCTGTGCACCAGTAGAGACTTTTATAACATTGATTGATAAGGAAGTTACTAATTTTTGTAAACAGATTGTAAGAGGAGATTTCATGTTTAGATCCAATTTGGGACAAACGGAACGAATGGCTCTCAAGACATTAATGGAGGATAGAGATATAGTGATAAAGGCTGCGGATAAGGGGGGTGCAATTGTCATTATGGACCATGCTTTCTATCGTTCAGAAATTTTATCACAACTAGCGAATAGAGATATTTATCAGCCACTCACTAATAATCCTACTCCGTCTATTAGAAATAAAATAATGATACTACTGGACGAAGCATTATCGACAGGGATTATAGATAAGAAAACTAAAGAATTTTTGACTAATGAATATCCAATTATCCCAGTGTTTTATGTTTTACCCAAAATTCATAAAAATTTAGAGAGACCTCCTGGTAGGCCAATAGTGGCGTCTACGGACTCAATTTTATCACCATTGTCTATTTTATTGGAAAAAGTATTGACACCACTTATCAAAAAAACACCAGCCTTTTTGTTAGACACAGGAGCCTTCTTACAAATCATTAGTGAATTGGGTAAATTACCGGAAGATACTCTTTTAGTTACATTAGATGTAAATAATTTATATACTTCCATTCAACACACTAAAGGGATGAGTGCGACTAGGCAGGTTCTTATCAATTCCCATATGGAACCCAATGTAATTTCTTTCTTATTGGAATTATTGGAAATAGTTCTAACAGAAAATTTCTTTATTTTTGAAGACACCTTCTATGTGCAGACCCAAGGTTCGGCAATGGGGTCCAATGTGGCCCCACCCTATGCTAACTGCTTCATGTCGGTTTTTGAGTCGGATTACATATACAGTAATGCATTATTTAAGTCCCATTGTATATTATGGCGTAGATACATCGACGATGTGTTCTGTTTATGGAAAGGTACAGGTGAGAGCTTACAGGAGTTTTTTGACCAGATCAATTCGTTCTGGCCTGAACTTTCTTTTACTTTAAAATTTGATCGCATGGAAATTAACTTTTTGGACACCAAGGTCATTCAAAAGTCAGATGGTACTCTGATAATAGATCTCTATGTGAAGGATACGGACCGCAATAATCTTTTGTTATATCAAAGTTGCCACCCCAAAGCTGTTAAAAGGTCGATTCCTCAATCTCAATTTGAGAGAGTACGTAGAATAGTGAGTGGTACCTTATGTTCTCAACGGTTGGACGAGATGGAGGCCAAGTTCTTGCAGAGAGGCTACCCACATCGCATTTTAGATCAAAGTCGCAGAAATGTAAGTAGGGATAGTAATACTAGATCTTCAGTAAGAATCCCACTAGTACATACGTTCCACCCTTATATGTATAAATTACATAGTAAGATCCGCAGACATTGGCACATATTACAGGAGAGTTTTCCAGACATACCGGAGTTTCAGGCTCCTTTTTTACCTTGTTTTAGGCGGCCCAGCAATTTAAAAAACAGTATTGTTAGAGCAGACATTGGCTCACGTCTTAAGGTTTCACGACAAGCTTTTTTTACAAACTTCACAGAAAGGTACTTTTCCTTGTTTGCAGTGCGCACAATGCGCGAATGTATTGAAAGGACCAAAAATTTCCCATCCTCAGACAGGTTCGGATATTCCGATTCAAGGATTTTTCACTTGCAATTCTAAAGATGTGGTGTATGCCATAAAATGTTCTTGCGGCAAAATGTATGTGGGTGAGACCACCCAAGCTATTAAAGAACGTATCTCACATCATAAGTCGGATATCCGTTGTGGGAAATATCATCTTCCTATTCCAAATCATTTCCGCGAAGCAGGTCACTCAGTGGCTCAATTACGATTTCTGGTACTGGAACAGGTGTCTTTAAATAGGAGAGGGGGCAATTTACGTAAGAAATTATTGCAGAGGGAGGCCTTCTGGATTTACTCGTTACAAAGTTTGGAGCCTAAAGGCTTGAATAGGGATTATAATCTCTCAGGTCTCTTTTAAAACTTAGGAGTTAATGATTAAAATTAATGATTAAGGTATATTTCCATTCAGGATAATAGTAAGGAACAGAATTAATTTGGATACTCTGACTTGGAGACATGTAATGTGGCATTTTTTCTTTTTTTCTTTTTTGTCCTTTATTCCCTCCTGTCTCTATTAATACTAATTGAACCATTACAGTTGGTGATATATGTTATCGATATATAGGGAACCATGTATAATATGATTCGTATTGAATGTTTATTCATGTTCATTCTTATTATTCATTTGCTTCTTTCTTTTTATTTTCTTCTAGGCTGCCGCTTGATTTCCTATTTTCACATTATACTTACCTGGCCTGCACGTTCCAGCGTTAGTTTTATTGCTGCACCTACTCTGGGGACTTCCGCAGTGCACTATTATATTCACCGTTTAATTGCTCTCCTGGTTCTCGTTCCCCGGGAGGAGTACGGCTTTTTTTCATTACAGTGACGTATTTCCGGTAGCGCCGCCTCCTTCTATGCGTTCCATTAAGCGGTTCAGCCGCTCTTCACTGATGTCATTTCCGGGTTGAGGGTTACTTAACGCGGGGATTCACAAGGAAGGGTGCACAGACATTCCTTTCACCGCACACCGCGGATTACTGCTGTGATTCACCGGACACACTTGCGGTAAGCCCCCTCTTTGGGTTCTGATGTAGTTAGTCCACAACCTTTGGATACTGGCCGGTGGTTTATTTTTCTTATTTTTCTTAGTTTCACTTTCGCTTTTTCTTTTACTGATTGGACTGCTGTGTCTTTCTCTTATAGAACTCCTGACGGAGTCACATTTAGTACACTTATGGTGGTCTATACAAGCTCTGCATATTGCGGTAAGCATTTATATGTCTCCCTTAGGGACTATTAGTATTTAGTAGGATTCTACATAGGTGTAATGTATGAAATAATACTTTTTTCTTTTTATATTTATATTTTGGTTTTCATATGAAGTTTTTTCTTTCTTGTATATATTTTTTCTTGGATATTTTGTACATTATTGAGAGTACAGGTGATTAAAGTGGAGTGATTCCAGGAAAAGGATAATTGTAATTGAAGAAAATTGGCCACATATAGTATTTCTGTGTTCATTATGTAAAACCACTTCCGCTGACTGTTCTTTTTGTTAATTATGGACATCATTATCACCTTGGTGATACAAGGCCTTTTTTGCTATATGATAAAATATGTACAGTATGATATAGAAATTGTTCTCTTATTGTGTATTTGTTTTTTTGTTTTTTTATTTTATACATTATGGAGTGATGTTGTTTGTAAAATGTTGTTATATTTTTTATTTGTATCCTAGTCTGATGAAGGTCATAATTGGCCGAAACGTTACGTTATAGCTGAAAACTGGATTTATAATCAATAAAATATAATTATCTTTTTTGGAGTGCCGGATTTTTTCAGTGGCTGGATATAGGGGTGGCATCCCTTTTCTGAGCACCCTATTTTAAAGGAGGAGTGACGTGATAGAATCTTCAAATTTGAGTGTTAGCAGTTTAAACTGGATACGCTGGGAAATTGGGAGCCAGTGAAGGGATTTGCAAAGAGGTGAAGCAGGAGTGTAGCGAGGAGAGAGATTAATTAGTCGGGCAGCAGAGTTAAGGATGGACTGGAGGGGTGCGAGAGTGTTAGAAGGTAGGCCACAGAGGAGTATGTTGCAGTAGTCAAGGCGGTAGATGATAGGGCATGCACGAGCATTTTGGTAGAGTGTGGGTTGAGGAAAGGACGGATTCTGGAAATATTTTTGAGCTGGAGGCGACAGGTGGAGAGCTTGGATGTGCGGTTTGAAGGACAGGGCAGAGTCAAGGGTTACTCCGAGGCAGCGGATTTTGGGGACAGGGGAAAGTGTGATTTCATTTATTTTGATAGATAGATCAGGTAGGGAAGATATGCGTGATGGAGGAAAGATAATGAGTTCAGATTTGTCCACATTGAGCTTGAGGAAGCGAGAGGAGAAGAAGGAGGATATGGCCGATAGACACTCTGGGATTCTGGAGAGCAGAGAGGTGACATCTGGGCCAGAGAGGTAGATCTGAGTGTCATCGGCATATAGATGGTACTGGAAGCCATAGGACCTTATGAGTTGTCACAGGCCGAGTGTATAGATTGAGAAGAATAAGGGTCCTAGGACAGAGCCTTGGGGGACTCCAACAGAGAGGGGGCGAGATGAAGAGGTAGTATGGGAGTAGGAAACGCTAAATGTGCGGTTGGCAAGGTATGAGGAGATCCAAGATAGGACAACGTCTTTGACACCAAAAGAAGAGAGGATCTGTAGTAGGAGGCAGTGGTCAACTGTGTCGAAGGCAGAGGACAGGTCTAGGAGGAGGAGTATAGAGAATTGTCTGTTAGCTTTGGCTGTAAGTAAGTTGTTAGTAATTTTGGTCAGGGCAGTCTCAGTGGAATGGTGGGGACGGAAACCAGATTGTAGGTTGTCGGAGAGAGAGTTAGATGCAAAGTGAGAGGAAAGTTCAGCATGGACATGCTGCTCAAGGAGTTTGGAAGCAAATGGGAGCAAAGATATGGGGCGATAGCTGGACATAGCGCTTGGGTCAAGGGATGGCTTTTTGAGGATAGGTGAGATTGTGGCATGTTTGAAGGCAGAAGGGAAGGTACCAGAAGTTAGTGAAAGCTTGAAGAGATGGGTTAGGGATGGGGGATGGGATTAGTGTGGTGGTGAGGTTGGGGAGGAGATGGGGTCAAGTGCACAAGTGGTGAGGTGTGATTTGGAGAGAAGATGAGCAAGCTCTCCTTCAGAGATTTTGGAGAGTGAAGTTATGGGGTTTGGGCATTGGTCTGGCATACAAAGGGGTTGAGGTGGTTGGACAACAAAGACTTGCCTTGTTTGGTCTATCTTATTTTTGAAGTGCGTGGCAAAGTCCTCGGCAACAATTAGGGGACTCGGAGGGGGCAGTGGTGGGCGGAGGAGGGAGTTAAAAGTGTTGAACAACTGTTTGGGGTTGTGGGATAAGGAAGATAGGAAGGTTGTGAAGTAGGTTTGTTTATCAGAGGTGAGAGCTGATTTGAATGCCAGTGTTGCTTGTTTGAGTGCAGTGAAATGGGGTTAAGCTGCAGGTTAAAACCGTTCTGAACCAGCCTCCTGGCAGCATTCAACTTCCAATCATAGGGGTGGCGCCGCCGCGTTTAACGTCACTGCTCTGCTTATAGAGTGTGAAAGGGTATGGCCTCAAAGGTGGCATAGTTATCAGTGAAAATTCCCTATGTTGTACTTCATGCACTATAATCAAGGTCCTGCTTGACAGTCAACCCAAAAACAAAGGTTGGTGCTTTGTTGTGCTGCTTATTGTCCTACAATTTGCACTAAATGTGATGAGTACAGATTTAGATATTTTTGTACTTTTAATGTACTTTCGTGACTCAGCTTTGTGTAATGAATAATCTTAAACTTCCTTTTGAAAAATCCCGTAATAAACATATCATTTATAAAATCCTTTTACTGCAATAAAATCACAAGCATTGAACTAATGCTGCCCTAATTGTAGCATCACCGGGCTATGATGTATGATGTTTTTCTGACAAATATCCGTTTGGCTTCCCTGCATATACAATTAAGCTAGCTTCTCTAATGTCCTTTTAATATTTAATTTTTACTTTACTACATTTCTATTACATTATAGATATTATACCATATTTCATATTATTCATAGTATAATTAATTTTCCGATAATACATTTTCCAATGTGCTCATTTTCCTAGGTTCAGTTTCCAAGTGACCTGACCCACTAAGTTTTCATTTATTTTTACATTTAGCCCATTTATGAGATATTTTATATATTTAAATGTATAGTAATGTTTCCATGATAATTACTTTCTCGGGAGCAGCAAAGTGACCTGATCTCCATCTCCCTCTACTCCCTTGACTAAAAGCTAAATGTTGAACATTCACTATCAAAAGATGTTGCAATGTGACTGCATGTGATGATTATGAAATGCAGAGTAACACCTGTGTCAGCTCTGTGATGGCTAAACTGTAAATTAAAGTCTAGGGATGTCTAATTCTCACGTTTCAGCCACTGTACCAAGAGGTGACCTTTACTACAAAGTATGTTAATGTCACATATTCCCAAGTAGTCACTGACTGGCAGCTTGCATCTAGTAAGAAAATCATGGTTAAAGATAGATCAGGGTTATATATAAGAGGGCTTCACAATGAGGGTCATAGTCAGGAGAAAGCCAAGGTTCACAAATCAAGAGAGGTGGAAGAAGTCCCAGTATGGCAGGCAGTTAAGAATAGTCAAGAGGTCAATTCAATCAAAAGGCAATCTGGTTGAGAGCAGTCAAGAGGACAATTCAACTAAGGGCAATCCAAGTTCTGAGTTAGAAAAGGAGTTGGGTTACATTAATGTATTTTATACTCACCAGGTAAACCTAAAATAATACTTGAAATGCAAAAAAATGCACGCTGGCACTTTTAAATGGCCAACCAGCTAAGTGAAACTCATCATTGCTTCTACATAATGAATTTGAAATCTATCTTCCATCTATATTGGCTCTATTAATGGGTGTACAGATTTGTACTCCTGATGAACCTCATTATATGAGAGGGGAAACGATTCGACAAGCTTTGATCATCTTGGGTGCGGAATTTAGTATAATCTCAGATAAGTATTGTGAATGATAATGTTTGCTATACGATGCAATAATATTTTGCTACATCATTAATTGAAAACAATAACCAAGGATAAGTATTTTGTGCACTATATTAGCTAATCTCAGCTTGGGGTGTTACTATTGCTCTTTTTTTGTGTAAATCAGTTTTATTTATATCACAAATATATATACATATCAAATTGCAATGGTAGCGTATAGATATAACTTAAGGCTACATTTGGCTTTTAGTACTATATCCAGTATCCAGGAGAAAATACAATAAACTTATCCATATAAACCAATATTTTGACTCCTTTGTCATCATTGACTAGATTCAAATACAATGCTAGTATAAGGTAACGAAATTGCTTCTTGTTCAAAACTATAACAAAAATTTAACCAATAAAAAGAATTAATGGACTAGAGAAAGAAAGTGAGAAAGAACAGAGAGAGAAGAGACAAGTGGGTAAGGGGGGGGGGTAAGGAGGGGAGGGGGCAACGGCTTCCGCCATCTCGCCCAGCCCAGTCTATAATTAATATTAAAATATACTTGAACACTGATCAAGAAGTACATGACCGATAAAAACAATGGTGTATCACAGGAATTAGCTAATCCAAGTGGTCAGTTCTGTGGTTTCTCTAAATACTATCCAGGGGGTCCATACGTTTAGTACTTTCTCCAGGGTTCCCGTGTCCTGACCAACTAGTTGCTACATTCTAGAGAGATGGTTCAGCTCTGCTACCAACTCAGCTTTTGATGGGGAAATCGATTGCTTCCAGTAGCGGGGAATTAAATTGCGCGCAGCTGTCAATAAATGTCTGAGGAGGCCTTTCTTAAATCTGGCTATAGAGAGATCACAAATAGATAGTAGAGCCACCTATATTGTAGGACGAATTTTGTACAGGGATAACTTGTTATGAAGATCAAAGACATCCTCCCAAAACCCCCTAATGGGCGGGCAAGACCACCAAATATGTGTGTATGAACCCTTCTCTCTCCAACACCTCCAGCACATATCTGGAGTGCTTGGGAACATGGAATGGATATTATCTGGGCTCTTGTACCAACAAGCCAAGAGTCTATAGCCTCTCTCTTGATAGTCTGCACATAACGAGGATCTAAATGTGTGAAGAAGGTTCCTATACCTGTCCTCCAGCGTTATCGGTTTGTTTAGGTCATTTTCCCATTTCAAAAAGAAAGCCGGAGGACCAGATATAGATACCTGGTGCCCCTGGAACATTTTATATAGAAGTGAAACTGTGTGCAATGGAGGGTCCCCATCCAGGCAAGCCAACTCAAAAGGAATAAGTGGTCGAAATAGGTCAACCTGTCTGGATATCTTAAGAATATAGCCTCTAATTTGTTCATAAAAAAGCCAAACCCCAGGAGGAATTTCCAACCCCTCAAAGAGGGATTGTAAGGGTTTTACAGATGCATGGGTAATGTAGTCATAGACTATTGGGTGGCTATCTTTGTGTTTAGGAAGGAATATAAATTTATTTAGGTCCGCGGGGAAGTCTGGGTTGTCAGACATTTGGGTCAAGGGACCTAGTATAGATGAAATGTTGAGCTTTAAATTATTGCATTTAACAAAGATAATCAAGTTTCTTGCAAGAAAGGAGAGACTCCCCCCCTGGTTCCCAGCTCCCCCACCCTGCCAGATGCTAACCTTGGGGTTATTTATTGAGACTTGCGACTCTAAGTCTACCCACTTTTTATTATGTCTATGATGGTATAAATCTAATAGGCAGGTTCCGAGAGAGGCATGATTGTAGAGCTGAAAGTTGGGAAGCCCCAATCCTCCTTTCTGTTTAGTTCTACTTAATAATTGATATGATAAGCGAGGACGCCTGCCCGACCATATATATCTTGTGATTGCTGTCTTGAGTCTGGAGAAGAAGGAGGCAGGCAGAACCATTGGGATGGTCTGAAAAAAATAGAGTAGGCGTGGTAATAAATCCATTTTAATTGTGTTAATCCTCCCAAGCCAGGACAGATGTAGTTTACTCCACTTCTCCAGATCAAGCTCTGCTCTACGAAGGGCCATTTTATGATTAATTTCGTATAGCTGTGACGACTTGACAGTCAAGCCTATACCCAAGTATCTGAGGGAATCAGAGCGCCATTTAAACGGGAAGGAGCGTATCTGAGTAGCTAGTGACGGAGATAAAGAAATATCCAATATCTCAGATTTATGTGAGTTTATTTTAAAATTGCTCAGTTGGCCAAAGCACTGCAATTCCGATAAAATATTAGGGATAGTGATTATAGGAGAGGTAATAAACATGAGTACATCGTCAGCAAAAAGTGCCAACTTGTGTTCTTCTGTGAGGATCTTCACACCCTTTATTGATGAATTATTGCGGATTGCGTTAGCCAAGTGTTCCATGGTTAATATATACAACAAAGGCGACAAGGGGCATCCCTATCTTGTACCATTTCGTATATGCAGGGAATCTGATAAGGAGCCATTAACTTTGATTTGTGCGGAGAGGACTCGTAAAGAGCCATGATGCTCCTCAACATTTTCCGTTTTAAACCAATACCCTCTAACGTTTGCTACATAAAATCCCAGCCCACCCTATCGAATGCCTTCTCGGCATCAATTGAGAGTATACACATAGGGTCACCTGTCCTGTTTGCTCTATCTTTCAAGGTAATGGATCTTATAGTGTTGTCTCTGGCTTCTCTTCCCGGGACGAACCCCACCTGATCTTGGTTTACCAGTTGAGGCAGGAGACAACGTAATCTTTTAGCGATCATTTTGGCATAAATTTTTACGTCTATATTGATGAGTGAAACAGGACGATAACTGCTACATAGGGAGGGATCCTTCTCTGGTTTCGGGATGACTGTTATATGTGCAGCTAAGGCCTGTGAGGGAAATGACCTCCCTGAAGCAACAAAGTTACAAGCGGCGAAGAATGGAGGGCCCAGTAAATCCGAAAATTGTTTATAAAATCCCGCTGAATAACCATCGGGACCAGGGCTTTTGCCTGGTTTCAGATCTCCAATTACTGAGGTGACCTCCTCTAATGAAAAGTCCTCCTCCAGACCCACCAGAGACTCCTCCGAAACCGCGGGCAACCTGTTTGATTGTATATATGATTTAATTTTGTCTTGGAACACATGTGTCGGGAGATCTTTAAAATTACCCTTTATATTATATAGGGGGTTATAATAATCATAAAAACTAGATAATATATCCCGTGAACTGTGTAATACTTTACCCTTAGCATTTTTAATGGATGAGATAAATGTTTGTGGGCCTCGTGGATGTAGAGCCCTTGCTAAAAATTTGCCACTTTTGTGACCTAGTTGATAGAAAGGACTCTTACTTTTCTCTCTGAGACAACGGGATTTCTGGTCTAAAATTGTAAGCAATTTTTGTCTGGCCGTGGATAAATCTGATAGGGTTACCGGGTAGAAGTCTTGTTTATGTTTTGTCTCGAGTTTAGAAATCTGAGCGGAGAGATCAGCTATCTCTGCTATACGGGCCTTTTTGAGGCGGGTACCATGCGAGATAAGAACACCTCTCAGGACACTCTTCAGAGCCTCCCATTTTATTGCAGGAGATGTGGGGTCTGAAGTGTGGTCCGCCACAAAGCCCTCTATAGAGCGTTTTACCTCTGAGGCGCAGACCGGATCTCGTAATCTAATCTAATTTTATTGAGAAATAGATGGGTGCGTGATCGGACCTCAGCATCGACCCCACCTCCGCCCCCACCCCCAAATCTAGCAGGGAATGGGATACAAAAAAATAATCAATTCTGCTATAAATGGAGTGTACCTGAGAATAGAAACTATAGTCCCTTGCGTCCGGATGGAGAGCCCTCCACACATCAACCAGTCGCATATCACTCATCTGCTTTCTCACCTTTTTGATAGCAGACAAGGGATAAGAGGTCTTACCCGTTGACACGTCGACTAAGGGGTTCATTGGAAGATTAAGGTCACCTTCGAGGATGATCGGCGAGGCGCCTGCAAAATTCTCCAGGAGCTTTTTACACGAGTAGCCAAATTTCTGCTGATCCTGGTTAGGGAAATAAACATTCGCCACGATAAGCTCACAAGATCTCCAAGCCAACTTCAAGAAAACAAATCTCCCCTCTGCATCGATCTTCGAATCAAGGACCTCTGGAAGAAAGGATTTATGAAAACCTATAGATACACCCTTAGACTTAGAATGGGGATTTGTGCTATGAAACCATTTCGGGTAATAAAAGGATGTACAATTAGGGGTCACACCCGTCTTAAAGTGGGTCTCCTGAAGTAACAGAACTGAGACATGTTGCTTATGGTTGGAGTATAGGATCTGTTTTCTCTTCTCTGGTATGTTTAGCCCCTTGGCATTAAAGGAGCAAAATTTAACTTCAGCCATAGTCAAGGTGTTGTTTGAGGGACTGATAGTACGAGAGCGGAAACCGGGCCCCTTGGACCTTCATTAGTAAATCCAGGGTAGGGAATGGGTTGAGGAGTTGAGAATTGGATATCACAGAAGGATAGGAAGAAAAGAGGACAAACAGTTTGAGAGTAGAAAAGGAGAGTTCAGAGTATGGTGAGTGTACACCTATAGGAAGAAGTCGTGACGTGGTGGTGTGTCCAGAGTCCACCATACACATCTATTTGAGTGAGGAAAAGCCGAGGGTTAGCTCCAACCTCCACCCACCACCCCCACGACCAAGGACAAGCAGTAAAACATAGCAAACAATATTTCAGGTCAGTTGAAATTAGAAAAAAAAAAGGGGGGAACCCCCCAACAACTAGTCCCTCTTGAATCAAAATTATGCTCTAACTACACAATGCTAACTGTATAGAGGGAGATTGGACCAACTAATCCTTAACATAAAAAACATTGGGATATCCACTAAAGTGAGAACTAACCGCACTACTAAGTATGGGCAAACCGAACACACCTCGGCCCAAAGGCCGGGTATCCTGTTGGAACATATGCGTGTCGGACAACAAACTTTGAATATCAGAGAAAGAACACGAGAGCCCCCTCAGGTTTGACAAGATGTTGAACCATTCTTCTTGTGTTGTTTAGAGTGAGGGGCTTTCAGCCATCTAGGTGGAATATCTGGTAGCTGAGAGGATCTTGGCCAATCGGGGAGCTCAGTCAGTGGTAGTTCAAAAGTTCCTAGAAAAGTGGCCAGATCTCACAAATTACGAAAAATTGCTGATTTCCCGCCTTTGAAGGCTATCAGTTGAAATGGATATCCCCATCTGTAAAGAATGTCTTTTTCTTTGAGGAAAGACAAAAGTGGTCGCAGAGCTTTTCTTAGCTGTAAGGTCCGCCTAGACAAGTCTGATATTATTAATATCTGTGCTCCACAGAAGGTAATAGTGCCTTTTTGTCTGGCGGCTGACATAATGGTTTCTTTGACTTTATAATAATGAATTCTGCAGATAACATCCCTAGGCCTGGAGTCTGATTGAGGTTTAGGTCCAAGATACCTGTGGATCTTGTCAAATTCTATAGAGCTTGCTCTTTTGTCATTTAAGATCTCCAGGAACAGTTTTTGGACTGTAATATCCAGCTCAGATGGGCTCACAGACTCCGGGAGACCACGTATTCTAATGTTATTACGTCTGTTACGGTTCTCCAGGTCCTCTAATCCTGTTGCTATATCCTCCAGCCTCATAGTGTGATTAGCTATAACCTCTCTGTGAGTTTGAAGTTCTTGCAAGATTAGTTCCTGAGATTTCTCAACATCCTCCCCTCTAGAGGTGAATTCTGACTTTAGGACCTGCAGTTCTTTATTATAAGAGTTTTCAATTCTGCTTGCAAATGCCTCCAGGTCATTTTTAGTGGGGAGAGTTCTAATAAATTTGCTAAGGTCTTGGATAGACAAATCATCAGGAAATTCTGAGTTATCGTCCCCCTCATATGTTGCTCTATCAGGGGAGCCACGGGAAGCTAAAGAGTCCTGTGAAGAGGAATGTTCTCCCGTAATCTTGGAGGAAGACTGGGATCTAGTATTTCTTTGTTGGTGTTTTGTGGTTATATAGCGATCCATGTCTTCTGATTGCACTTTAGGATCTAGAGGCTGACCAACAAGCCTTTTGGTTTTGCCCATGAATATAAATATATAAATATAAGTGGGCTTGATTTATTACATATGGCCGAGGGGGGGGGCACGTGGGGCAGGAGCAGCTACATCACGTAGCCTAGTCCCCCATCAGCAGACTCCTCTCCCCCAGTGAGACTTCTACCCTGTGTGCAGGGGCGGCCTGAAGACTTTCAAATGCCAGGCAGAACTCGTGCTGCAGCGCTGCAGTAGTAAAGTAGGAGGCGAGCCAGACCGCTAACTGTGCTGCTCAGTATGATGGCGTCTTTTGGCGCCAACAGCAGGACAAGGGAGAAGGAGGGTTCGACAGAGGTCCCCCAAGACCAGTCAATGTCTGATCCGACCACCCAGCTCCGGGCAGGTAAGGCCACACCTGGTGGCTGAAGGATGAGGGGCCGCTGAAGGAGGGGAGCGGGACAGAGCCTAAGATGCGTGGAGCTGCAGGCCACCTGCTCCACCGGGCTCCAGGACCAATATGGCCGCCGCATCTTCTTGTGGGAGACTTCCCGCCCGCTCCCTCACTTACCGCGTCCCCCCTGCGGCATTTCGCGGACCCGATGCTCTCTCCTGCACCAGCCGCCGTCACTTCGTCCCTGCCTCTGGGACCACGATCCTCCTCCGGTCTCAGATCGGCCAGCGGTAACAGCGTCACTCCTCCGGAGCGTCTCTGCTTCCTCCGACTCCGGACCTCCTCGGCTGCAGCTTTCCAGTGCTGGGAGGTAATGCAAGTCATGCACTCCCTTACTACCGCTGAATTTAGTCGGCTATGGGGGATAAGACCGGGGAAAGCCGAGGAGCTCCTCACACACGCATCCGCTCGGCTCCAGGCTCAGGCCATGCCCCCCTACTATTGCTCTTTTTTTATATCTATATACTGTATTATTATACATACTTTTGGATATATGTGATTAACTTTAGGGACTGCTTAGGGCAAAGTCTTCTTCGTTCCATTAGGGTGCCAACCCTCCACAGTTAGGTATGGACAGACTGCAACTCTGAGTCACTTCTCACGGACAAGCTGTGAGTCGGGATAGTCAAGGAACCTGAGGTCAATAGCCAGGCGGGTGTTACACCCGGTCCGGTACCTGTACCTTTGCGGGGTCCCCGCTGGGACTCTGTGCCAGTTCCACGCTGTCCTGACAGGGCCTCTGCTTCCCCTTCCTCCTCTGCTTCCTGGCCTGCAGCCAGCAGGTTCTGGGGCTGTGTGCTTAGGTCACGCAAGTGCTAGCTCCCGGTCTCTTAAAGAGACAGCGCGCATTTTCTAAAAAGTGCTTCTGACCAATGGTGTGTTAATGATCACTATTTCTAGCCCCTCCACCATAGGGAGGGTGCCGGAGAAACAAGTAACCTCAGTTTCAAACTTCCGGTTCCTGCTAGCATATGCTTCTGTTTCTGAAGTTTTCTGCCAGTGCTCCGCTTACACTGTTTGTCTCCACAGACTATCTGCTACCCGTTACCTGGCTTTCCTGGACGATCTTCAATCTGCCTACTCCAGTTCCGTCTCGTCCCGCCATTCAGTTACCTGAAGCTCTGGACAACGTCAGTACCGCTAGAACCAGCTTCTACCCATACCTCCGGTACCCACGGTTAGCTCTACATCACCTGCTAACCCTGCTTGTCCGTCTGTCCCGCTGGGTCAGCTACCACAAGTCCGGGGCCTAACTGGAGGTAGCACCCGTGTCCCCCAGGCAGGGGTGGATTAAGGGTAGCCAGGGCCCCAGGCTGTTCAGACACTGTGGGCCCCCTGGGCATGTGATGGGGTCAGGTGATGGGGTCATGCGACGGGGTCTTCATATACCTGAACCAGATTATTCCAGAAAAATTGTTGCTGTGTTAAACTATAACCTGTCAAACATCCATTGATCTAGTCAATTTACCCTTCAGATGGGAAGAAAAAAAACAAAACAATACTATCACCATAAGTGCCAGTATTCACAGGAGATCTGTACTTAGTATGCAGTTTCTGTGTAGAGGTAATACATTGATCACCAGTGACATTGTACACAGGACCTCTGTATATAGTATACAGTGTATAGTGTCAGTGTATAGGTAACACTGACTCACCAGTGACGTCTTTAGGTGAAGTCCTTCATCTTTCATCCAGCACAGACCGCCATCACTTCATCCAGCCAGGACTCGTCTCTGCAGGAAATAACACAGTTCTCTCGAGCTCCGTTTGCAGAACACATTACTTAATTTTTCCCAACTTCTACATTACACCACATGAAGAAAAAGAGGCAACATAGTGTCACTCTACACAGTTACAGGACCGCCCCCACATTTAAAACAGTGTCCTCAAAAAATAAAATAAATACATCATTGCAGTAATAATATCCCTTAATTAGCCCCTATGGTAATAATAATATCCCCCATCCTGGCCCGTGTATCTCATTCCTGTCTCCAGCCATATATTCTCGCATCTTGCCCTCATGAGTATTAATTCTGCCCCATATGATCTCCCCATCCTGCCCCATCAGTCTCCACCGTATCCATCCTGCCCCATGATCCTGCATGATCTGTCTCCAATCCTGCCCCATGTCTTTAATTCTGCCCCGTGCCTCCAATCATGCCCCGTATCTACATTCTGCCCATGTCTCCAATCCTGCCCATCTGTCTCCAGTCATGCCCCCAGTGTGTCCAGCATCTCTGCCCCCAGTGTCCAGCATCCTGCCCCCAGTGTGTCCAGCATATTGCCCCCAGTGTGTCCAGCATATTGCTCCCAGTGTGTCCAGCATATCGCCCCCAGTGTGTCCAGCAATCTGCCCCAGTGTCTCCAGCATATTGCCACCAGTGTGTCCAGCATCCTGCCCCCAGTGTGTCCAGCATATTGCCCTCAGTGTGTCCAGCATATTGCCCCCAGTGTGTCCAGCATATTGCCCCCAGTGTGTCCAGCAATCTGCCCCAGTGTGTCCAGCATATTGCCCCCAGTGTCTCCAGCATATTGCCCCCAGTGTGTCCAGCATCCTGCCCCCAGTGTGTCCAGCATCCTGCCCCCAGTGTGTCCAGCATATTGCCCCCAGTGTGTCCAGCATATTGCCCCAGTGTGTCCAGCAATCTGCCCCCACTGTGTCCAGCATATTACCCCCAGTGTGTCCAGCAATCTGCCCCCAGTGTGTCCAGCTTATTGCCCCCAGTGTGTTCAGCAATCTGCCCCAGTGTGTCCAGCATATTGCCCCCAGTGTGTCCAGCATCTCTGCCCCCAGTGTCCAGCATTCTGGCCCGGGCTCCCCGGATTGCCCTTTGCAATGCAAAAAAAAAAAACAAGTTCTCCTCACCTGTCTGCACTCCAGCGGCGACGCTCTCTCCAGCAGCGCGCACTCACCGGTGACTGACAATAACATCAGACGCCGGCGACGTGCGCGATGCGGTTGACGTCAGCTGCCAGCCTCCAATTGGCTGGCGGCTGGTAACTATTGACGTGCGGGCACGCGCCCGCACATCAATAGCGTTAAACTGCCGCAGTGCCGGTAGGGGCCCGGTGAGCAGATGAGACGGGGCCCCTCTGCCCACTGGGCCCATACACCAGTCAGGGCAGTAATGCCCTGATGGCGGTGGTCAATCTGAGCGGTAGCCCAGGGCCCCCCGACACCACTGGGCCCTGGGCTACTGCCCAGATTGACCTCATTATAATCCGCCACTGCCTCCAGGCATCCCATTCTGACCCTGTTCGAGGGGTCTTACCACAGGTGTCTGGGGCTCACGTAGTCACGCCCCCTTCAGAGCACCCTGGACCGTGGTCTCGAGGTTCCACGTTAAATTACAATAAAAACGCTGCATTGACAGCTCAGCACTAGACTGGACAACTGAGTAAAGGTACCGTCACACTAAGCGACGCTGCAGCGATACCGACAATGATCCGGATCGCTGCAGCGTCGCTGTTTGGTCGCTGGAGAGCTGTCACACAGACAGCTCTCCAGCGACCAACGATCCCGAGGTCCCCGGTAACCAGGGTAAACATCAGGTTACTAAGCGCCGGGCCGCGCTTAGTAACCCGATGTTTACCCTGGTTACCAGCGTAAAAGTAAAAAAAAAAAAACACTACATACTTACCTTCCGCTGTCTGTCCCTCGGCGCTCTGCTTCTCTGCCCTGTGTAAGCACAGCGGCCGGAAAGCACAGCGGTGACGTCACCGCTCTGCTTTCCGGCCGCTGTGCTTACACAGGGCAGAGAAGCAGAGCGCCGAGGGACAGACAGCGGAAGGTAAGTATGTAGTGTTTTTTTACTTTTACGCTGGTAACCAGGGTAAACATCGGGTTACTAAGCGCAGCCCTGCGTGCTTGCGTGTGTGCTTGCGTCACACACGCCGATTCAGCGATGTCAGCAGGAAGTCCAGCAACGAAATAAAGTGCTGGACTTTCTGCAGCGACCAGCGACATCACAGCAGGATTCTGATCGCTGCTGTGTGTCAAACTGAACGATATCGCTAGCCAGGACGCTGCAACGTCACGGATCGCTAGCGATATCGTTCAGTGTGACGGTACCTTAAGTCCTGCATCAGACTGGACAACTGAGCCGTCAATCACTGTACAGGCAGCTCAGCATGCCCCTGTACCAGACTGGACGACTGAGCTGTCAATCACTATATCCTAAGACACACTGTGAGATGGAATTGTTACACAGACTTTATGGAATTTTTAGGACCCTCATCCCTAGTTTATTGTTACTGTGGCCCCCTATAGTTCCTAAGCCAATTGTTTTTGCATTGTTCTGACCAGCTATGTTTACTGATTGGATGTGGATTAGAGAAAAAAAATCAAACACAAGCACTGCAGTCAGTAAGACTAAAGGTACCGTCACACTAAGCGACGCTGCAGCGATACCGACAACGATGTCGATCGCTGCAGCGTCGCTGTTTGGTCTCTGGAGAGCTGTCACACAGACAGCTCTCCAGCAGCGACCAACGATCCCGAGGTCCCCGGTAACCAGGGTAAACATCGGGTTACTAAGCGCAGGGCCGCGCTTACTAACCCGATGTTTACCCTGGTTACCAGCGTAAACGTTAAAAAAACAAACACTACATACTTACATTCCGTGTCTGTCCTCCGGCGCTCTGCTTTCCTCTGCACTGTCAGCGCCGGTCAGCCGGAAAGCAGAGCGGTGACGTCTCCGTTGTGCTTTCCGGCTGGCTGGCGCTGACACAGGATGCAGGAGGAGTGCAGAGAAGCAGAGCGCCGGGGACAGACAGCGGAAGGTAAGTATGTAGTGTTTGTTTTTTTAACGTTTACGCTGGTAACCAGGGTAAACATCGGGTTACTAAGCGCGGCCCTGCGCTTAGTAACCTGATGTTTACCCTTGTTACCAGTGAAGACATCGCTGGATCGGTGTCACACACGCCGATCCAGCGATGTCAGCGGGAGATCCAGCGACGAAATAAAGTTCTGGACTTTCCTCAGCGACCAACGATCTCCCAGCAGGGGCCTGATCATTGGTCGCTGTCACACATAACGATTTCCTTAACGATATCGTTGCTACGTCACAACGATATCGTTATGTGTGACGGTACCTTAAAGCTTTAGTCACACTAAACGACTTACCAACGATCACGACCAGCTATACGACCTGGCCGTGATCGTTGGTAAGTCGTTGTGTGGTCGCTGGGGAGCTGTCACACAGACAGCTCTCTCCAGCGACCAACGATCAGGGGAAAGACTTCGGCATCGTTGAAACTGTCTTCAACGATGCCGAAGTCCCCCTGCAGCACCCGGGTAAACAGGGTTAACATCGGGTTACTAAGTGCAGGGCCGCGCTTAGTAACCCGATATTTACCCTGGTTACCATTGTAAAAGTTAAAAAAAAAAAAACACTACATACTCACATTCTGATGTCTGTCACGTCCCCCGGCGTCCACAGGGTTAAAACTGCTTTCGGCAAGAGCGCTGCTAATGCACGTGCTGCTGCCGAGAGCTTCCCTGCACTGACTTTTCAGCGCCGGCAGTAACAGCGGTGACGTCACCGCTGTGCTCTGCTTTACGGCCGGCGCTGACACATTAGCAGCGCTCCTGCCGAAAGCAGTTTTAACCCTGTGGACGCCGGGGGACGTGACAGACATCAGAATGTGAGTATGTACTGGTTTTTTATTGGAACTTTTACAATGGTAACCAGGGTAAATATCGGGTTACTAAGCGCAGGGCCGCACACACGCCGATCCAGCGATGACAGCGGGTGATCAACGACCAAAAAATGGTCCTGATCATTCCCCAACGACCAACGATCTCCCAGCAGGGGCCTGATCGTTGGTCGCTGTCACACATAACGAGATCGTTAGCGGGATCGTTGCTACGTCACCAAAAGCGTGACGTGTTAACGATATCGTTATGTGTGACGGTACCTTTAGATGTCACTATAGCCGCTATATCTTTGCCTCTAAGCGATTAGCAAAAAATTATCAAAGTCAAAATTATTTATTAGCATAATTTCCCACAGAATGTACCATCAGCAGCGTAGCTACTGGGGGGCAGAGGGTGCGGGCGCCCCGGTGCTCAGAGGGGGCCCACCCTGAGCTACGCTACTGTAACTGTATCGGCGCGCGCAGCTATCAGTTATCTTCTGTGGCAGAGCAGGGAGAATCGATCTCCCTGCTCTGCCACCGGCCGCTGTGGGGCCCCTGAGCAGGCAGACATCACTGTCCGGTGCCCGCTGTCAGGAGATGAGCGGGCGCTCAGAGCAGTTCAGGAACCAGGAAGAAGAGAGGTATTTATTTTTTATGGGGTGCTGCCTAATACTACAGGCAGAGGCGTAGCTAGGGTTTTGGTTCAGGGGCAAAGCTACCTAACCAGGTAACGTTGATTACAACTGGGTGATGCACCCTAATAGTGGGGGAGAACCTCAGCAGATGATTGCGCTGTTGGTGAAAATAATCTCTATATAAAGACCAATATTACATCCATATGGTCAGGGCCGTATTTAGAGTTTCTGCTGCCCTAGGCACTTTTAGTGCTGCCTCCCCCTTTGGTGAGTATGACACTATCGGCAATGACTTTGGCAAAAATCGCTGATGTGAAAGTCTTTTGCAGCAGATCGGGCAGTTTTTCTGCATCTGCCGCATAACGGATCACTTACGGCAACACTGCGTTCGGCCTCATTCATTCCTTATGGGACTTGTGGACATGTGCGGCACTTGCAGAAATAGAAAAAAAAACCGCTGCTAGCAGTGTTTATTTTTGTCTCACCGCAAGTGCAAAACCACAAGTGCCGCACATGTCTGCAAGTAGCTATCACTACCTGTCCCTGCACCTTGCTAGCTCATCCCTAACAATCCCTTTAGGTCATAAAACTACACTATAAAGATGTCGAAAAACAATTTATTACCTGACATATTCCTACGATAATGAGGGTTCCAGGCTATGGTGAAGACAGGGACGGGCAGTCTCCGGGTCTCCATTCTCTCTCAGTGCACACCCTCAGTCCCTGCCTCACTGCCTGTGCACACACATCCCTCCACTTGACCCGGTAATCGCCACTCGCAGTAGCATACCAGCAGAGGTGTATCTAGGGTTTCTGGCACCGGGGCAAGAATTCATTTTGGCACCCCCCGCCACCAAGGACATATGCGATTTGCACACTTAAGGTACCGTTACACTAAGCGACGCTGCAGCGATATAGACAACGAGCCGATCACTGCAGCGTCGCTGTTTAGGTCGCTAGGAGACGTCAAACACGGCAACAGCTGAACGATGCAGGAGCGATCCAGTGACGTACTTATCGTTCTCGCTGGTTGTTCGCTCCATGAAAAACCATTGCAGGCATCATTGCTTTTGCTGTCAAACATGACGAATCACGCCGACGTGACAACCAAATAAAGTTCCTGACTTCTAGCTACGACCAGCGATGGCACAGCAAGATCCTGATCGCTGCTGCGTGTCAAACACAACGAGATCGCTATCCAGGATGCTGCAACGTCACGGATCGCTGTCGTTCTCGTTCTAAAGTTGCTCAGTGTGAAGGTACCTTTAGTCATGTGCCCACGAGTTCCTCTCCCTAATGCTCTCAATGATCAGTGAAAAACTGAGAGAAGCAGGAAGAGAAGCTCGTTGTCACAGGACCGCAAGTATGAAAGTCACATGTGATGTGATGAGTGAGGTGTCCATGTGATGACTACTGGAACCTACAGAGCTGAATCCTGGCATCGCAGCTTCTGAATTCTCACAACTAATGTACTGCACACTTTTAGAATTCTCCCTTGCCAATGGAAAGTCATGTCAGCACAAGCATGTGATTTGTATACCTCTGGCCACATTCCGACTAGACGTACCCGGCCTCGCTCAGTTCATTGGTGAGGCCACAAATGTCTAGTCAGCACTTGAACGCATGTATATAAATCGCCAGCACGAGAGAATCCTGACAGCGTGCAGTGCGCACTGTGAGAAGTCAGACGTCTGCAGTCACAAAGAATGACTGCAGACTCATCACAAACCTGGACATCCCCTTTAATGCTCCTAACATAAATAAAACATGAGAATTAGTCAGTATCACAAATAACATTTACATCCAGGTACCTTATAGATGATGTCATCTCTGGAGTCGTTCTCCTTCTTTTCTTCATCTTGTCCAGACCCCATGATGAGTTTTCTCATCCACAGCCGTCTCTGCAGACTTCCATCTTCTCCGCTTTTTTGCAGAAAATTTCCACATGACACCCTTAAAGATACAAGTGTCATTATAATGCTCCTGAATAAAAAATTGCCCCTCACTATATTGTCTGCACAAAATATGACCCCCACACTGTCCCTCTTATGGTTCATGCTCTTTACACATCCATATTCTTGACCTTAATGAAAGGTACCATGTGATCGCTCAGCACAGGAAGAAGCTGCCGGCGCTGAGACCATTGGAGTTGCAGGCACCGCTAGAGCCGAGGAGGGTGAGTATGATGAGTTCAAGGAGGCGGAGAGGCGGGGAGGTAGGCGGGCGGCTGGCGGTGACCCCGGTCATTATAATTAAAAAAAAAAAACCTTCCTCAGGTGCCGCCCCCCACATTCTGCTGCTTCAGGCACCTGCCCTCAAGTGCCTAGTGTCAAATACGGCCCTGCATATGGTCAGTGGTAGTTTCCAGTCCTACAGAACATATAACAGATTAAAGTACAGTTACAGATAATGACTTACCGCTGACATTCTTTCTGATGGAATCGTTCACTTTTCCAGTCTTTTCCATCTGACCCAGACCGACATGACAACTTCTCCAGCCAGGACTCAGCTACAGAGATTACAGCAAAGACACATTTCACTTCTCATATTTTCAGCACATCACCATCTATTCCCAAGCTGCACAAACTCCTCATCCTTCTGGTACCCTAATGCTGCCTCCGTATGTGTCCCCTGATGTGTGGTACTATGTGCCCTCTAAATTCTAAAGCAACCCTCTAGAATATAGTAATGCTGGGTGCAAGTGCCCTAGAAAACAGTGCCCACATTTTGCTCCCTAGAAAGTAATAACGCCCTGTGTGCCCCTTTGACAGTCACAGTAACCTGAATTCCCCTATAACAATAAGTTCCCACTTTACATTTAATAATGTCCCGAGTCTCCCCCTGTACAACTCCCGTATACACTATGATGCTCTCTTATACACAGTACAATGACCACTCACTGTATATATACTGACCCCTTAATATCCCCCAAACTGTTTAATGGCTCCAACGCTGTATGATGGCCCCCTAAATAGCCTCCATATAGCATAATACACCAGATAGTCCTCAATATAGTACAGTGCACTCCCTATAGGTCTCCATATAGTATAATGCACTCCCCATAGGTCCAGCGTCTCCATATAGTATAATACACTCCTCATAGGTCCACAGTCTCCATATAGTAAAATGCACTCCCCATAGGCCTCCTTATAGTATAATTCACTCCACGTAGGTCTCCATATAGTATAATGCACTCCCCATAGGTCTCCATATAGTATAATGCACTCCACATAGGCAGACTCAATACTGTATAATGCACTTCTAAAAGGCAGATTCTATAGTATACTGAACTCCCCATAGTAAGACTCTATAGCGTAATGCACCCCTATAGGCAGCCTCTATAATGCAATGCATCCCCATAGACACCCTCCGTAGTGTAATGCACCCTATAGGCATCCTGTATAATGTAATGCTCCCATAGGCAGCCTCTGTAGTGTAATGCACCCCCATAGGTATCCTTTATAATGTAATGCACCCCATAGGCACCCTCCATACTGCAATGCACCCCATAGGCATCCTCTATAATGTAATGCACCCTATAGGCAGCCACTGTAGTGTAATGCAGCCCCATAGCCACCCTCTGTAGTATAATGCACACCCATAGGCATCCTTTATAATGTAATGCACCCCCCATATCCACTCTCAGTAGTATAATGCACCCCCATAGCCACCCTCTGTAGTATAATGCACCCCCATAGGCATCCTTTATAATGTAATGTACCCCAATTTCCACTCTCTGTAGTATAATGCACCCCCATAGCCACCCTCTGTAGTATAATGCACCCCCATAGCCACCCTCTGCAGTGTAATACACCCCCATAGCCACCGTCTGTAGTATATTTCACCCCATAACTACCCTCTGTAGTGTAATGCAGCCCCATAAACTAAATATTCATCTCTCTTCCTAGTTCCTGCGCTGCTCACACTCATCTCCGACTGCAGGCACCGAGTACTGATGTCATCGCGCCCGCTGTCAGTGTCAACTTCAGTGATGTCAGATGCTGACAGGGGGATGATGGAAGAGGGAGCGTAAAGCTCCCTCTCTCATCAATGCAGTCAGCTGTATCGGCATCCAGCCGATACAGCTGACCCTGCGATGACGGGCTGGGGACGAATGCTGGCACCGGGCCCCCCGCCTGCTCAGAGGCCCCATAGGGGCCAGGCGGCAGTGCAGGGAGATCAATTCTCCCTGCTCTGGCTCAGAATGTAACTATCGGTGCGATGTGCATGCTGATACAGTTACAGTAGCATAGCTCCGGGTGAGCCCCCTCAGAGCACGAGGCCAGGGGCCACCGCCCCCTCTGCCTCTCTGGGCCAGATGGAGAAAAGACGGGAAAAATGAACAATTCCATCATAAAGAACGTCAGCGGTAAGACAACTGTAACTGTGCTATGATCTCTTATATTTTCTTTAGGGCTGGTATCTACCACTGACCATATGACATAATATCAATATTGGTCTTTATATAGAGATTATTTTCAGTAACATCTGTCTACTGCTGAGGTTAGGGTGTGCCACCCAGTTGTAATCAAGGTTACCTGGTTAGGGGCCCCCTCGGAAGCTTCGCCCCCCCTGAACCAAAACCCCATAGGCACCATCCATACTGCAATGCACCCCATAGGCATCCTCTGTAATGTAATGCACCCCTATAGGCAGCCTCTATAATGCAATGCATCCCCATAGACACCCTCCGTAGTGTAATGCACCCTATAGGCATCCTGTATAGTGTAATGCTCCCAAAGGCATCCTCTGTAGTGTAATGCACCCCCATAGGCATACTTTATAATGTAATGCACCCCATAGGCACCCTCCATACTGCAATGCACCCCATAGGCATCCTCTATAATGTAATGCACCCTATAGGCAGCCTCTGTAGTGTAATGCAGCGCCATAGCCACCCTCTGTAGTATAATGCACCCCCATAGGCATCCATTATAATGTAATCCCCCCACATATCCACTCTCTGTAGTATAATGCACCCCCATAGCCACCCTCTGTAGTATAATGCACCCCCATAGGCATCCTTGATAATGTAATGCACCCCCATATCCACCCTCTGTAGTATAATGCACCCCCATAGCCACCCTCTGTAGTATAGTGCACCCCCATAAGCATCCTTTATAATGTAATGCACCCCAATAGCCACCCTCTGTAGTATAATGCAGCACCATAGCCACCCTCTGTAGTGTAATGCAGCCCCATAAACTATATACTCATCTCTCTTCCTGGTTCCTGAACTGCTCATGCTCATCTCCGACTGCAGGCACCGAGTACTGACGTCATCGCGCCCGCTGTCAGTGTCAGCTTCAGTGATGTCAGTCGCTGACAGGGGGATGATGGAAGAGGGAGCGTAAAGCTCCCTCTCTTATCAATGTGGTCAGCTGTATTGGCATCCAGCCGATACAGCTGACCCTGCGATGACGGGCTGGGGACGAATGCTGGCACCGGGCCCCTCGCCTGCTTAAGGGCCCCATAGGGGCTGGGCGGCAGTGCAGGGAGATCAATTCTCCCTGCTCTGGCTCAGAATGTAACTATATCGGTGCGATGTGCACGCTGATACAGTTACAGTAACGTAGCTCCGGGTGGGCCCCCTCAGAACACGAGGCCAGGGGCCACCGCCCCCTCTGCCCCCCCTGGTGTGAAGCCTTGAAAAATTGGATTATAGCACAACCTGTGACGGGCTATTGACCATAATGAAACAAACCGTGTTACTTTGTGCTTTATCTGACCTCACTTTTGGAAATGTCCACCATTCTGGGGCGTGCACAAAAGCAAGGTTGACTAAACTTCAATATAATGGCATATATAATACCCCATCCCGGGATATATAATCCCCTATCCCGGTATATATAATCCCCATCCCGCAATATATAATCCCCCATCCCAGTATATGTAATCTCCCACCCCGGTATATACAGTTAGGTCCATATATATTTGGACAGAGACAACATTTTTCTAATTTTGGTTATAGACATTACCACAATGAATTTTAAACAAAACAATTCAGATGCAGTTGAAGTTCAGACTTTCAGCTTTCATTTGAGGGTCTCCACATTAAAATTGGATGAAGGGTTTAAGAGTTTCAGCTCCTTCACATGTGCCCCCCTGTTTTTAAAGGGACCAAAATTAATTGGACAGATTCAATAATTTTAAATAAAATGTTCATTTTTAGTAATTGGTTGAAAACCCTTTGTTGGCAATGACTGCCTGAAGTCTTGAACTCATGGACATCACCAGACGCTGTGTTTCCTCCTTTTTGAGGCTCTGCCAGGCCTTCACTGCGGTGGTTTTCAGTTGCTGTTTGTTTGTGGGCCTTTCTGTCTGAAGTTTAGTCTTTAACAAGTGAAATGCTGCTCAATTGGGTTGAGATCAGGTGACTGACTTGGCCATTCAAGGATATTCCACTTCTTTGCTTTAATAAACTCCTGGGTTGCTTTGGCTTTATGTTTTGGGTCATTGTCCATCTGTAGTATGAAACGACAACCAATCAGTTTGGCTGCATTTCGCTGGATCTGAGCACACAGTATGGCTCTGAATACCTCAGAATTCATTCAGCTGCTTCTCTCCTGTGTCACATCATTAATAAACACTAGTGACCCAGTGCTACTGGCAGCCATGCATGCCCAAGCCATCACACAGCCTCTGCCGTGTTTTACAGATGATGTGGTATGCTTTGAACCATGAGCTGTACCATGCCTTCGCCATACTTTTCTCTTTCCATCATTCTGGCAGAGGTTGATCTTGGTTTCATCTGTCCAAAGAATGTTCTTCCAGAACTGTGCTGGCTTTTTTAGATGTTTTTTAGCAAAGTCCAGTCTAGCCTTTTTATTCTTGATGCTTATGAGTGGCTTGCACCGTGCAGTGATCCCTCTGTATTTACTTTCATGCAGTCTTCTCTTTATGGTAGATTTGGATATTGATATGCCTACCTCCTGGAGAGTGTTGTTCACTTGGTTGGCTGTTGTGAAGGGGTTTCTCTTCACCATGGAGATTATTCTGCGATCATCCACCACTGTTGTCTTCCGTGGGCGCGCAGGTCTTTTTGCATTGATGAGTTCACCAGTGCTTTCTTTCTTTCTCAGGATGTACCAAACTGTAGACTTTGCCACTCCTAATATTGTAGCAATTTCTCGGATGTTTTTTTTTTCTGTTTTTGCAGCTTAAGGATGGCTTGTTTCACCTGGATGGAGAGCTCCTTTGACCGCATGTTTACTTCACAGCAAAACCTTCCAAATGCAAGCACCACACCTCAAATCAACTCCAGGCCTTTTATCTGCTTAATTGAGAATGACATAACGAAGGGATTGCCCACACCTGTCCATGAAATAGCCTTGGAGTCAATTGTCCAATTACTTTTGGTCCCTTTAAAAACAGGGTGGCACATGTTAAGGAGCTGAAACTCCTAAACCCTTCATCCAATTTTAATGTGGATACCCTCAAATGAAAGCTGAAAGTCTGAACTTCAACTGCATCTGAATTGTTTTGTTTAAAATTCATTGTGGTAATGTCTATAACCAAAATTAGAAAAATGTTGTCTCTGTCCAAATATATATGGACCTAACTGTATAATCCCCTATCCTGGTATATATAATCCCCCATCCCGGTATATAATCCCCTATCCCGGTACATATAATCCCCCATCCCGGTATGTGTAATCCTCCATCCCGGTATATGTAATCCCCCATCCCGGTATATATAATCCCCATCCCGGTATATATGTATAATCCCCCATCCCAGTATATGTACGGTAATCTCCCACCCCGGTATATATAATCCCCTATCCCGGTATATATAATTCCCCTATCCCGGTATATATAATCCCCCATCCTGGTATATGTAATCTTCCATCCTGGTATATGTAATCCCCATCTCGGTATATATAATCCCCATCCCGGTATATATAAACCCCAATGCCGGTATATGTAATGCCCCATCCCAATATATATAATCCCCCATTCCGATATATATAATCCCCCATCCTGGTATATGTAATCCCCCATTCCCAGTATACAGTGGGTACGGAAAGTATTCATACTCCTTTAAATTTTTCACTCTTTGATTCATTGCAGCCATTTGGTAAATTCAAAAAATTTCATTTTTTTTCTCATTAATGTACACTCTGCACCCCATCTTGACTGAAAAATACAGAAATGTAGAATTTTTTGCAAATTTATTACAAAAGAAATACTGAAATATCACATGGTCATCAGTATTCAGACCCATTGCTCAGTATTAAGTAGAAGCACCCTTTTGAGCTAGTACAGCCATGAGTCTTCTTGGGAATGATGTAAGAAATTTTTCACACCTGGATTTGGGGATCCTCTGTCCTTCTTCCTTGCAGATCCTCTCCAGTTCCGTCAGGTTGGATGGTGAATGTTGGTGGACAGCCATTTTCAGGTCTCTACAGAGATGCTCAATTGTGTTTAGGTCAGGGCTCTGGCTGGGCCAGTCAAGAATGGTCACAGAGTTGTTCTGAAGCCACTCCTTTGCTATTTTAGGTGTGTGCTTAGGGTCATTGTCTTGTTGGAAGGTGAACCTACAGCCAAGTCTGAGGTCTAGAACACCCTGGGAGAGATTCCAGTGTATATAATCCTCCATCCCTGGTATATATAATCCCTCATCCCTGGTATATATGTGTAATCCCCCATTCCCGGTATATATAATCATCCATCCCGGTATATGCAGTTGTGCTCAAAAGTTTACATAGCCTGGCAGAATGTTTGCTTTCTTTGTCTTTTTCAGAGAACATGAATGATACCAAAACTTTTTCTCCAGCCATGGTTAGAGGTTGGGTGAAGCCATTTATTGTCAAATTACTGTGTTTTCTCTTTTTAAATCGTAATGGCAACCCAAAACATCCAAATGACCCTGATCAAAAATTCACATACCCTGGTGATTTTGGCCTGATAACATGCACAGAAGTTGACACAAATGGGTTTGACTGGCTACTAAAGGTATCATCCTCACCTGTGACCTGTTTGCTTGTGATCAGTGTGTGTGCATAAAAGCTGAGTGAGTTTCTGAGATCCAGACAGACTCTTGCATCTTTCATCCAGCCACTGATGTTTCTGGATTGTGAATCAAGGGGAAAGCAAAATAATTGTCAATGGATCTACGGGAACAGGTAGTTGAACTGTATAAAACAGGAAAGGGATACAAAAAGATGTCCAAGCAATTGGTAATGCCTGTCAGCAGTGTTCAAACTGTGATTAACAAATGGAAAATCAGGGCCTCTGTAAAAACAAAACCACAGTCAGGTAGGCCAACAAAAATTTTGTCCACAACTGCCAGGAAAATTGTTCGGGATGCAAAGAAAAACCCACAAAACATATCAGCTGAAATACTGGACTCTCTGAAAACTAGCGGTGTGGCTGTTTCAAGATGCACAATAAGGAGGCACTTGAAGAAAAATGGGATGCACGGTAAAGTCACCAGAAGAAAGCCATTACTTCGCAAATGCCACAAAGTATCTCACCTACAAGACACTAAACAGCACAGAGACAAGCCTCAAAACTTCTGGAACAAGGTAATTTGGAGTGATGAGACCAAAATTGAATGTTTTGGCCACAACTATAAGGCTATGTGCACACGTTCAGGAATTCATGCAGAAAATTCCTGAGAATTCCGGACATTTTCTGCATGAAATCCGCAAGAAAACCGCATGCGTTTTTGCTGCGATTTTGCCGCGGTTTTGACGCGTTTTTGCCGCGGTTTTTTCCGGACACTTCCCAATGCATTTTGGAGTGGGAAATCCGCAAAAAAACCGCAAAAAGATAGAGCATGTCCGGATTTTGTGCGGTATGCGTTTTTTTGCGGAAAAAAACGCATCATGTGCACAAAACATCCGGAATTCATTCTAAATGATGGGATGCTTATTGTATGCGTTTTTTTTGCGGTTTTATAGCGTTTTTATCGGGAAAAACCGCGGAAAAACCGCGAAAAAACCGCAACGTGTGAACACAGCCTAAATGTTACATTTGGAGAGAGGTCAACAAGGCCTATGATGAAAGGAACACCATTCCTACTGTAATGCACGGAGGTGGATCGCTGATGTTTTGGGGATGTGTGAGCTACAAAGGCACAGGAAAATTGGTCAAAGTTAAAGGAAAGATGAATGTAGCACATTATCAGCAAATACTGGAGGCAAATTTGCAATCATCAGCCCGGAAGCTCCACATGGGACATACTTGGACATTCCAACATGACGTTGATGCAAAACACAAGGCCAAGTTGACCTGTCATTGGCTACAGCAGAACAAAGTGAATGTTCTGGAGTGGCCATCTCAGTCTTCTGACCTCAATATCATTGAGCCAATCTGGGGAGAGCTCAAGCGCGCAGTTCATGCTAGACAGTCCAGGAATTTACAGGAACTGGAGGCTTTTTGCCAAGAAAAGTGGGCAGCATTACCATCTGAGAAAATAAAGAACCTCTTCCAAAACTACCACAAAAGACTTCAAGCTGTCATTGATGTTAGAGGGGGAAATATACGGTATTAAGAAATGGGGTATGTAAACTTTTGATCAGCGTCATTTGGATGTTTTGGGTTGTCATTATGATTTAAAAAGAGAAAACACATTTTGACAATAGATGACTTTATCCAACCACTAACCATGCGTGGAGAAAAAGTTTTGGTGTTATTTTTCATATTCTCTGAAAAAAGGCCATCCTGGTACATATAATCCCCTATCCCAGTATATATAAACCCCCATTCTAGTATATATAATCCTCCATGCCCAGTATATATAATCCCCCATCCTGGTATATATACAGTGGGTACGGAAAGCATTCAAACCCCTTTAAATTTTTCACCCTTTGTTTCATTGCAGCCATTTGGTAAATTCAAAAAAGTTAATTTTTTTTCTCATTAGTGTACACTCTGCACACCTTCGTGATGGAAAAAAAAACAGAAATGTAGTTATTTTGCAAATTTATTAAAAATTAAAACTGAAATATCACATGGTCATAAGTATTCAGACCCTTTGCTCAGTATTGAGTAGAAGCACCCTTTTGAGATAGTACAGCCATGAGTCTTCTTGGGAATGATACAACAAGTTTTTCACACCTGGATTTGGGGATCATCTGCCATCCTTCCTTGCAGATCCTCTCCAGTTCCGTCAGGCTGGATGGTGAACGATGGTAGACAGTCATT
Source organism: Ranitomeya imitator (assembly GCF_032444005.1). Taxonomy (NCBI): domain Eukaryota; kingdom Metazoa; phylum Chordata; class Amphibia; order Anura; family Dendrobatidae; genus Ranitomeya; species Ranitomeya imitator. Next base: position 411,315,285 of record NC_091286.1, on the reverse strand, counting down.
TTCAGGTCTCTCCAGAGATGCTCAATTGGGTTTAGAAAATCAAACAATACCCCTAGAAAATGGAAGGATAATTCGTAAAGATAAGTATATGCAAAACAGCCAACTGCAATCACTTTTTTTATATATCCAAACCAGTTAATAGTAGGCACCTGTTCTACGCTAAATAGATAGGAACATATAGAGACTGAAGCGTATTTAGAACAAAAATATAACAATCTTTATTGAAACAAAATATACAATTCCAAAGGCACGCCGCCGAAACGCGCGTAGGGGTAGCGGCACCATCTCCTGAGCCCTGGTAAGACCTTGTTATTTTATTCTTGTGACGGTAATTGCTAGTGCAGCGGGATTTTTTTGGCTGCTTATCTATGTCTCATGCAGGGTAACGCTGACACGCCAATATGGCTTTATTTATTTTGCTCTCAGCAATCTTAGTATTCAGTGTCATTACGTTCTCTTATGCAAAGGTTATATATATATAGCAATATACCATGCTATGTGTGGGTTACTGGGTCTTGCCTGACCATCTGCTCAGTTATGGTGCCACTTTTGTTTTCTTGGCTCATTAACCAAAACACCTCTTGTGGGTACTTTTTTAGATATTTGTATATTTTGTTTCAATAAAGATTGTTATTTTTTTGTTCTAAATACGCTTCAATTGGGTTTAGGTCAGGACTCTGGCTGGGCCAGTCAAGAATGGTCACAGAGTTGTTCTGAAACCACTCCTTTGTTATTTTAGCTGTGTGCCTAGGGTCATTGTCCTGTTGGAAGGTGAATCTTAGGCCAAGTCTGAGGTCCAGAGCACTATGGAAGAGGTTTTCATCCAGGATATATCTGTACTTGACCGCATTCATGTTTCCTTCAATGACAACCAGTCGTCCTGTCCCTGCAGCTGAAAAACACCCCCATAGCATGATGCTGCCACTACCATGTTTCACTGTTGGAATTGTATTAGGCAGGTGATGAACTTTGCCTGGTTTTCTACACATAAACTGCTTAGAATTATCACCAAAAAGGGCTATCTTCATCTCATCAGACCAGAGAATCTTATTTCTCATAGTCTGAGAGTCCATCATGTGTTTTTTAGCAAACTCTATGCAGACTTTCATATGTCTTGCACTGAGGAGAGGCTTCTGTCGGGCCACTCTGCCATAAATGCCTGACTGGTGGAGGGCTGCAGTGATAATTGGCTTTGTAGAACTTTCTCCCATCTCCCTGCTGCATCTCTGGAGCTCAGCCACAGTGATCTCAAGGTTCTTGTTTACCTCTCTCACCAAGGCTCTTCTCCCATGATTGCTGTGTGGCTGGACAGCCAGGTCTAGGAAGACTTCTGGTGGTCCCAAACTTCTTCCACTTAAGGATTGTAGAAGCCACTGTGCTTTTAGGAACCTTGAGTACTGCAGAAATTCTGTTGTAACCTTGGAAAGTTCTGTGCCTTGCCACAATTCTGTCTCTGAGCTCCTTGGCCAGTTCCTTTGACCTCATGATTTTCATTTGGTCTGACATGTACTGTGACCTGTGAGGTCTTATATAGACAGCTGTGTGCCTTTCCAGATCAAGTCCTATCAATTTAATTAAACACAGCTGGACTCCAATGAAGGAATAGAACCATCTCAAGGAGAATCACAAGGAAGAACAGCATGTGACTTAAATATGAGTGTCTGAGCAAAGCGTCTGAATACTTAGGACAATGTGATATTTCAGTTTTTCTTTTTAGTTAAATTTGCAAAAATTTCTACATTTCTGTTTTTTTTTCAGTCAAGATGTGGTGCAGAGTGCACATTAATGAGAAAAAAATGAACTTTTTTTAATGTACCAAATGGGTGCAATGAAAAAAAGAGTAAAAAATTTAAAGAGGTGTGAATACTTTCCGTACCCACTGTTTAGTGTGGAAAAAAGTATTTAGTCAGCGACCAATTGTGCAAGTTCTCCCACTGAGAGAGGCCTGTGATTGACATCATACATAGACCACAACTAAGAGTCAAAATGAGAAATCAAATCCAGAAAATCACCTTGTGTGATTTTGCAAGACTTTTTTTTGCAAAATATGGTGAACCCAATACATGTGTATGAGGAGGACAGGCAAGATGGCTGATTGCAGCTTCCTGCATTATACAAACATGGATTATATATATGTGTAGACTCTGCTGCTTATGCTTTTTGTGGGCCTTTTACTGTTCCAATCAAAATTGTTAAACCCCGTTAAAAATTAGGTTTCTTTGCACAATTTCCAAACTTTCTGCTGTGTCCAATAAACCAATCAAACAAGAGCAATGTAAATGAGGCAAATCCACTAATATAACATCACTCCTCCATAAGAGGCCACTGATAAAGGAAATTATGCAGAGACTTCTATAGATTGTTCTTTCTTTTAATTTATCCATACACATTATTATTATGGAAGGTGATGGAGTAGATGATGACGATGACTCCATTCCTCAGGCCTCAGCTTGCAGTTGTGCTATTTTTAGAAATCCAGGTCTGCATCACACATGATGGAAAGGTGAAGAGCAGGAAAGTATGAAGTGTGATCTGCCTGCTCAGAGTTTTCCTGGATCCCTCTAGGATGTTCATCCTGCAACATTAGATTTAGCTTTATGGCTTTCTGCCTGTCCATGGCAGTTAGTTGAAGGAGCATCCGCTTCCTTCCGTCTGTTCATGGCAGGTAGGTGAAGGAGCAGCCGCTTCCTTCTGTCTGTCCATGGCAGGTAATTGAAGGACCATCCGCTTCCTTTTGTCAGTCCATATCTGGTTGGTGAAGGAGCAGCCGCTTCCTTCCATCTGTTCATGGCAGGTAAGTGAAGGAGCTTCCTTTCCTTCCGTCAGTCCATATCTGGTTGGTGAAGGGGCAGCCGCTTCCTTCTGTGTGTCATTTCCACCACATTGTAGATGAGTCCACATGGTGACATATCAAGTATGATATGACTGCAAGAATTCCTTCAATTTCAGCCACTAGTTACTTGCTATATTCATCCGGAGGAAGGCGAAAAATAACCCCGAGGACTCGTTGTTGGATAATCCTCATTTCAGAGGAAAAAAAATTCCTTCCTGACCCCAAAAATGGCTATTGGAATGAATCCCTGGATGGTTGATGCGCGAATCTACATGGATGTTACGTGGTGGAAGCTCTGTACATTTGTCACAGTCCAGTAAATAAGAAAGTCCAGTGTAGTTGTATTGTCCGATTAAAGGATCATTCCTTGATGTTGCTGGAATGGGGCTGATTTCTGTCAGCCTAATACTCCTGGAAGAAGAGAAATATACACGTGTGAGAATCAGCTCCTCACATACAGTATAGACTATACAAGGGGTGTAAGGATAAGTTGTATAGTGTGTATGTGTCTTACTGGGCAGTGATAACGCTATAGATGTCCCAATTGTGATGTGCTGCTGCAGTGCAGTATAGAGCAATCTCCACCAGGGGGTGCTGGATAAGGAAAGGAGGCTGCACACACAGCACAGCAACACTGAGCAACAACACAGGTGTCACAGGTAATGAAAGGCTATAAAGGCACAGATGATTGGCCTCGGGGAGACCAAAACATCCAACACTGCGGAGACACCATCACGTGTTTCTCAACGCAGTGATTCCAGAACACTGCCCCCATCCCTTATGGGAAATATGCAGATGCAGGTAAAGAAGCTGCGGAGACACCATCACGTGTTTCTCGACGCAAGCAGTGAATAGCCAGGCCTTTCCCCGGGAAGGAAGAACCACGGGAAGGGCAGCATCCTATGAAGGAAAGCCACCTATGCCAAGCATGGTATCCATCCACAGACAGCTGTTTCGGGGTGTTTGCCCCTCATCAGTGTGGAGTAGGAATCTGGCTATTAGGAGCAGTGCCTAGTAAAAAGGCTATAAAGGCACAGATGATTGGCCTCGGGGAGACCAAAACATCCAACACTGCGGAGACACCATCACGTGTTTCTCAACGCAGTGATTCCAGAACACTGCCCCCATCCCTTATGGGAAATATGCAGATGCAGGTAAAGAAGCTGCGGAGACACCATCACGTGTTTCTCGACGCAAGCAGTGAATAGCCAGGCCTTTCCCCGGGAAGGAAGCTGTCTGTGGATGGATACCATGCTTGGCATAGGTGGCTTTCCTTCATAGGATGCTGCCCTTCCCGTGGTTCTTCCTTCCCGGGGAAAGGGAAGACCATCTCTGCTGCAAAGAGTCTGTGGAGAAGAAAGTAGATGATCAGTGGTTACATACACAATGATACACAGAAAATGAGATCACAAACGTGTCCCATACACGTCTTCATTTTCTCTTGTTGTCATTGTCCATTGCTCTAGGACTACGATGAAAGGGCAGCAGATTATTAGGATTCAGTTATAAGACTTTTACCTTACAGGCTTTATATCATAAAGCACCAATTCTTCCATGTGGTAAAGCAGGTCACCTCTAGCCATGTAGTCCATCGCTATGAAGTATTGAACAGGTGTCTCCATAAATCCTCGCAGAGATGTTAGGAAGCGGCATCCAGGGGCCATTTTCAGGACTTCTATCTCAGTAATAACTTTCTCCCTAATACGACTTGTCCATGATTTTGAAAGCCAGCAGTTCTTCACTGACTGGTTCTGATGCCAAGATAATCTAGAGGAAAATCATGACACATCAGACCAAACTCTGTCATCCAACAGGAATCAGTCTAATGCAGAGCTAGACAATGTGCGGCCCGTGGATCGAGACAGCAAAAAGGCTGTCCCAATGCCACCGCTATCTGCATCCTCAGTACAGTATGCAGGCAGAGATGAATAGATTGGTGAAGAAGGGGCTGTCAGCTACTTCTTCCACCAATCAGCATGAGAGACAGCTGACGCAATTATGTAATGTTCACCGGAGACAGGAGCTGAATTCAGGGGAAATGGGAGCGAGGTGAGAATGGGAGCAAGGTGAGTATGTGTTGGTTTCTTCTATTTTTCCCCCTCATTTTTATGAGATGTTTGTATGTATATAACTGGGAATGTGAGGGCTCATACTGTATACAAGAGGCAATGTGTGGGCTCATACTGTATATAGGGGGCAATGTGAGAGCTCATACTGTATACAGGAGGCAATGTGAGAGCTCATACTGTATATAGGGGCAATGTGTGGGCTTATACTGTATATAGAAGCCCACCTTCTATATACACCTGCAAGGAACACAACAGGCAGGTCCGCAATACTGTTGTGGAGAAGTTTAAAGCCGGATTTGGATACAAAATGATTTCCAAAACTTTAAACATCCCAAGGAGCACTGTGCAAGCGATCATATTGAAATGCAAGGAGTATCATACCACTGCAAATCTACCAAGACCCGGTCGTCCCTCTAAACTTTCATCTCAAACAAGGAGAAGACTGATCAGGGATGCAGCCAAGAAGCCCATGATCACTCTGGATGAACTGCAGAGATCTACAGCTGAGGTGGGACAGTCTGTCCATAGGACAACAATCTGTCATACACTGCACAAATCTGGCCTTTATGGAAGAGTGGCAAGAAGAAAGCCATTTCTCAAAGATATCCATAAAAGGTGTCGTTTAAATTTTGCAACAAGCCACCTGGGAGACACACCAAACATGTGGAATAAGGTGCTCTGGTCAGATGAACCCAAAATCGATCTTTTTGGCAACAATGCCAAACGATATGTTTGGCGTAAAGGCAACACAGCTCATCACCTTGAACACACCATCTCCACTGTCAAACATGGTGGTAGCAGCATCATGGTTTGGGCCTACTTTTCTTCAGCAGGGACAGGGAAGATGGTTAAAATTGATGGAAAGATGGATGGAGCCAAATACAGGACCATTCTTGAAGAAAACCTGTTGGAGTCTGCAAAAGACCTGAGACTGGGATGGGGATTTGTCTTCCAACAAGACAATGATCCCAAACATAAATCAAAATCTACAATGGAATTGTTCACAAATAAACGTATCCAGGTGTTCGAATGGCCAAGTCAAAGTCCAGACCTCAATCCAATCGAGAATCTGTGGAAAGAGCAGAAAAGTGCTGTTCACAAACGATCTCCATCAAACCTCACTGAACTCGAGCTGTTTGCCAAGAAAGAATGGGCAAGAATTTCAGTCTCTCGATGTACAAAACTGATAGAGACATACCCCAAGCGACTTGCAGGTGGAATCGCAGCAAAAGTATTAAGTTAAAGGGACTGAATAATATTGCACGCTCCACTTTTCAGTTTTTGAATTTCCACAAAAATTTTAAATAACCAATACATTTCGTTCAACTTCACAATTGTGTTCCACTTGTTGATTCTTTACCAAAAATTTACATTTGGAATATTTATGTTTGAAACATGATATGTGGGAAAAGGCTGAAAAGTTCCAAGTTCCAGGAAGCCGAATACTTTTGCAAGGTACTGTAGGGGTGCAGTGATTGTATTGACACCACAGGTGTGTCACAGACTTTTATGGTATTGGGCAGTGAAGATAAAATAATTTACATTTTTAACAACAAGATTGTGTGTTAGCCCCAAGTCAAATTTTATATTTTCATACTGGGAACTGGGTAAAAATGGCATGAAAATTTGTCCCACAATTTCAATTTAAATTACTGAATGTGGCAATACCCCATATGTGGCTGTACAGAATTACTTAGCCATACGGAGAGACTCAGGAGGGACGGAGCGCTATTTGCCTCCTGGAGCGCAGATTTTCCTAGACTAGTTCGCGGATTCCATATAAAGAGCCCCTAAGTAATAGAAAAGATCCCCCCTCAAGGGACCCCATTTTAGAAATTATAACACTTTGGGAATTTATCTACAGATGTAGTGACGATTTTGACTCCATGGGTGTTTTCCAGAAACAAGCAGCAGTGGATGTTGCTGAGTGAAAATTGAAAACTGCCGTTGTAGTGACCAGTACATTATGTCCAGCTCATGCTTCTAGAGACACACACCTGTAAACTAGGCGGGCTGTCATCACTACAGAAATGCCAAACATGTGGACGCTAAATGTGGTTTAGGCACACTGGGGCTCAGAAGAGAGGGGTGAGCATTTGGATTTGGGAGAGGAGAATTTGCTGAATTTCTTTTGGGGTTGAGGAGTCATTTTGTTTTTTTTTTCCAGAGTCTTTGTGCTACCAGTAACGTGGAAGCCCCCTATATTTCTGTTAATAGATGAAGTACCTGAGTGAGGGCTTGCTTTTTTTTTTGTGGACGGAGTTGAAGCTTTTATTGGGAACATTTTACATAACATTCGGGATCACCTTTATATAGCACTCTACGCTGAGCACTTACATTGGGGTTTCCATCTAAATATCCAAGTGAAGTTACAGACGAAACCCCCGATGGATCCATTCACTATAATGAGGCAGCAGAGTTACTCTAGACCAGTCTTCCCCAACTCCGGTCCTCAAGAGCCACCAACAGGTCATGTTTTCAGGATTTCCTTAGTATTGCACAGGTGACAATTGCATCACCTGGACAGGCAAGCATTCAGTCACCTGAGCAATACTAAGGAAATCCTGAAAACATGACATGTTGGTGGCTCTTGAGGACCGGAGTTGGGAAACACTGCTCTAGACTCTGTCTGGCCTCTGTTTAGCGGTGTTATTCTTTTCAGAAGTGCACAAAACTGTGGCCAAGAGGACTTTCATGCAATTTTAAAGAGACGGACACTGCCGGATGACAGGATAGACAGACGGAGTCCACAGTGGGTCCATCTGCCTCATTATAGGGAATCTTCCGCTGGAGGGGTTCTGTCTGAATCACATATTTCAGAGATTTGCACAGGGATCATGGTATAAGCACTCAGCGCAGAGCGCAGGATAAATGTGTGCCGAGCCATAATGCGATCTCTGGGAGGCAGAATGAAAACTTCAACAGCAGGCGAAGAATTGTGTTTTATTTTTTACGTTGTTCTCATGTGGTATAAGTGATTAGGCAAATTTATTCTTTGGTCGGTGCGATTACAGCGATACCAGATTTATATTGGGTTTTTATGTTTGGCTGCTGTCACACACTAAAAGACGCTCATTATTGCAAAAACTTTGATTGTTTTTTATTCCAATTTTTGGGAGACAAAATGAACAAAAACCAGCAATTCAGGAATTGCTTTTTGGGATTTTTTTTATATACAGCGTGTGCTAAAATTGGTAAGACAGCTTTATTCTTCGGGTCAGTATAATTACAGTGATACCCAATTTATATCTTTTTTTATGTTTTGGCGCTTTTACACAATAAAAACTATTTTATAGAAAAAATAATTATTTTTGCATCGCTTTATTCTGAGAGCTATAACTTTTTTATTTTTCTGCTGATGGAGCTGTATGGTGGGCTTGTTTTTTGTGGGACAAGATAAAGTTTTCAGCTGTACCATTTTATTTACAATGGTCTTTTTTATCACGTTTTATTGCACTTTTTGTTTGGCGGTATGACGATAAAGCATTTTTTTTGCCTCTTTTTTATGGTGTTCCCTGAAGGGGTTAAGTAGTGGGACAGTTTTATAGAGCGGGTCTTTACGGACGCAGCGATACCAAATATGTGTACTTTTAGGCTATGTGCACACGTTTAGGAATTTTTATAGCGAAAAAACGCGATAAAACTGTGAAAAAAACGCATACATTAAGCATCCTATTATTAGAATGCAATCCGCATTTTTTGTCCACAGCGGAAACGCAGCATGTTCATTAAAGTGCGGAATCGCGGCGATTCCGCACACATAGGAATGCATTGATTCCCTTACTTCCTGCCCGGGGCAATGCCCACCATGCGGTAAGTAAGCGCATTATGTGCGGTTGGTACCCAGGGTGGAGGAGAGGAAACTCTCATCCAGGCCCTGGGAACCATATAATTGTTTAAAAAAAAAATTAAAATAAAAAATAGTGATATTCTCACCTTCCGGCGTCCCGTGCAGCTTTCCTGCTCCTCGCGATGCTCCGGTCCCAATAATGCTTTGCGAAAATTACCTGTGATGACGTGCGGTCTCGCGAGGAGCGGGAAAGCTGCTCGGGACGCCGTTGCTGAACGCGACTTTCATCCAATGTTCCCTGCTCTGCCGGTGAACAGTGTGAGCAGGGGACAATGAATCAATGAAAAACCCGACGTGTGGGTACCCCTCTAGTTTATTAACCAACCAGACAAAACTCAGAGGTGCGGGCTGCTATTCTCAGGCTGGTAAGGGGCTATGGATATGGGCCCCCAGCCTAAAAACAGCTGCCCACAAAAGGCACATCTATTAGATGTGCCAATTATGGAGCTTTACAGGGTTCTTCCCACTTGTACTGTAGCGATGGCAAGTGCAGCAACGGTGGGTTAATGTCACCTTCCTATTGTAATAAGACACCTCTCCTTTACTAATCCTATAGTTAGTAAAGCGTTAAATAAAAACACACACATGCAGACTAAAGTATTTTAATGAAATCATACACCACACAGTTTTTCCATCTTTATTAGTCTGGTAATCCAAGTGACGTCCTCGATCTCCTGTAAAAATAATAAATAAATAACGAACCAACAATATACCATACCTGTCCGGCGTTCAGTCAGTCCCATGCCATAATCCATATCTGGGGTATATTCAGTTTACAACCGTGAGCGGTGCTAATGCGACCGGTCCAGCTGTAAACTACTAGGGAATGAATGATACGCAGTGGGCGTAGACTCAGTAAGTAGTGGTGACGTCACTGAGTCTGTCCTCGCTTGCCGGCATGAACTCCTGTGACCTCAGGACCATGCAAGTGATGAGGTCACGGCAGTTTAAGCTCTGTCACAGTGACCTCATCACTTGCATTCTCCCACGGTCCTGAGGTCACAGGAATTCATGACGGTGAGCGAGCACAGACTCAATGACGTCAGCGCTAGTTACCGAGCCTGTGCCCACTGCATATCATTCATTCTCCCCTGCTTGTGCTACTCTTTGGCAGAGCAGGGGAGAAGGGATAACAGCCGGCTTCAGCACCACACGCAGGGGAACAGCGCTTAGGCTAGGTTCCCATTGCGTTAATGGGACCGCGCTAACGGACAGCGTTGCACGGCGAAATTAACGCCGTGCAACGCGTCCGTTAGCGCGCCCATTAACAGCAATGGGAATGCGCATCAATAGCGCGTGCCATTTTCGGCACGCGCTAGCGATGTGCCGGTGTTTTGTGGTGCGCCGCGGACGCTGCTTGTAGCGTCCGAGGCGCGCCTGCGGTCCGTTCCCCGCTCTCGCAGATCGGAGATCTGCGAGAGCGGGGACGTTTAACGCTACCCCTTTACAACACATTGCGTTAGCGCAATTCGCTAGCGCTAGGCGCTAAACGGATTGCACTAAAGCAATCTGAACCTAGCCTTACTGTAGCGCTGCTTCCCCGGCGGCCGTCCGTGTGGTACTGATGCGGCACACGGTTGCCACACGTGTGCCGCACCTAGTACCCAGACGGACACACGGACAGTGATATCTCCAGTACCGTTTTTTCTGGTACCAGAAATATCAGGACGTGTGAAACTGACCTCAAGAATTTTATTATCCCTTCTGGTGCTTCACAGGAATTAAAGCAATGTGTGAGAAAAAAAATGAAAATTTTACTTTTTCCCACAAAAATGTTGTAGCAGAAATGGTCACATGCTATGACAACCATAGAGGTCTGCTGCAGACCTCTGGTTGTCATGCCAATTCAATGGGTGACCCGCGATCACGTGACGGGTCACCAATGGACGGCATTCCCGCTGTGCTTGCTGGAAATGCAATTTAAATGCCGCTGTCAGAGGCATATTTCAGGCTGTTCAAAACAGGGCAGGAGGCCGTATCAAAGGGAGGGAGTCCGACATCATAGTAAAATAGTTATTAAGGTTGAAGGAAGACTTTAAGTCCATCTAGTTCAACCCATAGCCTAACCTAACATGCCCTAACATTTTGATCCAGAGGAAGGCAAAAAAAAAACATGTGGCAAATAGTAAGCTCCACTTTGGGGAAAAAAATTCCTTCCCGACTCCACATACGGCAATCAGACTACTTCCCTGGATCAACTCCCTATCAAGGAATCTAGTATATATACCCTGCAACATTATACTTTTCAAGAAAGGTATCCAATCCCCTCTTAAAGGGAACCTGTCACCCCGTTTTTTGAGATTGAGATATAAATACTGTTAAATAGGGCCTGTGCTGTGCGTTACTATGGTGTATGTAGTGTACCCTGATTCCCCATGTATGCCGAGAAATACATTACCAAAGTCGGCGTTTTCGCCTGTCAATCAGGCTCGTCTGGTCAGGTGGGCGTGTTCACAGCGTTCTTTTCTTCCCCAGGTTTCCGTTGGTGGCGTAGTGGTGTGCGCATGTCCAAGGTCCGGATTCCCTGTGCCCACGTGAAGACACAGCGCGCGATCTGCGCTGTCATTCCTTTCATCGGTGCGGGCGGCCATCTTCCTGGGGCCGCGCGTGCGCAGATGTAGTGCTCTGCTGCACGGGGCTTCAGGAAAATGGCCGTGGGATGCCGCGCGTGCGCAGAAGAGATCGCGGCGGCCATTTTCCCAAAGCCGAGATGCAAACTCGGCTTTGGGAAAATGGCCGCCGCGATCTCTTCTGCGCACGCGCGGCATCCCGCGGCCATTTTCCTGAAGCCCCGTGCAGCAGAGCACTACATCTGCGCACGCGCGGCCCCAGGAAGATGGCCGCCCGCACCGATGAAAGGAATGACAGCGCAGATCGCGCGCTGTGTCTTCACGTGGGCACAGGGAATCCGGACCTTGGACATGCGCACACCACTACGCCACCAACGGAAACCTGGGGAAGAAAAGAACGCTGTGAACACGCCCACCTGACCAGACCAGCCTGATTGACAGGCGAAAACGCCGACTTTGGTAATGTATTTCTCGGCATACATGGGGAATCAGGGTACACTACATACACCATAGTAACGCACAGCGCAGGCCCTATTTAACAGTATTTATATCTCAATCTCAAAAAACGGGGTGACAGGTTCCCTTTAAATTTAAGTAATGAATCACTCATTACAACATCATACGGCAGAGAGTTCCATAGTCTCACTGCTCTTACAGTAAAGAACCTGTTATGACCTGGTGGTCAGGAAAATAATGGACCTGGTTGTTAAGAGCACACGGAATGACCTGATAGTTACTGATAATAAGGACGAGCTCTGGGACGTAGGAACTCTGCTGACCGCAATCCCTAATCCTATCAAACACACTAGAAATAGCCGTGGATTGCGCCTAACGCTCCCTATGCAACTCGGCACAGCCTAAGAAACTAGCTAGCCCTGAAAATAGGAAAATAAAGCCTACCTTGCCTCAGAGAAATTCCCCAAAGCAAAAAGGCAGCCCCCCACATATAATGACTGTGAGTAAAGATGAAAATACAAACACAGAGATGAAATAGATTTAGCAAAGTGAGGCCCGACTAACTGAACAGACCGACTTTGCGGTCAGCACAAAAACCTACAAAAAGACCACGCAGAGGGCGCAAAAAGACCCTCCGCACCGACTCACGGTGCGGAGGCGCTCCCTCTGCGTCCCAGAGCTTCCAGCAAGCAAGACAACAATAAAAATAGCAAGCTGGACAGAAAAATAGCAAACCAAAGAAATACAAGCTGGAACTTAGCTTCTGCTGGGAAGACCGGTCACTAGAACGATCCAGGAGTGAACTAGACCCATACTGGAACATTGACAGGTGGCCTGGAGCAAAGATCTAAGTGGAGTTAAATAGAGCAGCCAGCTAACGAATTAACCTCGTCACCTGAGGAAGGAAACTCAGAAACACCCACCAGAGGAAGTCCATGGACAGAACCAGCCGAAGTACCATTCATGACCACAGGAGGGAGCCCGACAACAGAATTCACAACAGTACCCCCCCCCCTTGAGGAGGGGTCACCGAACCCTCACCAGAGCCCCCAGGCCGACCAGGATGAGCCAAATGAAAGGCACGAACCAGATCGGCAGCATGAACATCAGAGGCAAAAACCCAGGAATTATCTTCCTGACCATAACCCTTCCACTTGACCAGGTACTGGAGTTTCCGTCTCGAAACACGAGAATTCAAAATCTTCTCCACCACATACTCCAACTCCCCCTCAACCAACACCGGGGCAGGAGGATCAACGGATGGAACCACAGGCGCCACGTATCTCCGCAATAACGACCTATGGAACACATTATGGATGGCAAAAGAAGCAGGAAGGGCCAAACGAAATGACACAGGATTGATAACCTCAGAAATCTTATACGGACCAATGAAACGAGGCTTAAACTTAGGAGAGGAAACCTTCATAGGAACATAACGAGACGACAACCAAACCAAATCCCCAACACGAAGTCGGGGACCCACACAGCGCCGGCGGTTAGCGAAACGTTGAGCCTTCTCCTGGGACAATGTCAAATTGTCCACCACATGAGTCCAAATCTGCTGCAACCTATCCACCACAGTATCTACACCAGGGCAGTCCGAAGACTCAACCTGCCCTGAAGAGAAACGAGGATGGAAACCAGAATTGCAGAAAAACGGCGAAACCAAAGTAGCCGAGCTGGCCCGATTATTAAGGGCGAACTCAGCCAACGGCAAAAAGGACACCCAATCATCCTGATCAGCAGAAACAAAGCATCTCAGATATGTTTCCAAAGTTTGATTAGTTCGTTCGGTCTGGCCATTTGTCTAAGGATGGAAAGCCGAGGAAAAAGACAAATCAATGCCCATCCTAGCACAAAAGGATCGCCAAAACCTCGAAACAAACTGGGAACCTCTGTCAGAAACGATGTTCTCCGGGATACCATGTGTTATGAACAGGTAACTCAGAACCACAATGGACCTTGAAGTTTAGAGCATACAAAGTGACCTGACATTTACCAAAAACATATGACGAGCTCTGAGACGTGGAAACTTTGCTGACCGCAATCCCTAATCCTATCACACCACACTAGAGGTAGCCGTGGATTGCGCCTAACGCTCCCTATGCAACTCGGCACAGCCTGAGAAACTAACTAGCCCTGAAGATAGAAAAATAAGCCTACCTTGCCTCAGAGAAATTCCCCAAAGGAAAAGGCAGCCCCCCACATATAATGACTGTGAGTAAAGATGAAATACAAACACAGAGATGAAATAGATTTAGCAAAGTGAGGCCCGACTTACTAAATAGACCGAGGATAGGAAAGATAGCTTTGCGGTCAACACAAAAACCTACAAACAACCACGCAGAGGGGCAAAAAGACCCTCCGCACCGACTAACGGTACGGAGGTGCTCCCTCTGCGTCTCAGAGCTTCCAGCAAGCAAGAAAAACCAATATAGCAAGCTGGACAGAAAATATAGCAAACAAAAATAACATAAGCAGAACTTAGCTATGCAGGATAGACAGGCCACAGGAACGATCCAGGAGGAAGCAAGACCAATACTAGAACATTGACTGGAGGCCAGGATCAAAGCACCAGGTGGAGTTAAATAGAGCAGCACCTAACGACTTAACCTCATCACCTGAGGAAGGAAACTCAGAAGCCGCAGTACCACTCTCATCCACCAAAGGAAGCTTATAGACAGAACCAGCCGCAGTACCACTCACGACCACAGGAGGGAGCTTGGCCACAGAATTCACAACAGTACCCCCCCCCTTGAGGAGGGGTCACCGAACCCTCACCAGAGCCCCCAGGCCGACCAGGATGAGCCACATGAAAGGCACGAACCAGATCGGCAGCATGGACATCAGAGGCAAAGACCCAGGAATTATCTTCCTGACCATAACCCTTCCACTTAACCAAATACTGGAGTTTCCGTCTCGAAACACGAGAATCCAAAATCTTCTCCACAATATACTCCAATTCCCCTTCAACCAAAACCGGAGCAGGAGGATCAATAGATGGAACCACAGGTGCCACGTATCTCTGCAACAATGACCTATGGAACACGTTATGGATGGAAAAAGAAGCTGGAAGAGCCAAACGAAAAGACACAGGATTAAGAACCTCAGAAATCCTATATGGACCAATGAAACGAGGCTTAAATTTAGGAGAGGAAACCTTCATAGGAATATAACGAGATGACAACCAAACCAAATCCCTAACACGAAGTCGGGGACCCACACAGCGCCTGCGGTTAGCGAAACGTTGAGCCTTCTCCTGGGACAAAGTCAGATTGTCCACTACATGAGTCCAAATCTGCTGCAACCTATCCACCACAGTATCCACACCAGGACAGTCCGAAGACTCAACCTGCCCTGAAGAGAAACGAGGGTGGAACCCAGAATTGCAGAAAAACGGCGAAACCAAAGTAGCCGAGCTGGCCCGATTATTAAGGGCGAACTCAGCCAAAGGCAAAAAGGACACCCAATCATCCTGATCAGCAGAAACAAAACATCTCAGATATGTTTCCAAGGTCTGATTGGTTCGTTCAGTCTGGCCATTTGTCTGAGGATGGAAAGCCGAGGAAAAAGACAAATCAATGCCCATCCTAGCACAAAAAGCTCGCCAAAACCTCGAAACAAACTGGGAACCTCTGTCAGAAATGATGTTCTCTGGAATGCCATGCAAACGAACCACATGCTGGAAAAACAATGGCACCAAATCAGAGGAGGAAGGCAATTTAGACAAGGGCACCAAATGGACCATCTTAGAGAAGCGATCACAAACCACCCAAATGACCGACATTCTTTGAGAGACGGGGAGATCCGAAATAAAATCCATAGAGATATGTGTCCAAGGCCTCTTCGGGACCGGCAAGGGCAAAAGCAACCCACTGGCACGAGAACAGCAGGGCTTAGCCCGAGCACAAATCCCACAGGACTGCACAAAAGAACGCACATCCCGCGACAGAGACGGCCACCAAAAGGATCTAGCCACCAAATCTCTGGTACCAAAGATTCCAGGATGACCAGCCAACACCGAACAATGAACCTCAGAGATGACTTTATTCGTCCACCTATCAGGGACAAACAGTTTCTCCGCTGGGCAACGGTCAGGTCTATCAGCCTGAAATTTTTGCAGCACCCGCCGCAAATCAGGGGAGATGGCAGACAAAATTACCCCCTCTTTGAGAATACCCGCCGGCTCAGACAAACCCGGAGAATCGGGCACAAAACTCCTAGACAGGGCATCCGTCTTCACATTTTTAGAGCCCGGAAGGTACGAAACCACAAAGTCAAAACGGGAGAAAAACAGCGACCAACGAGCCTGTCTAGGATTCAACCGTTTGGCAGACTCGAGATAAGTCAAGTTTTTGTGATCAGTCAAGACCACCACGCGATGCTTAGCTCCCTCAAGCCAATGACGCCACTCCTCGAATGCCCACTTCATGGCTAGCAACTCTCGATTGCCAACATCATAATTTCGCTCAGCAGGCGAAAATTTCCTGGAAAAGAAGGCGCATGGTTTCATCACCGAGCAATCAGAACTTCTCTGCGACAAAACAGCCCCTGCTCCAATTTCGGAAGCATCAACCTCGACCTGGAACGGAAGCGAAACATCTGGTTGGCACAACACAGGGGCAGAAGAAAAACGACGCTTCAACTCCTGAAAAGCCTCCACAGCAGCAGAAGACCAATTGACCACATCAGCACCCTTCTTGGTCAAATCAGTCAACGGTTTAGCAATGCTAGAAAAATTAGCGATGAAGCGACGATAAAAATTAGCAAAGCCCAGGAACTTTTGCAGGCTCTTCACAGATATCGGCTGAGTCCAATCGTAAATGGCCTGGACTTTAACAGGGTCCATCTCGATAGTAGAAGGGGAAAAAATGAACCCCAAAAATGAAACCTTCTGAACACCAAAGAGACACTTTGATCCCTTCACAAACAAAGAATTAGCACGCAGGACCTGGAACACCATTCTTGACCTGCTTCACATGAGACTCCCAATCATCCGAGAAGACCAAAATATCATCCAAGTATACAATCAGGAATTTATCCAGGTACTCTCGGAAGATGTCATGCATAAAGGACTGAAACACTGATGGAGCATTAGAAAGTCCGAATGGCATAACCAGGTACTCAAAATGGCCTTCGGGCGTATTAAATGCTGTTTTCCATTCATCGCCCCGTTTGATACGCACAAGATTATACGCACCACGAAGATCTATCTTGGTGAACCAACTAGCCCCTTTAATACGAGCAAACAAATCAGACAGCAACGGCAAAGGATACTGAAATTTGACTGTAATTTTATTAAGAAGGCGGTAATCAATACAAGGTCTCAAAGAACCATCCTTCTTGGCCACAAAAAAGAACCCTGCTCCTAACGGTGATGACGACGGGCGAATATGGCCTTTCTCCAAGGATTCCTTTATATAACTCCGCATAGCGGCGTGTTCTGGCACAGATAAATTGAACAATCGGCCCTTAGGAAACTTACTACTGGGAATCAAATTAATTGCACAATCGCAATCCCTATGAGGAGGTAGGGCACTGGCTTTGGGCTCATCAAATACATCCCGATAATCCGACAAAAACTCTGGAACTTCAGAAGGAGTGGAAGACGAAATAGACAAAAATGGAACATCACCATGTACCCCCTGGCAACCCCAGCTGGACACAGACATAGATTTCCAGTCCAATACTGGATTATGAACCTGTAGCCATGGCAACCCCAAAACGACCACATCATGCAGATTATGCAACACCAGAAAGCGGATATCCTCCTGATGTGCAGGAGCCATGCACATGGTCAATTGGGTCCAGTACTGAGGCTTATTCTTGGCCAAAGGCGTAGCATCAATTCCTCTCAATGGAATAGGATACTGCAAGGGCTCCAAGAAAAAAACCACAGCGCCTGGCAAACTCCAAGTCCATCAAATTCAGGGCAGTGCCTGAATCCACAAATGCCATAACAGAATAGGATGACAAAGAGCAAATCAGAGTAACGGACAATAGAAATTTAGACTGTACCGTACCAATGGTGGCAGACCTAGCGAACCGCTTAGTGCGCTTAGGACAATCGGAGATAGCATGAGTGGAATCACCACAGTAAAAACATAGCCCATTCCGACGTCTGTGTTCTTGCCGTTCAGCTCTGGTCAAAGTCCTATCACATTGCATAGACTCAGGCCCATGCTCAGATAGTACTGCCAAATGGTGCACAGCTTTACGCTCACGCAAGCGTCGATCGATCTGAATGGCCAAGGACATAGACTCATTCAGACAAGCAGGCATGGGAAACCCCACCATGACATCCTTAAGGGCTTCAGAGAGACCCTTTCTGAAGATTGCTGCCAGGGCACATTCATTCCACTAAGTGAGCACAGACCACTTTCTAAACTTCTGACAATATATCTCCGCTTCATCCTGACCCTGACACAGAGCCAGCAGGAATTTCTCTGCCTGATCCACTGAATTAGGTTCGTCATAAAGCAATCCAAGCGCCAGGAAAAACGCATCAACATCACGCAATGCCGGATCCCCTGGCGCAAGGGAAAATGCCCAGTCTTGAGGGTCACCACGTAACAAAGAAATAATGATCTTTACTTGTTGAACAGGGTCACCTGAGGAGCGAGGTTTCAAGGCAAGAAACAATTTACAATTAATTTTGAAATTCAAGAACTTTGATCTATCACCAAAAAACAAATCAGGAATTGGAATCCTAGGCTCTGACATCGGATTCTGAACCACAAAATCTTGAATGTTTTGTACCCTTGTAGTGAGATTATCCATCCAAGAGGACAGACCTTGAATGTCCATGTTTACACCAGTGTCCTGAACCACCCAGAGGTAAAGGGGAAAAGAGAGACAGAACACACTGCAAAGAAAAAAAAATGGTCTCAGAACTTCTCTTATCCCTCTATTGAGATGCATTAGTACTTTGGGCCACCTGTACTGTTATGACCTGGTGGTCAGGACAATAATGGACCTGGTGGTTAAGAGCACACGGAATGACCTGATAGTTACTGATAATAAGGACGAGCTCTGGGACGTGGGAACTCTGCTGACCGCAATCCCTAATCCTATCAAACACACTAGAAATAGCCGTGGATTGCGCCTAACGCTCCCTATGCAACTCGGCACAGCCTAAGACACTAGCTAGCCCTGAAGATAGGAAAATAAAGCCTACCTTGCCTCAGAGAAATTCCCCAAAGGAAAAGGCAGCCCCCCACATATAATGACTGTGAGTAAAGATGAAAATACAAACACAGAGATTAAATAGATTTAGCAAAGTGAGGCCCGACTAACTGAACAGACCGAGGATAGGAAAGGTTACTTTGCGGTCAGCACAAAAACCTACAAAAGACCACGCAGAGGGCGCAAAAAGACCCTCCGCACTGACTCACGGTGCGGAGGCGCTCCCTCTGCGTCCCAGAGCTTCCAGCAAGCAAGACAACAATAAAAATAGCAAGCTGGACAGAAAAATAGCAAACCAAAGAAATACAAGCTGGAACTTAGCTTCTGCTGGGAAGACCGGTCACTAAAACGATCCAGGAGTGAACTAGACCAATACTGGAACATTGACAGGTGGCCTGGAGCAAAGATCTAAGTGGAGTTAAATAGAGCAGCCAGCTAACGAATTAACCTCGTCACCTGAGGAAAGAAACTCAGAAACACCCACCAGAGGAAGTCCATGGACAGAACCAGCCGAAGTACCATTCATGACCACAGGAGGGAGCCCGACAACAGAATTCACAACAAGAACCCACGTCTGTTATTATGCCTAAACCTTCTTTCCTCCAGACGTAGAGGATGCCCCCCTGTCCCTGGTCTATGATTAAAAAGATCATCAGAAAGGTCTTTGTACTGTCCCCTCATATATTTATACATTAAAATAAGATCACCCCTTAGTCTTCGTTTTTCCAAACTAAATAGCCCCAAGTGTAATAACCTATCTTGGTATTGCAGACCCCCCAGTCCTCTAATAACCTTGGTCACTCTTCTCTGCACCCGCTCTAGTTCAGCTATGTCTTTTTTGTACACCGGAGACCAGAACTGTGCACAGTATTGCAGGTGTGGTCGAACCAGTGACTTGTATAGAGGTAAAATTATGTTCTCCTCATGTGCATCTATGCCTCTTTTAATGCGTCCCATTATTTTATTTGCCTTTGCAGCAGCTGCCTGACACTGGCCACTGAACATGAGTTTGTCATCCACCCATACACCCAGGTCTTTTTCATTGACGGTTTTGCCCATAATTTTAGAATTAAGCGCATTGTTATACATCTTATTACTTCCCAAGTCCATGACCTTACATTTATCCCCATTAAAGCTCATTTGCTATTTATCAGCCCAAGCTTCTAGTTTACATAAATCATACTGTAATATAAAATTGTCCTCCTCTGTATTGATTACCCTGCAGAGTTTAGTGTCATCTGCAAATATTGAAATTCTGCTCTGCATGCCCCCTACAAAGTCATTAATAAATATGTTAAAAAGAAGAGGTCCCAATACTGACCCCTGTGGTACCCCACTGCTAACCACGACCCAGTCTGAGTGTGCTCCATTAATAACCACCCTTTGTTTCCTATCCCTGAGCCAGCTCTTAACCCACTTAGGCCGGTTTCACACGTCAGTGGCTCCAGTACGTGAGGTGACAGTTTCCTCACGTACCGGAGCCACTGACACACGTAGACACATTGAAATCAATGCATCTGTGCAGATGTCATTGATTTTTTGCGGACCGTGTCTCCGTGTGCCAAACACGGAGACATGTCAGTGTTTGTGGGAGCGCACGGATTACACGGACCCATTAAAGTCAATGGGTCCGTGTAAAACACGTACCGCACACGGACGTGTCCTGGCCGCACCTTCTACTGTATGAGCGGTCACGTGGGGTCGCCGATTACAGTCATGAATATGCAGCTCCACCTCCCATAGGGGTGGAGCCGCATATTCATTACTGTAAATGAGTGGCCCCACGTGACCGCTCATACAGTAGAAGGTGCGGCCAGGACAGGAAGCAGCGCCACCCAGCAAGGGAGCCGGGTGAGTATTTTAAGAACAGCGGGCGGGCGCACAGGGGGTTGGAGGGGGGTGGGGACATGGATCTTTATTGTAAACACGAGAAACAAAAAAAAAAGGAATATTCATATCTTCTCTACAGCAAACGCTGCTGCAGAGAAGATATGAATGGAGGCTTCAGCACCAGATGCAGGGGACAGCGCTAAACTTTAGCGCTGTCTCCTGCACGGTGCGTGTGGTACCCAGTGGGCACACGGGCGGCACACGTGTGCCGCACGTGTGCCACACTGATGTGCCACAGAAACGCAGGGGCACACGGACACGGATAATTCCAGTACAGATTTTTCCAGTACCGGAATTATCTGGACGTGTGGGACTGCCCTAAGACATATTTTCCCCTATCCCCATTATTCTCATTTTATGTATCAACCTGTTGTGTGGCACCGTATCAAAAGCTTTTGAAAAGTCCATATACACTACGTCCAGGGCCGGACTGGCCATCGGGCATTTCTGGCAAATGCCAGAAGGGCCGGTGCCTGCAGTGGGCTGCCCAATCTGTCACCCCCTTCACGCTGTCAGCCTGCGTTCTGTTTTCTGCATCCAGCACACTAGGCAGCCTCAGCTTGCATTATGCACAGGATCGCACTGCACTCAAAACCACTGCGGCCGCCAGGCAACACAGGATGAAGTTGATGGCCGCGGTATGTTGGTCTGAACACCTGCTGTCATGAGGTAACATAGACAGTGATACGGGGGAGGGGGAGAGGCGTGCTCTGCTCTTCTGTGCTGCTGCCTGCTGGGACCCTGCCACTTACTGCATCCTGGGGTCAGGAGTCAGGACATTGGACGCCCACTTCCTTCTGTCCAGGGAGGCGGCAGGGAGTGGGACAGAAAGGATTTACGAGCTGCTGATAACTTTACCCTGAGTGCATGGAGCAGAAGCACAGAAAGCCCGGAGTTGTACCTGGAACTAGCTAATAGGCAAGCACTAATAGAATTAAGAGAAAAAAGCTGTGTCCACTCTTCTTCCATTGCACTAGCTAAAAAATCACCACTCCTGTGGTGAACTATACTCCCAGCATGCCATAGGAGCTGCTGTACATGCTGGGGGTTATAGTTCTCAAAAGCAGGGAAAAGGCTATGTGCACACGTAGTTCTGATGGCTGCAGATTTTTCCGCAGCGGAATTCAGAAATCCGCAGGTAAAAGGCACTGCGTTTTACCTGCGGATTTACCGCGGATTTATCGGTTTTTATGAGGATTTTGTGCAGATTCCCCTGCGGTTTTACACCTGCGGATTCCTATTATGGAGCGGGTGTAAACCGCTGCGGAATCCGCACAAAGAGTTGACATGCTGCGGAATGTAAACCGCAGGGTTTCCGCACGTTTTTTTTCACAGAATGTGCACTGCAGATTGCGTTTTCCATAGGTTTACATTGTACTGTAAATGCATGGAAAGCTACTGCGGACCCGCAGCGTCAAAACCGCTGCGGATCCGCAGCAAAATCTGCAACGTGTGCACATAGCCTAATAGTCAACCATGGGACATAGATGGCACCTGTCGGATCTTAAAGGAAATCTGATGGCTGATGGTATGTTTCCACTTGGCGTATTTGCTGTGGATTTGATGCAGTGTCCTATCCGCAGCAGCCAGATGATACAGCATAGTGGATGGGATTTTATGAAATCCCATCTCCACTAAGCATGCACTGACACCTCCGCGACGTCATTATTATTATTATTTATTGTTATAGCGCCATTTATTCCATGGCGCTTTACATGTGACCCCAGGTCCTTAACACACAGCATCCCTGGGAACGGAAGGCGCCCGCATGCACCGCTGAGAGGCGGGAGGACTCCGGAGGCCATCGGAAGGTAGTATATCAATATTTTTTATTTTAATTCTTTTTTTTTTACAGGGATATGGTGCCCAGTCCGTGGAGGAGAGTCTCCTCTCCTCCAACCTGGGTACCAACCACATATGATCCGCTTATTTCCCGCATGGTGGACATAGCCCCATGCGGGAAGTAAGTGGATCAGTGCATTCCTATGTGTGCGGAATCCCCGCGATTCCGCAAAATAATGAACATGCTGCGTTTTTCCGGAATGCTTTTCCACTCCGGAAAAAAACGCAGCATGTGCACAAAAATTGCGGAATGCATTCTAATTAATAGGATGCTGAATGTTAGCATTTTTTTCACGTTTTTATAGCGAAAAAACATGAAGAAGTTAAAAATCCTGAACGCGTGCACTTAGCCTTAGTGTCTAACCACCATACGACAAGTGGGCCTGTGTACCTTCAAATGCCAGGGCTGAATTTTTGTCCCAGTCCGGCCCTGACTACGTCCACTGGGTTCCATTGATCCAGTCCGGAACTTACCTCTTCATAGAAACTGATCAAATTAGTCTGACATGAACGGTCCCTAGTAAACCCGTGCTGCTACTGGGTCATGAGGTTATTCCTCTTCAGATACTCCAGTATAGCATCCCTTAGAATGCCCTCCAGGATTTTACCCACAGTAGAGGTTAAGCTTACTGGCCTATAATTAACATCGCTGTACTATTAGGCCCGATGTTAAGCTTCAGGTGATTCACAGAATAGTATCACTTTGGGCTAAGTCAATGGAAAATTTACATTTTTCCCATTAAAATGTTGCTTTGGCCCCAGGTTTTTAATTTTCAAAAAGGATAATAGGAGAGACTGAACATTACAATTTGTTACACAATTTCTCCTGAATACATCAATGCCCCATATGTGGTCAAACAGTACTTTTGAGACACAGTGCAAAACTCAGAAGTGAAGAAGGGCCATATTGGAGTTCAGAAGTTGCTGGAAAAGTTTGTGGATGCCATGTCAAATTGGCAGAGCCCCTGATGTGCCAGAACAATGGTATCCCTCATAAGTGACCCCATTTTACAAACTACACCTCCAATGAATTCATCTAGGTGTGCAGTGAGCATGTTGACACCATATGTGCCTCACAGAATTTTATACGATTGGGCAGTGAAGAAAGAATAATTAAATTTTTACCTCTGATATGTTGTTTTAGCCCCAAATTATTAATTTTAATAAGGGCTAACAGAAAAAAGTAGACCTGTTTGTTGTGCAACATGTAATATGGAACTACTTTTCAGGCACAGTGAAAATCTCAGAAGGGAAGGAGATCTATATTAAATTGCAAATTTTACTGTAATAATTTGCGGGTGACATGATCCAGTGGAAGAGCCCCTGAGGTGCCAAAACAGCAGAACCCCATACCATTTTACAAATTACACCTCTCAATGAATTAATCTAAGAGTGCAGTGATCATATTGACACCACAGGTGTGTCACAGAATTTTTTACCATTGGGTAGTGAAGAAAATTAATTATATTTTTAGCCCCGGATTTTACATTTTCACAAGGGGAAGTGGGTATAAATGGCACTAAAATGTGTCCCACAATTTCTACTGAATGTGGAAATACTCCATATGTGATTGTACAATACTACTTAGCCACACGGTGAGACTCAGGAGGGACAGAGCACTTTTTGACTCCTGGAACACAAATTTTCCTAGACTAGTTTGTGGACTCCATATACAGAGCCCTTAAGTGCTAGAAGATCAGAATCCCTCCCTCAGGTGACCCGATTTTGGAAATGATTTCTTTTTGGGAATTTATGTACAGGTGTAGTGACGATTTTTGACTCCATGGATGTTTTCCAGAAACAAGCAGCAATGGATGTTGCTGAGTGAAAATTGCAAATCTGCCATTGAAGTGCCCGTACATTATGCCCAGCTCGTGCTTTTGGAGACATGCATCCGTAAATTAAGTGGGCCCTACAGAATGCCAAACGTGGACACTAAATGTGGTGGTTTAGGCACACTGGCTGAGAAGGGAGATGGACATTTGGACTTGGGAACACAGAATTTGGTGAATTTCTTTTGGGAGGACCATTTCACTTTTCCAGAGAGGATTATATAATTTGTGCTTAATATTTTGTTACCCTTACATTTTTGTGCATTCTAGCTAAGCTTTTGTTAGGATTTGTGACCTGGGACATTGATCATATTCAACATCCATTGTATATAATAATAATCTTTATTTTTAAATAGCGATAACATATTCCGCAGCGCTTTACAGTTTGAACACATTATCATCACTGTCCCCGATTTGGGGGGGTATACCTGATTGGCAGAGTGTGTGGGTACATATATTATACACACATAAATATACAGCACTGGCAAAAATGTCTGATTTTTCTCTTTGTATGTATATTTTTTGAGTAAAATGTAAAATGTAAATTGCTCAGTGACCGGAGGAAATCCCTCGGTCACTGAAGCTCTGCACCCAAGCAGATCATTCACCAGTGGTTTTCAGCCGGGACGGTCGCATCTTAGTGCCATCCAGGTGAAAACGGTATATTCCCCAGATATGGATTACGGCGTGGGACAACGATGGATAGGTATGGTATATTGTTGCTTTTTTAGTTTACTTTTATTACAGGAGATCGAGGGCTTCGCTTCGATTAGGAGTTGCAGTATAGTTTAATTCAGAATAATAAAAGGTGTCTGTCATTTTTTTCAAATAAAAGACTTTATTCTGGCTGTGTCTTTATTTAACATTACAACTATAGGATTAGTAATGGATAAGTGTCTTATAGACGCTTCTCCATTACTAAGCCGTGGGCTTGATGTCACCGGTGACAACCCCACAACTATTACCCCACTTGCCACCGCTACAGGGCAAGTGGGAAGAGCCGGGCAAAGCACCAGAATTGGCGCATCTAATAGATGTGCCTTTTCTGGGCAGCTGCAGGCTGCTTTTTTTTAGGCTTGGGGGGGGGAGGGGTTAATGTCCATGGGCTCTTACAAGCCTGAGAATACCAGCCCCCAGCTGTGAGCTTTAGCAAGGCTAGTTGTAAAAAATGGGGGGGACCCCATGCTGTTTTGTTTAATTATTTAGTAAAAAAATATGGTGTGGGGACCCCTCTATTCTTGATATCCAACCTTACTGAAGCTGATAGCTGAGGGTTGCAGCCCCCAGCTGTGAGTTTTGTCTGGCTGGTTATCAAAAATAGAGGGGGAACAAGACCATTTTTTTTTCATTACTGCATTTACAGCGCAGGAGCGGCAGATGAATACTCCCATCCGCCGCTCTTGCTGTCACTGTTATTAGCAGCAGCAGGGGTAGGCTGATGGGAGTAATAGTCCCATCAGCCACCTGTTGTCTCTTTTATTACTTAAATGAAACTCATCATTCTTCCCTGCTCGCACGATCGCTGGCAGAGCAGGGAAGAATAAGGAGAGCTATGTTCAGCACCCGGTGCCGGGGAACAGCGCTTACTGTAATGCTTCTTCCCCCGCGCCGATATGTGCCACATGAATGACATCCATGTGTGTTATGTGTATGTATATGTGCACAACGTTTTATGGCCCATGCTGACATTAAAAACTGGACATGTCAGCGTGTTTTGCCCATGGACATGTGCACATACCCTTTCACTTGAATAGTAAAAAAGCGCACCGTTCCTCCCAAGTCTTTGTGCATGGCTAAGTAGCTCTGTACAGACACATATGGGGTATTGCCATGTTCAGTAGAAATTGTGGAACAAATGTTGTTGCGACTTTTACCCACTTGTGTTAACCCCTTCATGACCCAGCCTATTTTGACCTTAAAGACCTTGCCGTTTTTTGCAATTCTGACCAGTGTCCCTTTATGAGGTAATAACTCAGGAACGCTTCAACGGATCCTAGCGGTTCTGAGATTGTTTTTTCGTGACATATTGGGCTTCATGTTAGTGGTAAATTTAGGTCAATAAATTCTGCGTTTATTTGTGATAAAAGCGGAAATTTGGCGAAAATTTTGAAAATTCTGTTAAACCAGAGAGTTATGTGACACAAAATAGTTAATAAATAACATTTCCCACATGTATACTTTACATCAGCACAATTTTGGAAACAAAATTTTTTTTTTGCTAGGAAGTTATAAGGGTTAAAATGTGACCAGCGATTTCTCATTTTTACAACGAAATTTACAAAACCATTTTTTTTAGGGACCACCTCACATTTGAAGTCATTTTGAGGGGTCTATATGGCTGAAAATACCCAAAAGTGACACCATTCTAAAAAATGCACCCCTCAAGGTGCTCAAAACGTCATTCAAGAAGTTTATTAACCCTTCAGGTGCTTCACAGCAGCAGAAGCAACATGGAAGGAAAAAATTAACATTTAACTTTTTAGTCACAAAAATTATTTTTAGCAACAATTTTTTTATTTTCCCAATGGTAAAAGGAGAAACTGAACCACGAAAGTTGTTGTCCAATTTGTCCTGAGTACGCTGATACCTCATATGTGGGGGTAAACCACTGTTTGGGCGCACGGCAGGGCTTGGAAGGGAAGGAGCGCCATTTGACTTTTTGAATGAAAAATTGGCTCCACTCTTTAGCGGACACCATGTCACGTTTGGAGAGCCCCCGTGTGCCTAAAAATTGGAGCTCCCCCACAAGTGACCCCATTTTGGAAACTAGACGCCCCAAGGAACTTATCTAGATGCATAGTGAGCACTTTGAACCCCCAGGTGCTTCACAAATTGATCCGTTAAAATGAAAAAGTACTTTTTTTCACAAAAAAATTCTTTTAGCCTCAATTTTTTCATTTTCACATGGGCAACAGGATAAAATGGATCCTAAAATTTGTTGGGCAATTTCTCCTGAGTACACCGATACCTCACATGTGGGGGTAAACCACTGTTTGGGCACATGGTAAGGCTCGGAAGGGAAGGCGCGCCATTTGACTTTTTGAATGGAAAATTAGCTCCAATTGTTAGCGGACACCATGTCGCGTTTGGAGAGCCCCTGTGTGCCTAAACATTGGAGCTCCCCCACAAGTGACCCCATTTTGGAAACTAGACGCCCCAAGGAACTTATCTAGATGCATATTGAGCACTTTAAACCCCCAGGTGCTTCACAGAAGTTTATAACGCAGAGCCATGAAAATAAAAAAAAAAATTATTTTCTCAAAAATGATCTTTTAGCCTGCAATTTTTTATTTTCCCAAGAGTAACAGGAGAAATTTGACCCCAAAAGTTGTTGTCCAGTTTCTCCTGAGTACGGTGATACCCCATATGTGGGGGTAAACTACTGTTTGGGCAAATGCCGGGGCTCGGAAGTGAAGTAGTGACGTTTTGAAATGCAGACTTTGATGGAATGCTCTGCGGGCATCACGTTGCGTTTGCCGAGCCCCTGATGTGGCTAAGCAGTAGAAACCCCCCACAAGTGACCCCATTTTGGAAACTAGACCCCGAAAGGAACTTATCTAGATGTGTGGTGAGCACTTTGAACCCCCAAGTGCTTCATAGAAGTTTATAATGCAGAGCCGTGAAAATAATAAATACGTTTTCTTTCCTCAAAAATAATTATTTAGCCCAGAATTTTTTAATTTTCCCAAGGGTAACAGGAGAAATTTGACCCCAATATTTGTTGTCCAGTTTCTCCTGAGTACGGTGATACCCCATATGTGGGGGTAAACTACTGTTTGGGCACATGCCGGGGCTCGGAATTGAAGTAGTGACGTTTTGAAATGCAGACTTTGATGGAATGCTCTGCGGGCGTCACGTTGCGTTTGCAGAGCCCCTGATGTGGCTAAACAGTAGAAATCCCCCACAAGTGACCCCATTTTGGAAACTAGACCCCGAAAGGAACTTATCTAGATGTGTGGTGAGCACTTTGAACCCCCAAGTGCTTCATAGAAGTTTATAATGCAGAGCCATGAAAATAATAAATACGTTTTCTTTCCTCATTATTTAGCCCAGAATTTTTTAATTTTCCCAAGGGTAACAGGAGAAATTTGACCCCAATATTTGTTGTCCAGTTTCTCCTGAGTACGGTGATACCCCATATGTGGGGGTAAACTACTGTTTGGGCAAATGCCGGGGCTCGGAAGTGAAGTAGTGACGTTTTGAAATGCAGACTTTGATGGAATGCTCTGCGGGCATCACGTTGCGTTTGCAGAGCCCCTGATGTGGCTAAGCAGTAGAAACCCCCCACAAGTGACCCCATTTTGGAAACTAGACCCCGAAAGGAACTTATCTAGATGTGTGGTGAGCACTTTGAACCCCCAAGTGCTTCATAGAAGTTTATAATGCAGAGCCGTGAAAATAATAAATACGTTTTCTTTCCTCAAAAATAATTATTTAGCCCAGAATTTTTTAATTATCCCAAGGGTAACAGGAGAAATTTGACCCCAATATTTGTTGTCCAGTTTCTCCTGAGTACGGTGATACCCCATATGTGGGGGTAAACTACTGTTTGGGCACATGCCGGGGCTCGGAATTGAAGTAGTGACGTTTTGAAATGCAGACTTTGATGGAATGCTCTGCGGGCGTCACGTTGCGTTTGCAGAGCCCCTGATGTGGCTAAACAGTAGAAATCCCCCACAAGTGACCCCATTTTGGAAACTAGACCCCGAAAGGAACTTATCTAGATGTGTGGTGAGCACTTTGAACCCCCAAGTGCTTCATAGAAGTTTATAATGCAGAGCCGTGAAAATAATAAATACGTTTTCTTTCCTCAAAAATAATTATTTAGCCCAGAATTTTTTATTTTCCCAAGGGTTACAGGAGAAATTGGACCCCAAAAGTTGTTGTCCAGTTTGTCCTGAGTACGCTGATACCCCATGTGTGGGGGTAAACCACTGTTTGGGCACACGTCGGGGCTCAGAAGGAAAGTAGTGACTTTTGAAATGCAGACTTTGATGGAATGGTCTGCGGGCATCACGTTGCGTTTGCAGAGCCCCTAGTGTGCCTAAACAGTAGAAACCCCCCACAAGTGACCCCATTTTAGAAACTAGACCCCCCATGGAACTTATCTAGATATGTGGTGAGCACTTTGAACCCCCAAGTGCTTCACAGACGTTTACAACGCAGAGCCGTGAAAATAAAAAATCATTTTTCTTTCCTCAAAAATGATGTTTTAGCAAGCATTTTTTTATTTTCACAAGGGTAACAGGAGAAATTGGACCCCAGTAATTGTTGCGCAGTTTGTCCTGAGTATGCGGGTACCCCATATGTGGGGGTAAACCACTGTTTGGGCACACGTCGGGGCTCGGAAGTGAGGGAGCACCATTTGACTTTTTGAATACAAGATTGGCTGGAATCAATGGTGGCGCCATGTTGCGTTTGGAGACCCCTGATGTGCCTAAACAGTGGTAACCCCTCAATTCTACCTCCAACACTAACCCCAACACACCCCTAACTCTAATCCCAACTGTAGCCATAACCCTAATCACACCCCTAACCACAACCCTAATTCCAACCCTAACCCTAAGGCTATGTGCCCACGTTGGGGATTCGTGTGAGATTTTTCAGCTTAATTTTTGAAAAATCCGCGGGTAAAAGGCACTGCGTTTTACCTGCGGATTTTCCGCGGATTTCCAGTGTTTTTTGTGCGGATTTCACCTGCGGATTCCTATTGAGGAACAGGTGTAAAACGCTGCGGAATCCGCACAAAGAATTGACATGCTGCGGAAAATACAACGCAGCGTTTCCGCACGGTATTTTCCGCACCATGGGCACAGCGGATTTGGTTTCCATATGTTTACATGGTACTGTAAACCTGATGGAACTCTGCTGCGGATCCGCAGCCAAATCCGCACCGTGTGCACATAGCCTAATTCTAAAGGTATGTGCACACGCTGCGGAAAATACTGCGGATCCGAAGCAGTTTCCCATGAGTTTACAGTTCAATGTAAACATATGGGAAACAAAAATCGCTGTACACATGCTGCGGAAAAACTGCACGGAAACGCAGCGGTTCACATTCCGCAGCATGTCACTTCTTTGTGCGGATTCCTCAGCGGTTTAACAACTGCTCAAATAGAAAATCGCAGTTGTAAAACCGCAGTGAAATACGCAGAAAAAACGCGGTAAATCTGCCATAAATCTGCAGCGGTTTAGCACTGCGGATTTATCAAATCCGCAGCGGAAAAATCCGCAGAGGACCAGAATACGTGTGCACATACCGAAACCCTAACCCTAGCCCTAACCCTACCCCTAACCCTATTCTAACATTAGTGGAAAAAAAAATTCTTTATTTTTTTATTGTCCCTACCTATGGGGGTGACAAAGGGGGGGGTCATTTATTATTTTTTTTATTTTGATCACTGAGATATAATCTATCTCAGTGATCAAAATGCACTTTGGAACGAATCTGCCGGCCGGCATTTTGGAAGATGGCGGCGCCCGGGGAGAAGACGGACGGACCCCGGCAGGATCGGTAAGTATGATGGGGTAGGGGGGGGGAGCACGGAGGGGGGATCGGAGCATGGGGGGGTGAATCGGAGCGCGGGAGGGGTGGAACGGAGCACGGGGGGGTGGGGGGGGGGGGAACGGAGCACGGGGGGTGGAACGGAGCACGGAGGGGGTGGATCGGAGTGCAGGGGGGGTGATTGGAGCACGGGGAGGGTGATTGGAGCACGGGGGAGCGGACAAGAGCACGGGGGGAGCAGAGCACAGGATGGAGGGGAGCCGGAGCAGTGCACCGGACAGATCGGAGGGCTGGGGGGGCGATCGGTGGGGTGGGGGCACATTAGTATTTCCAGCCATGGCTGATGATATTGCAGCATCGGCCATGGCTGGATTGTAATATTTCACCAGTTATAATAGGTGAAATATTACAAATCGCTCTGATTGGCAGTTTCACTTTCAACAGCCAATCAGAGCGATCGTAGCCACGGGGGGGTGAAGCCACCGCCCCTGGGCTAAACTACCACTATCCCTGTCCCTGCAGATCAGGTGAAATGGGAGTTAACCCTTTCACCCGATCTGCAGGGACGCGATCTTTCCATGACGCCACATAGGCGTCATGGGTCGGATTGGCACCGACTTTCATGACGCCTACGTGGCGTGAAAGGTCGGGAAGGGGTTAAAATGTAAAATCTTTGGCAAAAACAAAATTTTGGTGGTAAAAATGTACTTATTTTGTCCTCACTGCCCAATGGTATAAAATTCTGTGACACACCCATGGTGTCAATATGGTCACTGAACCCTTAGATGAATTCATTGAGAGGTGTAGTTTATCCCCACATATGGGGTATCAGCGTACTCAGGACAAATTGCACAATAACTTTTGGAGTCCAATTTCTTCTGCTACCCTTAGGAAAATAAAAAGTTGGGGCGCGAAAAGAGCATTTTTGTGAAAAAAATATGATTTTTTATTTTTACGGCTCTACGTAATAAACTTCTGCGAAGCACTTATGGGTTCAAAGTGCTCACCACACATCTAGATAAGTTCCTTGGGGGGGGGGGGGGTCTAGTTTTCATAATGGTGTCACTTGTGGAGGGTTTCCACTGTTTAGACACATCAGGGGATTTCCAAACGCGACATGGCGTCCGATCTCAATTCCAGCCAATTTTGCACTTAAAAGTCAAACGGCGCTCCTTCCCTTCCGAGCTCTGCCATGCGCCCAAACAGTAGCTTACCTGCACATATTGGGTATCAGCGTGTATCAGCGTACTCAAGACAAATTGCACAACAACTTTTGGGGTCCAATTTCTCCTGGCACCCTTGGTCTCAATTAAATTTTGGTGAAAAAAAAGTTAAATGTTAATTTTTTTTTTTTTTTAAACGTTCCAAAAATTCCTGTGAAGAACATGAAGGATTAATAAACATATTCACTGTGGTTTTGAGCACCTTGAGGGATGCAGTTTTCAGAATGATGTCACTTTTGGGTATTTTCTATCATATAGACCCTTCAAAATGACTTCAAATGTGAGGTGGTCCCTAAAAAAAATGGTGTTGTAAAAATGAGAAATTGCTGGTCAACTTTTAACCCTTATAACTTCCTTACAAAAAAAATGTTGGTTGTGATTTAAGGGCATTAAAATTCAAAGTTGGAACATTGCTAAATTTTCGCCAAATTTGTTTTTTTTCGCAAATAATCTTAAGTCCTATCAAAGAAATTTTACCACTAACATGAAGTACAATATGTCACGAAAAAACAATGTCAGAATCACCGGGATCCATTGAAGCGTTCCGGAGTTATTACTTAATAAAGGGACAGTGGTCAGAAATGTAAAAATTGGCTTGGTCAATAACATGCAAACCACCCTCGGGGGGTTAAAGGGGTTAACATATACACTGTCGATTTTCAATCTGTATTTCAAAATGGAAAATCCACAACATATTGCAGTAGTAGGAGAGTGGATCCACACTGCAGAAAAAAAATCTGCAGAAAATCAAGTTATGCTGTGGATTTTCACCTAGCAAACAAATGCATAACAATGGGGATCTTGGCACTAATTTTAATGCCGTTTTGCTGTGGATCCGTGGAAAAATCCTCAGCCGATTTTGACCCCTTCATGACCTGGCCATTTTTTGCAAATCTGACCAGTGTCTCTTTATGAGGTAATAACTCAGGAACGCTTCAACGGATCGTAATGATTCTGAGACTATTTTTTCGGGACATATTGAGCTTCATGTTAGTGGTAAATTTAGGTCGATAATTTTTGCGTTTATTTGTGAAAAAATTGGAAATGTGGCGAAAATTTAGAAAATTTTCAAATTTTATTCTGTTAAATCAGAGTTATGTGACACAAAATAGTTAATAAATAACATTTCCCACATGTCTACTTTACATCATAACAATTTTGGAAACAAATTTTTTTTTTGTTAGGAAGTTATAAGGGTTAAATGTTGACTAGCGATTTCTCATTTTTACAACAAAATTTAAAAAAAAAACAACCTTTTTTTTTAGGGACCACCTCACATTTGAAGTCAGTTTGAGGGGTCTATATAGCTGAAAATACCCCAAAGTGACCGCATTCTAAAAACTGCACCCCTTAAGGTGCCCAAAACCACATTGAAGAAGTTTATTAACCCTTCAGGTGTTTCACAGCAGCAGAAGCAACATGGAAGGAAAAAAATGAACATTTAATTTTTAGTCACAAAAATGATCTTTTAGCAACAGGATTGTGCTCAGTAAACTACAGACAGCGTCAGGTTGGCACTGCTACACAGATTAGTATTATACCTGTTTTGATTGAGGCTGTGTGCACACGTTGCGGTTTTTTCGCGATAAAAATGCATACATATGCATCCTATCATTTAGAATGCATTCTGCAATTTTTGTGCTCATGGTGCATTTTTTTACCTTGATGCGTTTTTTTCGTGGAAAGACGCTACGTGGTAAAAAATGCAGCATGTTCATTAATTTTGCGTTTTTTTCGCTATATAACGCATTGGCAAAGCTCCGGAAAAAAACGCGAAAAAAAACGAGGTAAAACGCGAAAAAAAAGCATGCGGATTTCTTGCAGAAAATGTCCGGTTTTCTTCAGGAAATTTTTGCAAGAAATCCTGACATGTGCACATACCCTAAATCTGTCTTGTGGTTTTTGTTTAATCTTTATTCATAGTTTTCAGTTAATGAGATTCTCGTGCTCCGGGGTGGTCATTGTGCTTTATCTGGTGCTCTGCTTACATATGCATGTGCTCAAGACAGGTCACTGATCCTTCAGTGACCTGCCCCCTATTTTACATACTGCAAAGAATATTGCTGACTTAGCAAAAAAAAAAAAAAAAATTTAAACTTTAGACAAATGGCGCCGCCGCTTGCGCAGTAGCATCTATTGCTTGCCGATAGATGAAACTGTGCATGGGACGCCAGCGCCATTTTGATGGAGGAAAAAAAGTTGGCTGATGAAAAATGGCGTCCACGGCGGTGCTTGCACAGTAACATCTATTGGGAAGAGATAGAAGCTACTGCGTATGCGTCTGTTGTGAATTCTGTGGTCAAGCTCCCTCCTGTGGTCATGAGTGGTACTGCGGCTGGTTCTGTCTATGAGCTTCCTCTGGTGGATGTGAGTGGGGCTGCGGCTTCTGAGTTTCCTTCCTTAGGTGACGAGGTTAAGTCGTTAGGTGCTGCTCTATTTAACTCCACCTAGTTCTTTGTTCCTGGCCTCCAGTCAATGTTCCAGTATTGGTCTTGCTCTCTCCTGGATCGTTCTTGTGGCCTGTCTTCACTGCATAAGCTAAGTTCTGCTTGTGTTTCTTTTGTTTGCTATTTTTTCTGTCCAGCTTGCTATATTGGTTTTTCTTGCTTGCTGGAAGCTCTGGGAGGCAGAGGGAGCACCTCCGTACCGTTAGTCGGTGCGGAGGGTCTTTTTGCGCCCTCTGCGTGGTTGTTTGTAGGTTTTTGTGCTGACCGCAAAGCTATCTTTCCTATCCTCGGTCTATTCAGTAAGTCGGGCCTCACTTTGCTAAAATCTATTTCATCTCTGTGTTTGTATTTTCATCTTTACTCACAGTCATTATATGTGGGGGGCTGCCTTTTCCTTTGGGGAATTTCTCTGAGGCAAGGTAGGCTTTTCATTCTATCTTCAGGGCTAGCTAGTTTCTCAGGC
The DNA here is from genome assembly GCF_032444005.1 of Ranitomeya imitator. NCBI lineage: Eukaryota > Metazoa > Chordata > Amphibia > Anura > Dendrobatidae > Ranitomeya > Ranitomeya imitator. Next base: position 411,280,120 of record NC_091286.1, on the reverse strand, counting down.
TGTGCCCGAGGCGCCTAGGTCTGGTCAGGAGCGCTCCACGGCTACCTCTAGTGTGGTGTGATAGAATTAGGGATTGCGGTCAGCAGAGTTCCCACGTCTCAGAGCTCGTCCTATGTATTAGTAACTATCAGGTCACTTTGTGTGCTCTTAACCACCAGGTCTATTGTGGTTCTGAATCACCAGTTCATAACAGCGTCACTGCCTGTTTGCTGAAGTTAACATTTTTGTGTCTAAGCCAACAATATTCTATGCAGTACGTAAAATAGGGATTTTTGTGTACTCACCGTAAAATCCTTTTCTCCGAGCCATTCATTGGGGGACACAGACCGTGGGTGTATGCTGCTGCCAATAGGAGGTTGACACTAAGTAATACAAAAAAGTTAGCTCCTCCTCTGCAGTATACACCTTCCTGCTGGCTCTCAGCTAACCAGTTCGGTGCCAAAGCAGTGGGAGATCAATAACAACAAAGTATAGCATGTCAAATTATATACGAGAGTATAGCATGTCAAACTATAAAACAAGCACAAGCTAATAACAGGGTGGGAGCTGTGTCCCCCAATGAATGGCTCGGAGAAAAGGATTTTACGGTGAGTCCACAAAAATCTCTATTTCTCCTTCGCCTCATTGGGGGACACAGACCATGGGACGTCCCAAAGCGGTACCTGGGTGGATACAACATCAGATCAGGCCCTGTGTAACTGCTACTTACAAGAGCGCTACCGCGGCCTGCAGAGTAAGCCTGCCCAGACTCACATCTGCGGAAGTCTTATAGTGCTTCAAGACTGCATGCGGACTGGACGAACCCGCAAGCTTGCAGGCATGCTTTATCGACGCCTGGTACCTAGAGCCCAAGAAAACCTCGATCGACAGAGTGGAGTGAAGTTAGGCTGATATCTAACCCGGAAGTACTCCTGGATGGTGTAACGAATCCACTAGGTTAACATGGCCGATGAAATGGATAAACCCTTCCTGTAACCATCAGGAAGCCTTCCTCTGACCGTCAGGAAGCCCAAATAAGGTGTCCAACCTTCGGAAGGGCGCCGTGCATGATACGTACCTACTCAGAGTACTCACTTGGTCCAGAATATGGAGAACCCATCCCGTTTTGTGGTGCCGAAAGAGAAGAGGGAAGAACGATGCCCTCGTAACATTGGGAATACAATACCACCATGGTAACAAGGGACAGGGATGGCCTGAGGACAACCTTGCCTTGATGGTAAAAAGGAAAAAAGTCTGAAAGAACAGAGCGTCTAGCTCCAAAGACTTGTCAGGATGACGAGATCGCAGAGAAAAACCTTCCCCGATACTTAAGTCTGTCCAGATCAAAAAAGGAGTCTACTGTAAGACTCCCAGGATCATTTTTTTTTTTCTCTTTCGGGCATGCGCAGTTTGCGCTGCCCTTCGAACTTACAGTGCAGGCACCGGGGACGTTCATGAAGGAAATGGAGGCGGCGCATGAAGGCCCTGAGTGATGGCAGGGAGGCGTTTGTGTCAGGGGGGGAAAGACATGCCCCCCTGATAAATTAGAGATATGAGGGACAAATTATAAAAACGATTATTTCAGCGTTGGCAGGGACACCAACTAAAAGAGCCACCTTGACAAACTGCAGCATTAGTGCAGCACAAGGTGGCTCCTACAGTTAAAAACGCCTGGGGGGGATGACAGGTTCCCTTTAAGGTCCCAAAGTTTTAATGGTATGTGAAAGGGAAGGACCACATATGAAAACTCCCTGCGAGAAAGTCCCTACTTGCAGTATTGTTGCAATAAGACGGAAAAGTACTAGCTCCACAAACAAAAAAACAAACATGGTCCATGCGGATCTCCCAGGACCACGGGGGCCCTTCCTGCTTCCAAACGACTCTCGGAAGTAGAGGAAGGGGGGTTATGGAAACTGGTACCACGGAAGAACCAGAGTATTCACTGCAATGGCTGGACGCCATCCGATCTACATCTGGAGTGCGCCAGTGAAGGCAGATCTGATGAAAGACTTCCGGGTGAAGTTCCCACATACTTGAGGGTGGACCCTGATGGCTGAAGAAGTCTACCGCCCAGATATTTACTCCTGGGATGTGTACTGCCGAGATAACCGAATGATAGATCTTGGCCCATCAGAGAATGAGAGGTACCTCGTCCATGATGCCTGACCGTGGGTACCTGCTAGATGATTGACGCATGGCACAGCGGTGGCATTATCCAATTGAATTCGGATGGGGTGACACGCCAGAAGGCAGAGGACCTGCTGTAGGACTAGCTGTATCGTTCGGATCTCCAGAACAAAGATCGGAAGAAGAAGGCTGGCATCGGTAGTCACTAATAATCATTGAACTGGAAGGAACTCCCCTGGATCAGGAAGAAGCTCAGAGACTACCCTCTGAAAGCCTGATTGACCTACAGAAAATGAGCAGAGCGAAGGAAACAGCTTCCATTGCTGTCACCGTTTTTCCTCATGACCCTTGCAGCAAATCGAATGGAATGAGTGATCAAGTAAGTGAGTTCTGAGTTGAAGGGCCATGGCCTTATCTCAAGGGAGAAATACCAACCCTCTGGAAGTGTTCAGGATCATCCTCAAAAAGGATATCTGCTGGGCTGGAAAAGAGGAAAAACCTGTCTAGATGAAGCTGCCAGCCCAGGAGAGAGAGGGTATAGCAAATGATATAGACGACTGAGCGTAGTCCTGGAAGAGCGGCTAGTAAGTCGAGAAAGTCGACCGTATAGGGCAGGATGGCCACGCCTCTAGGGTGCAAGAGGAACATGACGGCCGCCATGACCCTTGCGAACACTCAGGGTGCAATAGCAAGACCGAAGGACAAGGTCGTGACTTGAAAATGCTGTTTGCGAATGGAAAAGCCAAGGAATTTTTGAAGAGGGGAAAATAGGAATGTGAAGGTAAGCATACCGAATGCCGGTGGATGCCAGAAACTCCACCCTTTTTCCGTTGAAGTAATGGCTGAGCGGAGGAACTCCATCCGAAGGGGGAGGACCTTGTCCAGCTTGGTAAAAGTTTGAGGTCCAGGATCGGTCTTACTTTTCGGTCCCCCCTTTTGGAACCAAGATCCCTTAGATCTAGACCATTCTGGACAATTCTTCCACTGCTGGTTGGGTGTATAGGAAACATGCAATCCTAGGGAGTGATGTCAGTGGCTTTTTGAACGCAGAGTACGCTTCCATACTCTGAGCTATAATGCCCTTCTGGGTGTAATGGCATTTGCTGCTGACAGCGCTGCTCAAATAGCTGCATCCAAGAGGTGTGAACCAGCTAGTCTCCCGCTCAAGAAATTTGATTGACCAGCTGTACGGTCTTCGGGAAAAGGTTACTGATGTGAATCAAAGTAGTTAAGGTCTCCGACCAGGAGACCATTGCTCTAGCAACCCATGTGCTGGCTAAGGAAGGGTAAGCACTCAACCCGAGGCTGCCAGACGGAACCAACCAGATTTGCTATCTGACAGTCCGTTGTAATTTTAATTGATGACCCATCGGGCAGGAATACTGGTAGACAAACCACAGGAGATTCTACCCAGAAAATCTGCAAAGTGGCAGGTCAGGAAAAGCAGTTTCTTGCTACCTCCTCTCTCTTTTGGCAATGCGGAGTTAAAATGATGAACACTCGATCCACCACCCTCTTAACAGGGAAGTGGAGAGGGATCGTCCGCGTTCTTGCATCATCCGCTAAATAGTGGAGATGCAGAGATGGGTGCGTGGATGCCAAAAAAAAAGGTGCCACTGTATATCCACAGAGTTCAGGTCACCGGGTGGACAGGGTTGGTTCCGGTGTTAGGCCTGGCTGCAGAAGAGTATACATGGAGGCGACACTCCATGTGCTCGTCTATTGATGGTGTGGGGAGATCGGTGCCCTTTAAAAGGACCCGTCGCCCCTAAGAAACAGACCAGGCATGGCATCCCACGTCGTAGGGTGGTATACGTGGAGGGGGCACCCCACGTGTTTGCATATTGCTTATTCGGACGCTTCTTGTCCGGGTGAATGACAAATGCTCTGCGAGGGAGTTTAGTCTCCTTATGAGGGACACTGCGTGATCTAGAGTGGAACCGTAGCCCTCATCAATCTACAGACATTGGTTGATATAAATAGGTGAATCCATCCTCTTCTGAAGCTCTGGCGAGTCCAGATCCAAGGCAATATCCAATCCATATTCAGAGTCTTGTTCTCAGCAAATCATTGGTGAGGGAGATCAGGAAATGAAGCTTCCATTTTCTAGACGCCTGTATGTTTCTAGAATACTTGCGACCCCTGCTAGCCGACAGCTCCCATGTAGGAGAGGAACCATATATATCAGTCCTGCGAGCACTCCGAGCCACAGAAAGTTCACGGAGGGCTTCAATCTCTTGATCAGAGAAGCCATGGGATGCGGCAGTAATAAAGCCCACTCAGGGGAACTAGGTACTCTGGTATAAGCAAGGATCGGCGGCGGAGGGTTCCTGAGTTCATTTAGGGTGACCGACTTCGGACAGGTCATGTGCCTTTAAGACAAGGTAATACTGGCCATGTGCCTTAAAGACCAGGGAATGCTAGTCAAATGTCTATAAGACCAGGAAATGCTGGTGATGTGCCTTTTAGACCAGGGAACACTGGTCATGTGCCTCTAAGTCCGGTGACTAATATGAGTCATTCATGTAAGTACAGGAGGGAAGAGGGCAGTACTTCGTTACCCAGCTGCAGAGTCGTTAAGCCCCTTTAATGCAAAAAACCTTCGCCTCTGCTGGCCGGGTGGACCAAAATGGCCACCTGGAGTTGCAGAGGTGATAAAGTCTTGCAGAGAGCGAAAGGAGCCATTTCGGGGGCAGAGCCACAGATGCGGTGTGGGCGGAGCCTCGTGACTTCCATGAATAGGCCCAAGCCGGGGCCTAAATTTCTGCAGCCAGCAGGAGCAATACCAGGGTAGAATAGAGGGGGCATTGGGCCGGGAAAAGCGAACGCTCCCGTGCCAGACAGAAAACGCCAGAAAGGATGGGCGGAGCCGCTTTAGGGCGCCATAGTGCGGGCGCGACTTACGGGATGCGGCCTACACATCGGCCGAAGCCTGGGACTAAATTTTTGCTGCCGGCCTAAGCGTTACCATATGGAGGTGAGCCACAGGGAAGCCATGTTAATATCCCACCGCAGGGGCCCATCACCGACTGGATCCACTCACCATTGGTGCACGTCCCGGCATGGAGCCGACTGCGGATGACTGGGTTTCAGCGCCGAGGAAAGTGCGCACTGTGCTGTTCTGCTGCAGGTTAGGTATTGCAGTGTGGACGGTGCAGGGATAAAGCGATAATCCTCAATCCACCATCCCCTTGTTAGGGAGGTGGAGAGGAACCGTCCACCTCCTTGTGCCATCCGCATTAACAGAGGTGGTACAGTGGGGGATGCTCGGACGCCAAAAAGAAGGAGCCTCTGTACCCCACAGGCCGCCCAGGATCACGAGAACCTCATTAACTGAAAACTACAGATATTAAACAACAACCACAAGATGGATTTCATCAACCCAGGTATCATTTTAATCAGTATAACGGTGCCAACCTGACGCTGTCTGTAGTTTACTTAGCAAAATCCTGGTGACAGGTTCCCTTTAAGTATGTTTCCCAGACTTTACAATTTGCTTTTCATCCGCACAAAACATATTTCCATCACTTCCATGACACCATCATAAAAATGCAGAAATTACAGTTAAATGTTACCTGCAACCACCCAGATTTTATGGACTAATGAGATATCTATCTCATATTGTAGATAACCATCCATAAAAACTATTAAAAAGACATTACGCAGATTTGTAATTTTTTAATAATTATATGGAGATTTAGAAGCACAGCAAGGAAACAGTGTATCAACAATAAACTGGTTCCACGACCCCAGAACTGAAAGGCATGTACGGGAGATGCGGTTCATCAAAGTGAAACCCATGGATCCTCAAATAACACTTTAAAGAAAAGGGAGTTGTGTTTATTACGATGCAGGGAGACACTAGCTATGCTGCCACTAGGAGTACTCGGTGAGTTTCTGATGTTGTAGATTTTCTGCACCATTTCTGCACCTATTGGGTAAATTGGCCTACTTACATTCTTTCACTGCGTTTTGGGAGTACATTTATTTTCTTGTTTTTGACACTGCAGTTTTTGTCTCTTTTCAATATCATGTTATAAATTAAGCAGATTCATTTTTGATACCACCTGGTATTTGGCTTTGATAAAACTTAATATTGATACAGTTGTGTGTGGATGCGTTTTTAGTGCATTTCCATAGCATGCGCGTTTTCAACCTGTGGATTTTCTGCATCAATGGCAAGTCTAGGGGAAAAATCCACACATAAAACAGTGTACACGCAACAAGCATGGCAGGCCAGGTTATGCAACCTAAATAAAGCACAGTGGACGTGAGATTTCTATGAATCCGTTGCAATCTACTGGACGCTGCGGTTTTGCGCACTGAAAATAAACAGCATCAAAAACTCACCAAATGCTCATTGTGGGAACCTTATGTGTCTATTTTTATCATTTATTGCATTCTCTGGCAGTTTGTGATCTGTCTCAAGAAAGCACCACATACATATGTGCTACAGTTTTCCATCTTAATCTCTTCCACAAGCCATACAGATATAGGAATATAGGAAATTGCACCTCACATAATAAGTGGACTTTCTCTGCAAGATGGCTATTAAAAATTATTTTTATGCATTTCAAAAACTGCCCTCAAATACATGGCATGACAAGATCAGGCAAAATGTCTCATTACAAGAAAGAAAATACAATCTCCTGAAAAAATAACGCTATAACAGGGTGCATTTAAGAAAATAGGAAAACTTACTGTACAGATCTGTCCCTACTGCACATTTTAAATCTCCAGAGAAGAGATGACCGGACCAAAGTCACCTGGGATTTTATAACCACACAGCAATAAGCAGCCATTTCTAGAATCCTCTCTCTGATAGAGAAGGCTGCTGTGTACTGCAGTGACTTCCACAGCAGACCTCTCTAGCAGGGAGATGGAGCCACAAACTTATAGGCAAAATGTCCTGATCTGCAAGGACAACAATCTGCAAACCAAGCTGGATCTCAGCACTGCTAGCGCTAATGGGTTCACTGTCCCTCTTAGCAGGCAGTGTCTCCAAGGGTTTTGGATGGAAAGAGGCCGATACAATGATGGCGTGTAGTTAAGTCTGTAAACAATCCAGGAGCAGTTGTATGCCACCTGGCGCCTCTTCCATGCTTTCTAGCTTCCTTAGTGGCGACTGGAGACCAGACCTTTAACTTTTGACATCTTCTTAGTGGGCTGTCGTTGCTCAGTAAGAGGGGGTCCTTCCCGCTCTGCAAGGTGCTGGTCAGTGTCCTGAGCAGTTGAGGAAGCTGTGGCTTTCAGAGTTTTTTTAATATTTGTCACCTGCAAAACCAAAAGGAAGAATACCGTTTTTAAACTTAAAGATATCAGTTTCTGTTTCAATGAGAAGACATGAAGTTGTAATTAATCTGATGTCTAGAGACATTGTTTCCAGCTCTGATAATGTGGAATTTCTCATTTACAAGACAATACATATTTCAGTACAATACACATTTTCCTCTCAATATTACAAAAGAAAGACATCTGAAAGGTGACACTCGATCAGTGTGGATTATCACTGGTGGACAGCTTCCGCCCTCTGCTGGCTGTATACAGTAATACAGACGAGAATATTGTGACAGTGGGCATCGTACTCTCCTGCCTCCTTCCTATGTAAGTGGTAAGTTCAGGTCACACCTGCGTCATGGTCCTGCTCAATACAACTGTGGGGTCTGACATTTTGATAGAAAGTGCTAATTATTCTTCGTCCCACATTTTTTCTTTGTAAAAAAAAAAAATGAAATGTGGAATGTTCTCTAAATAGCTGCCATTGCCTGCGGAACATTTTGGCGCTATATAAATCAAAGTATTATTATTATTATGGCCAAGTGCTCGCTCGAGCAAGTGCAGAATCCTCGAACATCGCCTCTAATGCAGATAAGAGCATCATTTCTATGTATCCTCTAAGGAAAGAAAGCCGGAATGTAAGTGAACACCTGATTTTTCACTGATGTGTATACTAATAGTATAATAGTTTACATTACAAGAAGATCATTAACATATATTGCCACTGCTGGGCTTGCCTCAAAAAAAAAATATACTAAACTGCAGAGCAGCCATGTTTTCTCCCCCATCAAGTGTCACTTACTTCTGTTTCTATTTGCTGCTGTGTACGGATGTGGTTCTCCTTGTATTGGTTTGCCCTTAGCACTTGCTGTTCAATCCCCATTAAGACGGCTTCACAACCATCACACCTGGAACAAGATATATTCAGATGTCAGTGACATGCATGGAAAGTGGTGCAAAAAACACGGGGTTACAGATGAAAGAATGGATGGACTTGGGGAATGTCCACATCACGTATTTTACATATTTTGCGTGTATACTGGAAAAGTACTCAAGACACCCCATAAGGAAGCCCATGGGACTTTACTATCAGATGGAGGCCAAACACTGTCCTGTCTGGAAGCCAGCAGGGGGGTCAGGGAATGACAGGGAGGATTAGACCCCCGTATACAGTCCGGCCCCTGTGCACAGAAATCTTAATAGCAGAAAATATCAAATGGTCATTAAAGAAAAACGACAAAGTGGATTTCTTCATCAAAAGGTATCAATGTAATCAGTATTACCGCACCACTACAGCCATATATTTACTTTACATTACAAAAATAATGCTGATGAAAGCGGTGGAAAAAAAAAAAAAGAGAAAACTGTAAAACAAAAAATAAAAATTCCTATATCTGTAACGGTTTACATTTTCAGGACACGAGGCTTGGAAAGGGCTTGTTTTTCGTGCTCTGAACCAATGTTCTGATGGTATAATTTTGGGATAGATATGATGTTTTGATCGCCTTTTTTTTTTTCCTCGTTCTACCATTTAACTAATCGGATTAATTTATCTTATATTTTGACAGATCGGACTTTAAACACAGCAATAACAAATTTGTGTATTTTTTTTTTTGTTAATGTATTTCTTAATATTTTAACCCCTTCCCGACCTTTGACGCATACGCTGCGTCATGAAAGTCGGTGCCATTCCGACCCATGACGCAGCATATGCGTCATGGAATGATCGCATCCCTGCAGATCGGGTGAAAGGGTTAACTCCCATTTCACCAGATCTGCAGGGACAGGGGGAGTGGTAGTTTAGCCCAGGGGGGGTGGCTTCACCCCCTCGTGGCTACGATCGCTCTGATTGGCTGTTGAAAGTGAAACTGCCAATCAGAGCGATTTGTAATATTTCACCTAAAAAAATGGTGAAATATTACAATCCAGCCATGGCCGATGCTGCAATATCATCGGCCATGGCTGGACACACTAATGTGCACCCACTCCACTCCTCCGATCGCCCCCCCAGCCCCCCGATCTGCGGTCTGCTCCCCTCGGTCCTGTGCTCCGCTCCCCCGTCCTCCTGCCCGCTCCCCCCATGCTCCAATCACACCCCCCGTGCTCCAATCAAACCCCCCCGCACTCCGATCCCCCCCCCCCGCACAGCGATAACCCCCCCCCGTGCTCCGATCCACCCGCCCGCACAGCGATCCCCCACTCCGTGCTCCAATCCACCCCCCCGTGTTCCGGTCCACCCCACCCCCGTGCTCCGACGCCCCAACCCCCCCCCCCCCCCGTGCCCTGATCTCCCCCCCCCTTATACTTACCTGGCCTCCCGGGTACCGTCCGTCTTCTTTCCTGGGCGCCGCCATCTTCCAAAATGGCGGGCGCATGTGCAGTGCGCCCGCCGAATCTGCCGGCCGGCAGATTCGTTCCAGAGTGAATTTTGATCACTGAGATAGGTTATATCTCAGTGATCAAAATAAAAAAAAAAGTAAATGACCCCCCCCCCCCCTTTGTCACCCCCATAGGTAGGGACAATAAAAAAAATATATTTTTTTTTTCCACTAAGGTTGGGGTAAGAACTAGGGTTAGGGTTAGAGTTAGGGTTAGGGGTAGGGTTAGGGGTAGGGTTAGGGGTAGGGTTAGGGTTTCGGTATGTGCACACGTATTCTGGTCCTCTGCGGATTTTTCCGCTGCGGATTTGATAAATCCGCAGTGCTAAACCGCTGCGGATTTACCATGTTTTTTCTGCGCATTCCAATGCAGTTTTACAACAGCGATTTTCTATTTGAGCAGTTGTAAAACCGCTGCGGAATCCGCAGAAAGAAGTGACATGCTGCGGAATGTAAACCGCTGCGTTTCCGTGCAGTTTTTCCGCAGCATGTGTACAGCGATTTTTGTTTCCCGTAGGTTTGCATTGAACTGTAAACTCATGGGAAACTGCTGCGGATCCGCAGCGTTTTCCGCAGCGTGTGCACATACCTTTAGAATTAGGCTATGTGCACATGGTGCGGATTGGCCGCTGCGGATTCGCAGCAGTGTTCCATCAGGTTTCCAGTACCATGTAAACATATGGAAAGCCAAATCCGCTGTGCCCATGGTGCGGAAAATACCACGCGGGAACGCTGCGTTGTATTTTCCGCAGCATGTCAATTCTTTGTGCGGATTCCGCAGCGTTTTACACCTGTTCCTCAATAGGAATCCGCAGGTGAAATCCGGACAAAAAAACACTGGCAATCCGCGGTAAATCCGCAGGTAAAACGCAGTGCCTTTTACCCGCGGATTTTTCAAAAATGGTGCTGAAAAATCTCATACGAATCCGCAACGTTGGCACATAGCCTTAGGGCTAGGGTTGGGTTGGAATTAGGGTTGTGGTTAGGGTTAGGGGTGTGTTGGGGTTACGGGTGTGTTGGGGTTAGGGTTGTGGTTAGGGTTACGGCTAGAGTTGGGATAAGGGTTAGGGGTGTGTTGGAGTTAGAATTGAGGGGTTTCCACTATTTAGACACATCAGGGGGTCTCCAAACGCAACATGGCGCCACCATTAATTCCAGCCAATCTTGTAGTCAAAAAGTCAAATGGTGCTCCCTCACTTCCGAGCCCCGACGTGCACCCAAACAGTGGTTTACCCCCACATATGGGGTAGCAGCATACTCAGGACAAACTGCGCAGCAATTACTGGGGTCCAATTTCTCCTGTTACCCTTGTGAAAATAAAGAAATGCTTGCTAAAACATCATTTTTGAGGAAAGAAAAATGATTTTTTATTTTCACGGCTCTGCGTTCTAAACGTCTGTGAAGCACTTGGGGGTTCAAAGTGCTCACCACATATCTAGATAAGTTCCTTGGGGGGTCTAGTTTCTAAAATGGGGTCACTTGTGGGGGGTTTCTACTGTTTAGGCACACCAGGGGCTCTGCAAACGCAATGTGACGCCCGCAGACCAATCCATCAAAATCTGCATTTCAAAAGTCACTACTTCCCTTCTGAGCCCCGACGTGTGCCCAAACAGTGGTTTACCCCCACATATGGGGTATCAGTGTACTCAGGAGAAACTGGACAACAACTTTTGGGGTCAAATTTCTCCTGTTACCCTTTGTAAAATAAAAAATTGCAGACTAAAAGATCATTTTTGAGAAAATATTTTTTATTTTTTTTATTTTCATGGCTCTGCGTTATAAACTTCTGTGAAGCACTTGGGGGTTCAAAGTCCTCACCACACATCTAGATAAGTTCCTTGGGGGGTCTAGTTTCCAAAATGGGGTCACTTGTGGGGGAGCTCCAATGCATAGGCACACAGGGGCTCTCCAAACGCGACATGGTGTCCGCTAACAATTGGAGCTAATTTTCCATTCAAAAAGTCAAATGGCGCGCCTTCCCTTCCGAGCCCTGCCGTGTGCCCAAACAGTGGTTTACCCCCACATATGAGGTATCGGCGTACTCGGGAGAAATTGCCCAACAAATTTTATGATCCATTTTATCCTACTGCCCATGTGAAAATGAAAAAATTGAGGCGAAAAGAATTTTTTTGTGAAAAAAAAGTACTTTTTCATTTTTACAGATCAATTTGTGAAGCACCTGAGGGTTTAAAGTGCTCACTAGGCATCTAAATAAGTTCCTTGGGGGGTCTAGTTTCCAAAATGGGGTCACTTGTGGGGGAGCGCCAGTGTTTAGGCACACAGGAGCTCTCCAAACGCGACATGGTGTCCGCTAACGATGGAAATAATTTTTCATTCAAAAAGTCAAATGGCGCTCCTTCCCTTCCGAGCCTTACCATGTGCCCAAACAGTGGTTTACCCCCACATATGAGGTATCGGCGTACTCAGGAGAAATTGCCCAACACATTTTAGGATCCATTTTATCCTGTTGCCCATGTGAAAATGAAAAAATTGAGGCTAAAAGAATTTTTTTGTGAAAAAAAAGTACTTTTTCATTTTTACGGATCAATTTGTGAAGCACCTGGGGGTTCAAAGTGCTCACTATGCATCTAGATAAGTTCCTTGGGGCGTCTAGTTTCCAAAATGGGGTCACTTGTGGGGGAGCTCCAATTTTTAGGCACACGGGGGCTCTCCAAACGTGACATGGTGTCCGCTAAATAGTGGAGCCAATTTTTGATTCAAAAAGTCAAATGGCGCTCCTTCCCTTCCAAGCCCTGCCGTGCGCCCAAACAGTGGTTTACCCCCACATATGAGGTATCAGCGTACTCAGGACAAATTGCACAACAACTTTCGTGGTTCAATTTCTCCTTTTACCATTGGGAAAATAAAAAAATTGTTGCTAAAAATAATTTTTGTGACTAAAAAGTTAAATGTTCATTTTTTCCTTCCATGTTGCTTCTGCTGCTGTGAAGCACCTGAAGGGTTAATAAACTTCTTGAATGTGGTTTTGAGTACCTTGAGGGGTGCAGTTTTTAGAATGGTGTCACTTTTGGGTATTTTCAGCCATATAGACCCCTCAAACTGACTTCAAATGTGAGGTGGTCCCTAAAAAAAATGGTTTTGTAAATTTCGTTGTAAAAATGACAAATCGCTGGTCAAATTTTAACCCTTATAACTTCCTAACAAAAAAAAAATTTTGTTTCCAAAATTGTGCTGATGTAAAGTAAACATGTGGGAAATGTTATTTATTAACTATTTTGTGTCACATATCTCTCTGGTTTAACAGAATAAAAATTCAAAATGTGAAAATTGCGAAATTTTCAAAGTTTTCGCCAAATTTCCGTTTTTATCACAAATAAACACATAATTTATTGACCTAAATTTACCACTAACATGAAGCCCAATATGTCACGAAAAAACAATCTCAGAACCGCTAGGATCCGTTGAAGCGTTCCTGAGTTATTACCTCAAAGGGACACTGGTCAGAATTGCAAAAAACGGCAAGGTCTTTAAGGTCAAAATAGGCTGGGTCATGAAGGGGTTAATGAGGGGGAAAAGAGGGTGGTTTTAACTTAGATTTATTTTTAGTTGTTTAAAACATTTTAGTATTCTTTAATGTCTTTGCTAGTCCCCTTAGGGCCCTTGAACCTGTGATCATCCAATCACTTGTGCTATAGACAGCAATACCACAGTACTCCTGTATATAGCAAAAATCACGGTCTCCTATGAACGACGGCCACGGGCTGGCTATCACAGGAGTGCCATCATGTCAGGCACAGGGTTCTTTAGCACACATCATCACAAGCACACCAATGGACACATAGAATGATGCGCTGTAAATGCCGATGTCTGAGATTCTGAGATTGACAGCGGCATTTAACATGTTAACAGCAACGGGCAGAGCTCCACTCCACCCGCAGCAGTGAGGCAGATGATGGGTGTATATCCCAGCCATCTACTGGGAAAGATGCAGGCTCTCCACTAAGTCAGGGACCCGGCACATGACTTATCAGTACGTCATGTCGGTAAGGGGTTAATTTGGTATCACCAAAATTGTATTGACGCACAGAATTGTGCTGTGTGATATACTCCGTGGCCTATGTGATATACTCCGTGGCCTATGTGATATACTCCGTGGCCTATGTGATATACTCCGTGGCCTATGTGATATACTGCGTGGTTGCGTGATATACTGCATGGCTGCATGATATACTGCGTGGCCTGTGTTATATAGTACATGGGCTGTGTGATATTATTTATTATTATTATTTATTTATATAGCACCATTGATTCCATGGTGCTGTACATGAGAAGGGGTTACATACAAGTTACAGATATCACCTACAGGAAACAAACTAATAATGACGGACTGTTACAGAGGGAAGAGGACCCTGCGCTTGCGGGCTTACATTCTACAGGATTATGGGGAAGGAGACAGTAGGTTAAGGCCATGTTCACACTATGCGGTTTTTACTGCGGAACCGCGGCGATTTTGCCGCTGCGGGTCCGCAGCTGTTTTCCATGCAGGGTACAGTACAATGTTACCCTATGGAAAACAGAAACCGCAGTGCACATGATGTGGAAAAACCCGAAAAAAAAACGCGCAGAATTGCTGCGGAAAAAAAGAAGGACCATGTCACTTCTTTGTGCAGAATCGCAGCGATTCTGCACCCATAGAAATGCATTGATCCGCTTACTTCCCGCATGGGGCTGTGCCCACCATGCGGGAAGTAATGCGGATAATGTGCGGGTTATACCCGGGGTGGAGGAGAGGAGACTCTCCTCCAGGCCCCGGGAACCATATTTGTATTAAAAAAAAAAGAATAAAAATAAAAAATCATGTATACTCACCCTCGGAAGTCTCAGCGCTGCACGCGGCCGTCCGGTCTCAGGTTTGCTATGCGACCAGGACCTTCGGTGACGTCGCGGTCACATGACCGTGACGTCACCGAAGGTCCTGGTCGCACAGCATCTTTGGAACCGGACCGCCGCCTGCAGCGCCCAGGAGATCGGGACGTCGGAGGGTGAGTATATCATCATGATTTTATTATTTTTAACATTACTATTGATGCTGCATATTGCTGCATATGCAGCATCAATAGTAGGGGTAAAATCCCGCAGCGGAACCCGTAGGACAAACCGCGATAAATCTGCAGGGATAACCGCAGCGGGTTTGCCCTGCAGATTTATCAAATCCGCTGCGGGAGAACCCGCAGAAGAAAAAGGAACGTGTGAATGTGGCCTGAGGGTTGCAGGAGCTCCGGTGTTGGTGAGGCGGTAGCTTCGATAGTGATGAGGCGGCAGCGGTGTCAGTGCAGGCTGTATACTGATATACTGCGTGGCCTGTGTTATATACTATGTGACCTGTGTTATATACTGTGTGGCTGCTATATACCGCGTGGCCTGTGTTATATACTGTTTGGGCTGTGTTATATACTGCGTAGCCACTGTTATATACTGCGTGGCCTGTATTAACGCATCGGGTATTCTACAATATGTATGTATGTATGTATGTATGTATGTATGTATGTATATATATAGCAGCCACATAGTATATAGCACAGGCCACGTAATATTTGCTATATACCATGTGGCCTGTGCTATATACTATGTGGCTGCTATATACATACATACATATTCTAGAATACCCGATGCGTTAGAATCGGGCCACCATCTAGTTTATTATAAACTAGATGGTAAACTATGCGTTTACATAGATTTGTCTCTGAACGTGTGCACTTTTTTCCCTGGATGGAATTGACCAATCATAAGCAGGCAGCGTCATGCAGGGCAGAAAAGAACATGCCCTCATCTTCTCAGTGATCCCTACAGCTTCTGTGTAGAGATACAGCGGAGTTATGTACCATGACAAACACATGGCAGACAGTGTGGGGGGAGGGGAGGTGAGAGCTGACTGAACTGTCAGGAAATCTGAAAGAGTTAGTAAACATGCATAACTCGCTTCAGCAAAAACAAGCCCCAGAAATGTGTAAATTTGTCACCATTTTCTGAGACCCATAAGGTTTTCAATCTTCAGTTGATGGAGCTGTGTGAAGGCTTGTTTTCTGCGCCCTGACCCAACGTATTTTTACTGATACTATTTTGTGGTATAGACAATGTTTTGATCACCAATTGTTGCATTTTTTGTGATGTTGCAGGGACCGGAAAAAAAACGCAATTCTGGAGTTTAAATTATTTTTGTCATTACAGTATTTAATTAATTTAATGTTTTGATACATTTGACTTTCAAGGAAGTGGAGATACATGTGTGTATTTTTCTATTTTTTTTTTTAATTTCTTTACTTTTAATGGACTAAAAGGGAGCTTATTCAAAATTTTATATTTTTATAGTAATTTGAATAACTTATCTAATCCTATTAGTTATGCCATAAAGTATAGGTAATAAGATACCAAAAAGAAACACTTTATATAGAGGCCAGTGTAACAAAGTTGTTGCCTTAAGAGATCCAGTGTCCAGGGACCCACCACACCCGACGCGCATTTCAACAACTTTATTGACATGACTAGTCCTTTCATGCAAGTATACCTATACATTTCATACATGGCACAATGATTAGCAATGCTGTATCTATACCATAATAAGTTTTAAAGATATATATATGAGAGAGTGGCATACTTGATTAGCTTTGCCAGACATCTCACTTATTGCCTTAATTATTATTTTTAAAACAGCATAAATAATAATTTTCTATACAGGTTTCGCTTCACTGTTCCATGACAGCGAGGTATATTAATGTGGATACACATACATGTGTATCTACACTGTAATGTATTTTTTGTTCATTTCTAATGACACTGCAGGAATGTATTGCTGTTAATATGCAATACTGTGTTTTGCCACATCTGTGGTTTTCCCTTTTTAGGTTTATATATTCATTTATAGCTTGTTTTTATCTATTCTTGTCAAAATAAAGCATTTTGTATTTTTTCTGGCCTCTAGTTAAAGTGTTTCTTTTTGGAATCTATTTTTACTGTATTTCGAAGACCCCTTAGGTAGCTTGAACTTGCGATCATATGATCGCTTCTACTATACACAGAAATACCACAGTTCTACTGTATATTGGAAAATTCATAGATTCCTATGAACACCAGCCACTGGCTGTCATAGGAGCACCGACATGACGGCACGGGCTATTCAGAAGATCCATCGCCATCATGGCAGCCCAATGTTGCCCCACGATCACGTCGAAGAAGCAGATGGCTGACCAGAACAATTTCCCCCCATACCAGGCCGCATACTGTAAATACCACTGTCACAGGTTGACAACTGCATTTAACAGGTTAACAGCTGCAGGCAAAGCGCTACTCCCCCTGCAGCCGTTATAGGCAGGTTCAGTTCATGAGACCGCATCAAAGTCATGGAGCCAGTTTTGGACATACCAGTATGTTCACCATCAATAAAAGGTTAATGAGTAGTGATGAGTTTGTGTACTCGTTGCTCGGGTTTTCCCGAGCACACTCGGGTGACCTCCGAGTACTTATGACTGCTTAGAGATTTAGTTTTCCTTACCACAGCTGGATGAGTTACAGCTACTAGCCTGCTTGATTACATGTGGGGATTCCCTAGCAACCCCCACATGTACTCAGCCTGGCTAGCAGCTGTAAATCATTCAGCTGCGGCGATGAAAATGAAATCTCCGAGCACTAAAAAGTACTCGGAGGTCACCCGAGCGTGCTTGGAAAAAAACCGAGCGACGAGTATATTCGCTCATCACTATTAATGAGCACTTCACTAGAAAAAAAAATGTAGTAGAGAAAAAAAAAAAACAACAACAAAAAAAAAAAGACACTATGAACATGTGTGGAAGTAGCTTTACCACATCTGTGCCAAGTCCAGAGATAGACTGGTGGTAGAATGTAATCTACCAATTGGTCTCCACTGCAGTAGGCCTCATTCAGACATCAGTAGTGTTGAGCATTCCGATACCGCAAGTATCGGGTATCGGCCGATACTTGCGGTATCGGAATTCCGATACCGAGATCCGATACTTTTGTGGTATCGGGTATCGGATCCATAGGGATGTGTAAAATAAAGAATTAAAATAAAAAATATTGATATGCTCACCTCTCCGGCGGCCCCTGGACATCACGCTGGTAACCGGCCGGCTTCTTTGTTTAAAATGAGCGCCTTTAGGACCTGCGAATGACGTCGCGGCTTCTGACTGGTCGCGTGCCGCCCACGTGACCGGCACGCGACCAATCAGAAGCCACGACGTCATTCTCATTCACAAAACTCCTAATTCTAGGAATTAAGGACCTGCGAATGACGTCGCAGTATGTAAACACTACATACTTGCCTTCCGCTGTCTGTCCGCTGTGCTTTCCGGCCGCTGTGCTCACAGTCAGTGCAGGAAAGCACAGCGCCGGGGACAGACAGCGGAAGGCAAGTATGTAGTGTTTGGTTTTTTTTACATTTACGCTGGTAACCAGGGTAAACATCGGGTTACTAAGCGCGGCCCTGCGCTTAGTAACCCGATGTTTACCCTGGTTACCAGGGGACTTCGAGATCGTTGGTCGCTGGAGAGCTGTCTGTGTGACAGCTCTCCAGCGACCAAACAGCGACGCTGCAGCGATCGACATCATTGTCGGTATCGCTGCAGCGTCGCTGAGTGTGAAGGTACCTTTAGACTTTGGATTTAGCTGAAACAAATACTGCATTTAATAGATACTCAAGGGGGAAACTTAGTACATCATCCAACCACATTGTTCTTCTAGATGCCAAGCAAAAAAAAAAAAAAAAAAAGGAAGGCTCAGTAAGGGTATGTGTCCACGTTCAGGAATGCATCAGGATTTGGTCAGGATTTTTCATCAGTATTTGTAAGCCAAAACCAGGAGTGGGTGATAAATGCAAAAGTGGAGCATATGTTTCTATTATACTTTTCCTCTAATTGTTCCACTCCTGGTTTTGGCTTACAAATACTGATGAAAAATCCTGACCAAATCCTGATGCAATCCTGAACGTGGACACATACCCTAACTCAACAAGCCTTTGTGTGGTGGTGAAAATCGCCTGGTAAGAAAAAAATTATATTAGGTCTGTAGAGCGGAGTGTAATCTGCCAGTAAAACTGGACAATCATCTTTCTGTAATAATTTGTTACAGCAGATTAGTCGGCAGAATAAAAACAACGCGTTAATTTCTCTGCATACAGTAGTTCCTCACCACTCTTGAAGGGTTTTCACAATGCTACTTATGTCCTTCTTGGGAATGTCCCGTCCAATGCAGAAATCAACTTCTAGTACATGATTGCGTTGATCCAGTTTACCCTGAATGATGTCTGTGTAAACTGCTTCTATGATTAGATCCTCCAACTCTCGGAGGTTCCTCATATCTAAATCTTTCAGCAGCACAGAGTATGGAATGCACTGACAAGTAAAAAAAAAAAAGGATTAGTACAAATAAATTAAAATGTAACTATGCAAACCAATCTGCTAACCTGCAATGTAATAATGACAGAGAACAGTATTGTCACAGCAAGACAAGGACCAACCCTGACTGACCTGTCATATACTCAAAATCATATAAACATACCGAGTTTGGTAATTAATATATATGCATATTACATACAAATATTGTTAAAACAAAAATGTATTCAAGAGAATAGAGCATTAGGCTGGCAGAGGAAGGACAGCACAAAGGGCTCACTTTGTAGTGTACGACCATGTGGATCTTGCCACCCATATTACCTTCATCCTGGACGCAAGGCTCACAATTGTCAGGTGTTTCAGCTTGTTTTTCTGTACAGCCGAAAGTTCTGGCAAACTATCCTTTAATGCTGGGGATAAAACATTTAGACAAGGTTACAATGTCATGTTTTAGGAAGACACAGGATTCCAGGTGCAGCTACAGGGAATTTTTCATGACCAACCCATCGCACCCTTACCACCCAATCCACTTATACAGTCATGGCGAGGCTTGAAAGATGAACCAATCCATACCTCTAATCAGAAAATAACTGAAAACTCCACATCTGAATCTATGTACGAATAAGGATGCAGTGCTCTGGGTGCGATTAGAGCACTTCTCAAGTTTCTGCCTCTTCAGCTCTATTCTCTGCCCAGTGCCATCTTGCTCTTCTAGACTACACAGCCGGTGAGCTGTCAGTCAAGCAAAAAGGGAGGCTAAACAAAGAAACCTGCTGGAAAGGCAGACATTCGGGAAGTGCTCCAATCAAGAAAAGAGCAATTCTGCATCATTTGCATATGGATTAAAGTGGATTTTATAGCTATAGATCTTTTTATAATATAGGTATCAATTAAATCGACAGAAATACACCATTACGAAAAAGCAAAATGAATCTTACCAACATAATCTGGATATGTCCCATAGGCAAACAAATTAAGGAGCTGTAAGTAGCCAGAATGTGGACTGTCTGCAAGCTAAAAGAAAAAACAAAAACATCAAGTGTGGGTAACATGACTGGCATTCCATAATGGCACCTGGGAACCCCAATGATTCTGAAAATGGGGAGCACTGGATCCCATTTACCATTTTTACATGCCCATCACCCTTCCAACTACCCAGCTGCAGAGTGGCATATATCCTAGTTTAAGTGACTAGTTTTACATTCCGAGGGAATCACTACTGTAAAAGTGTTTTTCTCAGAACCAATGGGTAAAAAGGGGCAACCAATGGGTAAAAAGGGGCACAGCAGAGTTTACAAAGTGCTCCTCTATGGCAATGAAACATGTGCACAATTCCTCATGAATATGCCCATATCCAAAGACAAAAAAAAAAAAAATCACCATAGCAGGCCCACTCACTGAAGGGAAGTATGCCATATAAAAATGCAAGATGACATCAGCAGTTATTGATTAACAGCACTAGAGAGGATACGGACAGTAAGTGTGAACACAGCCAAAGAGGTCACTACAGAGTATTCATGTGCTTCCATTTTATAAAGGGGGCGTCTTACCTCTTGTACTGTGGGTAAATCTAAAAGTTCTCCGAACACATAGACTCCTGGGGCGTCTAATACTTGGTTGATAAGAGCTGGAAGAGCTGAGCCTTTAGTGCCTTTGGCTAGTAAGATGAATTGCTCCAGGAGACTACTGGTTGGCTTCTGTTCTCCTGCCATACTACAGCTAGAGGTCTAAGAACTGTAAGAAAGAAGATGCATTATAAGACTGTGTGGACCTAACCTCCAGAAATACGTGACGCGTCACGCGAACTACACTGAGAATGCACAGATCTCTTGGAGAACGTGTCACTGGAAAGGTCTTCCAGTAGAGGTGTATTCACAATTGTGGACAGGTGACACATGTGGTCTCTTGGAAAAAAAAAAAAAAAAACAACTTGGGCTTTACTCACCATCCCCAGGTAAAGAGATGAGTCTCATGGTGTCAGTTATTGACTTCAGCCTTGACGTCATATCAACAGCACTGCAACCAATCAGTGAGCACAGTGGTTCTTGCAGACTCCTCAGGTAGAGACACTGAATCACTGATTACATATAGCGCTGTTAACAGAAAACCCATTTAAGGTACCAATACACCGTAGAGAACTGCTAACCTCTCCCCCACATGCAAAAGCTGGAATGGGCCAGGCGTGCATGCGTTTTCAATTTGGAGAATGGAGTAAAATGCCGCCACACCAAACTCTCCTGAAAACAAAAGGTTCTGACATTGAAACATGCCCAGCCCTTTCTTACCCTAACAGATGATGTCAAGGGAAAGAAGGCTTATGCGTGTTGAATTTCAACACCAGATTGGGAAGTCCTCATATACAGCTCTGGCAAAAATTAAGAGACCACCACATCAAAACCCTGCCATGGGCAGCCCAATCTCCAGACCTGAACCCCATTGAAAACCTCTGGAATGTAATCAGGAGGATGATGGAAAGTCACAAGCCATCAAACAAAGAAGAACTGCTTACATTTTTGAGCCAGAAGCAGTGTGAAAGTCTGGTGGAAAGCATGTCAAGACGCAGGAAATCTGTGATTAAAAGTCATGGTTATTCCACAAAATATTGATTTCCGAACTCTTCCAGAGTTAAAACATTAGTATTGCTGTTTCTAAATGATTATGAACTTGTTTTTTTTGCATTATTTGAGGTCTGAAACCACTGGGTTTTTTTTTTTCATTTTGACCATTTCTCCTTTTCAGAAAAAAAAAAAAATTATTGCTTGGAAATTCGGAGACATGTTGTCAGAAGTTTATAGACTAAAAGAACAATTTACATTTTACTCAAAAATATACCTGTAAAGAGTAAAAATCAGACAAACTGAACATTTTGCAGTGGTCTCTTAATTTTTGCCAGAGCTGTACAGTAGATGGATTGGTCACCCATTTTCACTGAAATTGCCAAGTTCAATCGACATTTCCTTAAACTGTACGGGAACCATTATCAGTTCTTACAGACTATGGGGAATACGTGAAGGCCTCATGCCCTTGTCAGAACTGTGTATAGGAGGCAGAATATGGAATTGGAGACACTGCATGCCAAAGACCGGTGATACACTGTGCATGTACTTCGGAAATATTCTCTCGCAGAAGCAATGGAGAGCAGCACACTCCCATCCAGTCAGAAGCACCACAACAATAATATATATCTCTCTCTATCGTCTAAGGATTACTTCCGTCTGTTTGTCTGTCTGTTTGTAACGGACATCCCGCATCGCTGATTGGTAGCGGCTGGCCGGCCGCGACCAAACTGCGACGGACACAGTCCAGCCGCGAATTCGCCCTTCCCTTCTCCCCTCCAGTCAGTGCCCCCATATCGGTTTAGCAGTCCGTTAAACGGACTACGTTACACCGCGGCATAACGCGGTGTAACGCAGTCTGTTAACGCAGCTATTAACCCTGTGCATATGGGGCATGTCCATGTACTCCAAGCACGTCGCCCCCAATGCACTTTCTGTTATAAAATCACCCTGACAGGTTCCCTTTAAAGTACTGATCCATATAACGGCACCATAGCCTTCAGGAACAATGGATGTCAGCCCACTGTGGGGAACATGGTGTATGGATCGTGTACAGTCACCAATCTACCGCCAGAACAGAATCAATGGTTTGTCACCAAGTCTCTGGGCTGCTAAATGTGACTAGTTGGCATCACGACTGTGTGAGGCACGAGTGCCGTGCAGGGGCCTGGGAAAGCCGGGTGCCAATATGGAGGTGCCTCCTTGTGTGGGGTGTATTCCTCCCACCACACGGTCAGACCATGCTGCTCCTCCACACACAGGCAGTGCCGTATATGCCAGCTGACGAAGACACAGCGTGCCGCAAGCCCCCGGTGACTGCAGAGGCCCGTGGTCCGCTCTCAGGCCCGGCACTTCTCACACAGTCACCCCTGGCGGAGCAGCACTGGGCCCGGCCTCTCACCCCGGCGGCGGAGTGACACTGTCCCGGGCCTCGTCCTCTCTGCACCCCGCGCTACTGCTCCCTATCCCGGTAACCGGGCCTCCGGCACTTCCTACCTTATGACTGCGCTGCTCCGGTCAGGACACACTCTATCCGGCTCTACCGTGTGGTTGTCAGGCAGCCATGACAGCGCCGGGTCCGCTGGAATTGGCTTCCCCCGGAAACAGAGCGCGGACACCGTGGTGCCGCAGGGAATCCGTGACTGTGCACCATTATCTGCGTCCCCAGCCCGAGTGTGTCGTGTCAGCGCTGTGCAGCCTCTGTGGGAATGTCTCATAGCCTCTGCTGTAGCATAGTCACCCGTGACCCTGCGCTAATTCTCTGCGGACATTGCATTGCGTTTTTTAATCACTTTTCTTTTTTGTCTTGTGGTGTTTTTTGCTCCAAATTCTCCCAACTGAAGCATTTGGTTCATGAGTTTTGTGTGAAGTAAGAAAAAATAGCTTTTTTTCTTTTTCCCTTTTTTTTTTTTTTTTGCAATTTTTTAGTACAAAAATGTTACACAAAATGGCTTAAAAAACGTTCCCCGAACTGTGACCTACGTGAAATTACTCTCCCACAAAGGCGACCGTGAAAGAAAAACGACAATCGCATGAAATAGACTGTAGGAGAGATATATAGAGAGCTAACAAAAAATTGGTGCAAAATTCTAAAAACTCCGACAATAAACAGGCGCAAATACAGTAATGACTCGGAGGAGCGGACACAAATGACGAGTTTTCGAATAGAAACCTCTTTGGGGGGAACAATTAATTTCCTGAAACAGCTTTGAAGAATGTTTCAAGTGTTTTTGACCTTTTTTTTGGCCCCAAACTAGGACAGTGCGGATTCCAACAGGACACGTTAAAGAAGTTACATGCACTTTCCTTTTTCCCACCAATTTCAAAACCTGAAGCCGAAAAAAAATGCTCAAAAGATTGAACATACGGTGGGGGAAATAAGTATGTGACCCCTTGCTGATTTTGTAAGTTTGCCCACTGACAAAGACATGAACAGTCTATAATTTTAAGGGTAGGTAAATTTTAACATTGAGAGATAGAATATCAAAAATAAAATCCGGAAAATCACAGTGTATAAATTATATAAATTTATTTGCATTTTGCAGTGAGAAATAAGTATTTGATCCCTCTGACAAACAAGACTTAATGCTTGGTGGCAAAACCCTTGTTGGCAAGCACAGCAGTCAAACAAATTTTCTCTCACTTGTCATCCGTGTGCAGCCCATATGCAGTCTGGTTTCACGCTTGCGTATGGCTGCGTACATCCTCTGTTAAGCTCCGCCTCCTGCATGCATCCTGTGTACCTATCTTTAACATTGGGTACGCAGGGACATGCGTTGGATGCGTCCGCATGCAGCGTTTTGACATGCCCACTGACCGCAAACAGTTGCGTTACGGTGTGATCGGCTGGCACGTCAAAAATTCCTGTCCCTGCGTACCCAATGTTAAAGATAGGAATCCAAAAAACGGAGGCAACACACCATTAGTAGTGGAAAAAGCAGGAGCTACTTTTATTAGCCTATCTCAGCAACGTTTCGGTTCTGGTAGATGTGAACCTTTTTCAAGCCTATATTTTTCTATACACAATGTTATGCGGAAGTAGGCGGAGCTTAACGAAGGATGTACGCAGACCAGCCAAACGTAAGTGTGAAACCAGTCTTATTAACCCCTTCATGACATATGACGTTTAAATACGTCTTGGAGGAGAAAAAGGTAGTTTTTCAGCACATGGATAAGGTTGTCCTAGTATGCCAAAAACGTGTCGGGCCATCAGCTACCCTGGACGGTTATGCTGAAATACTACCTCTTTCTCCAAGTCCTTCAAGCTGCAATCAACAACAGGCACAGCACCTGCCAGAGGCTATTTTCACTGCAATGGTTCCTCACATATATGCAGCGTGACCAGCTCCCGACAGCTACTGTGCCCTTAACTTTCATGTCTTTGTATTAAAACCTCATCTGTCGTGTCTCCCCCTTTAATGCGGGCTCCGGCGCTGAGCCTGCATCTTTTCCGGCATATGACAGCTGATTTCATCATCTGACATGTGGCCCTAACAGCCGCAGGTGGAATTGCAATCTACCTGCCAATATTAACATGTTAAATGCCGCTGTCAAGCTCTGATAGCAGCATTTAAAGGGATTCTATCACCTGAATTTGGAGGGAACAATCTTCAGCCAAAGGGGCGGGGTTTTAGGGTGTTTGATTCACCCTTTCCTTACCCGCTGGCTGCATGCTGGCTGCAATATTGGATTGAAGTTCATTCTCTGTCCTCCGTAGTACATGCCTGCACAAGGCAATCTATTTAAAATATTTAATAAATATAAAAGTTCAAATCACCCTCCTTTTGCCGCATTCTAAATAAAACACTAAAAAATACACATTTGTTATCTCTGGGTTCAGAAATGCTCAATCTATCAAAATATAAAAATAATTTGATCAGTAATAGTGATGAGCGAGTGTACTCATTGCTCGGGTTTTCCTGAGCACGCTCGGGTGGTTTCCGAGTATTTGTGACTGCTCAGAGATTTAGTTTTTGTTGACGCAGCTGCATGATTTACAGCTGCTAGCCAGCCTGAGTACATGTGGGGGTTGCCTGGTTGCTTGGGAATCCCCACATGCAATCAAGCTGTCTATCAGCTGTAAATCATGCAGCTGAGGCAACAAAAACTAAATCTCCGAGCACTTACAAATATTCGGAGACCACCCCAGCAACAAGTATACTCGCTCATCACTAATCGGTAGTAAAAAACTAAAAACACCAGAATTACTTTTTTTGGACGATGCAACATTGCAATAAAATGCATCGTATCTTCCCCAAAATGGTATCAATAAAAACATCAGCTCGGCGTGCAAAAAATAAGCTTTCATCCAACCCCAGATCATGGAAAATAGAGAGCTACGGGTCTTGGAAAATGGTGCCTTTTTTTTTTTTTTTAAATTTAGGTTTTTTTTTCCATCACTTAAAAAAGAACCTATACATTTTGGTAATGACCTGGAGAATCATAATGGCAGGTCAGTTTTAGTATTTAGTGAACACCGTAAAAAAAAAAACAAAAAAAAAACAAAACAATGCAATGTGCAATTTTCCAGTACATTATTTGGTAAAATCAATGGTGTAGTTCAAAAGTACAAGTCGTCCTGCAAATAACAAGCCCCCACATGGCCATATTGACGGAAAAATAAAAAATTATGGCTCTGGGAAGAAGGGGAGCGAAAAACAAAAACGGACGGAAAATTGCCAGGGGTGAAGTGGTTAATCTTTTACATGGCTATTTACAGTTTCCTATGCTACAGAATTATAATGTATCTGCAGAATACAGATGCTATATTGATGTCCGTGTGGCTTGAGATTTTTTCTCACAGTGTCCGATTTTGTAATGAAATTGCAGCATGGTGCACTTTTGTTCTCATGCCCAAAACAGCTGAGAAAAAATGTGTAGATCTGCGCTGCCTCGTTAAATAACATTTTTATTGGATTGCATTCGTCTGATTTATACACAAGTGTGAGCGAGCCCTAAGGGTCTCTAGTGTTTGAATTATTTTTCAGGCATTTTTGGTACAGATACGCTCCAAAAAACTCCTCAAAAAATTGAGTGAGCATATACCCCTGGAGAAGTATATATGTTTTGAGCAGTTGACTCACTCAGCTGCTTCACAAGGTAGACACTGTAATCATACCTCCCAACAGTCCCGGATCCAGCGGGACTGTCCCGATTTTGACAGTCAGCCCCGCGATCCTGGGCGGGACATTAGTTGTCCCGCACTGGTTGGGAGGTGTGTAATATCATCCAGTCAGCTCCCTGAGTCCCTACACCCGCAGAGCAGCACACCACATATTGGCTGCTCTGTGCGCACAGGTCCTGTGATGAGGTCACAGGCGGGAAGGAGTCAGGAGTCACATAATCGGAAGGACCTCCATGTACAGGACTCTGCTGGTTGTCATGGCGCTGGAGGAGGGTAAGCGTATGTGTGAGGTCAGGAGGTGTTTACAGTGTGGATGCAGCAGAGCCGTGTGGGTACGAGGTGTATGGATCGGAGCAGCGTGTGAAAGGTGTATGGAGCAGAGTCGTGTGTGTGTATAAGACGTGTACGGAGCCATGTGTATGAGGTGTACGGATCGGAGCAGAGTGTGAAAGGTGTATGGAGCGGAGTCGTGTGTGCAAGAGGTGTACGTAGCTGTGTGTACGAGGTGTACGGAGCACAGCCGCGTGTGTACGAAGTGTACGGAGCACAGCCGCGTGTGAAAGGTGTATGGAGCAGAGTCGTGTGTGTAAGATGTGTATGGAGCCTTGTGTATGAGGTGATCGGAGCAGAGTGTGAAAGGTGTATGGAGCGGAGTCGTGTGTGTGTATGAGGTGTACGGAGCAGAGCCACATGTGTACGTGGTGTGCGGAGCAGAGCCATGTGTGTACAAGGTATACGAAGCGGAGCAGCGTGTGCAATGTGTATGGAGCGGAGCCGTGTGTGTACGGTGTACAGAGTGGAGCCGTGTATGAGGTGTACAGAGCGGAGCCGTGTGTGTATGAAGTGTACGGAACGGAGCAGCGTGTGCAATGTGTATGGAGCGGAGCCGTGTGTGTACGAGGTGTACGGAGTGGTGCCGTGTGTGTACGAGATGTATGGAGAGGAGCCGTGTGTGTATGAGGTGTACTGAGCAGAGCCGTGTGTGTGCAAGGTATACAGAGCGGAGCAGCGTGTGCAATGTGTATGGAGCGGAGCCGTGTGTGTATGAGGTGTACGGAGTGGAGCCGTGTGTGTATGAGGTGTACGGAGCGGAGCCGTGTGTGTATGAGGTGTACGGAGCGGAGCCGCATGTGCAAGGTGTATGGAGCGGAGTCGTGTGTGTATGAGGTGTATGGAGCGGAGTAGCATGTGTACGAGGTGTACGGAGCGGACGCTGGCTGTGTCGGATCGGAGCAGATATTGCTCCTCGCTCTGACACTGACTGGCACAGGAGACATGGAGAGGTCTTTATCAGTGGCGTATCACAGCTGCAGTGACGTGAGCAGTCAGCGGCGCAGCTGGATGACACCATTAAGTGCCGTGGTAGTGGAAACTGTCGGCTGCTGCGAGGGTGTGCGGTGAAAGGTGTGTGTGCGTGTAGTGATGGAGAAGGCAATGATGGGGGGTGGGGTAACCATGTGTTGCCATTATACTGTACCCAGCATTGTGTGGGGCCATTATACTGTATGGAGCATCGTGTGGGGCCATTATACTGTACCCAGCATTATGTGTGGCCATTATACTGTACCCAGCATTGTGTGGAGCCATTATACTGTATGGAGCATCGTGCGGGGCCATTACACTGTACCCAGCATTATGTGTGGCCATTATACTGTACCCAGCATTGTGTGGGGCCATTATACTGTATGGAGCATCGGGTGTGGCACCATTATACTGTACCCAGCATTATGTGTGGCCATTATACTGTACCCAGCATCGCGTGGGGCCATTATACTGTATGGACCATCACGTGGGGCAAGTATACTGTACGCAGCATCATGTGGGGCCATTATACAGTATGGAACAATGTGGCCATTATACAGTATGGAGCATTATGTGTGGCCATTATACAGTATGAGGCACTGTGTGGTTATTATACAGTATGGAGCATCATGTGGAGCCATTATACAGTATGGAGCATGATATGTGGCCATTATACAGTATGGAGCACTGTGTGGCCAATATGCAGTATGGAGCATCATGTGTGGCCATTATACAGTATGCAGCATCATGTGTGGCCATTATACAGTATGCAGCATCATGTGGGCGCATTATACTGTATGGAGCATCACGCGGGGCCAGTACACTGTACGCAGCATCATTTGGGGCCATTATACAGTATGCAGCATCATGTGTGGTCATTTTACAGTATGGAGCATCATGTGGGGCCATTATACAGTATGGAGCATCATGTGTGGCCATTATACAGTATGGAGCACTGTGTGGCCATACTTTTTTTGTTTATAATTATTGTTTATGAAACATTGTGATCAGAAGTGCTAAATGGGTGTGGTTGGGGTGTGACTAGTTGTGAAATGGGTGTGGTCAGAGGTGTGGCCTAAAATTTGCCACTGCGCGCGACGCTAATTTTGTCCCTCTTTCCCTTCCACGAAAGTTGGGAGGTATGCTGGAACGCTTCTTGTGGTAAATCACCTGCTGGTTTATTGTGCAACAGCAAAACCATAACAGGGTTGAGCAAAGTAATCAGAGACTTTCTGGCATCACAGCAAAACAAAAAGATAACATATAGCAAAGTCCATATGTCTGAGGGATTCGCCTGCTCAGACCACCATGTGTCTTCAGCTCCACCTGAAGCCATCATTTGGAGTCTTCCCTCTCCAAACCACAACACACCGGCTGCCTCTCAAATACAGCTATTTAAAGGGAACCTGTCACCTGAATTTGGCGGGACCGGTTTTTGGTCGTACGGGCGGAGTTTTCAGGTGTTTGATTCACCCTTTCCTTACCCGCTGGCTGCATGCTGGCCGCAATATTGGATTGAAGTTCATTCTATGTCCTCCGTAGTACACGCCTGCGCAAGGCAATCTTATCAGTCTGATGAGGACTTGCTTGTAGGGTCGTCTTCTCCAACATAAGAGCCGGGAAACAGCGGCACTTGTCGTCCCTCTGTTATCCGTGAGCTGTGTAGTCTCTGGGAACCAGCTACCCGGGGTTTGAGGGGTTACTGTGTGAGTAGAGGGGATGCTAGGCAAACGGGGTCCCCTGTGCTCTGAGTCTTCTGCCTCAACAGTGCAGCCTATCTCGGGAAAACGATGCTCAGTCTATTATTGGGTCTCCCAACAAGAATCAGGGGCTCTGCACTAATGCCGTGGGTGCTAGGGGCCACTGTCTCTGCACGGGTCACTGTCTTTGCACGGGTCAATGTCTTTGCACGAGCATCAGGGTGCACCTCTCCAGTCACAGCAGAGTCTGCTTTCACGTACTCATAAGATGCAGTCTTTCTGGACAATCTTCCTGTCTCAGTCCTCCGACCGTGAGCTCTCTCTCTCCTCCCCGGCGCGCAGCTGCGTGCTGTTCTGTCCGCTGTATCCGCTGCTCTCTCTGCTGCACACGCTGCTCTCTCTGCTGTGCACACTGCTCTAGCCCTGGAAAGCGCGCCTCTTTTCTCTCTCAGCCCGGCTTCCTTCCTGTCCCGGCCTCTAAGTCTGCCCCCAGGAAAACCTGCTGCCCAGCTAAGTGGTTCCAGGCACGGAGCAGAGAAGGTAACCCACTTACATACAGTTAGGGCCAGAAATATTTGGACAGTGACACAATTTTCGCGAGTTGGGCTCTGCATGCCACCACATTGGATTTGAAATGAAACCTCTACAACAGAATTCAAGTGCAGATTGTAACGTTTAATTTGAAGGGTTGAACAAAAATATCTGATAGAAAATGTAGGAATTGTACACATTTCTTTACAAACACTCCACATTTTAGGAGGTCAAAAGTAATTGGACAAGTAAACATAACCCAAACAAAATATTTTTATTTTCAATATTTTGTTGCAAATCCTTTGGAGGCAATCACTGCCTTAAGTCTGGAACCCATGGACATCACCAAACGCTGGGTTTCCTCCTTCTTAATGCTTTGCCAGGCCTTTACAGCCGCAGCCTTCAGGTCTTGCTTGTTTGTGGGTCTTTCCGTCTTAAGTCTGGATTTGAGCAAGTGAAATGCATGCTCAATTGGGTTTAGATCTGGAGATTGACTTGGCCATTGCAGAATGTTCCACTTTTTGGCACTCATGAACTCCTGGGTAGCTTTGGCTGTATGCTTGGGGTCATTGTCCATCTGTACTATGAAGCGCCGTCCAATCAACTTTGCAGCATTTGGCTGAATCTGGGCTGAAAGTATATCCCGGTACACTTCAGAATTCATCCGGCTACTCTTGTCTGCTCTTATGTCATCAATAAACACAAGTGACCCAGTGCCATTGAAAGCCATGCATGCCCATGCCATCACGTTGCCTCCACCATGTTTTACAGAGGATGTGGTGTGCCTTGGATCATGTGCCGTTCCCTTTCTTCTCCAAACTTTTTTCTTCCCATCATTCTGGTACAGGTTGATCTTTGTCTCATCTGTCCATAGAATACTTTTCCAGAACTGAGCTGGCTTCTTGAGGTGTTTTTCTGCAAATTTAACTCTGGCCTGTCTATTTTTGGTATTGATGAATGGTTTGCATCTAGATGTGAACCCTTTGTATTTACTGTCATGGAGTCTTCTCTTTACTGTTGACTTAGAGACAGATACACCTACTTCACTGAGAGTGTTCTGGACTTCAGTTGATGTTGTGAACGGGTTCTTCTTCACCAAATTAAGTATGCGGCGATCATCCACCACTGTTGTCATCCGTGGACGCCCAGGCCTTTTTGAGTTCCCAAGCTCACCAGTCAATTCCTTTTTTCTCAGAATGTACCCAACTGTTGATTTTGCTGGATTTTTTCTTTTTTTTCAGCCTCAGGATGTTCTGCTTCACCTCAATTGAGAGTTCCTTTGACCGCATGTTGTCTGCTCACAGCAACAGCTTCCAAATGCAAAACCACACACCTGGAATTCACCCCTGACCTTTTAACTACTTCATTGATTACAGGTTAACGAGGGAGACGCCTTCAGAGTTAATTGCAGCCCTTAGAGTCCATTGTCCAATTACTTTTGGTCCCTTGAAAAAGAGGACGCTATGCATTACAGAGCTATAATTCCTAAACCCTTTCTCCGATTTGGATGTGGAAACTATCATATTGCAGCTGGGAGTGTGCACTTTCAGCCCATATTATATATATAATTGTATTTCTGAACATGTTTTTGTAAACAGCAACAATAACAAAACTTGTGTCACTGTCCAAATATTTCTGGCCCTAACTGTATATTCCTAATTTTGGCCTCCATACAGTAATAAAGTCCCTCAAACTGTTCCCTTTAACTAATAGTATCCCACATCCTGGGACCCTATGTTTACCCATCTTGAGTCCCTATGTTCACCATCCAGGCACCCCATGTCCAGGGCCCCCTATTCCCCTTGTTCTGGGCCCCATATATATTCCTCTTGTCCTGGGCTCCATATATACTCCCATTATCCTGGGCCCCATATATTTTCCCCTTGTCTTGTGGTCCATATATACTCCCCTTGTCCTGGGCCCCATATGCACTCCCTTTGTCCTGGCCATTACTCTGCATCCACAGAAGAAGGAAAAAAAATTCTGCTTACCTTGCCCTGTTGCTTTAGGTACGGCATGATCATGTTGAAATGGTCGCCGATCTATCAGAGGCTGGCGGCTGACTTCAATGCACCGTGTCGCAGGCAGCACATACACCGGTGATGTCACTGTCATGAGCCGCTTGTGAGGGGTGCACTGACATCAGCTGCTGGCGGCCATGTTAATTACATTTCAACTGAATGTGCTTCCTCAGGCGCATATTCAGTTGAAATAAGCGGGCCCCCTCTACATCCTGCTCTAGAATTTCCTGGTGTCCCGGTGGGCCAGTCCGATCCTGCACATGGGACAGTATTTTGATCCGCCTGGGCCTTGCCAGTGTACTCATCAGGATACTGGATTAGGTGAGTATATGATTAATTCTATTTTAATTAAACCTTCTGGGGACCCAATGTGGGGGACCCTGAAACAGTGTGGGGGACCCTCATACACTATAGGAACTTCTGTGGGAGGCCAATATACAGCATGAAACCTAATGTGAGGGCCATTATACAGTTTGAGGGCAAATGCATGCAGTTTTGGGGATAATGTGAAGGCCTTTATACAGTTTGGGTCTAATACAGAAGTCATTATATAGTTTGGAGCCTAATGTTGGAGCCATTATGAAGTTTTAGGGCTAATGTGAAGGCCACTATACAGTCTGGGGTATACCGTTGGGGAAATCCTACAGTTTGGAGACCACTGGGGGTGGTGTGCCATCGTACAATGTGGGGGTTAATGTGGGGGACTGTGAAACAGTGGGGGAGGTCTCATACATTATACAGACTACTGTGGGGTCCCTTAAGAAGTTTGGGGCCTAGTGTGGGGGCAATCATACTATGTGGGGACTACTGTGGGTGGCTCTCATACAGTGTAGGGGGTCTCTCATACATTGTAGGCACATCTGTGGGAACCCCATGAAGTGTGGGGCCATTATACAGCATGTGTGTGGTTTGAGGGTGATTGTGGAGGCTACTGGTGGGGCCCATTATACAGTTTGGGAACTACTGTGGGGGACATTATACAGTGTGAAGGCTTCTGTGAGGGTCATTATTCTGTGTTTGGGGGGAGCTGTGGGAGTATCATATTGTGTATAGCAAAGCTATGGCCCATCATACTGTGTATAGGGGAGATGTGAGCCATTGTACTGTGTATATGGGAGCTGTGGGCCCATCATACTGTATATAGTGTAGCTGTGGGGACTTCATACTCTGTATAAGAGAGCTGTGTGCCCCCATCCATACTGTGTGTATGGGAGCTCTGGGCACATCATACTCTGTATAAGGTAGCTGTGCGCTCATCGTATTGTGCAGGCCTGCACAACATAGGAAAAAACAAAATCCTATATAGAAAAGAAATACCAAAAATATCTAATAAATGTTAAAGTAATGAATGTAAATCAATCATATAAGCCCAAAAAGATATTCATCAAAAACATAACAAAAATTTGATTATTTTATTTTATTAGCATATAAGACAAAAATGACACAACAATTACATAATAAAAAATATGATAAAAACAGGGAATTTTATTAAGATAATTTAAAAAAAAAATGCAGGAAAATATAATTAAACCTGTATGCAGGGGGCAGGGTACGTCAGACCAATTGATAAAAATAAAATACATATATATAGAGAGAGAGAGAGAACATAAAAAATAATATATATATATTAAATATTTGAAAACTTCTCTTTCTTGTTTTGAATGATGACTGGTATTGTTGAAATATGTTATATAGATAAATGTGAGTATGAACCAAACAAATCTACTATATAATCGTCTAAGGGTCACTTCCGTCTTTCTGTCTGTCCTTCTTTCTGTCACGGATATTCATTGGTCGCGACCTCTGTCTGTCATGGAATCCAAGTCGCTGATTGGTCTCGCCAGCTGCCTGTCATGGCTGCCGCGACCAATCAGCGACGGCCACAGTCCGATTAGTCCCTCCCTACTCCTCTGCAGTCAGTGCCCGACGCCTGCTCCATACTCCCCGCAGTCACCGCTCACACAGGGTTAAAGCTAGCGGTAACGGACCGCGTTATGCCGCGGGTAACTCACTCCGTTACCACCGCTATTAACCCTGTGTGACCAAGTTTTTACTATTGATGCTGCCTATGCATCCACAGTCCAGGGCACCAGATCACAGGGCAGGCAGAGTCCGGCCGGTTTGGAGCCAAGTCCAGAGTCCCCTTGTCCAGGTGGAAATCAGTAGCCTTCCCTCGCGCTGCAGTGTTGTAGTTCCTTACTGCCTAAGGCTTCACGTAAGGTCCTCACAGATGTAATGTCTTTCTCTCTGTCCCCCATATAGGATAGGACAAACCCGTATGACTGGTGGCTTGAGGCTGTTTATAGAGACTCTAGCACGCCCTGGCCTCCATGGGTTGCCACCGTGCCTCCTGGGTGTAGGGCAGACAGGTAACTTGCAATTAGCTGTCCTGCCGGTCTCTGGAGCAAAGCATAAAGGTCCTTACTCCCTCGGTGTTCTGGCTACCAGGCTTCTGCGCCTCAGAAGGAGGCAGCCTGTGTAGGGCTGGTCTCCTTCTGGTATCCTCTCCTTTGCTACAACTTTCTTCACGCTCGCTGCAATACAATTCTGCCTTCTGTGTATCTCTGGGAGCTGGAGCTCTGAGGCCATGCACAGCTCCGTGTCCTTTCTCCTTCGCTCGCTGACAGGATCCCACCCCTGTCAGGGACCAACTAACTGAGCTGAGCTCAGCCAGCAACTAACTAACTTTCTCTACAGGTGACCAGTTTTACCTATGTGGGGTGTGACCTAATAAATAGGAGCAGAAGCTCCCCCTGGTGGTCTGGATTGTGAAATGTGTTGCATGTTTGTGATACCTGGATGCAGTTATCCTTCTTTGCCTCCAAACGTAGCATCACTCTCCCCGAGAAGAAAGCATTACCACTGCGATGACCAGGACCCTGGGGCGCCGCACTTATATGCTGTATGTCTTTCTGGTTACGCTTTATCATCTATTCTGAATCGATTGAATCGAAGCCTCATTTTCTAAAAAGGAAAGGGTCAAACAGGCATTCAAATTGTGGGAAAGATTCCTTGTCCTCCTACCATCACACATTAAATAGAAATTAAATCTTGTTTAGTCTCACCACCCCACCTCCCCTTTCTTTTTTTGGATATTGAATGTAGACATTCAATGACTGCCAAACTATATTAAGTGCTAGAATTCAGTGTAACAGAAGTTTGTTTAAATTTAAATTTTGATATAACGCGCAAACACTACCTATGTTAATTGTACTACTTTGAAGTAATATTTGGGGCATCTCCCTTTCCCTAGCCTCTTAAAGGACTGATCAACAAAAAAATGACCTATTGTTTAACCCTTTCATGACCTTAGACGTATCCATACTGTACAAGTATCAAATATTAATAGTAAAGCCGCACCCTATAATGGCAACGTCTCTATGGACAGCAGAGTGCACGTCCTCACCAGGGGATCCATCCCAGTAGATAATTTCAAAAGCGCATGAAGAGAAGGACAGGCGATTAGTATATACAGGGGGCTGGCAATGTGGGACTGTTTTTATATTTGTATATGTATGTTGCACTATGATGTAATTTTTTTCAGGTGTATAGAGCCACACCATTGGTTGCTAGTTAATTAATGGGTTTGGCCTTAGGATATATAATGGTGGTTGTATTGTCTTCTCACTATGCTTGAAAAAGGTCCACGGACCGAAACGTTGCAGATGGCAGAATAAATACGGGAGCTGTTTTTTCACAATTGCTGTGGTGCTGTCCTTCTCTTCATGCGCTTTTGAAATTATCTACTGGGATGGATCCCCTGGTGAGGACGTGCACTCTGCTGTCCATAGAGACGTTGCCATTATAGGGTGCGGCTTTACTATTAATATTTGATACTTGCATTGTTTGGGTCCTATTTGGCTTGCATCCTTTTTTTGCATTTTTTGCTATTTTTAAATATGGATATACAGTGGGGCAAAAAAGTATTTAGTCAGTCAGCAATAGTGCAAGTTCCACCACTTAAAAAGATGAGAGGCGTCTGTAGTTTACATCATAGGTAGACCTCAACTATGGGAGACAAACTGAGAAAAAAAAATCCAGAAAATCACATTGTCTGTTTTTTTAACATTTTATTTGCATATTATGGTGGAAAATAAGTATTTGGTCAGAAACAAACAATCAAGATTTCTGGCTCTCACAGACCTGTAACTTCTTCTTTAAGAGTCTCCTCTTTCCTCCACTCATTACCTGTAGTAATGGCACCTGTTTAAACTTGTTATCAGTATAAAAAGACACCTGTGCACACCCTCAAACAGTCTGACTCCAAACTCCACTATGGTGAAGACCAAAGAGCTGTCAAAGGACACCAGAAACAAAATTGTAGCCCTGCACCAGGCTGGGAAGACTGAATCTGCAATAGCCAACCAGCTTGGAGTGAAGAAATCAACAGTGGGAGCAATAATTAGAAAATGGAAGACATACAAGACCACTGATAATCTCCCTCGATCTGGGGCTCCACGCAAAATCCCACCCTGTGGGGTCAGAATGATCACAAGAACGGTGAGCAAAAATCCCAGAACCACGCGGGGGGACCTAGTGAATGAACTGCAGAGAGCTGGGACCAATGTAACAAGGCCTACCATAAGTAACACACTACGCCACCATGGACTCAGATCCTGCAGTGCCAGACGTGTCCCACTGCTTAAGCCAGTACATGTCCGGGCCCGTCTGAAGTTTGCTAGAGAGCATTTGGATGATTCAGAGGAGTTTTGGGAGAATGTCCTATGGTCTGATGAAACCAAACTGGAACTGTTTGGTAGAAACACAACTTGTCGTGTTTGGAGGAAAAAGAATACTGAGTTGCATCCATCAAACACCATACCTACTGTAAAGCATGGTGGTGGAAACATCATGCTTTGGGGCTGTTTCTCTGCAAAGGGGCCAGGACGACTGATCCGGGTACATGAAAGAATGAATGGGGCCATGTATCGTGAGATTTAGAGTGCAAACCTCCTTCCATCAGCAAGGGCATTGAAGATGAAACGTGGCTGGGTCTTTCAACATGACAATGATCCAAAGCACACCGCCAGGGCAACGAAGGAGTGGCTTCGTAAGAAGCATTTCAAGGTCCTGGAGTGGCCTAGCCAGTCTCCAGATCTCAACCCTATAGAAAACCTTTGGAGGGAGTTGAAAGTCCGTGTTGCCAAGCGAAAAGCCAAAAACATCACTGCTCTAGAGGAGATCTGCATGGAGGAATGGGCCAACATACCAACAACAGTGTGTGGCAACCTTGTGAAGACTTACAGAAAACGTTTGACCTCTGTCATTGCCAACAAAGGATATATTACAAAGTATTGAGATGAAATTTTGTTTCTGACCAAATACTTATTTTCCACCATAATATGCAAATAAAATGTTAAAAAAACAGACAATGTGATTTTCTGGATTTTTTTTTCTCAGTTTGTCTCCCATAGTTGAGGTCTACCTATGATGTAAATTACAGACGCCTCTCATCTTTTGAAGTGGTGGAACTTGCACTATTGCTGACTGACTAAATACTTTTTTGCCCCACTGTATGTGCTGGTACGAGCAATGGTGAACCAGCGTCTGCCTGTTTTTATTACACCGATGAGGATGCTGCAAGGATCATATTGGACGCTGAGGCTGACAACTCTTATTTAAAACAGCCTTCTATTGAAATGCTGAAAAAAAGATGGGAGGCTGAAAGGAAGAAAATCATCTTGTTAGAGTTGCACGCTGGAACGTTGGTAGAGTATTTTAAGGCTAAGATAATCCCTAGGGGATTAAGGCCTAATTTGAGACCTACCCTGATGCCAGGCAATGTGCAATTTTGCGCTAAATTTGAAGCGATTGGCAATAAATATGCCTTTGACATCATGC
The DNA here is from genome assembly GCF_032444005.1 of Ranitomeya imitator. Taxonomy (NCBI): domain Eukaryota; kingdom Metazoa; phylum Chordata; class Amphibia; order Anura; family Dendrobatidae; genus Ranitomeya; species Ranitomeya imitator. Next base: position 411,241,919 of record NC_091286.1, on the reverse strand, counting down.
TATTGAATATAGAATTCCTGAGGAAAGAGATTGAGACTTTAAAAACTAAGCAGGATGAGACAAAAAATGCTATCTTGTCTATCACCTCAGCTGATGACTTGGGTCATATTAACTCCAAGATGGAAGAAAATCTGTCCAAATTTAAAACAGGACTGGAGGATGTTAAAAGATCCAAATGGTTTAGAGATCTGGACGATTATAGCAATGGCAGAATTTATGGCTGGCAATTCAGGAACCCTGTGCCGAATAGATCTACAACAGGGCCTGGACGCCCTAGAAGTGCTCCAAAAAGAACGAGGAGGCCTCGGAGAGGGGCAAATGCGCAAGCGGCTTTTGGCTTTACAGGTGGTGAGTCTGACTCTACGGACAAAGGCGGTGTAACGATTTTGGATACAACTCGTTTTTTAGCCAAGGAGACGGTGACATCCCAAGAAGGCGGAGGGGCCACAGGGGTGGCAGGAAACACAGGAAGAGGGGACCAAGGCTCGGTGACAAGGTCCAAAGTGAGGAAGAAATGAGTGAGATTCCCTCTTTGGTGGTAAATAAATATCTCTTCATTAACTCTTTCAGACTTACAAATGAAGGTGCTCTCTAGAGGGCTTTCTTTCTGCCCGACGAGTAGGGCTAATTGGTTCAATATTGATAATGATTTGTATATTTTATTAGACGTTTAAAGTTGGCTGTATTTTTTGCAGATAAAGATAGGACCGTAACCTTGAATCCCCAGACACATCTCTCCCTTGACATGTTTGGTCTCCACATTAAAAGTGATTTTGTGCCTCCAACACAGGATCCTGTTGTGGAGACCTTTTGTAAATTAGTAAAGGCTGATTTGGCGAAACTGAAACAAAAGGGGAAAAGATCGAGTCTCTCGAATTTAACATATGCAGAGCGTAAGGAGATTGGGATTCTAAAAAGCAATAAATCCATCACCATCAAGGCAGCCGACAAAGGCGGAGCCTTGGTGGTGATGGATACTGCTCAATATTTGGATGAGATAAGGTCGCAGCTTTCAGATACGGAGGTCTATGAGAGACTGCAGGTGAACCCAACCCAGAGGTTTAAATCAGAATTGGATATACTAATTGAGGAGGCATTGAGTAGTGGCCTAATTGATGCCAAGTTGGCCAAATATCTTAAAGTTGAACACCCGGTGGTTCCCGTCCTGTACACCCTCCCAAAAATTCATAAGGACCTTCAGAGGCCCCCTGGCCGCCCGATTGTGTCGGGCAGGGGGTCAATGTGCAATAAAGTGGCGATCTTTTTGGATCATTTACTGAGGAAATTTGCGGTTACTGCACCTTCCTATGTGAAGGATACTAGTGATTTCATTAGGTCCTTGGAGGGTGTGCAGGTCGGGGATACCACATGGTTGGTGTCATTTGATGTCACATCTTTGTACACCTCCATCGAGCATGCCAGGGGGTTGTCTGCTGTCGGTGTGGCGCTGGCCGGCTCCGACATGGCCCCGGACTGTGCACGGTTCGCCCTGGCGCTGCTGGAGTTCATTCTCGAGAGGAATTTTTTTTTTCTTTGGGGATGATTTCTTCCTGCAGCGCCGCGGGACAGCCATGGGGTCCAATGTGGCCCCTACGTATGCTAACATCTATATGGCTGTCCTGGAGGGCGAACACGTGTACAAGTCGCAGTTTTGGGGCCGTGTTAGGGGCTGGCGGCGCTACATCGACGACATCTTCCTGGTTTGGGATGGGGACTATGATGAGCTCGTGCAATTCCATCTTTTTTTGAATAATATCTACCCTGGGTTGGGTTTCACGATGGAGTGCTCTCAGACTAGGATGCAATTTCTGGATACATGCGTCTATAAGAGTGAAGGGTTTTTACATACTGACCTGTTTGTCAAAAAGACAGACAGGAATAATGTCTTACATTTTTCCAGTGAACATCCACGGAGAATGGTGGCGTCCCTCCCATGGAGCCAACTCCTAAGAGTCAGGAGGATTGTCTCGAGTGACTCTCTTATAGACTTGAGGCTTAATGAGATGTGCCAAAAATTTCTGGCGAGAGGATATCCTAAGGAGGACCTGGATACATTCAAAATAAAAGCATTGTCTAAAGGAAGAGATGAGCTTCTTATTGCCAAGGTTGCCATAGAATCTAATAAGAGGATACTATTTGTGACAGCATTTAATGGTCTGAGTGGCCAGATCTCAGATGTGATTCGAAGGCACTGGCCACTTCTGGGTAGGGGACATGACAATGTGAGTGAGTTTCAATCGCCCCCTCTATTCTCGTATAGGAGAAATAGAAATTTGAAGGACGAGCTGGTGGTGTCTGATGTGGGCAGCTCAAGGAGGGATCCATAGACTACTTTAAGCCGTCAGAGCCTGGGTAATTTTCCCTGTCTCGGATGTGCAAGCTGCAATAACTTAGTTAAAGGGGCATGTTTTTATCATCCCCACACTGGAAAAAAGTATATGATACGGAAACGGTATACATGCAGAAGTAGTTTTGTGGTCTACATCCTTAGCTGCCCGTGTGGTCTCTACTATGTAGGGGAGACCACAATGGAGGTCAAAGCGAGAATTTCAAAGCATAAAAGTACTATTAGAACAAATTTGATTGACCTTCCAGTACCTTGGCACTTCCATGAGTTAGGACATTCGGTTAGTCAGCTAAGATACCGAGTCATAGATGATGTACCTATGCCAAGACGGGGTGGCGATCGGGTTTCCCTTCTGAAGAGAAAAGAATTGAAATGGATCTATGAGCTTGATACTCTTTCTCCAAAAGGCTTAAATATTGATTATCAACAAAGTTGTCTCCTGTAGGGTCCCTTTGGGCCTTTGCGGTACCTCATCGGTGTATTGTTTTTAATTCTATTATATACTGTTTATATTGTTAGGGGTGGTCTCATTAATGGTTGCCTTTTAGCTCTGTCCTATATATACATATGTAGCCTCTTGATCAATTTGATCTGAATATGATGTTACTGTTCGCCTGATACCTACCTTAATCCGTTTTTTTTGATAAATTGTGATTTTTCGTCCCCTTTTTCTGTTTGGATGTATTTTTTCCAGGATAAAAAAATATATATATCTATGGAGTTCCAAAGGTGTTTTTGATATATGTCTTTGCAAGGAGTTTCACACGCACTGAGTTTAGGATATCATGTTGGTTGTTTTTTTTCTGTATATGTTGTCTCTCATTACAGTCCCATATGAAAAGATGTAAATATTTAAAATGACGGATTATATAAAATGGGAATAGTCGATATTGAGCATAAATATATAAGGTGTCCAGTGGAGAAATGTTATACTGTATACCGTTGTATACTATGGTCCTGGAGTGAAAAAATACTATACTTACTTATGAGCCTGGATGTATGTGCGCTGATTGTAGCGCTATGTGATCGCTCATTGGAGCCATCTATCATGAAGAAGTTTATGGAGCATTATTTTTTCAGGCGCAGTTGCCGATTAAATAGACTCAGTGTGCTGACTATGTTGGATTCCGTGATTATAGCGCTATGTGACCGCTCACTGGAGCCATCTGTCATGAAGAGATCTATGGAGAACTCCTCTGTCATGCGCAGTTGTCGACTAAATGGACTCAGCGTGCTGACTGTGCTGGAGTCCGGGATTGCGACATGCGCATATGAGCTATGGACAAGGATGACGTCACAGACATGCGCAATACAATGTGCACCAGTGGACAGGAGTGGGCGTTGTTTGTTTACTACTGACATGTGGACCAGCAGCCTATGAACTAGCGCGGTGAGGAGCGCTGCATGCTGGGCATAGGGCGACCACATGATTTGAGATTTAGGAGCTGATTGGACTGCCCCTGCTTTGAACACGCCCACAATGCCATGACGATCGTGGATGCAGTATCCGGATTGGTGCGAGCGATATTTGTTTACACTGTGGACTTTGGGGACTTATTGGGGATTTATGAGTATGATGTAATAGCGGCGAACGATCAGAGGTAGTTGGACTATGTTAGCGGTTAGTATATACAGGGGGCTGGCAATGTGGGACTGTTTTTATATTTGTATATGTATGTTGCACTATGATGTAATTTTTTTCAGGTGTATAGAGCCACACCATTGGTTGCTAGGTAATTAATGGGTTTGGCTTTAGGGTATATAATGGTGGTTGTATTGTCTTCTCACTATGCTTGAAAAAGGTCCACGGACCGAAACGTTGCAGATGGCAGAATAAATACGGGAGCTGTTTTTTCACAATTGCTGTGGTGCTGTCCTTCTCTTCATGCGCTTTTGAAAGTATCCATACTATACATCCTGGCTGGTAAGGGGCTCCCTACCTAGGACATATGGATATGTCCTGGCTATCGCTCTGGGACAGGAGTTGTGCGCACCTGATCTCCACCGGGTGTTCAGCTAAGGGCCCAAAAACGGACGAGTGCTATGCGAGTGTCATAAGAGTACAATGCGAGTACAATGCGATTTTCACACCTAGCATCCGATTTACATCCGAGTGCATTGCGATTGCTATCCGAATGCAATGCGATTTTAACATGAGCTCTTACATACAGCAATGCTCTGTATGTAAAAGCTCATGTGAAAATCGCATTGTAATACACAACTGTGCACATCCTTTTAAAACCAAATATTCTTCAAAACATACTGTACATATATCAGGTACGGACTGGGGATGAAATTCAGCCCTGGCATTTAAAATCACACAGGCCCATGGTGTCCCTGTCCCCAATAACCTGATGGGATATAATACTAATATTACCCTGGATGGAGGAAAGGAAGATTTACTACAAGACCAATATTTCTAATTATACCCACGTCATGCTGAGGTAAGTGACGGAGTAACCGGCCTTGTACTCCGTCACAACTGTTAACAGTATGGGTGCCTTGAGAACATTGATTCTGTTAACAACCTAGCACACAAGGCAGCCCACAACCAGACTGGCCCTATATATATATATATATATATATACAGTGGGGCAAAAAAGTATTTAGTCAGTCAGCAATAGTGCAAGTTCCACCACTTAAAAAGATGAGAGGCGTCTGTAATTTACATCATAGGTAGACCTCAACTATGGGAGACAAACTGAGAAAAAAAAATCCAGAAAATCACATTGTCTGTTTTTTTAACATTTTATTTGCATATTATGGTGGAAAATAAGTATTTGGTCAGAAACAAAATTTCATCTCAATACTTTGTAATATATCCTTTGTTGGCAATGACAGAGGTCAAACGTTTTCTGTAAGTCTTCACAAGGTTGCCACACACTGTTGTTGGTATGTTGGCCCATTCCTCCATGCAGATCTCCTCTAGAGCAGTGATTTTTTTGGCTTTTCGCTTGGCAACACGGACTTTCAACTCCCTCCAAAGGTTTTCTATAGGGTTGAGATCTGGAGACTGGCTAGGCCACTCCAGGACCTTGAAATGCTTCTTACGAAGCCACTCCTTCGTTGCCCTGGCGGTGTGCTTTGGATCATTGTCATGTTGAAAGACCCAGCCACGTTTCATCTTCAATGCCCTTGCTGATGGAAGGAGGTTTGCACTCAAAATCTCACGATACATGGCTCCATTCATTCTTTTATGTACCCGGATCAGTCGTCCTGGCCCCTTTGCAGAGAAACAGCCCCAAAGCATGATGTTTCCACCACCATGCTTTACAGTAGGTATGATGTTTGATGGATGCAACTCAGTATTCTTTTTCCTCCAAACACGACAAGTTGTGTTTCTACCAAACAGTTTCAGTTTGGTTTCATCAGACCATAGGACATTCTCCCAAAACTCCTCTGGATCATCCAAATGCTCTCTAGCAAACTTCAGACGGGCCCGGACATGTACTGGCTTAAGCAGTGGGACACGTCTGGCACTGCAGGATCTGAGTCCATGGTGGCGTAGTGTGTTACTTATGGTAGGCCTTGTTACATTGGTCCCAGCTCTCTGCAGTTCATTCACTAGGTCCCCCTGCATGGTTCTGGGATTTTTGCTCACCGTTCTTGTGATCATTCTGGCCCCACGGGGTGGGATTTTGCGTGGAGCCCCAGATCGAGGGAGATTATCAGTGGTCTTGTATGTCTTCCATTTTCTAATTATTGCTCCCACTGTTGATTTCTTCACTCCAAGCTGGTTGGCTATTGCAGATTCAGTCTTCCCAGCCTGGTGCAGGGCTACAATTTTGTTTCTGATGTCCTTTGACAGCTCTTTGGTCTTCACCATAGTGGAGTTTGGAGTCAGACTGTTTGAGGGTGTGCACAGGTGTCTTTTTATACTGATAACAAGTTTAAACAGGTGCCATTACTACAGGTAATGAGTGGAGGAAAGAGGAGACTCTTAAAGAAGAAGTTACAGGTCTGTGAGAGCCAGAAATCTTGATTGTTTGTTTCTGACCAAATACTTATTTTCCACCATAATATGCAAATAAAATGATAAAAAAACAGACAATGTGATTTTCTGGATTTTTTTTTCTCAGTTTGTCTCCCATAGTTGAGGTCTACCTATGATGTAAATTACAGACGCCTCTCATCTTTTTAAGTGGTGGAACTTGCACTATTGCTGACTGACTAAATACTTTTTTGCCCCACTGTATATATATATATATATATATATATATATATATATATATATATAAGCAAAAAAACATCAGCACCTCCTAATGCATGGGCCTAACTGAACACTGGACAGGTATGGGTATATTGTTGTTTTTTTATTTTTTTCAGGAGATCGAGGGGGTCGCATGGATTAGCAGTACCAATAAAATGGTCAAACTGTGTTTATTGTTTTATTTCATTAAAATACTTTTCTGGCTGTGTATATTTTAACCCATTAATCACTATAGGATTAGTAATGGATAGGTGTTATTGACACCTCTCCATTACTAGGCCGACTTGATGTTACCTTACGATACAAAGGTGATATCAACCCCACAACTACTACCTCATTTGCCACAGCTACAGGGCAAGTGGGAAGAGAGAGGCTAAGTGCCGGAATTGGCACATCTTACAGATGTGCATTTTCTGGGGAGGCTGAGTGCTGATGTTTTTAGACAGGGGAGCAATATCCATGGTCCCTTCCTAGGCTATTAATATCAGCCCGCAGCTGTCTGCATAGCCTTTGCTGGTTATTAATTATGGGGGGACCACACGTAATTTTTTGGGGGTCCCCCATTTTAATAGCCAGTAAAGGCTAAGTATACAGCTGTGAGCTGATATTAATAGCCTGGGAAGCTCCATGGGTATTATCCCCTTCCCAGGCTATAAACATCTGCTCCCAATCACTGGCTTTCCCTCTGCTGGTTTTGAAAATTGTGCGGGAGCCCACGTCATTTAAAAAAAAAATAAAATTGTTTATTAATGAAATACATGCTCAGTAAGTTGCACACACACTGTACTAATTGTATTTGTCACTGACATCTATATATCAACCTATTCTATATGTATTTACTGTATGTATTCCATCTCTTCTATCCTGTCGGCTGCTGCATTGATTTTACAGAAGCCGGCAAAGAATTATTTTATTATTATCTATCTTTCTGTGCAATATAAATACATATATATGTATGTTACTGACCTGTATATATATGTACTAGCTATTGAACTCGTTCTACCCCCGGGTGGCGAGCATTTATATTGGTATATGGTCTCCATCTTGGTATGTGTTGCTTCCATCCTGCGCCCTAATCTTGTCATGTGTTGCTACCATCTTGCACCCCCATCTTGTCATGTGCAGCCCCATCCTGTGCCCCCATGCTGTCATGTGCTGCCCCCATCTTGAGCCCCCATTCTGTCATGTACTGCTCCCATCCTACGCCCCAGTTCTGTCATGTGCTGCTCCTATCCTGCTCCCCCATCCTGTCATGCGCTCTTCCCATCCTGCGCCCCCATTCTGACATATGTTGCACCCATCCTGCGCCTCCATTCTGTCATTTGCTGCTCCCATCCTGCTCCCCCATCCTGTCATGCGTTGCTCCCATCCTGCGCCCCCATTCTGACATGTGCTGCACCCATCCTGCGCCTCCATTCTGTCATTTGCTGCTCCCATCCTGCACCCCGTTCTGTCATGTGCTGCCTCCATCCTGCACCCCCATTCTGTCATGTGCTGCTGCCATCCTGCACCCCCGTTCTGTCATGTCTGCCCTATTCTATCATGTGCTGCTCCCATCCTGCGCCACCGTTCTGTAATTTGCTGCTCCCATCCATATGCCCCATAGGCTGCTCCATAAAGGTTGATGGCCCCCATAAGATGCTCCATAGTATATGCCCCGTATGCTGCTTTATAAATGTTGATGGCCATTGGCCCCCATAAGATGCTCCATAGTATATGCCCCATATGCTGCTCCATAAATGTTGATGGCCCCCATAAGATGCTCGATAGTATTATATGCCCCGTATGCTGCTGCGATATATACAAAAAAATAACATACTCATCTATCGTCGCTGGGCACCGAGTGCCGGCGGGGCCTGAGCAGGCAGGGACACCGGCGCTGTGGGGGTCAGGTGCCGGAGTTGCCGCTAGCTCAGGCCCCCGACACTTGGTATATTCACCTGGCCCTGATCCAGTGCTGTACGCCGCCGTCTTCCGGGTCCTCTGGCTGTGACTGTTCAGTCAGAGGGCGGCGCGCATTAAGCGCGTCATCGCGCCCTCTGAACTGAAAGTCACAGGTAGAGGACCCAGAAGATGGCGGCGCGCAGCGGTGGAACGGGGAAAGGTGAATATAGCATACTCACCCTCCTGGCACGTCCCTGCTTCTCCGTTGGAGATCGCGGTGTGCGTTCAGTGCTTACGCATACCGCGATCTCCTGGGCTGCGTCACTGTGGGGTCCAGACTACGCCGGCGCTTGCGCTTGCGCAATCTATAAAGGCTTCGGACAGAGTGACGCTCCCAGCGTTATATTATAGATTCTATGTGTACTGTATATATATCTATTCTATCTTTTCTATTATAACCTGTCAGTGTGATTTTTACAGTAGCAGCATATGAATTACCTGCTTTTCAAAAGTCACCGGTCCTTAAAAAATGGACAGCCCTTGCATGGTGCGAGTGCTGTGCGTTATTTTCTCGCATCCATTGATTTGTAATGGCGAGTCTCATCTAAGATATGCAGCAAATCGCAGCATGCTGTGATTTATTTCTCAATCTGATTTCAGCTGAGAAAAAAATCACAGATGAGATGTCACCCATTGAATAACATGGGAACTTTTCAGAATATTTTCCCACGCTCAAGTTCATATGAGGACATCCAGCAGAGGGCGCATCACCGCGACTCGAGGTAACTACAGGTCATTCCCCTGCATTCCATTCATTCCCCGGGTTTTTACAACCACAAGCACAGCTGCATTAGCAGAGCTCCTGGGTGTAAAATTATTTAACCCCTTCAGATGGATTTACAGCGTGGGACAAGACTAACGACAGAAGGTATGGAATATTGTTGTTTTTTTTTTTACTTTGCTCCAGGTGACAAGGGTCTTCAGGTGGATTAAGAGTATAATAAAATATTAAAACACTTTAGTGTCTTTATTTCATTAAAATACTTTGTAATAATGTGTGTGTGTTTTATTAACCATTTCGTACTATTTGATTAATAATGGCTAGGTGTCATAATTGACGCCTCTCCATTATTAACCTGGCTTAATGTCACCTTACAATAGCACGGTGACATTAACCCTTCATTACCCCATATATCCCACCGCTACAGGGGAGTGGGAAGAGAGAGGCTAAGTGCCAGAATAGGCGCATCTTCCAGATATGCCTTTTCTGGGGTGGCTGGGGGCAGATGTTTTTAGCCGGGGGAGGGGGGGCAATAACCATGGACCCTCTCCAGGCTATTAATATCTGCCCTCAGTCACTGGCTTTCCCACTCTGGCGGAGAAAATTGCACAGGAGCCCACGCCAATTTTTTCCGCGATTTAACCCTTTAATTTAATAGCTAGAGCCCCCAAATTTTACACCAAGACACTTCTTACATTACTAAAGAGGAATATGTAATAAGAGAAGGGAATATGAGATGGTTTACAGTATGTAAACCATGTCTCATGTCGGGTTTGAGAAGGAGATAGGAAAAGCCGGCAATTGAATTACCGGCTTTTCTGCTATCTAGCGCTGTATGAAATATTAATATATATATATGTGACTCACTGACATATATATATATATATATATATATATATATACCCCTATACTATGTGTAGACATTTATTTTAGCTATTCTATTCTGTCAGTGTGATTTTACTGTACACCGCACTGAATTGCCGGCTTTTCTATAGAACACCGCTGCGTATTTCTCGCAAGTCACACTGTTGGTCCGTGTGTAATCCGTATTTTTCTCGCCCAATAGACTTTCATTTGCGATTTTTTTTTTTGCACAATACGCTGACAAACGCAGCATGCTGCAATTTTCTACGGCCGTAGAAGACCGTATAATACGGATCCGTAAAATACGGCAAATAGGAGCTGGGCCATAGAGAATCATTGTACCGTGTGCAATCCGTATTTTTTGCACCTCTCATACGTGTAGGACTGTCCCGATCAGAGTTACCGTGACGAGGTGGGATGGCTTTTGTGCTATTTTTTGATCAAAAAACAGTATTACTAAAAACTCTGTGTTATTTAAATGCACTTTTGCTTTTTTACTTAGTTACATCAAGGTTTTCGTTTACTTTTTTCTCTTGTAGGTTTTAATGTTTTGTGGCCAATGTGAACATGCGTTTAACCTCTGCATGTGTACCAACTCAAGTTAAGCTCAATTTTGTGTTTTTTTTCCTCTCATACGTCCGTAAAACTCGCTAGTGTGACGCCGGCCTAAAGCTGCCTTATCAATTTTACCACACGCAGTACGGCATATAAAAAAAAAACAATTCCTGAACTGCTGGTTTTTGTTCAACTCTGAATAGAAAGCGATCAAAAAGTGTTATGTGACCGAAAGTGGTACCAATAAAAATGTCAACTTGTCCTGCAAAAAACAATTCCTCACTCTTTCTGCCGACAGTGTCGGCAGAGATATGGAAAAATTATAGCTCTCAAATATGGCAATGCTAAAACTTATTTTGCAAAATAAAGGTCCTTCACTGTGTGGAAACAGCAAAACATATAAAGCAATATAAATCTGGTTTCGCTCTAATCGCGCCAACTCAAAGAATAAAGTCGTCTAATCACTTATACCACACCAGGAAAATAAATAAAACAAATTCTTCACCTGTTGTTGATTTGTTCCTTATGCCTCCAATAGATCGCAGTAAGGCTTGTCTCTCATTTATCCTGCACTCTGCGCTGAGCGCTTACATCGGTTTTCTCTTTAAATCTCTGAAATACTCAATGACTCAGACGGAACCCCCAGGGGAAGATATACCCCTATAATGAGGCAGATGGAGGCACTGAGGGTGTCGTGTGGCCTATGATCCTGTGGTGTCCGTTTTTTTAGGCATGCATAAGAGTGCCATTGACCACAGTTTTGTGCACATCTAAACAAAAGGACACCGCTGAACAGAGGTCAGCCGGAGTCCGGAGTAACTTTGTTGCCTCATTATAGTGAATGGATGCTTCAGGGGTTTAATATGAATCACGTCACTCAGAGATTTAGGTGGAAATCCCGATGTAAGTGCTCAGCGTAGAACGCAGGATGTACTTGATCCAAAATGTTATGTCAAATGTTCCCAACAAAAGCTTCAAATCAATCCACAAAAAATCAAGTCCCCACTCAGGTCCATTATCTGTTAACAGAAATATAGCTTTCCCATTACTGGTAGTACAAAGGCTCTGGAAAAGCGAAGAGGCTCCTCACCCCCCAAAAGAAATTCAGCAAATATTGCATTCCCAAATCCAAATGCCCTCTCCCTTCTGAGCCCCATAGTCTGCCTAAACCACATTTAGCGTCCACATGTTTGGCGTTTTTGTAGCAATGAGAGCTCACCTAATTTTCCAATGCATGTCTCCAGAAGCACGAACTGGGCATAATGTACAGAGCACTTCAGTGGTGTTGCTCCCTAAGACACAAATCTTACTCTTAATGGGTTAATACATCCCTGCATCATCCTAACAGTCTGCTCGTCATCGCGCTACTGCGCAGGCATACTTATCTGCACTGTTGAGAGCAGAGCAAAGTTCTGCAGTGCCCAGCGCCTGCGCACTGCAGGACTTTGCTCTGTCCTCAACAGGGCAGATAAGTATGCCTGCGCAGGAGCGCGATGCTAAGTAGATTGTGTGGATGATACAGGGACGCGTCATCCACATGAAGCAAGCAGATGGGAGACGCCGGACCAAGAAGAGCGACACCCCTCGGACCGGACCGCCACGCAGGTGAGTACAATAAAAGTTATCTTCTCTTACAGCTCAAGTTAGGGGCAGATATACAGCATTATACAATGCTGTATATCAGCTCTGAAAGGAAGTGGCCGTAACTCGTATCTGCCTAACCTGGTGACAGGTTCCCTTTAAGGGTGTATAGGCACCTTAAATTTAATCTGTCACCAGGTTTTTGCTAGCCCTCTGACAGAAACATGATGTAGTGGCAGAGACCCTTATTCCAGAGATGTGTCACTGGGCTGCAGTTTTCATAAAAAGTAGTATTCTCAAATGCTGAGCTCAGTAAAACCCCACCCACACCACAGATTGGCAGCTTTCTGTGTACACTAGGCATGGGCAGAAAGCTGACAACCAGTGGTGGAGGTGGGTTTATACAGAGCTCATGAATATGGGGGACTACATGACAGCAAGTTTATTATTCCTCTAATGATAATCTCCTGCTGATAAAACACTGATTTTATAAAAACTACAGCAAGCAGCCCAGTAAGTGACACATTCTTATAATCAGGGTCTCTGTATCTACATTATGCTGCTCCCAGATTAGGTGGCAATAACATGTTGATATATTCCATTGAAATCTCTGAGCACAGGTAAAAATGAAGGATTAACATTTTATATCACCTCAATAAAATGGCATTTATTGCCAACATAAGTGTGAAATCACATCTAGAATCTATTTTTCATCAAACTACAAAAGTCAAGAATATTTAATCTGTTTTTCATCAAATTACAAATGTCATGAATGTTCTTCCTACAATAGTTTCCTAGGCAGGGTGGGCTGCTTTTTAACTTCTTTGCAATCAGTTTTTTTTAATGGAAATAATCTATAAATAAAAAGTCAAATCTAGAATTCAGTTTAAAGTAAATTTACAGACTGCGCTGTTGTTGAAATCTGACATTTTCTAAATCTTTGGGAAATAAGTTATTTCAAACTTTTAATTTGGCCTTGGGGGGATTAATAATCTTTTCCATATGGATGATCCACCAAACTGTATTTGCTAGTATCTGGCAATTTGTAAGGGGATTTTTCCAAACATTGAAAGCATCTGGTTGTAGCATAGTTGTTTCATTTTTTTTAAAAAAAGCTCATAAGAAATATTCATAAGTAAGTCTGCGCAGAACAAAAAGTTTGTAATTATTTTGATGATTTTTGACTTTATTTTTTTTTACTTTATGTTTTAATACATTTGATACACTGTAGTGTTGAAGTCAGAGCCAAAGAGGAACCTAATGTTACGATCCTATGGACACTGTGAGTGACAGTTCAGCCGTCCTATGGATTGCAGGGCTTTGACGGGCTGTTAGCATTTTGAATGACAGCTCGGCCATCCTATAGTATACAGAGGCATGCTGGTATTGGCCATTACACATCACACTGGTAACACTTCTTTCAATTTAAAATAATCTGTATAGGCAGATTCTCATGCAGATCACTGTCCAACCCATAGCCCTGAACAGCTCATTTACATAATTAAAAAAAACAAGGATTTCTCTGGAATAAGAAATCAGATTGCAGATATCAAGATATCTGTCACGATCCATTTTTGGATTTGTGGCAGCTCTGGTTCCACTCAGTTTAAAACTTTTTTCATTTTGGACTATAGGGGGTTAATGTCGGTTTTTCCACTGGCAATCTGGTGTTACTGCAGTGCTGCTGGGTCAGCTGATGCAGGTGATGACCAGTCCCACCATCCTTTAAAAGGTCACCTGATGCATAAGCTGACTGTTGGTGACACAGTTTCTTTCTGGAGACCAGCCTAGCAGGAGCAGCTCTTTGGTGTTAGCCACGTCTGGTGAAAGTGTGAGGGAAGGCCAGGGCCGTTTTTGTGGCTGAGACTATCTGCTTACACGCATCCTGGCCTCTTGCCACATGAACACAATGTCCCCTTTTTACCGTACCTTCGGCTACATCATCTGCACTGTCAGGGTCCCATCTGAGCGTCCGAAGTTCTGCTGCTGCTGTTGGTGCACAAATAGAGACAGAGTTCACGTTCAACTTAAAACAGATAACTTTACTGGTTTCTTCTCTCAGCACATCCATGTCTTTTGCAGCATCAGCATTAGGCTCCACACAACATATTTCCTTTGCCTTTTCAGTTACAGCATCAACATTAGGTTCCACACAGCACATTTCCTTTGATTTTCCCTGTGCTTTTCAGCGTGTTCCTGTAACGTCCCGTCCCGCACGGTATCGCAGCGTCCTCCCTGTCTAGCCTGACTACCTTTAGGTGTTCCCTTGTCTATTTTGCAACAGACACAAGAGCATCAGCCCAAGTAGCAAGCTGCCACAGTTTCGGAGCGACCTGCGGTACTGTCCTGCTGTGACTCTTGTGGTAGCTCCTGCTCTCACTACCGCTGTCACTACTTCTTGCACTGCTGCTGTCCCTGCTGCACTTCTAGCCCACTAACCCTGGACGGCTGGGCTTACCTCTTGGAACCTTGCGGGGCCCACTATGTTGCCCCAGGCTGTAAGGCCCTATAGGGATGCCTGGGCTCTCTGGGCCTCCTGGCCTGTCTCAGCTTCCAGGCTCCACTGACTAGAAAACAGGAAATTCCCTTTCTTACCCATAGCAGGCCCCTCCTACGTTAACTATTTACTAGTCCTATATTACTGTATGTGCTGCTAATGCGCCCCCTCTAGTGGCCCCAACAGTTTACTTCGCTTTACCTTATTCATAATATACACAGCAACAATAGGTAAATAACATTATGTACATAACAGCATTAGATAGTAAACATACACAATTATCAACATTGGACCGAGAGGACGATGGGGGATCTTTACAGTCTTTGCAACCCCTTACAATTGGAGTCCAGTTGCTGTTGTTATCCTCGGAGTGGAGCTTAGTGGCGGTGTTCATAAGCTGTGTAGTGTTTTTTACCTTGTCCCTTTGGTGTTTGTCACTGCCCCCGTGTGTATTATCTGCAGAGGTGAGGCTCGTGCTCCTTGGCAGCCAGTGAACTAGCCATGGCAGTAATTGGTGACTACTAGGGACGAGGTTTCCTGGTGGTGGTGGGGGGAAGGACCCGCATAGGGCGTTAGTGGAGTGCAGAGTTAGGCTCAGGTTTGAGCTCAGGTTGTGACCATTCCCCATTCCCTACCGGTAAGGCCTTCCTCACACCTTTGCCATCCCCTTTGTATGTGTATTGTGCCGTTAGCTGACCGACCATCTGTTGGGTCGAGTTACACCGTGACATTATCACAAACAGTCCATTTGTTCCAGTGAGCCATGGCTCAAATGCAGGCCTTTGCCCAACTGATCCAAACCCTCACTGATGAGCTTAAGGAGCTGCGGGGTCAGGTGATGCAGCAGCTTCAGCAGTTGACGGGGATCTGGGCCTCGGCTCAGTTGCAAGCTCAACCGGAACCAGGGTGGATAAAAATCAATGTTTTTTTTTTAAAAATCAAAAAAATCGGATTTTTTTTATTTAAATCGGATTTTTTTTATTTAAATCGGATTTTTTTCAATAATCTGCTTTTTGAGGAAAATATTTTACCATCCAAAGGTTCTTCCATCATGAGATAAAGCTGAGTTGTTTAACTCAGTAGAATAAAGGCTGTATATGTGTAACATTCACAATGCCATGCTCTTCCAGAGGTTTCTGTAGGATTAGTGGGCAGTTTCTCTCCTATATTATCACAGGCGCTCGCTTTACTTACGCAGTTCTCAAAACTGAATTTGACTCCGCAGAGGTCCCAGCCTCTTCTTCACGGCAAAAATGTTACAACATGAACAGAGTTGAGAAAAAGACCTTAATCCTATTGTTCTACAAACCTATGAATACAGAATCAACCCCTTCAGTGCCAAGTCTGTTATGACCTGGTGGTCAGGACAATAATGGACCTGGTGGTTAAGAGCACACGGAATGACCTGATAGTTACTGATAATAAAGGACGAGCTCTGGGACGTGGGAACTCTGCTGACCGCAATCCCTAATCCTATCAACGCTCCCTATGCAACTCGGCACAGCCTAAGAAACTAGCTAGCCCTGAAGATAGAAAAATAAAGCCTACCTTGCCTCAGAGAAATTCCCCAAAGGAAAAGGCAGCCCCCCACATATAATGACTGTGAGTAAGATGAAAATACAAACACAGAGATTAAATAGATTTAGCAAAGTGAGGCCCGACTTACTGAACAGACCGAGGATAGGAAAGGTTACTTTGCGATCAGCACAAAAACCTACAAAAAGACCACGCAGAGGGCGCAAAAAGACCCTCTGCACCGACTCACGGTGCGGAGGCGCTCCCTCTGTGTCCCAGAGCTTCCAGCAAGCAAGACAACAATAAAAATAGCAAGCTGGACAGAAAAATAGCAAACCAAAGAAATACAAGTTGGAACTTAGCTTCTGCTGGGAAGACAGGTCACAAGAACGATCCAGGAGTGAACTAAACCAATACTGGAACATTGACAGGTGGCATGGAGCAAAGATCTAAGTGGAGTTAAATAGAGCAGCAGCTAACGAATTAATCTCGTCACCTGTGGAAGGAAACTCAGAAACACCCACCAGAGGAAGTCCATGGACAGAACCAGCCGAAGTACCATTCATGACCATAGGAGGGAGCCCGACAACAGAATTCACAACAGTACCCCCCCATTGAGGAGGGGTCACCGAACCCTCACCAGAGCCCCCAGGCCGACCAGGATGAGCCAAATGAAAGGCACGAACCAGATCGGCAGCATGAACATCAGAAGCAAAAACCCAGGAATTATCTTCCTGACCATAACCCTTCCACTTGACCAGGTACTGGAGTTTCCGTCTCGAAATACGAGAATCCAAAATCTTCTCCACCACATACTCCAACTCCCCCTCAACCAACACCGGGGCAGGAGGATCAACGGATGGAACCACAGGCACCACGTATCTCCGCAACAACGACCTATGGAACACATTATGGATGGCAAAAGAAGCAGGAAGGGCCAAACGAAATGACACAGGATTGATAACCTCAGAAATCTTATACGGACCAATGAAACGAGGCTTAAACTTAGGAGAGGAAACCTTCATAGGAACATAACGAGACGACAACCAAACCAAATCCCCAACACGAAGTCGGGGACCCACACAGCGCCGGCGGTTAGCGAAACGTTGAGCCTTCTCCTGGGACAATGTCAAATTGTCCACCACATGAGTCCAAATCTGCTGCAACCTATCCACCACAGTATCCACACCAGGACAGTCCGAAGACTCAACCTGCCCTGAAGAGAAACGAGGATGGAAACCAGAATTGCAGACAAACGGTGAAACCAAAGTAGCCGAGCTGGCCCGATTATTAAAGGCGAACTCAGCCAACGGCAAAAAGGACACCCAATCATCCTGATCAGCAGAAACAAAGCATCTCAGATATGTTTCCAAAGTTTGATTAGTTTGTTCGGTTTGGCCATTTGTCTGAGGATGGAAAGCCGAGGAAAAAGACAAATCAATGCCCATCCTAGCACAAAAGGATCGCCAAAACCTCGAAACAAACTGGGAACCTCTGTCAGAAACGATGTTCTCCGGGATACCATGTAAACGAACCACATGCTGGAAAAATAATGGCACCAAATCAGAGGAGGAAGGCAATTTAGACAAAGGTACCAAATGGACCATCTTAGAAAAGCGATCACAAACCACCCAAATGACCGACATCTTTTGAGAGACGGGGAGATCCGAAATAAAATCCATAGAAATATGCGTCCAGGGCCTCTTCGGGACCGGCAAGGGCAAAAGCAACCCACTGGCACGAGAACAGCAGGGCTTAGCCCGAGCACAAGTCCCACAGGACTGCTCAAAAGAACGCACATCCCGTGCAAAGACGGCCACCAGAAGGATCTAGCCACCAAATCTCTGGTACCAAAGATTCCATGATGCCCAGCCAACACTGAACAATGAATCTCAGAGATAACTCTACTAGTCCATCTATCAGGGACAAACAGTTTCTCCGCTGGGCAACAGTCAGGTCTATCAGCCTGAAATTTTTGCAGCACCCGCCGCAAATCAGGGGAGATGGCAGACAAAATTACCCCCTCTTTGAGAATACCCGCCGGCTCAGGAACACCCTGAGAGTCAGGCACAAAACTCCTTGACAGGGCATCAGCCTTCACATTCTTAGAGCCCGGAAGGTACGAAACCACAAAATCAAAACGGGAGAAAAATAACGACCATCGAACCTGTCTCGGATTCAACCGTTTGGCAGACTCAAGATAAGTCAAATTCTTGAGATCTGTCAAGACCACCACGCGATGCTTGGCTCCTTCAAGCCAATGACGCCACTCCTCGAATGCCCACTTCATGGCCAACAACTCATGATTACCAACATCATAGTTACGCTCAGCAGGCGAAAACTTTCTAGAAAAGAAAGCACATGGCTTCAGCACCGAGCCATCAGAACTTCTTTGCGACAAAACAGCCCCTGCTCCAATCTCAGAAGCATCAACCTCAACCTGAAACGGGAGCGAAACATCTGGCTGGCACAACACAGGGGCAGAAGAAAAACGACGCTTCAATTCCTGAAAAGCCTCTACAGCTGCAGAAGACCAATTGACCACATCAGCACCCTTCTTGGTCAAATCAGTCAACGGTTTAGCAACAGTAGAAAAATTAGCGATGAAGCGCCGATAAAAATTAGCAAAGCCCAGGAACTTCTGCAGGCTCTTCACAGGTGTCGGCTGAGTCCAATCGTAAATGGCCTGGACTTTAACAGGGTCCATCTCGATAGTAGAAGGGGAAAAAATGAACCACAAAAATGAAACCTTCTGAACTCCAAAGAGACACTTTGACCCCTTCACAAACAAGGAATTAGCAAGAAGGACCTGGAACACCATTCTGACCTGCTTCACATGAGACTCCCAATCATCCGAAAAGACCAAAATATCATCCAAATACACAATCAGGAATTTATCCAGGTACTCTCGGAAGATGTCATGCATAAAGGACTGAAATACTGATGGAGCATTGGAAAGCCCGAATGGCATAACCAGGTACTCACAATGGCCCTCGGGCATATTAAATGCTGTTTTCCATTCATCGCCCTGTTTAATACGCACAAGATTATACGCACCACGAAGATCTATCTTGGTGAACCAACTAGCCCCTTTAATACGAGCAAACAAATCAGACAGCAACGGCAAAGGATACTGAAATTTGACTGTAATTTTATTAAGAAGGCGGTAATCAATACAAGGTCTCAAAGAACCATCCTTCTTGGCCACAAAAAAAGAACCCTGCTCCTAACGGTGATGACGACGGGCGAATATGGCATTTCTCCAAGGATTCCTTTATATAACTCCACATAGCGGCGTGTTCTGGCACAGATAAATTGAACAATCGGCCCTTAGGAAGCTTACTACCAGGAATCAAATTAATTGCACAATCGCAATCCCTATGAGGAGGTAGGGCACTGGCTTTGGGCTCATCAAATACATCCCGATAATCCGACAAAAACTCTGGAACTTCAGAAGGGGTGGATGACGAAATAGACAAAAATGGAACATCACCATGTACCCCCTGGCAACCCCAGCTGGACACAGACATAGATTTCCAGTTCAATACTGGATTATGAACCTGTAGCCATGGCAACCCCAAAACGACCACATCATGCAGATTATGCAACACTAGAAAGCGGATATCCTCCTGATGTGCAGGAGCCATGCACATGGTCAATTGGGTCCAGTACTGAGGCTTATTCTTGGCCAAAGGTGTAGCATCAATTCCTCTCAATGGAATAGGATACTGCAAGGGCTCCAAGAAAAAACCACAGCGCCTAGCATACTCCAAGTCCATCAAGTTCAGGGCAGCGCCTGAATCTACAAATGCCATAACAGAATAGGATGACAAAGAGCAAATCAGAGTAACAGACAATAGAAATTTAGACTGTACAGTACCAATGGTGGCAGACCTAGCGAACCGCTTAGTGCGCTTAGGACAAACGGAGATAGCATGAGTGGAATCACCACAGTAAAAACATAGCCCATTCCGACGTCTGTGTTCTTGCCGTTCAGCTCTGGTCAAAGTCCTATCACATTGCATAGGCTCAGGCCCATGCTCAGATAGTACCGCCAAATGGTGCACAGCTTTACGCTCACGCAAGCGTCGATCGTTCTGAATGGCCAAGGACATAGACTCATTCAGACCAGCAGGCATGGGAAACCCCACCATGACATCCTTAAGGGCTTCAGAGAGACCCTTTCTGAAGATTGCTGCCAGGGCACATTCATTCCACTGAGTGAGCACAGACCACTTTCTAAACTTCTGACAATATATCTCCGCTTCATCCTGACCCTGACACAGAGCCAGCAAGATTTTCTCTGCCTGATCCACTGAATTAGGTTCGTCATAAAGCAATCCAAGCGCCAGGAAAAACGCATCAACATCACACAATGCCGGATCTCCTGGCGCAAGGGAAAATGCCCAGTCTTGAGGGTCACCACGTAACAAAGAAATAATGATCTTTACTTGTTGAACAGGGTCACCTGAGGAGCGAGGTTTCAAGGCAAGAAATAATTTACAATTATTTTTGAAATTCAAGAACTTAGATCTATCACCAAAAAACAAATCAGGAATTGGAATCCTAGGCTCAGACATCGGATTCTGAACCACAAAATCTTGAATGTTTTGTACTTTTGTAGTGAGATTATCCATCCAAGAGGACAGACCCTGAATGTCCATGTTTACACCAGTGTCCTGAACCACCCAGAGGTAAAGGGGAAAAAAGAGACAAAACACACTGCAAAGAAAAAAAAATGGTCTCAGAACTTCTCTTATCCCTCTATTGAGATGCATTAGTACTTTGGGCCACCTGTGCTGTTATGACCTGGTGGTCAGGACAATAATGGACCTGGTGGTTAAGAGCACACGGAATGACCTGAGAGTTACTGATAATAAAGGACGAGCTCTGGGACGTGGGAACTCTGCTGACCGCAATCCCTAATCCTATCAAACACACTAGAAATAGCCGTGGATTGCGCCTAACGCTTCCTATGCAACTCGGCACAGCCTAAGAAACTAGCTAGCCCTGAAGATAGAAAAATAAAGCCTACCTTGCCTCAGAGAAATTCCCCAAAGGAAAAGGCAGCCCCCCACATATAATGACTGTGAGTAAGATGAAAATACAAACACAGAGATTAAATAGATTTAGCAAAGTGAGGCCCGACTTACTGAACAGACCGAGGATAGGAAAGGTTACTTTGCGATCAGCACAAAAACCTACAAAAAGACCACGCAGAGGGCGCAAAAAGACCCTCCGCACCGACTCACGGTGCGGAGGCGCTCCCTCTGTGTCCCAGAGCTTCCAGCAAGCAAGACAACAATAAAAATAGCAAGCTGGACAGAAAAATAGCAAACCAAAGAAATACAAGCTGGAACTTAGCTTCTGCTGGGAAGACAGGTCACAAGAACGATCCAGGAGTGAACTAAACCAATACTGGAACATTGACAGGTGGCATGGAGCAAAGATCTAAGTGGAGTTAAATAGAGCAGCAGCTAACGAATTAATCTTGTCACCTGTGGAAGGAAACTCAGAAACACCCACCAGAGGAAGTCCATGGACAGAACCAGCCGAAGTACCATTCATGACCACAGGAGGGAGCCCGACAACAGAATTCACAACACAAGTCCAAGAAGTTAGACAATATGTTTCTGATTGTTTGGAGTGGAATAGATCTGCACAACACAAGAAGAATGTGAATCTAAGTGTGAGGAGGAGGAAGGGCAAGCAGACAAGAAAATGAAAGTGAAACTTTGAGCACAATACTGCAGCATAGCCACAGACAGACAAGTCTGGATCTGTTTGTGTGTACGATCTGAGGTTTATTACATTCTCTCCTTATAATGGCAGCAGGCCGTAAAAGAGACCCAGTTTGGGAATATTTTAATGAAGCTCCTTCGCCTATCGGTAAGGCAGGCATGCGTGCAAAATGCAAACGATGCAACAAAGAGATGCAAGGCCTGGTGGCGTGAATGAGGCAACATCATGAGAAGTGCGGTGATGAAGATGACCAAAGAAACACTTCTGAACAGGCAGGATCTTCAGGTTGGTAAACATTTTTATTGAATCCTATTTCTAAAGACTGAACTGTCATGTGTGAGAAAAATTATATTTCTTATTATTACTGCATGTTACTGTCATTTGATACAGTTATGAAGAAAAACAAATATTCCTTTTGGGGCAGGGGCAGTGATGTGTTGTGTACAATAAGCAGAAATTGTATAAACAATAAAATAACAGCATTGACTTTTTTTGTTTAGGGGAATTCATGGATTCTGGAAACTATCCACCTCCAAGATCACCATCATCCTGTTCTACAGTTTCAGAGTTATCCATCCAGGATAGTGCTTCATTAGCAGCAGCATCATCATCATCAGACACCCACAGCCACATATCACCATCACCCAAAAAGAAGAAAAAACCTTTACCTCCTGGAACCACCATAGATAGGTTTGTGATAAGAACTAGCAGACTAGAAAAAGAGTTGATTGATGAAAAAATTGCCCAGTTTATTTATGCAACAAACTCTTCTTTCCGTCTGACTGAGAACCCACATTTCATTAATATGGTTCAGTCACTGAGACCAGGATACAGTCCACCCAGCAGAGCTGATGTTGCAGGGAAACTGCTGGATCAAGTGTATGACAGAGAAATGGAGCAATGTGCAACAGCTCTGGAGGGTAAATTTGTTAACCTAAGTATTGATGGGTGGAGTAATGTCCACAATGATCCTATTGTATGTGCTTGTATAACAACAGAAGAAGGTAAAGTCTTCCTTGCACAAACAACTGATACGTCAGGAAATGCACACACAGCAGAATACTTACAAGAAGTGGCAGTAAAAGCTATAACGACATGTGAACAAAAACTCAAATGTCTAGTACGCAGTTTGGTCACTGACAATGCTGCAAACGTATCCAAGATGAGAAGAGATTTAGAAGAGCAGGGAGGGAATACAAAGCTGCTAATAACATATGGTTGCAGTGCTCATTTGCTGCACCTCTTAGCCAAAGACTTAAGTGTTCCAGAAATAAAGGCTAATGTTGTTGAAATTGCTAAATACTTCCGTAATAATAATTTTGCTGCAGCAGCTCTGAAAAGGATGGGTGGAACCAAGCTAACGCTCCCACAAGATGTTAGATGGAACTCTGTGGTGGACTGTTTTGAGCAGTATATCAAACACCCATCTCTCAAGCTTTAAACAAAATACAGAAAAATAGCTGTTTTATTGCGGATGCTGTTGAAATTTGGAAGGAACTGAGTGAACACTTAAAAACAGAACTACACATGGACAGAATTAAATTACAAGCAGTAAACAAACGAATGGGACAAGCACTGACTCCAGCTCATTTTTTGACAAATATTGTCAATATCCAATATCAGGGTCAAAACCTAAGTGCTGAGGAAGAGGAGTTAGCTATGACATGGGTATCCAGCAATCATCCATCTTTAATGCCAACTATAATAAACTTCAGAGCTAAGGGGGAACCATTCAAGAAATATATGTTTGCTGAAGATATTTTAAGGAAGGTCACACCAGTAAACTGGTGGAAGTCACTTAAGCGCTTGGATTTAGAGACTGTTCAAGTAATGATTTCACTTTTAACAGCAGCAGCTTCTTCTGCAGGCGTTGAAAGAATATTCTCTTCCTTTGGACTCATTCATTCTAAATTGAGAAATCGGTTGGGACCCAATAAAGCAGGAAAGCTTGTTTTTCTTTTCCAGATTATGAATAGGAACAAAGAAGAAGATGATGATGAAGATGACAACAAGTGAGCTACAGAGGACAGCAGGGACAGTAGTATTTAAGTTTTTCATGTGCCGGCTGGGCTGACAGTCTAAGTTTCTTATAATATATATATATTTTGTTTAGCCAAATTAGTTAACAAACATGGATGTTTGTTTAAGCAAATAACTTATGCTGTAATGTTGTTATTGTTTCAGTTGAATAAATCTATTTAAATTGTTATTAAGGTCAGGATTATTTTTCTCCTTCCTAAGTACAACAGAACAGTGGTGTCCAAATATGAATGATTAACCCATTAAACTGGGGAAAAAAAGTAATATAAAAAGTGATTCTAAAAATCTTCATCTACTTGCATGTTAAAGTAGCAAGAACTAGTTTAGGTAGAAACTTTGATTTAAATCAAGCCTTACTGACTAGTGATTTAAATCGTGATTTAAATCAGTTAGATTTAAATCAAATCCACCCTGACCGGAACCCAAGATATCTCTCCCTGACTGTTTCTCTGAAGGGAGAGATAAGTTTATGGTTTTTCAGGAGGCCTGTAAATTATATTTCAGGCTCCTCCCTCATTCATCAGGGAGTGAGGAACAGCGTGTGGGGATTATAGTCTCCCTTCTCAAGGGTGATCCCCAATCCTGGGCCTTCTCCCTGCCGACCAATTCACCATCGTTACGGTCAGTGGATGAGTTTTTTGTGGCATTGGCGCTGGTGTATGGTGATCCTGATGACGTCTCCCTTGCTGAGTCTCGTCTCCGCAAAATCAAGCAGGGGGGCCGACCAGCTGAGGAGAACTGCTCAGAGTTTAGAAGGTGGGCCACTGACACGCAGTGGAAAGACCCTGCCCTTAGGAGCCATTTTGTAAGGGTCTGTCACCTAGGCTGCAGGATACTCTGATGCAGTACGCTGTTCCCAGCTCGTTGGAAGCCACCGTGTCCCTTGCTATCCAAGTGGATAGACGCCTCAGGGAGAGGTATACACGAAATCTGCCCCTGTTGTCCTAGCTAGGGAGGAGGACACACCGGTGCAGACGGACGAACCCATGCAGGTGGGAGGAGTTTAATCTCAAACAGGATTGCCTGCGGTTCGCCGTGGTGTGAGGCCTAGTTTCTATTGTGGGCAGACTGGTAATTTCATCGGTGTCTGCTCAGCTCGTGCCAAAGTATCAATACCATCACATAAGCCAAGTCGCCCTGGTTGTGTGGAGGGAGATGACCAGGGTGTGTATATTTCCTCCATTTTCTCTTCTCAGTGTACCTTACCTGCTGAGTTGGTGGTTGGCAGGGTAACTGAGACTGTACCGGTGCTGGTGGACAGTGGAGCGGGAGTCAGTTTGGTGGATGCTTGCTTTGTTCAATCCCATGGCCTGGTGGGTAGGATGCTAGCGAGACCTCTAAGCGTACAAGCCATTAACTCTGTCCCACTCAGCCAGGGGAGGGTGACCCAAGTCGTAGACAATATACACCTTCGGATAGGGACTCGTCATGAAGAGTCCCTGTCGTGCTACGTTTTGGAGGGTATGCCACTCCAAGGCCTCCCTAGGTTGAAGAAACACAACCTGGTCATAGATTGGCGGTCCAGGGAAGTAGTCATCTGGGACCAGTCATATAAAGACTGCAGCCCTGGAGCTACGATCTCTGCCGTCTTTCTGCAACCTACCCCTTCTTCTCCGGTTGGGGGCAGCAGAGGTGCTGCCAGGGAGTAGGGGCAAGACTCAACCCTTACCACTAGTTAACCCTGAGTGTCGGAGTCTTCTTAGGAGGTGGGGTCAGGGGAGAGTGGTGCATTCTTCCTTGGGGGACATATCACCTCCCAGGGTCAGCCATTGTTGAGCGGGGGCACCTTATCCACTGTCAAGTAGGGTGCCAACCTCCGCTGCTAGGCATACCAATTCAGACAGGTGACAGCATAGAGAGGTATATTCATTTATACACATCTCTAAATGTTGGGTATCAATTATGTATCTAATTTATATCTGAATGATGTTTTCAGGATTCACTCACCCATTTCTTTGACACTAACCTACCCTCATTCTGAGCTTTAGCTGTCTGCTGGCCTTGAATAGTTTTCCCCTTCATCCCTATTAATGCATGTGTGGGTGATTGACTTCACTTGTCTGGAGGGTGAAACAGGGCAGTGAGGGTCAGCCATCGATGAGCAGGGATGCCATTTTCGTATCAACATAACTATAATAATAATAATAATAATCTTTATTTATATAGCGCCAACATATTCCGCAGCGCTTTACAGTTTAACAGTTTCAAACACAAAAGTCATAAGTAACAACGTTAACAATACAATAATTAAAGCAAAATAAGACGACCCTGCTCGTGAGAGCTTACAATCTACAATGAGGTGGGGGAGATGCAAAGTACAGGTGTGTATTTACAATGATGTATTTACAATCATGGTCCAGCCATCTTCAGGGGTTGGGGAATAGATGGGGATAGTGAATGGGCTACACACACACAAACATAACTTTGATTAGTGAACGTGATAAGCCGCTCTGAACAAATGTGTTTTGAGCGAGCGCCTAAAACTATGCAAATTATGGATGGTCCTAATATCTTGGGGTAGAGCATTCCAGAGGATTGGCGCAGCACGGGAGAAGTCTTGGAGTCGGGAGTGGGAGGTACGGATTAGTGCAGAGGTTAATCGAAAGTCATTTGCAGAGCGCAGTGGTCTGTTAGGCTGATAGACAGAAATGAGGGAGGAGATGTAAGGGGGTGCCGCACTGTGGAGAGCTTTGTGGGTGAGAACAAGTACTTTGAATTGTATCCTGTAATGAATGGGTAGCCAGTGTAACGACTGGCGAAGAGCGGACGCGTCCGAGTAACGATTAGCCAGATGGACGACCCTTGCTGCTGCATTAAGGATGGACTGGAGAGGGGAAAGTCGAGTGAGGGGGAGGCCAATTAATAGAGCGTTACAGTAGTCCAGGCGGGAGTGGATCAGGGCGACAGTGAGGGTTTTAGCTGTCTCCATGGTGAGAAAAGGGCGGATTCTGGAGATGTTCTTTAGGTGTAAGCGGCACGAGCGGGCAAGAGATTGTATATGGGAGGTGAAGGAGAGATCGGAGTCAAACATAACACCCAGACAGCGCGCCTGCTGCCGGGGTGTTATTATGGTGCCACCCACGGAGAGGGAAATGTCAGATTTAGGGAGGTTAGTAGATGGTGGGAGCAGAAGAAGTTCAGTTTTGGAGAGGTTGAGTTTCAGATAGAGAGCGGACATGATGTTGGAGACTGCGGACAGACAGTCAGTGGCGTTGTGTAGTACAGCGGGGGTAAGGTCAGGGGATGACGTATATAGTTGTGTGTCGTCGGCATAAAGATGGTACTGAAAGCCAAATCTGCTAATTGTCTGTCCAATTGGGGCCGTGTAGAGAGAGAACAGAAGGGGGCCAAGGACTGAGCCCTGAGGTACCCCAACAGTGAGAGGAAGAGGAGATGAAGTGGAGCCAGAGAACAGAACACTGAAGGAGCGGTCAGAAAGGTAGGAGGAGAACCAGGAGAGAGCAGTGTCCTTAATGCCTAGTGACTGGAGCCTAGAGAGAAGGAGAGGGTGGTCAACAGTGTCGAAAGCTGCAGAGAAGCTAGGGTGTCAACCTCCGCTGGTAGGTAGTGGTCAAGTTGAGAGTCCTATAAACAGGGTGAACTCAGTGTGCACTATTTATGTATGGTGTTTGTGTCAGTTTTAATTATTACATTAAAAGTTATATTTTATATCCTTTATTTTTAGGCTTCCTATGTAAGCACTTCTTCTTTATCGTGACCAGTACGCTGTGGTGATCAGTGTGTTGTAGTCACCAGTACGTTATGCCCAGCCCGTGCTTCTGGAGATATGCACCCATAAGTTAGGCAGGCTCTTATTGTTTCAGAAGTGCCAAACATGTGGGGCTTAGAAGGAAGGGGGCACTTGGATTTCGGAGGGCTGACTTTGCTGAATTTCTTTTGGAGGTTTATGGAGCCATTTCGCTTTTCCAGATCCTATATATACCAGTAACGTGCAAGCCCCCTATATTTCTGTTAACAGATGACAGATCTGAGTGAGGTATAGCTATTTTTGTGGATTGAGTTGAAGCTTTTATTGGGAACATTTTACATAACGTTTGGGATCACAATTATCCGGTGCTCTACACTGAGCACTTACGGTACTTTGAGGTTTCCATCTAAGTCTCTGAGTGACGTGATTCAGATGAAACCCCTGAGGGATCCATTCACTATAATGAGGCAACAGAGTTACTCTGGTCTCTGTCTGGCCTCTTTTCAGAAGTACACAAAACTGTGTCCGATGTCACTTTTATGCAATCTTAAAAAGACGGACACCGCCGGATCACAGGTCAGACGGCATTCACAGTGCCTCCATCTGCCTCATTATAGGGAATCTTCCGCCGGGGGTTCTTTCTGAATCACGTATTTCAGAAATTTCCACGGAAACCCCGTTGTAAGCACTTAGCGCAGAGTGCAGGATATACAGTGGGGAAAAAAGTATTTAGTCAGCCACCAATTGTGCAAGTTATCCCACTTAAAAAGATGAGAGAGGCCTGTAATTAACATCATAGGTAGACCACAACTATGAGAGTCAAAATGAGAAAACAAATCCAGAAAATCACCTTGTCTGATTTGGCAAGATTTATTTTGCAAATTATGGTGGAAAATAAGTATTTGGTCACCTAAAAACGCTCTCACAGACCTGTAACTTCTTCTTTAAGAGACTCCTCTGTCCTCCACTCATTACCTGTAGTAATGGCACCTGTTTGAACTTGTTATCAGTATAAAAGACACCTGTCCACAACCTCAAACAGTCACACTCCAAACTCTACTATGGTGAAGACCAAAGAGCTGTCGAAGGACACCATAAACAAAATTGTAGCCCTGCACCAGGATGGGAAGACTGAATCTGCAATAGCTGCAGTTAGGTGTGATGAAATCAACTGTGGGAACAGTAATAAGAAAATGGAAGACATACAAGATCACTCATAATCTCCCTCGATCTGGGGCTCCGCACAAGATCTCACCCCGTGGTTTCAAAATGATCACCAGAATGGTGAGCAAAAATCCCAAAATCACACAGGAGGGACCTAGTTAATGGCCTGCATAGAGCTGGGACCACCGTAACAAAGACTACCATCAGTAACACACTAAGCCGCCAGGGAATCAGATCCTGCAGTGCCAGACGTGTCCCCCTGCTTAAGCTAATACATGTCCGGGCCCGTCTGAAGTTTGCTATAGAGCATTTGGATTATCCAGAAGAGTTCAAACAGGTGCCATTACTACAGGTAATGAATGGATGACAGAGGACCCTCTTAAAGAAGAAGTTACAGGTCTGTGAGAGCCAGAAATCTTGCATGCTTTTCGGTGACCAAATACTTATTTTCCACCATAATTTGCAAAATAAATCTTGCCAAATCAGACAAGGTAATTTTCTGGATTTGTTTTCTTATTTTGACTCTCATAGTTGTGGTCTACCTATGATGTTAATTACAGGCCTCTCTCATCTTTTTAAGTGGGAGAACTTGCACAATTGGTGGCTGACTAAATACTTTTTTTCCCAACTGTATGTGCACTGAACCTTACTGCGATCTTTGGGAGGCAGAATGAAAAAAATCAACAGCATGTGAAGAATTGGTTTTATTTATTTTTTACATAGTTCCTCGTGTGGTATAAGTGATTAGGTGACTTTATTCTTTGGTTAGATGTGATTACAGCGATACCAGGTTTATATCGGGTTTTTATGTTTGGCTGCTGTCACACACTAAGACTATGTGCACATGTTACGGATTTGTTGCGGATCTGCAGCGTTTTTTCTGCACGGAATTGCACCAAATCCGAAAGGATTGCTTAAGCAATGTCAATCAATGGGAATCCAGAATTGGTGTGCATATGCTGCGGAAAATTCCGTCCTGATTCGCAGCTTTTATTTTAGGCAGCATGTCAATTCTTTTTGCGGATCTGCAGCGTTTCTGCACCCATTGACTTACACTGAGTCAGTCAAATCCGCAGCCAAAGTGCAGGTGTAAAAAGGTTTGCGGATTTGCTTCAGATTTGTGTGCCAAAAACGCTGCAGAAAGGAAATGATGTCAGAAAGAGGAAGAGTGTGTGGGCAGAGAATGTGTGTGTGGGCAGAGAACGTGTGTGTGGGTGGAGAATGTGTGTGAGCGGAGAATATGTGCGTTTCTGTCTGTGTCTGTCTGCAGGTGTTTATGTGTGCGTCTGTCTTCGAGTGTGTGTCTGTCTGCGGGTGTGTTTGTGTGTCTGTCTGCAAGTGTTTGTGTGTGCATCTGTCTGCAGAGGTGTGTGTCTGCGGGTGTCTGTCTGCGGGTGTCTGTGTGTGTGTGTGTACCCAGGCGTTGTCTGATGAGACCACTACTCCCTTCCGGCTATGTATGCTGTCACATATAACATTGACAGCATGAGTCGATGATGGGAGAGTAGTCCCATCATACGGTGACTGTGTTCAATTGAAAAAAAAATAAAAACGTTTACATATTAACATACACAAGACATACTCACCAACACCTAATCCCCGATGCCCTCGACTCCTGCAAGCAATCAAAAATAATAAGCTAACATATAACATATCCCCCATCCTCTGGAACTCTCTGCCCCAACACGTCCGACTATCAACCACAGTCGGATCCTTCAGACGGAACCTGAAAACTCATCTCTTCAGGAAAGCCTACAGCCTGCACTGACACCGCTGCTGCCTCATCACTATCGAAACTACCGCCTCTCCAACACCGGAGCTACCGCCTCACCAACACCGGAGCTACCGCCTCACCAACACTGGAGCTCCTGCAACCCTCAACCTACTGTCTCCTTCCCCATAATCCTGTAGAATGTAAGCCCGCAAGGGCAGGGTCCTCGCCCCTCTGTATCAGTCCGTCATTGTTAGTTTGTTTACTGTATGTGATATTTGTAACTTGTATGTAACCCCTTCTCATGTACAGCACCATGGAATCAATGGTGCTATATAAATAAATAATAATAATAATAATATACTTACCTTTCCGCCATAGTCCACTTAATAACGAGTGTCCCACAACGATCTCACATGTAGAACAGTCACATCGTGAGATGTGACTACTCTACTCTGCCTCCGACGATACACTGACAGGAGGTAATCCCTCCTGCAGTGTATCACTGAGTTGCCACAAGAGTTCACCGGAGTTTATCAGCTGATCAGCTCTAGTGCTCTCACTTGTGGCACCGCTGCGTGAGAAATTAAGTGCTGCCATAAGTGACAGCATCGGAGCTAATGAACTCCGGTGAACTCTCAGTGATACACTGCGGGAGTGATTACCTCCTGTCAGTGTATCCCCGGAGGCCGTTGTCACGGCTGCGGCCACCCGGTCCCACTATACTCACCTCACTTCCTGCGCTCCCAGGTCCCAGTGTGCTGGTGGATTGGGGTCTCACCACAACTCTTCAATACTTCTGGTCTCGCGGCCTCCTTGGTATTCGCGCTGATTGCGCATGCTCCCTGCGCACCTTAGGTCACGGCCACGCGCTGCCCCGGCGCTTTATGCAGCTGCGAGATGCTGACCCGGAAGTGTTGCCCTCCTATCAGCGGTCAGATACCGGGTATATCGGGCTGCTTCCTCCTTTAGGAAGCACCTGATTATTGCTCTAGTGCCTGCTCTGGTGCTGGTGTTAACTCAGGTCCCCTGTGCATCTTTTTCCCCTGTCTGTAACTTGGGCTTACTTTGCTCTGCCTGTGCTGTCTGTATATCTGGTGCCCTCGTCCGTAGCGTAGGCTAACCTTGCTCTGCCTGTGCTGTATTTCAGGTCAAGTCCTCACTAAAGTCCCTGGAAGTCCTTGAGCTCCATTCAGTCTCCTCATCCTCTGGTCTTCGGATCCTGTCTCCCTCTCCCTGCCTTTCTCCTCTGGATCTGGCACCTCTACCTGCTCTACGCCCTGATTCCTTGCTTTCCCCAGTGCTCTCTGTCTCTTCCGTTCTACTCTTACTGCCTTTTCTCTCCTACGAGCGGCCCCTTGGTACCGGCTGTTGTGGTATCGACTCCCCTGAGCCTGCCCCTGATGCTCCCTGTATAGGTGTCAGTCTCACTAGGTCGGCTCACTCAGGGGAGCTTTGGTGTAATGACCCAGAGGGTCCACTCTAGGAGTTGTTACATCTGGATAGAGTGGTCTCATCTCCCGATGTGAGTGTTCTACACATGAGATCGTCGTGGGACACTCGGTAATGGACTACGTCGGACAGGGAGTTCTGTATGTTGGGTTATTAGTTTATTTTTGTTGCAGAAGAGGGCGTCGGGGATTAGGCATTCAGTAAGTATGGTAAATTAAGATTCAGTAAAGGAGTCTGTGTGATTTTTTTAAATATAGGACTTTATTCTGGCCGTGTTTTTATTTACCATGTAACTATGGGGTTAGTAATGGATAGGTGTCCTATAGATGCCTTTCCATTACTAACATGTGGGTTTGATGTTACCTGTCAATACAAAGGTGACTGTTGTGAATTCTGTTGTCGAGCTCCCTCCTGTGGTCATGAATGGTACTTCGGCGAGTTCTGTCCATGGACTCCCTCTGGTGGCTGTGAGTGGAGCTGCTGCTTCTGAGGTTCCTTCCACAGGTGACGTAGTTTAGTCTTTGGCTGGCTGCTCTATTTAACTCCACTCAGATCGTTACTCCATGCCAGCTGTCAATGTTCTTGTACTGGTTCAGTTCGCTCTTGGATCTGTCTGGT
The DNA here is from genome assembly GCF_032444005.1 of Ranitomeya imitator. Lineage (NCBI taxonomy): Eukaryota > Metazoa > Chordata > Amphibia > Anura > Dendrobatidae > Ranitomeya > Ranitomeya imitator. The sequence goes on along the minus strand of NC_091286.1, from coordinate 411,209,249 downwards.
GACCTGTCTACTCCAGCAGAAGCTAAGTCCCTGCTAGTTAATTATTTGTTCATTGCTTCCTTGTCCAGCTTGCTATCATGATTTTGTCTCGCTAGCTGGAAGCTCTGGGATGCAGAGTGGCACCTCCGCACCGTGAGTCGGTGCGGAGGTCTTTTTGCACACTCTGCGTGGTCTTTTTGTAGTTTTTTGTGCTGATCGCAAAGATACCTTTCCTATCCTCTGTCTGTTTAGTAAGTCTGGCCTCCCTTTGCTGAAACCTGTTTCATTTCTGTGTTTGTGACTTTCATCTTAACTCACAGTCAATATATGTGGGGGGCTGCCTTTTTGGGGAATTTCTCTGAGGCAAGGTAGGCTTAATTTTCTGTCTCTAGGGCTAGTTAGCTCTTAGGCTGTGAAGAGGCATCTAGGCCTAGTTAGGTACGCTCCACGGCTATTTCTAGTTGTGTGATAGGATTAGGGGTTGCGGTCAGCAGAGCTCCCACTTCACAGAGCTTGTCCTGTGTGAGTTTAACCATCAGGTCGTTCCGGGTGCTCCTAACCACCAGGTCCATAACAGGTGACATCAACCCCACAAATATGAACCCCACTTGCCACCGCTACAGGGCAAGTGGGAAAAGCAAGGCTAAGTGCCAGAATTGGCTCATCTATAAGATGCACCATTTCTGGGATGGCTGAGAGCTGATTTTTTTAGCCTGGGGGGTGCCAATATCCATGGCCCCTTCCCAGGCTATTAATATCAGCACGCAGCTGTCTGCCTAGCCTTTTCTGGTTTGATTTTATAGGGGCGGGCCCCATGTCAATTTTTTTCTGGGATTCCCCTGTAAACTAGCCAGTAAAGGCTAAGCAAACAGCTGTGAGCTGATCTTAATAGCCTGGGAACTTTTATGGCTATTGGCTCCTTCCCAGAATATTAACATCTGACCTCAACTGTCGGCTTTCCCTCTTCTGGTTATTAAAATTATGCGTGAGCCCAAGTAAATTTTTTTTTTTTACATTTTGTGAAAAAGAAACGGATATTGCATTTCACGCAGTTTTCTGACAGTTGCTTTTTTGTTACAGCATATGTAGGTTAATTATGTTAATGCTCCTACATAGGCTGGTGTGTGTGTGTGTGTAACTTTATTTAATATTGAGGGTATTTGGCTGAAGAGGTTGAACAAGGAAATTACATCATAATTCTTTTTTATAATCTACTATATAATTGTCTAAGGGTCACTTCCGTCTGTCTTTCTTTCTGTCTTTCTGTCTGTCTGTCTTTCTGTCACGGATATTCATTGGTCGCGGGCCGCCTCTGTCTGTCATGGAAATCCAAGTCGCTGATTGGTCGCGGCAAAACAGCCACGACCAATCAGCAACGGGCACAGTCCAGAAGAAAATGGCTGCTCCTTACTCCCCGCAGTCAGTGCCCGGCACCCGCATACTCCCCTGCGGTCACCGCTCACACAAGGTTAATGCTGGCGGTAACGGACCGCGTTATGCCACGGGTAACGTTACCGCTGCTATTAACCCTGTGTGTCCCCAACTTTTTACTATTGATGCTGCCTATGCGGCATCAATAGTAAAAAAATGTAATGCTAAAAATAATAAAAAAACAAAAAACCTGCTATACTCACCCTCCGTTGTCCGCCGAGCCACTCGCTCCGGCCGCCATCTTCCATTCCCGGCGATGCATTGCGAAATTACCCAGAAGACTTAGCGGTCTCACGAGACCGCTAAGTCATCTGGGTAATTTCACAATGCATCCTGGGAACGGAAGATGGCGGCAGCCATGCGCGTATCGCCGGAGCTTCGCTGGATCCCAGGGGTGAGTATATAACTATTTTTTATTTTAATTATTTTTTTAGCAGGGATATGGTGCCCACACTGCTGTATACTACGTGGGCTGTTAGATACTGCGTGGCTGCTATATACTACATAGGCAGTGTTATATACTGCGTGGGCTGTGCTATATACTGCGTGGGCAGTGTTGTATACTACGTGGCTGCTATATACTGGGTGGGCAGTGTTATATACTACGTGGTTGCTATATACTGCATGGGCAGTGTTATATACTACGTGGCTGCTATATACTGCATGGGCAGTGTTATATACTACGTGGCTGCTATATACTGCGTGGGCTGTGCTATATATTACGTGGCTGCTATATACTGCGTGGGCAGTGTTATATACTACGTGGCTGCTATATACTGCTTGGGCTGTGTTATATACTACGTGGCTGCTATATACTGCATGGGCAGTGTTATATACTACGTGGCTGCTATATACTGCGTGGGCAGTGTTATATACTACGTGGCTGCTATCTACTGCGTAGGCTGTGTTATATACTATGTGGCTGCTATATACTGCGTGGGCTGTGTTATATACTACGTGACTGCTATATACTGCGTGGGCTGTGCTATATATTACATGGCCAGTGTTATATACTGCGTGGCCTATGTTATATACTGCGTGGCTGCTATATACTGCGTGGGCTGTGTTATATAGTACGTGGCTGTGTTATATACTGCGTGGCCACTGTTATATATTGCGTGGCCTGTATTAACGCATTGGGTATTCTACAATATGTATGTATATAGCAGCCACATAGTATATAGCACAGGCCACGTAGTATTTGTCTGCTATATACTACATGGCTCCTATATACTACGTGGCCTGTTCTATATACTATGTGGCTGCTATATACATATATAAATACATATTCTAGAATACCCGATGCGTTAGAATCGGGCCACCATCTAGTAATATATCTTTACTAGCTATTGAACCTGTTCTACGCCCGGGTGGCGAGCATTTATATTGGTATATGGTCTCCATCCTGGTATGTGCTGCTCCATCCTGCGCCCCCATCCTGTCATGTGCTGCTCCCATCCTGCGCCCCCGTTCTGTCATGTGCTGCTCCCATCCTGCGCCCCCGTTCTGTCATGTGCTGCTGCCATCCTGCGTCCCCGTTCTGTCATTTGCTGCTGCCATCCTGCGCCCGTTCTGTCATGTGCTGCTGCCATCCTGCGCCCGTTCTGTCATGTGCTGCTGCCATCCTGCGCCCGTTCTGTCATGTGCTGCTGCCATCCTGCGCCCGTTCTGTCATGTGCTGCTCCCATCCTGCGCCCGTTCTGTCATGTGCTGCTGCCATCCTGCGCCCGTTCTGTCATGTGCTGCTGCCATCCTGCGCCCGTTCTGTCATGTGCTGCTGCCATCCTTCGCCCGTTCTGTCATGTGCTGCTGCCATCCTTCGCCCGTTCTGTCATGTGCTGCTGCCATCCTGCGCCCGTTCTGTCATGTGCTGCTGCCATCCTGCGCCCGTTCTGTCATGTGCTGCTGCCATCCTGCGCCCGTTCTGTCATGTGCTGCTGCCATCCTGCGCCCGTTCTGCCATGTGCTGCGGCCATCCTGCGCCCGTTCTGACATGTGCTGCTGCCATCCTGCGCCCGTTCTGTCATGTGCTGTGGCCATCCTGCGCCCGTTCTGTCTTGTGCTGCGGCCATCCTGCGCCCGTTCTGTCATGTGCTGCGGCCATCCTGCGCCCGTTCTGTCATGTGCTGTGGCCATCCTGCGCCCGTTCTGTCTTGTGCTGCGGCCATCCTGCGCCCGTTCTCTCATGTGCTGCTGCCATCCTGCGCCCGTTCTGTCATGTGCTGCGGCCATCCTGCGCCCGTTCTGTCATGTGCTGCGGCCATCCTGCGCCCGTTCTGTCATGTGCTGCGGCCATCCTGCGCCCATTCTGTCATGTGCTGCGGCCATCCTGCGCCCGTTCTGTCATGTGCTGCGGCCATCCTGCGCCCGTTCTGTCATGTGCTGCTGCCATCCTGCGCCCGTTCTGTCATGTGCTGTGGCCATCCTGCGCCCGTTCTGTCTTGTGCTGCGGCCATCCTGCGCCCGTTCTCTCATGTGCTGCTGCCATCCTGCGCCCGTTCTGTCATGTGCTGCGGCCATCCTGCGCCCGTTCTGTCATGTGCTGCGGCCATCCTGCGCCCGTTCTGTCATGTGCTGCGGCCATCCTGCGCCCATTCTGTCATGTGCTGCGGCCATCCTGCGCCCGTTCTGTCATGTGCTGCGGCCATCCTGCGCCCGTTCTGTCATGTGCTGCGGCCATCATGCGCCCGTTCTGTCATGTGCTGCTGCCATCCTGCGCCCGTTCTGTCATGTGCTGCTGCCATCCTGCGCCCGTTCTGTCATGTGCTGCTCCCATCCTGCGCCACCATTGTATTATATGCCCCCCGCTCCAGTGTGTATGCCCCCGAATGCTGCTGCCATATAAAAAAAAAAAAAATACCATACTCACCTATCGTCCGGCTCCACTGCAGGTATGTCTTCAAGAAAATGGCGCCGGAAAGCGGGGACTGCGCTGGCGCCGATTCCGGCAGCAGGAATCGGCGCCTGCGCAGTCCGCGCTTTCCGGCGCCATTTTCTTGAAGACACACCTGCAGTGGAGCCGGAGTGTGTCTTCAAGAAAATGGCGCCGGAAAGCGCGGACTGCGCAGGCGCCGATTCCGGCAGCAGGAATCGGCGCCTGTGCAGTCCGCGCCCTCAGGAGCCGGGAGCAGAGGAGCCGGGAGACGGAGCCGCAAGCAGCGCTGGAACCGGGAAAGGTGAGTATACTTACCCTCCCTCCTGGCGGTCCCTGACTCTCCGGTGGAGATCGCGGTATGCGTTCAGTGCTTACGCATACCGCGATCTCCCGGGAGCGTCGCTCTGTGAGGCCCAGACTGCGCCGGCGCTTGCGCTTGCGCAGTCTATAGAGGCTTCGGACAGAGTGACGCTCCCAGCGTTATATTATAGATTTAGCTCCATGGATTTACAAAAACGCATGAAAATCTGCATCAAAAACCCATCAAATCCGCATAAAACCGTGCAGATTCTCAACTGCGTTTTCTGCCAAAAAAGGCAGAAACCACACAGAATTTTACGCAAGCAAATCCGCAACTTGCGCACATAGCCTAAAAGATGCTTTGGACTGCAAAAAAAAAAAAATAGTTTTTGCATGATCATATTTTGAGAGCTATAATTCTTCCATATTTTGGCCCACAGTCATGTGAGGGTTTGTTTTTTTGCGGGATGAGTTGACATTTTTATTGGTACCATTTTTGGGCACATGTCCTTTTTTGATCGCTTTCTATTCCGATTTTTGGGAAGCTGAATGAACAAAGACCAGCAATTCAGGAATTTGTGTGTGCGTGTGTGTGTGCGTGCGTGCGTGCGTGCGTGCGTGTGTGTGTGTGGGGGGGGGGTTATGCCATTCTATGTGTGGTAAAATTCATAAGGCAGTTTTACCATTTGGGCCAGTACGGTTACAGCAATACCCAGCGTCAGACTGGAGTAGTTTGGACCCACCAGAGAAAATCATTCTTGGGGCCCACCATGCCTAAGGGCAGTCCCACACGTCCAGATAATTCCGGTACCGGAAAAATCAGTACCGGAATTATCCGTGTCCATGTGCCCGTGCGTTTCTGTGGCACATCAATGTGGCACACGTGTGCCGCCTGTGTGCCCACTGGGTACCACACGCACCGTGCAGGAGACAGCGCTAAAGTTTAGTTCTGTCCCCTGCATTTGGTGCTGAAGCCGCAATTCATATCTTCTCTGCAGCAGCGTTTGCTGTAAAGAAGATATGAATAATCCTTTTTTTTTGTTTCTCGTGTTTAAAATAAAGGTCCATGTCCCCACCCCCCTCCCACCCCCTGTGCGCCCGCCCGCTGTTCTTAAAATACTCACCCGGCTCCCTCGCTGGCGCTGCTTCCTGTCCTGGCCGCACCTTCTACTGTATGAGCGGTCACATGGGGCCGCCGATTACAGTCATGAATATGCGGCTCCACCTCCCATAGGGGTGGAGCTGCATATTCATTACTGTAAATGAGCGGCCCCACGTGACCGCTCATACAGTAGAAGGTGCGGCCAGGACAGGAAGCAGCGCCAGCCAGCGAGGGAGCCGGGTGATTATTTTAAGAACAGCGGGCAGGCGCACAGGGGGTGGGAAGGGGGTGGGGACATGGACCTTTATTTTAAACACGAGAAACAAAAAAAAAAAAGATTATTCATATCTTCTTTACAGCAAACGCTGCTGCAGAGAAGATATGAATCGCGGCTTCAGCACCATGTGGGGGGGACAGCGCTTACTGTAGCGCTGTCTCCTGCACGGCACACGGACTGCACACTGACAACGTCCGTGTGCGGTACGTGTTTTACACGGACCCATTGACTTTAATGGGTCCGTGTAATCCGTGCGCTCCCACGAACACTGACATGTCTCTGTGTTTGGCACACGGAGACACGGTCCGCAAAAAATCAATGACATCTGCACAGATGCATTGATTTGAATGTGTCTACATGTGTCAGTGGCTCCGGTACGTGAGGAAACTGTCACCTCACGTACTGGAGCCACTGACGTGTGAAACCGGCCTAAGGGGTACTAGCTGCAGAGTCTTCCCTTATCTTCCATCTTGTCAAGCTGATAATCAGGGAATTTTCTCCAGCTATATACCTGTCCAATATACTACGTGGCTGGGCAATATACTACGTGGTTCGGCAATATACTACGTGGCTGGTAAATATACTACGTGGGCTGTGCAATATACTACGTGGACATGCATATTCTAGAATACCCGATACGTTAGAATTGGGCCACCATCTAGTCCCTCAATAAAGATCCTGGTTTGGAGGCGGAGACAGCTCAGTTTGTAGCAGAAGTCTGTGTCTAGCAGGAGAGGCAGACAGAGACAGACAGGAGTGGAGCACAGAGGAAAGAGAGAGCTCCAGGAGGCCATGAGCAGGCCTCTGAAGAGTATCAGCGCAAGAATCCGGGTAGCGGGTGCCCGAGGCTTTTGTGGATTATAACACATAGAGCAGAACCGGAGGGTATTGTTCTACAAGGACTTTGCCCATAATTACCTGTGGCACAGCTGCACATAGAAGCCTGGAGTCACCGAGAACAGACCCCAGTTCACACGGCCCAAGCTGCCTGCCATACAGGTACCTGTCTTAGGACAGCAGAGCGATTAAAGACCTTGTTGAGACACTTAGTGGCAGCAGGATCTTAGAGACAGAAAGCGCAGAGTGGTAGGCTCCCACCTGAGTTACCCAGGGGAACCTGCTTGTCTCTGGACTGGCCGGACTTCTCTGTCTGCCCTGTGGTCTGGTGCCCTGGACTGTGGATACTGAGGTCTTCAGTAAAGGTAAAGAGACTGCAACCTTGTGTCCTCGTTCTTCTCTGCAACTCTCAGTATACCACCATCTACACACCGGGAGCCCTTGGGATATACTTCACCTGTGGGAAGATATACCATCTAGCTGCCATAACATCACCTCAGCAGACCCCTTAAAGCAGCTTCGGTCCCCACTGACCAAATACCACAGGTGGCTTCACGAACATAAACTTTATCCCTTTAAAGACCTTTCCCCTTTTATATGGGCGCCCAGGGCCACGGACCGGGTCACAGCCACCTTGACATCCCCCTGTGAACACTAGACCCGATACCGAGTACCACTAACCCGCGGGGCGATTCAAGTATCCATTCTGCCCCATATGATCTCCCTATCCTGCCCCAGCTGTCTCCATCGTATCCATCCTGCCTCATGATCCAATCATGCCCCGTATCTCCATTATGCCCCCTATGTCTCCAGCATTCTGCCCCAATGTGTCCAGCATTCTGCCCCCAATGTGTCTCCAGCATTCTGCCCCAGTGTCTCCAACATTCTGCCCCAATGTCTCCAGCATTCTGCCTCAGTGTCTCCAGCTTTCTGCCCCAGTGTGTCCAGCATTCTGCCCCTAGTGTGTCCAGCATTCTGCCCCAGTGTGTTCAGCATTCTGCCCCCAGTGTGTCCAGCATTCTGCCCCAGTGTGTCCAGCATTCTGCCCCCAGTGTGTCCAGCATTCTGCCCTCAGTGTGTCCAGCATTCTGCCCTCAGTGTGTCCAGCATTCTGCCCTCAGTGTGTCTAGCATTCTGCCCTCAGTGTGTCCAGCATTCTGCCCTCAGTGTGTCCAGCATTCTGCCCTCAGTGTCTCCAGCATTCTACCCTCAGTGTCTCCAGAATTCTGCCCCTAGTGTCTCCAGCATTGTGCCCCAGTGTCTCCAGCATTCTGCCCCCCTGCCCCGTATCTCCAGCATTCTGCGCTGGAGCCCCCGGATCATCGCTCTCAATAATAATAATAATAATAAAAAAAAAAGTTCTTACCTGGCTGCGCTCCTTCGGCGAAGGTGCGGTGCCCCAGGGTCCTGGTCATAGCAGTGGTATTGCTTTCCTCTCGGGGAGAGTGATGCTACATTTGGAGGCAAGAAAGGATAACTGCATCCAGGTATCACAAACATGCAATGCATTTCATACTCCAGGCCACCAGGGGGAGCTTCTGCTCCTATTTATTAGGTCACTTCCTATATATCTATAATATGACGCTGGGAGCGTCACTCTGTCCGAAGCCTTTATAGACTGCGGAAGCGCAAGCGCCGGCGCAGTCTGGGCCTCACAGAGTGACGCTCCCAGGAGATCGCGGTATGCGTAAACACTGAACGCACACCGCGATCTCCACCGGAGAGTCAGGGACCGCCAGGAGGGTAAGTATATTCACCTGTCCCACGTTCCAGCGCTGCGTGCGGCTCCGTCTCCCAGGTCCTCTGCTGTGACGTTCCCAGTTCAGAGGGCGCGATGACGCGCTTAATGCGCGCCGGCGCCGCCCTCTGACTGAAAAGTCACAGCCAGAGGAGTCGGAAGATGGCGGCGCGCAGCGCTGGAACGGGACAGACAGGTGAGTATAGCAAGTGCTGGGGGCCTGAGCTAGCGCTGACTCCGGCACCTGACCCCCACAGCGCGCCGGTGTCCCCGCCTGCTCAGGCCCCCAGCACTCGGCGCCCAGCGACGATAGGTGAGTATGGTATTTTTTTTTATATATGGCAGCAGCATACGGGGCATATATAATGGAGCATCTTATGGGGGGCATATAATACAATGGTGGCACAGGATGGCAGCAGCACATGACAGAACGGGCGCAGGATGGCAGCAGCACATGACAGAACGGGTGCAGGATGGCAGCAGCACATGACAGAACGGGCGCAGGATGGCAGCAGCACATGACAGAACGGGCGCAGGATGGTAGCAGCACATGACAGAACGGGGGAGCAGGATGGGAGCAGCACATGACAGAACGGGCGCAGGATGGCAGCAGCACATGACAGAATGGGCGCAGGATGGGAGCAGCACATGACAGAACGGGGCGCAGGATGGCAGCAGCACATGACAGAATGGGGGCGCAAGATGGGAGCAGCACATGACAGAACAGGGGCGCAGGATGGGAGCAGCACATGACAGAATGGGGGCGCAAGATGGGAGCATCACAGAACGGGGGCACAGGATGGCTGAGCACATGACAGAATGGACGCAGGATGGGAGCAACACATGACAGAACAGGGGCGGAGGATGGGAGCAGCACATGACAGAACGGGGGCGCAGGATGGCAGCAGCACATGACAGAATGGGGGCGCAGGATGGGAGCAGCACATGACAGAACGGGGGCGCAGGATGGCAGCAGCACATGACAGAACAGGCGCAGGATGGGAGCAGCACATGACAGAACAGGGGCGCAGGATGGGAGCAGCACATGACAGAACAGGCGCAGGATGGCAGCAGCACATGACAGAACGGGCGCAGGATGGCAGCAGCACATGACAGAACGGGTGCAGGATGGCAGCAGCACATGACAGAACGGGCGCAGGATGGTAGCAGCACATGACAGAACGGGGGAGCAGGATGGGAGCAGCACATGACAGAACGGGCGCAGGATGGCAGCAGCACATGACAGAACGGGCGCAGGATGGGAGCAGCACATGACAGAACGGGGGCGCAGGATGGCAGCAGCACATGACAGAATGGGGGCGCAAGATGGGAGCAGCACATGACAGAACAGGGGCGCAGGATGGGAGCAGCACATGACAGAATGGGGGCGCAAGATGGGAGCATCACATCACAGAACGGGGGCACAGGATGGCTGAGCACATGACAGAATGGACGCAGGATGGGAGCAGCACATGACAGAACAGGGGCGGAGGATGGGAGCAGCACATGACAGAACGGGGGCGCAGGATGGCAGCAGCACATGACAGAACAGGGGCGCAGGATGGGAGCAGCACATGACAGAACGGGGGCGCAGGATGGCAGCAGCACATGACAGAACGGGCGCAAGATGGGAGCATCACATGACAGAACGGGGGCACAGGATGGCAGCAGCACATGACAGAACGGGCGCAGGATGGGAGCAGCACATGACAGAACGGGGGCGCAGGATGGCAGCAGCACATGACAGAACGGGCGCAGGATGGGAGCAGCACATGACAGAATGGGGGCGCAAGATGGGAGCATCACATCACAGAACGGGGGCACAGGATGGCTGAGCACATGACAGAATGGACGCAGGATGGGAGCAGCACATGACAGAACAGGGGCGGAGGATGGGAGCAGCACATGACAGAACGGGGGCGCAGGATGGCAGCAGCACATGACAGAACAGGGGCGCAGGATGGGAGCAGCACATGACAGAACGGGGGCGCAGGATGGCAGCAGCACATGACAGAACGGGCGCAAGATGGGAGCATCACATGACAGAACGGGGGCACAGGATGGCAGCAGCACATGACAGAACGGGCGCAGGATGGGAGCAGCACATGACAGAACGGGGGCGCAGGATGGCAGCAGCACATGACAGAACGGGCGCAGGATGGGAGCAGCACATGACAGAGCAGGGGCGCAGGATGGGAGCAGCACATGAAAGAACGGGGGCACAGGATGGGAGCAGCACATGACAGAACGGGGGCGCAGGATGGGAACAGCACATGACAGAACGGGCGCACGATGGCAGCAGCACATGACAAAACGGGCGCAGGATGGGAGCAGCACATGACAGAACGAGGGCGCAGGATGGCAGCAGCACATGACAGAACGGGCGCAGGATGGGAGCAGCACATGACAGAACGGGGGAGCAGGATGGGAGCAGCACATGACAGAACGGGCGCAGGATGGCAGCAGCACATGACAGAACGGGCGCAGGATGGGAGCAGCACATGACAGAACGGGGGCGCAGGATGGCAGCAGCACATGACAGAATGGGGGCGCAAGATGGGAGCAGCACATGACAGAACAGGGGCGCAGGATGGGAGCAGCACATGACAGAATGGGGGCGCAAGATGGGAGCATCACATCACAGAACGGGGGCACAGGATGGCTGAGCACATGACAGAATGGACGCAGGATGGGAGCAGCACATGACAGAACAGGGGCGGAGGATGGGAGCAGCACATGACAGAACGGGGGCGCAGGATGGCAGCAGCACATGACAGAACAGGGGCGCAGGATGGGAGCAGCACATGACAGAACGGGGGCGCAGGATGGCAGCAGCACATGACAGAACGGGCGCAAGATGGGAGCATCACATGACAGAACGGGGGCACAGGATGGCAGCAGCACATGACAGAACGGGCGCAGGATGGGAGCAGCACATGACAGAACGGGGCGCAGGATGGCAGCAGCACATGACAGAACGGGCGCAGGATGGGAGCAGCACATGACAGAACAGGGGCGCAGGATGGGAGCAGCACATGACAGAACGGGGGCACAGGATGGGAGCAGCACATGACAGAACGGGGGCGCAGGATGGGAACAGCACATGACAGAACGGGCGCACGATGGCAGCAGCACATGACAAAACGGGCGCAGGATGGGAGCAGCACATGACAGAACGGGGGCGCAGGATGGCAGCAGCACATGACAGAACGGGGGCGCAGGATGGGAACAGCACATGACAGAACGGGCGCACGATGGGAGCAGCACATGACAGAACGGGGCGCAGGATGGCAGCACATGACAGAACGGGCGCAGGATGGGAGCAGCACATGACAGAACAGGGGCGCAGGATGGGAGCAGCACATGAAAGAACGGGGGCACAGGATGGGAGCAGCCCATGACAGAACGGGGGCGCAGGATGGGAACAGCACATGACAGAACGGGCGCACGATGGCAGCAGCACATGACAGAACGGGGGCGCAGGATGGGAACAGCACATGACAGAACGGGCGCACGATGGGAGCAGCACATGACAGAACGGGGCGCAGGATGGCAGCAGCACATGACAGAACGGGCGCAGGATGGGAGCAGCACATGACAGAACAGGGGCGCAGGATGGGAGCAGCACATGAAAGAACGGGGGCACAGGATGGGAGCAGCACATGACAGAACGGGGGCGCAGGATGGGAACAGCACATGACAGAACGGGCGCACGATGGCAGCAGCACATGACAAAACGGGCGCAGGATGGGAGCAGCACATGACAGAACGGGGGCACAGGATGGGAGCAGCACATGACAGAACGGGGGCGCAGGATGGGAACAGCACATGACAGAACGGGCGCACGATGGCAGCAGCACATGACAAAATGGGCGCAGGATGGGAGCAGCACATGACAGAACGGGGGCGCAGGATGGCAGCAGCACATGACAGAACGGGCGCAGGATGGGAGCAGCACATGACAGAACGGGGGCGCAGGATGGGAGCAGCACATGACAGAACAGGGGCGCAGGATGGGAGCAGCACATGAAAGAACGGGGGCACAGGATGGGAGCAGCACATGACAGAACGGGGACACAGGATGGGAGCAGCACATGACAGGATGGGAGCAGCAAATGACAGAATGGAGGCGCAGGATGGGAGCAGCACATGTCACAATGGGGGCGCAGGATGGAAGCAGCACATGACAGAATGGGGGTGCAGGATGGGTGCAACACATGACAGAATGGGGGCGCAAGATGGGTGCAACACATGGCAGGATGGGGGCGCAGGATGGATGCAGCACATGACAGGATGGGGACGCAGGATGGAGCAGCACATGTCAGAATGGGGGTGCAGGATGGGAGCAGCACATGTCAGAATGGGGGTGCAGGATGGGTGCAGCACATGTCAGGATGGGGACGCAGGATGGGGCAGCTCATGACAGGATGGGGACGCAGGATGGAGCATCACATACCAGGATGGAGACCATATACCAATATAGATGCTAGCCACCCGGGTGTAGAACGGGTTCAATAGCTAGTATATATATATAACTGGTAGTCTGTAGGGAAAGTCAATTAGTTCCAGACAGTAGTCTGAGGAGGACAGAAGGTTAAAGGAGCTGTGCATGCCCTCAGAGCTGCAGCTCCCAGAAAGAGACATTGAAAGGCAGAATTGTATTGCAAAGCGTGTGAAGGAAGTCGAAGCAAAGGAGGGGATACCAGAAAGGGACCAGCCCCGCTCAGGCTGCCTCCTTCTGAGGTGCAAAATCCCAGTAGCTGGAACACCGAGGGAGTAAGGACCTCTACGCCTTGTAGATTGTAAGCTTGCGAGCAGGGACCTCACTCCTAATGTAACTGTTTAAATTGTCTTAACTCGTACCGAATTTATTGTTTGTACATGTCCCCGCTTAATTGTAAAGTGCTGCGGAATATGTTGGCGCTATATAAATAAAAAATATTATTATTATTATTTCAAAGACCGGCAGGACAGCTAATTGCAGGTTACCTATCCGCACCTGCACCCAGGAGGCACGGTGACACCTACAGAGCCGGGTTATCTAAGAGACCCTATAAACAGGCTCAAGTCACCAGTCATACGGGTTTTGTCCTATCCTATACCGGGGAGAGGGAGCGAAACATCGCATCTGTGAGACCCTTATGTGAAGCCATAGGCAGTAAGGGACTACACCACCGCAGCGCAAGGGAAGGCTACTGATTTCCACCTGGTCAAGGGAACTCTGGACTTGCCTCCAAACTGGCTGGACTCTGCCTGCCCTGTGATCTGGTACCCTGGACTGTGGATGCTGAAGTCTTCAGTAAAGGTAAAGAGACTGCAACCTTGTGTCCTCGTTCTTCTCTGTGCCTCTCACCATAACACCATCTACACACCGGGAAGCCCTGGGGACATACTTCACCTGTGGAAAGGTATACCATCTGGCTGCCATAACTTCACCCCAGCGGACCCCTTAAAGCAGCGTCACCCTGACCGAAAACCACAGGTGGCGTCATGAACATAAACTTTATCCCTTTAAAGACCTTTCCCTTTTATACGGACATCCCCGGGCCACGGAGTGGGTCAGCCACTGTGACATCCCCCTGTGAACCGAAGGACCCGGTACCGTGTATCCCACGGCCCTTGGGGGGGCGATCCAAAGGCGAGGCTCCCTCCACTCAGCTGAAGCGATTGGCTGGCGGCTGTTAACTATTGACGTGCGGGTACGGACCCGCACATCAATAGCTTTGCTGCCGCAGCGCCGCTAAGGGCCCGGTTTAGCCTGCAGGTAGGGGCCCGGTGAGCAGATGAGACAGGGCTCGATGCGGGCCCCCTCTGCCCACTGGGCCCCATACTCCAGTGAGGGCAGTAATGCCCTGATGGCGGCCCTGGCTGTGGGGGATATCATACTGTGTGTGTGCTGTGGGGGACATCATACTGTGTGTGGGCTGTGGGGGACATCATACTGTGTGTGGGCTGTGGGGGACATCATACTGTGTCGGCTGTGGGGGACATCATACTGTGTCTGGGCTGTGGGGGACATCATACTGTGTCTGGGCTGTGGGGGACATCATACTGTGAGTGGGCTGTAGGGGACATCATACTGTGTGGGCTGTGGGGGACATCATTCTGCGTGTGGGCTGTGGGGAACATCATACTGTGTGTGGGCTGTGGGGGACATCATACTGTGTGTGCTGTGGGGGAAATCATAATGTGTGTGTGCTGTGGGGGACATCATACTGTGTGTGTGCTGTGGGGGACACCATACTGTGTCTGGGCTGTGGGGGACATCATACTGTGTGTGGGCTGTGGGGGACATACTGTGTTTGGGCTGTGGGGGACATCATACTGTGAGTGGGCTGTGGGGGACATCATACTGTGTGTGAGCTGTTAAACTCAAACTCACAGATAAAACATGGGTTTTATATGCTACGTAATATCCTTGTGATTGATAGTATCTACCCATGAAATACTGACAGAATAAGTGTATACTCCCAACACACATATATAACATCAAAAAAATGGAGTTCCATTCACAAAGTAAAAGATATAGATAACGTTTATTGTAAACATACAACTATAATCTAATATATAAAGCTGAATGTGTGTGTGTGTGTGTGTGTATGTGTGTATGTCCGGGATTGGCACCTGCACCGTCGCAGCTACAGCCACAAAATTTTGCACGGTCACACGTCTGGACCCCGAGAGCGTCATAGGCTATGTTGTGAGGCGAAATTTTAACCCCGCGCGTTCCAATTCACCAAACAATTTTGCCCCTATCTACATAATGGGGAAAAAAGTGAAAGGACAAGTGTTTGAGGCGTGGCAGCTACAGCCACAAAATTTTGCACAGTCACACGTCTGGACCCCGAGAGTGTCATAGGCTATGTTGTGAGTTGAAATTTTAACCCCGCGCTTTCCAATTCACCAAACAATTTTGCCCCTATCTACATAATGGGGAAAAAGGTGAAAGGAAAAGTGTTGGAGGGGTCGCACCTACAGCCACAAAATTTTGCACAGTCACACGACTGGACCCCGAGAGCGTCATAGGCTATGTTGTGAGGTGAAATTTTAACCCCGCGCTTTCCAATTCACCAAACAATTTTGCCCCTATCTACATAATGGGGAAAAGTGAAAGGAAAAGTGTTGAAGGCAAATTGACAGCTGCCAGATGTGAACAAGGGGGACTTAAAGAATGAGAGCGATGGCGCCAAAGAGTATATACCGGACAGTTGCTAAGGTGGGGCCCCGACATGGGATACTCACCACACACGGGGATATGAACACACACAAAATGCGCCACACACTACCACATGCTTGAACACATATTACCCTCAGCACACATTTCACCACACATACACCAACCTCGCCACATAAAAGTCGAAACACAAAAGTCGCCGCTCAAAACTCGCCATGCGCAAAACTCACCACATGCAAAAACTAGGCTCACGCAAAACTCGCCACAAGTGCAAATCTCACCTCATGGAAAACTCACCACACGCAAAACTTGCACACGCGCAAAAATTGCCACATGCACAAAAGTTGCAACACATGCAAAAGTTGCCTCACACAAAACTTGCACATACTCAAAAGGCAAAACACATAAAACTCGCCACGCGCAAAAACTCGCCATGCGCAAAACTTGCTGCACACAACTTGCTGCACTAACCTGTCACATGCAACTCGACACACAAAAAGTTGCTACACGCATGTTGCCACACAAAACTCATCTCACAAAAGTCGCTACATGCATGTCGCAACACGCAACTCAACACACACAACTTGACAAACGAAACTCGCCCTAAAACACACACAAGTCTGGTATTATCCTTCAAAAATAAAAATCTGATTAATAAGCAGACAAACTACAAGAGCAACAAATGTACCATATAGGAAATACGGCAGCTGTCAGTCACATGACCTGTCTATTATGTGTATGTGTGAGCTAATAGATACTGCCAGGCTGCCAATTTAGCTTACAAATACTGAGATAAAAATACTGAGTAAACAACGTGTGAACGAGGTCTAATACAGGAGGAGATGACACACAGGTATATACTATATACAGGGGAGATGACACACAGGTATATACTATATAGAGGAGGAGATGACATACAGGTATATACTATATACAGGAGGAGATGACACACAGATATATACTATATACAGGAGGAGATGACACACAGATATATACTATATACAGGGGAGAAGACACACAGGTATATACTATATACAGGAGGAGATGACATACAGGTATATACTATATATAGAAGGAGATGACATACAGGTATATACTATATATAGGAGGAGATGACATACAGGTATATACTATATACAGGGGAGATGACACACAGCAGGTATATACTATATACAGGGGAGATGACATACAGGTATATACTATATACAGGAGATGACATACAGGTGTATACTATATATAAAGGAGATGACAAACATGTATATACTGAGGTGAAAATGAGAGGTGTGAGGTGAAAATGAAAAGGTGTGAGTGCAAAATGAGAGGAGTGAGGGAAAATAGTGGAGTGATCGGAAAATGACAGATGTGAGGTCGAAATGGCAAGTGTTAGGGGGGAATGAGAGGAGTGAGGGAGAAAATGAGAGATGTGAGGGGGAAAATGAAAGATGTGACTGGGAAAATGAGAGGCGTGATGGGAAAATAAGAGACGTGAGGTGCTACAACTAACCACAGATATTTACTATGCCCAGGCAACGCCGGGCTCTTCAGCTAGTTCTAAATAAATAAAGAAACGAAAAAGAGGCCCTAGTACAAATCAAGTGAGACCTGGGCACAAACATCACTAAACAAAACCATGGTATAAGTGATATGTCATTAATAGTCATATGGATAACCAATGCATCCTGCATACATCATAGCATGGTCCATATGTTTACCTACTTAGCTCCTGAAGCTAACTGACACCAGTGCTAGAAAATCCCCTCAGATTATTATATGGACCAGTGCCGTGACTGAGGGAGATAGAGTACATATAAAGCACTTCTAATACAGCGGGAGCTTACCCATAGTAAGTGTGATGTGGTGCCCAGGGACCGGATCCACCCCTTGACGTGCGTTTCGCGGAAGCTTTTTCAGAAAGGGATCATGCCGAGCTATCTTCATACCGGCGCCTTTATAGCGCCACTGATTATGTGCAGCGTCCATATTGCGCGTGCGCACCGCCACAAGACCGGAAGAGCGTCCATTTCCCAGCGTTCATCAGGAGTGCACGTCAGGGGAAATCCCCATGTGATGTCAGATAAGGACGCGCGCTCCTGATTGATTGAAGCCGGAGATCTGGGGCTTTCCCGGTGAGTGCAGGGCGCACGCGCCGGACGGCGTCACGCATCTCCGAGACCAATAAGGGGAGGGCCAATACGCATGTTTGTAACAGAGAATCAAGCCAAATTATAGAGTCCCCGTGGATATAGCACACATACATAGAGTGTTTAGAGGCGCGGGTAAGCACCTATGTGAATTATTGTCATGGTACGAGAGGTGTAGGGAAAAGAGGGGGAGATATCTACTGTAGAAGCTAAATCAGTGCAATATAACAGCTGCAGGAGATAAATATTATAACTCCTGTAATAAAGTGCAAAGATATTATAATAATGACCCTAACATATGAAACATATATACGTAACATGTGCATATAAACATACAATACCAAGTTATAAACTATAGGCATTATCTATACAAAATATTAATGTGAAATAGAAAATGACAGTATTAATACATCAATTGTATAAATTTACAAAAATAGTGTACAAAATAGATATATATATATATATATATGCGTGTCGAATGACAAGCATAAAGTGCGATATATAAAAAGACATATAATATCCCCCCTTCCAACTTCCCCAGACCCTCAAGTTGCATCCATATCTTCATCCCGGAGGAAAAATCCAATTCATATTTCCGGCATCAAGCTATTCTGATGATAAAAAGAAAAAGGCTGGAACATTGGAGGTAATCAATTTGTCCAGCCACAAATTATCAGATGCACAACTGGATGTGCTTTCTCTCGGTCTTACATTTGTACCTAACAATCCATTTAATTATTTTTCAGCCATGAAAGATTTACATTTATTTTGTCGCAAATTAATCTTGAAAAAACTACATAACAAACGGGATAGTGAAGAATGTGACTTAACAACCATGGCTGAAAAGGAGACATTGGCTATTCTGGTGGATTTGCTCAAAGAACAAGAGCCTGAGGCCCAAGGTATGCTTCCGAGGTCGATAATGCCTAAGTCGACCACGTTCCCTCCCTTGTCCATATGCCCACAAGTTGAGCTATTCACCAAATTGATGCTGGAGGATTTCAAAAAAATCCCCAAGTTTATCACCAATGATAATATAACGAAATTCCAACGTCAGGCTCTGGACGAACTCAGGGCCATGGAACACGTGGTGATAAAAGCGGACAAGGGGGGGAAAGTGGTCATCTGGCCCACTGTCAAATACGAGAGGGAGGTATTTAGACAGTTAGGCTGCAAAGATACTTACAGTCGACTGTCTTATTGCCCTCTAGTTACGTATAAAACAGAATTGAACCAAATTTTGCGAGATGCACTGGACCAGGGAATTATTGATAAAAGGACCTTTGATGGCTTATCCATGGAGTTCCCAAAGATCCCCACACTGTATCTGTTACCAAAGATACATAAGGACACAAAAAATCCTCCGGGAAGACCCATAGTCTCTGGGATCGACGGCCTCTGTGATCCAGTCTGTAAGTACATCGACCATTACTTAAAATCTATGGTAGAAATACTCCCATCATACGTACGCGATACAACAGACATGCTGACTAAAGTAGAGGGGATGGTCCTGGAGCCGGACATGTGGCTAGTAACAGCTGATGTCGAGTCACTATATACATGTATTGCCCACGATGACAGTATTGATGCGGTCCGCTTTTTCCTGGGGAACAGCAACTGGGATGGCCGACTTTGTGATTTTATCATTAGGTTGTTGCGGTTTGTGCTGACCCACAACCTATTTGTTTTCAAAGATAGGTATTATTTACAAAAACGTGGCACTGCC
Source organism: Ranitomeya imitator (assembly GCF_032444005.1). Lineage (NCBI taxonomy): Eukaryota > Metazoa > Chordata > Amphibia > Anura > Dendrobatidae > Ranitomeya > Ranitomeya imitator. The sequence continues at coordinate 411,189,669 of NC_091286.1, read as the reverse complement.
ATGGGGGCAGCTTGTGCCCCAGCCTATGCCAACCTGTTTCTTGGTCTATGGGAGAGATCCCTTTTCCAGCAGGACGGGGTCTCTGCCGTGGACCGAGTGCAGTGTTGGCATAGGTATATTGATGATATCCTTTTCATTTGGCAGGGGGATGAGATGGGTATCATTGAGTTTGTGGATCAGCTCAACCGCAACCCTTTTAACATCAAATTGACCTATAAGGCAAATAAGAACAAAATTGATTTCTTGGATATTAGTTTGGTGGTGGATGAGACGGGGGCTGTACATACAGATATTTTTAGAAAAACAACTGCTGTGAATTCATTGTTACATGCCTCCTCGTCTCACACCACCCATACTATCAAAGCCATCCCAGTTGGGCAGTTCCTCAGGACAAAGCGGATCTGCTCAACAGAGCATAAATTTGAGGCACAAGCAGAAGACCTGAGGAAAAGATTTAGAGCTCGGGGCTACAGCAACCGATGTATTAAACAGGGCTATTTGAGAGCCAAAAAAACTGAGAGACAGGATTTGCTCTATAAAAAAGAGAAAAAGAAAGCATCAGAGAACCAGATTAGATTTATCTCTTCTTACAACTGCTATTGGAGACGTATGCAAGAGATAATCAATACTCACTGGCCAGTTCTTTTTACTGACCCAGTTTTGGCATACAATATCCCTGTTAGGCCACAATTTACTGCAAGGCGTGGCAAAAGCATCAAAGACATACTGGTCAAAAACCATTATGTGGCAAAAGTGACAAACCCCTTAAATCCTACAAATAGGAGCCCAACATGGGGATGTTACCCATGCGGGGATTGCTTGGCCTGTAAAGAGAAGAACTTGATTAGGAGTACTCATTTCTCATCAGCTGATGGAGCAACTAAATTTCAGATTCGGCATCATATTAGCTGTACAAGTACATACGTTATATATCTGGCCCCATGTCCGTGCTCCAGGATCTATGTCGGACTCACATCATGTCAGCTTCGCGTGCGTGTGAGGGAACATGTGAGGGACATCAAGAATGCTCAAGAGGCGGAGGATATTAGCATCCTTAAAACCCTCCCAAAGCACTTCCGTAAGATGCATGCCTGTGACCCCGCAGGTCTACGGATCATGGGGATTGATCAGGTGCATTGCGGCAGTCGGGGAGGAAATATTAAACGCTTGTTAGCTCAGACCGAATGTAGATGGATCGTAACCTTGGATTCTATGGCCCCCACAGGACTAAATGAAAAGTTGAGCTTTGCTCCTTTTCTATGATCCCTTGTGCTCCTAGACGTCCCCAATCTATGCAGTGGTTAAATATTTTCATTTTTAATGGTTCTTAATTTTATGTGATTTTGTTTTTTATTTTCTCTTTTCTCATGATTTTTGTTATGTC